>NW_027507748.1:333647929-334998554 GCF_037356315.1 Lithobates pipiens | reverse complement strand
AGGATGTACTCAGTCTCTTAAATTTAGATGATTCTGCACCCCTTGCACCAGGGGTTTATATTATGTCTATATAAATGTAAATATTTTTTACAGGTACATAACAGTAGGCTAAGGCCGCGTACACACGCGCGGACTGTTTGCCCAACCTTGTTCGTCAAACAGTTTCGGCAAACAGTCCGCTCAAAATTTGCATGAGCGGACTTGCCCACACACGAGCGGACTGTTTCAACGAACTGTTTGCCAAACAGTCCGCTCAACTTTTGAAATGAACGGACTCGCCCACGTAAGGCGGAGGCAAATCCGCCCATTTCGAGCGCGTGTACAGGTAGGCGGGGCCCGCGAAGGAGACGTCGCGGGCTCCGCCGCCTGGAATGGGCTTAAAGGGGAACCCCAACGCCGAAAAAAATCGGCGTGGGGGTTCCCCCAAAGTCCACACCAGACCCTTGTCCGAGCACGCTACCCGGCCGGCCAGGAAAGGGGGGCGAGCGAGCGCGCCCCCCCTCCTGAGCCGTACCAGGCCGCGTGCCCTCAACATGGGGGGGTGCCTTGGGGAAGGGGGGGCCGCGCGGCCCCCCCACCCCAAAGCACCTTGTCCCCATGTTGATGAGGACAAGGGCCTCTTCCCGACAACCCTGGCCGTTGGTTGTCGGGGTCTGCGGGCGGGGGGCTTATCGGAATCCGGGAGCCCCCTTTAAGAAGGGGGCCCCCGGATACCGGCCCCCCACCCTATGTGAATGAGTATGGGGTACAATGTACCCCTACCCATTCACCTGTGAAATAAAGTACAAAAAAAAACACAACACAGGGGAAAAAATATTTTATTGCACAGCTCCGGGGGTCTTCCGTCTTCGGGGGTCTTCTCGCCGGACTCCTCCGCTATGTGTGTGTAGCTCTTTTACTAGCGGAGGAGTCCGGCTTTCTTCCTCCCCGCCGCCGGCCTCTTCTCCCGACTTCGGGGGTCTTGTCCCCCTCTTCGGTTCTTCTGCCGGGCCACCGCGCCTTCTTGTAGCTCTTTTACAGGCGGTGGCCCGGTCTTCTGTCGCCGCTGCCTTCCGTTCTTCTGTCGCCGCCTTCGGTTCTTCTGCCGGGCCACCGCGCCTTCTTGTAGCTCTTTTACAGGCGGTGGCCCGGTCTTCTGTCGCCGCTGTCGCCGCTGTCGTCGCCGCCGCCGCCGCCGCCGCCGCCGCCGCCGCCGCCGCCTTCCGTTCTTGTTCTTCTTCTTGTTCTTCTGCTTCTTCTCCTGGAGATGTTGACTCGACGAGCTCTCCGGCCGGAATGCCAGAGCCGCGCTGTGCGGTCACTTATATAGTGACAATGGGGCGGTGTCACATGGTATATGTCACATGGGTTGGTCACATGGTGACCCCGCCCCCTTACGATGTCATAGTCCCCATGTGACATCAACCCATGTGACCAACCCATGTGACATATACCATGTGACACCGCCCCATTGTCACTATATAAGTGACCGCACAGCGCGGCTCTGGCATTCCGGCCGGAGAGCTCGTCGAGTCAACATCTCCAGGAGAAGAAGTAGAAGAACAAGAAGAAGAACAAGAACGGAAGGCGGCGGCGGCGGCGGCGGCGGCGACGACAGCGGCGACAGCGGCGACAGAAGACCAGGCCACCGCCTGTAAAAGAGCTACAAGAAGGCGCGGTGGCCCGGCAGAAGAACCGAAGGCGGCGACAGAAGAACGGAAGGCAGCGGCGACAGAAGACCGGGCCACCGCCTGTAAAAGAGCTACAAGAAGGCGCGGTGGCCCGGCAGAAGAACCGAAGAGGGGGACAAGACCCCCGAAGTCGGGAGAAGAGGCCGGCGGCGGGGAGGAAGAAAGCCGGACTCCTCCGCTAGTAAAAGAGCTACACACACATAGCGGAGGAGTCCGGCGAGAAGACCCCCGAAGACGGAAGACCCCCGGAGCTGTGCAATAAAATATTTTTTCCCCTGTGTTGTGTTTTTTTTTGTACTTTATTTCACAGGTGAATGGGTAGGGGTACATTGTACCCCATACTCATTCACATAGGGTGGGGGGCCGGATTCCGATAAGCCCCCCGCCCGCAGACCCCGACAACCAACGGCCAGGGTTGTCGGGAAGAGGCCCTTGTCCTCATCAACATGGGGACAAGGTGCTTTGGGGTGGGGGGGGCCGCGCGGCCCCCCCTTCCCCAAGGCACCCCCCATGTTGAGGGCACGCGGCCTGGTACGGCTCAGGAGGGGGGGCGCGCTCGCTCGCCCCCCTTTCCTGGCCGGCCGGGTAGCGTGCTCGGACAAGGGTCTGGTGTGGACTTTGGGGGAACCCCACGCCGATTTTTTTCGGCGTTGGGGTTCCCCTTTAAGCCCATTCCAGGCGGCGGAGCCCGCGACGTCTCCTTCGCGGGCCCCGCCTACCTGTACACGCGCTCGAAATGGGTGGACTTTCCGAGCGGGAACAGTCCGCTCATTTCGAAAGTACAGCGGACAGGCCCACACACGGGCGGACTGTTCGCTCAAACACAGTTTCAGCGGACAGTTTTTCGGAATTTCCGAAAGACTTTGTCCGTCCAACTGTCCGCTGAAAGCCCACACACGAGCGGACTGTCCGCCCAAACACTGTTCAGCGGACAAGGTTGGGCGAACAGTCCGCCCGTGTGTACGCGGCCTAAGATGCCAGCATCTGAGTACTGGCTCTGTATTGACCAGCTTTACAGACAACTTGGCAGACTTTACACATATCTGCCATCATAAACTACATGGCAAACTTATCATTTACAAATGACAGCCTTGAACTGCAATATTGCTATGGAGTGATTCAATGTCATTGAAATACAAAGACAAAACAAGGAAGAGCAGCTACACTTGTAACCTGCCTTGAAGGAGATAACACAGCCACTCAGGACTGGGTTATACCACATGCAGTCCAATGAGTTTTTCCTTTCTACATCAACCTGGACAGTAGATTACATGAATTCCAATTACATAGTTCTGCAGTGTGTTCCAATACAGTCAACAAGAGTAGAACATGCTGCATTTTTTCTGCATGCAACTGCAATGTAACACAACAAAATGCATCAAAAACGCACCAGAATGCACCTAAGTGCATAGAAAATGCATTGGAACACACATGTCACTAATTAGCCCCTTTACACTAATGAGGATTCTGATGCAACTTGATGCACATGACAAGGGAAGTTGCATTGTTTTCAATGGTGCCTAGCGATTTGAGCCCCATAGTCTTCTATCTTAACTCACAGCAGTCACATCAGTACTAGGGATGGGCTGAACAGCACCCGGTTCGGTTTGCACCAGAACACCAGGGATGAGCTTTATGTTCAAGTTGAACTCATGTTCGACTCGAACATTGGCAGTTGGCCAGATGTCAGAGGGGGGGGTCACCCGTTCACATAAATGGGTGACTCTGTCCCCTCTGACAACATGGGGAAAGCCATAGGGAAGTCACCAGGTGGCCCCACCCTCCGTTATTTAACCACTTCAATACAGGGCACTTAAACACCTTCCTGCCCAGACCAATTTTAAGCTTTCAGCGCTGTCGCACTTTGAATGACAATTGCGCGGTCATACTACACTGTACCCAAATGAAATTTTTATCATTTTTTTCCCACAAATAGAGCTTTCTTTTGGTGGTATTTGATCACCTCTGCGGTTTTTATTTTTTGCGCTACAAATAAAAAAATACCGAAAATTTTGAAAAAAAAAAATGTTTTTTTTTGTTTCAGTTTCAAAACTTTGTAAATAAGTACGTTTTTTCCTTCACTGATGGGCACTGATGGGGCTACACTGATGGGCACTGATAAGGCGGCACTGATGGGCACCAATGTGGCACCAATGAAGTGGCACTGATGAGGTGGCATTGATGGACACTGATATGTGGCACTGATAGGCGGCACTGATAGGCGACACGGATGGGCGACACGGACGGACACTAATAGGTGGCACAAATTGGCACTGTTAGCTGGCACGGATTGGCATGGATGGGCGGCACAGATGGGCGGCACAGATGGGCATGGATAGGCGGCACAGATGGGCATGGATAGGTGGCACAGATGGGCATGGGTGGGCACTCATAGGCGGCACAGGTGGGCACTAATAGGCAGCACAGGTGGGCACTCATAGGTGGCACAGGTGGGCACTCATAGACGGCACAGGTGGGCACTCCTAGGCGGCATTGGTGTTATACTATAGTAATGTATGCCAATCAGTGCCAAACAATAATGCATGCCAATCAGTGATGCCCATTGTGGGCACTGATTGGCATCCATTATGGGCACTGATTGGCATCCATTAGGCTGACTGGCATCCCTGGTGGTCTAGGGAGGATTACCTTTTCCCTGGTGGTCTGGTGGCGTCCCTGGTGGTCCAGTGTGGGCATCCTCGGGGGGGCTGTGCTGATAATCGATCAGCACAGACCCCCCCTGTCAGAGGAGCAGCCGATCGGCTCTCCCCTACTCGCGTCTGACAGACGCGAGTGAGGGAAAGATGATCACCGGCTCTTCCCAGTTACACTGTGATCAGCCGTGATTGGACACGGCTGATCACGTGGTAAAGAGTCTCCGTCAGAGACTCTTTACCGAGATCGTTGTTGCCGGGTGTCAGACTGACACCCTGCAACAACGATCGCCACAATGCGTGCCCCCGGGGGCGCGCAGCGGCTCATAATCCTGATCACGTCATATGACGTCCGGTCAGGATTATGAAACCACTTTGCAGCCGTCAATTGCCTATAGGGCGGGCGGCAAGTGGTTAAGAACTGTAATGCCGCATACACACGAGCGGACTGTATGGCGTACTTAGTCCGTCGAAACACATTTCAGTGGACAATCCGCTCGTGTGTGGGCTTCAGCAAACTTTTTCAGCGTGCAGTCCGGCGTACTAAGAATTTCGTTTTTTTCGAAATTCTGTCCGTCGTACTTTGGTTTCAGCGGACAATACGGTCGTCAGTATGCTAGTTCGACGGACTAAGAATGGCGCATGCCCAGAAAGGATTTACACGGCGGAAGGGTGCTTTGCTGTGTCTTGGACTTCCTATTTCTAGTCCCGTCGTACGTGCTGTACACGTCATCGCGCAAGCTTTCGACGGACTGTTTGTGCATCCGTGTGTGGTCAAGTCCGTTCAGTGGAAAGTACAACAGACTGTGCGTTGGATTGTATGACGAACTAAGTATGCCATACAGTCCGCTCGTGTGTACGCGGCATAAGAAGAAGCGGAGCATCACACTGCTAAAGACTCCCACAGAGGCGGATGGTGCGAACGGCATGGAGAAGAAGCCAGAGCAAGATGCGGGACGAGAAGAGCGGAGGAAGAAGAAGATGAAGATGGAGAAGAAGAAGATGGAGAAGAACAACACCAAAGGAAAACCAGAAGAAAGAAGATGAAAGAAGAAATGCAAAGAAGAAGAATTTAATAAAGGACTTGTCAAAAACGGTCTTTTGTCTTTTTTAACCTTTTTGCCACTTTTTTTGTGAAATGGTAGGGATACATTTGTACCCCATTACCAATTCACACGGGGGGGGGGGGCAGGATCTAGGGTCCCCTTGGTAAAGGGGGCTTCCAGATTCAGATAAGCCCCCCGCCTGCAGACCCCCACAACCACCGGGCAAGGGTTGTGGGGATGAGTCCCTTCCTACCTCAACGCACCCTCCCAATGTTGAGGACATATGGCCTGGTACGGTCCAGTCCCCCCCTCTTTTCCTCCAGCCTGCCAGGTTGCATGCTCGGATAAGGGTCTGGTATGGATTTTGAGGGGGACCCCCCACCCCATTTTTTTTTCAATTTTGGTGCAGAGTTCCCCTTAATATCCATACCAGACTTGAAGGGCCTGGTATGGAATTTAGACCCACACGCATTTTCTTTATTTTTAAATTTTGGTTTGGGGTTCCCCTGTGGGGAAATTCCCATGCCGTTTTTATCAATGAAGTTTTATGTGTATTGCGGACCGACAATTCATTATAGCCGTGAGTAGTTTTAAATTACTTTCTTTTTCCTTTAGAAATGTCATTTTGCAGTCAGACTGTTGTAAACACGGGAAACATGCGCCCCTTTACAGGCATACTATAGATACCCCCCATGTATGAAATGTAAAGGAATATTACACATTTATTGTTTCACTTTAAGCATTATTAAAATCACTGCTCCCGCAAAAAAAATGCCGTTTTTAAAACTGGGGCAGGACCCAGGTCCCCAAACACTCTTTATGACAATACCATGCATATAAGCCTTTAAAATGAGCACTTTTGATTATTCATATTGGTGTCCCATAGACTTTAATGGTGTTCGCATGTTTGAACTAATTTTTTGCCTGTTCGCATGTTCTGGTGCAAACCGAATGGGAGGGTGTTTTGCTCATCCCTACAGAACATCTCGAACAGGAAAATGATCATATGAACGCTATTAAAGTCTATGCGACACAAACATGACAAAGTCCTCATTTTAATATACAAATTATTGCCATAAAAAGAGTATGGGGACCCCAGTACTGTCCAAGGGGACATGTATCAATGCAAAAAAAACATTTTTAAAACAATTGTTTTTACAGGAGCAGTGATTTTAATGATGCTTAAAGTGAAAAAATAAAAATGAAATATTCCTTTAAATATCATGCCTGGGGAGTCCCCTTAGTCTGCCTATAAAGTGGTGCATGCGTGCCATGTATAAAACATGCCGCAGCAATAATGAAACTTCTAAAAAATGTAATTCAAACTTGCTTGCTGCTGTAATGTATTGCCAGCTTCTGGCAATTTTAATGAAAAATCAGTTAAATAAACAGCGTGGGGTTTGGTATGGTATGGATTTTAAGGGAAACTCCATGCCAAAACTGAAAAAAAAAAAAAAATTGGTGTGCCCCCCCCCCCCAAATCCATACCAGACCCTTATCCGAGCATGCAGCCTGGCAAGTCAGTATGGGGGGGGGGGCGAGCCCCCCCTCCTGAACCATAGCAGGTCACATGCCCACAACATGTTTTGGGGGGTAATTTAGTAAGACATGCGACCATTCACAGAAATTAAAAGAAAAACAGTTTAACCATAAACTGTGTAGAGGGTTCTTTACTGTAATGCCCTGTAAATACGGTCTTACTTTCCAACGACAAAATCCATCGGATTTTTGCCGACGACAAAATCCGTTGGATTTTTTCCAACGGATTTTGGCCCAAACTTGTCTTGCATACACACGGTCGCACAAAGTTGTTGGAAAATCTGATCGTGCTGAACGCGGTGACCTAAAACACGTACGACAGGGCTATAAACGGGCCAGTAGCCAATAGCTTTTGTCTCATAATTTATTCTGACCATACATGGCACTTTGTCCATCGGAATTGTCTACATGTGATCCGCATTTAAACAATCGGATCTCGTTGTTGGAAAATTTTAGACCCAGCTCTCAAACTTTGTGTGTTGGAAATTCTGACGAAAAAAGTCTGATGGAGCCCACACAAGATCGGATTTTCCTACAACACGATCCAATCGCACATTTTCCATCAGAAAGTCCAACCGTGTGTAAGAGCGGTTAGGATGTGGAATTCCCTTCCACATTCAGTGGTTTCAGCGGGGGCATCAATAATGAAAAAAAAACTATTAGATAAGCACCTGAATGACCACAACATACAGAGATATGTAATACTGACATAAAATCACACACATAGGTTGGACTTGATGGACTTGTGTCTTTTTTTCAACCTTGTCTACTATAGAAATATTTATTTTTTGAAAGAAAATAACGATGCAGCAAATGTGGAGAATTTTTTTCACTGCTGCTGCACAAAAAAAATAAATAAAATAAAATAAAATAAAATAAATGTAAAACAAAATAAGAATAATGCAATAGAACCTGCAAAAAATAAATAAAAATAAAGATTAATGAAAAAAATGGGATCAGTGGTGACACACCGACACTTCAGTAGCACCACAACAAGGTTTTATTCACACTGCGGTACACTGTATTATATACTCTGCATTACACTATATACTGTGCACTGTACTGTAATATATACTCTGCACTGAACTAAATACTGTACCCTGCACTGTAGTATATACTATGCACTGCAATATATACTCTGCACTGCAGTATATACACTCTGCACTGCACTGTAGTATATACTATGAACTGCACTATATACTCTGCACTGCACTGCAGTATATACACTCTGCACTGCACTGTAGTATATACTATGCACTGCACTGTAGTATATACAATCTGCACTGCACTGTAGTATATACTATGAACTGCACTACATACTCTGCACTGCACTGTAGTATATAATATGCACACTACACTGACTGCACTGTAATATATATACTACACTGACTGCCTATATTCTATTCTACACTGCCTGCACTCTATATATAATACTACACTGACTACATGCTCTATACACAAACTAACCTGCCTACGTTATCTCCACTCCAACACACTACATAAGGCTGCCTTGTTAGCAGCTTTATATAGTGTGGGGTGTTAGCTTAGCCCCTGAGCTGTGATTGGCCATGAACTTGCCATGAGCACCCCATATGTTCTACGAACTAACAAACAGCCCATCCCTAATCAGCATTAGCTAAAAAAACATTCCTGTATGACTTCTGTAAGATAAGTGAATTTTTTAACCCTCATCTCTTCTCCCAGGTTATTCTTGCTGCCTAAAAAGTGTGGCAAAATAACGTAATCCCACTCACGTTTTAATTGCGTGTTTTTCACACATAAACGTGTGTCACGCATAGGGCAGACCATTCAATTATAAAAGCCCCAAAGTAGTTCATGAACCTTTTCGGAAGTGGAGAGTCGTGTGTTTTTTCAGTGCGCTTTTTGGCTAAACTGTAGTGCATTTTGTTGCAAAAAACAAAACATGCAACTGTAAACCTTTGTTGGGGTGTAATTAATATTTAGGCTACATTCTGATCTGTGTGTTTCCGAACGTGCAGAAACCAGCACAGAAAAGGCATGCTTTACTACGTATTATTGAAACGTGCTGCAAACATGCATCATCCTTGCATTGACATTATGAGAAGAGGATACTTTTTTTTATACAAGTAAATGGTAACACAGACACATATCAGAAATATGAAATGTTGGGGTAACATATACTTTAAGGGTTATACAAAGGAGAACAAGGAAGTGGGACTTTGAATGAAGTACGCGGAGGGTCAAGTGTTATGTGGAGTTATAATTAACATATCTATAATATGTGTAAAAGAGTAGCACATTTGTCTCATAATAATTCATATGCAATAGAAAATTGATATAATTAAATACCTGCATAGAGTAAAGTATTGAATGAAAAACTTTATTTCATACATAAGGTTTTGCATAATTTCCATGAGATTTTTCTATATTATTTTATATTTTTTTTCTTTTCTCTTTGTGTAATTTGATCTACTTCATACACTTTCATGCACCATTCTCTTTTTCCCTACTAGGGATCTCACGCAGTTATTTAGTTCATATATAGCTCACTTTTTAATGTTAATTTATTTTTACAGCCCCAATTTGTTTTTTGCGATCACACATGCTCACTCATATATCGCAGCCTGACGCAATAACCGTGGTTTGGAGGGTTGCCTGTTGGGCTGTCTGTCACCTAACATACCATCTCAGCTCCCGGAAAAGATGTCCCCCCCCGTGGGGATAGTCATGACCCTCAGTACCGTATCAATTGCATATGGATACCCTGTAAGTATTATATGGGGTATTTTACCCCTATTTCTCTTTATAGTTTTCATACTTGTGACTATATTAGACCAACTAGAAATGCATAATATATCATTACCGAAATATATTGCACGTGTTTACGCTTTCTCCTGATGAGTGACATCAAGTCACGAAATGCATTGAGCTAACAGATGTTGTGTTTAAATCATATAGTGTAATCCTACCACGTCATTGTGGATTCTGTTCATGCATTACATATTTGATTATATTCCAATCACGTGCGATCATGTTTTGGGGCTTTTCTATATGTATCATGTGCTATCCATTTTTTTTGTATTATTTATGAATTATGTACTTATGTATGAAATAACGTTTTTCATTCAATATATGTGAGTATTTAATTATGTGTGCAGTATATCAATTTTCTATTAAATATGAATTATTATGAGACAAATGTCCTACTATTTTACACAAATTATAGATATGTTAATTATAACCCCACACAACACTTGACCCATCAGCGTACTTCATTCAAATTCCCGCTTCCTTGTTCTCCTTTGTATAACCCTTAAAGTGTATGTTACCCCAACATTTCATATTTCTGATATGTGTCTGTGTTACCATTTACTTGTATATATATATAAAAAAAAAGTATCCTCTTCTCATTCATTCTCTTCCTCGATCTCCTTTTCTATATTTTAATAGGGATGGAGGTTGATGACAACGTCATCTCCTCATATAAAGTCCCATAGACCCCTCTTTTAGAAATACTTTAAGGATATTACATACAACATTATATTGATACAAAAATGGCTGTCTAATAATCAAACGGGACTCCAGCCCGATTCATTCTATTTATTTAACAGCTAGTAGTTACACGTTTACAGTTAAGGTATGCCAAGAAGATTCCTTCCCAATGTAGCATCATCATAAGTACACTAGATCTGTGTCACTTTCTACAATTCCAGATAGAAAGACAAATGCCAGGGCAGGGGAAAAGCACATAGTCAATAAAGTACTTAAAGTTGATTGAAGGTAAAGTATATATCTCTAGAGACCTCTCGGGAAACATGTATACTGTTCAGATTACATTCTGTCAAAATGCAGCACCCTGACAAAGAAGATGGATATTAATGGGGACACACACTGTTTTCTACATAGGCTTCCTCTAGTCTGTGTCACAGAATCTTTGCTGTGTAATTTGATAATTGTAATGCATTTTACATAAGACCAAAGAAAAATACAGTTTTTGTTTTCCAGGAAAGTTGATGGGAAAAAAAAAAAAGCAGTAACCTTGCATTGTCTTCTTAAAGCAATGTTAGCAGACAATACTTTGAGAAAGGCATTAAACCTTAGCTCGTTCTTTATTAACTTTCAAGGATCTGTAACAAATCTGCCATAAATGTAACAACACTAATACTTCAATGTTATTGTGACACCAAATAATGTTTCCAGTGTTTCTCTCAAAGCGTATTGATATCAATGACTTTGAGAGGAGAAATTATTTTATATTTACCCTTAAAATGAAAAAGCTTGGAATTTTAACCTCTGCCATGCTTTCAAGAAAGTATATTAAAGAAGAGGAAAAAGCATGCTAAGGCAATAATATGTATTGTTTTTAACAGTTTGCTTATGGTTGATAAGCAATTATTATTTTCTGTACATTAAAACATGTTTCTTTATTATTACAAAAGAAAATTAAAAAGGCCCTGAGAGACAAAAGTACTAACTAACTAATTAAAGACAATTAAAATAAACTCTAGTAAGGCTGTAATTAGTGATATTAAAGGTTTGTTATAAAAAATAAAATAAATAATAATATTTACAGACATGTCACACTTACCTGTTCTGTGCAAGGGTTTTGCACAGAGCAGCCCCGGTCCTCTTCTATTCGGGTCCCCGCTCCTGGCTCCTTCCCCTTGACCAGTGCTTCCATAGCAAGCTGCTTGCTATGGGGGCACTGGTGCATGATTGCTTCTGAGCCCCGCTCTGTGCGTCCATAAGACACATAGAGCCGCTGCTCGGCCCAGCACCCACTCTCTCGTCATTGGCTCACTGGCTGTGATTGGCAGAAGTGGGAGTCAATTTTTTCCACTGCTGTGTCTCAGCCAATGAGGAACGAGAAAGATCCAGGACAACTGAGGCTCCCCTGCACATCACTGGATGGAGAGAGGGCTCAGGTGAGTATTTGAAGAGGCCATGGGGGGAGGAGCACACAGAATATTTACAACCATGTTAAAGCTGAACTCCAGGCAGATGTAAAATACTCAAGTTATTGTAGGTGTGTATTTATCAATACAGCTTTAAATAGATTTTTAATGCAAGTAGAGCAAATATCTGTATCTGACCTGATATCAACATTTTGCAATCCCTGCAAATCAGAACACAGAGTAGGGTAGTAAGAAGAAGTTCAATGTCCCAGTGGAGCAGAGTGGCAGAGAAAAGAGCTCATCAGTCTGTTATTTCCCAATTTAGTTTTCAGTCTCAGGATGCAGAGAGATCTGAAAGTGTTACTGAGGTTCCAGGGGCTAAAATCAACACAAGCAGGACTGTGTTGTGTCGTAGAACTTTGTAAATCTCAGAGCTGAATGGCCAAAAATGCAAACTGCCCCATTTTACATGTAATATATCACACAGAACTGGCAAGTAGTGTGTGCGTCAGCGCTAATTGGCAGCTATAAGGTGGACCATAAGGGATCAATGACAGAGAGGGGGAGAAACAACAAGATATGCCCAAAATGAATTAATAAGAATTAGTCCATACACTCCATAGTAGTAAGGAGCATCAAAGAGAAGTCCACAGGATGGATGGATCCACAGGTGGATGTAGGGGCGGATCTAGAGTCTAATCTCGGGACGGGCACTAACACATTTTCACAGGAAATTTGTCAGGAAAATGGCTGGTGTTGGCGCTTCACTCATCCGTGTCTTTATGGACCTTGCTTTGTGTGCTGGTCCAAATCATTTGGTGGAGGGGGGATTATGATGTGTTTTTGGGTTCCAGTGAAGGGAACTCTTAAGGCATCAGCATACCAAGACATTTTGGACAATTTCCCTCTCCCAACTGTGTGGGAACAGTTTGGGGATGGCCCTTTCCTGTTCAAACATGACTGCACACCAGTGCACAAAGCAAGGTCCATAAAGACATGGATAAGCGAGTTTGGAGTGGAGGAACTTGACTGGCCTGCACAGAGTCCTGATCTGAACCCGATAGAACACCCTTTGGCTGAATTGGAGCACAGACTTTGAGTCAGGCCTTCTCATCCAACATCAGTGCCTGGCCTCACAAATGCACTTCTAGAAGAATGGTCAAACATTTCCATAGACACACTAAACCTTGTGGACAGCCTTCCTAGCCTTCCCAGAAGCTTTTCTAGCTGCGGACTAAGACTGGGCTGCCATTAAAGTTCATGTGTGTGTAAAGGCAGACATCCCAATACTTTTGGCTAGATAGTGTATCTGACAAGATTTACAATGGTGATGGAACCCTCCTACACATAAATACTACATTTAAACAGAGTTTCAGGACCTGGGCGATGAGACAACTTCTCTACATGAAGCAGCATGTTTGGGATTCATACACAGACACTCAGGGATGCTAAGGAGAAGTTCTAACCTCTAGGTCACGGAGCTGCTGCATGTGAAAGCCCCTCACACATAAATACACATAAATACTGCATTTCTTTGGACATACAGGTGGTGGAATTACATTACTCAAGAGTTATTATTCTTGATGAATTATATGTGAAATTTGGTGGTTCTTTGTGGATGAGTGTAGAATAGTGATATTTCCCTCAATTTTTTGGTAATTACATTTTGATTTCTGATGTTGGTACACATATGAAATTTTTTGGGCTCAAATTATGATTATTTGGAAATAATAAAAAGCACAAAAAAGTGACTCATTTTAAATTTGCATCAGCAATGGTATTGTTTGTGCTTTGTAAAGACACTGGTGTGAGTTTTGGGTAAAGATTGTAGTGAGATGGAGAGTAACAAGTGCAAGTGACAGAGAAAAATATATTTTATCAAAACATTCCACACTCTAGTATTCTTAAAAACAAAATAGATTAAGTAGAAGCAACAGTGTTGCCAAGAAAATGTAGTTCAGAGAAATAATTCAATGATATCCCCACACTACCAAATGTGTGCGATTTTTAAAAATATGCTGCAACACTGAAGGAAATATCAGAACCCAGAGAATATATAAAGTGAAAGTAGTGCACGCTATGAACCTAAATACTTTGCGTAATAAAGTGCAAAGGTGCTCAATGAAAGATATGGTTGTAAGAGGAAATGTTCAAAGGTAAATATATATCCAGTCCTAGGCAGTATAAAAGCGTGTTGCATGCCCTGCGATTTCTTCGGATAAAACAAAAAAAGTGTATCAATAAGACAATAAAAGTATATCAAACACTCAAAAGATTCTTCGTAGAACAGTGATAGGAAATATATCCATATGGTGTGCACATGAAGTGAAAAAGCGGTGCTCAAAAAGAAGGTGCCCTACTATTGCAATAAATCCTGAAGGAATAGGTAAAATCCTAAAATGCATATAAAAGCATACAAAAAAGTTCCCTCCATAAAGGTCTAGGCTGCAAATGTTCTTATAGGTGAAAGCAAAAAGGATAAGTAGTGTCCATATAAAGTGCTGGTGCTGGTGACATATATATTTCAGAGAAAGATACATTCATCTTAACATTAAAATGGTTTATTTGGGGAAGTTACAATTGTACCATTAGACTCAATGGCTAAAACTTGCATTGGATTATAATAATGCAGATGTTCACTCCCAAAAAACGCTGTTTAACACAGCTCTCATTTTGGTATATACTATAGCGCCCTGTAAAAAAGACATTGGGGGTTATTTACTAAAGACAAATCCACTTTGCACTACAAGTGTACTGCAAGTGCACTTGAAAGTGCAGTCGCTGTAGATCTGAGGGGGACATGCAAGAAAAACAAAACAAAAAGAAAAACAGCATTTTAGCTTGCACATGATTGGATGATAAAATCAGCCGAGCTTCCCCTCATTTCACAACTTCTCCTCAGATCTACAGAGACTACACTTCCAAGTGCACATTCAGTGTACTTTCAAGTGCACTTGCAGTGCACCTGTAGTGAAAAGTGGATTTGCCTTTAGTAAATCAATCCCATTAGAGTGAAAATTTGATCAATTTGCAGGTCTGAGCATGCTCAGTTGTGTTGGCACCTAGTTGTACAGAGATATGGAATTTATCTCTTCTCAGACATTAAAAGATGTTTCAGGTTAGAAATCACTTTTACACACAGTTTAAAAGCAGATTATCTTTAAATAATATACCACATATTTCAGTACCATTTAGGCTATTATATCATGTGCTAAACATTATTTCCATGTTCACGGCTCCAGGTTTTAGCAAAGAGTTTGGGTGCTATTTGTTTTCAGGGAACTATAGTAAATTCGATTTTGGGAGTATTGTTTTGCCAGCACTGTAGTGAATACCGTTTATCTCTAATTAGAGCGATTAGCACTAATTTGCAGTAATTAGCGCAGCAGCGCTATAGTAAATGACCCCCCCAAGTCTCCTTCTTTAAAAGGATATGCAATCTACTACCTCCTTTCAAAGAGGGAGTAGTCATCTTGGGAGGGGACTTTAATGTTCCACTGAAACCTGAGATAGACACCTCTTCAGGCACATCTACACTCACATATCAGGCACTACGCCAGATTAAATTAATGCAAGTCTCAAATTAAAGATCCATTTCCCTGCTAAACAGGGATATAAAATTATATGCAAAGATACTGGCCAATAGACTGTTACACCTCCTGTCTAACCTCATATCTCTAAATCAGGTGGGCTTTGTACCTAGTCAAGAAGCCAGGGATAACACCATCCGATTGTTAAACCTCCACTACTGGCTGACATTGTCTAAAACCATTGGCTTTTTTTATCGCTAGATGCGCATTGTGGCCCATATCTTGGCATTGTATTCCAATACTTCTGCGGATGTTTGGATTAATGGACACCTGTTGAACACCTTCACCATTAGCAATGAGACCTGCCAGGGTTGTCCTCTGTCCCCCCTGAACTATATCCTTACCCTGGAACCCTTTCTCAACAAATTAAGATTGAACCCCAACATTTAGGAAATGTGGATAGGATATAGAGAATTTAAGGTTGCTGCTTATGCGGTCAACATCTTTTTATCACTGAGGTCGCCACATATCACTCTACCAACTTTATTAAAAACCATAAAACACTTTGGTACCTTGTCAAACCTCAAAATCAACTATACAAAATCACACACATTGAATATCTTCCTCACCACACAAAAGGTAGAACGTTGCCAGAGCTCCTTTCTATTCCTATGGAAAAGGGACGCAATTACGTACCTAGGAATCCAGATTACCACCAAACTGTCAGACCTGTACAAATGCAATTTTCAAGTTGCATTGAACAAGGCCAAATTGGAACTAAAGGACTGGGTGGGCTTAAATGTCTTGTGGTTTGGCCGATTGGCTTCGCTTAAAATGACTGTTTTCCCACACTTTCCATACTTAATGCAGACCATCCCAATCTACCTTTAGCCATCCTTCTTTGCGACGTACAGATGAGCCTGCTCAATGTTTATCTGGAGAAAATCCTTACAAAGATTAAGGGGGATTGGCTTACCGGACATTCAGAAATACTATATGGCCTGCCACCTCACCAGAATTGCAGACTGGAATATTCATGAATCCAAGAAATTATGGGTATATCTAGAAACCTCCTTCATATGATTTCCAATTCATAATCTCCCCAAGCTACTCCCTTGACATTGGCCAAGAGAGACCCTGACACATCCACTCATTCGACCCTCCCTAGCGGCCTTCACACAGGAGGCAGAATCTAAAGCCTTCTCCTCCGTTTTGGGGCCCCTAACCACAATAAAAGGAAACCCTGACTTCCCTTTGGCAACATAGGCTCGTTTCTGAGTCGCGAATGGTGGCACACCACTTGAAAGGCACCCTTTGCTCATATGAGAATTTGACTGACATTTATCTCCCCAATTCTTTTTCTTTCTGGACGTACAGACAAATACAAAACTTTCTGTCTACACAGGCATTGCTATCAACATGGACAAGACAACTCACACCATTTGAATCCTTATGTACATGGAAATCGCCACAAAGGCACTTATTATCCTTCATTTATATGTTGCTCCTGGAAGAGTCTCATACTATTAGAGATCCCACACATATATTGTGGGAAAAGGAATTGCAGGCTTCCTTCCCCGATATTAAGTGGGAGACTATTCACGAATATACACACAAGGGCTCCATGAATGTAGCCATTCAGAAATACTGCTACAAAATTGAAACCCGTTGGTATAGAACTCCATCTCTCATCCACAAATTCTTGCCATTTATACCCAATACCTGTTGGAGGTGTGGCAAAGCAGAAGATACAATGCCCCACGTTTGGTGGGATTTTGAATCAATCCAGCCTTTCTGGAAAGAGGTACACAGCATCATTGCACATTTCACCACATTCACCTTAAATTATACTCCAGAGCAATATCTGTTACACCACACGACCCTGTCTGAAAGAGATTACTACAAATCTTTAGCTATGCACATGGTAAATGCTGCGAGACTGTGTGTTTCGAAACATTGATCGAGACGTCCTTCCGACTATCAGAGAATGGTTCACTAAGCTTTCTAAAATAGAGGAGATGGAGGAACTTATTTATATTTCCCAAGAGCGGATACAAAAAGTTACGAGTACATGGGCATGTTGGACTCGCTTTAAAACTACGGAGTGTTTCCAAACCTCTAACTTTAATGCTGTGCACACACGACAGGACTTTCCGGCAGACTAGGTCTGACGGGATCAGTCTGTCGGACAATTTGATCATGTGTGGGCTAATCTAATAGTTTTTCATTATAAAAATCCGATAGACCTATAAATAGAACATGTTTCAAATCTGTCCAACGGACTCAATTCCTATTGGGAAAACCGTTCATCTGTATGCTGGTCCGTTGGACCAAATATGAGAAGGGAAGTTACTGGCTACTGGCTATTGAACTTCCTTTTTTTAGTCCTGTCTTACGTCATCACGTTCAAAAGGAACGTTTGTGTATGGCCAAGTCCATTTGTTCGGAAGTCCGTTGGAACTCCGCTGAAAAGTCAGTCGGGAAGACCATCAGACCTAGTCTGTCAGAAAGTCCGGTCATGTGTACGCGGCAGTAGACAATGGATTGTCGCACATATTACCTGTGAAGATTGTGATGGTTCAAATTGCGCCAACAAGCGGAGGGGGAGAGGGGGAGCAGGTACAACCAGTCCCGCTATTTTAATCCCCACACGCATCTTCTCCCTGGTTCCCCCGCCTTGTTTTTGTTTTTTAGTCTGTTTTTTACTCTTTCTCTTCTTTTCTTCCCAATTCCTATGTACCAGACATAGTGGGAATGACGGTCCATTTGCATAGTGTTATAAATAGTCTTTCAACTGATTTGCTTAACCTCCCTGGCGGTATGATTAGTTCTGATTTTAGGTGCTGAAAGCGGTACAATTATTTTGCATGGAAATTTGGCGTTTTATATTGTAGGCCTGCAATTCTTAGGAATAACTCTCTTAAATCTGTTCAAACCAGAGTCTAGCAGACATCCCGGGTATGATAAAATTTATAATATAATAAATAATGATAATAAATAATAATAAAAATTATTCAATAATGTAATCAAATCCAAAAACACTGAAAATTGCAGAATTGTCGCTGTCATTAGATTTAGTGTTTAATGACGAATTTCCCCACAAATCACTATCGCTCAATTCTGCAAGTGATTATAATATATTATTGCTGTTTTCTAGCTGGTCTAAAATTTACTTTTGACATAAAGGGACAGTTTTTGGTTGCTATGGGCAATCTCCAAATTCCAGGCAGAAAAAACAGTATTTATGATATAAAAGTGAATGCAGGGCACTGGACAGACCACTAGGGACAAATTACATCCTTTAATAAAGATTATTTGAAAAAAAAAAAAAAAACCAGAACAAATATACAATTAAAGCAAAGGAAAATCACTGATCCAGGTGAGGAACTCCAGGCACAATGAATAGTGGGTGCAAGCCCCGGCTCGCCTGCCGTAGAAGACTGAAAAAGGGCAGAAATTGGCTGCACAGAAATGTTCTTGAAGTCCATTTATTGAATGTTCCATGCAAGCAATGACATGCACAGTTGCAGTAGCCAGAACAGAGGTGGACTAGTTTTACACAGCTACACTTTGCTTACTTATCACTAAACAAAGTATAGATGTGCACAGGGCCGATCCTAGGGTCACAGACGCCTGGGTGCAGAAATGTTTCTGGCGCCCCCACATGGGCGTGGCCATCTTAATAACTCCTCCCCTTTACAAATATTTCTATGGCTTCAACTCAAACACAAAGATGCTCCCCTAAGAAGTCTTTATTACCCTGGGATCCTCCCATGATCTTTTAACAATAAAGAAAATGAGTACACTAATGGGACATGGAGGGGGGTCTCTCTAATGCACACAGAGAGGGCTTCCACTAGAGAGTCTGTTATAAAGAGCCCCCAGACAAACTGCAGACATGATACAGGAGATGATCAGAGACTGCAGACATACTACAAGAGATGGTCAGAGACTGCAGTCATACTACAAGAGATGGTCAGAGACTGCAGACATGCTACAAGAGATGGTCAGAGACTGCAGACATACTACAATAGATGGTCAGAGACTGCAGACATACTACAAGAGATGGTCAAAGACTGCAGACATGGTACAGGAGATGGTCAGAGACTGCAGACATGGTACAGGAGATGGTCAGAGACTGCAGACATACTACAGGAGATGATCAGAGACTGCAGATATAGTACAGGAGATGATAAGAGACTGCAGACACGCTACAGGAGATGGTCAGAGATTGCAGTTCCTAAGGATGGAAGTAGATAATGGCTGACCAGCCCTCTCATCAGACCCAGCGATACAGCAACATCAGTTCTTCTGATCAGGAGTCAGCTCACTCTGGGAAATCAAAGATAAGCTAAATATCTATAAAGGTTCATCGGAATACACCTCTCTTTCATCCAATTTACTCAACCATTTGGAGAAAGAGGACCGAGAACAAAAAAATAAAAAACAGAAAAAATACTCCCGAGATACAAATGACTATAAAACGAACAATGTATTTGGATGGCAAAAGCTATTTCTAGCACCATCCCCTGATCATACTATTCCCGCTGTGAACATGGAAAGTAGTCCATATCCTGGAACTTCTTCCTCCCAGGACATGTCCTTCCCTAGATCATACAGCGAGGCTGTACAAAAACGACCTGATAAGGGGACACAAAATGTTCAACATCACAGTCAATATATGTCGAATCCCCAAAAAAGGGGTAGGGGCGGACTAAGAGGAAAAAGAGGTGGACGTGGAAATCAAAGGGGTAACTCCCATTACAGGAATAGTTCTGTCTCTGACAATTATAATAACTCACCATACTATTCCTCACCACGAACATCATATCCTTCTAACCATCAGAATTATCCCCCCCCCCGAGAGCTGAATTCCCCTAATTATTCTAATCGGGGAATCCAGCACTACGAGGATATACCCCCTTCACAGCACAGGTTTGCACCTTTGCGTGATATGAGAAACTCTGACAACACGTATACCAGGCACTCTCCTTCTCCCTATCCATACAACCCTCCTAACACTAATTACGAACAACAGGGTTTTCACGAAGACCCGTACCCCAAAAAAAGGGGCCAAGAACGAAGAGAGGTTGTAGAGGGGGATGGAGATTACAAAGATGGAAAAAGAAGAAGGCTCTGACAGGACAGGGGGTTTTCAATTTAAGCACCAAGTCTTTTACACCCGAAGAAATGTCAGTTTTAGACAAGGGCTTAAAATTTGCACCCCCCAATAAACTCAATAAATTTTCCACTTTTATAGACATACATAAATTCACACGGAAGATGAATATTCAAAGATACCTTACATCCAATCCGTATCGTACAGATTATTACGCCAGTACTTCAGGCACTGTCCACTCAGGGTTATCTAACCCCTCCCTTTTCTCCCCTCCAGTACCCACGGCTCCTGCAGTCAAAATTTTTAGAGATTTGGTACTCAGCGATCTAGCCAAATTACCAGTTAAAAAACATTTCTCCACGTCTTTGCCAAAAGTCGCATTGAGGTCTCTTTGTGATCAAAAACAAGTTATAGTACGCCCCGCCGATAAGGGAGGGGGCATAGATATACTGGATAAGACCAAATATGAGGAAGAAATGGGGAATATTTTAAGTGAACCAGATACATATAGCAAATTACTTAACAACCCTACTAATGTTTACAAAAAACAATTAAAAGCCCTCATTGATAAGGGTTTCGAACAAAAAATTTTGAACAAAAAAGAAAAAGCCTTCTTGGTCCCGATATCCCCCAGAATACCTACAATCTATTATCTGCCTAAAATCCATAAGAGCTTGACGGCCCCCCCAGGCAGACCAATCGTGAGTGGCATCAATTCTGTCACAGCACGCATAGGCAGATACATAGACTTCTACCTCCAACCATTGGTTAGAAAGATGCCCTCATATATACAAGACACAGGGGATACCATTAGAAAACTGGAAGGTATGCAAATTCAAGGACAATACATCATAGCTACCGCCGATGTAGCATCCTTATACACTTGCATTCCACAGGATAAAGTAATTGAAGCGGTACGTTTTTTTCTAGATCAAGAACACACGTTAGTCCCCTGCCAACGAGACTATATCATAGAATTACTAGAATTTGCTACCAGCCATAGTTACTTTTGGTTTAACGGTCAGTATTACTCCCAACGTAGAGGCGTGGCCATGGGGGCCAAATTTGCACCCAGCCTGGCCAATCTTTTTATGGCCAAATGGGAGGAGGATGTCGTCTATGCCCGGCGGAGCCCATCATTGATGTTGTGGGTCCGGTACATAGACGACATCCTCCTCCTATGGGGGGGCTCCCCAGAGACACTTTGCAAATTTTTCCATGGTCTAAACAACAATGACAGGGGAATCTCGTTAACCTACCAAACCAGTACAGAAAAAATACAATTTTTAGATTTAGAAATTGGAATCACAACACGGGGCTTTAGTTTTAAAACTCATTTCAAGGCCACCGACCGCAATAGCTATATTGCCATGGATAGCTGCCATCACAAAAGCTGGCTCACCTCCGTCCCACGCAGTCAATTTATTAGACTACGTCGTAATTGTACTGACGATTTCACTTTCCTAGAACAGGCAAATTGCTTAAAACAACATTTTTTGGATAAGGGATACCATGCACCCACTCTGGAAAAACAACTACAGGAGGTTGCTCATATAAATAGGGACACCCTTTTACAGGTTAAAACCCCTCGGAACGATAATGATAAATTCAAGTGGTCCTTCATAACCACTTTCAACATGCAATATAGGCAAGTAAAAAAGATCTTTAACAAACATTGGGAGGTTTTAAAAAAGGATCCTGTGCTTGGTCCCAATCTTCCTGATAGAGCGAATGTTTTATTCAGAGGGGCTCCTACTCTACAAGGCAAAATTGCCCCCAACATTATTAATCCCCCTATCCAGCCTACCTTTTTCCACAATTTGACGGGCTATTTTCCGTGCAGAAAATGTAGCGTGTGTCAACATAATGCATTGACACAACGCAAAATCTCAGAATTTACATCTACAGTAACTGGGAAAAGATATCCAATTAAATGTTTCTGCACCTGTAAAACCAAATATGTGGTTTATTTAATAACCTGCCCTTGTGGGAAACAGTATGTTGGTCGTACCACCAGAACTTTTTCCACAAGGGTCGGTGAACATATTTCTTTGATTAGAAGAAAGTACAAACACACGGTGCCGAAACATTATAGAGAGTGTCACAATAATGATTTACGTGGCACGCACTTTATTGCAATAGATAAATATACCCCACCGTGGAGAGGGGGGCCTCTGACTCGTGGGGTTTCCAGATTAGAAACCTTCTGGATCTATGAGCTTCAGTCCCACTCCCCATTCGGGATGAATGTGGAGTGGGACATTAATGCTTTTATAGATGATTCATAGGATCTTGTAGCACTATTGGTAATTTGCTATCCGGTATCACATATGTAAATCTGTGGGTATATTTACAAGTATTTTACTTTATATTTAATATTTTTATTCCATTCATTTATTTCAAGACCTGATTTATTTCATTTTATTCATTTTTCATTTTTATTTTTATGTTTCATGGTAAAACAGTCATTTAGATCACATGAGGATTGTTGTATGGCATACTATGTATAATGCGATATATCTTTTATGTGCTAATCTTTTATTATTAAGTTTTATTCATTTCTTTAATGGCCACTAGGTGTCATCACGCCACCTTTTTAAGAGTACCTGAAATGAAGTAACCCTCTCTCGAGACCCATGTTTTGTTTTTGTTTTCATTCCCCTTATGCACCGGAAGTGATGTTCACTCACTTCCGGTTCCGGTGTTCGCTGATGCGCACTTCCTGTTCCGGTTTATAATCGGGGTAATGGTTGGCGACATCTTTCCATGTCCCCCTGAATGGCAAAACCTAATTCACATTGAGGATTGGTCTCCTCCTTGCTATTTAAAATCGTATCATACGAAAAGGTTTTTTTTTTTTCCCCCCTTTTTTCTTTGTAAATGCGCGGAACGCACGTAATGTGAGGCGTGGAACGCACGTGGAACGCACGCTAGATCGAGGCGTGGAACGCACGCTAAGGCCACCATTTTCACTCACACCGGAAGTGGGGCCATGATCACTTCCTATTCCCATCCCAACCTTAACTTTACACAGATTGAATGTACAGGTGGAATACACAATAATCGAGGCGTGGAACGCACACCCGGCCGCCATCTTGAAATACCGGAAGTGGGCACAATTGCGACATATGAGGGGTTTGCTTCACTGTATGGTGTGAGTACCTATATAAGGCAGTAAGGCAGTAGCGGTAGCCCACCCCAGATGATGACCGGTGGGTCGAAACGCGTCGGGAGGACTTCGCTACTGCCACCTTTTTCTCTCTGATATGCTGTATTACCCATCTTGGAAATGTGAGTTTTAGCTATATTTTTTATTAAAGAGTTTTTTTAAAAAAACGTTATTATGCCATGTTGGCTTTATTTCTTCATCTTCCATGCCTGAGTTGTTGTCGGACTTGTACTTGAAGAATTTTGACTTCATCTAGTCGTTTGTTGGAATCGTAAATGCCATGATTGATACGTCCATTACACTGGCTGAGATCACAAGCTTTGTTTGACCCCTGAGGCGTATGTCTACTAGGGTCATATAGATCTGGTAAGCTCGTGCCCTATAAGGTGGTGGGATCGTCACAGGGTGAAATATTATTCTCTTCGATCACAATATCACAGAAGTTTTGTTGTCATCACAACATATCCGGATCGACATCTTGCATGTTCATTTGAACTATATGCACATCTATGGACTCTATCACTGTGATTATTCATTTATAGTTTCTGGTTGTCTTATCACCGGGACAATTATTTATACAGTTTCTATACAAATAATTTTTGTTTATACACATATTTGGAGGTCACTTTATATGTACTTTCAAATTTTTGTCACCACGTAGCACCATCCCTGTTTCTTTGGGGTAATTTTTCATGTTTTAGTACACATGAGCACATACCATTTTGGATAATTTTAAGTTATATAAGTAGAGCGCTTACACTACACTTTTTGACAGCTCACTCTGGGTTGCCCGTGGCGACTCCGCTGGGTGGTGCTCAGATCTGTATTCTGGCATTGACTCCATTCCTTTCTTCACCGGGAATGGTTCCAAGCTGTGCGGCTTTCCCTCTGGTGGCACAGGGCAGCGGGGTTCTCTTTCTGATGGCATCCCCTCAGCACTGTCCTCTCCCTGGAGTCCTGGGTGCACTTCCCCCGAAAGCTTTCCCGGGCTCCTGGTGCTCTCTCTCTCTCTCTCCCCCCAGTCTCTCTTATTCAGCTGAGCATGCTGTGTGGGTTGCAGCTTCCGGGTCACAATGGGGCCACCAGTCCTTGGGACTACATGTCCCACAATCGTCTTCTCTGCTCCCTTATTTATTGTATTTCTTCCCTGGCCAATATGAAGGAGGGAGAAGAAACATAGCGGGCAGCTGACCTGGCAAGTGCCGCTCACTAGTACAACAGTGCGAGGAGGAGAGGGAGGGGGGCTTTTAGCTGGTCTCTCTCCACACAGGTTATCCAATATCCGGCTGCTTCACTCTTCTCCTCTGACAGGAGGAGGGAGGGGAATGGGCAGTAAACACAGAGAGCCCTCTTCCCGTTGATAACAGGGACGGTGGTGGCACAGTCTCTGCTCCCATGATCTGCTCTTGCATACCTCCCAACTTTTAAAGTTGAGAATGAGGGAATTCTGGGGAGAGAGTGTCCTGTGGCATGCGCAGCTTATATCAAAGTGCCCATCAGAGCCCCCCACAGCAGGTGTCCCCATCAAAGCCCCCCCACAGCAGGTGTCCCCCATCAGAGCCTCCCCCCACAGCAGGTGTCCCCTATCAGAGTCTCCCCCCACAGCAGGTGTCCCTCCACAGGGGTACCCCACAGCAGGAGCCCCCAACAGAGCCCCCTCCACAGCAGGTGTCCCCTATCAGAGCCTCCCACACAGCAGGTGTCCCCCATCAGAGCCCCCCCCCCACAGCAGGTGTCCCCATTAGAGCCCCCCCACAGCAGGTGTCCCCCATCAGAGTCTGTCCCCATCAGAGCTCCCCACAGCAGGTGTCCCCCATCAGAGCCACCACAGCAGCTGTCCCCTATCAGAGCACCCTACAGCAGATGTCCCCAAAGATCAGGACCTGTCCAATAGATCCCTGTAGCTTGGGCACGTTGGGAGCAGAAGCATCGTGCACGTTGCAGGGTGGTGAGGCATCCGTGGCATCTTTGGTTACTAGGAGGGCGGCACACAAACAGCATTTCCGAGAGTGCACTGGAAGATTGGCAGCAGCCTCCCCCCCACAGCAGGTGTCCCCCATCAGAGCCCCTCCCACAGCAGGTGTCCCCCATCAGAGCCCCCCCCACAGCAGGTGTCCCCCATCAGAGCCTCCCACAGCAGGTGTCCCCATCCACGCCCCCCACAGCAGGTGTCCCCCATCAAAGCCCCCACAGCAGGTGTCCCCCATCAGAGCACCCTACAGCAGCTGTCCCCATAGATCAGTACCTGTACAATAGATCACTGTAGCTTGGGCGCGTTGGGAGCAGAAGCACCATGCACGTTGCAGGGGGGGGCGGGGCATCCGTGGAATCTTTGGTTACTAGGAGGGCAACACTCGAACAGCATTTCTGGGAGTGCACTGGATGATTGGCAGCAGCTCCGGCCAACCCAGAAGAGAAGAGCCGACACACGCAGAGGGGGCGGGGCAGACAGGAGACTAAAGATTAGTGGAGTCTAGTACTGGAATGTGTTCCGGTACTAGGCTCCACAGCGGTACTCAGATAGCACGGATTCCGTGGGAACTGTATGTTCTCTTATCAGTTGCCGGTGGGATGGAGAACCGCAGCACCTGCTACATGTGTTCCACCTCAGCCTCTGGACACAGACGAGGAGGAGGGAGGGGAGCACTCTGGAGCTTCGGCGCCCCCACCTCTGCGGTGCCTGCGTGTGGAGCACCCCACGCACCCTGCCTAGGATCGGCCCTGGCTGTGCAAATCTAGTCCACCTCTGTTCCGGCTACTGCAACCGTGGTGTGTGTGATTGTTTGTATGGCACATTCAACAAATGGACATTTACAATTAAAACTGAGCAGTCATTATCAATTAGAGTATTGTTATGGAAAGAAAGAGACTGAAACGTTTATTTTCAGCAAGTATAGTGCTTCAAACAAGGGTCCTCGCACGGAAAACTGGTGTGCATAGTTAACAGAGTAAAAAGTGTTTTCTAAAATAAAGCACCACCCTAAAACTTCACTCTCCTATATCTGGCATATTTTAAAAATTAGGTTAGGTTTTAGGGTTGGGGAGGGTACACTTTTAAAGGCCTTGAAAATGCTTAACCATCCCCAAAAAGCAAATCTTTAAAAGTTTCCCTCCCCAACCCTAAAACCTAACCTAACTCTTAAAATATGCCTGACAATTAAATAATTTAGTTTTTCTAAACACAGACACAAAGAGGGTTATTTACACAAGGCAAATCCACTTTGCACTGAAAGTGCACTTGGAAGTAAAGTTGCTGTGGATCCAAGGGGGATATGCAAGGAAAATAGAAAACAGCATTTTAGCTTGCCTATGATTGGCTGATAGTGCCAAGTGGATTTACCTTTTGTAAATAACCCCCAAAATTTATTCTACAAACACAAGACTTCCACAATAAATTATAGAGTTAATACAAAATGCCCACTATCTAATGTAATTGACAGATCTGCCATTAAAATAGCAGTCATATTAGTATGACAACCCTACTGATGTTCATTGGGTAGTGTATTATTGTGTTGCCTTCATAATTTATAATGGAATTTTAAATAGAAAAAGTCTTGTGAGCACACATTTTCCCTGTCTCATTTCTATAAAAACTGCAAGTAGATCGCTTTTTTATTAGGGTCTATGAAGAAGAGCTGATCCCGGTTAAGTAAACGGCAAGGTTGCCAATTGTCAGTAAATGTACAGTTTGTAAAAATCTGTAATTTTTTACAACTGTCTGTAAATATCAGGAGCTAATAATTTTTCATACTGTGTTGACTTTTTTAGTGTAAATGGGGCAAATTAATTGTTATGGCTATTGTTTGTGTTTCCATATTGTGTTTTTTCGGATTAAAGATCGGTTGTCTGTCAGTACATTTTTTTATGTTTCGTCAGTAAAAAATGCTGTGAGAGGTTGGCAACACTGGTAAATGGGTTAACTGGAAGCAGTGGGTAAGACAAGAAGATCAGCAAGGCTTTGGTTAGTTAAAAGTACAGTTATCCTTTAACCTACTGGCTAAATTAAGTACTCTGATTCTGCAGCATGCTCACTTAGTCTTCTGCAGTCAGCAAGCAAGTAAAAATGATGCTTAATTGAAAAATAAACAGATCTATTATGCCTACATTCTAACCAGAGCAGAGTGTATTCCGACTGATTTTTAAGCATTTTTTTCAAGTGTTTTTCAGTTGTTTTACAGACATTTTGTATTACAGATATAGTACATGCATATTACAGGCAAGGGGAGAAGAGCAGTAGAGTGCTTCAGGTGTAAAGACACACATTTACAGGTACTCCCATTGAACTCCCATTGAACTCTGGGGGGGGGGGGATCAAAATGCCAGACAATGCTCAAATAAAGCACATGCAAGGTGAAGAGCCTAGGGTGACCCAGGGTAGGACAAGGACAATTAGAAAGAATGGGATTCTGCATAACCAGGCATAGGAAGGCAAGCAGAACAAAATACTCAATGAGAATGGGGGTTTAAAGCGGTTCTAAAGTCTGATGGTGTTTTACCTTCATGCATTGCATGCATGAAAGTAAAAACCTTCTGAGTGCATCTCCCACCACAGCCCCCCTATTGCTCATCTGAACTCCCTCTCCTCATTGGCTGAGACAGCAGTGGGAGCTAATGGCAGCAATCACAGCCAGTGAGCCAATGAGGAGAGAGTGGGGGGTAAGGCTGAGATGCAACTCTATGGGGGTCATTTACTAAAGGAAAATCCACTTTGCGCTGCAAGTGCACTTGGAAGTAAAGTCGCTGTAGATCCGAGGGGGAAATACGAGGAAAAAAAAAAAACATTTTAGCTTGCACATGATTGGATGATAAAATCAGCAGAGCTTCCACTCATTTCAGATATACCCCTTAGATTTAGAGCGACTGCACTTGCAAGTGCACTTTCAGTGCAAAGTGGATTTGCCTTTCGTAAATAACCCCCTATGTGTCTTATGGATGCATACATAGAGTAGGGCTCAGGAGCGAGCACACACCAGTACCCCCATAGTAAGTGGCTGCACTGGTCAAGGGGGAGGGGCCAGGAGCAAAAAGGGGAGGGTCGGGTCTGCTTTGTGCAAAACCATTGCACACAGCAGGTAAGTATGACTTGTTTGTTATTTTATTTTTTTTAAATTTGAACCTTTATCACCACTATAAGGTATAAGATGGACAAAGTGAAAGACACGGTGAAGTGATTAGACTATGAACAAATTTACATTAGTGATTGTTGAAGGAGCATAATTTACGCTTAGTTAAGTTGAAAGTTTTAGTTGCATTAGGCCTTTAAGATGTGACTTTTGGCTGAGAGAAGAAGAAAAAAAGCAACGCAAATAAAATTATTGTTTAATTTCTGGCGATGGAGTAGTTAACCTTTTAATGCTGCCCAAGCCTAACTGTCCTGTCCATTTCTCAACTCAACCTCGGCAGACAAACACTCAATCATATGAGAATTGAAAGCTGTAAAATTTATGATTAGAACATATTCAGGGCAGCTGCAATGTAAGAGACACATATTTCTCCTAGACACAGACCAAGGCATCAAGTGGCTTAATAAATTTAGTGCTTTGATAAATCTTAGCTAGGTAGCTGTCTTTTTAGAGCTAGCATAAGCCTGCAGGAAGCATTTCTCAAACTTTGTATACAAGCAGAAAAATACAAAATTACTCTGATAAAATTTTTTTTAATAATTAGTTAGAGAAAAGTATCAGTATAAAATAAACAATTCAAAAAAATAAATTAATACATGAATTAATCAAATTGAACATGTGACATGATCTGTCAGATTAATTATTCAAGGATTAAAAAGAATAAAAAAAAAAAAAAAAAAAAAAAAAAAATATATATATATACCGTATTTTTCGGACTATAAGGCGCACGTAAAAGCCTAAATTTTCTCACAAAAACGACCGTGCGCCTTATAATCCGGTGCGCCTTATATATGACCTGTTGACATCGCTGGAGTTCTTTGGTTAATGCACCCGGAATGATGGCAAGCACTCACTTGGGCTTTAACAGTATCTGTCAGATGGGCGCGCATGGAGTCACAGATCAATAGGGATGGAGATTCGTGGAAAAAGCCACCCGGTCTCTTGACGTAAACCTTCGGACTATAAGGCGCACGTAAAAGCCTAAATTTTCTCACAAAAACGACCGTGCGCCTTATAATCCGGTGCGCCTTATATATGACCTGTTGACATCGCTGGAGTTCTTTGGTTAATGCACCCGGAATGATGGCAAGCACTCACTTGGGCTTTAACAGTATCTGTCAGATGGGCGCGCATGGAGTCACAGATCAATAGGGATGGAGATTCGTGGAAAAAGCCACCCGGTCTCTTGACGTAAACCTTCGGACTATAAGGCGCACGTAAAAGCCTAAATTTTCTCACAAAATCGACCGTGCGCCTTATAGTCCGATGCGCCTTATATATGGAAATATCCATTTTATCAGCCGGTCGTTGCTAGTGCGCCTTATAATCCGGTGTGCCTTATAGTCCGAAAAATACGGTATATACATCATGCGTCCGTCGAAAGCTTGCGCGATGATGTGTACAGCACGTACGATGGGACTAGAAATAGGAAGTCCAATACACAGCAATGCAACCTTTCACCGTGTAAATCCTTTCTGAGCATGCGCCATTCTTAGTCCGTCGAACTAGCCTACTGACGAGCGGATTGTCCGCTGAAACCAAAGTATGACGGACAATATTTCGAAAAATCCGAAATACTTAGTACGCCAGACTGCACGCTGAAAAAGTCAGCTGAAGCCCACACACGAGCGGACTGTCCGCTGAAATGTGTTTTGACGGACTAAGTGGGCCATACAGTCCGCCCGTGTGTACGCGGCTTTAGGCACGAATGTGACCGGATGTGAGCCACAGTGGACATCGATGTGAGGAGCTCTGATAATCCTTTCTTCAATCCATGTGCCTGCTAGCCTGGTAAACCAGTTTTTCTGCTCAGCTGCTTCTGCACCCTTCTCTACCTCCCCTTCCGCTGTCATTTTTTGTCTGCCTTGTTCCATCTGAGTGCTCGACGGCCTCCAGCCTCATCCGTGGCTGGCCACTATTTTGGCAAGAATCCAAGTCATCCGAGCATCTTGGGATTAAACCTTGCCATCCTGCCCAGCAGAGATTCCCCACTCCCTGTTTTTGCCATCTACAGACCTTGTAAGACCACCCTAGCAGCGCCCCCCACCATTCTTCCCCTGATCCATCGCCATCTTGGCAGCAAGCACGGACCCATACCTCTGCTGCAGGACAAGGTGTACAGCCTAACATTGTGCTCCCAGAGTCCAGCCAGGTGCTCATACCGTGGTGTTGTTTGGTGCAGTGGTCCCTCTAAGCAGTCCACCATCACTCTCGGTCCTGCAGCTGGCCACCCTCTTTGAAGAACACCAAAACCTCTTTGGTGAGTGCTTCCTCTCATCTAGTAGTGCTCATACGATTAAGGGTGTGTGTTTTTTTTTGTGGCCTTGGTGCTCTTGGGCAGCCTCTATAGTGACTCCACGTGGCCTACCACCTTCTTGATGCTTGATTCTTCAGGCACCTGCAGATGGCCGACCAGGTGCCTCTGGTATAAAGCATATAACCTCATGCCCTCTAAGATCCGCTAAACTATCCATGCCAAGCCGCCCATTATCTACCCCATTTCAAAGCCTGATGCCATCTTGGTGAAGAAATTACAGGCCCTGCTGGCAGAATTAGACATGGATTCTGGGGACTCTGATGAATCTCCTGTGGCAGTATCTACCCCCAAACCACCATCGCAGCCATGATCCTAGCTGCCATCAAAGCCAGCCATGATCCTAGCTGCCATCAAACACAGCAAGAACTTATTACTTGTGCGCATAGATCACCTCACAGAAGAATGCAATCTTATTAGGAATGATTTTCATAAGATCAGAGGTCAGCTGACCGAAACCGAGTTCAGAATATCTGCTACTGAAGGCCTTACAGCTACTCACACCACTACAGTAGCAGATCGGCAACGCACAGTGAATGCACTAAATCGCTAAATCCTATAATCTGAAATTAGATTAAGGCGCAATACTGTTGGAGTCCTTGGACTTCTAGAGGGCAGAGAGGGTGATCAGCCAGCTGAGCTTGTGGAGGGGTTCTTAAAGAGTATGCTGGGCCTCACAGAGGTTTCTCCAACCTATATTGTCAAACCAGGACATCACGTACCTACAGGTATCTCTGGAGCCAGTCCCAGACCTTTTTTGGCCCACTTCCTCAGCTATCGTGATTGGGACAAGATCCTATCAGAAGCCTGCAAACATTCCACGTTTCCTTAGGGCAATGCATCTATCCTCCTATTCCCGGATTTCCAAATTACAACGTAAGAGGAAAACCTTTAATGATGTACGTAAGAGACTTTGTGAAAGAAATATCAAATATAGCATGTTGCTATTCTAGCCATCTCCTGGACACTGGGTGATGCAGATGACTGGCTGAGCATCCTGCAGTAAGCACGACATCCAGCTCCTGACTCATGTGTATTGCTGTTCAGTGCACTGGGGGTCACTATGGCTCCTTGGTACCTTCATTTTAATTTTCTGCCAAGATTTGACGTAACACAAGAGGGTTTCTCAGGGCGCTCATGGAATCTTCCTTGTTATGGTTATTCTTATTACATAACCCTACTTGTGGTACCTTGCCCCATGAGGTCCCCAGTCACCTGCTGGCCCAGTGGTCCTATACATTGTTTCCTTAGCTTGATTCTTACCTCACTGGAGCTCCCTCTACAATTGTTGACTATTCTTCACTCATACCCCCCATAGTTTCTGCCTTCTTGTAGTGGCATCAAATGTATTATTATTGCCACTCTTTGGAAGAGACTTCAAGCAAGACAGACGTTATAAAAGTTACGGTTATTAAACTGACTGCCATAGTTGTTGGGGTCGCTAGTCGGAAAGGATAAAATCTTAACTAGGGATGAGCCAAACACCCCCCCCCCCCCCCAATTCGTTTTGCACCAGAACTTGCGAACAGGAAAAAAATTGTGCGAACACGTGAACCCTGTTAAAGTCTATGGGACACGAACATGAAAAACCAAAAGTGCTAATTTTAAAGGCTTATATGCAAGTTATTGTCATAAAAACTGTTTGGGGACCTGGGTCCTGTCCCAGGGGACAGGTATCAATGCAAAAAAAAGTTTTAAAAATGTCAGTTTTTTCAGGAGCAGTAATTTTAATAATGCTTAACCTCCCTGGCGGTATGATTATGTTGGATTTTATTTGCTGAAAGCGGTACAATTATTTTGCATGGAAATTTGGCGTTTTATATTGTGAGCCTATAATTCTTAGAAATAATTCACTTAAATACATCCAAACAAGAGTCTAATAGACATCCCGAGTATGATATATATAATATATATATATATATATATATATATAAAATAAATTAAAACAAATAATCAAATAATAATATAATAATGATAAAAAATGATTCAATAATGTAATCAAATCAACACTGAAATGTGCTGGGTTGCAGAATTGTGGCTGTCATTACTTTTAGTGTTTGATGACAAATTTCTCAACAAATTACTATCGCTCAATTCTGCGAGTGATTCTAATTTATTATCACTGTTTTCTAGCTGGTCTATAACCACTTTTGATGTAAACTGACATTTTTTGGTTGCTATGGACAATCTCCAGTTTCCTGGCATAAAGAACAGTATTTATAATATAAAACTGCATGCGGGACACTGGAAAAACCACTAGGGACAAAAGGGATGTGTAATTATTTGATACAATACTGTAATCTGTAAGATTACAGTATACTGTATCTATACTGTGTTTTTTACTTTTTGAATTTGGCGCAGAACTCCATCCCCGTGCGTCGCAACGCTCGCAGGGACGGAGCTCGGCACTGTCACAGACTGAGCGAGACACGGCGGCTTGCAGGTCACAGCGGGGAGACATCGCTAGATCCAGGTGACAAGGTAAGTAACCCCCTCCATGGATCCAGCGATGCAATCCTGAGTCTGGCTCGGGAATACCGCTTATGGTAATGAAATCTTACTCCGAACCAGACTCGGGAATACCGCCAGGGAGGCTACAGTGAAACAATAAAAATGAAATATTCCTTTAAATATCATGCCTGGGGAGTGTCTTTAGTCTGCCTGTAAAGTAGCACATCTTACCTATGTTTAGAACAGTTCTGCAGCAAAATGACATTTCTAAAGGAAAAAATAGCATTTAAAACTGCTCATAGCTGTAATGTATTGTCGGGTCCTGGCAATATACATAAAAAATCACTTAAAAAACAGTGTGGGTTCCGCATCAGTCCATTCCCAAGCCCTTTGAGTCTCATATGAATATTAAGGGGAACCCCGCACCAAAATGTTTTAAATAAATTGCGTGGGGGTCCCTCCCAAAATCCATACCAGGCCCTTCAGGTCTGGTATGGATATTAAGGGGAACCAAGCTCCAAAAGGTAAAAAAAAATGGAGTGGGGTCCCCCCAAAATCCTTACCGGGCCCTTCAGGTCTGGTATGGATTTTAAGGGGAACCCAGAGCCAAAATAAAAAAATGGCGTTGGGTTCCCCCAAAATCCATACCAGACCCTTATCCGAGCACACAACTTGGCAGGCCGCAGGAAAAGGGGGGGACGATAGAGAGCCCCCCCAACCATACCCGACCAAATGCCTTCAACATGGGGAGGGTGTTTTGGGGTCCCCTCCAAAACACTTTGTCCCAATGTTGATGGGGACAAGGGCCTCTTCACCACAGCCCTTGCCCTGTGGTTGTAGGGGTCTTCGGGTGGGGGGATTATTGGAATCTGGATGCCCCCCGTTAACAAGGGGACCCCCAGATCCCCCCTATTTGACTGGGTATCGAGTATCCCTACATATTTAAAAAAAAGTGTTAAAAAGGTAAAAATGGCAGTAGACAGTTTGGGACAATTCCTTTATAACAAAAAAAATGTCCCGCAATGTCCATTCATCTTCAATCATAGCGCCGACGACCCGAGAAAAAAAAAACAGGAAAACTCTGCCTAAATGGGAGGCTCCCGCCAACTGCAGCGTTTTTGCTTTGACAGCTGTTATAAAGCTGTAGGCAGGGCCATCCGGTGACATAAGTGGGTGGCTCTGCCCTCAGATATATAACAGCTGTCAAAGCAAAAAGGCTGCAGTCGCTGGGATGCCTCCCAACGGGGCTGAGTTTTTACTCTCGTTTTTTCTCGGTCCTTTCCATGTTGAGGGCATGTGGCCTGGTATGGTTCAGGAGTGGGGGACACTCTTTCGCCCCCCCTTTTCCTGCAGCCTTCCAGGTTGCGTGCTCAAATAAGGGTCCGGTATGGATTTTGGGAGTGGGGTTCCCCTTTATATCCATACCAGACCCGAAGGGCCTGGTAATTAACTGGGGGGCAACCAATGCCGTTTTTTCAATTATTTATTTTTATCTATATCGCAGGCAGTTTTAAATGAAAATGTTTCCTTTACAAATGTCATATTGCTGCTCTCATTCATAAAACTATGTATGGTCGCTATGTAAGCAGCCTTACATAGTGTGGGGCATGGACTCAGCCCCCTGAGCCATGATTTGGCCAATCATGGCTCTCACAGCAGAGTGCGCTATGATTGGCCAAAGCATGCAGGTCAGGTGCATGCTTTGGTCAATCAGCAGCTGTCAATGCACTGCAATCTCACACTTATGGGGCATTGCTGGGCACTGATGTGGCACTGATTGGGTGCAGATGTGCACATATAGGACATTGCTGGGCACTGACCTGGCACAGATGAGGCACATATGTGCACTGATGGGACATTGCTGGGCACTGACGTGGCACTGATGTGCACTGATGGAGCATTTTTGGGCACTGACATGGCATTAATGGGGCACAGATGTGGCACTGTAGCGCACTGATGGGGCACAGATGTGGCACTGCTGAGCACAGATGTGCACAGATGTAACACTGCTGGGTACTGATTTGCACTGATGAGGTACTGTAGAGCACTGCTATGACACATATGTGCACTAATGGGGCACAGATGGGGCACTTATAGAGCACAGATGTGGCACTTCTGGGGCACAGATTGGCACTTGGAATAGGAAAGAAAAAACTCACACAGCCTCACTCTGCAGCTTCTCCCTCATCTACTCACACAATCAATGTGAGCAGCAGAGAGGACAAGACATGGTGTTGGACGTGATCATGTGGTCAAGGGCTGCTGGGACTGGTCCTTTCCATAACGGGTCCTGAGAATTCAGCGAGCATGGCCACTCCAATGTGCGCACCCCAGGGGGTGCATAGGAGCGTGATTCTGGGAGGATGTCATAGTAATTTCCTTATATTCCCCTTTATTGGGTCTAGGAGTCAACTGGGACAAGTCCCCTATTTTGCCCATTGATCGAGAGGGGGGGGGGGGGAGTTCTGGCTTACCCAGATATGCCGGTGTGATGGACTCTTATATTTGGGGGTGATGATCTCCTCTAATGCATCACAATATACTTCCTTGAATTTATTGCCACTATTGAACCTGGCGAAGCAACACATGGTCCAACCCCCTTTTCTTCGTCATGCCCCGGTGTGGATCCCCAGGAAACATTTAAACAGTTTGAATCTGCAATGGCCTCTTTCCTATGGGGTGCAAAGCAGCTTAGGTTTATGCTGACAATTCCACAAAGGCCATGAACACAGGGTTGGTTGGCTTGTCCTGATTTGTTTGCTTATTATATTGCTGCTTTGCTTATTCAGGCACACAACTGATTGGTAACACATGAAACTAACACTTCTGTGGTTCTAGAGGAGATATAATTTGGTTCATATGAAGTTTTGCGCAACATACGATATAGGGGCTCCTCATTCCTCTTTTCAGCTACACCTTCCATGAATTCTGTTGTAAAGGCAAGCCCAATACCCATTGTCCTCTCATAATTTCCCACCCCATACATCACTGTGGCTCAACCCCTCTCTCAAACAATTCTCTTTGATCCCAGACCAAAATATACGGGCCTCAAAAGGGATAAAATACCTTAGCCAAATTTATGCAGAGGATGTTCTTCAAACTTTTGATTCCCTTAAAGGGGGCTACTCTCTCCCTAACTCATACCTGTTCCATTACCTCCAGTTGTGCCATGCATTTCAGGTGCAATTTCTCAATCAACCAGTATATTTTACAATATCAGGGATTGAGTCCCTATTGTGAGAGGAAACCCTAGAGAAACCTCTCTCCACCATTTACAGGTTTTTTTGGAGTGGTTGTTTTTTCAATACTACACTCTACTCTGATTGGTCTGCTGACAGAGTGGATAGGCATAATGTGGTCTAGAACTCAAGGTAGTCTGGGGCAACTTCAAGGAACCTGCCAGATACAAACTCAACTAGGAAAGACCTTTAGGCATAGCCCTTCATTTGGATGGGCTGTTCATATTTTTAGACCAAATCCCTCTGTCCCTCATGCAGCCCCAATTTTCCTTTTTTTGGTCTGATGAATGCATCTCTATGAAAAATGTACAATTTTACTACGAAAATTGTTATGCTGCACTAAACATTTTATCCAACCTCTATACTACTGCATTTGTTATTTTGAAAAAAACAGGAAATATAGAGGTTAAAAAAACACTTGTTTGGTCTAGCTAATCATGTTCTACATATTAGATTCTTATCGTCCATGTTACTAGAGTGGTGGCATGGATGTGTCCTTTATGTGACATGCTGTGTGCTAAAAGGTGTCCCTCTTTATTATTTAAGAAAGTTGGAATGCATGCTTTAGGCACAAACAAACAAAAACTTTCTGACACTTGTGCAAATTGGCCTGTTTTCTCATGGGTTTACTGGTTCACGAACTACAGAGCATAATCCACTCTCTTTTGAAAAGTTCCCCTTTATTGCTTCAGGCACCCTTGTGCTCAAGATACTAGTCATCTTTAGGAGCTGTGCAAAACAATATATAGTACAGTATTGTTGCATATACCAAACATTTCAAGATTTGCTGATGTTCAATTTTTACAGGAATAGTCAGTCATCTGGCTTAAAGAAGTAATAAACCCAAAAGCAAGCATGTTATACAATACAGCTTACCAATTTGTAAATGCTGTGGCTGTACTAGTTTACTTTTTTAGGACTTTCTTTCTATTTTCATCTGGTGATCTAGCCAGCAAGCCTGTTGTTTTTCAAAAGCACAAGCTCTCCAGCAGAATGTATCAGCTTCCATGGATGAGAAAAAAACACTTAACATTGGCAGGAGTGATTAAAATGATAATCTTTTGTTTATTTATGCAAAATACAAAAGAAAAAAAAAATAGCTGTAACTGGTTATAAAGACTGAGCTGAAGTCTTGTGCAATTTTGAAAACACCAATAAACAGTGACTAACTATATTTATTTTGCCTCTTCTTAGTTTATTCTTCTTTCTATGCTTGTGATAAGTTGATGCCTAAGCTGAACACTGTTCTGGTTTAGCAGGAGGTAATTAAGGGGAAAGCTTAGCACAATGGGTTGGCAGGGCTAACGTCTTCAATCAAAAAGTCAAGGCATCAGTAGTAAAGTGGAAGTAATCTCACACAGGGCACAGAGGATTTTCGGAAAAAGAAAGGTAATAGCCTGCGCCGTATGGTGCCTGCTCGTAGGCAACATATTTAACTTTAGACATAGTGAATTGTAGGTGTTTGCTGACTTTGCTTTGAAAATGCAGCATTCTTGACTTGTGTATTTGCCATCCACACAAGTTACAATAATTCATGCTTTTTCCATAACTATATTAAACATGTGCACTTCTGAAAAATGTGTTTGTTTTTGTTTCATTTTTCTTTTTTTTTTCTTTTTTCGGGGTCATTCATTATTATCAAAATTCGTTATTTTTAATAAATTCATAACTTTGGAAAATTTGAATTCATTATGTTCCATTTGTTTAGATGCGGTATTCGTAAATTAGAAAATGTGTCAATTCGAAAATTTGGATATTCGGAAATCAGAAATAATGTCTAACTAACTAATAACAACTATACTATAATAATAATAATAATAATAATAATATATAACTATTAAATTAAAGGTATTGGAATTCCCTTTCAAATTTGGCTGTTTTTGAATGTAAAAGATACAAATTTATCAAAGTTCTGAATTATCCAAAATAACGAATTCCGCATCTAAATTAATGGAACATAACGAATTAACCACTAGACGACTAGCCGCCACAGTTATACTGTGGCTGGTTGACTCGCCTGGGCAAATTGCCATAGGTATACGTTGGCTGCTTTAAGACCACGATGACGGAGCCGATGCACATGCCTGGTGGTCACGATGTTCACCAGGCACCCGCGATCGCTCCTGAGAGATACAGAACGGAGTTCTGTCAATTTAAACTCCACTTTAAATCAGTGGTGAGGAGACACATCTGTTGTCCATACTAAGTATGAACAGCGATATGTCTCCTCCTTCAGGCAGTCCCATACCCCCACAGTTAGACTCACTTCCTAGGACACACATTTAACCCCTTGATTGCCCCCTAGTGTTAACCCCTTCCCTGCCAGTGACATTTATACAGTAATCAGTGGCTATTTTTAGCTCTGATCGCTGTATAAATGTCAATGGTCCCAAAGTAGTGTCTAAAGTTTCCGATCTGTCCGCTGCAATGTCACAGTCCCAATAAAAGTTGCAGATCGCTGCCATTACTAGTAAAAAAATAATTAATAATAACAATTCCATAAATCTAGCCCCTATTTTGTAGACACTATAACTTTTGCGCAAACCAATCAATATACGCTTATTTGGATTTTATTTACCAAAAATATGTAGAAGAATACATATCGGCCTAAACTGAGGAATAAATGTGTTTTAATATATTTTTTGGGGGGGATATTTATTATAGCAAAAAGTAAAAAATATTGCTTTTTTAAAAGAAATTGATGGTCTTTTTTTGTTTATAGCGCAAAAAATAAAAACCGCAGCTGTATGGAGCGACCGTTCAGATCCTCTGAAAAAAATTACATGTGGATCTGAAAAGTCTGCATGTGTGAAAGGGGCCTAATCCACGACAGTGAGGCTCCATGCAGGAGCTGCTTGTAATTTATTATGCCCAATAGGGAGATGGTCTTTCCTTGCAGCTTTGAGGGCAATATTGAAAATACAGAAATCCTTTGAAGTGGATGTAAACCCTCACATATACCCAGTGAAAAGCTTCAGATGATACACAGAGATTAAACAAATCCTCCTACATACATTTTTCATGTATATTTGCAGTTCTCAGCTTTCTACACTTTAGAAAGTGCAGATTATGTTAAAAATCGTTCTTCCTCATTCAGCAAAACTGGGGGAAGGAGACTCGACTCATACTGTGTGAGAGCTGATTGGAGGAAAGCGACCCCCCCCCCCCCCCCACACACACACACACACACACATAGGCAAAGGAATGAAGGAACATGCAGAGCTGTAGTCTGAAAAGAAAATCTCTCTGCTTATCTCTCTCTAAGCTCACTACCTGGCACAAATTTAATTATATTTGGGTATTAGCACTTCCCATCTCTGGGAGCCTGGCTTTGAGACCCCAGAGGAAGTATTCACACAGTAGCTACCTATATTTCACCCAGGCCAGAAGCAGAGACAATTAGACATGTATCCCTGTGTTCTAATAGTTTAACTGCAGCTGACCATAGCTTCTTGAGTGTGTATCTAATTCCTTGTGACAGACGTATCTCTGTCCCATTATCACTATTTTACATGCACAGTGCCACGTTAGTTCTGTGCTATTGTATGCATGTAATGCAGACATCTCAAGTCTCCTGCAACTCGTGGGAGTCTCCCACATTTGACGGCAGGCTCACGGACACCCGCTGTCAGCCGCAGAAGACCAAGCCGCTCCCTCTTTCCAGCCAGTGGATCCAGCATGGGACTTCCTATGTGTCCCAGACTATTACTCCAGCCTGTGAGTAAACACTGTGACCGAGCTCTCTGCCTCCTCAACCCTTCGTTCTGTCTCCCAAATCTCTTACCCTCATTTGCTCCCTTCCCCTCCCCCCCCTTTTAGTTTGTGATTCAGAAGTTTTTCGTGCTTCTGATCAGAAATTGTATATAAATGTGAAAATTCAAAACAAAATCTGAAAAATGTCTATTTAGTGGAACACATTTCAGTGTACAGTACTTCACATGCTTTGAATGATCACACAGTTTTTCAGGTGGTGTATGTGTTCTGTGTTATAGATTCAGGACTGGTTCACACCATACTTTTTTGTGATCCAGATGCATTTCTGAAAGCACACACATTTTCAATGCATGTGTTCCAGTGTGCTTTTTATCCCCTTACCTTTTATTTTTTTGCCAAAGTTTCCATTTTTTTTTTTTTGTAATGCATTGCAGTGTGTTTTTTGAGGTGTTTTGCCATGCAGCAGTGTAGTTCCAGACAGAAAATATGCAGCATGTTCTACTTTTGTTGGCTGCACTGGAACGCACTACACAGGTGGGAACTTGGACCATTGGAATCCATTTCTGCTACCCTGATGTAAAGGGGAACTCTTCGGACTCTGATGGTGGGGGAGGGGGGTAGTGCGCAAAATGCTAAAAGCCTCACGGTTGTTATCCCACAGGAGCGGGAGCGGACCTCCACCCTCCCGCCACCTTCCACGCTCTTCCCGGCCCTCCCGTCCCACCAGGAGACTTCCGGTTTACTCGGGTGCCAATGGCGCAGATTTAAAAAAAAAAACTACAGTATTCAGAATCATCGTTTTTAGCGATCTGAATACCTTGTGCAAAGGATAGATTTGGGGTCTTTTAGACCCCCGATCCCTCCATAAAGAGTACCTGTCACCAACTAATACTGTCACAAAGGATGTTTACCTTCCTTGTGACAGCAATAAAAGTGATCACATTTTTTTTTTACAGAGACAATGTAAAAAACTAAAAATAAATAAGAAAAAAAAGTTTAAAGCACCCCCGTCCCTGCGAGCTTATGCAGCAAAGAAAATGCATATGCAAGTCGCGCCCGCATATGTAAACGTTGTTAAAATCACACAAGTGAGGTATCGCCATGATTGCCAGAGTGAGAGCAATAGATCTAGCACCGGACCTCCTCTGTAGTTCTAACCTGGTAACTGTTCATTTTTTTTTTAAACGTCACCTATGGAGATTTTTAGGTACTGTAGTTTGTCGCCATTCCACAAGTGTGCGCAATTGACATGGCATGACATGTTAGGTATATATTTACTTGACATAACATCATCTTTCACATTACACAAAAAAAATGGGCTAACTTTACAGTAGCTTTTGTTTAACCACTTCAATACAGGGCACTTAAACACCTTCCTGCCCAGACCAATTTTGAGCTTTCAGCGCTGTCACACTTTGAATGACAATTGCGCGGTCATGCTACACTGTACCCAAATGAAATTGTTATCATTTTTTTCCCACAAATAGAGCTTTCTTTTGGTGGTATTTGATCACCTCTACGGTTTTTATTTTTTGCGCTACAAATAAAAAAATACCGAAAATTTTGAAAAAAAATAATGTTTTTTTTTTGTTTCAGTTTCAAAACTTTGTAAATAAGTATGTTTTCTCCTTCACTGATGGGCACTGATGGGGCTACACTGATGGGCACTGATAAGGCGGCACTGATGGGCACCAATGATGTGGCACCAATGAAGTGGCACTGATGAGGTGGCATTGATGGACACTGATATGTGACACTGATAGGCGGCACTGATAGGCGGCACGGATTGGGCGGCACGAATGGGCGACATGGATGGGCAACACGGATGGACACTGATAGGTGGCACAAATTGGCACTGATAGCTGGCACGAATTGGCATGGATGGGTGGCACAGATGGGCATGGATAGGCGGCACAGATGGGCATGGATAGGCGGCACAGATGGGCATGGTTGGGCACTGATAGGCAGCACAGGTGGGCACTGATAGGCAGCACAGGTGGGCACTCATAGGCGGCACAGGTGGGCACTCATAGGCGGCACAGGTGGGCACTCATAGGCGGCATTGGTGTTATACTGTAATAATGGATGCCAATCAGTGCCAAACAATAATGCATGCCAATCAGTGATGCCCATTGTGGGCACTGATTGGCATCCATTATGGGCACTGATTGGCATCCATTGTGCTGACTGGCATCCCTGGTGGTCTAGGGAGGATTACCTTTTCCCTGGTGATCTGGTGGCGTCCCTGGTGGTCCAGTGTGGGCATCCTCGGGGGGGCTGTGCTGATAATTGATCAGCACAGACCCCCCCTGTCAGAGGAGCAGCCGATCGGCTCTCCTCTACTCGCGTCTGACAGACGCGAGTGAGGAAAAGCCGATCACCGGCTCTTCCCATTTACACTGTGATCAGCCGTGATTGGACACAGCTGATCACGTGGTAAAGAGTCTCCGTCGGAGACTCTTTACCAAGATCGTAGTTGCCGGGTGTCAGAGTGACACCCCGCAACAACGATCGCCGCGATGCGCGCCCCCGGGGGCGCGCAGCGGCTCATAATCCTGAGGACGTCATATGACGTCCGATCAGGATTATGAAACCACTTTGCCACCGTCAATTGCCTATAGGGCGGGCGGCAAGTGGTTAATTCATGAAAGTGTCTTTTTCCTATAAATTTCTAAATGTTGTACCTTCATTAAATGTAACCATATTGCCACACTTAGAACCCTTTCACACTGGGGCGCTTTGCAGGCACTACAGCGCTAAACATAGAGCCTGCAAAACGCCCTGAAACAGCCGCTGCTGTGTCTCCAGTGTGAATGCCCCGAGGGCTTTCACACTGGAGCGGTGCGCTCCATATGCATATATAATAAAATGGCACAGTATTGGATGCATATACAGTATAATAAGACAAGCACAGTATTGGATGTATATACAGTATAATAAAACAGCACAGGATTGGATGTATATACAGTATAATAAGACAGCACAGGATTGGCTGTATAATAAAACAGCACAGGATTGGCTGTATATACAGTATAATAAAACAGCACATGATTGGATGTATATGCAGTATAAGACAGCACAGGATTGGCTGTATAATAAAACAGCACTGGATTGGATGTATATCCAGTATAATAAAACAGCAAAGGATTGGATGTATATACAGTATAATAAAACAGCACAGTATTGGATGTATATACAGTATAATAAAACAGCACAGTAGTGGCTGTAAAAAGTAAAAACAAATGCAATGAAGCTGTGATTGAAAAGACCCTAATACCTGAACAGGATAGTTGATGGTATATACATGTTGTACTAAATCTCTGTTACTTTTAGTTACACATCTGGTAAAGACCATATACTAAGTTTGCTAATAAAAAAGATTGTATTAATAACAATCACCGTGTTCAACTTTTTAGCAACATTCATGTGAGCCCATAAAATGTTCACCAATATATCCCCCTTTACTGTATGTATGTATGTATGTATGTATGTATATATATATATATATATATATATATATATATATATATATATATATATATATATATATATATATATATTTATTTATTTATTACAGTGCATTATGACATACTGTACATTAGGTTGAATATTACCAGCACATCTCGCATTCCGTTGAAGACATGCCAGCTGTATTAGGTCATGTGGCATTTGCCATAATTTTATCAGCACACACAGAACAATGATAGCAGATTACAATGGTTAAAATTAATGAGACCCTATGCACCTGCCTCCTGCAGAGATTTTGGCTTACACTAGCGGCAATGACACATGACTAAATCAAGGATTAGCGCAGCCCCAAATCACTTACTTCCTGGGACATGTGAGTGTGAATAATGTCAGGACATTAAGATCACTTTGTAAAGCCCCCTTTTTCCTTAAAGACTGCTTGATTACAATATTTATTATTCCAAGGAGGAGGTAGCCTGGGTAGAAATGTCGTTTGTACTGTCTTCCCTCAGCTATTACTGAAACGTGCACCAAAAAAAGAACATAATGATTTGATGTGAAGCAAAGGTGAACAAAATGTCACCAGAGTGAGCTCATCCCATGATTAGTCTATGAGGAGGGAGGGAAAGGAGGACAGCTGAGTTTATCTTCAACAGTGACATTTTTTGCAGGTGCAACAATCAGAACAACACTGGCTTGTGCAATTATCATGTTTAGACTCATCCTTTACTATAGAGGCACATTCACAGCTGACTTTCTAATATAAGAAAAGGTTGAATGATATGAGATAGCAAATGAAAAATGCTTAAAGCAAAAAAAGATACGTTTTCAGTTTACCAGCCCTTAGATGGTATGGGTACATTCATTTTCTTCTCTCTTTTTTTCACATTTTCTTCTTTGTTTTAACCTGGTAATTTTGCCATTAACTCACTTCCTGTCCTAGGGTGACAACCATATTGAGCAGTGTTGTCATCCTAGAACCGGAGTGTGTAAGGATTACATAACGCTATGTTAGGACTACATACCACCTGCTTATCTTCTGGATAATGAGAAATGTTTTGTAGTCCACATAGATAGCAGGGAACAATGTTAACTGATAACAGTCCATTGGCTGGGTATACAGGAAGGTATTGGTTCCCAAGATTTCTGTCTGGATGAACAGCCTTTTTTTCTTTCTTTTTTTGCACATATAATTAGATATATTAAATGCTTGAAAGGGGATATTTAGACTAAAAGGGAACACATAAGAAAAAAAAGACAAGTGCGCATGCGCGGGACTTCCGGGAAGACGCGCTGACCGGGAGCTCTGACCCGCTCCGGCCCTCCGAAGTTCCCAGCAGCAGATTGACACAGCAGGACCCCCTGGGACGGACTCCCCTAGCCTGAGGAAGACCTCTAGCACCAGCATGTATGTCGGGAAACATGCTGAAGAAGGAGGTCAGGCGGCAGCTCGATTTTGGCCTACCCGCACACCCAGAGCCCCAAAGATGGCAGCCGCGACTACATCATGCGGAGTCACAGGAGACCAACACCCACACCACAGGAGACCAACACCCATCCAGCACATCAATCCTCTGCTGGCAACCCCAGTGAGTAACCTGCCCCCACACATGGCCTCCCCTGCCTCCACGGAATCGCTCCTCAGCAGGACAATGGCAGGCATATTGCACACCCCCATGCTGCAGTCTCCCCTCAGCCACTCAGGCTCCCAGCAGGCGTTCCCACAGCAAGCAGCCCACAAGAATGGCATGACCCAACTGCTTAAAGAGGAAGTAAACCCTGATGGGTTTACTTCCTCTTTCATTCCCTGCAAAGGCAAAGCATAATGGACTACTATGCATCGCATAGTAGCCCATTATGTGTCACTTACCTGACACAGGAGCCAGCGATGTCATCGCTGTCCCCTGTAGTCCGGCGCATCCATCTTTTCGGTGGGGTCTCGCAGCTCCACCACGATGACGTCACTCCCGTCAGGCATGCGCACGGAGCCGACACGCGCGGCAGTTGGAAATGCCGCACTCAGTGCGCCTGCGCGCCGCTGTCTACAGTGCATGCGCCGTAGACAGCGGTGCCTGTCTTCGGGCAAATATCTCCTAAACCGTATAGGTTTAGGAGATATTTCTTGGACCTACAGGTAAGCCTTAATCTAGGCTTACCTGTAGGTCAAAGTGGTTTGTAAGGGTTTACAACCACTTTAAGTGCTTCTCAGATATGCTGGCAGCTGGCTTGGCACAGAATGCATCACAGATCATCACATCTATTAAAGGAGACCTGCAGAGCCTGGGGGCCCCTATAGATGTCATTGAACAGGCAGTAGACAACACAGCCACCCGTACCACTCAAAACACATATTGCATCCAGACTCTACAAGACCAACTCGAAATCTCACTCGCTAAGATTGATGATTTGGAGAATAGAAGTAGGAGATACAACTTCCGCATCAGAGGTATCCCCGAATCGGTCACAAATATCTCAGAAACAGTAGAACTCTTCATAAAAGACGTAATTTCAGATATCCCGAGTCATAAACTTGAACTAGACAGGGCCCACAGAGCTCTACAATCCCCACTCCAAGATGGACTCCCCAGAGATATAGTGGTTAAACCCCACTACTATGGAGTTAAAGAGGAAATCATGAGAAGATCCCGCAATCTTGAGGACCTTACCATACAAGGAAACAAAATACAAATTTTTGCAGACATCTCTCAGACCACAATCCAGAAGCGGAGATCCTTAAATCCTCTCCTGGAAATCTTAACATGGAAATCCATAAAGTACCGATGGTCCTTCCCTTTTCGCCTCCAATTTCAATACAAGGACAAATCACTCAGCTTCTCCAGCTTCCAAGAAGGTGAACGTCTGCTCCTACGACTAGGATTCCTCACCCAAGAATCCTCAAGAGTACGATGTACGACCAAATTCCTCTAAGAGGCCTTCACCAGGCAGCCCCATTACGCCGATTTGGAACAAACAGCAAATGAAGAGACACCAAGACTCTTGTCCTCTGAGATGACATCCCACTCCACCAATCCTCCTAGGATCGTGGTCTCTCCTTCTAGGCATTTTTATCCCCGCTGGTGTAGTGGACTGAACTACACCCACCGTGCCTTTTTTTTTCTACTCCACAGTAGAAAATCTCACCCTCAAAATCTCTGATGTACCCACCCCCTGAACATTTAGAGGGGAAGTCTTAGTTTAAAAAAAAAAAAGTTTTTTTCTCTGGGTGGGCCAAACCCCCACCACTTCATGATTGAGATCATCAGCTTGCACTTACTCTACTTGTATTACCTTTCTCAGATGTTTTGGACTTGATGCCCTCCCCCCCGCCCAATCTTACTGCATCATCCGAGAAAGTTGTTTACTGTCCTAATTGCTTACTTAAATGTTTACTTGCCTGTCAAAGTTTCCTCCTTTTTACCGTCATTTTTATGCTTGTTGTTTTTGCTCCCATGCCTCCAGGTCCCTCACCAAATTCTCATATGTTTTCCTGGGGATCCGGTGGCCGGAGCGGTCATGCATGCCACTCCATCTGCTGTGACCTAGAGGAGTTCGCTCCTCTGGTGACATCACGACAGCAACCTTTTAAAGGTTGTTACTTTTTCGAGCCCGGTCTTCCCCGGGTCTTGGACCAGGACTTGGCTGGCCAGTCCTACGCCTCCACTACCCTAGTCAATCTTGACCAGGAATCATTATGTGCTCCACTCACTTACTTGTTCTAACCCCTCTCCTCTCTATGTATTATTCACCTCTCTCACCTCCTCTCCCTTCTCACCCCCCAGGAACCTGCACAGAAGGCTATCTTCGACCAGAAAATCCTGAAGAACCTGCTTGGACTTTCCAAACTCAATCCCCAATCATCAGGGTTCAAGGTAAGACCACCTCATATGTACTTGCTTCCACCTCCTTGTATCCATGTCTGACTCCTCCCCCCTTACCGCTATTAAGATAGCCTCACATAATACCCAGGGCCTAAACTACCCCAATAAGAGACGCAAAGCCCTCCAAAGCTACAACTCTAGAGGCATTTACACAATCCTCCTCCAAGAGACTCACTTCCCTAACAATACTCCCTCCTTCCTCCACAGTAGATATCCCACCTTTTTTCTGGCAAACGCAGAGGACAAAAAAAGGGGGGTGGCCATACTCTTCTCTAAAAGGACCTCATTCTCACACTCTCAGATGATTAAAGATAAGGAAGGACGTTACATTCTGGTCAAGGGCACGATAGCAGATACTGTGTATTCCATCATTTCCTATGCCCCCAACCAGGGCCAAGCTAACTTCTTTTCCTCAATGCTCACATGCCTTTCTCCCCATTTTGAGGGCAGAGTGATCATGGGTGGTGACTCCAACATCACCTTTGATCACCTGCTGGATAAATCAGCCCGAGGGATCCCCCACCTAAAAAGACCACCTAAACAAAGCCTCTGCATCGCCTCCTCCATTCACTAGGCATTATTGATATTTGGAGGGAACTTAACCCCTCCGCTAAAGACTACACACATTACTCTGCACCACATAAAACCCACGCTAGAATCAACCACATTTTTCTACCCACTTCTGAAATACACTCAGCCTTCCAAGCCAATATACAAGATGTTCCGTGGTCTGACCCCTCCATGGTAACCTGAAACTCACAGACTCTATACCTTGTCCAGGACCCTGCCACTGGCGCCTGAATGAAACAATCCTCTCCAATCTAGTGTACTGCATTATGTTGGAAAAGGATATCCGAGAATACTTTCTGACGAATGACATGGGGGACAATCTCCCCAAGCTCTCTATGGGGGCTCATAAAGCGATAATGAGAGGGAAGATTATTTAACTTTCCTCCAAACTAAAACATGAACGAAAAGCGGAAGTCATGAACCTAGAGAAAGAATTTAAAGCCCATAGTTCATCCCACAAACAGAATCCCACCCCCTCTACCCTTGCCAAACTAGAATCTACTAGGGTGACTCTCAACTTGGCCCTCACCTCCAGTACAGACAAACATCTCCGCTGGACCAGCGGGCAACATTACATGCGGGCGGATAAGTTTGGCCCACAGTTAGCGGCTAAACTCACCCCAAACATAGGATTTTTGCGCTCCTCAAAATCAAATCCTTAAATGGTTCCCTGACCCAGAACCCCAAAAAGATCCTTGACACTTTTCAGTCCTTCTATTCTAATCTATACTCTGACAGTAACCACAATCACCTTAAAGCCTTCTTAGAGAAAGTTTCCCTCCCAAAACTCTGACTCTCACCACTCTATCTTGGATTCACGGATCCAGGAGTCTGAGATCAGAGCGGTTATTATAGACCTTAAAAAAGACTCTGCCCCGGGCCCCGATGGCTTTTCAACCCATTACTACAAAACCTTTACAGACATGCTCTCTCCCTATCTGGCCTCTTCTTCAACTCATTAAGCAAGGACTCCCCCTTGATCCTGCAGCCAACTTAGCTTATATTTCGGTCATTCCCAAACCAGGCAAAGATCCTAGCGAAGTGAGCAATTAGAGACCAATCTCTCTAATCAATAACGACTTAAAAATAATGACGAAGATCTTATCAAAAAGACTTGCATTGTTTATTGGCTTATATATTCACAAGGACCAAGTGGGATTTATCCAAGGGAGGCAGGGTCCAGATCAGATACAGGGGACAGTGGACACAATTTCTGTAATGAAGTCAGGATGGTCTCTATAGACCTCCAAAAGGCGTTCGACACGGTCGCCTGGCCCTACCTCTTTACAATGCTTCAAAAATGGGGCTTCGGCCCTGACTTCATCAAGATACTGGAAGCCCTTTATCCCCATCCCAAGGCACAGATTAAACTTCAGGGACACCTCTCGGAATAGTTTCCCATCAAGAAAGGCACGAGATAGGGGTGCACCCTCTCCCCCCTCCTTTTTGTGGTTGCTATAGAAACCCTGGCCATCACAATTAGACTCCACCCAGATATTCATGGGGTTCGCTGTGGCCAATCAACCCACAAATGCACACTGTTTGCAGACGATGTCCTCCTCTTCATTATGTCCCCCCATATCTCAGCCCCCAATATTACCCAATGATTTTGGGTGAGTCTCGGGCCTAAAAGTAAACATGTCTAAATCAGTTGCCCTCAATGTTTCAACTCCCCAAGACTTAGTAGATAGAAAGATCACTTTCCCTTTTCCTGGAACCCTACATCTATTCCCTGTTTAGACATTAATCTCACGTCTAGAATTGACCAACTATATAAACATAATTACCCCCCCCCATATTCAAAAAGTTGACGGAAGACCTTCTTCAATGGTCCCCATACAAAATATCCTGGCTAGGCAGAGTAAATGTGGTCAAGATGACACTCTTACCCAGAATACTGTATCTCTTCCGTTCTCTCCCTATACCACAGTCACCAAACTACACATCAGTAAATTACAATCTGCAATCATCCGCTTCATTTGGGACAAAAAAGGGCACCGTCTTTCTAAGAATGTCCTTTTCAGGCCAAGAATGAAAGGAGGTCTAGGCCTACCCAATCTGTGGTGGTACTATCAACCTGCCCAACTTAGCCAGTTCTCAACTATTTACTTTAACCCGACTGGGTGAACATGGAACGAGAAGCAACCCCTAATTACACTCTGGACTTCTTACTCTGGTCTGGTGCCCACCCAAAAAACATCCCCCAATACTGGCCCCCACATTATCCCACTCAATGGCATTATGTGATTGACTACACAAATTGAAATCCCTAACTTCTTCCTGGCACCCACTCGCCCACATTTTCTATAACCCTCAGTTCCCTCCAAGATTAGATATCAAAGCCTTCAAGTGGTGGCTGGATAAAGGCCTATATAGAATCGAACAATTTTTTTAACTCAAATGGTCCCCTCACTTTAAGCTACTGCACTTCAAAACTTGAAATGTCCCACTCTGAAAAATTCCGGTTCTACCAAGTATCACATTTTCTCAACCAGATTTGGAAGAGTAGCGTAAATCCACTCTCAGTAACTCCCTACGAACATTGGTTCTCATCAGCCATGGACACGAGAGGGGGCATCTCCCTAATATGAATATGTATGTAAAGGCTCCTGTGCTATATGTAAAATTAATTAATTTAAAAGGCACAATTCTATTCTGATAGGTGCAGCAAACACTTTATGAGTTGGCTCTCAATAATGTGAAAATGAAAAAAGGGGGGTGTGTTGCGCTTCCTAAATTCAAATAAACTATCAAAAATGGAAATCAATCAATAGTGTCAAACAAAGAGGTGCAATCGTGCTTAATCAAACAATCAGAAATTGCATCCAAAGCACATCTGTGCATAGCATAAAATATAATCTACAAATAATTCAAAGTGCATCTGTGCATAGCTCAAGTGTCAACGACAGTGGTACTGTGATAAGCAAAATAAGGTGCATATAGTAAAGATTATTATACATGAAGTGCATATAGCAACTAAAATATAAAGAATAGCAGCAGCAAAAAAAGTATAACAGTAAAAGCGAACAAATGAATCTAATTAAAGTGACCCATACATAGTCCAATCATGGATGTTAGAGTGCAATACCACAATCAAATAATAAAGTGCAATGTGCCAAGCCAGCTCTCTTCCATTCGAGTAATTTTCCGTGTAAGTGCTGATCACACTAGGCAATTACCTTACTGCTGCAAGGTATACAGCAAAGAAATAGCCTTTTGCAAGAAGCACTTGAAGCCAGGAGATGACTGGGGGAAGGAACTTCTAACGATACCAAAAATCATCCAATTTCCTCGTGAATGCTAACAGCGTATGCACTCAAGGGATAGACAAATAACATCCACCATAGTGTAGTATGTAAAAACCGTCAACTTTATTTAAACAAATAATCATCTACTCACAAGTGGATAAAGGCAAAAGCAAACAGCAGACCGACGAGCGTGTCGCTCGGGTGTAAACGTCACTTCCGGTTTCCTACGCGTTGCGTCACACAATGACTTCAACTGGGAAGTGGTGTGTTTCATATAAAGTCCCAATGCCCCCCTGTCCCTTATTTTCTTCCCCCTTTTTATACTTTAACTAAGATCTAGACCTCTGGCACTCTAACTTTGCCCGTTCATTCAAGGGCATCTTGAATATTACACTGACTGAAGCCAGTCTCAAGGTCATTTCCCACTGGTACCTAGTACCTACCCGCCTTACCAAATATTACCCATAATCTTCTGCCCTATGCGAGGATGCGGCCACATGGGCACTCTCCTTCATATTATGTGGGAATGCCCCAGAATCAGAGTCTACTGGAACAAAATTTTTAACCTTATTCGCAAAACTACTGGAATTGCGATCGAACAAAACCCGACAATTGCGTTCCTCAACTGTCTAAGCCCAAAAACTCCCAAACCAACTCTGACTCTGATTTGCTTCATGGTCCTAGGTGCCAAAATGACTATCACTCGAGCCTGGAAATCTTTGACAGTCTCATAGCGATTAACTAAACAAAAAATCTCATGGATAATGTCCCAGGAAAAGATCTCCAACACCACACAAATTATTAATAAAAATGCCATACAAATATTCCCTATTTTGTAAATGCTATAACTTTTGCACAAACCAATCAATAATCGCTTATTGCAATTTTTTTTCCAAAAATATGTAGAAGAATACGTATCAGCCTAAACGGAGGAAAAAATGTTGGGTTTTTTTGGGAGATATTTATTATAGCAAAATGTAAAAAATAATGTATTTTTTTTTCAAAATTGTCGCTTTTTTTTGTTTATAGCGCAAAAAATAAAAACCGCAGGGGTTATCAAATACCACCAAAAGAAAGCTCTATTTGTGGGAAAAAAAAAGTACGTACATTTTGTTGTTTGTTTGGGTGCCACAACCGCGCAATTGTCAGTTAAAGTGTCGCAGTGCCAAATCGCAAAAAGTGCTCTGGTCTTTGGCCTGCAAAATGGTCTGGGGCTTAAGTTGGTAAGCATGGGGGTTTTATTAGTATAGAAGGGGCCAAGATTCATCTAACTGCACTGCAGAGATCCACAGGAGAAGTACAGCCAAACAAGCTCTGGCTGTACTTCTCCTTTAAGTTTTTTTTGCCCATAGCTGTTATTGATGTTTACATTCAAGGATTTAAAGCGTTTGTTACCCCAACATTTCATATTCTTGATATGTACCTGCTGTACCATGTACTTGTATGAGAAAGTATCCTGTTCTCTTTGTATTGCTTCCTTTATGGGAAATCCCTGGTGTTCCTACCAGTCCCTCTGCTTTCCTATTAAAAACACTAAGCAGGAGAGCAGACCATGGTCAGTTTTCTAGGTATTTTGGGAACTCAGCCTGCTCTCCTCCAATGATCAGAAATGAAATGCACCTGCTGCACAGCCATTTACTGGGAAGCTCAGTCTGCTGCTGCTTCTCTTCCCCCCAGCTCTTATGCAGCTGAGAACAGAGGGAATGTGATCACTTATAAAAAAGGGGGGGGGGAGGTATTTATGTATACATTTTTAATCTATACACAAATGTTTTGCCTTCCATTTATATTTCAAACTGAGTGGACTGTTTTACAAGGTGATCGTTTACAATCACTTTAAGGCCCAGATGATTTCTTGATTCCCCTCATTTCCCTTTAATGAATAAAGACAATGTGAAAACCTTCCACTCGGTATCCTTACCTCCCAAATTTTTGAGATGGGAATGAGGGACACCTAATAGCAAAAGCATGCAGGCATGGGACACACGCCTTGCCACACCCCCTTAACCACTTCCCGACCAGCGCACGACGATGTACATCGACAGAACGGCACGGGCAGGCATATTGGCGTACAGGTACGTCCAATATTCAATGCCGCCCTGCCATCGGGAGCGTGCCGCCGGCGGCGCACTCCCGTGCTGGTCGGGACCCCCGTGAGTCCGGTCGCGGGACCCGCGGACTCGATTGCCGCGGGCATCCCCGCGATCGTCTCACGGAGCGGCCGAATGGAGGAAATGCAGAGTAAACAGCATTTCTCCATTCTCCCTAGCAACTAGTGACGCTGATCTCTGCTCCATGTGATTGGAGCAGAGATCAGTGTTCACTAAATGAAAGCCCAACCCCCCCACAGTTAGTAACACACCCCTAGGAACACTTAACCCCTACACTGCCACCCACTGGTTAACCCCTTCCCTGCCAGTGTCATTTACACAGGAATCACTGCATTTATATAGCAGTGATTACTGTATAAATGACAATGGTCCCAAAAATGTGTCAAAAATGTCCGATGGGTCCCCCACAATGTCGCAGTCACAGTAAAAATCGCTGATCGCCGCCATTACTAGTAAAAAAAAATAATAAAAAATTATTAATAAAAATGCTATAAAACTATCCCTATTTTGTAAACGCTATAACTTTTGCGCAAACCAATCAATAATCGCTTATTGCAAATTTTTTTTTACCAAAAATATGTAGAAGAATACGTATCGGCCTAAACTGGGGGAAAAAATGTTTTTTTATATATTTTTGGGGGATATTTATTATAACAAAAAGTAAAAAATAATGCGTTTTTTTTCAAAATTGTCGCTCTATTTTTGTTTATAGCGCAAAAAATAAAAACCGCAGGGGTGATCAAATACCACCAAAAGAAAGCTCTATTTGTGGGAAAAAAAGGACGTAAATTTTGTTTGGGAGCCACGTCGCACGACCGTGCAATCGTCAGTTAAAGCGATGCAGTGCCGAATCGCAAAAAGTGGTCTGGTCTTTGACCAGCAAATTGGTCCGGTCTGAAAGTGGTTAAAGGAGAATTATACAAAAAACAAGATTGGTTAAATCCACAAATGCTTTTTTTTTTTTACCACTACTATTCCTTTATATTGGCTTTTGGAATTTACAAATGCAGAAATTTAGAAATTAGATGAAAGGTTTAGCACTGGGAAACACTTTGATAGCTAAAAAGTGCATTTTATATACATCGATATAGATCACACCAAAATGAGGGACAAATAAGGAGGAATGAGGGACAGAGGGACATTGCTCCAAATCAGGGACAGTCCCTTGGAATCAAGGACAGTTGGGAGCTATGGGGTATCATATATACTTGAAAAAGTCTGTCAAAAATGGTAGAACAAAAAATAACTTATGCTTTTTAGAAGTTACTTCTCTGCCTTAGTTTACATAATCTATTTAGTCAAACAGGTGTAAAATGACAGAGTGACACTTAGTGATGTTATGAAAATCTGTACTTCTATAGATTTGATATGGCATTTTCAAAAGTGACAGTTTCAAACAATTCTAGATACAAATTTAAATGCATACAGTTTCAAACATCGTATAAGAATGGACATGTTGGCTAAAAGCCAAGAGCTATTTTCTCTTCCAATACATTGTACCATATTTGCATTGCTGTCATGTCAAGAATGGCACTTTTATAATATGCATGTTTTTTTTTGTTTTGTTTTTTACCAGTGTGTAATTTTACATCTGTCAGATAGAATGCCATCTGCACAAACCTATATTTTAACCACTTTGTTGATAAAAATGTGCAAAAATCTTCCTCATCCTTTCAAATTATGTTGTAAATGAGCAACCTCCCAGGAAGGTCCCCTTGCCAGGAGAAGTTTAAGTAAAGTATTTTTAATAAGTCAATGTTCTGATCTCTGGGAGCAAGCTGCACTACAGTGCCATGGAACCAGGAGAGTTGGCTGTCCATCACTTGATAATTGTGATTAACCAGTCATCGTGATCACAAGAAAAGTTTGTGCACATCAACAAACTTTCCCCACTGCCTGGCCAAGGTATCTGCAACACCCTCACTTACGGAAACTTCAACTGTGTGCAAATTTTAGCTCTGCATTTTTATCCTTTTACTTGCACTGGCTATGGAGATGTGTGGCCAGGCTAACACACATTGGGGGTTATTTACGAAAGGCAAATCCACTTTGCACTGCAAGTGCACTTGGAACTGCAGTCACTCTACATCTAAGGGGTAGATCTGAAATGAGTGGAAGCTCTGCTGATTTTATCATGCAATCATGTGCAAGCTAAAATGCTGTTTTTTATTTTTCTTTCATGTCCCAATCGGATCTACAGCGACTTTACTTCCAAGTGCACTTGCAGTGCACTTGGAAAGTGGATTTCCTTTAGTAAATACCCCCCATTGTGCATGCATATTCTGCCATCGTCAACACCAGGGAACTCTCCCTAAAAAATGATAAGCAGGTCCCTTTGGCAAAGTACTTTGTGCTATCCTCCTTTCACCCCACCTTCCTGCAACGCACATAGAGCATGCAATGCCAAAAAGAATTTACCAAGACGTAATATTACAACAGCAAGGTTATATTCATACTTACTGAATTTGAACCCAATTAAAAGAGAGTTATGGGCTTGTTTTTTTTTTCTTCCGTTATGCTTACTAGGGATGAGCCTGATATTCAAGTCGAACATAAGTAACATCGGGTGTTCGTCAAACAACGAACATTATGCAGTGTTCAAATTCGAAAGCCGCGGAACACCGTTAAAGCCTATGGCCCATTAACATGAAAAACCAAAAGTGCTAATTTTAAAGGCTTATATGCAATTTAGTGCCATAAAAAGTGTTGGGGACCTGGGTCCTACCCCGGGGGACATGTATCAATGCAAAAAAAGTTGTAAAAACTGAAGTTTTTTCAGGAGCAGTGACTTTAATAATAGTATTATTAGTATTAGTATTCTTTTAAATATGGTCCCGGGGGGGGGGGGTCTATAGTATGCCTGTAAAGTGGAGCAGTTTTCCCGTGTTTAGAACAATACCACAGCAAAATTACATTTCTAAAGGAAAAAAAGTAATTTCAAACTGATGCCGGCTGTAATGTATTGTCAGGTCTTGGCTATATATATAGATAAAACTCATTGAAAAAATCAGCATGCCCCCCCACCCCCCACAGCCCATTACCAGGCCATTTGGGTCTAGTACGAATATTATGGAGGATAAATGTTGTTTATGTTGGGCGCTCCCATCTGTATTTCACTGTTCTATGGTGAATCTGCGTCGACGCACACTCAGCGCAGGACTCCACCCGTTTGTCAGGATTGGGCCCTGCGCTCCTTGAACAGGTGATCCTTTCTTACGCATACTCAATGACCTCTGCTACTCGTAGGTTTCTACTATAGTGCCACAACACTATTGCACATGCGCGTGTGTGGTTACTCTTTTAAAATGTGACCATTCACATCATGGTCGCAGTAACATCAGTAACTGGCTTCTAGGCATGCGTTTGCATCCTCTTCTGTACTATATTAGAGCCACTTACGGGCTAGACATATACAGTTGCTACGGCTTCTCTTCCAGGGGATATGTATGGCTCTCTCGGTCATCTCTACAGACAGGTACTTATCATGCATAATGGGACATTTTCTCTCATTCTCTCCCCCCTTTTTTATGATTTGTTTTTACCCTTGGAGACTATGTTGTCTTCATGCATTTATCTGTTATTTACACAGGCATACTTCCTGGATTGGAGAACTTAATATACCCCTTATCTTTTGTAAAGCGAATATGTGATACTACACTTCTTGGGTGATATACATTTCTTTCTACTACATTTTTCGGTAGGAGTTTGTCTGTGTGATGTCTTCCACAAAGAAGTCCCTGGATATATATTATATATATATTTTCTAACTACAAACTTTCCCTAATCTAAACGTTTAGTTCCGGAGGTTTTTCTTGACTGTGCGATTGTGTGGGATCCTCGCTGGTAATATCTGGGAGTGAGGGTTGGAAAATCTTTCATTACACCTGTCTAGCTGTTCAGCTACTTTTTAGTGGTCATGTGGGATATCAAGTGGATTCCATTGATGTAAGATTCCTTGCTTGTATACGTGGTCTTTATTGCTGCTATATGTTTTCACTATAATTTAATGTTCATTAACCTTGTACTAACATGCAATATATATGTTTTCCTAGATTTCTGACTCTATATGCTTGAATAAAAACCCTGAAGAAGGGCATTTAGCCATAAACGTTGGGTCAAGCAAAGAGTTGTTTCATATGTATCTACATCCATCCACCATTATATGGATTTGTATATTTGACATGATCTATATTTATTTCTTTTATATCTTGATTGTTAATATTTAATAAAGATTTATATATTTTTATATTTATAGTCCCATTCCCTAGGGGGTTTCTTTTCGTCTGGTATGAATATTAAAACCCCGAACCAAATTTTTTTAAAAATTGCGTGGGGATCCCCCATATCCATACCAGGCCCTTCAGTTCCGGTATGGATATTAAGGGGAACCCTGCACTAATTTGTTTTTAAAATGGCATAGGAGTCCCCATAAAATCCATACCAGACCCTTCAGATCTGGTATGGATTTCAAGGGGAACCCTGCAGCAAAATAAAAAAAAGGGTGTTGGGGTCCCCACCAAAATCCATACCAAACCCTTATCCGAGCACACAACTTGGCAGGCAGCAGGAAAAGAGGGAGGATGAGAGAGCACCCCCTCCTGAATCATACTAGGCCACATGTCCTCAACATGGGGGGATGCTTTGGAGTCACTCCCAAAACACCTTGTCCCCATGTTGATGGGGACAGGGGCCTCATCCCCACAACCCTTGCCCGCTGGTTGTGGGGGTCTGTTGGTGGGGGGCTTATAGGTATCTGGAATCCCGGCCCCCCCATCTGAATTGGTAACGGGTACATTGTACCCCTACCAATTCAAAAAAAGTGTCAAAGGAGACACTTTGGGACAAATCCTTTATTAAAATATAAAAATATCCCACCATGTAAATCCATCTCAGGCTGCCCGACGGACCGAAAAGAGGAAAAAAAGCAGTAACAGCTCTGCCTCCATCCGAGTGATGCTTCTTCTTTTTTGGTCTGTCGGGCGGCTTGAGATGGATCTACATCTCAGGACATTTTTATTTTTTTACTTTTTAATAAAGGATTTGTCCCAAAGTGTCTCCTGTAATTTTTACTATTTTTGACACTTGTTTTGTGAATTTGCAGGGGTACAATGTAGCCGTTACCCATTCACATGGGGGGCAGGATCTGGGGGACCCTTGTTTAAGGGGGCTTCCAGATTCTGATAAGCCTCCCTGCCAGCATACGCTCACAACCACCGGGCAAAGATTGTGGGGATGAGGCACTTGTCCCCATGTTGATGCTTTGGGGGTGACTCCAAAGCATCCCCCTATGTTGAGTCATGTGGCCTGGTACGGTTCAGGAGGGAGGCGCTCTCTTGCCCCTCCTCTTTTCCTGTGGACTGCCAGGTTGTGTGCTCATATAATGGTCTGGTATGGATTTTGGGGGGCCCCTACGCCATTTTTTTAAAAATTTGATGCAGGGTTTCCCTTAATATCCATACTAGACCTAAAGGGCCTGGTATAGATTTTGGGGGGACCCCAAGCAATTTAAAAAAAAATTGGTACAGGGTTCCCCTTAACCAGTTCCTGAACAGCGCACGCCGATGTACGTCGGCAGAATGGCACGGGCAGGCATATTGGTGTACAGGTACGTCCAATCTTTAATGCCGCCCTGCTGGCGTGCTGGTCAGGACCCCCGTGAGTCTGGTCCTGTGGGTCCTGTGTACTCGATCGACACGGGCATACCCGCAAACGTCTCACGGGGTGGCTCCCCATTCTGCCTAGCAACAAGTGACGCTAATCTCTGCTCCATGTGATTGGAGCAGAGACCAGTGTTCAATAAATGAAAGCCCAGTCCCCAACAGTTAGTAACACACCCCTAGGAACACTTAACTCCTACACTGCCACCCACTGGTTAACCCCTTCACTGCCAGTGTCATTTACACAGGAATCACTGCATTTGTATAGCAGTGATTGCTGTATAAATGACAATGGTCCCAAAAATGTGTCTGCCATAATGTCGCAGTCTCAATAAAAATCGCTGATCGCCGTCATTACTAGTAAAAAAAAAAAATTATTAATAAAAATGTCATAAAACTATCCCCTATTTTTTAAACGCTATAACTTTTGCGCAAACCAATCAATAATCGCTTATTGCATTTTTTTTTTTTAACCAAAAATATGTAGAAGAATATGTATTGGCCTAAACTAAAAAAAACTAAAAAATAATGTGTTTTTTTCAAAATTGCCGCAAAAAATAAAAACCGCAGGGGTGATCAAATACTACCAAAAGAAAGCTCTATTTGTGGGAAAAAAAAGGACGTCAATTTTGTTTGGGAGCCACATCGCACGACTGCGCAATTGTAAATTAAAACGACGCAGTGCAGAATAGCAAAAAGTGGTCTGGTCTTTGGCCAGCAAAATGGTCCGGGACTGAAGTGGTTAATATGCATACCAGACCCAAAGGGCTTGGTAATGTTTTTATGAGTTTTATCTATATTGCCGAGACCCGACAATTCATTACAGCCGCAATCAGTTTTTAATGACTTTTTTTCTTTAGAAATTTCATTTTTCTGTGGTACTGTTCTAAACATGGGAAAACTGAGCCACTTTATAGGCATACTATAGACACCCCCCAGGCATGATGTTTAAAGGATTACTTAATTTTTATTGTTTCACTTTAAACATTATTAAAATCACTGCTCTCGAAAAACTGACATTTTTAAAATAGTTTTTTGCAATGATACATGTCCCCTGTGGCAGGACCCAGGTCCCTAAACACTTTTTATGGCAATAACTTGCATATAAGCCTTTTAAATGAGCACTTTTGATTTTTCATGTTCGTCTCTCCACTTTAACAGTGTTCATGTGTTCGTCCAAATTTGTCCCCGGTGCCTCTACACCAAAGGTAGGCAACCTCGGCCCTCTAGCTGTGGGGAAACTACACATCCCATCATCGCTCTGCCTCTAGGAGTCATGTCTGTGATTTCCAGGGTCTTGCAATGTTTCATGAGACTTGGAGCTTCAAAACAGGTGGAGGGCCGAGGTTTCTTACCCCTGCTCTACACTGAGATCCGTCAAATCGAACATAGCCGATGGCTTGGTTTCCACAGCTCCCTGAGCAGAGAGCTGTTGACTGTCAATCATTAGCTCTCATCTTTAGCTCTCTTGATCGTTAGCAGGAAGCGGTCGTTTTAGGTTCTCAGAGGCTTGCTGAGAGGCTGAGCTGGGTGTCGGTCCAGGCACCTGGCGGATCCAGACTCTGTGGTCGGGATGATGTGGTGCCTGGACTGATTCCAGGGACATCAGTAGACTTCAGTCTGCTCTCCACTGAAAACAGGTCACAGGAGTGCAATTTGTTTTGCATTTGTTTTTGGCATAAGTCCAGCCAAGCGAGATTAGAGAGAGATACAGTGGGGTTGATTTTCTAAAGGCAAATAGACTGATTGACAAATAGACAGATTGCCCTCTGCAATTGCTGTCGCTCCAGATCTTAGTAAAAGAGCAGAAGCCCTGCTGGCTTCCATCATTTAATCATGTGCAATCTAAAATGTTTTTTCTTTATTTTCTTTGCACACAATTAGGTATTCTTTGCAATGTGATGCTTTACCGCATTTTTTATTTATTTTTATCTGCTGTAGCAATAATTGCATTTATAAAGCCAAAAAATGGCATTTTCCCTGCAAGCTGCCTTTATTTTGCTCAGTAACAGCTGGGGAGCCAGTGTGTATGACAAGGCCACAATGTATTGCACTGGGAACATGATTAGAGATTTTTTGGATACATCCTGGTGTCACTTTGACTTTGGATATAAGTAACGGGTGTGTAAAAACTGGTCTTTGGGTGTTGGTGGCGCCTTCCCACCGTAACCCTATAGAGGTAATCTTGATGAAAGCAAGAATTGGCCTTGCTGTAAAAAAATGCAATGATATGCACCTCTCAAACAGGTGCAGAAAAATTGGTCTTTGGGTGTTAATTGTGCCCATGAAAACTATACCAAAACCTATACCAAAAGCAAAAACCTATATCTATACCAAAAGCAAGTGGCTGACGTTGTGGCCAAATAACTCAGCTGACTCCATAATGGCTGATGTTGGGGCTTTGGCAGGAATATATGTGCACAAGGAGGCAGGTTTATCCACTCTGGCAACTGCAGGGGACTGTACACTTGTTTCTGCTTGCGTGACAGAGGATGAGGAGGATGAGGAAGGTTTAGTAAGCCAGTCCACCTCCTCCTCTGCATGCTGTAGCTGGATAGCATGGGCAAACTCACTGCTTATGAGTAAATGTAAAGAAGAAGTTGAAATCTGTATGTAGATGCACTTTAATCAATGTAAAGAGGTGTTTGGTGCAATTTAATTTGAGTGCTCACACTACACAGACACACTGCATGGATACACTATAATATACTGCAATATAATGCGCCAAATGTACAGTGAAGCACAGAACTATATGGTGATAAACGGACAGTAACGCACACAGAACTATACGGCATTAAGCTGTCACTAACACTCATAGAACTATATGGCGTTAAACTGGCAGTAATGCACGCAACATTATATGGCATTAAACTGTCAGTAACACACACAGAACTATATGTCATTAAACTAGCAGTAACGCAAGCAAAACTATATGGCGTTAAACTGGCAGTAACGCACACAGGATTATATGGCGTTAAACTGGCAGTAACGCACGCAAAACGATATATGGCCTATGGCTCACACTATCCCTAGGCTGACACTAAACTAATATTCTACACTGACAATTGAAGCAAAATAGCACAGTACTGTATGGCACACTAACTAATAGCACTGAACAGAGCCCTGTTCTATTTCTCTCCATGCCGAAATCGCACTGAAAATGGCTGCCTTTGAAAGAATACTTTTATACTGTGGGGCGGGAATGAGCCATGATTGGATTAAGTCATGATGACAGTGTCCAATCATGTCTCTGACAGTGCTCTGTGCCCTGATTGGCTGAAGCGGTGAAAGCTTCAGCCAATCAGGGCTAGCAATGCACTTTTCAGCACCACAATGCGTTGTGGTTGGTTTGAGGGGCCGAACAAATGGTTGTTTGTTTGGCTGTTCGTCCCAAACATATGCTCGGGCTCAACCATTCACCCATCCCTAATGTTGACTGCTTGGAAGGTATACAGCCCCTCCCTTGATTTGCATCATTGCTTTAGTGTATGGATTGTTAGCCATATAGCTGCTTTCTGATTATCCTACAGCCTGTACTTTGCACCCAGTACCCTGTTTCCTGTTACCCCATTTCTGCTCCCCTTGGTCCCAGTCCCAGTCATGCCCTGTTATGTCAGCTTCCCTCCAATTGTATATAGAGTATTATAGTAAGGTTGTTGCTTTTGCTTCACTGTCACATTTGTTTTTAATTTGTGCTGTGTTTAGGGTCTATTGTTGTTGGATAGGTGTTGTGTGCTTTAATAAACTTTGTTTAAATCATACTCAGTCTGATCAAGTACATCTACACTGAACTGATCATCCCTGCTGCCACTGAATACCTACACTGAGTCTTTTAGAACGAATACATTTTGAAGAGTTTAAAGAGCAAGCAATGAGTTGCAGATTATCTCTTTTCACAATACAAAAAGATACAATACATCTTATGAAAAATAGTGAAAATACTTAACATTTGTACAAAAAAAAAAAAGTACCCACAGGCTGCTATTTGTAAGCCTTATTATATATTGTAATGTACGTCTATACTGCTTTGAGATGACTCTGAAAGAAATACACATAATTTTGATGTCGCGAGGGATAAATTAATGATAGTAAGGCAATGTCTGTTATTCCTGACACTTAAAATGATGAAGCATGCTCAGCAATAAGGGGTCTGTGAAATAATTTGACATAACACCTAAGACAAGCCCTCTTGCATCACAGTCCTCATGCTCTTTTTTTCCAGATAATGGTTGCCTCAATCAGTAAAGATGCTAATTAGATGATCTTTAGGGTTGATTGCTCTTAACGCTGGGCTTGGTACACTGAGACAAACAAGTAACTGCTTGATTGCAAAGACCAAACACAACTTGTTGAAAGACTTTGCATGAAATTGAAAGCAGGTCTCCAATTCATTAGAGATGAAAGAGATATGTGTCAAAGTTTTCAAATACTTGTTTGAGCCTTTATTGTTTAACCACTTCCCGACCAGCCACTGCAGTTATACTGTGGCAGGTTGGCTCCCCTGGGCAAACCATCGTAGCTATACGTCAGCTCGCTTTCAGACCACTAGGGGACGCACCGCTGGAGATGATGTGCATGTCTGGAAATGACCGCAGGGTATCCCTGCGATCGCTCCACACAGAGACAGAACGGAGATCTGTCAATGTAAACAGACAGATCTCTGTGCTGTCAGGGGAGAGGAGACTGATCTAAGTATGAACAACGATCGGTCTCCTCATCCAGGCAGTCCCATCCCCCCACATTTAGACTCACTCCCTAGGACACAGTTAACCCCTAATCACCCGCCACTGTTAACCCCTTCCCTGCCAGTGTCATTATACAGTAATCAGTGCATTTTTATAGCATATGGAGAGAAAGAGAGGGCCGACTGCCCAGACAGGATTTTTCAAAGAAGAAGTGATTAAGGATGTTCGCTTCTGTAGCAGTGTAACTATTTGTAGAAAGTACAGTAAGGCTGGGTTCACACTGCTGCGGGGGGAGATCCGGATGTGATTCGCACAGCAAATCACATCCGATCTCCGTAGCACTGCGAGTTCAGCCATACAGATAGTATGGCTGAACTCGCAGCTGTCCCGCAGCAAACTCGCACAGGACCCTTTTTTGGGTCCGCAACGGAATCGGATCGCATGGGGGTTCACACCATGCGATCCGATTCCTGTGCGAGTCGGCAGATCGCACTGCGATATGCCGACGGATCTGGGGGTGTCATTAACATAACATTGACACCCCCAGCCGTCCGCATAGGGCAGTGTGAACTGCCGGCGGGAGTAATGCGATGCGGGAAAACGCCGCGGATTCGCGGCGTTCCCGCATCGCAATAGTGTGAACCTAGCCTAAATAACAAATTAACTTACTACTAATAGCAATGATTAATAGTGAAACAGACTGGAAAACCTATGAGCAGTGCAAACTTACTTAAAGAGGTTACATTGCATACTAGCTCATTATGAAATACTTAGAAGGTTTTACCCCCTTAATGACCAGGCCATTTTTTGCTATATGGCACTGCATCACTTTAACTGACAATTGCTCGGTCGTGCGAAACTGTACCCAAATATAATTGATGTCCTTTTTTTCCAACAAATAGAGCTTTCTTTTGGTGGTATTTGATCACCTCTGTGGTTTTAATTTTTTGCGCTATAAACAAAAAAAGAGCGACAATTTTGAAAAAAAAAAATATATATTTTGTACTTTGTGCTATGATAAATACGTCCATTTTATTTTTAAAAAAAGCTAATGTTTTCCTCAGTTTAGGCCGATATGTATTCTTCTACATATTTTTGGTAATAAAAATAGCAATAAGCATATATTAACTGGTTTGCGCAAAAGTTATAGTGTCTACAAAATAAGAGAAAGATTTATGGCATTTAATTTGTTTTTTTTTACTAGTAATGGCAGTGATCAGTGATTTTTATCAGGACTGCGACATTATTGCGGACAGATCGGACACTTTTGACACATTTTTGGGACCATTGACAATTATACAGCGACCAGTGCTATAAAAATGCACTGATTACTGTGTAAATGTCACTGGCAGAGAAGGGGTTAACACTAGGGGGCGATCAAGCAGTTAACTGCATTCCCTCGTGTGTGTTATAACTGTGGGGGGATATGACTGACTAGAGGAGATGACAGATCGTTGTTCCTAGTTAGTGGGAACACATGATCTGTCTCTCCTCTCCTCACAGAATAGAGATTTGTGTGTCCTGACTCTGTCACCGTGACCGCCGGCCACAAGCATCGGCACCCCCGCAGTGCAGCACATACCGACGTACAGAGCCAACCTACAGCTACGATGGTTCGTGGACCTGCCGCCGTATAATGACGCAGCTGGTCGGCAATCGATAATTGGTTTGCACAAAAGTTAACGCGTCTACAAACGCGTCTATTTTTATTTTTTACTAGTAATGGCGGAGATCAGCGATTTTTAGCAGGACTGCAACATTGCGACAGACAAATTGGACACTTAACTGACACTTTTGACACTGGACCAGTGACATTATTACAGTGACTAGTGCTAAAAATATGCCCTGTTACAGTACTAATGACACTGGCAGGGAAAGGGTTAACATCAGGGACAATCAGAGGGTTAAATGTGTCCCTAGGGAGTGCTTGCTAACTGTGAGGGGGTTGCTCTGAGTGGGGGAAGACAGAGATCTATGTTCCTGCTTAGCAGGTACGTAATTGTGCGCAATAGTGCCAACCTGCCACAAATAAAAGAGCATGTCAGTGGCTTTTAATGGAAAAGTAATAGAACAGGTGGAATGCAGGATGATATAGAGCTCAACTGCTTAAAGCGGAGCTCCACCCTAAAGTGGAGCTTCCGCTCATTGGAACCCTCCCCCCCTCCGGCGCCACAATTGGCACCTTTCAGGGGGGAGGGGGGTGCAGGTACCTGTACAGTACAGGTATCTGCACCCACTTTCGGCATAGATATCTGCAGAATCTGCGGACATTTACGCCCCTTTCCACAGGTCCCCCGCTGTCTGCTGGGAAACACACGGATCCCAGAGACAGCGGGGGCCATCCTTATTGCGCAGCGCGACTCGCGCATGCGCAGTAGGGAACCGGGAAATGAAGCCCCACACTAACCCCATCCAAGTCACAGGCAGCTTTGGCGGCTTCCCCCTGTGTCTCCTCCTCTGTGGCTTCCCCCTGCTTCTGCTCCCGGCTGGCCAATACGATTTGAGAGCTGGTCAGAATCTCCTTCTATGCAAATTCAGTTCGCATAAGTGTGAACCCGGCCCAGGGGTTGGAGTTTAGAGTTTTAGGTTTATTTTATTTTCATTTTGTTAGGGTCTTTTTATTTTGGGGTCAGCAGTGTGAACTTATTCCTGACTCAGGCAAAAGTGCCCTATGTAGTACAGTTTAGTGCAGCAAATCATCATATCATTAGGTGCAACAAGGAAGTGTAGGATATGGCCACAATATGTACCTATTGCAAATAGTGAGCCTCAGGTTTTTAAGTAATTAAGTAATGCGGTAATTATTCCTCTGTCAGAAGAGAGGCACCTTGGGAATACATACATATAGAAATTGGGGAGAAGGCAATGAGAGAGGAGAAGGAGAAATCTTGTATAGTGGGAAATTGTTATTGCATTCTCTGTCAGTATACTGAGCGTCATGTAGACTGTAAGCCAACACCACGGTAGCTCTTCATTTGGGGGAAGCCCTAGGACTTTTACAACTGGGACTGTTTGCATCTCCCTGCTAAGGGATGATGGGATTTTAGGACACCCCTTTCTTGCCAGCTAATGGGTCTCTAGTTCTCTCTCTTTATTTTGTTATCAACTTGATGTGAATTGTTTGTCACTATTGAAGCCATGTGCCGCTGCCCTCCAATGTGACTGAATCATTCTGTTTGACAGATTGATGTAAGTAAATGTATCACAGGAATATCTTTGTGTGTGGACTGCTTGCTGATTTCAACTCCAAAGAAGCTTCTCTCAGAACAGCTCTATGTACTGGGGTCACAGAGGGGTCTGGTACCAGTAGACAATAGTAGGTAGGATAGGCCACTGGGTTATTGTCAGGCCAGTCTGGGTCCCTATCACAATGTCCCCAGGCAAAGAAATCTGAGCAAAGCTATCCCATTTGGTAATGGGAACCCCAAGCTATGCCTTGTCAGTCATTTGGATACTACGTGCATAAGGAGACGCATGATTCTGTAGCACAAAGCTTAATGGGAGCATTACTCTAATGTGACTAGTATCCTCTTTTTCCTCACTTTCCACCTATCCTCCTACTCCACAAGATTCTCCCTTTCCATCTGCTGCCTCAATCAATAGGAATGGAAATCTGAAGGGGATGAGAGGCTTATATTTTAGCACATCAGATGGAAAAAGGATCAGCATATGGTCCCACTGAGTAGGGCCAAGTGTAGACTTAAACCTCACTGTAATGCAGGCCATACATGGTCGAATTTCAAATGAATTTTCTTTTCAAAATCATAAAGTTTTTTTTTTGTTTTGTGATCCGATGATGCCACCATTGATTTTCGAAATTTGGCCGATCAAGCCTTCAATTTCACTTCATGTTGCTACAGAAAAGATTTTTCATGACCGGGAATCTTCTTTTCTCTCTGTAAATTTTCTTTTCTTATTACATTTCTCGCACAATTCTCCCATCATTGATTAGAATATCGTTCATTTTTCAAAAAAATTCCAACATGTCCGATTCCTTAAATTTGATTTTTGCACGAAAATCGGCTGTTGCTGCAGCCCACTAATGGTGCGAAATTCATACAAAGATTCTTAGATACGATTTTCAAAAGAAAATTATTTCGAAATTCGAACTGTGTATGGCTGGCATAAGTCTTCTAACTCCACCCCAATGTCTCCAGCAGCATCCTTAAGAAGGCAGATTTTTTTCTACAGCTGCTGAAGCCCCATGCCCAGTTTCTCAATGTTAGCTTGCCAAAATGTATATCTTTACAGCTGTTCCCAATACAACTAATTGATTCAGACCCCTTCTCTGAATTCATGGCCTGCATGCACACAAGTGGCAGGTACCAATATACCATTTGTGTGCCCAGGAGGCTCCCCCTGCCTTCCACTAACATGTGTAAGGTAATATCTCACTGGACCATGAGGTCATGCCAGGTCCATATGACCACATAGTCCAGCAAGCTTGGGCAGGGAAGGATACTGAACATGGCAAACTAGTGGAGCTGGTGGTGCTTTTCTATCTCTGCATATTGTTTATGGTGACAATAACCTGTATCGCCCACTTTTTAATGTCCTCATCCAGTGACTACTCAGAATGACCAGGAATAGCTGTTTTGTAGTTATGTCTGGGTGACAATAGCTGAGCCAGCGATTCTGGCAGTTCTTCAGGGGCAAGTTGAGATGTGGCTAAGCCCATGCCCAATGTTTATTTTTTTTACATTGGTTCATGTCTCCAATAGAGTTCATGGGTCCCAAAGGACCCATCTTCCAAGCCCTTTGTTTAACAATAACTTGCCTAACAGCCTTGAAAATGGGCAGAATTAATTTTCAAGTTTTGCAACCATAAACTCCAATAAGGTTTGGATTTGTGTCCACAATGTAGGGATTTGATGAAAACCCTGTAAATCAAACCGAGATACATTTGTTCATCCCTAGTTACAATGTTGCAGTCTGCACACTTGGGGAGAGGAAACCTAGGAAATACTTTCTCCTGCCTACATAAGACTGATGGCATCATCTCAGCTTTGGTAAAGTCACTTGTCTATGTCAGTGTCTACAAAGGTCTACAAAACATGCTGTACACAAAAACACCTGTAATTTATTTTTTAAGCTAATACTTGTGAAATAAAGGTGTAAAAATAAACTCAAGTCTGTGTTGCTACTATAAAAATGATTTAAATTATACAGAAAGGAATTTCAATGGAATGTTACAAACATTAGTTTATGTGAGAGTTTAAATGATAGTGTCGTTTAAACGCATGCCTAAATGCTCATATAGCAGCATTTCAATTATGGTGGAATTCTCAGTTTCACAAATTTACATAAAGTAACTGCATTTAACTTTATAATTAGAAGACTTACTTTAGAAATATTTTTGTCACACTTACAAAATAATGGAAAATTATGAACATGCATCCTTCTCTGTGACAGTGTGTTAGACTCGTTATTTAATAAGAAAATTTGAGGTGCAAGAATTGTGTATAAAGTAGTTCTGGAAACCATAAAGTATTTGGTTTACTGTGTTCATGACTGGTTAACAATAGGGATGAGCTTCGTGTTCGAGTCGAACATACGTTCAACTCAAACATCGGCTGTTCGCACGTTCGGCGAATACCGAACTTTATCGGCCGTTCGCGCCAAATTCGTGTGGCGCTCATGGCCCACAATGCACTGCACCATCGCAGTGCATTGCTGGCTCAAGATTGGACAATCATGCACTGTGACCCCGCATGCTTGGCCAATCACGGCGCCGGCAGCGAGGAGAGCCATGATTGGCCACAGGCAGGATGCCTGTGGCCAATCATAGCTCAGGCTGTGTAGTACACGCCCCACACTATATAAGGCCGCCAGCGCGGCGGCCTTGTGTAGTGTGTTGGCATCTGTAGGAGTTAGTGGGTGTTCTCTGTGTACCTTCAACACAGTATACACCGTTCGTTATTGGCCGATTTTGCATTCTTGCTCTTCTGTAATTGAGCTGTTAGCAATCTGCAGGAGTTTGTGGGTATTGTCTGCGTGCCCTGACCGTAATATACACCATTATATCCACCTATATAGCTAGCTATATTTCTCTTTTGTAATAGAGCTTGCAGTAAGTTGTAGGAGATTGTGCGTGTTGTCTGCGTGCCCTCACCACACTATACAGCATTATATCCACCTAAATAGCTAGCTATATTGCTCTTCTCTAATAGAGCTTGCAGTCAGTTGTAGGAGATTGTGCGTGTTGTCTGCGTGCCCTGACCTCATTATACACCGTTATATCCACCTATATAGCTAGCTATATTGCTCTTCTGTAATAGAGCTTGCAGTCAGTTGTAGGAGATTGTGCATGTTGTCTGCGTACCCTGACCGCACTATACACTGTTATATCCACCTATATAGCTAGCTATATTGCTCTTCTGTAATAGAGCTTGCAGTCAGTTGTAGGAGATTGTACGTGTTGTCTGCGTGCCCTGACCACATTATACACCATTATATCCACCTATATAGCTCTTCTCTAATTGAGCCATCTGCCATCTGCAGGAGTTAGTGGGTGTTGTGTGCCTCCACCACAATATACACTACCCAATTGCTGGTTTTCCCATCTCCCTTTAGGCCATTACCATGTCTGGAAGGCCAACAAGGAGAGGCAGACAGGTGCGAGCCAATAAAAGAGGGCAAGCAGGCTCTGTGTCTAGAGACAACAGTGCTGTCGTGGACGCGGTGCATCGTCATCATCAGCACATGGCCATGGGACACGCTTGTCCTTCTTTTCGGCAGCTGGACGTGTTGAGCCGCATCATGCCGAAGACTTGGTAGAGTGGATGACCAAGCCCTCTTCATCCTCCTCATCCTCTCTCACACAGGCTCAGGGTACTAGCAAAGCAGCTGCTAACGCATCGTCTTCCCTTGTCTCAATGTCATCATCAGTGACAGTTGGTAGACTTGGCCCCTTTCCGTGAGTTTGTACAATGTGTGGTTCCTCAGTGGCAAGTCCTCAAACACCACTTTTTCTCACGAAAGGTGATTCTGGTTCTTTTAACCGGCCTGTGGAAGGCAATGTCCATGCCTCGCCGGACAGGGCGGTCAGCGGTAAGGTGCATATTACCGCTGACTCATGGTCCAGCAGGCATGGACAGGGACGTTACCTGTCTTTCATGGCCCATTGGGTCACTCTTCTGGCAGCTGGGAAGGATGCAGGACAAGGTGCAGTAGTGTTGGAGGTTGTTCCGCCACCACACCTCCAAAATGCTACTACTGGTTGTGACACACCTCTCTCCTCCACCCCTCCTCTTCTTCTTCCTCCATGGCCTCTTCCAGTGCTCTGTCCTCAGAACCAGCGGTGCTCCATAGGCGTTCCAGGGGCTACGCAAGTACAAAGGCAAAACGATGCCATGCCTTGCTTGCACTGGTTTGTTTGGGGGACAGGAGCCACACTGGGGCAGATATTTTGTCAGCTCTGCAGGGGCAGGCCGAGAGGTGGTTGATGCCACGCCAGCTTAAGCCAGGAATGGTGGTTTGCGACAATGGCACCAACCTCCTCTCCACCCTCCGACATTGACAACTGACCCATGTGCCCTGTGTGGCTCACGTCCTTAACCTGGTGGTGCAGCGGTTCTTGGGCAGGTACCCAGGCTTACAGGATGTCCTGAAGCAGGCCAGTTCCGCCGATCATTTAATGCCTGTGCTCGGCTGGCTGAGCTCCAAAAGGAGTTGAACCTGCCCAAGAACCGCCTTATATGTGACATGCCCACCAGGTGGAAGTCAACGTTCGCCATGCTGCAGCGGCTGCATACGCAGCAGAGGGCCATCAATGAGTACCTGTGCGACTACGGCACCAGGACAGGGTCAGGGGAGCTCGGTTTTTCTCACCACGCCAGTGGGGCATGATCAGGGATGCATGCACTGTCCTATCACTGTTTGAGGAGGCCACAAGGATGGTGAGCAGTGACAGTGCATGCATTAGTGACACTGTACCTCTTGTCCACCTGTTGGAGCATACTCTGCGTGGAATAATGGACAGGGCACTTGAGGCAGAACAGAGGCAGGAAGAGGAGGACTTCCTTGCCTCTCAAGGCCCCCTTTATCCAGACAGTGTTCCTGCTGTCCCACCCATCACACAGGAAGAGGACGAGGAGGAGGAGGAGGATGGTTGTGTCAGCATGGAGGTGGAGGCTGACACTCAGCATCAGCAGCAGCAGTCTTGTAGGGATAATTTACAGTCCCAAGAAACCCGTGGATTTGTACGTGGCTGGGAGGAGGTAGCTGCGGATCATGTTGTCCTTAGTGACCCAGAGGACTCTGGACCGAATGCCTCAGCTAACCTACGCTGCATGGTCTCCCTGATCCTGCAAAGCCTGCGGAAGGATCCTCGTATTCTTAGGATCAAGGAGAGGGACCTTTACTGGCTGGCCACTCTTCTTGATCCACGGTACAAGGGTAAGGTTGCCAACCTTATCTTGCCGTCGCAGAGGGAACAGAGGATGAGACATCTCTGGGAGGCCTTGCAGAAAGGTCTGTGCAATGCGTTCCCAGAGACTGGGAGGTTACAAACTCCTGGTCCTGGACAACGTATTGCTGAGGCATCGGTCAGAAGGAGCGGTGGAGAAGGTGGCCGTCTGACTGATACGTTCAGACAATTTTTTAGTCCGCAGCCCCAAGGTTTGATCGGTTCCAGCAACCATCGCCAGCGTCTGATTTACATGGTGCAGGAAAAGCTAGGGGCAAGGTCAGACTTGGACACCTTTCCCACTGAAAATCCTCTGGTTTACTGGGTCTTGCGGATGAATCACTGGCCAGAGCTTGCACAGTATGCAATTGAGCTACTAGCCTGTCCTGCATCCAGCGTTCTTTTGGAACGCACCTTCAGTGCTGCTGGTGGCTTTGTTACCGATCACAGGGTTCACCTGTCCACCGACTCAGTTGATCGACTGACCTTCTTCAAGATGAATCAGTCTTGGATCACCCACACATTTTTGAAATATCACATCCTTTCAAGACTGCCTATGCTGATGCTGAGTGACTGTCCTGTTATGTTGATTGTCTATCCTATTCCTCCTCCGCTGATATGTTGGAAGAAGATTTTTGGTTCTGGGTGATTTTTCAGCCCCTGTTTAACAAGGGCGTTTAATTACAATTTTTTATGCAATGCTTTGCAGCAGGGCTCATTCCTGCACCACAACTAGAGTATATGGGAGAGGTTGCAGTGTCGTGGCACCAGCACCAGTGCCTAAGACCCAATTTTTCAGCCCCTGTTTAACAGGGGCATGTAATTACAATTCTTGATATAATATTTCACAGCAGGGCCCGTTCCTGTGCCCACCCAGAGTAACTGTGAGGACTTATAGTGTTGTGGCACCAGCACCAGCACCACAATCACCAAAGGTCAATATTTCTACCACTGTTCAACAATTGCATGTCATTACAATTCTTGATATAATCGTTCACAGCAGGGCGCTCCAGCGCCCACCAAGAGTCACTTTGAGGGCTTACAATGTTGTGGCAACACCAACACCTTGTTCCGCCATTTCTGCAGAGCATATAGGGCAGGCCCCTACTTTCAAACATCCAACTTACAAACGTCTCCTCATTGCAAACGGAAGGAGACAACATGAAGTGAGATGAAAAAAGACGGACGGCAAAACAAATTATGCAGGGGTGATAACCCTTCCCTATGTTTTCCAAAAAGCTTAAAAATAGATTTTTTGACTGGAGCTACACTTTAAAAATGTACCAGTTCAAAATTACACACAGATTCTACTTAACACAACAAATCTACACAGTCCCTGTCTTGTTTTCACCGCCTGTATACTGCTGTTCTGAGTATATAGGGCCTGGGGGCCCCACGTCTTTCCTTTTTTTAATATGGGTACGGAGTTCCCCTTAATATCCGTACAAGACCCAAAGGGGCTGGTAATGGGCAGGGGGGGGGGCTACCCATGCCATTTTTATCAATGATTTTCATCCATATTGCCGGTACCAGATGTTACATTAAAAACGCAAGCAGTTTGAAATGACTTTTTTTCCGTTAAATGTCATTTTGTGCAGGGACTGTTCTAAACACGGGAAACACGTGGCACTTCACAGGCATACTATAGACTCCCCCCAGGCACGATATTTAAAGGAATATTTCACTTTTTTTCACTTTAATCGTCATTAAAATCAGTGCTCCTGCAAAAACGTCAGTTTTTAAAACAATGACCCATATCCCCTGGGGCAGGAGCCAGGTCCCCAAACCCTTTTTAGGACAGTATCTTGAATATTAGCCATTAAATTTAGAACTTTTTATTTCAAACGTTCGAGTCCCATAGACTTTAATGGGGTTCTAACGTTCGTACGAATTTGCGGTCCGTCGAAAGTTCTGGTGCGAACCGAACCGGGGGGGGGGGGGGGTGTTCGCCTCATCCCTAGTTAACAAATTATTTTTGATTCGGCTCTAAGGCTTTATTGTACCTACAGTAAAGAGTTGAAAGCTATTAGTGAAAACATTTTGATTTGATTTTTCTTGAAATAATTAGGCAGTTTATGATTTAAAGTGTTTGTTACCCCAGTGTTGCTTCCTTTGTGTGAAATCCCTGGTGTTCCTTCCAGTCACTCTGCTTTCCTCTTATAAACCGACCACACTAAGCAGGAGAACACCCCATGGTCAGTCCTTTATCTATGCTGGAAACTCAGCCTGCTCTCCTCCAATGATCAGCCTTGTCCTGACATGCCTCCTCTGCATAGCCGTGTACTGCTGCTTCTCCCCCCCCCCAGCACTTATGCATCTGAGAACAGAGGGAACGGAGGGAATGGGATCACTTATAAAAAAAATATTTTATATCTATACACAAATGTTTTGCCTTTCATTTCAGTTTTAAACTGAAAGGGTTGTTTTACAAGGTGATCATTTACAATCACTTTAACTTACAAAAGATACGTGAAAAGCAGATGACATAGCCGATCATTCAAGCTGTGTAGTTTTTTCTCAAAAACTGATGTTTCAAAAGCAATAATGCAACCTGGTATGGTACCTTAGAAAATAAATGCACAGTTATAATGCACAGTGATCTACTTTTTGCTTTGCTGGCTTTGGGACTCCAGACCTGGCAACTTGGTGTAAATGGATTGTAGAAAAAAAGCTGAAGCTGCCAAGTTAGATGATCTGTTGAAGCCAAATGACTGGTTCTTAACCAATTATGGTCTCTTTCTGCTCCATTGAGCAGTGAGAGTGGGCCATACAATACAGGCCACATTGTGCACAGTGACTGTAAATAGAGTATAATGCTATCATCTCTACAAAGAAAGTATGCCCCTTTATGTGTATGCTTTGGAGCATATTGGACCATGTTTTATAAAGGCGTTTTCCTCTGCATCAACTGTGGGGTAACAGTTTTTCTCTATATGAAACATATTTACAGTATTTATTTACAGTATTTTATTAGTACCTAATTCAAACTGCAGCCCGCAAGGAAATTACATTTGTCATTGTGACCATGCAATTTTCCTGTGTTTCCTGCACCCATTCACGCACTGCAATTTTACATTTGTGGGGGTATCATTCCGAATGCAGCAGCAGCGTGTTTTCACTGTGGGTGGTTGTGGGCGATTTCCACACCCACAGTCACACACATAGGTGTGAACCAAACCTGAAATATTGGAGAGGAAGGAATTAATTAAGGGTGATAATAATTAACATTAATTAAAATTAAATGGTTTGTAGAAGGTGAAACGGAAACATAGTTTTTACATTTTTTTTCTTTAACATTCGGGGTTACCTTATATGACAATCTATGCACAAATTTAATAGTTTATGTTTTGTTTATTGACACAGCAAAACTGGTTTTGCAAGTGCATATTCATGCTGAAGAAGGCAGAGCTGATCCACTGTTAATAAAAAAGGTTATACAGGGTGGAACCCCATCAGGTGGGAGCAAATAAACCTTGGTAAAATATGTTTTAAGGGATTTCTGCACCACCAAGCAGTACATGAACAAAAAAAGACACATTCATGGGTTGCAGAGTAGCAAAAGCATATGGGATGTTGTTGCTGGCCATGTTGCCTATTTGTAGATGATGTGGAGAAACTATTATCAACATATCTTAAACATGCTAATGGGCCGTTTTCTTCAAGGCTCATCAGATGTGAGGCAGCATAGCAGAAAAATCATGAGACCAACTTTATGTAGTGCAGGAGTTCGTTCCCTGCTTATATATTTATTTTCTAACATCCATCATTGCTAATGAATTATATGCTTGTTAATTGCATATAGGAGTTGACAGCAGCTGAAAAGAATGCTGAGGATGTTGAACATATATGAGAAGCAGATTTCTGGTGATGAAGGGGAGGAGGAAAAAAATGTTGAGCATGGGGTTGGACAGAGTGTTTTTCCTACCAGTGTGGTGGCACTTCATATGTCAGATTAGAGCCAACGTCTTCAAAAAGGTGCCTGTACTAGGGTTGCCACATCATCCCTTTAAACCCAAACACATATGAATTACATAGGCTTTGAGGCTAATTTAATGCAGCTACGGCACCGAGAAAATGTAATGATCATCTTAATCAGCCACAGAACCTGTGTAATTAATACTGTATGTGTTTGGGATGAGGTGGCAACCTTAGCCTGTACCCATTGTGGCAGAATAAATACAAAATGTCTGAGACAAGTTCCCATACCAACCAATTAGTTTGTATATTGAATTTTTTTCTACACAGCTCGGAAAATGGAAAGCTGATTGGCTGTGTTCCATTTGAGACAGTTAGTTTGTCTCAGACACTCTATTATTTCCCCAATTGTGTGTATACCCCACACATGCTGACTGAATTATTACCTGGTACAACAGAAAAAAAAGACATTGACTAGAGATCCCATCACCAGCAATTTACAAATCCTCAGCATGAAACCCAAAAAATGATAGCAAACAATGACATAATCTATATTAATACAGAAGACTATTATTTCTTTCCATAATCTATATCAAAGTCAACCTTTACAGAAGTAGACATACATTTGTACAATTTACTTTTTTGTTTGTTTCACCAAACCTCTTGCTCTTTTCTCTTCTGACATTTTTCATCAGACCACACACCCTGTCCTCCAACTTATCCTCACTTGATGCCAAACCAAACATTTCATGAGAATGTATAATGTAAAACTATGTGTTCAGATGCCCCCTACCTACCTTCATCTTCCCTACCTCTACACATGCCATGGGCACCATCAACAGCACCACCATTGCCATCAGAAACATGTCTAAAAGCAACATTTCAACTTTGCACACTCTTCTCTTCATCAGCACCATCTAAATCTTGAACTGACAAATAAGTCACATGAACAGCAGAATCCATTGCAATCCACATGCATTAGAAACAGATTGGCACTGCAGTACCCTGGTAGTTTATGCTGCTCCATGGCAAAGAAATGGATTGGGCCCACTTAGACAAAGAGCTGATAACAAGCACCTCAGCCTATCTGAATCACTTTTTATCATACTCTTGAAGTTCAAAAATGGGCACTTTTCACATGCTATGCAAGAAATTGGGAGCAACACTTCTAATCAGGCCATTGAAATGCTATATTTGTTTCACGTTATGGCCTTTTGGTTACTGTTTGACAAACCTTTGTGCAGTTTATATCTTTGGTTGAACTTTAATCCAAAAAGACTGTAAGTGACATTTCGTGCAACAAATTTCCCTTTATTGGCACAGTAGAAAGATTCACATTAAAATGTATAGCGTTGATTTGGTTTACCCAATCAACACAAAACAATGCAAGTTGTGATTTTTAATTTAAAATTACCTCATGCAAAAATGCTCATCTCTACCTTTTCCTCAATAGACATTTGCTTTTGAATCTAATGCCTGATGGATAGTAAATTATTGGTATTTAAAATGGCAAAGTCTCTCTCCAGTTTGGATTTGTTCAGATGGAAACCGCTTAATATACTACAGCACTATCTCTATGACATACTAAAATATCTGGGAACTTTTCACACTCCATGAACCTGAAATTATGTGTAACATACCACTAAGAATATTAAATTCTCTGCATTAAGGTAAAAAAAAAAAAAACCTTCAGTATGAACTGTGCACGAGAGCAGAGGCTCTCCCAGCTCTCTCCTTCCTCATAGACTCAGGAGTCAATGGTCCCTGTTTTTAGGTGGGGCAGAGCCACACTCTGTGTGTCAATGGCTTGTTATGGGGGCACTCAGCAGGGGGAGGAGCCAGAAGCACCAGTGGGGGACCCGAGAAAGGGAAGGATTGAGGCTGCCCTGTGAAAAACCACTGCATAGAGTAGATAAGTTTGAAGTACGTTTTTTTTTTTTAGAACAATCACTTGAAGAATTGTGTTGTTTATTAGTGACAGGACACTTACATTATATGACTGACAAACAGCAATTATTACAATACATGAGTAACAAGGAGACAAATGTTATTATGCACAAATAATGACAATAACAGTGACAAAAATTGGAGCACAGTCTGCTTCCCACTACCTACCATTTACTTCAGGCCACCAGTCTGGGCATCAGGCTGTAGATCCTCCTGCCTTTATTCCCCAGTGTTGCCACCCGTCAGTATTTTTACTGACAGCTAGTAAAAATGGACACTTTTATCCTGCCAGTAAATGGCAGTGACAGGAAAAGGTTACCAGTAAAAAACATGGCTGTGACGTTCGGAGCTGTGCATGCGCAGTTCCAGCCAGGAGTCAGCTGAGATCATCCGACTGCCTGTTCCATTGTGTTTGGGTGGTGCTAGTGGGGGGGTGGTCTGGCGGAGGGGATGCCTAAGCATGTCATGTGATGTCATGGTGCAAGGGAGCCCAACAGAACGGCCAGAGCCTTGTGTGCAGATCTGTGGGATGAGAGCAAGGCAAGCCAGGAACGGGATCGTTGGTGCTGTTTGGACTAGAGTGGACTGAAGGGACCACCTAGAATGGAGAGAGACTGTCACTGTGACTCAGAAGAGGATGTGGGGACAATGCTTTTTGCATTAATATCTACCTTTAATTACATTGCTAACTGCGTATTGTATGTGTTTGTAGCCTCAATACTTGGTACTGCTTGGACCTTGAAGAAGGGGGCACCCCGAAAGCTTGTTCTGAAAAATTGTATGATAGTGCAAATAAAAAAAGTATCACGGACAGTACTCCATTTTCTCTATCACAATTGCACTAATACGGCTACAGTCACATCAAGTAGCTTCAATACTGAAATTTGCACTTAAAACTGGAATTTAGTGACTTTTGGAAATGCCAGTAAAAACGTGGCTATGTCAGTAAATTTTGGGTGTCATGTCAGTAAATGTAAAACTGGTAGATTGTCAACGGTGCTATTCCCAAAGCTCTGCCAGCCTATCAGTGTCAGTGCCAAAGGGATCTTCTGAGGCTTATGGAGCTGGTAATTATCTGAATTGTACAAAAATCTCTGGGCAAAATCCACCAAGGCATATAAGTTATATAGTGATATCAGCATGACTAGTAGTACTTAGAATCTGATCACAGCTTGGAGTAAGTGGATCATTGACACTGAGATGAAAAGTACACCATGCTTTTGGAATTTTCCAGGTCTGCAATCTCTTCTTCACATATTTCTGGATTCACCTTTATTTTTTTTTAAGGCTCAAAGCACAGGCTCAAATGTATTCCTATGCTAATGTGTATGTTGGTCATGACCTCACTTCAGTAATCAATGTTCTGCAATCCAGATGATTGTCAACAAGTGGTTAAATTGCTGAAAAGCAGAAGATTAAAGCTGGCCATGCAGTTAACAGTAATACAGTCAAAAGACTGCAATTAGCAGTAGTTTCCCATTTTAAGCAAATGAGCCTCTGAAAGAGAATTAAATAAGCAAATCATTTACAAGTAAGGTTTTAATGGAGGTGTGCTTTGTTCTAATTTCTGGGACCTGTAATTATGTTGGAAATTCTGATTAACTGTCATTGTGTTTCCATGGGGACTTGGGCCAATTTCTTCCTCACACTGCCCTAAAAACATCCACTTTTTCTAAAACAAGTTTGCTTTCACAGTCTATTAATTCAGTTTTCTTTATGATTTAGGCAACAGGCTAATTTCCTTTGTTTAAAAAAAAAAACAACATAAAAAGAGCAACCATAGCATGTGTTGTTTTCTGCATGGTCGATTGTAATAAATAATAAATACGCACATAATACTGACAAACAGCTTTTTTTATGTATTTTGTAATATGGTTTTTCCTTACCAAGGCAATAGAGATGTCACGGTTCACATTTCTGATAGCCACCCACTCTTTAAAGTCTGATCTGCATTATTTTACAATCACACTTTTAAGACTCAGTCTTTAATACAACCCAACCTACACTGAATGTCCTTAATTAGGGACAATATTTACTAAGGGCAGAACCGCTACTAGGGATGAGCTTGGTATTCAAGTCGAACGCATGTTGGGCTCGAACACCGGCTGTTCGTCCGTTCGGCGAATTCCAAACGTTATAGGCCGTTCGTGCCATATTCGTGTGGCGCGAATGGCCCACAATGCACTGCGCCATCGCAATGCATTGCTGACTCATGATTGGCCAAGCATGCACTGTGACCCCGCATGTTTGGCCAATCACAGCGCCGGCAGCGAGGAGAGCCATAATTGGCTACAGGCAGGATGCCTGTGGCCAATTATAGCTCAGGGGGTTTAGTACATGCCCCACACTATATAAGGCTGCCAGTGTGGCGGCCTTGTGTAGTGTGTCCGGCGTGCAGGGAGAGAAGAATAGGCAGGGGCAGTGCGTTCTTTTATTGTGAATCTGCAGGAGTTAAAGTGGGTGTTGTGTGCCTCCAGCACAGTATACACCTGTAGCTACTCTTTATTGCTGGTGTTCTCTAATACAGGCATCCGCAGGAGTTAAAGTGGGTGTTGTGTGCCTCCAGCACAGTATACACCTGCAGATACCCCTTATTGCTGTTGTTCTGTAATACAGGCATCTGCAGCATTTACAGTGGGTGTTGCGTGCCTCCTGCACAGTATACACCTGAAGCTACCCCTTATTGCTGGTGTTGTTTTGTTTCTGTAACACAAGCAGGCAGCTTCAGTAATTACAGTCGGTGTACTGTGTCATCTGCTCAGTGTGCACCTAAACCTACCCAATTGCTGGTTTTCCCATCTCCCTGCAGGCCATTACTATGTCTGGAAGGCCAAAAAGGAGAGGCAGACAGTTACAAGCCAACAAAAGAGGGCAAGCAGGCTCTGTGTCTAGAGACAACAGTGCTTGTCGTGGATGCGGTGCATCATCATCAGCACATGGCCAAGGGACACGCTTGTCCTTATTTTCGGCAGCTGGGCGTGTTGAGCTGCATCATGCCGAATACTTGGTAGACTGGATGACCAAGTCCTCCTCATCATCTGCTCTCACCCAAGCCTAGGGTACTAGCAAAGCAGCTGCCAAGACATCCTCTTCCCTTGTCTCAATGTCATCAGTCACTCCTTCCCTGTTCTCCCGAGGAGTCCCCCGAACTGTTTTAGCACAGTGTTGGGTACATGCTCCAGGAGGATGACCAGCATTTTGAAAGCTCTGATGATGATACCCAGCGAGAGGAAGGCAGTAGCGTGAGCGCAGAGAAAGCGGATGCACAATCTGGCAGTCATGTTCCACCAGCTGCAGCATACTGCCAGGTTTGCTCCAGTGATGAAGAGGGAGGGGATGATGAGGTCACTGACTCCACGTGGGTGCCTGATAGGAGAGAGGAGGAGGAGAAGGAGAAGGCACATCTCCAATGAGACAGGATGCCCTCCGGGGGCTAGCTTAGAGGCAGCACACCGACTGAATCACACTGCAGAGCTCCACCTGTGCAGGGCGCTGCCTCTGCGGGTTATTCCAAAAGTTATTTGGTGTGGACCTTTTTTGAGATGAGTGGATCAGATCGCACCGCTGCTATTTGCAACATATGTCTCAAGCGTATCTCGCATGGCCAAAACATCAGCCGCTTGGGCACCACATGCTTGACCAGACATATGTTGACCTGCCATACAGCTCGTTGGCAAGCGTACCTTAAAGACAGATAACAAAGAAAAAAGCGGACCTCTCCTTGCTCCTCATAAGCTGGGATCTCCAACCCCACTAGACCTTCAGTCCTCTCTGAAACCGGCACTGAGAGGAATGAGGGTGTAGAATTAGGTGTGTCACAGTCAAGTACTTGCGGGCACTCTGGTAGCAGTACACCCACGTCTAATTGTAGCAGGCAAATTTCCCTGCTCCAGCTGCTGGACCGTCGAAAAAAGTTCACTCCCAGCCATCCACATGCCCAGTGGTTGAATGCTAGCTTGGCTAAATTGCTAGCACTTCAACTGCTACCTTTTCAGTTGGTAGACTCGGCCCCCTTCCGTGAGTTTGTGCAATGCGCGGTTCCTCAGTGGTCCCTGAACGCCACTTTTTCTCACAGAAGGCGATTCCGGCTCTCTACCGGCATGTGGAAGGCAATGCCCATTCCTCGCTGGACAGGGCGGTCAGCGGTAAGGAGTGAGATAAGGGGGGTTTTTTTTAGTTTGTTTTTGGGGGTGGGAGAGGGGGAATGGAAAGCTGTGTTAAATGTAATGCTAAATGTTATTTAAGATGTATGTTTAAAAGAAAGATATGTATATAATTGTATCAAATAATAAAATAAAGAATATATTAAAAAGGTGCATATTACCGCTGACTCATGGTCATGCAGGCATGGACAGGGACGTTACCTATCCTTCACGGCCCATTGGGTCACTCTTCTGGCAGCTGGGAAGGATGCAGGACAAGGTGCAGTAGTGTTGGAGGTTGTTCCGTCACCACGCCTCCAAAATGCTACTACTGGTTGTGACACACCTTACAGGATGTCCTGAGGCAGGCCAGGAAAGTCTGTGGGCATTTCCGCCGATCATTTAATGCCAGTGCTCAGCTGCCCAAGAACCGCCTTATATGTGACATGCCCACCAGGTGTAATTCAACCTTGGCCATGCTGCAGTGGCTGCACACACAGCACAGGGCCATCAATGAGTACCTGTGCGATTATGACACCAGGACAGGGTCATGGGAGCTTGTTTTTTTCACCATGCCAGTGGGGCATGATCAGAGATACATGCACTATCTTGTCACCATTTGAGGAGGCCACGAGGATGGTGAGCAGTGACAGTGCAGGCATCAGTGACACTGTACCTCTTGTCCACCTGTTGGAGCACATGCTGCATGGAATAATGGACAGGGCACTTGAGGCAGAACAGAGCCAGGAAGAGGAGGACTTCCTTGCCTCTCAAGGCCCCCTTTATCCAGACATTGTTCCTGCTGTCCCACCCATCACACAGGAAGAGGACAAGGAGGAGGATGAGGCTTGTGTCAGCATGGAGGTGGAGCCTGGCACTCAGCAGCAGCAGTCTTTTAGGGATGATTTACAGTCCAAGAAGCACATGGACTTGTACGTGGCTGGGAGGAGGTGGCTGCGGATCATGTTGTCCTTAGTGACTCAGAGGACTCCGGACCGAATGCCTCAGCTAACCTACGCTGCTTAGCCTCCTTGATCCTGCAAAGCTTGCAGAAAGATCATTGTATTCTTTGGATCAAGGAGAGGGACCATTATTGGCTGGCCACTCTCCCTGATCCATGGTACAAGGGTAAGGTTGCGGACCTTATCTTAGTGGCCATCACAGAGGGAGCAGAGGATGAGACATCTCCGGGAGGCCTTGCAGAAAGGTCTCTGCAATGTGTTCCCAGAGACTGGGAAGTTACAAACTCCTGGTCCTGGACAACATGTTGCTGAGGCTTCGGTCAGAAGGAGCGGTGGAGAAGGTGGCCGTCTGACCGATGCGTTCAGACAATTTTTTAGTCCGCAGCCCCAAGGTATGATCGGTTCCAGCAACCATCGCCAGCGTCTGATTTACATGGTGCAGGAATACCTAGGGGCAAGGTCAGACTTGGACACCTTTCCCACCAAAAATCCTCTGGCTTTCTGGGTCTTGAGGATGGATCACTGGCCAGAGCTTGCACAGTATGCAATTGAGCTACTAGCCTGTCCTGCATCCAGCGTTCTTTCGGAACGCACCTTCAGTGCTGCTGGTGGCTTTGTTACCGATCACAGGGTGCGCCTGTCCACCGACTCGGTTTATCGACTGACCTTCATAAAGATTCATCAGTCTTGGATCACCACCAGCTACCAAGCACCTGAAGCTGATGTAACCGAATAATTTTTTTTGAAATATCACATCCCTTCAAGACTGCCTATGCTGATGCTGAGTGACTATCCTGTTATGTTGACTGACTATCCTCTTCCTCCTCAATGATCCTGCTGATAGTTTGGAAGAACATTTTTGGCTCTGGGTGAAGCCACCAGCCCAATTTTTCAGCCCCTGTTTAACAGGGGTGTCTAATTACAATTTTGGATGCAATGCTTTGCAGCAGGGCTCATTCCTGCACTCCAACTAGAGTATATAGGAGAGGTTGCAGTGTCATGGCACCAGCACCAGTGTCTAAGGCCCAATTTTTCAGCCCCTGTGTAGCAGGGGCATGTAATACAATTTTGGATGCCATGCTTTGCAGCAGGGCTCATTCGTGCACTCCAACTAGAGTATATGGGAGAGGTTGCAGTGTCGTGGCACCAGCACCAGTGCCAGCAGCCTACTTTTTCTGCCCCTGTTTAACAGGGGCATGTAATACAATTTTTGATGCAATGCTTTGCAGCAGGGCTCATTCCTGCACTCCAACTAGAGTATATGGGAGAGGTTGCAGTGTCGCGGCACCAGCAAGCAGTGCCTAAGGCCCAATTTTGCAGCCTGTAATTACAATTCTTGATATAATATTTCACAGCAGGGCCTCTTCCTTCTCCCACCGAGAGTAACTGTGAGGACTTATAGTGTTATGGCACCAGCACCACCGCCACAACCACCAAAGGCCCAATTTTTCTACCACTGTTCAACAATGGCATATAATTACAATTCTTGATATAATCGTTCTCAGCAGGGCGCTTCAGCGCCCACCAAGAGTCACTTTGAGGGCTTACAGTGTTGTGGCAATACCAACACCTTAGGCACATATTTCTGCAGAGCATATAGGGCAGGCCCCTACTTTCAAACCTCCAACTTACAAACGTCTCCTACTTGCAAACGGAAGGAGACAACAGGAAGTGAGATGAAAAAAGACGGACGGCAAAACAAATTATGCAGGGGTGATAACCCTTCCCTATGTTTTCCAAAAAGCTTAAAAATAGATTTTTTTGACTGGAGCTACACTTTAAAAATGTACCAGTTCAAAATTACAAACAGATTCTACTTAACACAACAAACTACACAGTCCCTGTCTTGTTTGCACCGCCTGTATACTGCTGTTCTGAGTATATAGGACCTGGGGTCCCCACGCCTTTCCTTTTTTTATTTGGGTACGGGGTTCCCCTTAATATCTGTACAAGACCCAAAGGGGCTGGTAATGGGCAGGGGGGCTACCCATGCAATTTTTTTCTCAATGATTTTCATCCGTATTGCTGGAACCAGACATGACATTAAAACCGCAAGCTGTTTTAAATTACTTTTTTTCCGTTAAATGTCATTTTGTGCAGGGACTGTTCTAAACACGGTAAACACGTGCAACTTCACAGACATACTATATACACCCCCCAGGCACAATATTTATAGGAATATTGCACCTTTTTTTCACTTTAATCGACATTAAAATCAGTGCTCCCGAAAAAACTGCAGTTTTTAAAAAAAATTGGCATTGACCCATGTACCCTGGGGCAGGAGCCAGGTCTCCAAACCCTTTTTAGGGCAATATCTTGAATATTAGACATTAAAAGTAGCACTTTTTATTTAAAACGTTCGAGTCCCATAGACTTCAATGGGGTTCTAAAATTCGCACAAATTTTCGGTCCGTTCGAAAGTTCTGGTTCTGGGGGGTGTTCGGCTCATCCCTAACTGCCACCACTGACTTGGTCAGCATCAGGACAGTTCTGCATTAGTGAGAAAAGGGATAACTCTAGCCAACCACTGTTCAATTTCAATCTTTTGATCAAAGCAGTCCTGGAACCCTTACATGAAAGAACGTGTGTTATAATTTTTAATTAAAATGATTCAAATAACGGTGGATTGGGGCATTGATGCTTTCTATTAATCAGGCTAATTATAAAAGAAAAAACAAACAGTTACACAACTAAGCATATGCTGCTAAAGTATAGTGTTATTATGGCTGTCCATTAAAATTGTGCTGTTTAGCTACTTCCTCCAAACGAGCGCTGTCTTTAGCTAATTTCTTGAGATCTAATGAATTGTATGATGTTTGGCGTTGTAGACATGCCTGCGAGAGGGACTATTCTTTCTACTCTCACAGGCATCACTCTTATAGTAGAATTTACTTGTTTTTGGCGGACAGGTGGCTTCTGCAAAAAATTTCCAAATCCAAAATTAATGCGATATCATGGTCAGATCATGCGTCTGTCCTGATCCAGATCGCAGATAACAATCTCTCACCCTCCACTTATTTGTGGAGAGCGAATGCTCATATAATTCAAGACCCTCATACTAAATCTATATTGGAAAGCCACCTCTCCGAATTTTTTAATATCAACGCCACTCCTGACGTCGCACCATCTACGGTGTGGAACGCTCATAAGGCGTATATTCGTGGTATTTTCATTCAACTAGGGACTAGAGCGAGGAGACAGAGGCAGCGGCAACTAGAGGAGCTATTGAGGAAAATTGAACATATAGAGGGCCTACACAAAACACAGCCTTCTCCTGATCTCCATGTCAAACTTACCAATTTACGTCATTCTCTTAGACTTTTCTTGTTGCAAAAATTTGAACAACAGGAAAGAAGGCTGAAGCTGTCCTTTTACTCTACCGGTAACAGGGCTGGCAAGGCCTTGGCCCGTAGACTGCGGGGCCAGCGCTTTAAATCTAAAATTCCCTATCTGGTTGACTCAATCTCTAAGGCTAAAGAGCAGGACCCCCAGAAAATTGCTGACGCCTTTAGCGATTACTACGCGTCTTTATATAATCTAGTTGATGACGAGTCCACCCCGCAACCCTCTAGAGATGATATTGATAACTTTTTGTCGACAGTGAATCTTCCTAAGCTGAGTCCCTCTCAGTTAGATGAGCTAAACCTACCCTTTACAGTGGATGAGATATTTAAAGCTATTATATCGTTACCGAATAACAAATCCCCCGGTCCCGATGGGCTGACTGGGGAATATTACAAAGCATTCATGCCTATCTTGGGGCCCCTTTTGCTTGGGGTCTTCCGGGATGCCGCTGCCTCATCTCTTTTCCCTTCAGAAATGCTGGAGGCTCTTATAGTGACACTGCCTAAACCCGGTAAAACCCCGGATGTACCACAGAACTTTAGGCCTATATCATTATTGAATAACGACTTGAAACTGTATGCCAAAGTGTTAGCTTTTAGACTGGTGTCAATTTTACCTACCTTGATAGATCCAGATCAGTCAGGGTTTACAAAGGGTAGACAGACCTCAGACGCCACCAGACGAGTTATTGATGTCATTAGTCTAGCAAAGAGACAGCGAACGCCTTCTCTGCTCCTAGCGTTGGATGCAGAGAAGGCGTTCGACAGGGTCCACTGGGTCTACCTGGCCAGGGTATTGGAAAAGTTTGGCTTTGAGGGCCATATCCTCACATCCATACTTGCACTCTACACTTCACCTTCCGCCAGGGTATATACCTCCGGGATATTATCAAAGCCCTTTAGCATCACGAACGGCACCCGTCAAGGGTGTCCAATGTCCCCTTTAATTTTTAATATGCTTATGGAACCTTTAGCAGCGAAATTCAGGCAAGATCCCAATATACAGGGATTTGATGTAAGAGGCCGTAAGCACGTTATAAGTCTGTTCGCTGACAACGTGATACTTATGCTTACACACCCAAGGAATTCCCTACTCCATGCAACAGCTCTTCTGACTCAATATGGCAAAATCTCATACTATAAGGTCAATAGCACTAAATCTTATATCCTAGACTTAGGCACGTCCACACAGGAGAAAAGCTACATACAAAATACTTACCCCTTTATCTGGCAGGACTCTGGGATTTCATATCTGGGGATTACGCTTACCTCTTGTCCCGGCCAACTTTTTAAAGCTAATTATCTACCATTAGAAAACAAGCTGCGGATGGGTTTTCAGACCTTGAAAAAGCATTTTCTTTCATGGTCGGGTCGCCTAGCGGCATTTAAAATGCAGATTTTACCACAGTTGCTATATATATTTCGCACTGTCCCAGTACCGGCTAGTAAATCTTTCTTTGCGAGACTGCAATCACTTTTATTGAAGTTCCTCTGGGAAGGTAGGAGAGCAAGGTGCGCATTTGACACCTTGATTAAATCTAGGAAAGCAGGAGGTGTGAGTCTACCAGTGATAGCGGATTATTACAGATAAGCTGTCCTTGCACAGATCAAGGAGTGGATGGCTGTCCATCCCTCCTCGCTGTGGGGAGAACTGGAGCAGTCATCCATACCGGGGGGTAATCTCTCTACCTACGCTATGGCTTTCCCATATATGTCAAAGACCCCGAGAGAGGTGCCACTTCCTGTGGTAGCCTCTTTACAGGCCTGGTCGTATTTAACTTCCCATAAACCATTAGAAGGGTTGGCCTCGGTTATGCATATTCCTCTCAGGGTTCTTACCCTTTTGATTCCAGACTTATCCCTAGACAGATGGCTCGCATCAGGAATAATATGGGTACATGACCTATACAACAGCAATACGATTAAATCTTTTGCAGCTATGCAGGGGGAATACGGGTTACCACAAACGGAATTCTTCTCATATGTACGAATCCAGTCACTCCTCCATAATACCACCATCTCACCCTATGAAATACATTGGAAAGTTAAGAAATATTTAACTACTGATGAAAAGTCTAGGGGTGGTATCTCATTATTCTATAATAGCCTGCAGGATAAAACAGTTTTCCAAAAAACCAAATCCATGCTGGCGTGGGAGAGAGACTTAGGCATCCCCATTTCCAATTCACAATGGAGCAAAGCTATTCAATACACACACTCAGCTACAAAATGCACTTCCTTATGGGAACTTTCACACAAAATCATACATAGATGGTACCTAACCCCGCATCGTATTGCTAAATTTAGCCCTTCGGCCTCACCCCTTTGCTGGAGACAGTGTTCCCAGGCTGGCACTTTGATACATGTTCTATGGGACTGCAGTAAGTTGGCTGGATTTTGGACAGAGGCACTTCAGATATTTCATCAGGTAACTGGAATAACATTGATCCACCCCTCCTCCCTGGTATTATTGAACGTAGGCATCGAGGATATTCCTCCACCGTTTAAACAATTCACAACCCATTTGTTCTTAGCAGCTAAACTTACTATTCTTAGAATCTGGAAGTCGCCGGACCCCCCGAATTTGCGGGAGGCTCTGTGACTCCTGTCTATTCACTACACATATGAGCTGGCTATAGCAACTAACTTAGGGAAAAGAGCAGCTTTCTTGGAAGATTGGAAACCTTGGGTAGATTGGTATAACTCTCACAATTTGTTCTAAAGAATAATCTATGCATGCTTTTTCTGATTAGCTATTCTCGTAGGACAGACCTCCCCTCCCCTCGAGTCCTTTGACAGCTCCAACCCCTACCCCTATTCCTTTTCCCACCCCTGTTACTTTTATTTGTTTGTTTTTGGGTTACCGTATTATTGAATGGTTCTCTTTATGGAACTACTAGTCAATCTGAATCTTGAAGTTGCCAACTCGGATCTTCTGACTTGCAAATAACTGGCAACCGGATCTTCTCACCACATGGGCGCAGCTTGTTCCCAGTTGGGGCGCCCCTGGGTGAGAAGAACTCTGTGTGTTAGCGAATAAGGTCATGTAATCAGTAACTACAGGAAGTAACACAGTATAAGATCTGAGTCTACATATGCTTTTACTCTACAATCGGCATAGTCCTTGTAGGTCATCAAGATTGTCAATTGTGCTTTTGTTGTCCTTCTCCTTATCATTTTCTATGCAATGTGTAACACTCATTTTGTAACCCTATGTTGTTGTTAATTATAAAAATTTCTTGAATAAAAACTATTGATACAAAAATTGTGCTGTTTAATAATATTACTTATAGCTTTAAAACACCCCTCAAACATGTAATTTAAAGGATTTTATATTTTCCATCTTGTTCTTAAATCTGAATGAAAATGACTCTCTTACTGTTGTACTTTTATTTTTAATTTGGCAATGGCACAGGTCCCCTATGAGAGTGCCTAATTTCCCTTGCCTTTTTTACTTTTTTATTTACAGTTTCCCTCCAGTTAGCTCTTAAAATTGGGCAGAATTCAATGCCATTTGTGGGAACATTTGGATTTTCCAAATTTCTAACGTATTCACCTAGCCTTATGCAAACTGAACCTGGATGAATTTAAACATCACCATTCTTAACAGATCCTACAAATAAAATCATCTGTTCTGTCTGAGTACATAAATGGACATGCAATCTGTTCAACTGCAAATGTCAGAGGCCATTAGAGTAAGTCAATTTCCAGGCTTGACTGGCAGCCAAGTCTGGGTGTGTGTTTTTATCCTAGTTGGGAGTGACTCAGGGCAGAGCTGGGTGACTCACAGGCAGCATCAACAACACCTCCCACTTCTTTCTAGAATGTTCTAGTGTCTTCTGGAAAAGAAGGTGGAGCTGCTTGGGGTATTCTGAGGAGCCCTGACCAATACCCAACTTGGATTGGCAGGGGGCAGGCCTCCTTAAATACCCAGGGTCAGCCTAGCTGGTGGGGAATTCTTCGGGTGAAAGCTGGAGATGGAGTGCCTTTGGGCCTTTGAGGGAGCTCCCCAGTCTAGGGGAGTGACCTTGGGCCTAGGCTCGGGTGCTGACAGGACCCTCTTACAACCCACAGAGGTGTCCTTGACAGGAGGCACAGGAGAATCAAGAGAGGACAACGTGAGAGAGCACTGCTGGGCAAGTCTTGCAGGGGGAACCACAGGTTGCAGCCAAGAGGGCTGGTGAGTGACATACAGTCAACAGAGGATTGAAGAGGCATGCCTGAAAGGACTGGGAGAATGTGGTACTGGGCTCAGTAGCCACGTGGACAGCTAGTACCAAGATCTATCATTTTCTTGCTACAATATAGGGGCCGTGATCCCAGTGTCAGGCTTATCTATCCATGCTAGCTGGTCCAGAACGTGCAAGCAAGTGATGTGCTGGAGGTATTGAGGAGAGTTAGTTTGCAAGCAAGTGAAGTGCTGGAGTGATGTGCTGGAGTTGTATATACCTGAGGTGTATATAGTCGTCCGTCCCATGTATTTTGCTGCAATCAGTTAAGCATCTCATGAATATCCCATCCAAGTTTATTTCCTTCAATAAAAACACAATAACAAGGACTGTTTTCTGTCTAAGGAGTGACTGAAAAGTGTGTGCCTGGCTGGGCAGGGTAACAGACGGACTACAGTTATCAGCAGCTTCTACGGGGTTACTGATACACATGATAAAGGTTTGTGACAGCTAATGCTGGCAGTTTTTGGGGGACCAAAGAGTAAAAAAAATCTGCAATAACAGTTAAACCACCACTATGTGATGCTAATATGAGGAGGATGAGGAGTGGGCAATAAATGCCCACAAAATTAACAGAAGATACAGCTCTGAACAGCATTGCTGCATTACAATACTTATATGTTGACATATGCTGATTAATAAAAAAAAAAAACACTGTCACTAGTCACGGTAAACATTCTAATCAGCTCTGATACCTCATATATTGCCTTGTCCCAGGTCATAGCAATGATGTCATCCTCCTACAAGATGCCTCAACTATGTGTTTACTGCAGCAAATCCATTTGGGAATTGTAAAAGTTGGCTTTGAAATAACAATGAAAGTTGGACAGTTATAAGAATTCTGTTAGAGAGATACTGTTTCTAATCACGAGATACCTTGAGGGGTACAGAATATCGCTATATTTAACCACTTCAATACAGGGCACTTTCGCCCCCTTCCTTCCCAGCCCAATTTTCAGCTTTCATCGCTCTAGCACTTTCAGTGACAATTGCGCGGTCATGCTACACTGTACCTAAATGAAATTTTTATCATTTTGTTCGCACAAATAGAGCTTTATTTTGGTGGTATTTATTCATGACTCCATTTTTTTATTGTTTGCGATATAAGCGCAAAAAAAGCGGAAATTTGGAAAAAAAACTATATTTTCTTTTTTCTATTTTAAAAGAAATCCAATAAAATCTAATTTTGTCATAAATTTAAGCCAAAATGTATTCTGCTACATGTTTTTGGTAAAAAAAATTCTGTTAAGTGTATAATAATTGGTTTGTGTGATCACGGACATATGTACGCAAATGATCATGTACATATGTGTGCAGGTGATCACGTACATATGTGTGCAGATAATCATTGGGACATGTGATTTTAGTGGGACATATGTGGGGGACATGTTTTTATTATTAGGGACATGTGTATTTATTATTTGGGGACATGTGTGGGGACATTGTGTTTATACTGTGTGGTGTGTTTACACTGTGTGGTGATTTGTGTTTACACTAGACTGGTGATCAGTGAGTAAAAAGCTGTAAAAAACAGCTCATACTCACTGATCATCAGCCGGCTGCAGCGATCTGCTCTCCTCTCCTCAGCGATGACTTCTGTGTGAGGAGAGGAGGAGCCGATTGCCTAGCAACCGGCTGTTTGTTTACATCACATGACGGCCGTGATTGGACACGGCCGTCATGTGATCAGGAGGGCCAATCACAGAGCCCTCCTGCCGATCTGAGATGCGCCGTGTCTGGGTGACACGGGCGCATTGGGATCGCGCGCGCGCGATCCCGCTCCTTCTGATGGACGTTCCTGAACGTCCTATCAGAAGTAGACGGCTCCCACCCGGCCGTATATGTGCATTGGCCGGGTGGGAAGTGGTTAACACACAAAATTGCTCTTAACCCCTTCACACCTAAGGGTAAAACAAATGTAAATGTCTAAGCACAATTTTGCAACTTTGACATGTGTTAGTAAAACTAACTACTGTGTATCCAAGTGGATTATACCTTGTTTTTTTATGACAAATTTGGCTTTCTTTTGGTGGTAAACTTACCCAACATAGTGAAAAAAAAATATTTCTTGCTTTCTTGTATATTTCTTGCTATTATCACCATTTGCCACCAAAGAACAACCCAGATAAACTCTCCTGCTCCTGAAGATTGCAATGATACCACATAAGTGTAGGTTAGTTGTTGTTTGTACCTGTAGTACAGCCCAGAAACAATGCACATTTTGCATTTTTTATTACCCTACTTAAAACACACTGCCACTAGCTGACACTGATACCAATTAATTTTTTTTTTTAACCGCTTCAGCCCTAAAAGATTTTACCCCCTTCCTGACCAGAGCACTTTTTGCAATTCAGCACTGCGCTGCTTTAACTGACAATTGCGCGGTCATGCGACATTGCACCCAAACAAAATTGACGTCCTTTTTTCCCAAAATAGAGCTTTTTTTTGGTGGTATTTGATAACCTCTGCGGTTTTTATTTTTTGTGCTATAAACAAAAATTTTTTGAAAAAAACGCAATATTGTTTACTTTTTGCTACAATAAATATCCCCAAAAATATATAAAAAAATGGTTTTCCTCTCCTCAGTTTAGGCCCATATGTATTCTTCTACATATTTTTGATTAAAAAAAAATCGCAATAAGCGTATATTGATTGGTTTGCGCAAAAGTTATAGTGTCTACAAAATAGGGGACAGTTTTATGCCATTTTATTTATTAGTAATGGTAGCGATCTACGATTTTTATCGACACTGTGACATTATGGCGGACACATTGGACACTTTTTCCACTATTTTGGGACCATTGACATTTATACAGCAATTAGTGCTATAACAATGCACTTATTACTGTGTAAATGGCACTGGCAGTGAAGGGGGTTAACCACTAGGGGGCGATGAAGGGGTTAAATGTGTCCTAGGGAGTGATTCTAACTGTGGGGGGATGGGCTTCAAGTCACATGACAGCGATCACCGCTCCAGTGATCTCTGTCATGACACAAGCCAGAATGGGGAAATGTCTTGTTGAGTCTGCCAGTCCTGCGGGCACAGTCACGCTGTACATGGCACGTGTGCATGCCTGCTATCCCTGGTTTTTAAAGGGGACCTACAGGTATGCCCATTTGACCCTGCTGCCATTGTGCCAACGTATATCAGCATGCAGCGGTCGGAAAGTGGTTAAATTTACCCAAAATATGACCTTGACCCTAACACTAACCCTGGCAAACCTTGATCTTGCTGATTTTTTTGGTGTCGGTCGTGGTGACGCGACGGAGAATGCCAACAGGGCTAACAATGCCAATACAGGGACCGCGTCCAGTAGCAGACAAATCCAGACAGACAGCCAGCACGTTATACCAGCTAGGATGGGAGACATCATTAGTCCTGACCTAGGAGGAAGAAAAAGGAATGCTGTAGGCTGAGGTGAGTAAAAAATGTATAGTTATGTCCTGATTATGTAGAGGGTGGGTGGGGCCTCACCCAGCTGTGCTGACATGGAGCCGCCAGGAAAACCAATGTAATGCTAAAACAAATTAAAATTTCACTTACATAAAAGTGACTTGATGAGTGTACATCACCAGAAACCACTCATCCAGAGGAATTCCCAACCTATGCAAATACAATTTTACTAAGGAATCGGCAGGAAATTATTTTTTTCAGATTAATATAAGTTCCAACACTAGTCTGGCTTGCTCAAGAAAAATTGCCAATGTGTATTAAATATGTTTAGACATTGTATAATCATTTTAAAATCATGAAATCAGGGTTCTAATACCATAAAGCAATACATTCATGAATTAAGATATCATCTGTTAATATTGAAGCTTGATAGACTCTTCATTACAGTAAACTAATCTGACCACTGTACTTTAGTATTGTAGATCTATACTTGACTACATTGTCTAATAGATTATACACTATAATTTAAAGTTAATTTGATTTCTTATATGGAACACCTAGAAAGGTTCATTGTGCCTAAGCAATACCCTGAAAATTTATTTTTTGCTTTACAATTCCTCCTGAAAAAAAGCTGTTTACTTTTTACATGATGAAATTATGCAAACCAGAATAAAATGGACTGTAAATTACATCAATTGAGATGAGCTGAGATGTGTCTCTGTACATTGGTCGAGGTCTGAAAAATGTAGTCAAACGTCAATAATAGCTCTGAAAAGGGTAGTAAGTGAAAGATCATCATCTTCTCACCTTGATGTCCCTGGCTTAACATGACTATCTAATTGTGTACTCATTTTGCCTGGTACACTTATAGCTGGCAGTTGCCATTTCCCTCTAAGGACAGTCCTAAATTGTAAAAAGTTGTTCCAGGAAATTTTGTTTAAGGGTGTCACGTCACATGCGGCTACCCATTTTAAAGAGATGGGGTTACCACCACTCCAGGTAGGTCTGCTAAAACAGAAAGGTTTTTCCTCCAGGAAATGAAGAGCTCCAGGTGTCGGTTAATGCATATAGCAAATCAAGGTGAGTACTTTCTATTCACCTTGATTTACCCATCACATTTTTCTATCCGCTGGAGTGTGCATCTGCGACACAGCCATACGCGTTCCAACACAGGGCCCCTCACGGGCTCGCTTCACTTGCCACACTTCAGGCATGGCCTCACTTCGCTCGGCATAATTAGAACCTAACTCTATGTCCACCTGGTGGGGCTTGAACCTGGACTCAGGGGTGGAAGACATACGGTGAGGTCGCACATGCGCAGTCCAGTGGGTAGCCAAATTTGATGGGTCGCCATATGTGATGAAGCAAGGGCACTAACCAACGGCATACAAAAAATGTCTGCTTTTGCCATATTCTGTTCTCCACTATATATCACTACACTCTGCATAATGATTTATTTGTTATAAACTTCACACAGCTCATTTCTTTACGCTGTGCCGTATGTTATATACTCAGTACAGCCCCGCTTTATATATTGTGCTGTTTGTTCTATGCTACACACATTGTTAACATTGTATGTTGCATATCTCACACCACTCTTCAGATTGTGTTGTACATTACATAGTGCACCCTGTTCACTTTCCATACTATGCCATACATTAAATGCTCCATATTGTTGCCCTGTACAGTCTTTACCTCACATAGCACCACTTATTACATTGTGCTGTATATTTTATTTTCTGCATGGCTACACTCTGTACATACTGCTCACTGTTCCATTCTGTAAGCTGCGATACTATACCACCCTTCTCCATACATTGTAATGTACGATTACATGTTTACAAACCATACACCTTGCTGTATGTTATATACTTTACAAATGTCTAATATATTCACTCTGCATAGTATATGATCTGCACTGCATATACTCTATACTGCATAGCATATGATCTGCCACTGTCTCCATCCTTGCTAAGACTCATCAGAGAGAAAATTACATTGACTGTCAAGAATCCTATTGTACAGAAAAGGGCACACATTGATAGTTCATATTAAACCATGGTGCATAACCTTTGGAGCATTTTATAATGTTAGTAATAAAGTAGAAATATAGGCAAACTCAAAAATGACAAATGATGTAGTCTGTCGCTGGGAGACGTGTACATGCCAGAAAATGTTAGTTTAATTTTGCTCCGGATGCATTTATTAGGTTGATCTTTTATTATCATTGTGTTAGTCCAGTTCATTATCGGGATTATTTTTTTCTTCAGGATTTGTTTTGCATTATGACGGGTGGATTCAAAACGTTTTCCAAATTTACGTACACATTCACATTCATTGTGAATAACAATAAATGTCATAACAATGGCATGGCTGCCACCGTGTCCTTAACAACCATGACTCATCGGTGACCACACCCCCATATTTACCTGTGACTCGACAGTTGTCTCTCAACAAAATACGTGATCGGTGGCCAGCAGTTTTTTTTGTGGATCAGTGTTCATTGTGATTGGTTCACACTGGGGTGCTGCGCTAGCAGGGCATTAAAAAAAATTCCGGCAAGCATCATCTTTGGGGTGGTGAAGGAGTGGTGTATACACCACTCCTGCTCATTGAAATGAATGGGCATCACTGCCAAAGCGCCTGTAAAACTCTTCTGCAGTGGTGCTACATTTAACCCTTTATTCGGCCACTAGCGGGGGCGCCCTATCCAGTGTGAAAGCAGCCCAAGAAGTACTGCTTGCAGTTTGCGAGAAGCCATATGGGGGACACAGAAAACATGTGGAAGAAGGTGCTCTGCTCAGATGAGACCAGAATTGAACTTTTTGGCCTAAAAGCAAAAGGCTATGTGTGGTGGAAAATGAACACTGCAAATCACCCTAAACACACCATCCTCACTATGAAGCATTGTGGTGGCAGCATCATGTTGTGGGAATGCTTTTCTTCAGCAGAGAAAGGGAAGCTGGTCAGAGTTGATGGGAAGATGGATGGAGCCAAAAGACTTGAGACTGCGGTGGAGGTTCACCTTCCAGCAGGACAACGACCCTAAACATACAGCCAGAGATAAAATGGAATGATTTAGCTCAAAGCATATTCATGTGTTAGAATGGTCCAGTCAAAGTACAGACCTAAATCCAATTGAGAATCTGTGGCAAGACTTTAAAATTGCTATTCACAGACGTTCTCCAACAAATCTGACAGAGCTTGAGCTATTTTGCAAAGAAGGCTGGGCAAAAATGTTACTCTTTAGATGTGAAAAGCTGGAAGGGACATCCCAAAAAAGACTTGCAGCTGTAATTGCAGTGAAAGATGGTTCTACAAAGTATTGACACTGAGGTGCTGAATACAAATCCACGCCACACTTTTAAGATATGTATTGTAAAAAAAACTGAAAACCATTTATTATTTTCCTTCCATTTCACAATTATATTCCACTTTGTGTTGGTCTATCACATAAACTCCCAATAAAATACATTTAAGTTTTAGGTTGTAACATGAATACTTTTTCAAGGCACTGTATATATACATATATCAACACTGATTTAAAAGTGTTTTGAGGCAATTTGACAAGTTCAATAAACATTTTATTTGAACGAGCTTCCAAAACTTTTAGTACACAGTAGGGATTTCCCTTGCATAATCCCAACTAATGTCAGTGTTTTTTCCATTCTGTGGATTTAATTATGCCCTCAAAGTTTAGCTTGGGTTGATTATGCTTGAAATTTGCATTTTAGAGTATCTAATCTGAAGAAATACATACCTGTTCTGGTTGGCATTGTTTGTTATAAATTGCATCTTTTTGAAGACATAAATTACTTCATATCTCATTATAAAGTCCTTTAAATGTTTCAATATTATTTTCTGTATTTCTTCAGATACCATCTGTTTTTTAATGTTGTTAACTAATCAATGTGTATAATACAATTTCCTCTAGTCTGATGAATGTGCTTTATAATACCTCTTAACAAATGTGCCGGAGTAGTGGATATTTTGATTGGTTGTTTATTTTTGGGCGATAGCAATTTGGCAGGAGGATTTTCTTCAACTTCAAGTTAATTAAATATCTTCCTAACTTTTATCAAACAAATTATTTATTTAATTACTTTGTTTAAAAACATAGATGGAAGATAAATGTAAAACACTGTAAGTTCTAAATAATTCCACCCTAAATGGTAGCTCAGTAATAGTCAATGCCAATGAAAATATACATAAACATAAAGCACACTTACAAAAAACACCATCATAAAACTTTGTCAGGTATTATTGTTTTCTATGTATAATGTTGCACTCAAAAGGACATAATATGGAGGCGTGGCTAGTTGGAGTGAATGGCTGCATATTGACACAGCTCCCCTCCACCAAGCGGCATCAAGAAGTGTCACACTGACCACAAACCTTGTTCCACCGCATCAACTGACTCCCACAGAGCGGGTGCACTCCCCGGTGACATCTCAGAAGAGAAAGGAGGGTAACAAAGCTGGGGAAGATTACTGATTTCTTCCAGATGCCGTGCCACCACAACAGTCAAAATGGTGATGGCGGACAGGAAGAACACACACGCGGCCCTCTCTCGTAGCGCGGCTTCCAGAATGACTGCAGGCCGCCGCAACACCGAACATGAAAAGGGAAGCTTCCCACTGCCGCCATCAGGATCCTCTAGTCCTGCTAAAAGCAAGCAGAAGATGAATAATCTCCCAGAGGACGGACTGGAGGTAAGCCTTAACTCATCTATAGATGACACTAGGGAGCTGCAAGACTCCATATCAGACTTTCAGACTTTCCCACAGCTAACCTGCCTGTAATGGATACACAACACAACAATTCAAATCAGAAGTCCTTTAATGATTTAGTGGATGCCCACAATGACAGAGATGACTAATTGATGCAGATGAAACACAAATTAGCAAATTTAGAGGACAGATAAAGAAGAAACAATGTCAAAATAAGGGGGATCCCAGAAACAGTCAAACCCCCTGACCTGAAAGACTATGTCATCAATATAATGAAAGTAGTCCTCCCTGAAGCACCCCTGGAAGATAGACCATATCCATAGGCTACCAAGGCCCAAGCATATTTACCACACTAAGGATCACTTTACGTTAGCCACCAGACACAGGGATACCTTGACTCAGGATTTGCAAGAATTATCCTTCTTTGCTGATTTATCAGCTTTCACCATGCAACAAAGCAGGCAGCTGGCAACAATCACTAAGCCTCTGAACAACCACAACATCTCATACCACTGGCTTTACCCTGCAAAGCTGCTCATGAGAAAAGGAGGCACCTCATATGTGATTACTAATATCAAAGAAGGCCTCCGCCTCATGCGAGAATGGCAAATCATTGAAACTGGAACTTCAGAGGAAGTCCTCTCTCGTTCACCCGTGTCAAATCATGAACACTTAGATGTGGACACAGGCTGAATACCATGCTTGCATTCAACATATGTAACACTCTTCCTGTTGGCCCAGGGGAATGCCGCATTGCTTTCTCAGTTAAACCCCTCTAGTTTAGCGGTTGATTTACTGCACAGATTCTATATATAATCACACATTTTTATACTGTTGTTCACTTTTTCTTTGACTTATAAAAAACTGTTACTTCTATAAGTTTTATCCAATAGCACTCTCCATCCCTGGTACTGGACTGGTCATCTATAGCTCCAATAATCAACAGATTCCTACCTACTTTGGCCGGCTTGTCATCGCATCTCGCAAAAGGTGACTTTACTATACAACTGCATATACCCACTCAGCACTGCTGCCTGGCTCCTTCAATTATATACAATGACTCTCAAAATATCATCTTTCAACATAAGAGGCAGATGGCATGGAAAGAAGTGAATAGACTCCAAAGCGAAATCATATACTTCCAAGAGACTCACTTTGCTTCTGATAAACCTCCACTATTCACACTTCGCAAATTTCCCCATATCTTCCAAGCCAATGGCCCATCTAAAAAGAGAGGAGTAGTAATCCCTATCAAGATCTCTATTCAATTTAAACACTTGGATATGCATTTGGACATATCCAGCAGGTATATAGTCCAAGTCTGTGAACTTAACAATATCAAATACACATTGGTTAATATATACCTGCCTAATACAAAGCAACTTTTATTTTTGAAAAAGATTTGGATAGAAGTATCCTAAAGCCCTATACACACTATCAGTTTTTTTGCTGAGTTTTTCCTTCAGGTTTACCAAAACCATGTAGTGCAAGGGCCTGCCTGATTGCTTACAAATGGAAACTCCTAAGGTTTGACCTCATATTATATGGTTTTGGTAAATCTGAAGGAAAACGTCAGCAGAAAAACTGATAGTATGTATGGGGCTTTAATGCGGCAAGTAAATGTGATCCTATGCAGTGGCTTTAATGCAGTCCCCGATAAGGAGCTGGACTTATCCGATGTCACCAACAGCGAAGAGTGACCTCCACAGAACTCTATGATGTATGCAAATGTCAACACTCATCAGAGAAGGACTTTACGTTATTCTTTAATGTGCATCATGTATACTTTCATATAGATCTATTTTTGGTAGACAAATTTTTATTGCAAAAGGTTGTTTTTTTTTAAATGTATATTTATTGAAAAAATTTTTGTAAACAGTACAAAAACGTCATACATACGGTACAGTAGTCAATAACATTGGTTAGACATAGTAGGGGCACCATATTGTAGGTTACAATTAGGTCAAGTGACAGGATACACCATGAAGCTGTATACAGTGGTGATAGCATAACTGAAAAAGGAAGATAGAACGGGTCAAAACATTGAAAACCAGACGTGTGGGCAAGTACGGGTGTCTTTGGTCTGAAACGATATAATGCAGTAAACAAGATATTAAATCTCCCTAAGGTTACTTAAGGAAGGGTTGGCACAAGGGGCAACAAAGGATTCTGGGTTGAACATGGAGGTATCCCATGGGTCCCATATCTTAAAAAATTTAGGCAAGGAATCATGAGCTATTGCCGTCAAATGTTCCATCCTACGCATGTGCGCAATGGACGAGACCACATGTGCTTGCGTGGGAGGTATGGGAGATAGCCAATGAGCCGGTATTACTCTCTTGGCAGCTAGGAGTATAAAAGCCATCAGTTTTTTTAGCATATTTAGGGAGATCTAGGATCGGAAGGCCTAAAAGGTAATGTGTCTGAGTCAGTGGGATATCTCTTTTCATTGCAAAAGGTTGTTAACCACTTGGGTACCGCGCTATTGCCGAATGACGGCATTAGCGCGGACCTAGATTTCCAGGACTACGTCTATTGACGTCGTCCTGGTTACGAGCGGCCTGCGAGCCCCCTGAGGGGCGCGCGCGGCGCGCTCTGTGATCGGCGAGTCCGTGAGACTCGCCTGATCACCGATCCGTGTAAGGGGTCGATCCCGACCCCTTATCACGTGATCAGCTGTCAGCCAATGACAGCTGATCATGTGATAGAACGGAGCCGGTAATCGGCTATTATTCCTCCTCGCGCTGACAGCGCGAGGAGAAAAAAAAAAAGCCGATCACCGGCGGCCGTGATCGGGACATCAGTCCCGATCACGGCCAGCAATGAAAGGCACCACATGCCACCTGCCAGTGCCCACCTGCCTCCCGCAGTGCCATCCTGAAAAATAACAAAGTAAAAGTAAGTGCCCCCCGTCTGTGCCCATAATGCCCACAGTGCCACCCCACAGTGCCACCCACAGTGCCACCCCACAGTGCCACCCCACAGTGCCACCCACAGTGCCACCCACAGTGCCACCCAATCTGCCTCAAAGGTGCTGCACCCCAGTGCCGCCCATCAGTGCCCAGCAGTGCCGCCCATCAGTGCCCAGCAGTGCCGCCCATCAGTGCCCAGCAGTGCCACCTATCAGAGCCACCTATCAGTGCCACCTATCAGTGCCCATCAGTCCCATCTATCTGTGGTACCTATCAGTGCCCATCCGTGCCACCCATCCGTGCCACTTATCCGTGCCACCCATCCGTGCCATCTTATCTGTGCCCATCTTTGCCCATCAGTGCCGCCTTATCTGTGCCCATCGGTGCCGCCTTATCTGTGCCTATTAGTGCCGCCTTAACTATGCCTATCAGTGCCCACAAGTGCAGCCTATCAGTGCCCACCAATGCAGCCTATCAGTGCCCACCAATGCAGCCCATCAGTGCCCACCAATGCAGCCTATCAGTGCCGCCTTATCAGCGCACTTCAATGAAGGAGAAAAATGACCCGTTTGCAAAATTTTATAACAAACTATTAAAACATGATTTTTTTTTTTTTTTTTTTTGCATCTTTTTTTGTTTGTTTAGCAAAAAATAAAACTCCGAGCTGTAACTAAATACCACCAAAAGAAAGCTCTATTTGTGGGAAAAAAATGATAGAAATTTCATTTGGGTACAGTGTTGTATGCCCGCGCAATTGTCATTCAAAGTGCATCAGTGCTGAAAGCTGAAAATTGGTCTGGGACTGAGGGGGGTTTAAGTGCCCAGTAAGCAAGTGGTTAAAGTGGTTTGGTACCTAAAAATGAAAGTACATGTTATTAAAATCAACAGATAGCATACTTACCTAAACGAACCCTGAAAAAAATATATATTATTTACTTACCTTTTATTTCTGATGTTTCAGCTGACTTCCGGGTTGTCCTCCCGTGGGAGTAGGCGTGGCTATCGTCCTCGCAATGGTCCCTGGGAAATTTGTAAGCTATTTCCCAAGAATCCATGGGGGACAATGAAATTGCGAAATCTCGCAAGATTTCGTTAGGACGCCGGTCACGTGACGAGGGCGTGTACGAATTTGCCATTTTTAAAGTGGGCAGGCAGCTGTATCTGCCATTACACTGCTCTCACTGAGCATGTGCAAGATGGAGCGGAGCATGCTGGGAGCCAGACGTCATCATATACCAGGAAGTAAATGCCTGTGGGCTTCAGACGCCCACAGTTAAAATGGAAAACGCCAGAGCAGGTTTTTATAAGTCATCCTGAGGAAAAGATTCGTCGCGCCGGGGGTCAAATAAACGCCGGACGTAGATGCCAATCGAAGGTAGCACTCGCCCACCTGTGAGACAGGTAAGAAAAAAAAAAAAAAGAGCGGAATCCCACTTTAAGTCAGAATTACACTATATTATGTGGTCAGACCACGCTCCGATTTCCATTAGCGCGGGGGGCATTGCACCAATACTAGGGCAAATAGATGGCAAAATGACATCTACACCCTAACCCGAAAATTCAAACCACATACGTAAAGCACTTAAAGAATTATTTGATCTTAATGCCCCCTCAGTTTATGATCCATTCATGGTTTGGAATACCCACAAAGTCTACATTAGGGGACTTCTTATGCAAATGAGTGCTAAAATAAAAAGGCAACAGACAAAGCGGCTTAACGACTTGTTAGCCAAAATACAATATCTAGAAAACCTTCACAAACAAAACATGCAAAAAATTAGGGACCAACTGATCACTAATGGACAAGACTTACAAACTCACTTAATAGCCCAACACGACAACCAGCTATGCTCCTTTAAAAGCCCACTCCCACTCCGTTGTGGGAATAAAGTGAGGAAACTATTGGCCAATCAACTAAAAGAAAAAATAGTCACGTAAAAAATTCCTTACATCACAAACCCCAAAACTAAACAAAAAGTCACAAACCCCAAAGAAATAGCAAACACCTTTAGTGACTACTATGAAGCGCTCTATAATCTCAAAAATTATCCAGAAACGTACAGCCAAACAACAACATCATATTAGACTTTCTAACTTTGGTAGACTTGCCCACACTCTCACAAACTGTTTTATCCCAAATGAACCAACCTTTCACTATACCAGAAATAGAAAAAATAATCAAAAATTTACCCCACAACAAACCCCCGGGACCAGTTGGATATTCCTCTAAATATTACCAACTATTCAGCTCCACACTGTCCCCATATTTGTTGAGAGTCTTTGATACCGCTATGTCAACTGTCAGCTTTGCACCTGAAATTCTTACAGCCACGATAATTACCCTACCCAAACCAGGCAAGGAGCTTAATACACCACAGAATTTTAGGCCAATATCACTGGTAAATGTGGATGTGAAATTGTATGCCAAATTAATTGAAAATAGGCTGACGAACTTGCTACCAAAACTGATCAACTATGACCAAGTAGGATTTGTGTCAGGTCGCCAGACCACAGACGCAACCAGAAGGATGATAAATCTTTTAACCCTAGTGGAAAAAAGGGGGGAGCCTTCTCTGCTTCTAACATTGGGTGCAGAGAAGGCTTTCAATAGGTTACACTGGGGATATCTCAACAGAGTTCTGGAGAAATTTGGACTGTTAGGGCCAATTCAAAAATCCATCCTAGCATTATAATCCTCTCCCTCAGCATATGTATTCACATGTTTTCTAAACAATTCCAAATTACTAATGGGACTTGACAGGGTTGCCCCTGTTCCCATTCATTTTTTCCCTAATCATGGAACCTCTGGCGGAAAAAATTAGTTTTAATCCAAACATACAAGATATCTCATCTCATGATACCCAACATACAATATCACTATTCGCAGATGATGCCATACTTTCATTATCTAACCCGGCCACCTCCTTACCTACAGCCCACAAAATACTTCAATTATTTAGCAAGGTGGCCTATTACAAGGTTAACGCTATCAATTCAAATATATTAGGCATAGCAATGAATAGAAATCTTAAAATGCCCCTGCAATAAAAATTACCATGGACCACAAACTCTATAACCTATTTTGGAATCCAACTCACCTCATCTCTTTCGAATCTATATAGCGCCAACTACATTCCCCTCATTAACATTTTCAAACAAGAAATATCTAGAATTCAAAAACACTTCCTAACCTGGTCAGGCCACCTAGCAGCATACAAAATGATTCTACTGCCAAAGTTGCTCTACTACTTTAGGGTACTCCCAATTCACATACCCACCTCTTTTTTAGAACAATGCAGAAACAACTCACAATTCGTATGGGTAGGACATAGGGCTAGATGCTCACCCCGAATACAAAGCAAATTCGTCAGGAGGGATGGGCATACCAGTCCTAAAAGACTAATTCCCAGCAGCTGTCAAAGACCAACTTAAACATTGGTTTACCAAACCCATTATTAAACCCTGGTGCCAACTAGAACGAACATGGTTATACTCCAAATCCCCAGTCTCTCTTCTTATGGCATCCAATCTACCCAATACTAGCAACATAACAGATCATCCCAACATGCAAGCAGCAATCTTAGCTTGGTCTGAACCAAGATCAACGGAGAACAATTATTCTGCACTTGTCAACATTCCCATTCCCTTAGAAACCCTTAAATGGGCAATTCCCAAGCTAGCACTACATAAATGGATAGGTAAGAACATCCAATCCTTAGTGGGCATGGTCGTAAGGGGTGAACTAATGGCCTTTGTAGATATCTAAAATAAATTCCAAATCCCAGATACAGAAAACTTCACATATACCCAAATATCTTAATTTTATCAACGCACAAAACTCTTCTACATACCTGTTCCAGAAAAAGTGTGGACATTTCTCCATTCCAATAGCCCAAAAGTTAAAGGTATAACTCTGATCTACAACATACTCAAATCAAAGGATACCTTCATTAAGTACAACTCCCTAATCAAATGAGAAAAAGAATTGGGCAAAACATTCTCAAACCAACAATGGCTAAATGCAATCAAATGCAATTGTCAGTTCTCCAGATGTTCAAACTATGAAGAACTAGCACAAAAACTCACCCCATACCTATTCGCCGAATTTTCAAAAGACAACTCCAATCTATGTTGGCGAGGATGCAGGTGGGTGGGGACCCTAACTCATGTGGTCTGGACCTGCCTCCATCTTCGCAGCTTCTGGTCAGAAATTTTCAAATTGATATCAAAAGTAACAGGAGTCTTTGTAAGACCAAATATTGAACAGGCTATCCTTAGCATACATATGACACACTTCCCAATCTCAGTCAGATTAATAGCCACACATATACTACTTGCTGCACGCTCAGAAATAATGTGCAGATGGAAAACCAACGAAATTCCTAACATAAGAGAAATCACAACAAAAATAACCATGAAAGCTGAATATGAAAAAATACTTGCATACAGAGATGGGAACACTTCTAAATATGAATACAACTGGTCTATCTAGAAAACCTTTCCACCTATATTTTAGTTACTAGCACACCTTTGTGCAAAATTACAACTGTTACATTTGTAGAACGTTAAAATTCATCTATAGCATCTTCTCGGATGACCATCTTGAGTAATTAGATGAAACACACCACACAATACTTTATATTGTTTTGTTGTAAACAAATATGTTTCTCAACTAAAGTAAGATATTCAACAATGTCTCATTGCACCCAAGGTATTGACAAACATACATCATTGGTACATAGGAATAAGTAAAAATTGTTGTTACATACCAAATTGTATCTTCATAGCTTTAAACTATGACAAGTATTCAAATTCCAGGAGCACTGAAGAGGTGAGTGCTCCCCCCCCCCCCCCTGCACAGTTTGTCCCCATCGGGGTGTCCGGAGGAGATACAAGTGCCCTCTACAACACTTACCATATCCTCCTAATAGGAACTCTGATATACATTATTACTTATGTATACATGACCTATATAACTTGTAAGTTGCAGATAACAGAAGCACTGTATTAAAATGTTACATTGTATGGAATTCAAAATATGTTGTCTACACCGCATGTAAAATCCTCAATAAAAATCATTGAAATTAAAAGTGCATAATATAACATATGTGAACAAATAAAAATATATATGTGAACAAATTAAGCATTGTATGATTAATAATATAGCATCCTCCCCAAAGTGAAAATGTTATAGATTAGCACCTGTGAATAGATTGTTCTTTCAAACAGTCATTGTATTGTGATCAAATAAAGTTCTGTTAAAACCAAGTCTTGTTATTATATCCTTTACATTTTTGCCATAAAAGAAAAGTGCTGACCCCCGGAGTGTCCTCACCACTCTGCACTCATCAAATGTCAAGCTGCATTATGCAGCAACCACACGTATATGATATAGATGAGAAGCTGTCATCCAAACGAATGAGCCTCCAACCTTAACCACATCCCCGGTAATCATTAATAGACTCTTTATGGAAAGAATGGCTCTCGCAATGGAGCCATAAAAAAACTTTATATAGTGTAGTATTTTTATTGACCATTCAATAGAGTTAAAATGTCAAGCATTAAAATCAAAGAATCCAGCTGGATAGGTAAAAATGCTGATGGATATGATCCAGTCAAACATGCATAGCAAAAACAATGAGGAAAGCACTTATAAAGATGGCTGCCGATTCTGGATGGGGAAGCAGCGGCATTATGTCAGCACATAACTCTATCAGCATTTTTACCTATCCAGCTGGACAAATTATAAAAAAACAACACCAGAACCATATCAAGTATATAAATTCCCCAAATTTGGACACAAATAGCAATAAAAATTGTATATTGGCATGAGAGGGTATATCGCCTCTGTCAGGGATTTATTCCTAACTGTATACCCATTATAAAGATTTCCCTTTACTTTCTGTCCAAGTGATAGGGATCAGACAGAATAGTAAGTAAGAAGAGTTGACATTAACTAAGAAATAACATAGGTGCAATAATAGCACATTTACAGTAATGTGAGGAAGCTGTGGGACCTTTTGTTAGATTTTCATGGCTGTCATTGTCCCTTTGAGGGAGATTCCCCTCATTCCCTGTCCAACTGAGAAAGACAAAATGCATTTTTTTCTATAGAGACAAAAATGGGATTTAAAATCTTACAGAAAATCTCAGAGCATTTACAATCAGAAAGAGGTTTATAAATTCATTAGGGATGTTTTTAAAATCCAGTGGACATTTTCAACAATGGGGACTTTATTTTGGACTACAACATCTACTGATTACAACTCATGATAAAACGGTAATCATATCCTAGAATTGTACATTCACTGTAAAGTGTATGAATTTTAATGTGTGCATTATTATTGGTGCAATATAACATTTTCAGCATATAAAAAAAATCATCAGTACTTGGAATAAAATATTATTTTTTTCCAGCAATTCTTTGTTGACTAAATGTGAGTACTGATTTAAAAGAACTGTTCAGTTACTCAAGGGTCTTGATAATTGCAGCACGTTTTAAAGAGGCATCTCATTTTCATGTGTTACATTTTATTGTTATGCTTTCATTTTACTTAACTGGAGATGGATTGCTTACTATTTAAAAGTACACCATCTATACTATTGCATTTTACCAAAATCAAGTACTGATGGGTTTACTGGGCTGTTAAAATATACATGGTCCCTTCATCCAGCTCCATATTTATAATCCTACAGAACTAATAATTGAATGGGAGTGTATGCTCTACAGTACATGCTCACAATGCTTTTACGGAAAAAAAAAAAACATTTCTAGCTGGGAGCTAAATCATTTTTTGGCAGAGGATACCTAAAAAGTGCCAAATTACAGTTTTAGACTGGAGAGTTTTAGCAAAAAACAATTGTTATTACAATGTTTCTTTTTTTGTTTTTGTTTTTGTTTTTTATATAGATAAAGAATATTACGAAATGCAAATGATTATATGATAAACCTAGCAACACAAATGGGTACATACTAAATACCCAGCTCTACCTAATACCCTTGAATCAATACCAGAGGTCATATTTTTATTTTATTGTAGATGATCTGCCAGCAACTATTGGGAATACTTCAGGGTCTTATGGCTTATTAGAAAAGTTTAACATGCTTCCAATTTTACTGTAAAGTGACAGCAATTTTAGATAATCTACAACTGACTAATCGCAAACCATGGCACAACATCCCTGGAGTTTGTATGTTCTCCCTGTGCCCGTGTGGGTTTCCTCCCATGCTCTTGGTAGATTGATGGGTCCCCATCTAAATTTGTCCTAGAATGTGTATGAATGTGAGTTAGGAACCTTAGATCTCAAGCTCCTCGCGGACAGGGACTGATGTGATTGTACAATATATATACAGTATAGTATATCCACTTAAGGACCGCCTCACGCCGATATACATCAGCAGAATGGCATGGCTGGGCACAATCACGTACCTGTACATGGCTCTTTAAGCACCCAGCCATGGGTTGGGAGTGTGCCACCACCGGCGCGCTCCCGACCTAGTCCTGAGCTCTGTGACTGTGGCTGTTGGACCAGGGGGTCTGTGGCCCGATCGCCGCTGGTGTCCCGCGATCGGGCCACAGAGCTGAAGAACGAGGAGAGGTCTGTGTAAACAAACCTCTCCCCATGCTTCCTAGTGTGGCTGTTCCCTTTTATAGGGAAGGACGATCAGTGACATCACATGCCACATAACGTCATACATAAGCCCTACACTGCCCCCTAGTGGTTAACGCCTTCACTGTCAGTGTCATTTACACAGGAATCAGTGCATTCAAATAGCACTGATTGCTGTATAAATGACAATGGTCCCAAAAATGTGTCACAAATGTCCGATGTGTCTGCCATAATGCCGCAGTCACAATAAAAATCGCTGATCGCCGCCATTACTAGTAAAAAAAAAATATTAATAAAAATGCTATAAACTATCCCTTATTTTGTAAACGTTATAACTTTTGCGCAAACCAATCAATAATCGCTAATTGCGATTTTTTTTACCAAAAATATGTAGAAGATTATGTATCGGCTTAAACTGAGGAAAAAAATGTTTTTTATATATTTTTGGGGGATATTTATTATAGCAAAAAGGTGATCAAATACAACCAAAATAAAGCTCCATTTGTGGGAAAAAAAGGATGCCAATTTTGTTTGAGAGCCACATCGCATGACCGCGCAATTGTCAGTTAAAGCGACACAGTGCCGAATCGCAAAAAGGGGCCTAGTCCTTTGGCTGCAAATTGGTCTGGTGCTTAAGTGGATATGGAAATTGTCAGTGCTATGTAAGTGCCTGGAATAAATAAAGCTGAAAACTCAAGGCAGATATTAAAAAAACACAGTTTAATGTATAGTATTTAATTAAAATAATTAAATGTATTTTCACATACATCTAGCAAAAGAACCTGAACCTGTATTGATATCAATTCCTTTCATCTCTTTCAGAGCAACACTATGCTAAAGGGGGCACATGCTGACAGCAGGAGAAAGCAAGGTGAGTAATGCTGATGACATATCAGTGTGCTGCTTTTCCATTATTGTGTACTCAGTAGATAGAGGTGACACCATTGTATTCTTTACCTCTAGCAAACATAGTGCCACTCTCTGGCATTTCTGTCAAGCCTAGGTGTATAAATCGCAAAAATGACTGGACAGAATTAAAAACATGTTGAAAGATAAGACAATTCACTAAAGTTTATATTCACTATGTATTCAGCAGTTTGTGAAAAGTCCAGCTGAAAGTAAATCTAAACCAAAACTTTTTTTTTACTTTTAGACATGTTAGGAAAGTTGGATGTCCTGTCAAGTTTTTGATTCTATCTGTGACCCATTAGAGATGTTAACCCTTTCAATTTGAGTTGCTGATTACTTTTACTAGAACTGAAAGTGATAACATTTTTAAATTGTCAATCAAACAGCAATAGAAAGAAAATCTTCCACTTGGAACACTTGTTTTGGTCGCAAATATTTAAATGGCCATTTCCCCCCCAAGCCCTGTCCACACGGGACGAATGTCGAGCAGCATAAGCTGGTTCAATAGAAACTGGTCAATATTCGATTGTGTGAACTGCGGCCGGTCTGACAAAAGTCAAAGGGTATGACCGAAAAAGGTCTGCTGACAGGCATCTGATCAGCACTCTCTGCCAATGGCTGAGAGCACTGATGGAGTGTTCTGGCAGGGGGGGCTGACAGAACTCATTAGAACAGCAGGAGAGATTGATGCACTAACATCGGATTGTTAGTACAGCAGCTCTGACCCCAGTTTTTTTTTCATTCAGCTCGCTGGATTGAATGAAAAAAAATAAAAAGTGGTAAGTAAAAGTAGTATGCCAAATGGGCCCAGTGGACCACTGCGTCCCCATAGAGATGGCACTTGTTTGGGACTATGGTCCTAACCAACCACTGACCTTTTGGTGGGTTACCGGACCCATGCTTAGTTGCACTAGTGCTTTATTTAAAATATTTCTTCCGAGATTTTCTCGACTCAATTTTTACTGTGCTCACCTCTCTTTCTCTTTTTCATTACCCCTCTCTTTTTTTCCCACCTCACCTCTCTTACTTTTTTCCTTCCCTTTTCCCTGAGTTCATGGGGGTTGCATCTGGAGCCAATAATATGCTTTTAATTACTTTTCCACCATGACGCTACACTGCAATGTGAACCCAGCCTTAGTGACACTGGCGACGGGGGGTGATCACGGGGTTAAACCTTTATTGGGGGGGTTAGGGGGGTACCTTAGAACTAAAGGGGGCTAACCCTAACTGCCCTAACAGTTATTACAGTCACAAATGACACCAATGCAAAAAAAAATAAAAAATTCGGACAGGAATCGGATCGCATGGTGTGAACACCCATGCGATCCGATTCTGCTGCGGACCAAAAAAAGGGTCCCGTGCGAGTCTGCGTCGGGTGCGTCGGGTGCGACGCGAATTCAGCCATACTATCTGTATGGCTGAACTCGAATCGCACAGAGATCGGATGTGATTTGCACTGCAGTGCGGTGCGAATCACATCCATTCTCATAAACCGCTGCAATGTGAACCCAGCCTTAGTGACACTTGCGACGGGGGGTGATCACGGGGTTAAACCTTTATTGGGGGGTTTAGGGGGGTACCTTAGAACTAAAGGGGGCTAACCCTAACTGCCCTAACAGTTATTACAGTCACAAATGACACCAATGCAAAAAAAAAAAAAAAACTCGGACAGGAATCGGATCGCATGGTGTGAACACCCATGCGATCCGATTCTGCTGCGGACCAAAAAAAGGGTCCCGTGCGAGTCTGCGGCGGGTGCGGCGGGTGCGACGCGAATTCAGCCATACTATCTGTATGGCTGAACTCGAATCGCACAGAGATCGGATGTGATTTGCACTGCAGTGCGGTGCGAATCACATCCGTTCTCATAAACCGCTGCAATGTGAACCCAGCCTTAGTGACACTGGCGACGGGGGGTGATCACGGGGTTAAACCTTTATTGGGGGGGTTAGGGGGGTACCTTAGAACTAAAGGGGGCTAACCCTAACTGCCCTAACAGTTATTACTTCCCGATCGGGCCCCCCACCCGCGGGAAGGCAGGGACGTACATGTACGCCCATATGCCTGCCCGTGCCATACTGTCGACGTACATCGTCGTGCGGCGGTCGGCAAGTGGTTAATGCATAACCCCCAAAATTCCTCTTGGGTCATGAATGACTCGTCGTTGTTGTCCCTGCGAGACATTCAGGAAGACCTGCTAAACACTTCAGCTGAATACTTTCACCTTAACTCCACCTCTGTCTCCTCCTCGGTGACCCTCTGGGGAGCCTATAAGGCGGTGCTCAGAGGTCACATCATCCAGATACCATCCAAACACAAAAAAGAAAGACAAAAGTTGGAAACGACACTGGAATCCCGTCTGAACTCTATTTCTACATCTTTCAAACAAACTCCCTCAATTGCAAATTGTAAACTTTTGGATCAGTTTGTCACTGGATTAGACCTATGTCTCATCGATCAGGCAGAACGCGCATTGCGCTGGTCTCGCCAGCATTGGTATATCAAAGCAAACAAACCCAATGCGATGCTGGCCAAACGATTACGGACATTTAACCCCAAACCCACCCCCATTACTTGGGAGTATTTCGCTGCCTACCATATCCAAAACACAAATGGACCTTATGGACCGTGACATCCAGGAATCGGAAGTTAGACAATGCATTAAAGAATTAAAAATAGAGAAGATGCCGGGTCCGGATTGCTTCACGGCACTTTATTATAGAAAACTAGTGGAAGTATTAGTCACTCCCCTGACAGCTATGTATAATTCTGTTAAGAATGGTCATAATTTTTCATCTGACTTTCTGACGGCTAATATAGTGATGTTACCAAAGCCTGATCGTGACCACACCTCATGTGCCAATTTCTGCCCTATATCATTAATTAATATTGATATGGAGATCCTCACTGAAATTTTGGCTAATCGATTGAATTCATTCCTTCCCCGCCTAATTAAAAAAGACCAAGTAGGTTTTATGCCAATGAGACAGGCATCGGATGCTATTAGGAGAATCATCCGACTGCTGCATCTCGCCCATAACCATTCCCTAGAAACTATGCTTTTGTCACTTTGATGTGAACAAGGCCTTTGACACCTTGTCCTGGCCATACCTCATGACAGTACTCTGCCATTATGGCTTTGGTACTTTGTTTCTGCATTGGCTGGCAGTGCTGTACGATGCCCCTCAGGCTAAAATTAAATACTATGGGTTTGAATCCTCTATTTTCCCTATCCGGAGGGGCACTCGGCAGGACTGTCCACTTTCGCCCCCTCTTGTTCAATTTGACTATGGAACCGCTGGCGGAGGCGATCTGTTCACATTCAGATATAAAAGGTATAGAAGTAGCGGGTACAGTTCACAAGATCTCCTTGTCTGCGGATGACATCCTACTGACAATGACATCACCCAGAATCTCAATTAACCTATTTTCCCTCTTGGAGACCTTTGTGTCTCTTTTGGGTCTACATGTTAACCCTGATAAATCTAAGGCAATGTCTGTAAATCTCTCCCCTCCAGAATTGACCTCTCTAAAAGAAAACTTCCATTTCAATGGCCCCCCTCACTGCCCTACTTAGGTATACGTCTCAGTCCTAAATATGATGGCCTATACCAAGCTAATTTTCCCCCTCTCTTTTGAAAACGTACTGAAATGTTATCCTCCTGGTCCCACCTTCCGTTATCCTGGTTTGTTAGGATCTCTGCATTCCGCATGACTTATCTCCCAAAACTGCTCTATTTTTTTATTTAGTATTACCAGTCCCATTTGCCTCTTACATATTGTAAATCCACCAACGCAAACTCTTGAAATTTATATGGGGATCCACCCGCCCCCGCATTAACAAGCAAACATTGTATGCTTGGAGGATCAATGGGGGTCTCTCAGTCCCCAATCTTCAGACGTATTACACGGCAGCGAACATTGCCCCACTAACCCGCCTACATGACACCTATCAATGGGCCACTATTGACCTGGTCGAGTCACACCCTATACCTATCTCCTCTGTACCCTGGCTCCCTCCCCCGAAGCGCCCACGTGGGTTGGGGCCGTGTATGGTCCACTCTCTCCACCTATGGGACTCTGTTAGATATTTGGCTGGCCTAATATCCTCCCACCTACCATTACTATGCCTTGCTCACTGCCTGTTATTTCCCCCCAGCTGTGAAAACCCTAAACAATTCTCATGGTGAACGGATAGTGGATTCACAGATGTCCATTCACTGTTCACCCCCATGAGAATACTCACATTCGAAATGCTTAGATTTTCCCATGATATACCCCTACAAGAACATTATAGCTATCTTCAAATTAAGCATTTCCTTCAACAACTCATAAGGGCTCAACCTACCCTATATACCCTGAACCCCTTTGAAAAAATTTGCAGGACCACACCCCACTCCCCAGGGGTAATATCTCTACTCTACCCCTCCCTTATCTCTATGAGAAAACCCACAGTGAGAATATATCTTACTCAAAAAAAGACTTGGGCAAAACATTGGATCCGGAGGACTGGCAGATCATGACAATATCCCTTACAAAGAGCTCTAGGAATGTGCTTACTCTAGAAAATGCATACACGGTATTCTACAGATGGTATTACACGCCTGGTAGGCTAGCTCGTTTTATTCTTTCTTATTCTCCTCATTGTTACCGGGGTTGTTCCCTAGAAGGTACCATGGCCCACATCTAGTGGACATGCTCGAAGGTATGTAGACTTACGGTCAGGGTCTATATCCTCTTACAAAATATGCTCCACTCCAACTTGAAGAGAGACCCCTATGAAGCTCTTCTATGTAAACCTATCCCTGAACTTCTCCGCCTGGAAAGACAATTGGCCCAACACCTTTTTAATGCAACAAAGCTGACCATTGCAAGGGCTTGGAAAACCCCTATACTTAGCTTCGAAACAGTGAAAAATCATATAAATGACATTATGATTAATGAGAAACTGATATCCCTGGCTTCTGACTCATAATACATTTCTTAGGGTCTGGCAACCAAGGATAGCATATAACCAACCTACCAGGTTCAACAACCTACTTTTATCAATCTAGAGGCCTCCGGATGCACCCCCCCCCCCCCGCATGATGGACTCTTCCTCCCCTTCCCCCCCTTCTTCCTCCCTCTTTTTCTTTCTCTCTTATGTTCCCCCCTTAATCTCTCTCATCCTCTCATCTACCCATTCTCTTTATTTTATAGGTACTCTCCCCTGTGACTCCTAATATCAAGGAGTCGGTTTATTACTGTTGGTTACAGCGATACAGTAAAATCAAACTAAATAAACTGGACTATCTTATTATTTTTTCTCTTTTACCCACAACCAGCTTGAGGTAGATAAAAGAATATAGCTACTCACTTATGTTGCCCTTTTTTTTTTTTTTTTATATATGTGCCTGCCGAGCAATATCATTTGGGTTGTTTACTGATGAATATTGTACCACACAAATAACATCCCTTTGTTGGGATCCTTCTCTCTATCCTATGTCTGTTGTAACCATCACACTGTTGTACTTATTTGTTGTATTCAGTTTTCCATCAATAAACCTTTGCAAAAAAAAAAAAAAACTAGCAGTGTATACTAGGCGTTTTATCTCACTTTCTGTTGCATCTACATGACAAGAAGTGAAGGTAAATCTACCAACCGGACACAGACAGAAAAAAACTATCTGACAATCAATCTATAATCTTCTAATCTATTCAAAAAGAATGGGTTTAGGTAAAGTTTTTTTTAGCTTATTGACGCCCTTGACGACGTTCGATTGGACGAAGCACTGCGTTGAGTTCTGACGTCACGACACTGCAACGTGTTGACTGCGGCCATCTTTGTGGTTGGAAACAAATGCTGCTTATACAGAATGCTGTTTTTACATGCTCATTTTTATCTGATGAAACGTGAGTACCCTAGATTTTTCTTTGAATAAATGTAATGGTAAAAAAAAATAAGTGGTCTATTCTTTTTGGTAAGAGGCCTGGTGTGTTGATGTTTGGTGGAGGATAAGTCCGTATTCACCTAATTTGTATTTCTGTCTACACTGTAGGTGATTCCAGCATTTTCCCCTGAACAAGGACTTTATTTCAAACACTATGGGCTTTTTATTTGTAATACTACATTTATAGTGCTGCATATTATTATATTTTTCATGCTTCTTATTGTCACCATACAATTTATGCAGCTGCTTTATTACCACTACTAGTGCAATGATTAATCTTGAATTTATTTTTTAACTTATTGTTTAAAGACAAAGTAGACAAAGACAAAATAAAATGTGCAAATTGACAAATGGACTACTACTTGTACTTGTCATGTACTTCAGGAATTTATACATAATATATGTATTTATATACATATATAAATACATACACTCACCGGACACTTTATTTGCTACACCTTGCTAGTACGGGGTTGGATCCCCTTTATGCCTTCAGAACTGCCTTAATTCTTCTTGGCATAGATTCAACAAGGTGTTGGAAACATTCCTCAGAGATTTCTCCCACTCCACCACATCCCAAAGGTGCTCTATTGGATTGAGATATGGAGACTGTGGAGGTCATTGGGGTACAGTGAACAGTTCAAGAAACTAGTTTGAGATGATTTGAGCTTTGTGAAATTGTGAATAATCCTGCTGGAAGTAGCCATCAGAAGAGGGTTTTCTGCTGCAAACTTCGATGTGTTATGTGTTCAGAGATGGTATTCTGCTAACCTTCATTGTAACAGGTGGTTATTTGAGTTACCATTGCCTTTCTATCATTTAAACCAGTCTGCCCATTCTTCTCAGACCTCTGACATCAACAAGGCATTTTTGTCGACACAACTTCCACTCACTGGATATTTTCTCTTTTCTTTTTTGGACCATTCTGTGTAAACCCTAGAGATGGTTGTGCAAGAAAATCCCAGTAGATCAGTAGTTTTTGAAATATTCAGACCAGCTCGCATGGCACCAACAACCATACCACATTCAAAGTCACTTAAATCCCCTTTCTTCCTCATTTTGATGCTCTGTTTGAACTTCAGCAATTTGCCTTCACCAGGTCTAGATGCCTAAATGCACTGAGTTGCTATCATGTAATTGGCTGATTGCCAATTTGTGTTACAAAGCAATTGAATTGGTGTACCTAATAAAGTGGCCAGTGAGTGTATATACACACACACACATATGTAAAATTACACTTACAATTCACTACAATTGGAATGGTAAAGGGATAAAATTTAGGGCCAGTGTTCACAGGCTTTGGACTTGTTTAGAAGGCATCAGCATGACATCAGTTTGAGACGTTTCTGAACTTTTAAGGAATTCATTGACAGGTACATTTGACTTACAGTTAATTTCTTTTTGACCTTCATTTGGTCTGCTTCAATGGCCTTTTGCATTTGCATAGACTTAACTGATAATACAAAATCCATCTGATCACAAACAAAAGGCTGTCAACAAAGGTTCTTACAAGTGAAAAAGACTATGGAAGAGATTTATAAAAACTGGAGCACTTAGAATCTGGTGCAGCTGTGCATGGTAGCCAATCAGCTTCTAACTTCAGCTTGTTCAATTAAAGTGGCGTTCCAGCCCCCAAAAAGTTTATTTTTTTTAAAGCTAGCAGCTACAAGTACTGTAGCTGCTGAATTTTAATAAAGACACTTACCTGTCCTGGGAGCCGGCGTTGTTGGCCCCTCGGGGGCGATTCATCCACTGGCTTGGGTGAAGGCACCACCATTCCAAATAAGGGAAACCAGCAGTGGAGCCTTCAGGCTTCACAGCGGGTTTCCTACTGCGCATGCGTGAGTCGCGTGGCGCTTTGTGAATGGCTAGCTTATCTTCTGGGACACACACATGTCCCAGAAGGCAACGGGGTGAAGGAGAAGGGCTCACCGAAGAAGAGGACATGACATCCTGTGCCATGGCCGAGCTATGACAGAAATACACTTAGTACTTTAAAAAAGGTATGAAAGAAAAAAAAAATCTATAAATAGATATCTAAAAACGTGGGGTGGAGGGGTGATCTTTTGTTTAAGACCACCTTGTAAAAGTGGGTGGAACTTCACTTTAAGCTTTTACAAATAAATCTGTAAGCTGATTGGTTTCTATGCAGAGGTGCACCAGATTTTGCAAGATCCAGTTTTAGTAAAGCCCCCCCCCCCACTATTTCCTATTGGCAATTGCTGTCATGGTTTATTCTTACGTTAGCAATTATCACTTCAATTACCTATCAAATTTAGTCACCAGGTTTTGATTGCAAAACTGACCAAAAAGCTCAAGGCAATCTGCCGCTCTCAATATGTGTTGAAAAGATTAAACATATCTAAACTGTTGGTAGCAGGTTGATGAATCCATGTGAATTACATATCGGTATGTGGTTAAAAAAAAAAGCTGCTTTATTTGCCTGAAAATTGTCATTTGTATGGCCAGTATTAGAAATCAGTTTCAGACCATTTTTTTGCCATTTCGCCTTATTCCTTGCTAGTTCAGCTTCTTATCTCTCTCCATGGTGCATTATGTTTGTTAATTTTGGTGACAAAATAGTTTCATGTATTCTTGCTGTTATTCTTATGCATATGGTGTCAGATGTTAATGCTATCCTATGATTGACAGGTAATCAGCAGACAACTGTACTAAAAAACAGGGAATGAATACGTCTGTAATTTTATTTCTTTGTAATCCTGCTGTGTGGGAAGCTTGGAAATTAGCAATCAGTAAGGTCAACTTAGAGCTGGTAAAGTGAGCTGTTAACATACTGATCACTGCCTGTGGATGGGGGAAAAAATCTCATTGCAAAAGATTGCTGTAACACTTTACCCTCTTTTTAGAAATGTAAGTCGAATAAATGAAGCTGGAAATGTTTATTTTATGTCAAGTGAAATTTTGTCCAACAATTTATACTTTGACACAATTTAAGAGTTTTCTGTGATAAAATGAACAACTCCCAGATGATTTCATCTCTTTTGGTTGGTAGCACAGAGGCTATGCTGCCTCCCTCTTTTTTGCACATCTCCAAAGGACTAATTGGTCCTGACACCATTTTCAGTGCTGCAGATGTGCCTACATGTGGCTGGTCCCATTTTGCTGAGGTCAAAACTGCAGACGCCTTTCTGGATCCTGAGAAGACCCCACCCATAGACAGCCAATAATAAGGGCAGGAGAGAGAGAAGGAAAGGTCAGCGAGGGAAACAGTCTTTTTTTTTTCACCCAGCATGCTGCTGTAGCGGTACACCCGTGAATGTAGTAGTTTCACCTGTCAGCCTGCCAATCCTGGCATTCACTTTCAGTCACTTTCCAGACAATGAACAGTCCATCAGCTTTGTTTTTTTGTTTTATTGAGGGATTAGACTTGGGTGGGATAAAGGGAATGTGGGATGCCCAGATCAATAGTATTTAATTAATGAAAATGTAGATTGGAACTTCTATTCACAGTCTTTAAAGCCCCAGACTCCTCCAGCACAACACTTCTTGATGAACTGTTACTTCCTCTGCTGTGCAATAGTTGGTTCCTATTGCAGCCTGCACATGGTTAGGCCCAACTTTGAATTAGGCCTAACCTTGTATTTGCTGGCAGGGAACTGTAGGCCCCTTTGGTGAGGCAACCAATAACAGTAGAAAATGCCCTTCTGTGCTAGCTGTATCTAGGTGAACACAGTCAGTCCTACGTGAACTCTGCTAGCCCTGCTTGCTGCAGCAGCCCAACTCCAACGCCAGTAACATCACAGTCTCTCCCTCTCGCTCTACATCCACTCCTGTCATGCCTCTCCCAGATCTCCTGACTGTGCCTGTCACTCGCCAAAACAACAGCTGAATCCTTCCTGAAGATTTGCCCAGCAGTGTTCCCTGTTGTCCTCTACTGCTCTTGTTCAGGACACACCTCGTTTGGGTTGTATGGAGAGGTTCCCTTTCAGCTCTGAGGTCACCACCCCCCAGACCGGGGGCACTTTCTCCAAGGCCTCAACAGCCTAACACTTCATCTCTCAGTTCTTCCACCCAAACAACTCCTCGCCAGCTGGGCTGACTCAAGGAATTTAAGGTGGCCTGCCCCCAGCCAATCCTAGTTAGGGATTGGTCAGGGCCCCTTACACACCTCAGACAGCTCCACCTCTCTTTCCCTCCTCTGCTTCCAGAATGTTCTCAAAGTCATAGGGAGGTAACCACGAAGGGACACGGCCTGTAAGTCACCAACCTACACTAAACCACTCCCCAGCTCCCAGATCAAAACAAACAGGCCTAGCTGCCTAAATTTACATGCACTGGCCATAAATTGAACTCTAGCACCTACTTAAATTAGAGGGTGCTACACTCACCCTCCACCAGAAATCAGCTGGTCCCTTAGCTGAGAAATTTTGAAAAAAAATGGCAAGGGCATCCTATAAATTAAGTTGAAAGGGGGAAAGGGAAACAACTGGAATGGGTAACTGTACAAATAAATTACATACAAAAATAGCTGTATACATTTCTGATGAGTATTTACATCTGTACAGAATGAATAAGGCACTCCTAACTTCAGGTCCCTGCGGCTCACAGCATACAAATTTTGAGCCAGAGCATCTCTTCCTCAGAAAAGATACTCTGCTTTCAAAAATTCTTGTCTTTCCAGGAAGATGGAGTTGGACAGCCGTCCTATCCCATTGAGGGTCCTAAAAGAAGAAACAAAAAAAAAAATATCCTACCCTTACACCTAAGTTTACACTGTACACTACCTACCCTAAAAGGGGGTTATCAACTTATTAGCAGAGAATATTGCTCAACAAAGCACACACATTGTCCTTATTTTGTTCTGTCAGAAGGGGGTTATAACCTAAAAACAGAACAACAACAAAAAAACATATATACTAAACGGTGAACAGTCCTCTTTTGCTTTCCTGATGAATGTTGACAAAACGGGCTGAGGCATCACTCTCGGGCACCCGCAGAGGCTTTGGACCATGGAAAAAGTCCCAGATCATGCTCCCACTTCTCCCGGGAGCTCTAAACAATGTCCATGACCTGGGGAGGGACATAGGAGTAATCCAAGCCCCACTCCAGGGCAACCTGTCTCTGTACCTCTCACTGGAAGCGGGAAAACCTGGGCAACTCTTTAGATTTTCCTTCACCGGGCAGTACATGGGTACCTGGAGACCTCATAACTCACTGGCGATAGGTGGGAGCCCTGGTCTGGGTGGTGGATGGCTTGTTTAGATAAATCTGACTGCTTTGGTTGAGGGTCTCTGTGGCCTCCTTCAATTCTGACACCAGCTCTGATCCATCCCCACTCACAGATTGAGTCTCCAAGTGACGATAATCTCCTGTTTCCCATTCCTCCTCATCTGAACTCTCATCCGGGGACGATCACTCCACCAGCTTCTCCATGTAACCAAACTCCACCAATAGTTTGGGGGAACTCCAATCTATGGCCCTGTCCTAGCACCCCCCCATCAAAACTGTCTCCTTCTGGATCTAACGATACAATGGCAAGTGGCATTTCAGAGACCTCTAGCTCTTGCACAACAGTACTTACAGTTTCTGATTCCCTGACCAGGCCACAGGCCATAATAGTCTATTCCTCTGCTCCCATGTCCCCGGTGTTTGCAGAGGAGTCACCAGGCTGCAACATCCCTGATGCTTTGAGAGGTGATCTTTGGCCTTCTTCAGCCTTCAGGGGTAGGGATGAGCTTCGTGTTCGAGTCGAAACATATGTTCGACTCGAACATCGGCTGTTCGCCCGTTCTGCGAATTCCGAACATTATGGGCCGTTCGCGCCAAATTCGTGTGGTGCTCACGGCCCACAATGCACTGCGTCATCGCAGTGCATTGCTGGCTCATGATTGGCCAAGCATGCACTGTGACCCCGCATGCTTGGCCAATCACAGCGCCAGCAGCGAGGAGAGCCATGATTGGCCACAGGCAGGATGCCTGTGGCCAATCATAGCTCAGGCTGTGTAGTACACGCCCCACACTATATAAGGCCGCCAGCGCGGCGGCCTTGTGTAGTGTGTTGGCGTCTGAAGCAGTTAGTGGGTGTTCTGTGTACCTTCAACACAGTATACACCGATCGTTATCGGCCGATTTTCGATCTTGCTCTCCTGTAGTGGTTGTTGTCTGCGTGCCCTGACCGCAGTATACACCGCTATATTAACCTCACCTATGTAGCTAGTGATCTATCTTTTATAATAGAGCTTGCAGTCAGTAGTGTTAGGAGCTTGTGCGTGCTGTCTGCATGCTCTGTATCCTGTACACACCGCTATATCCACCTACATAACTCTTCTCTATTTGAGCCCACTTGCCACCTGCAGGAGTTATTGGAAGTTGTGTGTGCCTCTAGCACAGCACAGTATACATCTGTATATACCCCTTTATCTCTGGTGTTCTATAAAAAAAGGCATCTGCAGGAGTTAGTGGGTGTTTTGTGCCTCCAGCAGAATATACACCTGTATCTACCCTTTATTGCTGTTCTCTAATAGAGCCATCTGCAGGGCTTAGTGGGTGTTGTGTGACTCCATTACAGTATACCCCTTTATCTCTGGTGTTCTATAATAAAGGCATCGTCAGGGCTTAGTGGGTGTTGTGTGATTCCATTACAGTATACCCCTTTATCTCTGGTGTTCTATAATAAAGGCATCTGCAGGAGTTAGTGGGTGTTGTGTGCCTCCAGCACAATATACACTACCCAACTGCTGTTTTACCCAACTCCCTTCAGGCCATTACCATGTCTGGAAGGCCAGCAAGGAGAGGCAGACAGGCGCAAGCCGATAAAAGAGGGCAAGCAGGCTCTGTGTCTAGAGACAACAGTGCTGGTCGTGGACGCGGTGCATTGTCATCAGCACGTGGCCATGGGACACGCTTGTCCTTCTTTTCGGCAGCTGGACATGTTGAACCGCAACATGCCAATGACTTGGTAGAGTGGATGACCAAGCCCTCTTCATCCTCCTCATCCTCTCTCACCCAGTCTCAGGTTACTAGCAAAGCAGCTGCCAACGCATCGTCTTCCCTCGTCTCAATGTCATCATCAGTGACTCCTTCCCTAGACTCACCACGTCCTCCTTAGGAGTCTCCTGAACTCTTTGAGCACAGTGTTGGGTACATGCTTCAGGAGGATGCCCAGTGTTTTGTAGCCTCTGATGATGACACTCAGATAGAGGAAGGCAGTAGCGTGAATGCAGAGAGAGGGGATGCTCAAGAAGGACAGCAATCTGGCAGTCATGTTCCACAAGCTGCAGCATATTGCCAGGTTTGCTACAGCGATGAAGAGGGAGGGGATGATGAGGGCACTGACTCCACGTGGGTGCCTGGAAGGAGGGAGGAGGAGGAGGAGGAGGCACATGTCCAACGAGGCAGGATGCCCTCCGGGGGCCAGCTTAGGGGCAGCACACGACTGAATCACACCGCAGAGCTCCGCCTGTGCAGGGCGCTGCCTCTGCACGTTATTCTAAAAGTTCTTTGGTGTGGGCCTTTTTTGAGACGAGTGCATCAGATCGCACCGCTGCTATTTGCAACATATAAAGTGAGAAATCAACCAGCGCTAAAAACACAATAAATACAGTGAGAAAATATATAAAAATGCAGCTAGAATACTGTAGGTCAAATTACCAAATCCCACATTTCAAAATCAAAAAATATCAGTACAGCGCAAATACAAAATAATACAAAAAAATATCATAAAGTGAAAAATGAAAAGTCCATATAGTGAATAATAAAATATAAGGGAAATTCAGAAAGAGTCCACTTGTGCAATGTGTCTTCAATCAATATATCAAGTGACGATGTGATCCCTTCACCATTGAGCAAGTTGAACTCTCACCTCAACAAGTGGACCCCTGATAAATCAGATAGGTCAAAAACGCATATTCCCATCAAGGGTAGATCATAAAGTTACAGCAGACCAATCGGAAGCATTTCCAGGTAAGGTTCTCCTCCGTATCATCAGATCAATGTGATATCATATATGAAAAAGAACAGGCAAATCTAGTGCTCTCCGTTGATGCCAATTTATTAAAACAAATAAATAAAAGACAAATACTACTCACATTTGTAAGCACTGATCTCCAGTGCTGAGTGCTAAGACAGAAAATACCATGCATGGATCAGTGTGTCAGCTGGCGGATGACGTCACGACGCAGGTCACGTGGTCCGTACGCGTTGCGTCCCAGAGAATAGGCGGGACTTCATCAGCGGTGACGGAATGACGTCGGACGGCCGCTTTTATACCAACACACTAATATAGAACCAATACAAAGCGGAGTTATGCGCAAGACAGATACCGTAGACAGCACGTATCAAACGTGACACCGGAACATAGATCTGCGCTCACTCCAAACACAGGAAGGAGAGAGAAAGTGTTAAAAATATATATGCTATAGGGAAATTAAAACCAAACCAGAGAGAGACAAAAATATAGTCTGCTGATTAGCAACAAGATGCAATCCTCTGATTATTCTCACATAAACTATGTGGAGAAAGAAAGGGGATATTGCCTAAAGAAAGCAGTACAATATAATCTCCTGGTAAGTCAAATATACCCAAAATAAAAACCTAGTAAATATACCCGCAATGCCGCTGACGCCATCAGAAAGCTACACTGATCCACACATGGATTAATAAAAATGAGTATCAAAATATAAATCAAAACAAAAATAAAATAAAAAATAAAAATAAAAATAAAAATAAAAATAAAAAAATAAAATAAAAATAAAAATAAAATGAAAATGAAAATAAATATAAAAATAAAATAAAAATAAAAATAAAAATAAAAATAAAAATAAAAATAAATAAAAATAAAATAAAAATAAAAATAAAAATAAATGAAAATGAAAATAAAAATAAAAATAATAATGGAATCAAAATAAAAATAAAAATACAAATACAGGTGCAAAAGGAAAAAATTCAAATACAATAAAACAATTCAATTATCTGTCCGAAATGAAACAATTTAAATCAAAATCCACGTTTAGACCTCTCGGGGCAAGAACCCTTGTTTCATGGATCCAATAAGATTCACGTTTGCTTAATTGGCGTATGAAGTTACCTCCACGCCAATGTTTGGTTACCTTCTCAATCCCCCAAAAGCTCAAACTCTTGGGATTCTGAGAATGCACCAATTTGAAATGGCGAGACACATTGTGGGTCTTAAGACCCTTTTTAATATTATTTACGTGTTCACCCAACCTCACATGTAGGGGTCTAGAGGTTCTGCCAATATATTGGAGACCACATTCACATTGTAACATGTATACCACCCCTGTGGTAGAGCAGGTGATAAGTTTATCGATCTTATATTCCTTATTGTTACTTGTAGCTATAAAAGATTTTCTCCTCTTTACATTGCATCTGGAATGTCTGCATGCCGTACACCTACCGCACGCATAGAAGCCGGATAAAAAAGAGAAAAGTCTACTTTCAGTTTGTACAGGGGGATCGATAACACTCGGTGCTATTTGGTCACGTATTGATGGAGCCTTCTTATATATGAAAGAGGGCCGTGCAGGTAACAGAGGGCCCAACACTCGATCCTGTTTCAATATAAACCAATTTTTGGCAACAACTTTTTCGAATTTCTTATACTGTACGTTATAATCAAGAACCATTCTGAAATTGACCCCTTCCACTCCTGATTCTTTTATCTTATCTCTAACCAAAAGGGATCTATCCATCTGTTGGACCAAAGATATTTCATGTTCAAGAACAGAACGATCATATCCCTTTTCTTGGAATTTAGAGGATAGGGTATGGGCTTGATGCACGAAATCATCCATGCGAGAGCAGTTCCGTCTTAATCTTACATACTGTCCCCTGGGGATATTGCATAACCAAGACTTATGGTGGCAGCTCCCCAGGGGAATGTACGAATTCCGATCAGTTGGCTTGAAATGATTTTTTAATACTAGCCCATCATTCGCTTTGGTGATCTCAAGATCAAGAAACACCATCCGTTCTTGGCTGATATTCCATGATAAAAGGATGTTTTTTTCATTACCGTTCATGGTGCTGATAAATTCATCCAAACCAAGCCGGTCACCATCCCATATAAGGATAAGATCATCTATAAATCTATTGTAGCAAATTAATTCCTTGGGGCGGTTCCGAAAAACGACGTCCTCCTCCCAGTGGGCCATAAATAGATTGGCCACACTGGGAGCAAACCTAGCCCCCATGGCAACCCCCCTCACTTGTAAAAAGAACTGATGATTAAACCAAAAATAATTCCTAGATAAACAAAAATCTAGGCATTTGAGAATATATTTTTTGTGGCACTCAGATAAATCAGAATAAGTACACATAGCCCACTGGACTGAAGCTCGTGCATCACTGTGTCCTATAATAGTGTACAATGAACCAACGTCGGCAGTCACAAAAAAACAAGAGGCCGTAATCTCTAATGACTCAAGGATTTGAATGATGTGTTTAGTATCTTTAAGGAATGCTCTGGTTTTAAACACCAGGGGTTGTAAAAAGGTGTCAATGTACTGACCCACTCTTGAAGAGATAGAGTCAATACCATTGACAATAGGCCTGCCAGGCGGGTTGACACAATCCTTGTGGATTTTTGGTAGGCTATATATAATAGGGGTTCTGCAAAATAATGGATCAAGATAAGATCCCTCCTTTTTATTAAGAATATTTTTATTTTTTCCTTCTTCTATTAACCAATGTAATTCATCCTTATACTGCAACATGGGGTCTTTGTTCAAAATATGGTATGTGTCAGTATCACTGACAAGTTTATTCATTTCGGACATATAATTGATCCTATTTAAAATAACCAATCCCCCCCCTTTATCTGCGGGGCGTATGATAATATCATCCCTGCTCCTAAGGGATTCCATTCCCAATTTGATATACTGGGGGTCCTTTACTTTACGTACTTTGAGATTGTCTAAATCATTTATGACAACATTCTTAAAAACCTCCAAAAACGTATTATCAGCATTTAAAGGGTTAAACGTGGATTTGTTACGGAGATTAGAGTGTTGATTTTCAAATGTTTTCACTTGTCTAACCGGATTGGATAAGAAATATTTTTTCATGTTTAAATTCCTGATGAACTTTTGAATGTTAACATAAGTATGGAATTTATTCAAATTCCTAACCGGAGCAAATTTTAAACCCCTATCTAAAACTTTTAGCTCGTTATCACTTAGTGGGCATCCACTTAGGTTATATATACCTGCTCCTATTGGGGTTTTTGTTTTTTGAATTCTCCTGCCCCCTCTCCTTCCTCTCTCTCTTTTCTTTTTCGAATCTGATTGCCCGACCGGGGGGTTCCATACGGTTGCTGTCTCCACCACTCCTGATGGATAGGTGGGGGAGCAAATGGTGGATTGATAGGTTGGTGGAGAGGGGGTTGCACATAAGGACCCCTTCCGGGTCCACTCTGTGCACCTGAAAAATCCCCTCCCTCTCCAGCTCCTCCATACTGTAATGGTGTATACCTATTAGACACAGGTAAGGAGTATCTCGGTTGACCACCATAAAAAGCCCTCTGATGGGAACCATAATCAGACTGGTATCCACCCTGTCTGCTAGGGGAATGATAATCATAATAGTACTGAGATTCATTAGCAGGGACTTCCCTGGAATCAAGATTCCTGTCACGATTACCATTACCTCTACCTCTTTTTCTTCCGTAATTATTACGGGGTCCCTTATTATATGTACCGCCCCTAGGGGCACCACTCCTAGTGTTACTGGACTCAGACACCAGATGTTCCAAACTAGGGGTGCCTAGAGAGCCAGGTGGGGGTACAGGGGCCATAACATCAACCTCAATAGGAGTATTGTGGTGAATATCTCCCTCAGTTTGATTCATTTTTTGCCATTTAAAGACATTTCCCCCATTGAAATCATCAGAATCTCTTATGAATTTTTTCTTTTTCTTGTTTTGGATCTCAAAGTCCCACTTTGCCATCTTATCCTTTAATTCAACAGAGAGTCTAATGAAATCAGGAGTATCCTTAAATGATTCAATGGAGTTTTTAATCTCATTAATCTGACTTTCTAAAATGGTCATTTTTCTTATCTGATTTATCAGGGGTCCACTTGTTGAGGTGAGAGTTCAACTTGCTCAATGGTGAAGGGATCACATCGTCACTTGATATATTGATTGAAGACACATTGCACAAGTGGACTCTTTCTGAATTTCCCTTATATTTTATTATTCACTATATGGACTTTTCATTTTTCACTTTATGATATTTTTTTGTATTATTTTGTATTTGCGCTGTACTGATATTTTTTGATTTTGAAATGTGGGATTTGGTAATTTGACCTACAGTATTCTAGCTGCATTTTTATATATTTTCTCACTGTATTTATTGTGTTTTTAGCGCTGGTTGATTTCTCACTTTATAATTTTACACCAATTTACTACAATTTCAGCAGCTAATATGGATGTATTTCAGTATTTGGAAAATAGAGAGGTTAAATTAAGTGATATTTTTTCACGTACCCCTATTTCTGAACAAACCCCAGATGTAGTTTTGGCCTTTAGAAAGCTTGGTCATGTTTTTGAGAAAAAGGTTAAAGCTTGGTGGGACATTGTTTCCTTTCAGCAATATATTTCAGCCAGATTAATACCACGTCGTTTAAGATGGGATGTTCCCCCTAACGATGGAATCCTTGATAGAGATTCCATGTTGGAATGGGAAAGTTTTTTTCTCAATAAAGGTTTAGAATTAATGGAATTTCTGTTGAAACGTAAGCAAAGAAAAATGACCATTTTAGAAAGTCAGATTAATGAGATTAAAAACTCCATTGAATCATTTAAGGATACTCCTGATTTCATTAGACTCTCTGTTGAATTAAAGGATAAGATGGCAAAGTGGGACTTTGAGATCCAAAACAAGAAAAAGAAAAAATTCATAAGAGATTCTGATGATTTCAATGGGGGAAATGTCTTTAAATGGCAAAAAATGAATCAAACTGAGGGAGATATTCACCACAATACTCCTATTGAGGTTGATGTTATGGCCCCTGTACCCCCACCTGGCTCTCTAGGCACCCCTAGTTTGGAACATCTAGTGTCTGAGTCCAGTAACACTAGGAGTGGTGCCCCTAGGGGCGGTACATATAATAAGGGACCCCGTAATAATTACGGAAGAAAAAGAGGTAGAGGTAATGGTAATCGTGACAGGAATCTTGATTCCAGGGAAGTCCCTGCTAATGAATCTCAGTACTATTATGATTATCATTCCCCTAGCAGACAGGGTGGATACCAGTCTGATTATGGTTCCCATCAGAGGGCTTTTTATGGTGGTCAACCGAGATACTCCTTACCTGTGTCTAATAGGTATACTCCATTACAGTATGGAGGAGCTGGAGAGGGAGGGGATTTTTCGGGTGCACAGAGTGGACCCGGAAGGGGTCCTTATGTGCAACCCCCTCTCCACCAACCTATCAATCCACCATTTGCTCCCCCACCTATCCATCAGGAGTGGTGGAGACAGCAACCGTATGGAACCCCCCGGTCGGGCAATCAGATTCGAAAAAGAAAAGAGAGAGAGGAAGGAGAGGGGGCAGGAGAATTCAAAAAACAAAAACCCCAATAGGAGCAGGTATATATAACCTAAGTGGATGCCCACTAAGTGATAACGAGCTAAAAGTTTTAGATAGGGGTTTAAAATTTGCTCCGGTTAGGAATTTGAATAAATTCCATACTTATGTTAACATTCAAAAGTTCATCAGGAATTTAAACATGAAAAAATATTTCTTATCCAATCCGGTTAGACAAGTGAAAACATTTGAAAATCAACACTCTAATCTCCGTAACAAATCCACGTTTAACCCTTTAAATGCTGATAATACGTTTTTGGAGGTTTTTAAGAATGTTGTCATAAATGATTTAGACAATCTCAAAGTACGTAAAGTAAAGGACCCCCAGTATATCAAATTGGGAATGGAATCCCTTAGGAGCAGGGATGATATTATCATACGCCCCGCAGATAAAGGGGGGGGATTGGTTATTTTAAATAGGATCAATTATATGTCCGAAATGAATAAACTTGTCAGTGATACTGACACATACCATATTTTGAACAAAGACCCCATGTTGCAGTATAAGGATGAATTACATTGGTTAATAGAAGAAGGAAAAAATAAAAATATTCTTAATAAAAAGGAGGGATCTTATCTTGATCCATTATTTTGCAGAACCCCTATTATATATAGCCTACCAAAAATCCACAAGGATTGTGTCAACCCGCCTGGCAGGCCTATTGTCAATGGTATTGACTCTATCTCTTCAAGAGTGGGTCAGTACATTGACACCTTTTTACAACCCCTGGTGTTTAAAACCAGAGCATTCCTTAAAGATACTAAACACATCATTCAAATCCTTGAGTCATTAGAGATTACGGCCTCTTGTTTTTTTGTGACTGCCGACGTTGGTTCATTGTACACTATTATAGGACACAGTGATGCACGAGCTTCAGTCCAGTGGGCTATGTGTACTTATTCTGATTTATCTGAGTGCCACAAAAAATATATTCTCAAATGCCTAGATTTTTGTTTATCTAGGAATTATTTTTGGTTTAATCATCAGTTCTTTTTACAAGTGAGGGGGGTTGCCATGGGGGCTAGGTTTGCTCCCAGTGTGGCCAATCTATTTATGGCCCACTGGGAGGAGGACGTCGTTTTTCGGAACCGCCCCAAGGAATTAATTTGCTACAATAGATTTATAGATGATCTTATCCTTATATGGGATGGTGACCGGCTTGGTTTGGATGAATTTATCAGCACCATGAACGGTAATGAAAAAAACATCCTTTTATCATGGAATATCAGCCAAGAACGGATGGTGTTTCTTGATCTTGAGATCACCAAAGCGAATGATGGGCTAGTATTAAAAAATCATTTCAAGCCAACTGATCGGAATTCGTACATTCCCCTGGGGAGCTGCCACCATAAGTCTTGGTTATGCAATATCCCCAGGGGACAGTATGTAAGATTAAGACGGAACTGCTCTCGCATGGATGATTTCGTGCATCAAGCCCATACCCTATCCTCTAAATTCCAAGAAAAGGGATATGATCGTTCTGTTCTTGAACATGAAATATCTTTGGTCCAACAGATGGATAGATCCCTTTTGGTTAGAGATAAGATAAAAGAATCAGGAGTGGAAGGGGTCAATTTCAGAATGGTTCTTGATTATAACATACAGTATAAGAAATTCGAAAAAGTTGTTGCCAAAAATTGGTTTATATTGAAACAGGATCGAGTGTTGGGCCCTCTGTTACCTGCACGGCCCTCTTTCATATATAAGAAGGCTCCATCAATACGTGACCAAATAGCACCGAGTGTTATCGATCCCCCTGTACAAACTGAAAGTAGACTTTTCTCTTTTTTATCCGGCTTCTATGCGTGCGGTAGGTGTACGGCATGCAGACATTCCAGATGCAATGTAAAGAGGAGAAAATCTTTTATAGCTACAAGTAACAATAAGGAATATAAGATCGATAAACTTATCACCTGCTCTACCACAGGGGTGGTATACATGTTACAATGTGAATGTGCTCTCCAATATATTGGCAGAACCTCTAGACCCCTACATGTGAGGTTGGGTGAACACGTAAATAATATTAAAAAGGGTCTTAAGACCCACAATGTGTCTCGCCATTTCAAATTGGTGCATTCTCAGAATCCCAAGAGTTTGAGCTTTTGGGGGATTGAGAAGGTAACCAAACATTGGCGTGGAGGTAACTTCATACGCCAATTAAGCAAACGTGAATCTTATTGGATCCATGAAACAAGGGTTCTTGCCCCGAGAGGTCTAAACGTGGATTTTGATTTAAATTGTTTCATTTCGGACAGATAATTGAATTGTTTTATTGTATTTGAATTTTTTCCTTTTGCACCTGTATTTGTATTTTTATTTTTATTTTGATTCCATTATTATTTTTATTTTTATTTTCATTTTCATTTATTTTTATTTTTATTTTATTTTTATTTATTTTTATTTTTATTTTTATTTTTATTTTAATTTTATTTTTATATTTATTTTCATTTTCATTTTATTTTTATTTTTATTTTATTTTTTTATTTTTATTTTTATTTTTATTTTTATTTTTTATTTTATTTTTGTTTTGATTTATATTTTGATACTCATTTTTATTAATCCATGTGTGGATCAGTGTAGCTTTCTGATGGCGTCAGCGGCATTGCGGGTATATTTACTAGGTTTTTATTTTGGGTATATTTGACTTACCAGGAGATTATATTGTACTGCTTTCTTTAGGCAATATCCCCTTTCTTTCTCCACATAGTTTATGTGAGAATAATCAGAGGATTGCATCTTGTTGCTAATCAGCAGACTATATTTTTGTCTCTCTCTGGTTTGGTTTTAATTTCCCTATAGCATATATATTTTTTAACACTTTCTCTCTCCTTCCTGTGTTTGGAGTGAGCGCAGATCTATGTTCCGGTGTCACGTTTGATACGTGCTGTCTACGGTATCTGTCTTGCGCATAACTCCGCTTTGTATTGGTTCTATATTAGTGTGTTGGTATAAAAGCGGCCGTCCGACGTCATTCCGTCACCGCTGATGAAGTCCCGCCTATTCTCTGGGACGCAACGCGTACGGACCACGTGACCTGCGTCGTGACGTCATCCGCCAGCTGACACACTGATCCATGCATGGTATTTTCTGTCTTAGCACTCAGCACTGGAGATCAGTGCTTACAAATGTGAGTGGTATTTGTCTTTTATTTATTTGTTTTAATAAATTGGCATCAACGGAGAGCACTAGATTTGCCTGTTCTTTTTCATATATGATATCACATTGATCTGATGATACGGAGGAGAACCTTACCTGGAAATGCTTCCGCTTGGTCTGCTGTAACTTTATGATCTACCCTTGATGGGAATATGCGTTTTTGACCTATCTGATTTATCAGGGGTCCACTTGTTGAGGTGAGAGTTCAACTTGCTCAATGGTGAAGGTATCACATCGTCACTTGATATATTGATTGAAGACACATTGCACAAGTGGACTCTTTCTGAATTTCCCTTATATTTTATTATTCACTATATGGACTTTTCATTTTTCACTTTATGATATTTTTTTGTATTATTTTGTATTTGCAACATATGTCTCAAGCGTATCTCGCGTGGCCAAAACATCAGCCGCTTGGGCACCACATGCTTGACCAGACATATGTTGACCTGCCATGCAGCTCGTTGGCAAGCGTACCTCAAAGACCCACACCAAAGAACAAAGCGGACCTCTCCTTGCTCCTCATCAGCTGGCATCTCCAACCCCACTAGACCTTCAGTCCTCTCTGAAACCTGCTCTGAGAGGAATGAAGGTGTAGAATTAGGTGTGTCACAGCCAAGTGCTTCCGGGCACTCTGCTAGCAGTACACCCACGTCCGATTATAGCAGGCAAATGTCCCTGCCCCAGCTGCTGGACCGGCAAAAGAAGTTCACTCCCAGCCATCCACATGCCCAGAGGTTGAATGCTAGCTTGGCTAAATTGCTAGCACTTCAACTGCTGCCTTTTCAGTTGGTAGACTCGGCCCCCTTCTGTGAGTTTGTACAATGTGCGGTTCCTCAGTGGCAGGTCCCCAAATGCCACTTTTTCTCACGGAAGGCGATTCCGGCTCTCTACCGGCATGTGGAAGGCAATGTCCTTGCCTCTCTGGACAGGGCGGTCAACGGTAAGGTGCATATTACCGCTGACTCATGGTCCAGCAGGCATGGGCAGGGACGTTACCTGTCTTTCACGGCCCATTGGGTCACTCTTCTGGCAGCTGGGAAGGATGCAGGACAAGGTGCAGTAGTGTTGGAGGTTGTTCCGCCACCACGCCTCCAAAATGCTACTATTGGTTGTGACACACCTCTCTCCTCCACCCCCTCCTCTTCTTCTTCCTCCATGGCCTCTTCCAGTGCTCTGTCCTCAGAACCAGCGGTGCTCCGTAGGCGTTCCAGGGGCTACGCAAGTACGCAGGCAAATTGATGTCATGCCGTGTTTGCGCTGGTTTGTTTGGGGGACAGGAGCCACACTGGGGCGGATGTTTTGTCAGCTCTGCAGGGGCAGACCGAGAGGTGGTTGACGCCACGCCAGCTTAAGCCAGGAATGGTAGTTTGCGACAATGGCACCAACCTCCTCTCCGCCCTCCAACAGGGACAACTGACCCATGTGCCCTGTGTAGCTCACGTCCTTAACCTGGTGGTGCAGCGGTTCTTGGGCAGGTACCCCGGCTTACAGGATGTCCTGAAGCAGGCCAGGAAAGTCTGTGTGCATTTCCGCCGATCATTTAATGCCTGTGCTCAGCTGGCTGAGCTCCAAAAGGAGTTGAACCTGCCCAAGAACCGCCTTATATGTGACATGCCCACCAGGTGGAACTCAACGTTGGCCATGCTGCAGCGGCTGCACATGCAACAGAGGGCCATCAATGAGTACCTGTGCGACTACGGCACCAGGACAGGGTCAGGGGAGCTCGGTTTTTTCTCACCACGCCAGTGGGGCATGATCAGGGATGCATGCACTGTCCTGTCACCATTTGAGGAGGCCACAAGGATGGTGAGCAGTGACAGTGCATGCATCAGTGACACTGTACCTCTTGTCCACCTCTTGGAGCATACGCTGCGTGGAATAATGGACAGGGCACTTGAGGCAGAACAGAGGCAGGAAGAGGAGGACTTCCTTGCCTCTCAAGGCCCCCTTTATCCAGACAGTGTTCCTGCTGTGCCACCCATCACACAGGAAGAGGATGAGGAGGAGGAAGAGGAGGAGGAGGATGATTGTGTCAGCATGGAGGTGGAGGCTGGCACTCAGCATCAGCAGCAGCAGTCTTGTAGGGATGATTTACAGTCCCAAGAAACACGTGGACTTGTACGTGGCTGGGAGGAGGTAGCTGCGGATCATGTTGCCCTTAGTGACCCAGAGGACTCCGGACCGAATGCCTCAGCTAACCTACGCTGCATGGCCTCCCTGATCCTGCAAAGCCTGCGGAAGGATCCTCGTATTCTTCGGATCAAGGAGCGGGACCATTACTGGCTGGCCACTCTCCTTGATCCACGGTACAAGGGTAAGGTTGCCGACCTTATCTTGCCATCGCAGAGGGAGCAGAGGATGAGACATCTCCGGGAGGCCTTGCAGAAAGGTCTATGCAACGCGTTCCCAGAGACTGGGAGGTTACAAACTCCTGGTCCTGGACAACGTGTTGCTGAGGCATCGGTCAGAAGGAGCGGTGGAGAAGGTGGCCGTCTGACTGATGCTTTCAGACAATTTTTTAGTCCGCAGCCCCAAGGTATGATCGGTTCCAGCAACCATCGCCAGCGTCTTAACATGGTGCAGGAATACCTAGGGGCAAGGTCAGACTTGGACACCTTTCCCACCGAAAATCCTCTGGCTTACTGGGTCTTGAGGATGGATCACTGGCCAGAGCTTGCACAGTATGCAATTGAGCTACTGGCCTGTCCTGCATCCAGCGTTCTTTCGGAACGCACCTTCAGTGCTGCTGGTGGCTTTGTTACCGATCACAGTGTGCGCCTGTCCACCGAATCAGTTGATCGACTGACCTTCATCAAGAATCAAGATTAATCAGTCTTGGATCACCCACAGCTATCAAGCACCTGAAGCTGATGTAACCGAATTTTTTGAAATATCACATCCCTTCAAGACTGCCTATACTGATGCTGAGTGACTGTCCTGTTATGTTGATTGTCTATCCTCTTCCTCCTCCGCTGATATGTTGGAAGAACATTTCTGGCTCTGGGTGATGCCATCAGCCCAATTTTTCTGCCCCTGGGGCGTTTAATTACAATTTTTGATGCAATGCTTTGCAGCAGGGCTAATTCCTGCAATAAAACTAGAGTATATGGGAGAGGTTGCAGTTTGGTGGCACCAGCACCAGTGTCTAAGTCCCAATTTTTCTGCCCCTGTTTAACGGGGGCGTTTAATTACAATTTTTGATGCAATGCTTTGCAGCAGGGCTAATTCCTGCAATAAAACTAGAGTATATGGGAGAGGTTGCAGTGTGGTGGCACCAGCACCAGTGCCTAAGGCCCAATTTTTCTGCCTCTGTTTAACAGGGGCGTTTAATTACAATTTTTGATGCAATGCTTTGCAGCAGGGCTAATTCCTGCAATAAAACTAGAGTATATGGGAGAGGTTGCAGTGTCGTGGCACCAGCACCAGTGCCTAAGGCCCAATTTTTCTGCCCCTGTTTAACAGGGGCGTTTAATTACAATTTTTGATGCAATGCTTTGTAGCAGGGCTAATTCCTGCAATAAAACTAGAGTATATGGGAGAGGTTGCAGTTTGGTGGCACCAGCACCAGTGCCTAAGGCCCAATTTTTCTGCCCCTGTTCAACAGGGGCATTTAATTACAATTTTTGATGCAATGCTTTGCAGCAGGGCTAATTCCTGCAATAAAACAAGAGTATATGGGAGAGGATACAGTGTTGTGGCACCAGCACCAGTGCCTAAGGCCCAATTTTTCTGCCCCTGTTTAACAGGGACATGTAATTACAATTCTTGATATAATATTTCACAGGAGGATCCGTTCCTGTGCCCACCCAGAGTAACTGTGAGGACTTATAGTGTTGTGGCACCAGCACCACAACCACCAAAGGTCAATTTTTCTACCACTGTTCAACAATGGCATGTAATTACAATTCTTGATATAATCGTTCACAGCAGGGCGCTCCAGCGCCCACCAAGAGTCACTTTGAGGGCTTACAATGTTGTGGCAAAACCAACACCTTGTTCCGCCATTTCTGCAGAGCATATAGGGCAGGCCCCTACTTTCAAACATCCAACTTACAAACATCTCCTACTTGCACACGGAAGGAGACAACAGCAAGTGAGATGAAAAAAGATGGACGACAAAACAAATTATACAGGGGTGATAACCCTTACCTATGTTTTCCTAAAAGCTTAAAAATAGTTTTTTTGACTGGAGCTACACTTTAAAAATGTACCAGTTGAAAATTACAAACAGATTCAACTTAACACAACAAACCTACACAGTCCCTGTCTTGTTTGCACCGCCTGTATACTGCTGTTCTGAGTATATAGGGCCTGGGGGCCACACGCATTTCCTTTTTTTAATATGGGTACTGGGTTCCCCTTAATATGCGTACAAGACCCAAAGGGGCTGGTAATAGGCAGGGAGGGCTACCCATGCCATTTTTCTCAATGATTTTCAACCATATTGCAGGAACCAGATATAACATTAAAACCGCAAGCAGTTTTAAATGGTGTTATTTCCGTTTAATGTCATTTTGTGCAGGGACTGTTCTAAACACGGGAAACACGTGGAACTTCACAGGCATACTACAGACACCCCCCAGGCACCATATTTAAAGGAATATTTCACTTTTTTTTTCACTTTAATCGTCATTAAAATCAGTGCTCCCGCCGAAACGGCCATTTTTAAAAACATTTTAGGCATTGACCCATGTCCCCTGGGGCAGGAGCCAGGTCCCCAAACCCTTTTTAGGACAGTATCTTGCATATTAGCCGTTAAAATTAGCACTTTTAATTTCGAACATTCGAGTCCCATAGACTTCAATGGGGTTCTAAAGTTTGTACGAATTTGGGGTCCGTTCGAAAGTTCTGGTGCGAACCGAACCGGGGGGTGTTCGGCTTATCCCTATTCAGGGGCTTCCGCGACTGTGGTACACAGATCGCTGAAAACAGGTTAATGCTGAAATTTTGTGGCTCCTGCTGGATGGGTCCCAGCCGGGTGAGTGGTTCCCCACAATGGCCGCACTGGGCCCAAGCAGTCATCTGACATCGTAATCCGCCACTCAAGACAAAGCAGGCAGAATTGCTCTGATCTATCGATCACTCCCAAGGTGAGCCCTCCGCTAGGCTCCAGCCAGACGCCAGTGTCCACCAGCTCCCGCTCCTGCATTTCAGGTAACCACTGCAAGATGGGCATCAGACGATTACCCTCCGCCATCTTGCTCCTCTGCCTTGTGTATTCTGCTAGCAGGAACTTTTTAGTTTCCTCCAGGGTGTGGCACCACTCTCTAGCTTCCTGGCGGCCCTGCGTCTGTGGAACTGATAAGCAGGCTCCTCCTTGAACATGCTGCTGTAAAATCTCATTAGATGAACTGAAGTTTGCAGGCACGCTAGTGCTAGCAGGATTTGCCCAGGCATGTCACTTAGCATAGACCATGCCCAAGTAACTTAAGACAGATAGCAGCTGGATTGTCCAGTGGTTGCCATTATTAACAATAAAGATAGTAGCCAATGCTTTCTGTAGAGAACTGATATAACATAGTCCTGCTCGCAGGCACCCTGGGAAACAGTAGACAATCTCAGGCATACTTTACTGTCTTTGAGCAGGAGTTTGGAGCAAAGTTCAAGATTCCTGTAATTCAGTGTAGAATGTCCAGGCCTAGCTGAACGCTGGACATATTTGTAATCCATGGGCGTGATCGCCCGCTGTGGTTGCCACGGGTGACTGCGCATGATGAACAGTTACTGAATTGAAGGATTGGTACAAGTGTCCATCCCAGCACTGGTTGCGGTAACTGGGTAGCAGGAACAGTAACTAACATCAGTCCTTGTTGGTTGCTATGGACAACGGTACTTGTTAAAGCATTGAACAATAGGCAGAACACACAAGTCTTTCCCCTGGGTTTAAGCCTGAAAGATGGCAGAGCAAAACAGAGTCCCCCCTGGCCTCCATTGCTAGGTGTTCTTTATGCCTGGAAACTTGAAATTGTCCATGGCAACCAAAAAGTGTCCCTTTACATCAAAAGCAGTTTTAGACCAGCTAAAAAACAGCAATAGTAAATTAGCAGAATTGAGTGATAGTGAATTTTGAGGAAATTCATTTTATTATTATTATATTATTTTTTTTATAATTATTTATAGTTATTTATTATTTTATAATTTATGATTTAGTGTTTCAAACTTTATCATGTCTACTAGACTCTTGTTTGGACAGATTTAAGTGTGTTATTACTAATAATTACAGGCCTAAAATATAAAGTGCCAAACTTCCTGCTTTGAGACACAAAAATCTGACATAATCATATCACCAGGGTGGCTACACCATGGCAATAATTGCAAAATGCAACAAAGCTACTGCAGGTAAATACATTCACTATTTATGTGTGTATAGACATTCGTGATAATGATTCGTAGTTTGGAAAGTCGTTTGTTTATTGCATCTTTTAACACACACAATGACAACGTCTCTTCTCCTCAGCTCAAATACAATACAACACCCTTCTCACTCAGTTCTCAGGAATGCACTTTGCCAGTAATCCAACCTCCGGCACAAAATTAATTAGCTGATTTGACTATAAGATTTACTTTGAGTTGAACTTTTGTTTCATTAGATTTTTAAAGAATTACTGAATCATGTCGAATTCATTTGAATTAATTTGTTATATTTCTTTCGTATTCGTTGTAATTCGTTATTTTTTTATTCGGACATTCAGATGCATCCGAATGTCCGAGACATGCAAAATTCGGCCGAATTTCGATTTGTTACGAAACGAGTTGCACAAGCCTAATGACACGTCAAAATCAACGGTTCCCTATGAGAGCCGTCTTAACCGGTCTGACTTGTGTCGGTCAGACTTTGAAAATGCTTCCTGTACTACTTTAGTCCGACTGTAGCCCATTTATTTGATTGGAAGTCGGGATCATCATCTGAACTAAACCGACTTGTGGCATGTGACTTGTGCTCTGAGGATCTTGAGGGGAATCCCCATTTAAAAATAAAAACATTGTGGGGTCCCCCCCAGATCCATACCAGGCCCTTTGAGTCTGGAATTAATCTTGTGGGGGAACCCCAACAAAAAAAAGAAAAATTATGTAGGGTCCCCCCAAAGACCATACCAGACCCTTCAGTGCTACCAGATGCTACCCCCATGTGAATGAGTATGGGGTACATTGTACCTCTACATATTCACAAAAAAAGTGTAGTGCTACAAAAGAGACAGTTTTCAAAAGTCCTTTATTAAAAATGAAGAATGTCCCCTGTCATTGATTCGTGTCTTCTTCCTCCAGTCTTCTCCCGACCCTTCTCCTGCTTCTTCTCCCGTTTCTTCTCCTTCGGCGGATGACTTCTTCCTCTGCCATCCTGGTCCTCCTACAAAGCTGGATTCCACAGTTGTGTCAGGTCCAGTGTCTAACAGTTCTTATATAGCCATGGGATGTGGCCATCAGGGGGACATCACACGGGAACCCCATCCCATAGCTGTATAGGAACTGGCAGACACCAGACCTGACAGGACTGTGGGAGCCAATGTCAACGGAGAACCAGGTCTTGGAGAAATAATTGCCATGGGGTTCCCCCTCAAGATCCATACCAGACTCAAAGGGCCTGATATGGATCGGGGGGGGGGGGACATGCCGATTTTTTATTTATTTTTTTAGATGCATTTGGTGTGAGGTTTCCTCCATACCAGAAGCAAAGGAACTGTTTTAATTGGTCACAGGACAAGTTGCAATCATCTCAAAGTTGGATTCTGTTCATTGAAGTCGCAGAGATGTCGAACCTGAGATAGCAGGGCAAAATCGGATCAGTAGTCGTACGTCTTGAACAAGCCCATGTTGAAGACCTCTTGAGTCGAAACCTGCCTTGGGCAGCTTTCTTGTACCCCACATTGCTTTTACTATTGTTTTACCATTGTTCGTGATCACTTTTTATGGATATTTTTTGGTGTGTCATTTTATTTATGACATATTGCAATAAACCTATGAGTGTTTTTTGACCTGCACCATTTGGAGCCCCTCTTTTCCTTTTTTATATCTCAACCTGAGCATTGGAGGACAACAAGTGAACTGGTCCCAGATATGGCACAATGTCAAAAACTGGAGAGCAACTGAGCATGTGCAGAGCAGGATGAGACAGTGTATTACTGGATTACTGATCTTAAACAGTATAGGCACTTATTTTTTTAATATTTTTAAATATTATTTTCTGACTAAAATAGTACATACACCCAATGTACAAACAGGAATTGTTACAAAAGGTCCCAACAAGAGTAGTACAATTAAATAAAATCAGAGCTAACATTGTGAATGAATCCTTTTATTGACTATCTGGATCTTTATATGAGAAAATGAAACCTTTCATTCACATCTACTTGTATTTTCATACTGAAGCCCAGAGCTCCTCAGACATGGACAGAGCTTTGCTCCCCCATAATTGATGTATAACCTAGTACCACTATAGTAATATTCTTTCCTTCATTGTAAATAGAGTATTACAGGATCACATGCCGTACAGTGCCATCACATGCCGTACAGTGCCCTCACATGCTATACAGTGCCATCACATGCCGTACAAAGCCATTACATGCCATACAGTGCCATCACATGCCATACAGAGTCATCATATGCCGTACAGTGTCATTACATGTTGTTCAGTACCATCACATGCTATATGGGGATGGGGATGATGGGACTGTATAGGAGTACAGGGGATGGGGATGATGGGACTGTATTGGACTACAGGGGATGGGGATGATGGGATTGTATATCACTGCATATAATGACTCTGTATGGCGTGTGATGGTACTGAACGGCATGTAATGGCACTGTACAGCATGTGATGACTCTGTATGTAATATGATGACTCTTTACAGCATTTGATGGCACTGTATGGCATGTGACAGCACTGTACAGCTTGTGATAGCTCTGTATGGCATGTTATGGCAATGTATGGCATGTGGTGGCCCTGTATGGCATGTGGTGGCTCTGTACGGCATGTGATGGCTCTGTACGGCGTGTGATGGTAATGCACGGCATGTGATGACCTATTTTATGCCTTTCCTCCAATGAACCATCATCCTTAGCTACTTTGCATTCTTGTTATTTTCATCACATCAAACTGACCCAGGAGAATACAGTGATCAGATCTTGATAAACTCCTGGTATACTCTCCATGGAAGAAATATTCAGAAAGAGTCCACTTGTGTAATATATCTTCAATCAATAAATCAAGTGACGAAGTGATCCCTTCACCATTGAGCAAGTTGAACTCTCACCTCAACAAGTGGACCTCTGAAAAATCAGATAGGTCAAAAACGCATGTTCCCATCAAGGGTAGATCATAAGATTACAGCAGACCAAGCGGAAGCATTTCCAGGTAAGGTTCTCCTCCGTATCATCAGATCAATGTGATATCATATAAAAAAGAACAGGCAAATCTAGTGCTCTCCGTTGATGTAAATTTATTAAACAAATAAATAAAAACAAATACCACTCACATTTAGAAGCACTGATCTCCAGTGCTGAGTGCTCAGATAAAAAGTACCATGCATGGATCAGTGTGTCAGCTGGCGGATGACGTCACGACGCAGGTCACGTGGTCCGTACGCGTTGCGTCCCAGAGAGTAGGCGGGACTTCATCAGCGGTGACGGAATGACGTCGGACGGCCGCTTTTATACCAACACACCGTTAGAAAACCAATAGTAAGCGGAGTTGTGCGCAAGACAGATACCATAGGCAGCACATATCAAATGTGACACCGGAACAGACATCTGCGTTCACTCCAAACACAGGAAGGAGAGAGAGAGTATCAAAAAATAAATATACTATGGAGACATGAAAACCAGAGGAAAACAAAATAATAGTCTGCTAATTGGCAACAGGATATCATCCTTTAAATATTCTCACATCAACTGTGTGAGGACCAGAAAAAAGGATATTGCCTAAAGAAACAGTACTATATAATCCCCTGGTAAGTCAAAACTAGAGATCTAGTGAATAAGCCCGCAATGTCGTTGACGTCGTCAGAAAGCTACACTGATCCACACATGGGTTGATAACAATAAGTATCAAAAAATAACTCAAAGCTAAAAATGAGAACAAATAAAATGAATAATAAATATAAAAATATAATTAAATGAGAATAAAATGAAAATAAAATACAAATACAATTATAAAAGGAAAAAGTTCTAATGCAATGAAAACAATTCAATTATCTGTCCGAAATGAAACAATTTAAATCAAAATCCACGTTTAGACCTCTAGGGGCAAGAACCCTTGTCTCATGGATCCAATAGGATTCACGTTTGCTTAGTTGGCGTATGAAGTTACCTCCACGCCAATGTTTGGTCACCTTCTCAATCCCCCAGAAACTCAAACCTCTGGGATTCTGAGAGTGCACCAATTTGAAATGGCGAGACACATTATGGGTTTTTAAACCCTTTTTGATATTATTTACGTGTTCACCCAACCTCACGTGTAGGGGTCTAGAGGTTCTGCCAATATATTGGAGACCACACTCACATTGTAACATATATACCACCCCTATAGTGGAGCAGGTAATAAGTTTATCGATCTTATATTCCTTATTGTTACTTGTAGCTATAAAAGATTTTCTCCTTTTTACATTGCATCTAGAATGTCTGCATGCCGTACATCTACCGCACGCATAGAAGCCGGACAAGAAGGAGAAAAGTCTGCTTTCAGTTTGTACAGGGGGATCGATAACACTTGGTGCTATTCGGTCACGTATTGATGGCGCCTTCTTATATATGAAAGAGGGCCGTGCAGGCAACAAAGGGCCCAACACTCGATCCTGTTTCAATATAAACCAATTTTTGGCAACAACCTTTTCAATTTTCTTATACTGTACGTTATAGTCAAGAACCATTCTAAAGTTAACCCCTTCCGCTCCTGATTCTTTTATCTTATCTCTAACCAAAAGGGACCTATCCATCTGTTGGACCAAAGAAATTTCATGTTCAAGAACAGAGCGATCATATCCCTTTTCTTGGAATTTAGAGGATAGGGTATGAGATTGATGTACAAAATCATCCATGCTGGAGCAGTTCCGCCTTAATCTTACATACTGTCCCCTGGGGATATTGCATAACCAAGACTTATGGTGGCAGCTCCCCAGGGGAATGTATGAATTCCGATCGGTTGGCTTAAAATGATTTTTTAGTACTAGCCCATCATTCGCTTTAGAGATCTCGAGATCAAGAAACACCGTCCGTTCTTGGCTGATGTTCCATGATAACTTGATGTTTTTTTCATTGCCATTCATGGTGCCGATAAACTCATCCAGACCAAGCCGGTCACCATCCCATATAAGGATAAGATCATCTATAAATCTATTGTAGCAAATTAACTCCTTGGGGCGGTTCCGAAACACAACGTCCTCCTCCCAGTGGGCCATGAAAAGATTGGCCACACTGGGAGCAAACTTAGCCCCCATGGCAACCCCCCTTACTTGTAAAAAAAAACTGATGGTTAAACCAAAAATAGTTCCTCGATAAACAAAAATCTAAACATTTAAGAATATATTTTCTGTGGCACTCGGATAAATTAGAATAAGTGGACATAGCCCACTGGACTGAAGCTCGTGCATCGTTGTGTCCTATAATAGTGTACAGTGAACCAACGTCGGCAGTCACAAAGAAACAGGAGGCTGTGATCTCTAATGATTCAAGAATTTGTATGATGTGTTTAGTATCTTTGAGGAATGCTCTGGTTTTAAACACAAGGGGTTGTAAAAAGGTGTCAATGTATTGACCCACTCTAGAAGAGATAGAGTCAATACCATTGACAATAGGTCTGCCAGGCGGGTTGACACAATCCTTATGGATTTTTGGTAGGCTATATATAATCAGGGTTCTGCAAAATAATGGATCAAGATAAGATCCCTCCTTTTTATTAAGAATATTTTTATTTTTTCCTTCTTCTATTAACCAATGTAATTCATCCTTATACTGTAACATAGGGTCTTTGTTCAGAATATGGTATGTGTCAGTATCACCGACTAGTTTATTCATTTCGGACATATAATTGATCCTATTTAAAATAACCAATCCTCCCCCTTTATCTGCGGGGCGTATGATGATATCATCCCTGCTCCTAAGGGATTCCATTCCCAATTTGATATACTGGGGGTCCTTTACTTTGCGTACTCTGAGATTGTCTAAATCATTTATGACAACATTCTTAAACACCTCCAGAAACTTATTATCACTTCGGGATCACTTTAGGATCACTTCGTCACTTGATTTATTGATTGAAGATATATTACACAAGTGGACTCTTTCTGAATATTTCTTTCACTATATGGACTTCTTATTTATATTTTTTTCATTTTATGATATTTTCTGTATTACTTTGTATTTGCGCTGTACTGATATATTTTTTGAATTTTGAAATGTGGGATTTGGTAATTTGACCTACAGTATTCTAGCTGCACTTTTATATTTCTTTTCACTGTATTTGTTGTGTTTTTTAGCGCTGGTTGATTTTTCACTTTATATACTCTCCATGGGCCTTTCAAAATTGTCTGGATCTTCTTTCCCAAGGGCTGATTTACCAAGCTGCTTTTCAGTCACCAAATTTAGCAGCCTGGTTATTGAAACTCATGTCCTAATGGACAGGGACCTGTCAGATTTGGTTATCCCAATGCTCTCGAAAACTGTGTAATTGATTTCTCACAAAGTCTACCATTGTACTTGGAAAGCTTATTTCTCTTGGAGCAAGAAAAGGTAATTTCATTGTAAGAAGCTGTCCATTGGTTAAATCCTTTCTTTTCTCTAGTCTGATCTGGATCCACTTTTAGTACCATCAAGTACTTCTTTTTCAAAGACTACTTCCCTTTCACTTCTTTTGATAGGGTTTTCTTACAGGGTGTTGTTCACATGATTCACCCTCTACATTCCCCCATGACTCAATCTCAGCCTGGTTCTGTTGGTTCTTCAGAAACCACCCGTTGAAATTTTTTGAAATATTTATTTGTCTATAAATCTCCAGAAATCATGCTACTACCCTAAAATAACCCTTAATAATAAATAGGATGAGATGGAGACTCATGCTCAGATAGCCCCAGTACTTAGGCATTCAGTTGTGCAATCAAAGAGAAAAAAATCCAGGACCAGCACCACAATGTCTCAAAGATAAAACATATGGGGGGGCGTGGTCTGGACCCGGCGGAAGATGGCTGCTTGAACTCTCTCCTCCGCTACTCTGAGGTCCTTCAACTACATTAGCGGGACACACACTCGCCCATCATGGGGAAAACTGACAAAGAACATACCGCCACTCGTTCGCGCTCCCCGCGGCGCCACGAAGCACAGCTGACCGGCAGCATTCCGGAGATTTTTCGGTCCCGTTCTCGGGAGCCCGCTCCGACATCTCAGGCCTCCAGAGAGCCCCACGAGGGACACAGGCGCTCGTACAAGTGACACACCGCCCTCTCCTAGAAGCAGCCTGAGCTTAGAGGACCTCAGAGCAGTGGCTGCTGATATTAAAAACACACTGTCTGCAGCAATCTCTGAGCTCAGATTAGACCTGCATGCTGTGGCTGGTCGCCTTGAGGAAGTGGAAGATATGACTGATCGCCATGAAGTGGCCATCACTGCTGCACAGAGCTCTCTGAACTCACAATATGTCCAAAAGCAAAATATGCAAAGGCACATCGAAGATTTGGACAACAGGGGCCGTCGACACAACATTAGAATCAGAGGTCTTCCTGAAGCGATTGATTCTGAACACCTGCCCCAAGCAGTGTTAAGCATTTTCAATGACCTCCTGGGTCATCCCCTTGATTTTCCTATAGATATGGAACGGCTTCATAGGGCTCTGCGTCCCAGAGGCAGAGACATGGACCCTCCAAGAGATGTCATCGGCTGTATCACTAACTTCAGATTGAAGGAAGACATCATGCAACAAGCCAGGCTCAGAAGACATATTTCGTTTCAAGGGGCAGAAATCAACTTATATCAAGACCTATCTCAAATCACCTTGCAGAAGAGAAGAGCTTTGCGCCCGATTTTAGACGTCCTGAGGGAGAGAAATGTCCCCTATAGGTGGAAGTTCCCCTTTTGCCTACAGGCGGGTTCTGGAGGACGATTTGCGTACATAAGACACCCTGGAGACGCTACCACATTCTGCGAAATTTGGGTATTCCGCCAATCGTTATCCCAGATTGGCACTATGAAACACGCTCTGACGCTCCGCAACGTGAAGAAATAATGGAGATACAACACCGTGACAACCCTTCAGCGTCCAGACGTCGAAGGCTCTCCAACCGCGTATCGCCTGCACCAGCGAACCGACGCTCTCCGAGAGAAGGTAGTGTCCCGGCCTCCCCGGTGCACAGAAAGGCTAGGAAAGACTGAACCTAGTTACCTCTTACATTCAGCTGAGTTTACCCCGAACTTAAGGTATGTCAAGCTCCATTTTGACACACGTGCTATAACAGTATCTCCTCAAACTGGAGAAATCCTACACTCTCTACGTATACACATTCAGAGATGACTTCTCTGTTATTGGACACGAATCGCCCTTCTTCCAAAGCCTCTACCGCTAAACGGGCCAGGGGAGTGTCAAATCTCTCCTTATCTTGTCCAATGCATTAGATTACTCCAATAATGTGACTTAGACCAGATTGAAACAGCTTGATCTGTCGCAACTCAAAATCTGTTTTCCCCGCAGAATTGGAACTCTTACACTCGATACTACAAGCCAGGAAGGTGCAGCCTATTAAAAGGGGGTTAAGACTATTTAGTTGGAGTACAAAATCAAACTGCTGTATCCCCCCCCCCCCTTTTATTTATTTTTAATTTTTTTTGCACCCTACACACGCAGGGAAATAGCGCATCCCTGTATAGCAGTTGGATTCTGTTCATTGAAGTCGCAGAGATGTCGAACCTGAGATAGCAGGGCAAAATCGGATCAGTAGTCGTACGTCTTGAACAAGCCCATGTTGAAGACCTCTTGAGTCGAAACCTGTCTTGGGCAGCTTTCTTGTACCCCACATTGCTTTTACTATTGTTTTACCATTGTTCGTGATCACTTTTTATGGATATTTTTGGTGTGTCATTTTATTTATGACATATTGCAATAAACCTATGAGTGTTTTTTGACCTGCACCATTTGGAGCCCCTCTTTTCCTTTTTTATATCTCAACCTGAGCATTGGAGGACAACAAGTGAACTGGTCCCAGATATGGCACAATGTCAAAAACTGGAGAGCAACTGAGCATGTGCAGAGCAGGATGAGACAGTGTATTACTGGATTACTGATCTTAAACAGTATAGGCACTTATTTTTTTTATATTTTTAAATATTAATTTTCTGACTAAAATAGTACATACACCCAATGTACAAACAGGAATTGTTAGAAAAGGTCCCAACAAGAGTAGTACAATTAAATAAAATCAGAGCTAACATTGTGAATGAATCCTTTTATTGACTATCTGGATCTTTATATGAGAAAATGAAACCTTTCATTCACATCTACTTGTATTTTCATACTGAAGCCCAGAGCTCCTCAGACATGGACAGAGCTTTGCTCCCCCATAATTGATGTATAACCTAGTACCACTATAGTAATATTTTTTCCTTCATTGTAAATAGAGTATTACAGGATCACATGCCGTACAGTGCCATCACATGCCGTACAGTGCCCTCACATGCTATACAGTGCCATCACATGCCGTACAAAGCCATCACATGCCATACAGTGCCATCACATGCCATACAGAGTCATCATATGCCGTACAGTGTCATTACATGTTGTTCAGTACCATCACATGCTATATGGGGATGGGGATGATGGGACTGTATAGGAGTACAGGGGATGGGGATGATGGGACTGTATTGGACTACAGGGGATGGGGATGATGGGATTGTATATCACTGCATATAATGACTCTGTATGGCGTGTGATGGCACTGAACGGCATGTAATGGCACTGTACAGCATGTGATGACTCTGTATGTAATATGATGACTCTTTACAGCATTTGATGGCACTGTATGGCATGTGACAGCACTGTACAGCTTGTGATAGCTCTGTATGGCATGTTATGGCAATGTATGGCATGTGGTGGCCCTGTATGGCATGTGGTGGCTCTGTACGGCATGTGATGGCTCTGTACGGCGTGTGATGGTAATGCACGGCATGTGATGACCTATTTTATGCCTTTCCTCCAATGAACCATCATCCTTAGCTACTTTGCATTCTTGTTATTTTCATCACATCAAACTGACCCAGGAGAATACAGTGATCAGATCTTGATAAACTCCTGGTATACTCTCCATGGGCCTTTCAAAATTGTCTGGATCTTCTTTTCCAAGGGCTGATTTACCAAGCTGCTTTTCAGTCACCAAATTTAGCAGCCTGGTTATTGAAACTCATGTCCTAATGGACAGGGACCTGTCAGATTTGGTTATCCCAATGCTCTCGAAAACTGTGTAATTGATTTCTCACAAAGTCTACCATTGTACTTGGAAAGCTTATTTCTCTTGGAGCAAGAAAAGGTAATTTCATTGTAAGAAGCTGTCCATTGGTTAAATCCTTTCTTTTCTCTAGTCTGATCTGGATCCACTTTTAGTACCATCAAGTACTTCTTTTTCAAAGACTACTTCCCTTTCACTTCTTTTGATAGGGTTTTCTTACAGGGTGTTGTTCACATGATTCACCCTCTACATTCCCCCATGACTCAATCTCAGCCTGGTTCTGTTGGTTCTTCAGAAACCACCCGTTGAAATTTTTTGAAATATTTATTTGTCTATAAATCTCCAGAAATCATGCTACTACCCTAAAATAACCCTTAATAATAAATAGGATGAGATGGAGACTCATGCTCAGATAGCCCCAGTACTTAGGCATTCAGTTGTGCAATCAAAGAGAAAAAAATCCAGGACCAGCACCACAATGTCTCAAAGATAAAACATATGGGGGGGCGTGGTCTGGACCCGGCGGAAGATGGCTGCTTGAACTCTCTCCTCCGCTACTCTGAGGTCCTTCAACTACATTAGCGGGACACACACTCGCCCATCATGGGGAAAACTGACAAAGAACATACCGCCACTCGTTCGCGCTCCCCGCGGCGCCACGAAGCACAGCTGACCGGCAGCATTCCGGAGATTTTTCGGTCCCGTTCTCGGGAGCCCGCTCCGACATCTCAGGCCTCCAGAGAGCCCCACGAGGGACACAGGCGCTCGTACAAGTGACACACCGCCCTCTCCTAGAAGCAGCCTGAGCTTAGAGGACCTCAGAGCAGTGGCTGCTGATATTAAAAACACACTGTCTGCAGCAATCTCTGAGCTCAGATTAGACCTGCATGCTGTGGCTGGTCGCCTTGAGGAAGTGGAAGATATGACTGATCGCCATGAAGTGGCCATCACTGCTGCACAGAGCTCTCTGAACTCACAATATGTCCAAAAGCAAAATATGCAAAGGCACATCGAAGATTTGGACAACAGGGGCCGTCGACACAACATTAGAATCAGAGGTCTTCCTGAAGCGATTGATTCTGAACACCTGCCCCAAGCAGTGTTAAGCATTTTCAATGACCTCCTGGGTCATCCCCTTGATTTTCCTATAGATATGGAACGGCTTCATAGGGCTCTGCGTCCCAGAGGCAGAGACATGGACCCTCCAAGAGATGTCATCGGCTGTCTCACTAACTTCAGATTGAAGGAAGACATCATGCAACAAGCCAGGCTCAGAAGACATATTTCGTTTCAAGGGGCAGAAATCAACTTATATCAAGACCTATCTCAAATCACCTTGCAGAAGAGAAGAGCTTTGCGCCCGATTTTAGACGTCCTGAGGGAGAGAAATGTCCCCTATAGGTGGAAGTTCCCCTTTTGCCTACAGGCGGGTTCTGGAGGACGATTTGCGTACATAAGACACCCTGGAGACGCTACCACATTCTGCGAAAATTTGGGTATTCCGCCAATCGTTATCCCAGATTGGCACTATGAAACACGCTCTGACGCTCCGCAACGTGAAGAAATAATGGAGATACAACACCGTGACAACCCTTCAGCGTCCAGACGTCGAAGGCTCTCCAACCGCGTATCGCCTGCACCAGCGAACCGACGCTCTCCGAGAGAAGGTAGTGTCCCGGCCTCCCCGGTGCACAGAAAGGCTAGGAAAGACTGAACCTAGTTACCTCTTACATTCAGCTGAGTTTACCCCGAACTTAAGGTATGTCAAGCTCCATTTTGACACACGTGCTATAACAGTATCTCCTCAAACTGGAGAAATCCTACACTCTCTACGTATACACATTCAGAGATGACTTCTCTGTTATTGGACACGAATCGCCCTTCTTCCAAAGCCTCTACCGCTAAACGGGCCAGGGGAGTGTCAAATCTCTCCTTATCTTGTCCAATGCATTAGATTACTCCAATAATGTGACTTAGACCAGATTGAAACAGCTTGATCTGTCGCAACTCAAAATCTGTTTTCCCCGCAGAATTGGAACTCTTACACTCGATACTACAAGCCAGGAAGGTGCAGCCTATTAAAAGGGGGTTAAGACTATTTAGTTGGAGTACAAAATCAAACTGCTGTATCCCCCCCCCCCTTTTATTTATTTTTAATTTTTTTTGCACCCTACACACGCAGGGAAATAGCGCATCCCTGTATAGCAGTTGGATTCTGTTCATTGAAGTCGCAGAGATGTCGAACCTGAGATAGCAGGGCAAAATCGGATCAGTAGTCGTACGTCTTGAACAAGCCCATGTTGAAGACCTCTTGAGTCGAAACCTGTCTTGGGCAGCTTTCTTGTACCCCACATTGCTTTTACTATTGTTTTACCATTGTTCGTGATCACTTTTTATGGATATTTTTGGTGTGTCATTTTATTTATGACATATTGCAATAAACCTATGAGTGTTTTTTGACCTGCACCATTTGGAGCCCCTCTTTTCCTTTTTTATATCTCAACCTGAGCATTGGAGGACAACAAGTGAACTGGTCCCAGATATGGCACAATGTCAAAAACTGGAGAGCAACTGAGCATGTGCAGAGCAGGATGAGACAGTGTATTACTGGATTACTGATCTTAAACAGTATAGGCACTTATTTTTTTTATATTTTTAAATATTAATTTTCTGACTAAAATAGTACATACACCCAATGTACAAACAGGAATTGTTAGAAAAGGTCCCAACAAGAGTAGTACAATTAAATAAAATCAGAGCTAACATTGTGAATGAATCCTTTTATTGACTATCTGGATCTTTATATGAGAAAATGAAACCTTTCATTCACATCTACTTGTATTTTCATACTGAAGCCCAGAGCTCCTCAGACATGGACAGAGCTTTGCTCCCCCATAATTGATGTATAACCTAGTACCACTATAGTAATATTTTTTCCTTCATTGTAAATAGAGTATTACAGGATCACATGCCGTACAGTGCCATCACATGCCGTACAGTGCCCTCACATGCTATACAGTGCCATCACATGCCGTACAAAGCCATCACATGCCATACAGTGCCATCACATGCCATACAGAGTCATCATATGCCGTACAGTGTCATTACATGTTGTTCAGTACCATCACATGCTATATGGGGATGGGGATGATGGGACTGTATAGGAGTACAGGGGATGGGGATGATGGGACTGTATTGGACTACAGGGGATGGGGATGATGGGATTGTATATCACTGCATATAATGACTCTGTATGGCGTGTGATGGCACTGAACGGCATGTAATGGCACTGTACAGCATGTGATGACTCTGTATGTAATATGATGACTCTTTACAGCATTTGATGGCACTGTATGGCATGTGACAGCACTGTACAGCTTGTGATAGCTCTGTATGGCATGTTATGGCAATGTATGGCATGTGGTGGCCCTGTATGGCATGTGGTGGCTCTGTACGGCATGTGATGGCTCTGTACGGCGTGTGATGGTAATGCACGGCATGTGATGACCTATTTTATGCCTTTCCTCCAATGAACCATCATCCTTAGCTACTTTGCATTCTTGTTATTTTCATCACATCAAACTGACCCAGGAGAATACAGTGATCAGATCTTGATAAACTCCTGGTATACTCTCCATGGGCCTTTCAAAATTGTCTGGATCTTCTTTTCCAAGGGCTGATTTACCAAGCTGCTTTTCAGTCACCAAATTTAGCAGCCTGGTTATTGAAACTCATGTCCTAATGGACAGGGACCTGTCAGATTTGGTTATCCCAATGCTCTCGAAAACTGTGTAATTGATTTCTCACAAAGTCTACCATTGTACTTGGAAAGCTTATTTCTCTTGGAGCAAGAAAAGGTAATTTCATTGTAAGAAGCTGTCCATTGGTTAAATCCTTTCTTTTCTCTAGTCTGATCTGGATCCACTTTTAGTACCATCAAGTACTTCTTTTTCAAAGACTACTTCCCTTTCACTTCTTTTGATAGGGTTTTCTTACAGGGTGTTGTTCACATGATTCACCCTCTACATTCCCCCATGACTCAATCTCAGCCTGGTTCTGTTGGTTCATTTTGACACACGTGCTATAACAGTATCTCCTCAAACTGGAGAAATCCTACACTCTCTACGTATACACATTCAGAGATGACTTCTCTGTTATTGGACACGAATCGCCCTTCTTCCAAAGCCTCTACCGCTAAACGGGCCAGGGGAGTGTCAAATCTCTCCTTATCTTGTCCAATGCATTAGATTACTCCAATAATGTGACTTGGACCAGATTGAAACAGCTTGATCTGTCGCAACTCAAAATCTGTTTTCCCCGCAGAATTGGAACTCTTACACTCGATACTACAAGCCAGGAAGGTGCAGCCTATTAAAAGGGGGTTAAGACTATTTAGTTGGAGTACAAAATCAAACTGCTGTATCCCCCCCCCCCCCTTTTTATTTATTTTTTATTTTTTTTGCACCCTACACACGCAGGGAAATAGCGCATCCCTGTATAGCAGTACAAAAGAGTTCCTGGAACACCGGGTTTTACCTGCAAATATTGTTAGCCGGTTACCTCTACAAATGACATGTTCCATTTCTGAGATATCCTGAAGAACATATGTCCCTAGAGGTATGTCCTGTCACCCAGACACTTAGCAGGACACAATCTATACCCATCCATCTCCCATATACGAGGCGGTAATACTTTCAGATGTCCTCCCGTTTGGGTAGCCACTACATGATACTGGAGGCTGGGGTGACAGGGTCTACCATTCAAGATGTTTAACTATTCAGTTTAATACTTCTGAATGTGGACTTTGAACTTCTTTGAATCTCTTGGTTCTTCTAGTTGGGTTCCTTCTTCTTTATAAGTGGTGTCTGTTCATTATAAAAGTTATACGTATATGCATATATTTCAAGACGGTACTGTATTTTATATATCTCCATTCAGTTGTAATATTTCTTTGTTCATGATCTTAATTTTGCATCGGTATAGGGGTATCCTTTTAGAGTCCATCAAAATTTGGACCTAGACGCTATTTTCTTTCCTGAATGTTAGCCTTCCACCATTTTCTAAATCAAGCGCAACTTATACACATTGAAAACCTGTGACTTACAAAGTGCCTTAATATCCCCCCATGTATGTATGTATCCCCCTTTAATGAATATGTTAGTCCCCTTAAATTTCTCATTGCCTGTAATGACCCTCTGAGTAGCTACGGATTGCTATTTCTACATCTATCACTTATATATCCTAATCCCATCTTCACTAGTCCTACCGCTCCCAACAACAGTACAGTCCTCAAAGCTGTGCTGACTCCCCCCGACAGGAGACAACTCCTTCAAGGCTGGATAGCGGGACTATCCTTGCAGTCAGTCTTATCCACATTCCCCCTCCACATTCCCCTTTAATATCTATACCGCAAATTATTTGCCCTTTTTATACCTGCCCACCCCCGCCCTCCCCCATCCCCTCTCATTTTTCTCTCTCTAAACCAGCTAGAAGAAACACATATAAATTACTTGACACACTATAAGCATTTTATAACACGTGCCAGAATGCCTATGACAAAAACAACCTCCATCAAGAACAAGCTGAAAATAATATCTCTCAATGCAAAAGGGTTGAACATCCCAGAAAAAAGATCACAACTCCTGACACATATGAAAAAACTTAAAGCGGATGTCATCCTTCTCCAGGAGACACATTTCAAATCTGAACAAGTACCCAAATTTTCAAATGAAGAGTTCCCGACATCCTACCATGCAACGAATCCAGTGGCGAAAACCAAGGGGGTCTCTATTCTGATTTCAAAACGCATACCCTTAGACATCACTGACTCACTAATTGACGTAAATGGCCGCTACGTCTTTATCAAAGGTACCATTTGGAATAATCCTATTACGATAGCTAATATATACAGCCCGAACTCAAAGCAGGTTAGCTTTTTTCGTGAGATTGCTATGTCCCTAGCTTCTTTCAAGTCAGGCGTCCTCCTGCTTGGCGGCGACTTTAACGTAGCTCTTAACCCGTTGGAGGATGCCTCATCTGGAACGTCCTCAATCCCGTTTAGAGCCCTTAAACAAATTAAAACCCAGCTTCAGGATCTCCTCCTCCATGATTCCTGGCGTACACTTCACCCCAGAGTAAGAGATTTCACCTTCTATTCTGTACCACATAACCGTCATTCTAGAATTGATTACCTCTTTTTAACACAAAGGGACCTACCACTGCTATCAGAGGCTACAATTGAACCGGCTTTCCTATCTGATCACAACCCAATCACTGTTACTCTGGAATTTCCAGAGTACACACAGAGATCTAAAATTTGGAGACTAGACGCATCTCTTATAACAAATGAGCTATACCTGAACACGGTCATGAAGACCATTCAGGATTTCTTTGTAACAAACGATACTCCGGATACGTCGCATTTGATGCAGTGGGAGGCCCACAAATGTGTGGTCAGGGGAGAGCTAATAAAACTTGCGTCTCATCGCAAACGTGTACAACAGGATAGCACGAATGCACTGCTAGACCGCATTCGCAAATTAGAACGCATACACAAACTTACCCTAGCCCAAGATTCCCTACAAGAACTGGAGCAAGCCCGTAATCTTCTCAGAGAAGAATTAGGGAAAAAAAACAGGAAAACTTTTATCCTATCCCAAAAACTATTTTATGAGCATAGCAATAAAAGTGGTAAGCTACTGGCTAAGGCTATACAAACAAAAAAAGCAAACAACACAGTCCATAAACTCAGATCGTCTGCGACAACATCTATTACTAGTAGTGAGGAAATAGCGAGCCATTTTGCTCGTTATTACGAGGACCTTTATAACCTCCCCCCTCAACTCAAACCACACAAAGACAGCAGGAGCCGGGGAGATATAATTGCTGATTTCCTCCAACACAATTGCCCTACTCCTATTTCCCCTGAGCAAGCTAAACTAATAGATGGCCCAATAACAGAAAGTGAGTATCTCATGGCCCTTAAAAATATGAAAACAGGCAAAAGCCCCTGCCCAGATGGATTTTGTCTGACATATCACAAATCCTTCTCAAACCTTCTAACATCGCCGTTCCTGAAAGCTTTTAACCTATTAGCAAAACCTAACACAATCTCTAACTCCCTATTAGATGCACACATTTGTGTTGTCCCTAAGCCGGGTAAAGACAAAGAATTGGCCTCTAGTTATCGCCCAATTTCCCTACTAAATACCGATTTGAAACTTTTCGCAAAAATTATAGCCAATAGGATTCTCCCCTTAATTCCTATGCTCATATCAACGGACCAGGTGGGATTTATCCCTGGGAGAGAAGCCAGGGATAATACCCTTAAAGCTATCAATATTCATCACTGGCTCTCTTCCACTAAAACCCCGGGATTCTTCCTATCTTTAGACTCGGAGAAGGCCTTTGACAGGCTAGCCTGGGACTATCTTGAAGCGGTTTTAAGAACTTTTGGCTTTGGGGATCGCATTATAAGCCTTATTCTATCCCTATATATTAACCCCAAGGCGAGAGTCCGAGTAAATGGCACCCTGTCAGAGGCCTTCAATATTAACAACGGTACGCGTCAAGGCTGTCCCCTATCCCCCATCCTATTTATTCTTACACTTGAACCCTTCTTACGCAGACTGAGAGACAATCCCGATATACATGGAATATCCATAGCACAGAAAAGTTACAAAGTGGCCGCTTTTGCGGACGATATCCTCCTTTTTTTGTCCAACCCACTGATTACGATCCCCAACCTCTTAAAAGACTTTGCTATTTTCCAATACATAGCCCACCTTAAAATTAACTTCGCTAAATCGCATGCCCTAAATATCTCACTACCAGACCCACAAGTAGCCCTCAGTAAGCAAAACTTCCCATTCATCTGGAAATCAGACGCTTTGACTTACCTGGGGATCCAATTACCCGCTAATTTATCTGATATCTTTCAAAAAAACTATCTCCCATTACTAAAAACCTTCAAAGAGGATCTTACAAAATGGAACAAGGCCCACTTCTCATGGTTCGGTAGAGCAGCAATAGTAAAAATGAACATCTTACCACGCATTCTATACCTCTTACAAACAATCCCCATCCAACTCCCTAAGCCCTTTCTAAATAACATCTCCAAAATTTCTAGAGAATTCATTTGAAATCTCAAACGGCCCAGAATCAGTTATACACAGATGATTAAACCAAAAACCAAAGGGGGAATTGGTTTACCAGACATTCAACACTACTACTGGGCTTGTCAGTTACAACGTGTTATAGACTGGCACACGAATCAAAAATCAAAGGGCTGGATAGCTTTAGAAAATGCATTCTCTGACCACCCCATAGCCGGGTTCCCCTGGACCAAGTATGAACTTCTACCAGAAAACCTTAAGAATCACCCAACAATAAGCGCCACACTGAAATGCTTTAAACAAACCAATCGCCTATTTCACCTCTCCAAAAACCCAGGCCCACTCTCGCCAGTCCTCTCTAATCCACACTTCCCACCTGGTATGGATCGCCACCCGTTTACACATTCGCAACCAACTATAGGTATAAGATTGCATCACATAGTCAGGAGAGGTCAACTACTACCCCGGGAACAGCTAGTTGAGACGTGGCAAGCACACAAACTTACTCCCCTTTCCTATTGGCAACTCAAACACTTTACTGATAGTGTCAACAATCAATCAGATCTTTCTGACGAGTTGACTGAGTTCGAAAATACAGTGGTGTGAAAAAGTGTTTGCCCCCTTCCTCATTTCCTGTTCCTTTGCATGTTTGTCACACTTAAGTGTTTCGGAAACATCAAACCAATTTAAACAATAGTCAAGGACAACACAAGTAAACACAAAATGCAATTTGTAAATGAAGGTGTTTATTATTAAAGGTGAAAAAAAATCCAAACCATCATGGCCCTGTGTGAAAAAGTGATTGCCCCCTAAACCTAATAACTGGTTGGGCCACCCTTAGCAGCAACAACTGCAACCAAGCGTTTGCGATAACGTGCAATGAGGCTTTTACAGCGTCCTGGAGGAATTTTGGCCCACTCATCTTTGCAGAATTGTCCTAATTCAGTTACATTAGAGGGTTTTCGAGCATGAACGGCCTTTTTAAGGTCATACCACAACATCTCAATAGGATTCAGGTCAGGACTTTGGCTAGGCCACTCCAAAGTCTTCATTTTGTTTTTCTTCAGCCATTCGGTGGTGGACTTGCTGGTGTGTTTAGGATCATTGTCCTGCTGCAGAACCCAAGTTCGTTTCAGCTTGAGTACACGAACAGATGGTCGGACATTCTCCTTCAGGATCTCTTGGTAGACAGCAGAATTCATAGTTCCTTTTATCACGGCAAGTCTTCCAGGTCCTGAAGCAGCAAAACAGCCCCAGACCATCACACTACCACCACCATATTTTACTGTTGGTATAATGTTCTTTTTATGAAATGCAGTGTTCCTTCTACGCCAGATATACTTGGACACACACCTTCCAAAGAGTTCCACTTTTGTCTCATCGGTCCACAGAATGTTGTCCCAAAAGTCTTGGGGATCATCAAGATGTGTTGTGGAGAAATTGAGACGAGCTTTGATGTTCTTTTTGCTCAGCAGTGGTTTTCTCCTTGGAACTCTGCCATGCAGGCCATTTTTGCCCAATCTTTTCCTGATGGTGGAGGCATGAACGCTGACCTTAACTGAGGCAAGTGAGGCCTGCAGTTCCTTGGACGTTTTTGTGGGGTCTTTTGTGACCTCTTGGATGAATCGTCGCTGCGCTCTTGGGGTAATTTTGGGCGGCCGGCCACTCCTGGGAAGGTTCACCACTGTTCCATGTCTTCGCCATTTGTGGATAATGGCTCTCACTGTGGTTCGCTGGATTCCCAAAGCTTTGGAAATGGCTTTATAACCCTTTCCAGACTGATAGATCTCAATTACTTTCTTTCTCAATTGTTCCTGAATTTCTTTGGGTCTCGGCATGATGTGTAGCTTTTAAGGATCTTCTGGTGGACCTTACTGTGTCAAGCAGCTCCTATTTAAGTGATGCCTTGATTGTGAACAGGTGTGGCAATAATCAGGCCTGGGTGTGGCTAGAGAAATTTAACTCAGGTGTGGACAACCACAGTTATAGTATGTTTTAACAAGGGGGGCAATCACTTTTTCACACAGGGCCATGATGGTTTGGATTTTTTTTCACCTTTAATAATAAACACCTTCATTTACAAATTGCATTTTGTGTTTACTTGTGTTGTCCTTGACTATTGTTTAAATTGGTTTGATGTTCCGAAACACTTAAGTGTGACAAACATGCAAAGGAACAGGAAATGAGGAAGGGGGCAAACACTTTTTCACACCACTGTATGTGTCTAAGTAGTGAATCACAACGTCATATTATATCCAAAATACAGAATATGTTCTGGTGGAACGTCCAATCCAACGAAGGCAGGGCCTGTGAAAACTGGGCAAGAGATCTGAGTTTAGAGTTAACAAAAGACTCTTGGGACATAATATACCAAAACACTCATAGAGGATCTATAAACGTCTCCACCCAAGAGACAAACTTTAAAATAATTTCACGTTGGTACCGCACCCCTTACCTTTTAAACAGATTCAACACTTCCCAGTCAGACAAATGTTGGAGATGCCAAGGGGAACGGGGGACACTCCTCCATATCTGGTGGTCATGCCCGTACATACAATCATTCTGGCTTCAAGTCCACAAGCTGATCTCAAAAATTACCACATACGAAACTCGAATTCTCACCTGCCCAATTCCTTCTCCATCTCCATATCTCCGGAAACTTACCCTACTTTAAATCATTGGCCATGATGCTCGTTAATGCTGCAAAATTGTGTATACCCCCTCTTTGGGGCTCCCCAAGAATTCCTTCCATAAGGGATTGGTTTATGAGAGTTAACAAGATTGCAGAAATGGAAGAACTCATAGCAATCTCACACAACTCACCTCAAAAATTCACTACCCTATGGGCTTGCTGGATACACTTTAAATTAACTGATGAATACAAATGAAGATTTCACAATTGAGATAATTATCGGCCATTTACTAGACCCCCCCCCAAGACACAATCTAGTATTGGTAATGCGGCCACCTGCCCAACTCAAAAGAATGACCGATCGACATAATTACTTTGACCTCTATACCTTCTATAGGTTACGATGCCGAGACACATCCTCAAATGGGATATTCCTTTCACTCCATTTATAATATACACCTGCTATGGCACCTGGCAGTTACCCACTCCCCCTCTAATTTCTCCCCTTTCTTTATTCCCCCACCCCTCCCCCCCCCTCTTTTAAAAATCTTGGTGGTGTGCTGGACACACACACCAGTTATAGCCTCAGACAACAATCTATGCAAAACATATTAGATACGGTCATCTAAGCTTATCATAAATTATTATACCATACCGGTTTCCTTAGGTAACTGCTTCAACAATGGTAACAACTCATATTTTTTCATCAGTTACCCATGGGTTGTCCAACTGACCCGCTGCCCTATCAGGTATCCAGTCACTACATAACGAGACCCACTTACCCTCCTCTAGCTTTATAATAGCCATCAGGATGATTAGTAACAAGGGTTTGATTGTTATCCTTCCCAAGGTTGTTCAAAATGTTGTAATTGCTATTATAACCAGTCATATGTACCATATACACCTTTTTCCATGGTATATATAATGTTTTGTTATGTACTGCTCCTTTTTCTTCAATAAAAAACATATAAAAAAATAAAAAAAAAACATATGCAATTTTATTAGATTCATCCATAAAAAAGGAATCAATACCTGTAATTTCTTTCTCTTTGATTGAACAATATGTATTTGCCTACCCTTACTTGCAAGATCGCCTTTCTCTTCACCATCACTTCTACAAGATGAGTCTCTGAGTTGACGGGCACATCCTGTAAAAAAAACCTTTTTGTGCTCCACAAGGAGAAATTTTTTTTTTTTTTTTGAGACACAAAACCTCTTTTCTTCCCTAGTTGATTTTTTTGACTTAATTAGGACATTGTTATGCGATATCTCTGCCCTACTCCGAAAAATCCTATATTTTCCCTCCATTGTCTGGGTCTTGTACCAGCCAATTGAGCCCATCTTTCAGCTGTAACAATTTTTTCAAGAAACTATTGATGGGACCTTATCATGATACAGCAACTGAAATACCATTTCTTGCTGCTGCTGTTGGCACTACTTCTACTTGCTACATAAGTTAAACACTGCATTTTTGTCATTTTGACATGAAAGTTGAAGGGTAAATTATGTTACGGGATAGCGGTATGGATGTTTCTGACAGTCCAGAAGTGGTTCAGCCATGACAGGTATAATAAAAGGTTAATGAGCAATGAAGGGGAAGCACACACAGGGTTTAATGCTCAGTGAATGTTAAATGTACAGTAAAGCGTTAATGCACAGTAACTTATGAGTGTGCAGCCAACCTTTGTCAAGGTAAGTCAGTCCCGTGAGTGGTCAGATATGCTTTGTTAGATTATATATGTATCTACTGCTATAACTTTTAGTTGTGTTCCATAACTTAAACCAGGCGTCACCAACATCCCACTTTGACCCTCAACTGCTAAAATTATTATTGCTGCCTTAACTATCATCTATCACTCTATAAAAATGCTGGCAATGCCAATAAACCTGCAATACAGAAGAATTGAGAACAGTTTCATTCAACACTAACAATCAACAAAGACACCATATATGTTATGGTAATAAGTGAGAGCAGCCCCAACACTTACTACAGTTGTATCTTTGAGACAAACACTGTGAGCTGCACTAAGTGAAGTGTCCAACTTCAATATTCCCCAGAAAATGGCAATTACTATGCTCTGCATAGCTTTTACACAGCAAAGGTATTACATAGGGTGATACAGCTCTAAACACATTGCAGAGCTAACCAATTGCCGACATCTATCTGATGACATAATACTGCCTGAATAGCACAGAAGAATATGAAAGGACACGAAAGCAGCATAGGAAAAGCTATCAAACACAACTTGGGAAAAACTACAGCTTGCAAAAACCTGTCCAGGTCAGGGAATAGTTCTGATTTGCTCAGTTTCATTTCTACACTTTGCCATAGCGGAATCAATCTCTTTTGAAAAACAAAATTGCATTTCTAGTTGATAGTTTTACAGTCAAGTAAGGGTTAAATAGACAGTTGCTATGCACATCTCTGTTATTAGATCTAACCAGATGCATCAGACATGTACTATTACAGGGGACAAAATGCAGGCTGCAGTTCCCCCTACACTCTGTAATTAAACACTAAACTACTGATTAAGTAAAATGCTGCACGTTAAATTGCCCCGGAATTGGACATTTATATTAATAGGTAGATTAGAAGTTGACCTTTTCTGATACTCCATCTGTTGTACTGCACTGAAAGGGTAATTTGGAGCATAACATGCTGATTTTTTGGTCAAACTGAGATAAGCAGCTAATTGTACTTTATGTAACTTTTTAAAGAACCCGAAATAAAATGGGATTTTCTTTTTTTAATTTAAAGCATGTTTCAATCTGTACCTCTTAGTTGTAATATACATGTAGTTTGAGTTAGGAATTCTAATATCCAATACACTTTCTAAACCTTATACTTTGATTGTTATAACCTAACCATATTAAATGTTTTTTGTAGGGTAAGCTCTGCCACTTGGGCAAAAGATAAAATTGCGTGCCTTGATATGACACAAAACAGGATTGTGCACATTTATTTAGGCTTCACCATTATCTCTACGGAATCCACCATTTATATAGTATTTAGTATGAACATCAGACACCCCTTTAATCTACGACTAACTGTAAAAATCGAGCCAAGAAAAAACACACACATAGACTGATAATCCTTGCAACCACGGATCTACTCTCTGCACCAAAGCACCATCAGAGATTTGAGTATTTTCTTTGCATAGCCAGAACATTTCAACTGTAAGTAATCATGACTCCCTGCATATTGTTTAATTTCCATTATCATATTATACATTATGTTTGCACCATGGCATAATAATGGCTACTAATTTTACAAAATTTAATAGACAAGAACACCACATATAAATAGACAGAAATAAGTTTTTAACAGTATAGATTATAGATAGTTCATATGCTTGCACAGTAAAATACACAGTTTGCATACAAAAACATACATGCAATTAAAAAAATAATAATCTCAAGAAACCAGAATACATATGCACATTGTCAGTAAGTAATTTCACTTGAGATCCCTTGTAATATTTATACTAGCTATCAGGATTAAAGGAGAAGTACAGCCAAAGCTCGTTTGGCTGTACTTCTCCTGTGAAATTTTAGAAGTGCAGTTTGTTCTGCAGTCCTGTGACCCATTTTCAGCAGACAGTCGGCTGAAGCCCACTGTTGGCTGACATCACAGAGCCAGTCCAGGCTCAGGAAAGATCACGACCATGTGGTCAGGATCCACCCACATGCCTGGAGCGGCTACTGGCTCAGCCTCTCAGCGCCCCCACTCCCTCCAAAGCCCAGCTTGTAGGGGGGCAGAGCAGAGATTGGTGACTGACAGTCCCCAGCTTTCTGCTCACGGAGCTCTGAGAACCGAGCGATTGATGGTGTTTGATCACTCAGTACTCAGTCTTTGAGCCAGCGGGAGACAGATGCAGCATCGCACCAATGCTGCATCCACCTAGGTAAGTGTTTTTCTAAACAAAATGATCCCATGGGATAGGTTTGAGGCAAACTCAACCTATTCACAGTTGCAAACATGGTGAACTTTTGCCAGGTCACCACCATAGCAAGCAACTGCCAATAATTCACTTTCTGACCTTTGAACTTAGATCAGGCAGAAATATTGACAATGTGCTTAGCTGTGATAGAAAAAGCATAGGTGCTGATAAAGTATGACAGTAACACGTTAAAGTAGTTTTAAAGCTTTATTTTTTAAATAAAAATAACAAACATTCCTATACTTAGCTGCTCTGTGAAATAGTTTTGCACAGAGCAACCCTGATCCTCTTATTCTGCGGTCCCTCGCTGGTGCTCCAGGTACCTTATCTTCATTGGGTGCCCCCAGGGAAAGCTGCTTTATCTGGGGGCACCAGTGCATGCTCGCTCCCAAGTCCAGCTGCTGCGTCCATTGATACAGACAGGGAAATGTGGCTCCACCCCCTGCTCCCATGTCACTGGATTTGATTCCCAGCATCTTAATGCTGATGTTTACACTACAGCCACATACACAGCCTACATTCATAAAAATTTTCTTTTCACCTGACATATTTCTTTATATCTTTTGCTGGTGGCAATTGATTTTTTGGACAGCCCGTCCCTATCCACATGCACTGCAGTCATTGTAGGCTGCATGTGTTTTTTTACAGATCATGCTTCCTAATTTTTCTGGCTGCAAAAGGTTTTATTTACAGTATGTCCCTGTCCACATACACTTCAATGATAACAGACTGCAGTTGTTTTAAGATATAGCATATATCCTAATTGTTGCAAGCTGCAATTTTTAAAAAAAATTTATTATTAATGGGCAATGTGGGTTCAACACAGAAACTTGTTGTTTTTTTGTTGTTGTTTTTTAAGGGTTATAGAAGGCCCTTTCAACTGTTCTTGAACTGCTCTTTTCCAAAACCAACAATATTCACAGAAAGACAAAATGACCCTTTATAAGGTCAAATGCACTTGTCAATTTAGTTCAGACTGATTTTCAACTGACGCTACCAACACAAGAAGTCTAAGCCCTTGTACACACGGTCGGAGATTCCGACAACCAAATCATTCCAGACGAGGTCCGGAAGTGATGTTGTATACAGACGGTCGGACTAAGTTGTCGGAAAATCGGATTGTACATAACGTGATGACGTTATTTCGTTACAACGGGATTACATTCAGGCTAGTAGCCAATAGCTTTGGTCTAGGAATTTGTTCTGAGCATGCGTGGCACTTTGTCTGTGAGACTAGGCTAAACATGATCGGACTATGTCCGATCGGAGCATTTTGTCGTAAAATATTTCCGGCAAGTTGGAAAAGTTGGTCCGATGGATATTCCGACAGAAAAAGTCCCATGCAGACCACACACAGTCGGAATATCCGACAAAACGCTCCGATAGGAAACATTCCGACGGATTCTCCGACTGTGTGTACAAGGGCTTAGAGCGCAATCAGATCAGTTAAAATAGACCATGAAAGGGACATAGCGGAAGTGAGTAAAAAACAAACAAACAAATAAATTCTTTAACCACTTGAGATCCGCGCTATAGTCAAATGACGGCTACAGCGCGGATCTCAATTTCTGGGACTACGTCTATTGACATCGTCCCCTTTAAGAGCTCCCCGCGCGCTCCTGGGAGCGCGCATCGGGGAAAATCTGTGTTGGTAGTGTCCCCTGGACACAGCCAATCACAGATCGCTGTAAACGGCCAATCACAGCGGCTGTTTACAGCGCGATCGCCGCCTCCAATGGGTGATGATCTCAAATGTAAACAAATGAGATCATCACCCATTGCCAAATGTGTCTCCTCACACAGCGATAGCGTGTGAGGAGACAGAGCGAGTGAGTGTTCTCTAGTAGTGTAAACGTGCCAGTGCCAATATAAACCCTGCCAGTGCCCAGATGTACCCCAACTGTGTCCAAATCTACCCCACCTGTGCCCACCTGTGCCCACCTGTGCACCGCCAGTGCCCACCTGTGCACCGCCAGTGCTCCATCTGTGCACCACCAGTGCCCGCCAGTGCCCGCCAGTGCCCATCTGTGCACCGCCAGTGCCTGCCAGTGCCCACCAGTGCCAATCGGTGCCCATCTGTACCAATCGGTGCCCATCTGTGCCTCATCAGTGCCCATCTGTGCCGCCTAAGCAGTGCCCATCTGTGCCGCCTCAGCAGTGCCCATCTGTGCCGCCTCAGCAGTGCCCATCTGTGCCACATCAGCAGTGCCCATCTGTGCCCATCTGCTGCCTTATCAGTGCACATCCGTGCAATAAATCAGTGCACATCTGTGCCGACCCATCAGTGCCCATCTGCCGACTCAGCAGTGCCCATCTGTGCCGACTCAGCAGTGCCCATCTGTGCCGACTCAGCAGTGCCCATCTGCCGCCTCAGCAGTGCCCATCTGCTGCCTCAGCAGTGCCCATCTGCCGCCTCATCAGTGCACATCCGTGCAATAAATCAGTGCACATCTGTGCCAACCCATCAGTGCCCATCTGCCGCCTCAGCAGTGCCCATCTGTGCCGCCTCAGCAGTGCCCATCTGTGCCGCCTCAGCAGTGCCCATCTGCTGCCTCAGCAGTGCTCATCTGCCGCCTCATCAGTGCACATCCGTGCAATAAATCTGCACATCTGTGCAATAAATCAGTGCACATCTGTGCCGACCCATCAGTGCCCATTTGTGCCACCTCAAAAGCGCCCATCTGTGCCACCTCAAAAGCGCCCATCTGTGCCACCTCATCATTGCCCATCAGTGCTACCATGGCTAAACGTGTCTTTTCCGCTGAGGAGGCGTACCAAATTATTTCCACGGCCGACGAGAGCAACGGGGAGCTCTCCTCTTCAGATTCCTTTTCGGATTCGGATTCTGAAGCCGACGTAAATTATGAGCCAGTCCTCAGCAGTGAAACACTGACTGAATCCGAGGAGGAAGATATCCGGCCCATCAAGCGAAGGCGTTCTAGTGAGGCAGTGCCGTCCACCAGCACCGAAGTGCCGTCCACCAGCACCGCAGTGCCGTCCACCAGCACTGCAGTGCCGTCTACCAGCACCGCAATGCCGTCCACCAGCACCGCAGTGCCCCAGCAAGAAAGGCCAAGTACCAGTGGGGTGTCATCTCAGCCCCAAAGGGTTAGGAGCCATGCTGGCCTTCCCTATGCCCTTCAGAACACCTTGTGGCTTCCTCCTAATTCAGGAGAGGCCAATGTTCCCCCTTTCACCGCCCAGCCAGGAGTCCAGGTGGACACGGAGAATTTTAGCCCTATAGATTTTTTTAATTTAATTTTTACGGAGGACATGTTGGCGTCAATTGTGGCCCAGTGCAACCTGTATGCACAACAATTTATTTTTTAAAATCCAACCTCCTATTATGCCCGTCCCTACGAATGGAGAGACCTAACAGTGGAGAAGTTCAAGCTTTTTTTAGGCCTCACATTTAATATGGGACTCAACAAAAAAAATCAATTACGTACCTACTGGTCAACCCACCCCCTCCACCACTCACCGCTCTTCTCTGCGGTAATGCCCAGAAGCAGGTATCAGATCATCCTGAGGTTCTTACATTTCAGTGACAATTCCCAGTGCCTTCCACTAAATGATCCAAATTATGACCGCCTTTACAAAATTCGACCAATACTAAATTATTTTTCAGAAATATTCCCCAAATTGTTTACCCCGGACCAACACATATGTGTGGATGAGTCCCTTATTAAATTTAGCGGCAGGCTTAGAATGAAGCAATTTATGCCCAGCAAAAGGGCCCGCTATGGGGTGAAGGTCTACAAATTATGTGACCGAGCCACAGGGTACACATATTCATTCAAGGTGTACGAAGGGAAGGACACCCAGCTACAGCCCCCTAATTGTCCGGACTACTTGGGATCCAACGGAAAAATTGTTTGGGACCTCATATACCCCCTACTGGATAAAGGCTACCACCTCTATGTAGATAACTTCTATACATCTCTGCCCCTGTTCCACAACCTTCACCGGAAGAAGACGCCAGCATGTGGCACTGTAAAAAAGAATCGGAAGGGCTTTCCTCAAAGTCTGGTGAACAAGAAGCTGTGGAAAGGAGAAACCGCAAGTCTAAGAAACAAGGAGGTTCTGGCAGTGAAGTGGAGGGACAGAAGGGATGTATACATGTTATCTTCTATCCACAACGATACCTTCGTGGAAATCCCCAGAAGGAATGGCCCCGTAAAGAAACCCAAATGCATTTCCGAATATAATTTGTTCATGGGAGGAGTCGACTTCAACAACCAAATGATGGAACCATATCTGGTCACAAGACGGACATACCATTGGTACAAAAAAGTAGCAATTTATTTTTTTCAATTGCCCATTTATAATTCATATGTCATTTACCGCAACGCCACCCAAAACCCCAAACGTTTCTTTGGCTACCAGGAGGAAGTTTTCACTGCCCTTATTTTCCCAAACGGCCCACCAGAAAATATCAGATCAGACGTTGTTAGTCGACTCTCCGAGCGCCACTTTCCGGATAAAATCCCCCCCACACCAACAGGCAAAAGACGCCAAAAAAGATGTAAGGTGTGTACCAGAGCAGGAGTCAGAAGAGACACATCTTATTATTGTGCACAATGTCCTTCCCAACCAGGCCTCTGTATAGGCGACTGTTTTCGGCGTTACCATACTTCAATAAATTTTTAGTGAAGTATGGTAAACATAATCCTCAGTTCCTGCCTTCATACACCTTCACACCCCTTATGCCACTGCCTGCTCTGTAACTGACCCTGGCTAGTTATTTGACCGCTCTTATGCCTGCCAATTCTGTACATAACGCTGCCTGATCTGGAACTTACCCTGGACTGTTATTCGACCATGCTTTTGCCTAACGATTCTGTACATACCTCTGCCTGATCTGGAACTGACCCTGGACTGTTATTCGACCATGCTTCTGTCTAACGATTCTGTACATATCTCTGCCTGATCTGGAACTGACCTTGGACTGTTTGACCACGATATTTGCCTGCCTCTTGGACTGATCTTGTATTCTGCAACTGGACTAGTGGGATTCAACACGGGGTCTCACATATGTGAGGGGCTCCAGTATAGTTTTTCTGGAAGAAGAAAACAATTTTCTTTGTTTTCTTATTCCTAGATTAGGGTCTGGAGACTCTGAGGCTTCAAAGAGATTTGGGAGGGAGAAGCCTCTACCCCTATCCCCATTCTGTCCTGAACGAGGCTCTACTTCTGTCTGCTGCCTGTAGGACTTACTGCCATCATGCCGCACTGTCCACACCACAAGGACCTGCCTACTACCAGGACCAATATTTTTGGCACTGCTGACATCTCTGCACTGACCCTGGACTGTAATATGGACAGTATCCCTGCCTGCTGCCTAAAAAACTTTGTTCGCTGTTGCTGACCAAGTCCCTGCCTGCTGCCTGGACCAGTGATATCCTCCTGTGGACAACTGCGCTTCTAAAACCACAGGTAATCTTTTCTTTACCCTTTGCTCAGCATAATGTATTTGGGGGTGTAATTCTTGGTATGTGCAGGCTATGTGTCCCTGGAACGCCGACGGTGTTTCTTGCATGTTGCGACTCTGTATGTGGTCAGGCTGTGTAAAAGTCTCACACATGTGGTATTGCCATACTCAGGAGGAGTAGTAGAATGTATTTTGGGGTGTTATTTTTGCTATGTAAATGCTATGCGTTGGAAATATCTTATAAACGGACAACTTTGTGTAAAAAAAAATGCGTTTTCATTTTTTTCCACATTTTCCAAAAACTTCTGGAAAAAAATGAACCATTGAAAAGACTCATTATGCCTCATAGATTATATGTTGGGGTGTTAGCTTTCCAAAATGGGGTCATTTTCTGGACGTTTCCATTGCCCTGGTGTTCCAGGGCCTTCAAAACTGTAATAGGTGGTTGAGAAATGAAATGTGTAATTTATGCTCCTAGAATGCCTGAAGGCGCTACTTCAAAATTAGGCCTCTGTATGTGGTCAGGCTGTGTAAAAGTCTCACACATGTGGTATCGTTATACTCAGGAGGAGTAGTAGAACGTATTTTGGGGTGTTATTTTTGCTATGTAAATGCTATGCGTTGGAAATATCTTATAAACGGACAACTTTGTGTAAAAAAAAATGCGTTTTCATTTTTTTCCACATTTTCCAAAAACTTCTGGAAAAAAATGAACCATTGAAAAGACTCATTATGCCTCATAGATTATATGTTGGGGTGTTAGCTTTCCAAAATGGGGTCATTTTCTGGACGTTTCCATTGCCCTGGTGTTCCAGGGCCTTCAAAACTGTAATAGGTGGTTGAGAAATGAAATGTGTAATTTATGCTCCTAGAATGCCTGAAGGTGCGACTTCAAAATTATGCCTCTGTATGTGGTCAGGCTGTGTAAAAGTCTCACACATGTGGTATCATTATACTCAGGAGGAGTAGTAGAATGTATTTTGGGGTGTTATTTTTGCTATGTAAATGCTATGCGTTGGAAATATCTTATAAACGGACAACTTTGTGTAAAAAAAAATGCGTTTTCATTTTTTTCCACATTTTCCGAAAACTTCTGGAAAAAAATGAACCGTTGAAAAGACTCATTATGCCTCATAGATTATACGTTGGGGTGTTAGCTTTCCAAAATGGGGTCATTTTCTGGACGTTTCCATTGCCCTGGTGTTCCAGGGCCTTCAAAACTGTAATAGGTGGTTGAGAAATGAAATGTGTAATTTATGCTCCTAGAATGCCTGAAGGTGCGACTTCAAAATTAGGCCTCTGTATGTGGTCAGGCTGTGTAAAAGTCTCACACATGTGATATCGTTATACTCAGGAGGAGTAGTAGAATGTATTTTGGGGTGTTATTTTTGCTATGTAAATGCTATGCGTTGGAAATATCTTATAAACGGACAACTTTGTGTAAAAAAAAATGCGTTTTCATTTTTTTCCACATTTTCCGAAAACTTCTGGAAAAAAATGAACCATTGAAAAGACTCATTATGCCTCATAGATTATACGTTGGGGTGTTAGCTTTCCAAAATGGGGTCATTTTCTGGACGTTTCCATTGCCTTGGTGTTCCAGGGCCTTCAAAACTGTAATAGGTGGTTGAGAAATTAAATGTGTAATTTATGCTCCTAGAATGCCTGAAGGTGCTACTTCAAAATTAGGCCTCTGTATGTGGTCAGGCTGTGTAAAAGTCTCACACATGTGGTATCGTTATACTCAGGAGGAGTAGTAAAACGTATTTTGGGGTGTTATTTTTGCTATGTAAATGCTATGCGTTGGAAATATCTTATAAACGGACAACTTTGTGTAAAAAAAAAGCGTTTTCATTTTTTTCCACATTTTCCGAAAACTTCTGGAAAAAAATGAACCGTTGAAAAGACTCATTATGCCTCATAGATTATACGTTGGGGTGTTAGCTTTCCAAAATGGGGTCATTTTCTGGACGTTTCCATTGCCTTGGTGTTCCAGGGCCTTCAAAACTGTAATAGGTGGTTGAGAAATTAAATGTGTAATTTATGCTCCTAGAATGCCTGAAGGCGCTACTTCAAAATTAGGCCTCTGTATGTGGTCAGGCTGTGTAAAAGTCTCACACATGTGGTATCGTTATACTCAGGAGGAGTAGTAGAACGTATTTTGGGGTGTTATTTTTGCTATGTAAATGCTATGCGTTGGAAATATCTTATAAACGGACAACTTTGTGTAAAAAAAAAAGCGTTTTCATTTTTTTCCACATTTTCCGAAAACTTCTGGAAAAAAATGAACCGTTGAAAAGACTCATTATGCCTCATAGATTATACGTTGGGGTGTTAGCTTTCCAAAATGGGGTCATTTTCTGGACGTTTCCATTGCCTTGGTGTTCCAGGGCCTTCAAAACTGTAATAGGTGGTTGAGAAATTAAATGTGTAATTTATGCTCCTAGAATGCCTGAAGGCGCTACTTCAAAATTAGGCCTCTGTATGTGGTCAGGCTGTGTAAAAGTCTCACACATGTGGTATCGTTATACTCAGGAGGAGTAGTAGAACGTATTTTGGGGTGTTATTTTTGCTATGTAAATGCTATGCATTGGAAATATCTTATAAACGGACAACTTTGTGTAAAAAAAAATGCGTTTTCATTTTTTTCCACATTTTCCGAAAACTTCTGGAAAAAAATGAACCATTGAAAAGACTCATTATGCCTCATAGATTATACGTTGGGGTGTTAGCTTTCCAAAATGGGGTCATTTTCTGGACGTTTCCATTGCCTTGGTGTTCCAGGGCCTTCAAAACTGTAATAGGTGGTTGAGAAATTAAATGTGTAATTTATGCTCCTAGAATGCCTGAAGGTGCTACTTCAAAATTAGGCCTCTGTATGTGGTCAGGCTGTGTAAAAGTCTCACACATGTGGTATCGTTATACTCAGGAGGAGTAGTAAAACGTATTTTGGGGTGTTATTTTTGCTATGTAAATGCTATGCGTTGGAAATATCTTATAAACGGACAACTTTGTGTAAAAAAAAAGCGTTTTCATTTTTTTCCACATTTTCCGAAAACTTCTGGAAAAAAATGAACCGTTGAAAAGACTCATTATGCCTCATAGATTATACGTTGGGGTGTTAGCTTTCCAAAATGGGGTCATTTTCTGGACGTTTCCATTGCCTTGGTGTTCCAGGGCCTTCAAAACTGTAATAGGTGGTTGAGAAATTAAATGTGTAATTTATGCTCCTAGAATGCCTGAAGGCGCTACTTCAAAATTAGGCCTCTGTATGTGGTCAGGCTGTGTAAAAGTCTCACACATGTGGTATCGTTATACTCAGGAGGAGTAGTAGAACGTATTTTGGGGTGTTATTTTTGCTATGTAAATGCTATGCGTTGGAAATATCTTATAAACGGACAACTTTGTGTAAAAAAAAAAGCGTTTTCATTTTTTTCCACATTTTCCGAAAACTTCTGGAAAAAAATGAACCGTTGAAAAGACTCATTATGCCTCATAGATTATACGTTGGGGTGTTAGCTTTCCAAAATGGGGTCATTTTCTGGACGTTTCCATTGCCTTGGTGTTCCAGGGCCTTCAAAACTGTAATAGGTGGTTGAGAAATTAAATGTGTAATTTATGCTCCTAGAATGCCTGAAGGCGCTACTTCAAAATTAGGCCTCTGTATGTGGTCAGGCTGTGTAAAAGTCTCACACATGTGGTATCGTTATACTCAGGAGGAGTAGTAGAACGTATTTTGGGGTGTTATTTTTGCTATGTAAATGCTATGCGTTGGAAATATCTTATAAACGGACAACTTTGTGTAAAAAAAAAAGCGTTTTCATTTTTTTCCACATTTTCCGAAAACTTCTGGAAAAAAATGAACCGTTGAAAAGACTCATTATGCCTCATAGATTATACGTTGGGGTGTTAGCTTTCCAAAATGGGGTCATTTTCTGGACGTTTCCATTGCCTTGGTGTTCCAGGGCCTTCAAAACTGTAATAGGTGGTTGAGAAATTAAATGTGTAATTTATGCTCCTAGAATGCCTGAAGGCGCTACTTCAAAATTAGGCCTCTGTATGTGGTCAGGCTGTGTAAAAGTCTCACACATGTGGTATCGTTATACTCAGGAGGAGTAGTAGAACGTATTTTGGGGTGTTATTTTTGCTATGTAAATGCTATGCATTGGAAATATCTTATAAACGGACAACTTTGTGTAAAAAAAAAATGCGTTTTCATTTTTTTCCACATTTTCCGAAAACTTCTGGAAAAAAATGAACCATTGAAAAGACTCATTATGCCTCATAGATTATACGTTGGGGTGTTAGCTTTCCAAAATGGGGTCATTTTCTGGACGTTTCCATTGCCTTGGTGTTCCAGGGCCTTCAAAACTGTAATAGGTGGTTGAGAAATTAAATGTGTAAGGCCGCGTACACACGCGCGGACTGTTCGCCCAACTTTGTCCGTCCAACAGTTTCGGCAAACAGTCCGCTCAAACTTAGCATGGACGGACATGGCCACACACGACGGACGAACAGTTTGCTGAAACCGTGCGCGATGACGTGAACGGCACGTACGACGGGACGAAAAATACGACGTCCTATACACTGCATTATAGCTTTCGGCGTGAAAATCCTTTCTGAGCATGCGCGCAACTTTGTTTGACGAACAAGCCTACACACGAGCGGACTGTTCGCTGAAACAAGGTTTCAGCGGACAGTTTTACGGAATTTCCGAAAAACCTTGTCCGTCCAACTGTCCGCTGAAACTGTCCGCTGAAAGCCCACACACGAGCGGACTGTCCGCCCAAACACTGTTCAGCGGACAAAGTTGGACGAACAGTCCGCCCGTGTGTACGCGGCCTAATTTATGCTCCTAGAATGCCTGAAGGTGCTACTTCAAAATTAGGCCTCTGTATGTGGTCAGGCTGTGTAAAAGTCTCACACATGTGGTATCGTTATACTCAGGAGGAGTAGTAAAACGTATTTTGGGGTGTTATTTTTGCTATGTAAATGCTATGCGTTGGAAATATCTTATAAACGGACAACTTTGTGTAAAAAAAAATGCGTTTTCATTTTTTTCCACATTTTCCGAAAACTTCTGGAAAAAAATGAACCATTGAAAAGACTCATTATGCCTCATAGATTATACGTTGGGGTGTTAGCTTTCCAAAATGGGGTCATTTTCTGGACGTTTCCATTGCCCTGGTGTTCCAGGGCCTTCAAAACTGTAATAGGTGGTTGAGAAATGAAATGTGTAATTTATGCTCCTAGAATGCCTGAAGGTGCTACTTCAAAATTAGGCCTCTGTATGTGGTCAGGCTGTGCGAAAGTCTCACACATGTGATATCGTTATACTCAGGAGGAGTAGGAGAATGTATTTTGGGGTGTTATTTGTGGTATGCACATTCCGTGTGGGAAAAATAAGCTATTACAATGAAAATTTTGTGGGAAAAAAAAAAAATCTTAATTTTGCTAAGAATTGTGGGAAAAAATGACAACTTAAAATAACTAACCATGCCTCTTACTAAATACATTGGAATGTCTACTTTCCAAAAAGGGGTCATTTGGGGGGCATTTGTACTTTCCTGGCTTGTTAGGGTCTCAAGAATGGAGATAGGCCTTAGTACATCAGATGTGATCTTTTTTTGCAAATCTTTATGATTTGCACCATAGCTTGTAGACTCTATAAATTTCACACAGATCATATAATATGCAAAAATTTGGGTTATTTTTACCAAAGATGTGTAGTAGTATAAATTGTGGCCAAAATTTATGATGAAAAATTGCTAATTTGCTAAATTTTGTCACAGAAACTGTCTTTTTTCATTTATAGCGCAGAAAATAAAAAACCGAGAGGTGATCAAATACCACCAAAAGAAAGCTCTATTGGTGTGAAGAAAAGGACAAAAAAATCATTTGGTTACAGTGTTGCATGACTGAGTAATTGTCATTCAAAATGTGAGAGCACTGAAAGCTGAAAATTGGTCTGGGACTGAGGGGGGTTTAAGTGCCCAGTAAGCAAGTGGTTAAATATAAACAGTAAAAAAGTGAGGCCAGAACATATTTGCCCCATAAAGGATAATGAAGGCAATTTGGTTACAAAAGACAAAGAGAAGGCAAAAGTTTTAAACGCATTCTTCTGCTCAGGTTTCACAAAGGAAATGGGGGGATATAGTAACCAAGACTGTAATGTTAATCTTAATAACACGTCACAGAATGTACCCTCATGGCTAACAGAAGACAGTATCACAAATAGACTTGAAAAACAACATAAATAAGTCACCCCGGCCATAGGGTTTACACCCAAGGGTTCTTAAGCAACTCAGTCAGGTGATAGCCAGATCATTGTTCCTAATTTTTATGGACAGTTTACTGGCTGGGATGATTGGAGAAAAGCCAACATGGTATTAATATTTAAAAAAGAGCCCAGAAATGTATATCCCTGGGAACTACAGTCCAAAGGGTGATGATAAAAAGAGAGTACTCGGAATGGTCTGGTGTGGTACGTGGGGTCACCCAAGAATCTGTCCTGGGACCAATTCTGTTTAATTTATTAATAAACGATCTATAGGATGGGATAAACAGCTCAATCTCAGTATTTGTGGATGATACAAAGTAAAGCAGGGGAATGACTTGGAAGGAGGGGATGATGGAAACCTTACAAGAAGACCTAACTGCAAATAAAATTATGGGATGGGCAAATACATAGCAAATGAGGTTTAATGTTGAAAAATGTAAAGTAATGCATTTGGGTGCTAAAAATACCAATGCAAGTTACTCACTAGGGCGAGAACCTCTGGGGGGAACCTAGGATGGAAAAGGACCTGGGGGTCCTAGTGGATGACAGGCTCAGTAATGGCATGCAATGCCAAGCTCCTGCAAGCAAAGAAAACAGAATATTGGCATGTATTAAAAAGGGGATTCTCTCCAGAGATAAAACGATAATTCTCCCACTCTACAAGACTCTGGTCAAGCCGCACCTGGAGACCAGACCAATTTTGAGCTTTCAGCGCTGTCGCACTTTGAATGACAATTGCGCGGTCATGCTACGCTGTACCCAAATTACATTTTTATCATTTTTTTCCAACAAATAGAGCTTCCTTTTGGTGGTATTTGATCACCTCTACGGTTTTTATTTTTTGCTAAACAAATAAAAAAATACAGAAATTTTTTAAAAAATATGTTTTTTTGTTTCAGTTTCAAAACTTTTTAAATAAGTAAGTTTTCTCCTTCACTGATGGGCACTGATGGGGCTACACTGATGAGCACTGATAAGGTGGCACTGATGGGCACCAATGAGGTGGCACCAATGAAGTGGCACTGATGAGGTGGCATTGATGGACACTGATATGTGGCACTGATGGACACTGAAAGGTGGCACTGATGGGTGGCACTGATGGGCGACACGGATGGGCACTGATAGATGGCACAAAGCTGGCACGGATTGGCATGGATGGGCGGCATGGATGGGTATGGATAAGCATTACAGATGGGCACTGATAGGTGGCACGGATGGGCACTGATAGGCGGCACAGGTGGGCACTGATAGGTGGCATTGTATTACATTATACTGTACTAATGGATGCCAATGAGTGCCAAACAATAATGCATGCCAATCAGTGATGCCCATTGTGGGCACTGATTGGCATCCATTATGGGCACTGATTGGCATCTATTGTGGGCACTGACTGACATCCCTGGTGGTCTAGGGAGGATTACCTTGTGCTGGGCATCCCTGGTGGTCTGGTGGCGTCCCTGGTGGCAGTCCAGTGTGGGCATCCTCCGGGGCTGCACTGATAATCGATCAGCATAGACCCCCCTGTCAGAGGAGCAGTTGATCGCACTCCTCTACTCGCGTCTGTGAGACGCGAGTGAGGAAAAGCCGATCACTGGCTTTTCCTATTTACACTGTGATCAGCCGTGATTGGACACAGCTGATCACGTGGTAAATAGTCTCCGTCTCCATACTCTTTACCGAGATCGTAGTTGCGGGGTGTCAGACTGACACCCCACAACAACGATTGCCGCGATGCGTGCCCCCGGGGGCTCAAAATCCTGATCACGTCATATGACGTCCAGTCAGGATTTTGGAACCACTTTGCCGTCGTGTATCTGCTATAGGGCGGACGGCAAGTGGCTAAACTTCGTAGAGGGTTCTTTACTGTCAAAGCTGTAAGGGTGTGGAATTCTCTTCCACAAGCAGTGGTATCAGCAAAGAGCATAGATAGTTTGAAAAAACTATTAGATGGGCACCTTAAGGACCACAACATACAGGGATATACAATGTACTATTGACATAAACACAAGCACACTCACATACCACAAGTTAAACTGGATGGACTGGTGTCTTTTTTCAGCCTTACAAACTATGTAACAAATCCAAAATACAAATTAAACCTTTTAAAAAGACTACACAATTACCAATTAATTGCATGCAAAAAGAGGGAATAGTAAAAATATAAAAACAATAAATAAAACAATAAAAAAATTAACTTGACCACCAAAAAAACAAATTTTTCTTTATTTCATTGGCAAACACAGCGCTCCATTATTGAAAAAACATAGTGTTATATCGCCCTCTACAGGAGTAGGCATAAAAAAGACTTGGCTACGTCAATTTTTAATTTTTATTTGCATTTTAAACTACTTTTTTTCTCTTGGATTTTTTCCTGTGAGATCCACAATCAACTGCCGGACTGGACGATGGGCTGGACACTAAGATGCAGTGGTTTTCCCAGTCTGGGCAGTGAGCGCATGCAGACTGCAGCTACACCTTAGGTCGAGCGTGACATAGCCCCACCAGGTGGGGGCTGGCCCTGCGAGTTAAATGTCTCACGAGGTTGCAAGCGTTCTTCATGGCCGACAGCCCCCCCACTTTAGTGGAGGGGGGGATCTGTCTGGGAGCGTTACCTGTGCACTTCGCTGGAGCGGTAAGTAAGGGGCCCCCTCCTCTCCTTCCTTGGAGTGGTGTGGGGCTCGGGTACTCCCTGGGGTGGTTGGTTCCTCTGGGGTTCTCCTCCACACCCCCTTCCATGGGTGAGGCCTAGGCCTCTGACCTAGGTGATTCGAACACTCTGTCCACTCCCCCCTCCAGGGTTGTCACTATGGGGGGGTACACCTTGGCACCTGCTGGATAGTTGGGCGGGTGACCAGGCATCCGCGCCCCCCCCTGTGGTGGCCCTCCACTAATTTAGGCCGTGGCTTTGTGGCCTACCAACTAGGCACTTGTTGGGCGAGAGGTCCTTCTTCCTCGGCTCTGCCTGGTATGGGCCCCCCTCGGGCCTGTGCACTCACGGCAGGCGGCCGAAAATTTAGGGCACGGCTTTTGCAGCCTACCAACAGTGTGAGGTGGCCCTAGAGTGGCCGGTGGAGGCTGCCGCTTTCCGTTGCGGGAATCCACCCTCCTTCCTCAGCTCTGCTTGTTCCGAGCCCCCCGTGTACCTGTGCACTCACGGAGGGCGGACAAAAATTTAGGCCACTGCTAGTCCACACGGCCACACCCGATGCCTTCTTCAGAGAGGGGCTCAGAGGGCCTTTTAGGGGGTTGTTTAGGTGGGCCCTCCATAGGCGCCCCCTATGTGGGGCCTTAGTGGATGTCTCCCATGAGGGGCCTCCACCAGTGCCCCATGTGAAGGGTCCAGTGGTGCCCCCTGTGCGAAGCATCCGTAGGCGCCCCATGTGTGGGGTCTCAACCAGTGCCCCCGTTAAGCTAAGGAATGAATACCTCTCATTGGTGTCTGTGTGCGTGCTTTCCTCCCACATTATTTTTGAAACATTCTTTCAGAGGCAGGCAGAAGCAATCAACCCTCGAGTTTAGGGGTAGACTTGAGCAGACCAGGAAAAAAAATGCAGTTCAGATAATCAGAGCAGAGCCAAAATGTAACCAGCCTAGGGCAGGGGAGGAGTGACATAGCCACTTTTGGACTACATCACTGTCAACCTACAGAGAGGGTAGTGTTAGATTGACTAGTAAACATAGATGGACTTTGCTAACAAATTAAATTGATTGTAAAGCTTCATTTTTTTCCCCCTAAAATATGTTGTAATAAACATGTTACATTTGCCTACTCTGTGCAACAGTATTGCATAGAGCATTGCCATTGCTCGCCTTCTGGGGTCCACTGCCAGACCCTCCGTGCCTCCTTCCTTCTGAGTGCCCATATAATTGGCCACTTGCTATGGGGGGCACTTGTGTAAGCTCAATCCTGATCCAGGCCACGTGTCTATATACACACACACAGCGTGCCTATGCTCCACATCCCTCCTCACAGGATTTGATTGACAACAGTAGGAGCCAATGGCATTTGGGGGGGGGGGAGGGGGGTAGCTGATCATGGAAGGTTTTTATCTTAAGGCATATTGCCTTAAGATAAAAAAAACCTCCTGCCTTTACAACCACTGTAAAATTGAACTCCAGATAACAGCAGTAAATAAGCTTTTTTCCTTGGAGGGGGAGAGGATAAAAGTTTTACCCAAATGAACAGAAGCTGACGTGTTTAACCACTTGAGATCCGCGCTATAGTCAATTGACGGCTACAGCGCGGATCTCCTTTTCCGGGACTACGTCTATTGACGTCGTCCCGTGCACGAGTGGCCTGCGCGCCTCCTGAGGGGTGCGCGGCGCGCTCTGTGATCAGCGAGTCTACGAGACTCGCCTGATCACCGATCCGTGCAAGGGGTCGATCCCGACCCCTTATCACGTGATCAGCTGTCAGCCAATGACAGCTGATCATGTGATATAACGGAGTCGGTAATCGGCTATTATTCCTGCTGACAGCGCGAGGAGAAAAAAAAAAAGCCGATCACCGGCGGCCGTGATCGGGACATCAGTCCCGATCATGGCCAGCACTGCTAGTGCCCACCTGCAACCCTGTCAGTGCCCACCTGCCCCCTGCCAGTGCAACAATAAAAAAAGTAAGTGCCCCCCGTCAGTGCCACCCAGCAGTGCCCATAGTGCCACTCAGCAGTGCCCACAGTGCCACCCAGCAGTGCCACCCAGCAGTGCCCACAGTGCCACCCAGCAGTGCCCACAATCTGCCTTAACAAAGGTGCTTCCCCCGTGCCACATATCCGTGCCCATCAGTGTCATCTACCAGTGCCCAGCAGTGCCGCCCATCAGTGCCCAGCAGTGCCACCTATCAGAGCCACCTATCAGTGCCCATTAGTCCCATCTATCAGTGGTACCTATCTGTGCCACCCATCCGTGCCACCCATCCGTGCCACCCATCTGTGCCACCTATTCGTGCCATCTTATGTGCCCATCTTTGCCCATCAGTGCCGCCATCAGTGCCGCCTTATCTGTGCCCATCGGTGCTGCCTTATCTGTTATCAGTAAGCAAGTGGTTAAGCACCCCTGTGAACGTTAAATGGCTTGTCTCAATCCTGTTACTTGGTCTGTTGAAAGTAAAAAATGAAAAATAACAGGCTTACTGCTAGATCAACCTTTTGAAAATAAAGGAATCTAATCTAAGCATTGGTATATATTTAAGGAAATGTAATAGCTTCACAACTATGAATCCATGTAGGAGATCGGGGCTGTATTTAGCTGCTAAGAGTGTGTACTATTTTACCTACCATGCAATTCACTGTTCTTCTATCTGCAAATTATAAGATATGCAATAGTGTTTGTAAAAGCCTTTGCTTTGCCTTATATTGTAAAACTGGAAATGTATTATTGGCAGCTGGGAGGATTCTAACAACTTGATAGTAATTATTCAGTTGAATATGTACTGTATTCTGTAATGTTTCACAGAGCACCAGGTTTACCTTGGAGTCACCTTAAGGCACTTTTCCTTTTATGGTGTTTCAACCACAAGACATCTGTATGCTTTTTATTTTGCCTTATCTCATTTCTGTTATAAATGTGTACTTGAGGTTACTCACTCAATAGGACTTAAAGGGGTTGTAAAGCTTTGTTTTTTATTTTCTAAATAGGTTCCTTTAAGCTAGTGCATTGTTAGTTCACTTACCTTTTCCTTCGATTTCCCTTCTAAATGTTTTTATCTTTGTCTGAATTTCTCACTTCCTGTTTCTCCTCAGTAAACTTCACACCATCATCCGAGCGGTGTTTAGTCAGCCAGAACAGCTTACTGAACAGCTTACTGAGGAGGAACAGAAAGTGAGAAATTCAGACAAAGAAAACAAAGAAAAAAAACATTTAGAAGGGAAATCGAAGGAAAAGGTAAGTGAACCAACAATGCACTAGCTTAAATGAGCCTATATAGAAAATAAAAAAACAAACCTTTACAACCCCTTGAAGTTCATTGAAATTACTGCAGCAAGCCAATAATCAAATTAAGCTCCCTGCCCCATCCACAGTCATACATTGTAGAAAAAAAGGTTCAAATACTTCCCTAGGTTGCAAAAAAAAAAACCCTGCCCTGTCATGCCTTCAGCAAGTGTTTTTCTTATGCTCTGTTGTTTAATATTTGACTATGCTAATAGTATGTAAAGTAATTGTAATATCGCCATCTAGTGGTTCTTTTACATACTTAGTATCTGTGAATAATTTACTGAAGGTAGGTATAGGTTGTTGCTTAAAAGCCACCGTAGCTTCCCATAATTCCACTGGTCTATATCATGAGGTCTTATGCCGCGTACACACGATCAGACTATCCAGTGGACTAGGTCCGCGGGACTTTTGGCGGGAGTCCGCCGTACTTTTGAAATGAACGGACTTGCCCACACAGAGGAAAGTCCGTTCATTTTGAACGTGGCTCCAGGTAGCCGGGACTAGCGAAGGAAGTCAATGTCAGTGTCAGTGGTGATATCGAAAAAACGCCATGGGGGTCCCCCAAGGTCCATATCAGACCCTTATCCGAGCACGCAGCCCCGCCGGTCAGGAAAGGGGGGGCGTGCAGTTGTTGATGTGGACAAAGGCCTCTTCCCAACAACCCTGGCTGTTGGTTGTCGGGGTCTGTGGGCAGGGGGGCTTATTGGAATCCGGGAGCCCCCTTTAATAAGGGGGCCCCAGGATACCGGCCCCCCACCCTATGTGAATGAGTATGGGGTACAATGTACCCCTACCCATTCACCTGGTGAAAAAATGTAAATAAAACACAACACAAGGATTTATTGCACAGCTCCGGTGGTCTTCTTCCATCTTGGGGGGTCTTCTCACTATCTTCTGCCCTTTTGCTAGCTCTTTTACTAGCAGAGGAGCCGCCCAGGGGTCTTCTTCTAACTTCAGGGTCCTTTGCCTCTGCTTTCTTCCTTTAGCTCTTTTACTAGCGGTGTCCCGGTCTTCTGTCGCCGCTACCTCTTCTTCCGTCTTTGGGGGATCTTGCCCCCCTCTTCAGTTCTTCTTGTCGGTGGCCCGGTCTTCTGTCATCGTCACCGGCGCCGACGCCTTCTCTTTTCTTCTTCTTTTCTTCTTCCTCTTCTTCCTTGAGATGTTGACTAAGTGCTCTCTCTGGCCGCAATTACAGGGATGTAGTGTGTGGTGACATATATAGGGACAATGAGCGGGGTCACCGGGTGATGTCCCCGCCCCTTATGATGTCACAGTCCCAGTCCGCCAGACTTTTGAAATTAAGTCCACCGGATAGTCTGATCATGTGTACGCAGCATTAGAGACAGCCCCCCGTAGCCATCTTCCATCTTCTCCAGGACTGCACACCTATTCAGTTGCAATTCTAATGTCAGCCTAAGGGAAACATCGAATGACATTAAACACTTACTAGATAATATAAAATAATATAAAATACAATTATTTATTGATTAAATATAAAACATGGAGGTAACAAATACTGGACTAGCCCAAATCATGTAATGACAGGTCCCAGTGACATACGCTAACATGTGGGACATGGACAACATATAACAAATTATTTATTCTATTTTGGTGTTGTCGCACTATATGCTGCTGCTGTTCTGTGCATGTTTGTTTTATCTTAATATTTTTTTACTTTAGCGCTGTTGCACTCCCTTTTGTTCTATATAACAAATAAGACAAAATGTCTGGACGTCAAGTGAATCAGTGTCAGTTGTGCTTACTAGGATATGCCGAGTGTTTAGCAACAGTTATAAGTAGAACAAGCTGACACCAACCCCCTGGGGGCTCAAGCCATGGGAGAGGGTGGGTGAGGGATGGAGAGGAGAGGATCATGGAATCCAGTCATTACTGTATATAGGGGAAATACTGTAACACAGCTGTTGTAAAGTCAGTAGTGCCGTTACAAATAGATTCTCAAAGCAAAAAATGTACATCAAAAAATCCAGATTTCAATATAAACTGTTGCCAGATTATGGGTATATTCTAGTATGATAAGTCCACTGTAGGCATTTACTTTAGTTAGTGGGCATTGCAAAGATAGTACTGGTATCCGACCGCTTTGTCTTATTTGTTATATGTTGTCCATGTCCCACATGTTAGTGTATGTCTTTGGCTAGTCCAATGTGACCTGTCATTACATGATTCGGGCTATTTAATCAATAAATAATTGTATTTTATTTTATCTAGTAAGTGTTTATTGTCATTCGATAAGCCCCAATTATTTTCTGTCCCCTTCTGTTCCTGTTGTGTCTACAGTTTTTTTTCCAGGGGCTGAATGACAGACACCACTACATACATTTAAAAACTTGCTGGTTCAAGCCTCTTTTCAACACGTTTAGCTTTACAGAAACATCGCTGGTATGTTTATAACCCCTTTCCCTAGTTAGACTAGTGTGTTAGGACTGTATATTTTGTATATTGTGTATATTGATTCTATGTTATTGCTTTTATTTTAATTTTACTCTAACTTTCCTGCAATAAAAGTTGAAAAAAGGACCTTGCGCCTGCCTCAATGAGATGTTAAGGGAGGAGAGTTAGCTGTCTGACTAATTATACTTCAGCCACATATAGCGGGGGCAGAACACTGCCCCGTTACCAAATACTGGAGGTTTGGTTATGTGAAGGGATGGTCTTCCAGTTAGAGCTTCTACCTTAACCACTTAGAGACCAGCCCCCACAGTTGTCCTGCAGCAGGTTGGCTCTCCTGGGCGAATCGGCGTCATGGTACGTCGGCCACTTTAAGACCTCTGCGGGCACCAGAGCTGATTCACATGCCCGATCGCTCCTGAGTGTGACAGAATGGAGATCTGTCAATGTAAACAGACAGATCCCAGTTCTGTCAGGCGAGGATAGACAGATTGTCTGTTCCTAGTGATTAGGAGCAGCGATCTGTCTCCTCCCCCCGTCACTACACTGCGCCCAGAGTTAGAAACATCTCCCTAGGGAACACTTAACCCCTTGATTGCCCCTAGTGTCAACCCTTTCCCTGCCAGTGACATTTATACAGTAATCAGTGGCTATTTTTATCTCTGATCTCCGTATAAACGTCAATGGTCCCAAAAAAATGTCTGATCTGTCCACCGTAATGTTCGCAGTCCCACTAAAATCGCTGATCACTGCCATTACTAGTAAAAAAAATAAAAAATAATAATAATTATAAAAATGCCATAAATCTATCCCCCCATTTTGTAGACACTTTAACCTTTGCGAAAACCAATATAGGCTTATTGCAATTTTTTTGCTGGAGCCGCGATACCGGGAGAGATGTCCACGGCCGGAGGGGGGGGTCGAGGACGGCTGTGGGGGCTTCGATGTAGGGTAAGTAATACATAATGAGCTAGTATGCTATGCATACTAGCTCAATATGCCTTTGTCTTGCAGGTTATTTTTTTAAGGGTTTACAACCACTTTAAAGATGCTGGGGACTAAAATAGAGATGATATTGAACGGTTCCATCATAGTTCCCTGTTCTGGCTGTAACTAACCTGACTTCAGTTTATGCTGAGTATATAAGGGCTGAACACACCCCTGTTTGGTTTGCAGCAGAACTCCCGAACAGGGGAAAAGTTCTGCCCAAAAACAGTGAACTCCTTTGAAGTCTATGGGAGCCAACATGAGAAATAAATATTGAGCATTTTGAAGGTTTATATCCAAGTAATTGGCCATAAAATGGGGTCAGCGTACAGCCATGGGAGACATGTAACAATGCAAATGTATTTAAAAAAATGATTATTTTTTCAGAAGCAGTGGTTTTAATGATGCTTAAAGTTCAACAATGGAAATGAAACATTCCATTGCATATAATGCCTAGCGGGCACTTAGTCTGTCTGTAAAGTGGTGCATCTGTAGCATGTACATAGTACCCCTACCCATTCACCCAAAAAAATGGCTGGCTTTCCATTTGACAGTTCTTATATTGTTAAGGCAGGGCCATTTGGCGACATCACCAGGTGGCATCATCCCCTTGCAAAGTCACTGACCCAGCATGCACCAGTTGCTGATGTCTCAAGGGAGACGGTGCCACCAGGTGACGTCGCCAGGTTGCCCCACCCATACCTATATAAGAACTGTCAAATGGCAAGCCAGCCATTCAGCGGTTTGCTTTCATGGCAGGTGGAGCCATTTTTTTCTTTTTTTTCAGGTTAGCAGTGTGGCGGGCTTCATGATTGATGATGGATTTACATCCCCCTGTCTCAAACAACCACCCCCCATGTTGAGTGCATGTGTTCTGGTATGGTTCAGGGTAGGTGCTCACTCATCCTCCCCCTTTCCTTGCCTGCCAGGCTGCATGAACAGATAAGGTTTTGGTATGGATTTTGAGGAGACCCCACATAGTTTTTTTTTTAAAGTTTGCCGAGGGGCTCCCTTTAAAATCCATACTAGACCCGATTGGGGCGGGACTCCCACGCTGTTTTCTTTTTAACTAGTTATTTTTACAGGCAACTGTTTTTTTTATTGTTTAGTTTTATTGAGCTGTCAATGGGGGAGCCCATTGACAGCTAACGACTCATCGGTTGTTAAGGAGGCTTCCCGGCATTAACAACTAGCATTTACTGTGCTTTGACTGGGCAAAACTTTGCCCAAGCAGAATGCATTGTGCTCCGAGCAGTGCATTGCAAGGCGTTCAGCGGGGCGAACATTCGCCTTACACCCTGCAAATTAAGATGTTCCCTGAACGGGGCAAGCAGCCAATGTTCGGTCCAAACTCATGCTCAGGCCGAACTGTTCGCCCAACACTAATGCTGAGCAATAGATTATCTGCACCCTACTCAATCCTCCTAGGAATTTCAAGTGAAAACAGCACAATCTAGGTGACATGTTTAATGTAAGGCAACCTAAGAAAATGTCATAACCATGGCAGGGAGATGTAGATCCCACCAAATTAACCTTGTAAAGGCTAAATTCACAATTTTTAGGTAGAATTCCACTTTTCATATTAAAAGAACCAAGACTATACAAAGATTGTACAATCAGATTGCATAGTGCATGACCAGCTTTATACAAGTATATAGGAGGGAGTGAATAGAGACACTCTGCTGTCATTGTTCTTGTGTAAACACACCAGTTTCACTATCCATTTACACCTAGTGTAACACTTGTTTTTCTGAGTTTGTTAAACATTTTTGCATATGGCAAGATGCGCATTTGCTTCTACATTTGGGGTTCCTTTAACAAACATTGGCTCTGAAAGTGCAACTAGTTATATTTAGAGGTATAAAGGTGGCCATACACTATACAATATGATTGTACAATCTCCTTTACATTTTCCAAAACTATATAATAGGAGGGCACACCTATCTATCCAGTCACTGTATCAAAACAGACATGCCCTTGCACAGCCTAGTTGATAGTAGATGTAAAGGAGATTAGAAAATCAGAGTATATAGTATATGGTGAGCTTTGCAGACTTCTCTTGTTGTCAATAATACAGCTCTGCTCCACTAGGATGTTACGTGATCACTCAGCTCCTGCACACTCTGCCAAATGAATGATCTATGCAAGAAGAAGGTAAAATACAAAAAATGATCAGCAGAAAAGGACATTGGCTGTGTATTCAAGGAGAATAGTGCTCACTGACTATAGATGCATGTAACTGCAATCTCCAGGAGAGGGAGGGCAGGTGCAGAGTGTGTTAATATGGTCAGCTGGTGAAGTACTTCCTAACATGTTTCATATCTTAAGGATGGATACCAGTTAATAATGCAGGAGTTTTCTATAGGCGACACTAGAGGCTGAGGTATGCCTGCTCTAGAATATAGAAAAAGGTTTTTTGTTTTTTGTTTTCTGCAACAAAGGTACTGTACATTAATGGTATATTAGTACATAAGAAAGCTTTTAAAGTGTTACATTGTTAAAGTGTAATTTCACTCTCTCAATCAACATTAACTATATTTAGTCCTTATGCTGCTAGTATTAGTAAATAAATAGGAAAATATATATATTATACATATTTACTTGTTTTCATTTTAACATTTCTTTAGTTACTTCCTGGTTTCCATGCCTAGGCAAATTATGTCCCAGGAGTCTTCAGGAGGGGTGGATGGGGTTTTCTCAGCTTAGCACACTCTCCTTCGTGTATGCCTGATATAAGAGCAGATGGATTCCAGGAAGTAAATGCTACATAAATCATCTGCCCTTACTCAAGAAGGCCATGGAAGTGTTTTTCAAGACAATCTCTCAGCAAAATAATGCATGAAGATATTAATGGATGGGTGTGTTTGCTCTGAATATAAAAAAATCAAATCAAATTGTGTTTTTGGTTTGTAGTGCTCAGATGCTGTGTAGTTCCGTTTTAATGTCTGCCTAGGGGGACTTGGTATTTCAAATAAAACTAATTAACAAAGCACACTAGATGCAGCAAGTTATTTTAAAGGCACATGCATTTTATTTTCTGTGTCTTTATTTTATGCCAGACTGGAATCTATATTTAAAACACCACCCTAATTACCTTCATCTATGGACTTTAGTTGTACAGACATAAGCTATTCTGTAGTAATTGTTGTGTATGTGTTCTTTTGTTTGATTTCTATTTCATCCAACTAAATGCATTCCTTGTGCCAGCATCCGGTTGCAGAGAATGAGAGGTTTTACAAGTGGTCGGTAAAGTAATCTAGACAGATCCTACTGTTATACCTTATTCTTTAATCCAGTATGCCTGCTGATTTTTTCCTATTACCTAGCTATATTGCTTACCCACTTTTAAGCAATCAAAAACAATAACTCCCTTGTTCCTTTCTGTTGTTGTTTATTTCTCTATAATGTATACTGCGTCATCACATTTAGCTGCCTGAAAACTTGTATTTTTAGAAGCATATGATTAACATAGCTATAACTGACAACACTAATGTACTCGTGTATAGCTTTTACCGTAAGAATGATTCAGATCAATGTATAGTCCATTTGTGTTGTTTTATTGTTTAGAAGTTTAATCTCACATTAGGTTTTATATTCATTTAAGTGCAGCATAGTGGTGTAATGATTTGAATTGCAGTCAGGAATGCAAACATCTCCAAAGAAAACCTGTACAGGTTCCAGTAAACCTTGCAGATTTTAATCCTTGTGCAGATTCTACCGAAATAATTATTTTTAAACCAAAATGCACTAAATGGACCTTGAACTATGATCAGCAGGAAAATAAGGGTAAATAAGGGGTTTGGGTTAAGCCAGTCCCTTACTATAAAAAGGGAGATACAGAGCAGCCATAATGTCAGTGAAGTGGAAGCTGCTGTAGGAAAATCATAGGAAGAATACTAAAAGCTGATAATCTGCACAGGTAAAGATTGGGGTTGGTTAAGAAATCAAAAATTCTGATTGCTAGCTTTTTATACAATCATCACCTTTGCTGCCTTTTTATTCTTATAATTGGGGCCTTTTCTTTCTTTCATTTTGATTTAAGGCCAGCAGTCATTATAAGTTCTTTTTTTTTTTCTTTGCTACAAGGTTTCTGTTTATAAAAAAAACTTGTTTTTGCTTTAGGGGTGGTATGTTTAATCAATTTTTGGATTTTTTATTTTATGTTGATAAGGCATTGTTCAGAGTGCTAATATTAGAGAATTCGTTAGTTACTGAACACTTGTCATTTAAGCTGTCTTTTGTTCCCAGCATTCCACGACAGTGTAAAAGGAAAAAAAAATAGTGCAAGAAGAGTGTACACCTAGACAAACTCACATCATATCACTCACATTTACCCCACCCCTAATCCCCATAATAAAATAATAAATAAAAGTTAGGCATACACCAGTTAGGCCTTTTGTTTAAACTTCCCTGCTGTTGGCCAATTTAGCACTGCAGTATTCTCTGTGATATATTAATTATTGCAATAATACCCTTATCTCTGCTCTTTGTTTGCACATTGGTGCCCAACTTTGTTATTTTAACCACTTCAGCTCCGGAAGGTTTACCCCTCATCATGACCAGGCCATTTTTTGCAATACGCCACTGCGTTACTTTAACTGACAATTGTGCGGTCGTGCTATGCTGTACCCAAATACATTTTCATCCTTTCCTTCTAACAAATAGAGCTTTCTTTAGGTGGTATTTGATCACCTCTGTAGTTTTTTAAAAAAAAGGTTGACACCTTTGAAATAAAAATCTTTCTGCTATAAAACATAATAATTATTATGTCCTCATCAATTTAAGCCAATATGTATTCTGCTACATTTTTTTGGTAAACATATCCAAATAAGCATACATTGATTGGTTTTCACAAGAGTTATAGCATCTACAAACTATGGGATATTTTGATTTGTTTATTTATTTATTACTAATAATGGTGGTGATCAGCAACTTACAACAGGACTACAAATCGGACACCTAATGCCGCGTACACACGATCAGACTATCCAGCAGACTTAGTCCAGCAGCCAATCCGCCGGACTTTGCAGCAGAGGTCCGCCGGACTTTCCAAACGAGCAGACATTCCCACACATGACCGGACTTTTCCGGCAGACTAGGTCGGGCAGACAATCCACTGGACTTTTGTCAGAGGTCCGCCGGACTTTTCAAATGAACGGACTTGTCTACACACAGAGTCCGTTCATTTTGAAAGTGACTCCAGGTAGACAGGACTAGCGAAGGAAGTCAATGTCGCCACCTCCATCAGCGAGATTGACACCTCGCTAGCCCCGATGCCTGGTATGGATTTTAAGGGGAACCCCTACGCCAAAATAATGGTATGGGGTCCCCCCTAAGTTCTTACCAGACCCTTATCTGAGAAAGCAGCCCGGCTGGTCAGGAAGGGGGTGGGGACGAGCGAGCGCCCCCCACCCCAATGCACCTTGTCCCCATGTTGATGAGGACAAGGGCCTCTTCCCAACAAGCCTGGCCGTTGGTTGTCGGGGTCTGCAGGCGGGGGGCTTATCGGAATCTGGGAGCCCCCTTTAATAAGGGTCCCCCACCCTATGTGAATAAGTTTGGAGTACATGGAACCCCTACCCATTCACCTGAGGGAAAAAGTGTTAATAAAAAAACAACAACACAGGTTTTTAAAGTAGTTTATTAGACAGCTCTGGGGGTCTTCTTACGGCTTCGGGGGTCTTGTCCCGCTCTTCCGTTCTTCTACCGGGCCTCCGCTATCTTCTTCCAGCTCTTTTACTACCGTTGGCCCAGTCTTGTTGATGTCGCCGCCTTCTTCTTCTTCTTCCTTCTTCTTATCTTCTTCCGATGTTGACACGATACTCTCTCTGGCCTTAATGCCAGGGACGCGTTGCACATCGACTTATATAGGCATAGGGGCGGCTTACTGGGTGATGTCACATGATGACCCCGCCCCTTATGATTTCACATTTCCAGGCATACATGCCTGTGTCTTATGCCGTGTACACATGAGTGTAAATTCAGCCAGCAAAAGACTGATAAGAGCTTTTGGTCGGTAAATACGATCGTGTGTACACTCCATCAGACTTTTGCTGGTTGAATTTCGACCCGCAAAAGATTGAGAGCATGTTCTCAATTTTTCTGTCAGAAAAAGTTCCTATCCAAAAATGCATTTGTGTGTATGCAATTCCGACGTGTAAAAACTCACGCATGCTCAGATTCAACTACGAGATGGAAGCTATTGGCTACTGGCTATTGAACTTAATTTTTCTAGTCTCGTCGTACGTGTTGTACGTCACCGTGTTCTTGGCAATCGGAATTTGGTGTGGCCGTGTGTATGCAAGACAGTTTGAGCTAAATCCCATCGGAATTCCATCAGGAAAACCATCCGATCGTGTGTACAAGGCATTAGAAGGTATTTTACATGTGAAAGCTAGACAACAAGCCTTTTTCAAAGGAGAACTCAACAATGGTAGTCTACATTTTCTCTCAATACAAGTTTCCTTTAAAATTTCCTTCTTCCCTGCAGAGACACATGATTACTCTATTCTGAATGATGTAGATGCTTTAAATGTTTGAAAAATGTAATAACAAATGTACCTTTGTAACCACTGAATGTGCTTTTGTAAAAGCATAACCTGTAAATGTTCAGAACATTGAAAATAAAACAGCTGAACTAAAAGCTAATTTGTCCACTCCATAGCAGAGCCAGATTATCTACAAGGCAACCCAGGCAGGAGCCTGAGTCACCAGTCAATGTCCCTTGGCAGGGTTGACTTTGTGTTGAAATACAAAAATGTGTCTGTGATTGAAAAATATTTTTCCAGCTTTGAGCCCATGTTCACACTGAGCTGCGGGAATGAAGCCGTGCGAGTTGAGATCCCACATGTCAGTCCAGATTTTGGCCCCAATTTCAGAGACATCTGTGCAGGTTTCTGCACAGATATCATTGTAAATCGCAGCCCGAAATTGCAAAAAGTAGTACAGAAACTAGTTTTTGAAATCAGTGCAGCGCTGCAGATGTGGCGTCACACTGATTAGGATAGTGCCATTGCCGTTCAATTGCGGCATTAAATTGCCGTCGATTTGACATACGTTTTGACATGTCAAATTTGCATGTCAAATGCTCCAGTGTGAACCAGGATTTAGAGCTTGACCAGATTTTTCTTCAATTCAGATTTCCTCATATCATAGTGCATATTGCTATGTAATTTAATTTAACTAATTTAAGAAAACATAGATCTTCTGTCTCCAATGCTTTGTTAGTGAACATACAGAAGAGTAAAAAAAACAAAAACAAAGGGCAAAGCACAGTTCTCAATTCTAATATTTCTTCAGTCTGTTTCACCTTGAAAGCAAGTGGGACACAAGATCTTTTTCTGTACTCTGTTACACTAAACTGTCATAGTTGGCCACTTTCCTCTTCACGTTTCAGAAGTCATGCATAGGTCAGTGAGAGGAACCTCTAAGCACAGTGAGGGACCATGAAGTTGAAATTTACCAAAGCATGTAGTGCAAGGGCCTGCCTCAATAATTTCAAATGTTAACATTTGAAGTTTTTTTTTTTTCTTCCTATAATTATCTTGATAGGTAATAGCAGAATGTTAAATGTGCTTCCATTTGTTCAGTGTTTTTTTTTTTGGGGGGGATTATGACACTTCTTACCTGACCAGTGGGCTGCCAATAGTGTAAGTAAGGAGGGGCTGGCCAAAGTATCACACATTATTTATGCATTCAGCTCTCAATGAAGTGGAGAGGGTTACCTGTCCAAAACACCCCTCCCCCCCTAATTTTTTGCAATGGGCCATCAGAAGGGGTGAGGAATCTGATAAGGGGACCTTATACTTTTGCCTTTAAATACTAATTTCCAAAAATGTTATACTGATCTTGGCCAAAAATGTTTGTGTCTTTTTTTCTTGTTTGACTCCACAGTTTCCTTCAACGCCACAGGAATGGCAGACTGTGGCCTCCCACTTTGCCACCCGTTGAGACTTTCCCAATTGTGGAGGTGCAATTGATGGGAAACACGCCCGCATCGTCCCAACTTGGGGTCCTACTATTATAATTACAATGGGTATAATGGTATCGTGATGTTGGCGGTGGTGTCAGTATCATATGACTTCCTGTATGTGGACATGGGGAAAAATGGCCGGATGTTGGATGGTGGAGTAATCACGCAGACGGAGTTCTACTGGCATCTCCAGAGTGGCAGTCTGGGCTTGCCACCTCCAGAGGAGAATGTGGAAGGACTTCCCTTTGTCTTTGTTGTGGATGAAGCATTTGCACTGGCAAACCATCTAATGCGGGCCTTCCCGATGACGACCCTCACCCCGGACCAGAAGGTTTTTAATTTCCAGCTGGCCAGAGCCAGAAGAGTAGTGGAGAACACTTTTGGGATAATGGCCAGCCGGTTCTGCCTATTTTTGACTCCAATCCACATGGTGGAATATAAACTCAATCATATTGTGCTTTCGTGCTGTATTCTGCACAATTTTTTGAAGAAATACTCACCGAACTATGTGGCCTCAGTTGGGCCTGACGCAGACTTACCTGAACATGCCAACCTGACGTCCCTTGAAGCCCAGCGCCTGCAAGGTCAGAAACAGATATATGGAGTACTTTGTGGGTAGGGGGGCCATTGATATGCCAGACAATGTCTGAGAGGCATTTTTTTTTATAAATTTCTCTTTCAAACTGCAATTATATTTGTTTTCATTTACTGCTTGGCTTTGTTTTAGGTGTCTCCTAGCTTTTTATTTTTATTTTTTGGGGCCTTTTTCTTCAACAGTGCAAACCCAATTTCTGTGCGAGATGAGGTAATAGTCTCTTCTTCAGATAATATTATTATTATTTTGTGGGTCTACTACACACACCTTGTTCTGTTGTTAATGTATGTAGTGCAATACTGACAAAAATATTGCTCATTTTCAGCACCATGACAGTAATGTGCAGAGTCATGAAAATGGCGTGATTGGGGAAAATTCTAAAGCACTGTGGGTGTTATTTACTAAAGGCAAATCCACTATGCACTACAAGTGCACTGCAAAAGTGCACCTGAAACTGCACTTGGAGTGTAAAGTGGATTTGCCTTTAGTAAATAACACCCATTGTCACAGAAAACAACAACTTTACTACAAATACTGCTTTTGCGCATTGAAAAAGGAAGCCACACATTGTTCATAATTCAACTTTTTACTCAAAGTAGATTCACATTTATAAAAGGGTTTTACAACAAACCAACATATTTGGTGTATATAACAGGGGATACCGGGAAATTTCCCGGTAGGCCACCTGCCCTGGGGCTGCTTTTGGTTGCGGCTGCATCCTCCGCTCTCTCCTGTGGATCACAGAGCTGGCTGGCTCTGTGTTCGGTGGCTGCGCTGTGACACGCCCCCCCCCCCAGACCAGCTCATATGATAGTAGAGAGAATCAACATTCCACCTATCACACAAGCCGGTCTTGGGAGGTGGGGCCATGTTATAGAGCGGCCGCCGAACACAGAGCCAGCCAGCGCTGTGATCAAGAGGAGAAGATGCCCATCTGTACAGCCAGCCCTGTGTGCCTGCATAGGAGGATCGCCGGTGGGGCTGCATATAGAGGAATTGAGCCTTCTATATTCCTCCATGCAGCCACTGAATGCTTGCAGGAGGGAGAGGAGAATCAAGTATTCAGGCTCATTTCCTCTATATGCAGCCCCCTTGCTGATCCTCTTATCCAACTTCTTTTACTGCCCCCAGTTCACCTTGTGCTCCCTGCCCCCCCCAGTGCTCTCCTCCCCCACCACACTCTCCAGCCCCCCCCCCCCCCACAGTTCTCTCTACCCCTGTTCTTTCTGCCCCCCCCCCAGTTCTCCCCATCCTTCTCTATCACTATCCCAGTGCGATCCACTCCCCCCAGTGCTCTCCCCCCCAGTGCTCTTCACGCCCCAGTGCTCTTCATCTCCCCCAGTGCTCTTCGCCCTCCATGCTCCCCCCCAGTGCGCTACACTCCTCCCAGTGCTCTCCACCCCACCCATTGCTCTCCCTCCAGTGCTCTTCACTCCCCCAGTGCTCTCCCCCCTGTTCTCCCCCCAGTGCTCCCCACTCCCCCCATTGCTCTCCCCCCAGTGCTCCCCCCTGTTCTCCCCCCAGTGCTCCCCACTCCCCCAGCCCCCCCATTCTCCCTCCAGTGCTCTGCTCTCCCCCTGTTCTTCCCCCCAGTTATCTCCACTCCCCCCAGTGCTCTCCCCCCCTGTTCTTTCTGCTCCCCAACCTGCTCTCTAGTTCTCCCCATCCTTCTCTAGCCACCATCCCAGTGCTATCCACTCCCCCACTGCTCTTCATCCGCCCCAGTGTTCCCCCCAGTGCTCTTCACCCCCCCCAGTGCTCTTCTCCCCCTGTTATCCCCCCCCCCAGTGCTCTCAACTCCCCCCAGTGCTCTCCCGCCTGTTCTCCCCCCAGTGTTATTCACTCTCCCCAGTGCTCTCCCCCCTTTTCTCCCCCCCAGTGCTCTCCACTCCCCCCAGTTCTCTCCCTCCTGTTCTTCCCCCCAGTGCGCTCCACTCCCCCAGTGCTCTCCCCCCTGTTCTCCCCCCAGTGCTCTCCACCCCCCCAGTGCTCTACTCCTCCCCCAGTGCTCTTCACTCCCCCAGTGCTCTCCCCCCTGTTCTTCCCCCCAGTGCTCTCCACTCTCCCCAGTGCTCCCCACTCCCCCCAGTGCTCTCCCCCCCTGTTCTTCCCCCCAGTGCTCCCCACTCCCCCCAGTGCTCTGCTCTCCCCCCTGTTCTTCCCTCTCAGTGCTCTCCACTCCCCCCTGTTCTCCCCCCTCCAGTGCTCTTCACTCCCCCCAGTGCTCTCCCCCCTGTTCTCCCCCCCCCCCCAGTGCTCCTCCCTGTTCTCCCCCAGTGCCCCCATGTTCTCCCCCCACCCAGTGCTCTCCACTCTCCCCAGTGCTCCCCCTATTCTTTCCCCCCAGTGCTCTTCAACCCCCGTGCAATCCTCCCCTGTTCTTTCGCCCCTCAGTTCTCTTCAATCGCCCCAGTGTTCTCCCCCCATTCTCCCCCCAGTGCTCTCTCCACTCCCCCCAGTGCTCTCCACCCTTGTTCTTCCCCCCTTGTTCTCCCCCTGTTCTCCCCCCCAGTGCTCTCCCCCCTGTTCTCCCCCCAGTGATCTCCACTCCCCCCAGTGTTCTCCCCCCTGTTCTTCCCCCCCCCCCAGTGCTTTCCCCCCTGTTCTTTCTCACCCCCCAGTGCACTCCAGCTCCCCCCATAACTCTCCAGCCCCCACCCCAGTGCTCTCCAGACCTCCATTCTCCCCACCCCTGTTCTTTCTGGCCCCCTGGTGCTCTCAAGCTCCACCCATTGCTCTCCAGCCCCCCCAGTGCTCTCTACCCCGGTGTTCTCCGCTCCTGTTCTTTTTGGCTTCCCCCCAGCACCCTCAACTCCCCACCCCTGTACTCTGCACTCGCCCCTGCATTTTGCCCCCACCCATGTGCTCTCTAACCTTGCCAATGCTATCCACCTCCCATAATGCTCTCCAGCCCCCCGTGCTTTTCCCCTGTTCTTTCTGGCCCCCAATGCTCTTTGCCACCCCACACTCTTAGCCCCCTCAGTGCTCTCAGCCTACCATGCTCTCCACCCCTGTTCTTTTTGGCCCCCCCAGTACTCTCAAGTTCCCCCCCCAGTGCTCTCTGCTCCCCACCCCTGTGATCTCCACTACCCCCTGCTCTTTGCCCCCACCCATGTGTTCTCCAACCCAGCCAGTACTCTCTGCTCCCCCTTCTCTCCAGCTCCCACTCAGTGCTCTCCACTTCCCCAGGACCAGAGGACAGGCTGACTGGGGCCGGAAAATGGGTACAGCTGAAAGTGCAGGTGGCCAGGGACCACTCCATCTCACAGCAAACAGATCCTCTTGAAGGAGCACTGTCCCCATCCAAAACGAGAACAGACCCTGCCTGCTGCTACCCGTCATGGATATCCTGCTGGCATGCAAGGTACCGTACCGAGCATCAACAACACAACTTCCCACAGACAGGGACTGCAGACTGGGACATGGGGCACAGGAGGGGCTGCAATCATGGGCACAGTGAGGCTGCATTCACGGCACAGTAAAGCTGCATTTGATGGGCACAGTGAGGCTGCAATAATGGGCACAGTGAGGCTGCAATGGTGGGCACGGTGAGGCCGCATTTGTGGGCACAGTGAGACTGCATTCACGGGCAGAGTAAAACTGCCCACCCCCTTACCTTAGTGTATTATTTCTGTGGAAGGTGCCCCCCCACATTCTGAGTTCCTGGGGTCCCCCTTGATGATTGTCCACTTACTACTTTTAACTGTAAATTGCATATATATATATATATATATATATATATATATATATATATATATATATATATATATCCCTATGTGATTTCATATCTATATATAATACATTCTTCATCAAATGTGCTTTAAAATGTATGTTTTTCCCTTTCATGAACGAAAAAATAATGACGTGCTGTTGGGCTGGTATAATAATGCTGTGGGTCTGGTATGAAATTTTTTCCAGGGCTGTTTTTTTATTCCCAGTCCGGCCCTGGTATATAACATTATTTTTGGCAACATTAATATAACTTGCCATTTTTGTGGAAACAGGCATGTATCAAAGCATAACATACAGAACTGAGGAACTTACAAAGTTCAACCTTAAAAAAAAGTGAAGACAATATCAGACATAAGTATGTACAAACTGTGTTGATATTGCCTTCTTCACATGGGGTGTCACCCCTGTAAAAGCCAAATTTGGAAGATGCACACACATTTTGAATCATACTGGGCATTTTCCTTCTGATCCCATGCCTAATGTCAACATGTGCTATCTCCCATCATGGGGGATCGATGTACGTGTTTTGGGGGTGCCACCCCTTCATCTCAGCCACTTTAGTAGCAAAGAAGGGGTGGCACCCACAAAACACAAACATTGATCCCCCATGATGGGAGATAGCACATGTTGACATACTGTGTGCATATTCCAAATTTGGCTTTTCTAAAAATATAAAGCTGTTTTTTAAAAATGAAAATGGATGCTAGCTAGTTTTGGGTGTGTCAGATTCTCCCTAAAACATCAATGATGTTCTTCATTTTTTGTTGACATCAATGATGTCAATTAAAACATCAATGAAGTTCTTCATTTTTTGTTGAACATCATTGATGTTTTTCTTGATATTATCTAAATCGCGATTGCACCCCATTATCTCCCCGATGATGATCTGGGCACTTTCACTGGTAAAATGTGATTCTTTGACCGAAACATCCACCTAAAAATAAACCAAAAAAACACTGTGTATTATAAATATGCAGGCATACATCAATTACCTTACCTGAAGCTGGGGTCTCAGACACTCACCTGTTGTGGTGCCAATTTCCCCAATTTCAACAATCTCTCCTTCCTCCTCTGCTTCTGGCATTGGTATTTCCCATTCTTTAGGGGGTGTGGGGTCCCTGGTGTCCTCAGACGTCCCGAGTCTTCTCTCCCCTATGAAAATGGAAAAAAGGAATACTTAGAACACTGATGTTTGAGGGCAGAAATAGGAATATGAAACATTGCTTGGAAGTGTCGTACAATTGTCTTTTTAGTAAAGTTCAAAGCTGAAAACATTATTTTTGACACTTTCTAAATCTGGAGTACTTACCTGTTTTGTGCAAGTTTAACAGATGGAGACACCCCTATAGTATCCACTGGAGAACATATGTGGGACATCCTAATAAAAAGGGTGTTCTGGTGTACCACACTGAGTCCAGATGTGTAAACAGCTACTGAGTGTCCTCTCCTTTACAATGAATCAAGTTTTCATTTCATTCTATTACAAACCCTTCTAGACAACAAACTTCCTTTGACTAGAAATAGGCCTGAACAAATGTAGTTAAGTGCAACTTGCCAAAACATTGTCTTTGAAGTGGGCGAACAAACAATGTTTATTACGAACGATTGAACCCATGAACATGAAATTGGCCATTTTAAACTGTACAACATTAAATCAAAGCACATGGAGCAGTATGCAAGCAATAATAATAATATGAACACACGACACTGAAGAATTTGATCCTTCTGTGCTGATTGTGCTCCCTCAGTTTCAGGTCTGACCAGCGTTTCCTCAGTTGATCCTTGGATCGTCATACCCCAAAATTCTTCTGAAGACTCTTCACAACTTTAGTCATGATCTTAGCTTTTCTGACATTTGGATTTGGGTAAGGTTCATACTTCCCATCATAGTCGTTCCTCTTCAATATGTCCACCATCTCCAACATCTCTCCAAAAGACATATTTGAGGCCTTAAATCTTCTCCTCTGGGATTCGGGAAATTTCTGGCTCCGGGCTTTCCTCGTCCTCCTCATCTTTACTGTTATAATTAGGGCGCAACTTCTGTGTCTCCATCATGTGCTCTCCCCACTGCCTCGAAAGATAAGGGGCAGGGAATAGACTAGAAAGAACGTCAGGGGAGGGCGGAGTTTCACGCATGCGCACTGTATATAAAACGTGCGTCGTACGTACGATCTGTGAGCAGAGGAAGGAGGAACTGAAGTACCGATCGTTCGAATGAAGGTACAATTTTAACTTGGTACATCACTAGCCTATACTGCTTCTAGATTGAGGCTTATATTGGGACAAGATTAGAAGAGTTTAGCCTGACATTAGGGTTTGTCGTGTGTTGTGTCTTGCAGAGAATATGGATCCCTTCAAGGAACAACATTTTCTGGGGCTGAGGCAGATGAACAACCCCCTTTATAAGGACCTAAGAAAGAGGAAGGCAGCACTGGAGAAACGGCTTGCTTTGGTGAAGACGATGGTCACCACGGCAGACATGACCTATGTGATGGGCAAAATTGGTGCCCTGAGAAGTACATATCTGAGGGTGAGAAGGTCCGGGAGTCCATAAGATCAGGAGATCCAGATGACATTTATGTCCCAAGGATGTTGTTCAATGACAGGCTGCATTTTCTGGCAGACCAGAGGGAACCCAGGCCACCACCACTGTCTTCCTTCAAGGCTTCCCCCCCATCTGAGGCTTTCAATGTCCAACCTGGGCCTTCCAGGCAGCAGCATGTGGAGGGGCCCAGGTTGAGACAGGTATAGCATTGTTCAACATATTTATTGTCGTACATTTAATGATGTTAACTGGATGTTATTATTGATCAGTAAGTTCTGATTTAACAACGGGTTTTACATATCAATAGACAGTAGTGATCAAAAATGATTGGGACAAGAATGAAAAATGCTGGGGTCAGAATGATAGTCTGTTTTATTTATTAACATTCAATTTGCATCAGTCATGAGCTGAAAATTGTGTGATTGATGACCAATAAAACTAAAACTATGTCCTATTTTCATACACAGGAAGACCTCAGCCGTAAGGGGGCTGTGGCAAGTGGCAGCTGGGAGGTTGACCACTGCCCTCCTCCTCCTCCACCTCCTGCCACAACTACAAGAGCAGGGTCAAAGCCTGGAAGGATGCCTGGAGGGAAGGGCCTAAGGAAGACCAGAAAGTGATGACCTGGGTTCAGTCTGTCCTGATAGAAGATGCAGGCTCTTGTATGATCACAGCCTGGGGACATAGCTGTCATCTGCTCTTCCTGATCTCTTGGACTTCTGGACCAGACTGTTCTCCCTTTAGATATGGACTCCTCAGGCCACCAATTTTGCATTTAAATAATTGATGTGTGGCTTGGGGGCCAAAGGCTTCGCCAAATTGACCAGTTTCTCCAGCGTTGCCTTCCTGTTTATTTGATTATGACACCTAATAAAGGTTTTTTGGTTAAAGAAATAGTTGCCTATGTGTGTTACTTCAAAAAGGACAGTTTATTTATGAGTAGACAGGTACATTTCAAAAATACAAAGTCAAATTAACAAGGGGCACCAACACCAAAGAACCTCCTAGAGTTTAAAAAATAAAACAATAAAATAACAAGATATTAATGGTGTTGTGGTAAGCTGACACACAAAACACACCAAAAAAAATACGAAGATGAGCAAAATGTAAAAAAAGGAGATCTTAAATAAAAAAAACAACCATAAAATGTAAACAAAAAAAAATAAAAATAAAAATATTTGGGAGATCTGACGAATAAAAATATTCTATTCATGAAATCAGGAAAAAGAATAAAGAAATATGTTTTGGAGAAGTCTGTGTGAATATGAGCAGCAAAACAACTTCATTCTTCTAGCATTATAAAGAAAAAGAGAATGTGCTGCATTAAACAATTTTTAACATTGCAGCGTGACGAATGTTCTATATACATTATGAACGCTAGTTTTACCTGACTGAGTGCTTCCGTCTCAGAATTTATTCTGAGCATGTGTGGCACTTTGTCCATCGGACTAGGCTACAGACGATTGGAATTGATGCGATTGGATCATGTTGGCAGAAAATTTGAGATCCAGCTCTCAAACTTTGTTGGGCGGAAATTCAGACGGAAAAAGTCAGATGGAGCCCACACACGGTCGGATTTTCCGACAACATGGTCCGATCGGACATTTTCCGTCTGAATTTCCGACCATGTGTACAAGGCATAATTGTATTGAAAGTGGAAGGTGTGGTTCAGGCAGCAGTTTTTTTTTTTGCACCTTTTTGATTTTAGTTACATGATCATTGCTGCCCAATTTCAATTTATAAAAGGGTGACTATGAGGTGAGAATTTTGTTTAAACGTCCTTCCTGCTATGTGCTTCTTTCCTTTACACTATAATTTCCCAGCATTCCCAGAGAGTAGACACAGTGGTGGTAAAACTGATGTTCTAGTCATGTGATAGAAAGCAGAGTAATCCTGGGACACAGAGGGGTTGATTTACTAAAGGCAAATCCACTTTGCACTACAAGTGCACTTGGAAGTGCAATCGCTGAAGATCTGAGGGGAAGAGCTGAAATGAAGGGAAGCTCTGTTGATTTATATCATCCAATCATGTACAAACAAAACTTTTCTTTCATACCCCCATCATATCTACAACGACTGCACTTCCAAGTGCACTTGCAGTGCCCTTATAGTGCAAAGTGGATTTGCCGTTTGTAAATTAACCCCTAAGTCTGTTAGTGGTATCCGGATATCCATTCGATTCTTTGGGTGGGAAATGGGCAAGAAGAAGGTACTGAAGTGCACTGAAGGTTTTTCCCAACACTGAGCAATGCATCTAAGTAATCTTTGCTTCTTTTAGCAACTGTAGTGGTGCTTCAATCTTTTAAATCAGTGCAAGGCTACACAGATGACACATCGGCAGACCAAGTGAGTTGTTCACCATGTTCACACACATGATAACAAAAAAACAAAACAGGAAAGGCACCACCATAGAGCTCAGCTATGAAAATAATTTTATCCTTGACCTCCAATTAAGGCTGGGTTTACACTATTGTGAATTGGATGCTGGTTCCCCACATCCAATTCGCAATAGCAGGAGATTTTGGCTGGCTCTCTATGGAGCCGGTTCACATATCTCCGCTGCGGCTCTGGTGCAAATTTGCATATAAACCCTGTGCATTTTTTGGTGTATTTCAGGTCTGAATTCAGCCACAGATTCAGACTGAAATTGGACCTGAAACAGTAAACAGGGAAACATCAGACTCCTGCAGTGAGCGGCATGCGAAGTATAATGGAAGAATAGTGTGAACCCATCATTAAGCAATTAACATACCGATAATTAAACCAATAATCTCTAAATGTACTCCTGAAAAGGGACTTCTAAGGTTCATGCAGTTAGGATCAGAGCCTTGCAAAATCCTAGCCATTGTAGAGGCTACAACTGGCTATATACTAACAGAATTACATTTTTAAAAATTTTCGTTTCAATAATTTTATTCAAAGTTTTCAAACATAACAGAGAAAGAGGAACATCTTACAGGTGATAATGATTTATACAATACTATTCGGTGCAACAATTGTGGTTATGCATTCATAGTTTGAATATTTGTAGGATCTTTCCGTAGGCCGCATGTCGTCCCTGCTCACAGGTACCGATCCTGTAAGCGACTTCCACACATATATGGCTTGGTTAACAGTTATAGTTAGTATATGATAATCAGCTTATACCATCAATGTTAGGTTATGAAACATATTGTTGTTAGCGCACACACCATAGGGAGCACACTGTGTACGTCTTTGAAGGTTCTTGGGTTAAGCTGTTTGTTTTATCATTAAAAGTCATAGTATTCAAAGGTGCATGTTAATCCTTAGTCAAATGTAGTCATAATTCATCGCTTTCTTAAGATCTATAGTCGTTGTGTTAACTTGGGAGGAAGGTAACATGGATAGTGGATGTGGTTATGAATCTATGTTCATCATAAAGGAGCTTCAGTTGCCAGAGAGTATGTGATTTTTTATACCATTCAAACCAGGGGCGATAGTGGGGGAGTTTCAGACTGTAATTACCCCGTGGGGAGGCAAACATTGTTTGATATGTAATGTGTACATTGGTGGATCTTATAATCTCAGCCATACTTGGGATTCCTGGGGTTTTCAGCCTTTTGACCAACTCTAGTCTGGTTCTCAGTAATATATGTGAGACTATCTTTCTTGTTGATTGTGGGTAGTCTTCAATGCCTAAAGATATTATGGCTAGTCCAGGACTAGGGGGGAGCTTCAAGTCTGTGAATTCCCCTAGTAATATAAATATTTTAGTCCAGAAGGGTCTCATTCTGGGACATGACCACAGTATGTGAAAGAGATCCCCTGCATCCACATTGTCTCCAGCAAAGTGTGGACATTTGGTGGTTAAATCCCGCTACTCTGGTGGGAGTTAAATACCACCTTAATATAATTTTTTGGGTAAGTTCCCATAGGTTTACACTTTTGGTGGCTTTGTAAGTGTTTGTAAGTGCTGCTAGCCATTGATCAGAGGTGTAAGTGGTCATTAAATATATTTCCCATGTTCTCATGGAAGGTGTTTTGGAAAACACTGATTTTTGGTTCAAGAAGTTGTAAAATAAAGAAATTATTTTAATGGATGTGTCAAATTAATTTAATGGAGGTACAAATAGACTCTCCAAGGAAGTTCAATGTAAGGTTTAGGTATGGATGTTAAAAAATGTGTTACTTGAAGATATGTGTATTGATCCTTCAGTTCAAGGCTGTATTCAATTTGGGATGCTCTGAAAGTTTTAATTGTGGGGCCTATTTTAATGTCATCTACTGTGGATATGCCCATAGAAGCACAGTGTTCCCACTGAGTTGTGGATTAATAGTTGAAGGTTAGAGATAGATAGTGGTATAGGTTTAGATTTGGAATCTTTGATAGGGGTATTCATAAATGCACACCAGGCTCGGATCTTAGCCACCATATCAGGGGATTATATTCTTGGTATCCGAGCCTGGAGAGCACTCGTCAGTAGTAGATCCTGTGGTTTGTTGTTGGGGCATTGGTGTTGTTCTAGTTCTAACCATCTAGGTGTTTGACTTTGAGGGAGCCATTGTTTTGTTTTAGCTAGAGTGGCTGCTAAGTAATAGTCTTTAAGTAGGACATGGCCTACACCCCCTGTGTGTCTAGATTTGATCAATTTGTGGAACTCACATCTAGCTTTCTTTCCTTGCCATAGGTGCTTTTTTATTGTGAATTGTGCTTTAGAGAAAAAGTTATTGGGAACAGGGATGGGTAATGCTCTGAACATGTATATAAATTGTGGTAAGATCATCATTTTGAATGCTGTCAGTCTGCCTGTCCATGTCAGTTCTGGCTTATTAATGTTCTTCATTTTTGATTCCAGGGTATTGAGAAAATACTTGTAGTTCGCATCTACTAGGTGATCAGTTGCTGCTGTAAGAGTTATACCTAAATATTTTATACCACTGGCGCTCCAGGTGTATGGGTATTGTTGAGTCAACTTAGATCTGGTAGTATCATCAATAGCTAATCCCAGTATGTGGGATTTACTTTTGTTTATTTTATAATATGAAACTTGGTTAAACATATTTAAGGCTGCATGTACCTCCGCCAGGGAAGACTCCACCTCAGTTAAAATCATTATGATCTCGTCGGTGAACAAGCTAATGGTATGTTCGCTAGCTCCTGTTGGGAACCCCCTGATATAAATAGCAAGGGGTTCCATAAGGAGATTGAATATTAGGGGGGACAAAGGACACCCTTGCCTTGTTCCATTGAAAATGGAGAAAGGGGATGATAATATACCCGTTAAGTATACCCGGGCTGATGGTTTGGAGTATAATGCTGTTATGGCTGATAAGATATTTACACTAGGGGGCGTGGCCGGACGCAGCGAGAGGAAGACGTGTTCCAGCTGAGCTCCGCCGGCCGAATCCTTATCCACCGCCATCCGCCCTCATCGGGCGGTTTCTCGGCCGGCAGAAGTCTCAGCCCCGTTGATTAACTTCAGTGGGACATCCCTGGAGTGTTTTGGGCGCATTTTCGGGCCGCGGGCCCCGCGATCAGGCTTGCAGCCTACTTTTGTCCTCGAGCCCCGGCCGCCATCTTGCGGCCTGCGGAGGCACCGGAGCCTCCGCCCGGGAGTGCCGCTCAGCGTCCATATCGGTTCGCTGCGGACATCAGGGGACCCCTGCGGCCTGAGGCCCCAACTCGGAGGTGACGGCCCCACCTTGCTAAGACGCCAGCCAAGGAGGAACACTAACAGGAGCAGAGGTAGGCGGCCATCTTGGTACACCCTCCACATCACTGCAGGCACCCTATGCTCCCTGGGCTGGGACCAGGCCCCCCCTCCCCAATAACCTCTACCTACAGCACCCAATGTATTTCAGTGGCCCCGGAGGGCCCTGAGAGTGACTGACGGACTTGTGTGGGGGTGTTTGCGCTGACGCTAGGAGGATGATAGTGTAGTCCCTTAGTGTCGCGCCGTCGGAAAGTACCACCTGACATATAAGGCATACCCAGTTATATTTCTTTGCCACTACTGCCCCGGCCGTGCGCTACTGAGTAAGCGGTGGGGATGTATAATACGCCCCGGAATCGTCCCCGCAACAAATCACAACAGAAATCATCCCCGGCACCTGGGAAGGCAAAAGGGAAAGGCAAGATGGCGCCCGAACCCCCAGAACCTGACGACACCACTCAGCATTCGGACGACAGTCTGTCACAATTCCCATCAAACCTAACGAGCCCGGCGGACACCGGCTCTGACGCCCTGCTGCAGAAATACCGCACTATAGTAAGGGATGAGATCAACGCAGCTTCCCGTAAATTATCTGCGGAACTGGTGAAAGGTCTCAAGGAACTGGGGCACCGCACAAATCAGCTGGAGGAGAGGATGGACCTGACGACCACGGTGCTGGAAGGTCACGAGGAGGAGGTAGAAAAGCTTAACACAGAACTCCTTGTTCTACAGGATAAACTTGAGGACTCTGAAAACAGGGCCCGCAGGGGCAACCTCCGCATCCGAGGTCTCCATTATAGACCATTATAGACCTTCAGGGTACAGCAACGGCATTCTTTCAGGAGCTCGCACCTGATATCCCGACCGAGCGCCTTGAATTCGATCGAATACACAGGTCCCTCGCTCCCAAGCCCTCGGAGGGTCCGCCCAGAGATGTTATTATAAAATTTCACTTCTACAGGACCAAGGAGCGACTCCTCCAAGCCGCCAGGGAACTACCAGACATATCGTTTCAAGGCAATCCCCTTCAACTATTTGCAGATCTTTCCCCAGTCACTATTGCTAAGAGGCGAAATATGAAGCCCTATCTGCAAATCTTACAAACCAGGAACATTCGCTATCGGTGGGGATTCCCCTTTAAACTTTATTTTTACCACCTGGGACGCCAGTTTCATGCTTCTTCCCTGCCAGACCTGCGACGGCAATTCCAGGAACTTCAGTTTGACCTTCCCCCCTCCCAGCCTGAGCCCGCCATGGCCCGCCCGGGCCCTTCCAGAGTCCCACTGCATTCCTCACAATCATCTCAGAGTGGATCTCAGGCCCTCCGTTCCCTCAAGGCTCAGAAATTTCAAGAGGCCTCCCCGGGTGGACATCGCTAGAAGTCAGAAAGGATCCCGTCTCTTTGCTTTGACTTGCTTGACTGCCCCCCTTTTTTTTTTTTTCTTTTTTTTTCTAAACGCTGCCGACACGCGTCCTGCAGGCCGGTATTGAGAGAGTCTGCTGCAATTTAGACGCCCGGCCAATTAGAATGGGGTTCCCGTGTATTCTTTTTCAAGACTCAAGTGGAAGCCACACCAAGCCCCCCCTTTATACCTTAGATGGACTAGGGCTTCCTACAACTCCAGTTTACTGCAGCCCATCATTTCTATGAACATTGGTTTTTCTCAGGGAGCGCTTGCCCTTTTTTTTTTTTTCCCCAGCAACAAAAGCCTAATCCTCAAATTTTTTTTTTTTCTCTCACATATAGTCTCACGTCTATCCATTACCCTTCTAGAAGTGTATATTTGTATTTTTTATAACTCTGTATGCTCCCCTTAGGCTTCCCACGGTATATTTCCCCCCCTCCCCTTTTTTTTTAATTTTTATTTTATTTTATTTTAATTTTTTTTTTTTTATTCTCCCCCTCCCCTTTTTTTTATTTATATATTTTATTTTGTTGCTTTTTCCTATTTTGTCCATCAAGGTAATGGGCGGTTAGAATTCATGACTCTCAACCTCACGAACCGGGACCCCCCGTTGCCACCCGGGAATCACTAGCCCAGGGGGTCTATCACCGTGGCCACCTGGGGACTATGTCCCTGCTCTTACGCTCTCACTTTATGGGCCTATACGTGGAGAGTTTCATTCCAGACAGGGCACGGCCCGGCCTATAGGTTTCTTATTTTTGTTTTTTTTCTGTTTCACGTGTCCAGGTGCCTTTAAAGCTGGACTCAGACGGCACTAACTTCAGGTTGCATGTTTGTTTTCCTTTTGTTTGCACAGGGACTTACCGTCTAACCAAAGCAATTTCTTACAGGCCTTAGCTTACGGGCTCTATGTTCCTTATGCCAGTATTTTCTTTTTGTTTATTCTTGTTCTTGTTTGTACTTTTGTTTTATGCAGTTATGCCACTATTGTCATGTTTTTTGACATTTGCAATAATTGTTAATGCTAAGTCAGGTGGCTTCCGACGGACCACCGCTCCCCCATGTGTTGGTTCTTGGCTCGGACTCCTGCCCGAGACAAATCCCAACCGCGAAGTGGGTTTTATATCCCACGACCGATAGCAATCTTGCTGTGTAATAAATATTGGTACCTAGCACTGCATGTCTCTACCATCCATGCTATAATGATGCTATTTATCCCTTCTCTATCCCCCTCTTTACTTCTTTCCTTTCTCCCTCTCTCCTTCGGGCGCACGGGGTGTGATCTTCGGCTCCAGGTAAGCGTTTTTCTGTTACTCTATCAATGACGATTAAATGGCTGTCCCTGAATGTTCAGGGAATGAATTCCCCCCACAAGAGAGTTAAAGTATTTAAGTACCTTTGCAGACAACACATTGATATTGCTTGCTTACAGGAGACGCATTTTTCTGAGACCTCTCATCCTAAGTACTTTGACGCTCACTTTCCTCAAGTCTTTATGGCGAATGCCGCAACTAAACAGCGAGGGGTTCTTGTGGCGTTCCGCAAATCAGTTCCATTTAGTTGCGCTAAACAGATAGCTGACCCTGACGGCAGATATTTACTGCTTCAAGGCACTGTTTATGACACAGAAGTGACTATACTGACATACTATGCCCCCAATGTGAGCCCGGGACCCTTTTTGACCCATGTCTGCGCGCTGCTGGCTTCCCACGGCAAGGGCACCCTTCTACTGGCGGGAGACTCTAACCTAATTCTTGACCCTAAAGTAGACAAACACCCGCCGGGGAAAAACGGCCCGACGACTAGCGCCACTTCATTCAACCGCGCCCTACAATCTCTGGACTTAGTTGATCTATGGAGGGAATGTCATCCACAGGGCAGAGACTATACCCATTATTCCCACCCCCACCAGGTTCATTCGCGGATTGACCACATGTTTATGCTTAGGCGACACCTACCACTGGTGGAAAAGGCCTCAGTCTTGGCCGTACCGTGGTCGGACCATGACCCTGTCTTGATTGTCTGCCGTTCTATCCTGGATAGACCCCAACTTTCCCCCTGGGTCATGAACGATTCGCTCCTTTCTCATTTAGAAACTACACAGGAGATTATTCAGGCCTCTGAGGACTATTTTCGCGAAAACTTGGGCTCAGTGACCTCGCCGGTGGTCCTCTGGGAGGCCTATAAAGCAGTGTTGCGCGGACGTATAATCGGCCTAGCCTCGGTCCGGAAGAAAACTAGAGAGAAAAAACAAAGGGAGATTGAGTCCCGATTGGCAGAGATATCCGAGAGGTTCAAGCAGTTCCCTACCCTGAGCAACCGCAAGCTACTGGAAAGAACCAGATCTGAGCTTGACTTGCGCCTCACTGAGGAGGCCGAGCGGGCACTCCGCTGGTCCCGCCAACGATGGTACCAGAGAGCGAATAAACCGACGCGCATGCCGGCCAGCAGACTCCGTACATTTGCCCCCAAAATGACCCCAATTACGCTGAGGGATCGCAATAACGTCCTGTCCGGGAACCCAAAACATGTCCTAGAAGAGTTTGGGTTCCGCCTAGCGAAGCTGTATACGGCATCGGGGGGGGCCTCAACTCAGAGAACGGCGGACTTTCTTGCGGGCCTGTCGCTCCCATCCTTGATGGGGGCTCATGTCACCCTTATGGATAGGGACATCCAACCCTCAGAAGTTCTACAAGCCATAAAAGAACTTAAGGTGGGTAAGCGACCCGGGCCGGACAGCTATACCGCGCTATATTATAGAAAATTGGCACCAGTAGTGACGCCCCATCTGGTGGCTATGTACAACTCGGTGAAGAGAGGCTGTTCTCTTACCCCGGATCTTTTGACGGCTAATGTAGTAATGATTCCGAAACCTGATCGTGATCACTCATCTTGGGCCAATTTCAGGCCCATCTCACTTATCAATATCGACATGAAGCTTCTGACAAAAATCTTGGCGACACGCCTAAACTCATTTCTCCCTTGTCTGATAAAAAAAGATCAGGTCGATTTTGTGCCCCAGAGACAGGCTGGCGACGCAATCCGCCGTATAGTGCAACTCCAACACCTAGCTCACACCCGCTCTCTCGAATCTATGCTTCTCTCCCTCGATATGACTAAGGCTTTTGATACCTTGTCGTGGCCCTACCTTATGTCGGTTCTGCAACGTTTTGGCTTCGGGTCCCAGTTTATGTCCTGGATGTCGGCTCTATACGACTCCCCTAGAGCAAGAGTAAAATATTACGGGTTTGAATCCCCCATCTTTGATATTCGTAGAGGGACCCGCCAGGGATGCCCATTGTCACCCCTCCTTTTTGTACTGGCGCTGGAACCCTTGGCGGAAGCGATAAGAACGCACCCCAACATCAAAGGCATTGAAATAGCCGGTTCTCCCCATAAGATCTCCCTGTTTGCTGATGACATTCTCCTTTTTGTCACTTCCCCTAGAACCTCCCTGCCCAATCTACACGCCCTACTACGGACTTTTGCATCACTCTCGGGGCTTCAGATTAACCCGTCGAAATCGAAAGCATTGTCGACCAACCTGACCCAGGACCTACTGAGGGACTTGCAAGCGGCCTTTCCCTATCAATGGGTTTCCTCCCTACCCTATTTGGGAATTTGCATCACCTCCACATATCAGGCCCTCTATCAGGCTAACTACCCACCACTGTTCAAGCGCTTATCGGATATGCTGACATCGTGGTCATCTTTTCCCCTCTCATGGTTCGGGAGGATATCGGCCATCAGAATGGCATATCTCCCGAAGCTACTATATTACTTTCGGGTCCTCCCAATCTCGATTCCTTCACACATCCTCAACATTCATCAGCGTAGGGTCCTACAATTTATCTGGGGGTCATCCCGCCCCCGTATCAATAGACAAATCATGTTCGCTAAGAGAGCGAATGGAGGCCTTGCAGTCCCGAACCTAAAAAGCTACTATATAGCAGCGACCATAGCACCCCTCTCTCATCTCCACGAGACGTACCAGCTCCCTTTGTGGGCTGCTTTTGACCTACTCGACGTGGACCCCATCCCTATTTCCTCCTTACCCTGGCTCCCTCCTAAACACCGCCCCACGATTACGGGGCCCTGCATGCTCCACACTTTGAGAGTTTGGGACTCAGTGAAGTATTCGGCGGGGTTGGCTTCTCCCCATCTCCCGCTGCTGCGACTCCTTCATCGCCCCTTTTTCCCCCCGGGTCTTGATGACTCTGCACAGTTTAAATGGTGGACCCTCAATGGTTTCGTAGACGTTCATTCCTTACTTACTCCTACTAGAATACTACCATTTGCAGCCTTGCGTTCATCTCACGATATACCCTTAAGGGAGTATTTTAGATATCTCCAGATTCATCACTTCCTGTAAAGCCTCATCAAGTCCCAGGACGCCCCTCACCGGTTGTCACCGTTCGAGAGCATCTGCAGATCCAGGCCTCATTCTCCTGGTCTGATTTCTTTAATATATTCAGCCTTGATCTCCGGGAAGAAACCCCTGGTGCGATCCTATCACCTGCAGTGGGAGAGGGACTTGGGGAAACAGCTAGATCTGGAGAATTGGCAGGCGATGACCCTAACCTTGTCAAAATGCTCATGCAACGTCACAATCCTAGAGAACGCCTATAAGGTCCTATACCGGTGGTATTACACCCCGACGCGCTTAGCCCGCTTTGTTCCCACCTGCTCCTCTCTCTGTTTCAGGGGGTGTGGCCAGGAGGGTACAATGGCCCATATTTGGTGGACGTGCCCGAAGGTGTGCAGATTGTGGGTCAGGGTTTACGCGTTACTCCGCAGTTTACTCCGGGTGAACCTAAAAAGGGATCCTTTCGAGGCTCTTCTCGGGAAAGCGATACCAGAACTACTACGCTCAGAACGGCAGTTGGCACAGCATCTTTTTACCGCAACTAAGCTGACTATAGCGAGAGCATGAGAACCCCGGCCCTCAGCTTTGAGGCAGTCAAAAACAGTCTGAATGATGTCATGGTCAATGAAAAACTGTCTTCTGTTCTCTCCGACACTCATACCAAATTTCTTAGAGTCTGGCAACCCTGGATAGCGTACCACCACTCTCCCAGATTTGATACCACCTTGCTGTCACTGTAGGAGCCTGGGGGGGCACACCCCGTGGGCCCATCGCCCCCCCCTCCTCTTTCTGCTTCCCTCTCTTCCCTCCAGACCCCCCTATCCCTCTGTGGCTCTCCACACCTTCTGTCCCCTCCAATCTCCTCTTGCCCCTTGACTTTCCCCCTCCTTCCTTCCCTTCTTTTTTTTCATCCTTCAACTACACCAGATATGATCATTATAGGCTTTAGGCATACTCCAGGCCATGTTTGTGTTACATATATGTGAAAACCCAGGGTCTGTTTTGATCCAGGGAATGTGTACAAGGTTACCTGGTAATTTGCTTTAATTGTACTAAACTGCAACTTCCTGTACCGACATCCCACTGTAAGCCTATTGTACTGATCCATAATATTGTTACTCTGCAATAAAAACTTTTGTAAAAAAAAAAAAAAAAGATATTTACACTAAATCCGAAAGGCTCCAGTGTGCTAATCAGGTATAGCCAATGAATGTGGTCGATGGCCCTCTACGCATCCAATGCTAGTAGCAGAGAAGGCTTATGCCGCACCAACACTAGATGAATGATATTGATTAATCTGCGAGTGGCGTCCCACATTTGCCTATGCTTAGTGAAGCACATTTGATCAGGGTGTATAAGTGTGAGCAGTATGTCAACCAACCGTGAGGCTATTAATTTAGCATATAGTTTCATGTCGAAGTTTAACAGTGAGACTGGTTTGGAATTTCAGGGGAAGTCTGGTTCCTTCCCTGGTTTAGGCAATGTTCCAATCAAAGCTTCCAGCATTTCAGGAGGGAAAGAGGCAGAGGCAGCAGCGGCATCAAAAGTGTGTCGAAGGTAAGGGGTCAGGATGATTCTAAATTTTTTATAATATTCCCCACTGAAGTCATCTAGGCCCAGAGATTTGTTCAAGGGTAGGGATTCAATGATTTTAAATATTTCAACATCTGTAAAAGGTGCATTTAAGGAGTTCAATTGACTATCAGATAATTTCGGTACAGGGGGTCCCCGGGTTACAAACAAGATAGAGACTGTAGGTTTGTTCTTAAGTTGAATCTGTTTGTAAGTCGGAACAGGTAAAAAAAAAATTTAAGTGTAGCCCCAGCCAAAAAATCAATTTTTAAGCTTTTTGGATAACATAGGGAAGGGTTATCACCCCTGTAACATTTGTTTAGCTGTTTGTGCCCCTGCACAGAAGATTCCACCTCACTTTCTGTCCCAATGATAATTGGATTTTGAAAATTTTGGGCTGTTAGGGAAACAAGGATTGGTGATAAAGCATCAGTGGAGACACCTTTTTCCCATATTAACTCTTACAGGAGAGAATTTCCCTTCCTAGAGGTAGATTTCCTCTTACTTCCTGTTATCTCCCTCCGTTTGTAAGTAGGAGTCGCTTGTAAGCCGGATGTTTGTAAGTAGGGGATGCCCTGTATAGGTAGATTTGATAGAAAATAGTTTATGGTTTCAGAGGTAGGTTGATGTGTCATTGGGTCATTTTTGAGGTTATAAAGAGAGCTATAATAATAGCTAAAGATGTCCACTATTTTTTTGGGATGATACGCTTTTTGTTTTGTTCCTAGATGTATGATGTATGGAATTTTTGATTTATATCTATGTCCTTTAAGATTTTGTGCTAACAATTTGCCTGCTCTATTACCCTGAGCGTAGTATGTCATTTTCAGTTTCTTACTAGATTTTTCCAAATTATCCATTAAAATAAGTCTTAGTTTCTATCTGAGCTGTAGTAATTTTTGGGATAGGGCTGAGGTGGTGTTAGTTTTGTTTTGGGCATCTATCTGTGAAATTTCTTGGATCAGATCAGAAAACCACCTCTGCCTCCTGGCCCTTGCGCCCACTTGAATACCAATAACACTCATAAGTGCCTTGTGGGCATTCCATAGCATAAAAGGGTCACAAACTGAGCCAACATTATTTAAAAAAAAACTCCTTCAGCTTAGTTTTACATATTTTGTTTGTTTTTCCTTGCTGCAATAGGAAGGAGTTGATTCTCCACCCCGGGCTCACCCTAACAGATGACGAGTGCGCAATGGAGAGGACAACTGAAGCAACTGAGATATATTTTGGCAGAAGTAATGTTGATCCACCAGAAAAAATGTCTATTCTAGTATAAACATGATAAGGGGGAAGGTAAAGTCCTTTTCACCAGCGTGGAAGCATCTCCATGCATCATTCAGATTTTGTTTGTTAATGTAAGGTAACAGGGACTGTGCTGGGTGTTTGCGTTGAGCTGTTGATTTTATTGACGGATCTGCGGTAATATTAAAGTCCACGCAAATTATTATTAGGCCCTTCTGATGAGCTTTAACTTATCACATTCTCTTGTGATAAAAATGGATCTGGTGCTTGTTGAGCGAGTACATGTTGGCTATCGTGTAGGTTGTGTTGTTGAGGTCACATATCAGCAATAGAAACCTTCCATTTTTTTTCTTTTATTTCTTTGTGTAGTTTGAAAGCAACCGAGTCTCTAATGGTAATAAGGACTCCCTTGGTTTTGGATTCTGCATTCGCAGTAAATATTTTAGGGTAGTGTCTATTCAAGCATTTTGGAGGTTTCAGGGAGCTGAACTGAGTTTCTTGTGCACAAAGAACATCACAGTTACAGTATGTGAGATAGCTTCTTTCCACAAGGAGCTACGTTTTGCAGGGTGGTTAAGCCCCTTGACGTTTATGGTTAGAAAGTTAATTGTCATGGTAGAGGCTTGGGTTATCTCCTAGGGGTAAGGTACGAGTGCTTTGTGCATTGGATAAAGCTTTGTCTAGTATTGTAACTCATTGAGGCAGATGGAGGTCAAGTTGGCACTGTATGTGGGTGGTTTGGTACTCACAGTTGATGATCTGGTTGCACTTTACAATGGTGCCAGGTTTCTTTGATGCATTTTGATTTCATCCTTGGTGTTGTAGTTCTTGTTGTGTGGAGATGATGAATCCATAATGCAGAGGTTTTCCGACATCCAAAAACTTAAGAAAAGTACAAACAAATGTGATAAAACAGAACAAAATAATGTGTGTAACAGTAATGTGCACCTAAGGTGGTGCATCATACAGAGTGGGTGTACTCCATCCATTGGAAGATTTTGCTGCTAAGTAAAGTGAGGGGTGAGAGCAACGTTGGATTTAAATAGGGCCAATCAGGCACAGATTAGGTATGTGCTTTAGCATTTTTCGCAGGGACTTTTCCCTATTCCCTCTCTAAGGGGCATGGGTGCTAGTGGTTGGATTTTCCCCATTGGGGTCTGGAAGGATGTCCCATTCTTTTAACAGGGCATTCCCTTTTTCCAAGAAAGTTATCAAGTAAGTATGGTTGTCTTTGGTGACAGTTAGTTTCATGGGGTAACCCCATCTGTAGGCGATTTTATGCTTTCAAAGGACTTTAGTCACCATGGTTAGGTTTTTTTTTCTTTTATGAAGTGTATACTGTGACAGGTCGGCGTAGAATTGCAAATGATGATACTGTGAGGGGACTTGGTCTTGTTTCCGCATAAGGGACATGAGAATTTCTTTCACATGGAAGAAATTTAGGCAGAGGATTACGTCCCTAGGGATGTGGTCTGACAAATGGGATGGCTTAGGGAGACAGTGAATTCTATCGATGGTGACGTCTAAGTCAGTAGGGTAAGGTGATAGATTTTTAAAGAGGGTCATTGCATAGAGGTTCAGTTCAGATTTCTGTACCGATTCAGGGATCCCCCTTATCTTTAAATTGTTCCTCCTAGACCTGTCCTCCATGTCAGCTAATTTAGCTTTGATCCATTCATTATCTTTCTCCCTTTCATCGTGAGCATCTACCAAGTCATTAATTGTGCCTGCATATTCCTCCATCTTGTATTCTATATGATCTACACTGTTTCCCATTTCTTGTACTTACCGATTAAATCTATGCATACATGTAGCCATGTCTGAATATATAGTACTGCGTAAAGAAAGGAGCTTGTCCTTTAGCACTGTATCTAATACAGGCTGGTTTTGGGTAGGGAACATTTCAATGGGCTCTGGCATCTCCCCAGTATCCTCTTCTGAGTCTGATGCTGGATTCATTTCTAGGCCCAGTCCCTTGCCATCCAGCCTGGGTTTAGATTTGGCAGGGCTATTGGTAGATCTAGCTAGCTGGGGAGTAGCTTTTGGGTGGAGGATTACCTTTATTTGAGGCCCTCGTGTGCTGGGAAGCCACCGGCGGTGTATAGGTATCAGCTCAATTTTGTTTGCCTCCATCCATGGCTGCAGGGAATAAGTCTGTGAAGTGCTGGGGCTTTTGATAGCCTGTTAGACATGGTCCCCAGGGTGTCCTGGCCTGAATCGCCATAGTTTCGGGGTGTTTAGGTGTCCCGATGAGCGTTGCTGTGTGCTGCTGTGTCCCTGGTGTGCCGGAGCTCCTCAGTTAAGCTGCCATCTGGCTTATGCACAGTAATTTTTACAATTTTAAGCATTTATCAAATAGATATTTGTTTTCTACCACAGTGACGAGAAGATTCAAAGCAGCAAGAAGTAAAATGTTTCTCAAACAAATTCATTTCTAACAGTGGTTGTGGTTTTTCAAGAAAGTTCATTTACTCTACAATCAAAAGTTTAAAGCAAATGGGTTTGAAGTGCCTTCAAGTGACATTTGTCAAGTCATTGAATGTACTAGAATTTTCAAACAAATGTTCATGCTAATGTATGGCCAGCTTAAGATCAGTAAAGTGTAATGATGTAATGATCAGTAACACCAATAGCACCATCTTATCTTTGCAGAATTATCAAATGGCAATATATGCAGTATGAGAAAATCTTAACAACAGTTTGCATTTATATGTTTTCACTGTGCATTTGGATGCTAGCCTGGAGTATTATTTTAGTTTTTTAAATGGGTAGCTTTTTATATTTTAAATTCCATTATGAGCAGAAGGTATAGACACAAGATAACAGTATATTTTACTAAGGTTAAACTTCATTTAAGTTGAAGAAGCTCTTGGCCATTTGTGTTAATCAATGAGCTTTCCTCTGCATTCTGTTTGCTATTTTCTCTTTTAATTCTCTTCTGCTGTATGTTTAGGACTTCTCTTTCTCTTTCCTACTCAATGATCTCTTATCTTATTTCACAACATAGAATTTCTGTGGCCTTTTGGCCCCCATTTTCAACAGTCTGTATCCCCCTTTCACAGACCTGTAACATATCTGTTTAAATATGTATAACCCCTTCTCAGTTCACTGCGGCATAAGCTTTAACCCATTCATGGAAAAAAAAATCAGCTTTTAGAGTAAAGCAAGGTAATGTGACTGTAAATGACCATGGAAGGACTGCAGGTGGCAACAGCATCTTGTCCTAGTAAAATTGAATGATTATAGCCATGCCTATGTATTGCTTAACTGAGCTGTTTTCAGGTTACTATAAATATTCAGTGGTTTACAGACCAAAATTATTAATTTCTTTAAAAAAGAAATAATGCATTGTACTAAGTAAAGCATTAGTTCTTATATATTATATTTAGCTCCTTTATTTATAGTATATTGTTTGGAGGAGGGTCAACACATGTAATAGAAAAGTGCAATAGCATGTGCCAAACGCAAGAGCAATAACCCGTAGTACCCAGCAAGTGCACTAGAACTAGGTCAAATCAACTAAAAGGTGAAAGCTATGATTGCCATGGGTTACTACTAGTTGTTGCAATTTTTAGTTCCTTTTTAAAATAAATTGGATTATATGTTGTTTTATTTGCATCAAAATGTTCGTAAAGGAATACACGTTTGGGTTTGAGTAACAGTTTTTCTAATGTAGCATTACATTGTGCTCCACTACATTTGTGACATGCTTCTTGGACTCTTTTGGTTCGAAACTTATGTTTAAAGGAATATGTAAAGATGTTGACCAATGGAAACAATGACAAACTCAATCAAGCAAGTTCTTTGTAGAGATACAATAAAAGCAGAAGCACTGTTTAGTTCCTTTTTAAAATAAATTGGATTATATGTTGTTTTATTTGCATCAAAATGTTTGTAAAGGAATACACATGTTTGGGTTTGACTAACAGTTTTGTAATGTAGTTATGTTTACTAGCATTACATTGTGCTCCACTACATTTATAACATTCTTTTGGGACCCTTCTTGTTCAAAACTTATGTTTGAAGGAATTAGTTAAGATGCTGACCAACAAAAACAATGACAAACTCAATCAAGCAAGTTATTTGTAGAAATATAATGAAAGCAGAAGAATCAATCCCTCTATGCATCAATTTATAATAAAACCCTTAATGTGTTATCAGACATCATTCAGACATCATCTGTCTTTAGCTTTGTAATTATTATTTTTATTTTATTTTTATTTTTTTTTTGGGGGGGGGGGGGGTCTCTTGTTGTTTCTCTGTTCCTTTCTTGAAGCTCTTTGAAATTTTCAAAAGTTTTACTGAATAAGGCCCCAGTCTATGATCACCAATGATACATTTTCATGTTAATTTGCAGTTAGCAAATTCAAATATTTTTCATTTTGTCTTTTGTCAAGATCACATTTTTCAAGTTGTAGCAATTACAAAATCAAAATCAAATCAAAATGTAATGGTGTTTTTATTATCTATGATTTAAAGTTGCTATTTTAATTCCAAAAATGATGGAATCATTTGTGAAATGAATGTAGGCATGTTTGGCAATCAGAAACACTAATGCAGAACTTTGCTGAATTAATCAATCCGTGTCTCTTCAATTAAAGGGAACATGTACAGAGAAATGTTGAAGCTGCCATTGCTGAACTCTCTTTCTAAAATTGCTTATTTGTTGGCTTTTACAATTATCCAGTGCTCTCTGGGTAACGGACTGCAAGCAAGTATCTAGGTGAAGACTTCTAATTTCCCACTGCCTTTTCTTGTATGTCTGCATAAAGTAGGAATACCCAAAGCTGCAGGAACAAGTACACATGTGCTGCTGATCATTTGCCATTACCAATGAGTGACTACTGAACAGTTAATTTCACAATTGTTACATAGTTACATAGTTGGTGAGGTTAAAAAAAGACACAAGTCGGGGGGGCGTGGCTACCGTGCTGCTGGATGGAAGCTTGAGAGAGAAGCTCCTCCAGACTGGCAGGGAAAACAGCAACAAAAAGGGGACCTGCCACAATTAAACACCTCTACTTAAGTCTCTCTGCACACCCGGAGATGAACCACATGAAGAAAGATGCCTCCCGGAACAAGAAACTTTCACACTTCTTTCTCCCTTCAGAGTGGCCGCTTGTCCAAGATGGCGCCAGTGGCAGCTTGCCAGTCTCCTCCAGTGGCTCTTCTCACAGCACACAGAGCCTTGCACAGACCGGAGCATCAAAGGCAGCCCAGCTGTGATCCCCAGCAACCTCAACTACTCTCTCACAAAGCCCAGCCAAAAACCTGCAGGGAACTCTTCCCTCCAGGTAAGCAATGGCAGTAACTCTTTCAATGCCACAAGTGAACTAGCTGACACCATAAATCCCTTCCCCACTACCAACCATCCTATTTCTTTTTTTAAATCCAGTAATCTTTATTGCATAGTTTTTCTTACATCAATACATCAAACACATTTCACACAGCCTATTTCTGACACCACCCTGAAGGATATGCTGGTGTCCCTGTGTGCATCTCTGCACACAGACATAATGGAATGTGTACAAAGCTTCAGGGCCGAAGTTCAGGAGTTAGAAGGCAGCATGGATCATATTGAACACAAAATTTGAGAATTTATGGCCCCACATAATACCCTCATTGATGCGCACAATGACCAAGATGATGAACCAGAAACGTGGCAGACATAGAATACTGGTTCAAAATGCACAGCTAAATCAATATGCATGCGACCTAATCAGCACAGTTCTACCATTTATTTCAGCTTCTGAGATAGTGATTGATAGGATTCACCGCCTGCCTAAACCTTCTCATCTTCCTGATAACATTCTACGTGATGTCATCATGAGAGTTCACTTTTACCACGTAAAAGACCAGCTCATGTCCAGCTTCTGCAAAGGGTCACCTGAGCAATTACCTGAGCAAATACCTGAGCAATTTTCTCACCTCCAAATATATACAGATTTATCCCAACACATGCTACAGTAAAGGAAGCCGCTTCTGCCAATCACAAAGGCACTCTGCAACAACAATATTACCTATCGCTGGGGCTACCCAACAATGCTCACTCATAATGACAGCACATTAGTGAAAACAACACTCACTGAGGGCCTTGCACTACTCAGATCATGGGATATCCTCCTGGACCAAGAACCCACATGTCAATCATCTCCCACCAGAGTAAATACTGAAAATGTTTGGCAGGTTGTCTCCCACAAACTTAAGCAGAAAACCCATGCAACCTGATCACCTATAATTATTAGTCCATAATTACTAAACTACCTGACTTCCTCCGTCAGTTGGAGACATTACCCACGAACTCCCCTCCACAAGTAATGCACAGTATTTCTGCAATCAGATTCCAGTTGGAATCATTCTCCTTTTTATTAACTGTTTTCTACTCTTTTTGTGTTGTTTTTAGTTCCTGCTTCGTTTTCTCCTTCTTATTGTCTGTTCCGCGTGAGACCTCCATGATGACCATATGCTACGTACACAAATGGTTTACTGATACACAACCTTTACAAAAACCTGATCTGACATATGATGCACCCTGCACATCTCACCTCCTCTGAGACTGCCTTAGGTAACAAAAGCTTTACAAATATTTCACATGGAATCATGCTCAAAGTAACTTCCTTTAATGTGCGAGGACTAAATCAGCCTGCCAAATGGGCATCTCTGTGGAAAGAATCAAACTAGGATGTGGCCTAATCTGCATCTAAGAAACTCACTTTCAAGCATCTGCTACCCCTACTCTAAGTCATAAAACCTTCCCTCACATCTACACTGTGTCTGCACAGCATAAAAGTAAAGGAGTACTTATTGTGGTTAAGAACTCAGTGGCTTTTCTCTACACAAATCCATCAGTAACCCAGATGGAGGATATTTAGCTCTTGTGTGCGACATCAATAATAGACCGTGTACCCTAGTAAATGCTTACACCCCTAATTCGCACCAGATCTGCTTCCTAAAAAAAACTGTTCCACAAAATTTCAAAAATCAAAAGGGGCTCCCTTGTAATATGTGGGGACTTCAATCTTACAGCAGACCCACATCTGGACTTGTACTCTACACCCAAACGACTACCCTTGGCACCGCTTTTTTACAAGGAAGAGGTGTATGACAAATGGAAGTGTTTACACACAGAAGAATATGATTATACCTTCCACTCATCCCAATATAATTTCTACTCTAGGATGGATATGATTTTAGTAGACAGGCCATGTCCTCCTCTTCTATACATGAAATCTTGTGGTCAGAACACGCCCCTACCTCTATATCAATGGCAGTGGCGGCTGGTGCTCAACATTTTTGAGGGGTGAAAACAAATTGAAAAATACTGAAACTCCCCATCAATTGCAGTCTCACTGTGCCCATCAATTCCAGCCTTACTGTGCTCATCAAATGCAGCCACTGTGCCCAACAATTGCAGTGATTGTGCCCTATATATGCAGCCATGTGTGCCCATCATATGCAGCCACGTGTTCCCATCATATGCAGCCACTGTGCCCATCATATGCAACCACTTGTGCGCATCAAATGCAGTCACATGTGCCTATCATATGCAGCCACTTGTGCCCATAAAATGCAGTCACATGTGCCCATCAAATGCAGCCACTTGTGCCCATCATATGCAGCTACTTGTGCCCATCATATGCAGCCAATTGTGCCCATCACATGCAGCCATTGTGCCCATCATATTCAGCCACTTGTGCCCATCGAATGCAATCACTTGTGCCCATCATATGCAGGCACCTGTCCCCATCATATTCAGCCACTGTGCCCATCAAACGGAGCCACTAGTGCTCATCATGTGCAGCCACTTGTGCCCGGCAAATGCAGCCACTTGTGCCCATCAAATGCAGTCATATGGGCCTATCATATGCAGCCACTTGTGCCCATCATATGCAGCCATTGTGCCCATCAAACGCAGCCACTGTGCCCATCAAATGCAGCCACTTTTGCCCATCATATGCAGCCACTGGTGGCCATTAAATGCAGCCACTTGTGCCCATCATATTCAGCCATTGTGCCCATCATATGCAGCCACTTGTGCCCATTATATGCAGCCATTGTGCCCATCAAACGCAGCCACTTGTGCCCATCAAATGCAGCCACTTATGCTTGTCAAATGCAGCCACCTGTGCCCAGTATATGCAGCCACTTGTGCCCATCATATGCTGCCATTGTGCCCATCAAACGCAGCCACTTGTGCCCATCATATGCAGTCACTTGTGCCCATCATATGCAGCTATTGTGCCCATCAAACACAGCCACTGTGCCCATCAAATGTAGCCACTTGTGCCCATAATATGAAAACACTTGTGCCCATCAAATGCAGCCACTTGTGCCCATCATATGCAGCCATTGTGCCCATCATATGCAGCCACTGTACCCATCAAATGCAGCCATTTGTGCCCATCATATGCAGCCATTTGTGCCCATCATATGCAGCCACTTGTGCCCATCAAATGCAACCACTTGTGCTTGTCAAATGCAGCCACCTGTGCCCATTATATGCAGCCACTAGTGCCCATCATATACAGCCATTGTGCCCATCAAATGCCGCCACTTATGCCCATCATATGCAGCCATTTTTCCCATCAAACGCAGCCTCTTGTGCCCATCATATGCAGCCACTTGTGCCCATCATATGCAGCCACTTGTGCCCGTTATATGCAGCCATTGTGCCCATCATACGCAGCCACTGTGCCCATCATAAGCAGCTACTTGTGCCCACCAAATGCAGCTTTGTGCTCGTCAAATGCAGCCACCTGTGCCCAGTATGCAGCCACTTGTGTCCATCATATGCAGCTACTTGTGCCCATCATATGCAGCCACTTGTGCCTGTCAAATGCAAGTATTGTGCCCATCAAACACAGCCACTGTGCCCATCAAATGCAGCCACCCGTGCCCATCATATGCAGCCACTTGTGCCCATCAAATGCAGCCACTTATGCTTGTCAAATGCAGCCACCTGTGCCCAGTATATGCAGCCACTTGTGCCCATCATATGCTGCCATTGTGCCCATCAAACGCAGCCACTTGTGCCCATCATATGCAGCAACTTGTGCCCATCATATGCAGCTATTGTGCCCATCAAACACAGCCAATGTGCCCATCAAATGTAGCCACTTGTGCCCATAATATGCAAACACTTGTGCCCATCAAATGCAGCCACTTGTGCCCATCATATGCAGCCATTGTGCCCATCATATGCAGCCACTGTGCCCATCAAATGCAGCCATTTGTGCCCATCATATGCAGCCATTTGTGCCCATCATATGCAGCCACTTGTGCCCATCAAATGCAACCACTTGTGCTTGTCAAATGCAGCCACCTGTGCCCAGTATATGCAGCCACTAGTGCCCATCATATACAGCCATTGTGCCCATCATATGCAGCCACTTATGCCCATCATATGCAGCCACCTGTGCCCATCAAATGCAGCCACTTGGGACCATCATATGCAGCCATTTTGCCCATCAAACACAGCCTCTTGTGCCCATCATATGCAGCCACTTGTGCCCATCAAACACAGCCACCTGTGCCCATCATATGCAGTCACTTGTGCCCATCATTTGCAGTCACTTGTGCCCGTCATATGCAGCCATTGTGCCCATCAAACGCAGCCACTGTGCCCATCATATGCATCCACTTGTGCCCATCAAATGCAGCCACATGTGCCCATTATATGCAGCCACTTGTGCCAATCAAACGCTGCCACTTGTGCCCATAAAATGCAGCCAGTTGTGCCCATCATATGCAGCCACTTGTGCCCATCAAATGCAGCCACTTGTGCTTGTCAAATGCACCACCTGTGCCCAGTATACACAGTCACTTGTGACCATAATTTGCAGCTCACAAAGCACAGCCATGTGCCTATCATACGCAGCCACTTGTGCCCATCAAATGCAGCCTTGTGCTCGTCAAATTCAGCCATCTGTGCCCAGTATATGCAGCCACTTGTGCCCATCATATGCAGCCACTTGTGCCCATCAAATGCAGTCACTTGTGCCCATCAAATGCAGGAACTTGTGCCTATCATATTCAGCCACTTGTGCCCATCATATGCAGCCACGTGTGCCCATCATATGCAGCTATTGCGCCCATCAAACTCAGCCAGTGTGCCCAATAAATGCAGCCACTTGTGCTCATCAAATGCAGTCACTTGTGCCCATCAAATGTAGCCACTTGTGGCCAGTATATGCAGCCACTTGTGCCCATAAAATGCAGTCACATGTGCCCATCAAATGCAGCCACTTGTGCCCATAATATGCAGCTACTTGTGCCCATCATATGCAGCCACTTGTGCCCATCACATGCAGCCATTGTGCCCATCATATTCAGCCATTTGTGCCCATTGAATGTAATCACTTGTGCCCATCAAATGCAGCAACGTGTGCCCATCATTTGCAGCCACTTGTGCCCATCATATGCAGCCACTTGTGCCCATCACATGCAGCCATTGTGCCCATCAAACACAGCCACCTGTGGCCATCATATGCAGCCACCTGTGCCCATCATTTTCAGCCATTTGTGCCTGTCATATGCAGCCATTGTGCCTATTATATGCAGCCACTTGTGGCCTTCAAACGCAGCCACTGTGCCCATCATATGCATCCACTTGTGCCCATCAAATGCAGCCACTTGTGCCTATTATATGCAGCCACTTGTGGCCTTCAAACACAGCCACTGTGCCCATAAAATGCAGCCAGTTGTGCCCATCAAATGCAGCCACTTGTGCCCATCATATGCAGCCCACCAAATGCAGCCACTTGTGCCCATCATATACAGCCACTTGTGCCCATCATATGCAGCCACTTGTGCCCGTTATATGCAGCCATTTTGCCCATCAAACACAGCCACTGTGCCTATCATATGCAGCCACTTGTGCCTATCAAATGCAGCCTTGTGCTTGTCATATGCAGCCACCTGTGCCCAGTATATGCAGCCACTTGTGCCCATCATATGCAGCCACTTGTGCCCATCAAATGCAGCCAGTTGTGCCTGTCAAATGCAGGAACTTGTGCCTATCATATTCAGCCACTTGTGCCCATCATATGCAGCCATGTGTGCCCATCATATGCAGCTATTGTGCCCATCAAACGCAGGCACTGTGCCCATCAAATGCAGCCACTCGTGCCCATCAAATGCAGCCACTTGTGCCCATAAAATGCAGCCACCTGTGTCCAGTATATGCAGCCACTTATGCCCATCATATGCAGCCACTGTGCCCATCAACCCCCCACTTGCGGGGCTCGCAGTTCTGGCAGCACCCCCAACCCCCCCCCCCCACATGCGGCTCTGACAGACCCCCCTGGCACTTACCGCCAAGCAGCAGCTCCGCTCAGTGCAGTGAGTGCACCAGAGCGGCGGTGACCTCTGCTAAAGCGTGTGTCTCCTCTGCTGAGTCTGCTACTCTTTCTAAGTGCCAGGCATCCAATAGGGTGGCCTGGCACTTTGGCCAATCAGCAAACAGGTCTGATGCCCTGCCTTCTGGCTAGCAGACAGGAAGGTTAGTGAGAAAATAATGAAAATTAATTTATTATCGTCACACAATTGGGTGGGATCAGGGCGCACTCTCTACCCACAGTGCGTGGGCCACCACTGATCGATGGTGGAGGAGCATACATCTAATCCTACTTATATTTGGAGGGTTAACTCTCAGGTGTTTAACTCTTCCCAATATGTAGCTGACATTAATATTTTCAACCTAATGCACATTCTGTTTTGAATCCGATCACCGTATAGTGTGCCCATAAGGCCTTTATTCAATTGTGTACCCACATAAAGAGGCAGAGGACATTTCAGCTTGACAAATTACTAGAAGAGATCTGTATACTAGAGGCTAGTCACAAGTCTAACCTCACTCACTCCTCTTACCAAGCCCTTTCCAAACTATGTAATAATCTCTGAGTTCTGGCGATAGAGCAATATGATAAACACATCAAGGCTCTTAAGCTATCTCATTACTCCTCTGGCAATAAGGCTTGCAAATTCCTGGCAAACTGGCTTAAGAATAGAAAAACTCAGACCAAAATTGTACATTTACTGCACCCACATTCTAGCCATAAAATTGTTAACCTAAAAAGAAATAGTCGATGCCTTTGCCTCATACTATAGCTCACTTTACAACTTATGACCCAAATACTTCTTAACCCCAAGATGCATCTATTGATTATTTCCTTGCCTCCATTCATATACCTATGCTTACAAACACTTAATTGCAAATCCTCAATGCACCTATTACACCTCAAGTAAATAACAAAGCTATTCACTCTCTCCCATTGGGTAAATCCAGAGGGCCGGACGGTCTATTAAACGACTATTACAAGCAATTCCAATCAGTTCTCTGCCCAAATCTCTCCTCTGTGTTTGCAGCTGTCATGTCCTCTGCCTCCTTTCCACCCAAAATGCAACAGTCATTACATAGTAACGATAACGAAACCTGGAAAGGAGCCTACTTCCTCAATCGATTTTAGGCCAATCTCCTTATTGAACACCGATGTTAAATTGTATGCAATCATTTTAGCCCACAGATTAACCCCCATTCTCCCAGTTCTGATTTAACTGGACCAAACAGGATTTGTCTCCAGATGCCAGGCGTCAAATGCCACTAGAAGAGTCATCAACATAATTCAGCATACTGGGGCCAGTCGGGTGCCTTCTCTTCTACTATCCCTAGATGCAGAGTGCATTTGACCGCATCCATTGGCAATATATGCTCAAAAGTCTCCAAAATTTTGGCTTTGATGGACCTATTTTGTCAGCCATATCAGCACTATATTCGGTCCCCTCTGCAAGAGTATATACCTCCAACATGCTTTCTCGTCGCTTCTTAATTTCCAATGGCACCAGACAGGGTTGCCCTCTCTCCTCATCTATCTTTAACCTGTTAATTGAACCCTTTGCAGAGGCCATAAGATCATCCCCAAAAATCACTGGTTTCAAATTCCATCAGACTCACCATATTATAAACCTATTTGCTGATGGTATAATTATTAGACATGTGCACCATCAATAATTTTGTTTAGTTTCATTCCGTTCCGTATTAGCTGTTAATTCATATTTTGCAATTCGTGTCTGAAATTCAATTTGGATTCGTACGAAATACAAATTTTCGTTAGGTTTGTTAACTCTTTGTAACAATTATGAGCGTTCCTTATGATGAATTGATCATTATGAGGAGCTCCCACCATCCCTGTGCTGTGCTCATTATGAGGGGCTCCCCCCATCCCTGACTTCCTAGGCTTTTAACTTCATCATAATGAATAATCGTAATTAACGAACATTCTTATTTTGTTCGATTCTGAATCTCCCATCGACTACCAGTACCAGTCTCCCACTACCATATTAAAAAAGGTCATTTTTCCAACCCTCACTCAGCAGCAGAAGAAAACCTTTGATTGGTCAACAAAACACCAGTCACGTTTCCGTTGTAATGGAATTTGGATCTGAAATTCGTAAACAAAATGTTGTATTTCACACATTTTGAAGCATAGCAATTCGTATTTTGGATAATTCCAAATGTACGAATTTACGAAAATCCGTACAAATTTTCGATTCATACGAAACTAATTGCACTTGTCTAATAATTATCTTTCTAACCAAGAAACTTCCTTAGCTGCAACTCATGACATTTTCACACTGTTCTGACATATCTTATTATAAGGTCAACTTCACAAAATCCTTACTCTTGGACCTCGGAATTGACCCTACCCTAAAAAATAAACACCAGGCCTATTACCCATACGCAAGGAGTAATGAAGGTACTCCCTACCTGGGCATCCAATGTCTCACAGCTAGTGGATGCAATCTATCTCCCCCTTATCAACAAATTAACCACAGAAGCCCAACTAATCTCTAAGTATTGGCTTTCCTGGACTGGCCATCTTTTCTCTTTTAAAATGATGTGGTTGCCCCAAATATTATATCTTTTTAGAACTCTCCTTATACCTGTTAAAAAAGGACACCTGGTGGCCCTTAGCTCACTACTCAAAAAATTTGTGTGGAAAAACCATGAAACCCCACAGCTCTCATGCCCAACTTCTTAAACATAAATATGCAGGTAGAATGGGTATGATTGATCTCCATTACTATCAACACATCTATCACAGTTTAAACACTGGTTTTCTTCTTAATCCTAATGATAAACTATGGACTGATATTTAGTTGTTCACTAATCCTAAATCCTCATTAGGCAACTTTTTAATAACTGATATATGGAGACCCCACCCTTTTACAGAAGAATTTGGAAGTATGGCCTCAGTTAAGGAAAACAAGTTATTCAATATACAATGTACCATCATCCAGTAATCGATTAGAGGAAAAGTATTTTGGAATTATGGAAATGGTAGGGGAGCTGTACAAATTAATCTCCTTATACCAAATCCAGGCCCAAAAATTTTTTTTTTGTGTTGGACTATGTTGGTACTTATTTACATACATAGAATTCAAAAAGAAATATAAGATAGGATTTCATATAAAGTTTAATGAATAAACAAAAAATAGAAAAAATACACAAAGAATAATATTAAAAACTATTACACCCCAGATTGGTATGTACAGTTACTCATGGTGGAGTTCCATTCTGGTGGTGCAAGTGAAAGGTTCCTCGACTAGTTTCGCGGAATTATCCGCTTCATCCGGAGGAGGTCTAAAATTAAATACACATTGAACAGTGCATAGCAAACAATACTTCATATAGTTAAGCAATAACAATATAAATATATAAGAGAGAGATAAACACAAAAGCTATACAAATAATATTTAAAATGAAGGGATTATAGGAAGATTTGATTCACCCAGAGATACCTAGAGGAAAAAAAAAAGGGGGGGGGGGAACACACTACGTTAAACAGGAGACCCCACCCTTTGAAAAGTTTATCCCTCAGTACCCAGGCTTCACTGATGACATGGAGAATCTTCTACTTTCTGACCCCCTCCAGTGCACATAAAATATTATTGCCTACCCCATTAAAAATCTTAGGCCGCCTAACACGGGCGGACTGTCTGACGGACTTGGTCCGCTGAAATGTGTTTCAGCAGACAGTCCGCTCGTGTGTGTGCTTCAGCTGACTTTTTCAGTGGACAGTCTGGCGGACTAAGTCTTTCGGAATTTCCGTAATATTGTCCGTCCAACTTTGGTTTCAGCGGACAGTCCGCTCGTGTGTAGGCAAGTTGGATGGACTAAGTATGGCGCATGCTCAGAAAGGATTTACACGGCCGAAGGTTGCATTGCAGTGTATTGGACGTCGTATTTCTAGTCCCGTCGTACGTGCTGTACACGTCATCGCGCAAGCTTTCAGCGGACTGTCTGTTCATCGTGTGTGGTCAAGTCCGTTCATTCAAAAGTAGGACGGACTGTCTGTCGGATTGTCTGACGGACTTAGTTAGCCAGACAGTCCGCCCGTGTGTACGTGGCCTTAGAATCACTAATTCCCATATTTCTCTCCAGAAATGGATAGAGAAAGGAATATCAAGAATATGTTTAATGACAGTTCTCTTAAACCATTTGCACAACTCCAACAGTAATTCCAAATCCATTATCTCTATCTTCAAGTGTCACATTTCCTAAACTCCCTAACCTCACCTAAGATATAGATACACAAACAGGGTTGGCAATATTTCCAAAATGTCTCACCCTTAGTAAAAGGTACCTCTTTATTCTATAGCCTCCTAAAAAACAAATCCCCCCGGTACTTAAAGTGAGAAAGAGACCTACGGGGAAACATTTACTACTAACCAATGGCAATCTACCATCAAATCCATTTTCCAGGCCTCCAGGTGCACCAATCATAGGGAACTAACCAAAAAAATGCTCTACGGTGGTACCTCACTCAATACAGAGTCTCCAAATTCCTTAAATCTCAATATCCATTATGCTGGAGAGGTTACGGAGGAATAGAACACCTTATGAATACCTTTTGGTCATGTAAATATTTAACTAGCTTTTGAAATAAATTATTTCAGAAAATATCTGAGATCACTGGTGTTATTACCCCCCCCCCCCCCCCCATCCAGCTCTAGCGATTATAAACTTAGGAACAGAATACTTCCCCCTTGAATGTCACAGAATCGATACTCATCTGATTTTGGCCGCCAAAATGCTTATTACGAGACGGAAATCCAATCTATCACCTAACATGTCTGAGGTGATTGATATGGTAAAGCAAAACTTTGCATATGATAACCTCCTGGCTAGGGATGAGCCGAACAACCCCCTGTTCGGTTCGCACCAGAACCTGCGAACAGACCTAAACTTTGTGTGAACTTTAGAACCCTATTAAAGTCTATGGGACTTGAACGTTCACAATCTAAAGTGCTAATTTTAAAGGGTAATATGCAAGTTACTGTCCTAAAAAGTGTTTGGGGACCCGGGTCCTGCCCCAGGGGACATGGATCAATGCAAAAAAAGTTTTAAAAATTGCAGTTTTTTTCAGGAGCAGTGATTTTAATAATGATTAAAGTGAAACAATAAAAGTGTAATATTCCTTTAAATTTCGTAGCTGGGGGGTATCTATAGTATGCCTGTGAAGGGGCGCATGTTTCTGGTGCTTAGAACTGTCCCTGCACAAAGTGTCATTTGTGCAGGAAAAAAAGTCTTTTAAAATCACTTGCGGCTAAATTGTCGAGTCCCGTAATACAGAGAACACTCAATGAGTGTTCTCTGTATTAGCCGACAATTCATTTATTCATTGATTAAAAAAAAAAAAAAAAAGCGTGGGGGTTCCCCTAAATTCAATTACCAGGCCCTTCAGGTCTGATATGGATATTAAGGGGAACCCTGCATCAAATGTAAAAAAAAATTGATGTGGGGGTCCCCCTAAAAATCCATACCAGACCCTTTATCTGGGCACGCAACCTGGCAGGCCACAGGAAAAGAGGGGGGGACGAGAGAGCGGCCCCCTCCCTCCTGAACCATACCAGGCCACATACCCTCAACATTGGGAGGATGCTTTGGGGGTCTGTGACCCCTCAAAGCACCTTGTCCCCATGTTGATGAGGACAAGGGCCTCATCCTCACAACCCTGGCAGGTGGTTGTGAGGGTCTGCGGGCGGGGGGCTTATCAGAATCTGGAAGCCCCCTTTAACAAGGGGACCCCCAGATCCTGCCCCCCATGTTTGAAATGGTAAAGGGGTACAAAAGTACCCCTACCATTTCACAAAGAAAGTGTAAAAATGGTTAAATAACAATGACAATTTAGCCGCAAGTGATTTTAAAAGACTTTTTTTCCTGCACAAATGACACTTTGTGCAGGGACAGTTCTAAGCACCAGAAACATGTGCCCCTTCACAGGCATACTATAGATACCCCCCAGCTACGAAATGTAAAGGAATATTACACTTTTATTGTTTCACTTTAATCATTATTAAAATCACTGCTCCTGAAAAAAACTGCAGTTTTTAAAACTTTTTTTTGCATTGATCCATGTTCCCTGGGGCAGGACCCGGGTCCCCAAACACTTTTTAGGACAGTAACCTGCATATTACCCTTTAAAATTAGCACTTTAGATTTCTCCCATAGACTTGTATAGGGTGTTCCGGCTTTTCGAATTTGCTGCGAACAGCCCAAATTGTTCACTGTTCGCTGAACAGGCGAACAGACAATGTTTGAGTCGAACGTGAGTTTGACTCGAACTCGAAGCTCATCCCTACTCCTGGCACAAAAACTTGGCAGTAAATGACTATTTGATTATCATTGGAGCTTATGGAGCCTGTGGGTGAAAAACTCTTATGCCCTGTATACACGATGGGACATTCTGACCACAAAATCCAATTGGAAAATCCGATCGTTCAGAACAAGGTGACCAGTCCGATTGGATTTTGTTGTCAGAAAATTTGAGATCCAGCTCTCAAACTTTTTCAGACGGAAAAAGTTTGATAGAGCCAACACACGATTGGATTTTATGACAACATAATCCGATCGGACCTTTTCTGTCGGAATTTCCGACCGTGTGTACAGGGCATTAAAGTTTACTTTACACTATATAACGATATTACAATTATTAATGTCACGTAGGTCGATAAACTCTGATATAATATGACTGGTTTGACCAAACCTGATACTGACACACTGTTTTAATGCTGTAAAATTTATTGTCTTATTTGTTTTATTCTGTTATATTTTCTTTTACTACAAGCCTTTATCCTAGTGCCTTGCGATATTAATCTTATGCTCCCCTTGTGACATTTACTATGCACTTAACTATAATGAAGACATGTTCTGGTTTATGTCATTCACCGCCTGTAGATCTCTCTGGGTCAGGGGCGTACCTAGAGCATTTGGCACCCGGGGCGGATCCTATATCTGGCACCCCCCCCCATAAAATGTAAAAACACCCACCGTGTCCCCTGCATACCTCTGCATCCTTCAATATCTTTTTGTCACTACTGTGTACCCCCCCTCTCCACAACTGCACCTCTGGACCCCTTTAAATTACACAGCACCCTGCACCTCTGGACCCCTTTACATTACACAGGACCTTGCACCTCTGGACCCCTTTACATTACACAGCTCTTGTACCTCTGGACCCCTTTACATAACATAGCACCCTGAACCTCCTGACCCCTTTACATTACACAGCCCTTGTACCTATGGATCTCTTTACATTACACAGCACCCTGAACCTCTGGACCCCTTTACATTACACAGCCCTTGTACCTCTGGACCCCTTTACATTACACAGCACCCTGCACCTCTGCACCCCTTTACATACAGCCCCTCACAGCTCTGGACCCTCTGCATGTTACACAGATCCCCTACAGTGCAGACCCCCCTCCCTACCATACAGACCCCCATCTACAGTGTAGACCCCCCTACAGTACAGAATCCTCCCCTACAGTGCAGACCCTCCTACAGTACAGACCCCTCCACCCTATAGCGCAGACCCCCCCCCTACAGTGCAGACCCTCCTACAGTACAGACCCCTCCCCCTACAGCACAGACCCCCCTACAGTACAGACTCCCCTACAGACCCCCCTACAGTGCCGAATCTTCCCCTACAGTACAGACCCCCCCCCCTACAGTGCAGGACCCCTTCTACAGTGCAGGACCTCCCTACAGTGCAGGACCTCCCTACAGTGCAGGACCCCCCCTACAGTGCAGGACCCCCCTACAGTGCAGGACCCCTTCTACAGTGCAGGACCCCCTACAGTGCAGGACCCCCTACAGTGCAGACCCCCTACAGTGCAGAACCCCCCTACAGTGCAGAACCCCCTACAGTGCAGGACCTCCCTACAGTGCAGGACCCCCCTACAGTGCAGGACCCCCCTACAGTGCAGGACCCCTTCTACAGTGCAGGACCCCTTCTACAGTGCAGGACCCCCTACAGTGCAGGACCCCCCTACAGTGCAGACCCCCTACAGTGCAGAACCCCCCTACAGTGCAGGACCCCTTCTACAGTGCAGGACCTCCCTACACTGCAGGACCCCCCTACAGTGCAAGACCCCCCCCCCACAGTGCAGGACCCCCCTACAGTGCAGGACCCCTTCTACAGTGCAGGACCCCCTACAGTGCAGGACCCCCTACAGTGCAGGACCCCCCTACAGTGCAGACTCCCTACAGTGCAGGACCCCCCCTACAGTGCAGACAGCCCTAAGATGCAGGACCCACCACAGTAAAGAACCCCCCTACAGTGCACAGCCTCCCCTAAGGACCCATAGTGTACCTCGAGCCCAAGGAAGCGGCATTGCAGGGGGGAGGTGTGGGCAGCACCCGAGTGAAGTGTCACCTGTCGGCTCAGTGATCCGGGACCCGGCGCAATAACCCCCTTCTCTCTGTGGTCGCGTGACTCACGTCGCGCCGTTCTGATCAGTCTCGGGCAGCGGCTGTCACTCACAGCCGAGCAGAGTGAAGCCGCCTCCCCCTCCTTGTCTACACAGTGCTGTGCATAGAGGAGGGGGAGGCGGCTTCACTCTGCTCGGCTGTGAGTGACAGCCGCTGCCCGAGACTGATCAGAATGGCCGCGCGACGCGACCACAGAGAGAAGGGGATTATTGTGCCGGGTCACTGAGCCAGCTGATGTCACTCCACTCGGGTGCTGCTCGCACCCCCCCCTGCAATGCCGCCCACTGCCAGTGCCTCGGGCTCTCTCTGTGTGGGCTGCAAACCTGAGTCACGGCGCTGTCTGACACTTCAGTTGCGGGGGGGGGCGCTGGCCTGACACCCCCCCCCCAGTGTGTGGCACCCGGGGCGGCACGCCCCCCCACTTAGTACGCCCCTGCTCTGGGTTACACTTGCTTGTCATTTTGCTTGTAAATCTGTTGTATTCAGATTGTGCTAGAATTTTTACAATAAAAACGAATGAAACAAAAAAGACACAAGTCCATCAAGTCCAACCTGTGTGTGTGTTTTTATGTCAGTATTACATTGTATATCCCTATATGCTATGGTCGCTCAGGTGCCTATATAATAGTTTTTTTGAAATTATCTATGCTCCCTGCTGAAAACACTGCCTGTGAAAGAGAATTCCACATCCTTACCGCTCTTACAGTAAAGAACCCTCTTTGCAGTTTAAGGTTAAACAGCTTCTCTGCTAATTGTAGTGAATGGCCGCGTGTCTTTTTAAATTCCCTTTCACAAAAGAGTTTTATCCCTATTGTGTTGTCACCAGTACAGTATTTGTACATTGAAATCATATCCCATTTCAAGTGTCTCTTCTGCAGAGAGAATAAGTTCAGTGATTGCTGTCTTTCCCCATAACTGAGGTCCTCTAGTCCCTTAATTAGCATTGTTGCCCTTCTCTGGACTCTCTCCAGTTCCAGCACATCCTTCCTGATGACAGGTGCCCAGAACTGGATGGCATACTGCAGGTGAGGCTGGACCAGAGTCTTGTAAAGTGAGAGAATTCTAATTTTATCTCTAATCATCCAATAACACACACACCATGCCGTTCAAATACCTTTCCCTAAATGCCAGGGGCCTAGTAGACATGTGCAGACTGAAATATTTTGTTTCGAAATTTTGTTTTTGTCCCCCTCAAAATCCATACCAGACCCTTATCCGAGCACACAACCTGGCAGGCCGCAGAAAAAGAGGGGGGGTGAGAGAGCGCCCCCCCTCCTGAACCGTACCAGGCCACATGCCCTCAATATTGGGAGGATGCTTTGGGGTAAAAGTTATGGAACTACGACAGAATTCTTCTGGATCCTGTGTATAAGTTCCTGAAGAGCCTCTAAGTTCCTGAGGAGCTTTAGGGAGGTTAGCTTGTTTAATTTTAGGGGTCAACTTAGAAGCTAACATGGATCCGATTTGATCTCATTGCATATACAATTTAGACCAAAACTTTTGCATACTCTTTTTGGCTGAGTTGCCATCAATACATTAAGGGAAAGTCTAGTTTTTTCAATTCGAGCGCAAAGATCCTTAGCAGGGTTAATTAATTGGCCCATCGCAGAGATTGTAATTCAGCATTAATGTCTACCCGCCGTTCCCGCCTAAGCTGCACCACTATTTGAAAAAGTTTACCTCTAATAGGCCAAAACCATCATGGGAATAGGTCCACAGTAACATTAAGTTGGAAGCATTTCTGAGTATACCTTTCAATTTTTATGCACCTAATCGGATTGATTCTTTAAGCCACCAGTGTGTTGGGCAAATAATAAGGTGAGCACACATAAAAGCAATCAGGATCAAGGAATGATCAGACCATGCCGTCTCTCTTATGAGTTATTGAATTCAGCTCAGAGGAAGTAAAAATATTATCTATCCTGAAATTGGACTTGATGTGGGTGTAGTTCCAAGTAGTGGGATGTTTTTCTTGCTAGATATCAATAAGAATGAAGGTGTTTTGAATACACTAACCCACCTTAGAGGGTCATTCGTCAATAAAGAACATCCATGGGTTCTGACTTATCCAAGCACTGATCCAAAGCTATATTTTAATCTGTAATCTCTTCCAGCAAAGTGAAAGAGGGATGATTAGCGGAAAAAATAGCTACCGTCCCCAATTGTATCTATCACGTTAGCCAAATAGAATAAAGGATAGCGTTTATAAAAAAATGGTGGTTTATAAAAGGCGGGTAAATCTGTTTCCTGTAGAAAGACTATGTCCACCTTCTGAGAGTGATAAAATTGTAGCGATTTCCTATGCTTAAAAGGGAAGTTTAAGCCCTGGACATTGTGTGAGACAACCCATAACAACAATGGTTTAGTGGCAGTCATTTATACAGGTCAGAAGGAGGGAAAGGACCCACCCCAAGCTAGTACTCACCCCCACTCCACGGGACCAAGCCACAAATGTTCTGAAGACAGAGGCCAAGGGAAGGGGAGACGTCAAGGAACTGTCACCTCCAGTGAGATACAGTGAGATTCACAAGTATGTAACATAAGAAAGAGGAAAACAGTGTGAAAAAGGAGCTATTGGTGTGGATTTTTATATTCACATTTAATAGTGAGATTGGATGATAGCTTGAACATTGGGCTGGGTCTTTACCTTTCTTTGGAATGACCAAAAGATCTAACAGATGCTGTGGGGTGAGAGGTTTGGTCTGAAGGATTAGATGCTGTAAGAAATGTCAGGATTATAGTGTTGGTAAAAGTATTATAATAGTGGGGAGTGAAGCATCAGGGCCTGGCTCTTTCCAGCTTCAAGTTGCCAAATCACAAGTTTGACCTTTTCTAGGGTAAAGGCTTATTCTAGCACTTTAGAGGTGCCATTAGAGAGTTTAGGTGAGCTAGGGAAGTTTTTATCCTAGTTAGTCAGTGCTGTGAGGGGTGTGAGTCCTGGGGTCCATGGAGATTATATAGCTGTTCACAGTACAGTCTTGTCTGGTGAGTTAGTGGAGTTCCTGAGGAGTTCTGCATATGTTCTACCACGTGTGTGGCATTTTTGGCTTGTAGTGCATGTGCTAAGTACCATCTACTTTTGTTACTAAGTTAATGGAATAGTTTTGCTGAAAAAATGTAAGTTTGCTTGATTTGGTGGCCTGTTAAGTTGAGCAGTTCTTGACACTGAGCAAGATAAGTTTCTAAAACGTGTTGGAGATGGAGAAAAGTCAGGAGGCCGATGGCATGGTGGGAAATTAAAGGTAGGGAGAGAGAAGAGATCAGGTGCACCCAGTGTGCCCACCGAGGGGGCCCACTGAAAGAGGGAATGTGGGGTGGGGCGGCGCAGGGAAAATAAAGAGAGGGGGAAAAAGGAGGAAAAGGGGAGATGGGAGTAAGTGGAGAAGGATAAAAAATGGGTATGAAAAGTGAGGATAGGGCTACGTTAAGTGTAAAATGGAGGGGCAACAAAGGGGGTGCATGAGGTGTTGGCATGAGGTGGGTGAAAGGAGCAAGTGACAGAGCGGGGTTAGAGGTACTCCAGGAAAAAAGTATCTCTGTTAATCAGAGGTACTTGGAATAAAAGACTTAGGCCGCGTACACACGCGGGGACTGTTCGCCCAACTTTGTCCGTCAAACAGTTTCGGCAAACAGTCCGCTCAAAATTAGCATGGACGGACATGGCCACACACGACGAACGAACAGTTTGCTGACCGTGCGCGATGATGTGAACGGCACGTACGACGGGACGAAAAATACGACGTCCTATACACTGCATTATAACTTTCGGCGTGTTAAGCCTTTCTGAGCATGCGCGGAACTTAGTTTGTCGAACAAGCCTACACACGGGCGGACTGTTCGCTCAAACAAGGTTTCAGCGGACAGTTTTACGGAATTTCCGAAAAATCTTGTTCGTCAAACTGTCCGCTGAAACTGTCCGCTGAAAGCCCACACACGAGCGGACTGTCCGCCCAAACACTGTTCAGTGGACAAAGTTGGGCGAACAGTCCGCCCGTGTGTACGCGGCCTTAGAGGGTGTCAGCTGTCCTAGAGGGGTCAGCTGATAAGGGAGAGGGATATGTTTAAATCCAAGAGGGAAAAAAAACAGTTTAGAACTTGTAGGGAAGTTTGGTTGTGAATGAAGCGGCTATTAAAAATCAGCTGCTGTTAAAAATGTAAAAATAAATAAAAATGAGGTCAGTTGAGGCACAAAATATTAAAATGAGGGGCACAATGAGGCTGTGGCAAAGTACTATGGCAGTGTGTGAACTTCCATTGTTAGGAATGGGATAGAGGCTCCCATTTGGTTGGTTGTGGCTTGCCTGAATTGTTTTGGGGGTCAGGTATCAAGGGGCAGCAACATCTAGCCAGGATGTCAAGTCTTAACATGCTAACATGAAATAAACAACAAACAACAGTTATCATCACATAAGGTACTGTAATTACATGTTACCCTATATGAAGCCTGAAGGGGTGCATTAAGGTAAAACATTTTTTTTTAAAGCCAGCAGCTACAAATACTGCAGCTGCTGACTTTTAAAATAATGACACTTACCTGTCCAGCGCGCCCGCGATGTCCGCACCCGAAGCCGATCGCTAGGTCGTCTGTCGGGTCCTGCCGCCGCCATCTTGGGTATGGGAATCAGGAAATGGAGCCTTTCGGCTTCATTTCCCGGTTCCCTACTGCGCATGCGCGAATTGCGCTGCGCAATAAGGACGCTCCCCGCTGCCTCTGGGAGCTGTGTGTTTCCCAGCAGGCAGCGGGGCACTTGCGGGAAGGGGCGGGCACTTGCGGAAAGGGGCGTAAGTTACGCCCCTTTCCGCAGAGAGCTGTCCCGGAAGTGGGTGCAGTTACCTGGATTATCCAGGTAACTGCACCCCCCTCCCCCCTGAAAGGTGCCGATTGTGGCACCGGAGGGGGGGAGGGTTCCGATGAGCGGAAGGTCCACTTTAGGGTGGACCTCCGCTTTAAAGTGGTAAAGATGAAAAAATTTAAATTGCAAATATCCCTTTCAATGGGTAACATAAAAATATTAGGTCTTTTATAAAAAAATAATAATAATTTTGATAGCTTATATAAAAAGGACTACTAAAAGTTTCAATCAGTTTTTACAGGTACTCCTCACTTAATGACCAGGTCGTTAAACAAATTGTTTGTTAAACGAGGAGTCACAAGTAATCAATATTTTAAGCATTCTTCTCTACTGTACTGTACTGTTTTGTGAAAAAAAGGTCTAAACACAAAACTCCAGCTCAATAATGTAATTCTGTACTGTACTGTATAATACAATGATGTATAGCTCTTTGTTCGGGTGGGGAGAGCTGGTCGTAAGTCTGAGTGGTCGTTAAACAGGTAAGTTAAACAAGGAGTATATTTATAATAATGTTAGACTTCAGGTAGATATAAAAACTCCCTAGAATCCAGTTATATATTCATTTAAAATAAACGTACTTCCTACATAATAATAGCATGTGCACTTGAATCTGTCTTTATATTAGGCTCTTAGAATGTCTTGCATAGAAGCTGTTGGAAAGGAAATATGATGGGCAGCACTCTGAGCCAATGAAGGCTCTATAGCAGTGATGGCGAATCTTAGCACACCATATGTTTTGGAACTACGCTGCAGAGTGCATGAGCATCATGGGAAATGTAGTTCCAAAACATCTTGGATGCCAGGGTTCACTATCACTGCTCTATAGCTTTGCAAAACATACATTTGAACAGGGTTATAGGAAAGGAGGGCACAAGTATAGTCTTATCATTGTGCTCTTTACTATCAGATCAAACAGGGAACATGGCTATGCTGAGTAGATCACAATTCTAGCTGGATAAATATGCAAAGCTTTACTGGTATAACATAAAACATATTTATGTATTTCAACTTTGTATGTAGTTGGTAGTTTAAATACTGTTGAAACTAAACTGGAAACAGAATGGTTAATTGAAGATCAGCCTTTTTCTGCTTTTTTTAATTCTCAATTATTTTTTATTTTTTTTTGTTTGGCAGTATTTCAACACACCATGTGTTCTGAATGGGAAACAAATGGCAATGCATATTACAGCTGTCCTTTAATATTCACAGGCTATGTTGTATAATATTCTACAATTAAAATGAAAACTATCATTAAACTGTTTATTAAAATGAAAATGACAAGCTGAAAATAATCTTGTCACTACTGCCAACATTTAAAGGATGTGAATATTTTAAAGTGACAAGCTTATGCCAGGAAACATAAAATTCTGATCGTTATGTGCCATATGTATGTATTTTGCATGTATATTTTTACTTATAAATATTGCAAGCCTGTTTAACGTTTTTTTAAGAATATAAATTAGCATATACTAAGTTCATAAAGGAGCAGAAAAGTTTTTTTTCCTGACAGTATTACTTTTTAGTATGGTAGTTTACTGCACAAGCTTATTTTGATCTGCATGCTGTTTTCATTACTTACAGTGCCTTGCGAAAGTAGTCGGCCCCCTTGAACTTTTCAACCTTTTGCCACATTTCAGGCTTCAAACATAAAGATATAAAATTTTTATTTTTTGTGAAGAATCACCAACAAGTGGGACACAATTGTGAAGTGGAATGAAATCTATTGGATTTTTGAAACTTTTTTAACTAATAAAAAAATGAAAAGTGGGGCGTGCAAAATTATTCGGCCCCCTTGCGTTAATACTTTGTAGAGCCACCTTTTGCTGTGATTACAGCTGCAAGTCGCTTGGGGTATGTCTCTATCAGTTTTGCACATCGAAAGACTGAAATTCTTGCCCATTCTTCCTTGCAAAACAGCTCGAGCTCAGTGAGGTTGGATGGAGAGCGTTTGTGAACAGCAGTTTTCAGCTCTTTCCACAGATTCTCGATTGGATTCAGGTCTGGACTTTGACTTGGCCATTCTAACACCTGGATACGTTTATTTGTGAACCATTCCTTTGTAGATTTTGCTGTATGTTTGGGATCATTGTCTTGTTGGAAGATAAATCTCCATCCCAGTTTCAGGTCTTTTGCAGACTCCAACAGGTTTTCATCCAGAATGGTCCTTGCAAGGCACTGTACCTAACATGAATCTTTGGTTTGCCCATGCATGGCAAAGTTACAGGTCCACTGTAATTTAGCCCTATCCGGAAACATATTCCTATCTTCCTTTCACTTTCACACCACTCCAATCAACCACTGACAGTGAAATAAAGTATTGTGTAAGCTACAAGTGCCTGGAGTTGTAGCATACTGTACATATGAAGGACTACGGACTCTCCTTGGCTATGCATGAGCACAAAGCCAGGAGAGACAGTACAGGAAAACATGTGCATTTGCCCATTCATCCTGGTCTTTTTTTGGTCACAACAGGAATACATAAAAGGAGAGTGGCAGTAGTTGAATGCCTATCTGGCTTAGGAAAAACAATTATTGGACACTGGGAAATAAGGAGGTATTTTATTAAAATATTGCTTTAGCAAATTAACAAAAATGTGTTTTCACTGTTGAGAGGTTGATTTACTAAAGGCATTGATTTGATTTGGATTTCAATTCTGTTCTTTTACTTTACATTTTGTTAACTGGTAAAAATAAACTATTATAGTTCTTCTTTATTTGAAAGCATTATTAATTTACAGCATTTTTTTTCCACTGTGGAAAAAGCCTTTTGCATAGATCACAAACCGTCATATTCAAACTGTCATATTTCCTTCTGTTCTGGAAGGTCCAAAAAACCTAAAATCCAAAAAAGCTAAAATATCCAAAAACTGATCATAAAACAATTCTTAAAAGAGAAATATGTTTTTTTTTTTGGGGGGGGGGGGTGGGCACTTAGGTGCATGCAGCATCGGTCTAATGCTGCATTTGTCCCCCACCAGCTCTGATACTGAGGCCGCGTACACACGCGGGGACTGTTCGCTCAACTTTGTCCGTCAAACAGTTTCAGCGGACAGTCCGCTCAAAATTAGCATGGACGGACTTGGCCACACACGACGAACGAACAGTCCGCTGAAACGTGGCACGTACGACGGGACTAGAAAACGACGTCCTATACACTGCAATGCAAACTTCGGCGTGTAAATCCTTTCTGAGCATGCGCGGAACTTAGTTTGACGAACAAGCCTACACACGAGAGGACTGTTCGCTGAAACAAAGTTTCAGCAGACAGTTTTTCGGAATTTCCGAAAAACTTTGTTCAGCAGACTGTCCGCTGAAACTGTCCGCTGAAAGCCCACACACGAGCGGACTGTCCCCTGAAACACTGTTCAGCGGACAAAGTTGAGCGAACAGTCCCCGCGTGTGTACGCGGCCTGAGGGCCGAGCCATCAAACACCGCAGGTTGCTCGATTCTCCATGATCCATAAGCAGAGAGCCGGTGACTGTCAGTCACTGGCTCTTTGCTCTGCCCCTCCTCCCCACACTCACTGGATCACTGGGCTGTGGAGGGAGTGGTGTCGGCTGGCTCAAGCTTTCATTGCTGTGAGACTAAGCAGGGTGCCGGTCCAGCCATGTGGGCAGATCCTGATCATATGTTTGTGGTCTTTCCTGAGCCTGGACCGGTTTCAGCCTACTGTCTGCAGAAAATGGGTCACAGGAGTGCAGAATTAACTACACTCCTGTGATTCACATGATGCAAGCTTTGGCTGTACTTCTCATTTAAATCAAGTAAGTGCATGTAACGCTAAATCATCATTGAAGCCAAGCAGTATTGGAGAGCTTCAGTTGCACCTGGCTTTTTTTTAAACAATAGCACCTTAAAGCCCCTCAAACAGTAGCTGGAAATAGGAGAAATGTGGGCCTCCAGAGGCCACCAGTAAGAGGTATAATATGTGTGCTGTACATGTCACATGCCACCAGTCATAGTGGAGCTTATTATTAGAGGTGAAAAATACCTTATGCAACAGGGATTTTACCGGGAAGATCATTGTTTAAGCCAAAAAGTATTTGAGAGCTTCAGTTGCACCTGGCTTTTTTAACAATAGCACCTGGCTTAACCTTAAAGCCCCTCAAACAATAGCTGAAAATAAGAGAAATGTGGGCCTTCAGAGGCCACCAGTAAGCAAGAGGTATAATATGTGTACTGTACATGTCACAGGCCACCAGTCATACTGGAGCTTGTTATTAGCAACAGAGCTTTTACCGGGAAGATAACATGTAGATCTGTATGGGGGCCATCCAAATATTACCCTGGCCCTTGTAAGTGCCAGTTACTGCTGATTTACTTAGTGATCAATGTGGATATTCTGAGCTGATTTTTTCACTGTAAAGTATGAGAAAGTGTTTTGAAAGCTGAGCCTCTTTTACCTTACAATGAGGGGAGATCATTACATACAGAATGCAAACAAAATGAGAGCATCTGTGTACACTAATTGGCATGATTATACTTTTTACAAGTGTATTACAAAATCATTAGTGATGAGGGAACTGTTGTAAATGAACTCATGCAGCTCACATCTATCCTGGGGTCATAGCTCTATAAACCATATTGGTTAGACTTACACAAATAGATGAGTTGTTTTTTACTTTGCTCATGATAATTTCGTCCAGAAAATGTTAAATTTTCAAACATAAATGGCTTATGTATAGACTTTGTTCATGTGCAAACTTTATGTTTGCACATGAACTAGGCATTACATTATTGAACACCTTATTTTTTCATAAATTGTTATTTTATCTGACAAAAAGTTATTTTATCACTGTCTCAAGTGGCTCATTTCCTTCTTTACTCAATAGATAACTATCAACCCTTATTACCAGTTTATCACTGGAGTGATTACACATGCAATGGTCTTTGTGAATTAACTCGTAAATACAAACAACTTCAAAGATCGATAATATAACATGGATTTGCTAAACTCTATTAGCCTGTTCAGTAATGCCTTTAGTAAAATGAGAAATGTATTTTTGTAAAAAAATAAAAATGTATAGGAATGAAAATTTTGCATACATTGTGTATATGTATATACACACACATTGATCAGCTACAGCATTATGACCTCTTGTGAATAACATTGTTTATCTGAACAATTGCATCTGAAAGTGAGTGAGATATATTAAGACGCAAGTACTGTAAATGTGTTGTCCCTGAAGTTGATGTGCTGAAAATGTTGAAATGACCACGGCTACTGTAAATTGTAAGGGCTAGACTGCTGTTTTGGAGCATTTCCAAAACTTCAGTTCCTGTGGGATGTTTCCAGTTGGCAGTTGCTCAGTTTTCGGAAAAAGCCAATGCTGGTTCTGATAGAAAAATGTCAGAACACATAATTCATCACAATTTGATTTGTATGGGGCTGTGTGGCTTAAGACCAGTCAGAGTGCTCATGCTGACCAGTAACCACAGCTTAAAGTGCTTACAATGTGCACGTGAGTATCTGAACTGGACCACGGAGCAATGGAAGAAGGTGGCTTGGTCTGATGAATAAAGTTGGGGCAAATGGTTCAGGCCGAGCTAAAGTTCGGTCCGAACATCGCCTGTTTGCCTTTTCGCCAATCGCCAAAATTTGCAGGGCACTCGGCGTGATGTTTACCCACCGAGTGCCCCACAATGCATTGCGAGCTGCACAGTGCATTCTAAGCATAGTGAATAGCTGGTTGTTAAGCAGTGGGCTGGGAAGCAGGACCAGGAAGAGGGTAGAGGGCAGGATGGGAGTGCTTACTCATCCCTTCCCTTTCATGACCTGCTGGGCTGTATGCTCAAATAATGGTCTGGTATAGATTTTGGGGGGGACCCCACAATATTTTTTTACATTTTTGTATTGCCGACAATTTAAATGTATTTTTTTTATTTATTTGTAAATGTATACATGGTACAGATGTGCCACTTTACATGCAGACTAAGGGGACCCCCCCCCCCACCCCATGCATTTAGAGGAATTGTTCATTTTTATTGTTTCACCTTTAGCAGCATTGAAATTGCTGCTCCTGTAAAAATGATCTCCATTGGAGGAGCAAGGTCTTCAAGATTCAACAGGGACAGGGTATAAAGCAGGAATGTTAATTTACCAGAAAGGGCACTGTCCAGCATTTTGTCAGGTGGTACAACAAGAAGAGCCACAGCCAGATACTGCAGCAGTCCCAGATTTAGATCTGGATCCAGACATTGACAGATTCAATAAAAGTGTATCTAAACCAAACATAAAATCTTATATGCTACTACTTACCTGTCTTTAGATTAGATGCCTACATTAGTTGTCCCTTTCTCCTTAATCTTTACCTGGTAATCCTGCAAATAACACACTTCCTATTCTACAGTGACTATGCTCACTCCTTCTGATGAGATTATTAGTTGCATGAGAAAGATAATATTGTTTTTGCTTCTTGTTCATCTCACAAATAGAGACAAGGACACTGCATCAAAGGCAAGAGCAACAGCTATTTTGTATAAGGACTGGTAATATGCAATATAATATTATTATTTATATTATTATTTTTATTTAGTTATACTTAAAATGGAATTCCAGTCAAAAATAAAAATCTCCCTTTTATTTATTTGAACAATATAATAAATTGTAATATTATGCACTTTTTGGATTGCTAAACGCTTGATTGGAAATAGCTGAACAATCCAGACATTCAACAATCCTTCTCTCTTCCACTGACAACGTCAGCTGTGTGCAGTCAAATGTGTCTGCACAGAGGCACTTCCTCGTTCCATTGCCAGTGATTGTTCTCCAACTCTCCTGCGTTTGTTTTCAGACGCATCCTCATTCAGACGCGTCCTCGTTCATGAGAGGGCTCTGACAGGGAAAGAATCTCCACCAATCATCCTAGCCTTCCTTTGGCTTGTGGGAATGACTGAGAGCCGAGAATGAGAGACGACCGAGAGTCAAGAATGAGACACGTTCACCGGCTGCTCTCAGCCTCAGAAGGCAGATGGATGGTGATCATGGGACAGGCAAAATATCACCCAAAATAAAGGTAGAAAACAGGTTTGTATTTTGGGGCACATCGATCAGTTCACATTACACTAAGGACTGCTTATAGGACTATTTTGGGTGCAAGGGTTTCAACCACTTTGAGGAATAATAGGTGGCTATATAAGAAACATAGTAAATATTTACTTTTCCTATTGTTGTTCTGCCAAAAGTTTCCCTGATGAGGAGAATTTTCTAGCCAAAGAATCTAACACTTCCGGGAGTGTTGAGTCTCCTCTCATGGGCCCCTGCTATGCTCAGTAATTCGATCTGTTGGTTGTGTGTACTATATTGATGTAGGGGTCTACGGGAAGAACTGCTGAACACAGGTTAGGATTGACACTTCTGGAACTATATTATTCTTCAGCCAATGAGTTCTCTTCATCAGAGCAGAGTTCTGTAGTTCTAGCAGCAGAAAAGGTATTTGTTGTGTTCTTAACAGGGATACTTTTAAAGAGTTTGTGTATTGACCAAAGATTAACGATCAACTCTGAGCTTGCCAGGCTTCTCCAATACCCCACTAGAACATCTTTTGAAGTAAAAAAAAAAAGCATGCTTAACTTTTTTTTCCCTAATTGTCTTCAGTCTTGTCCAATGACAACACAAGTTGTCTTCTTCCAGACCAACCATCTTCGCTAACAGGAAGTGTTTTAAATGATGCTGGATAGCATTTAACCTGAAAGAGGAGCCGCAGATAAATGAAAATTTGAGGCTATGGTGAATAGTGTGTAATTAGCTGCGTATAGCACCCAGGGGATTAGGTGAGTATAGCACCCAGAGCTGCCTGTTTTTATTTTCAGGTTTTACTGGTGGCTGAACTTTTTTCAATTTATACCCAAGCAGTATATCATCTATACTGATTGGTAAAAGGAAAGTATTGAATACCAATGGGTAATTTCACAGTGAGAAAAAATCAGAATAAAACATGTTACAAGTGACCTACAATTAAATGATCAATAGTGAGGATCCTCAAAACTGCTAATTTCAGATAACCAAGCAGTACATGTTTTTTTGACTCTATCAAAAATGTTTTCTATACTGCTCAAAATCAATGATTGTGCTTTACTAAGTGGAGGCTCCATTCAAGGCTCCAATATTCACTTCAGCTACAGCAATTAGATGTCGATGATCTACCTTGCTGGCACCAACATCTTTTTCCCCAGATTCTTCTGGGTCCACCATCTTTGACAATTTTTGGCCAGCCCAGGATGACTGAAAGTGACATTCAACTTTCTTTTTTTTTTAATAAAAAAAAAAAACATGTCATATTTACTTGCTCTGTGCAATGCTTTTGCACAGAGCAGCACCGATCCTCTTTTTCTGGGGTCCCCCAATGGTGCTCCAGGCCCCTCCTCTTCAGTTTATGATGAGGGAGTGGGGGGAGGGACCAAGCCACCTGCTCTGTGTCAATAGACACAAACAGGTTGGCTCGTAAGTGAGCATGCAGGGGTGCCCCATGGAAAGCCACCTTCCATGGGGGCACCCCTGCATGCTCACTTACGAGCCAATCTGTTTGTATCTATTGACACAGAGCAGGCGGCTTGGTCTCGCTCCTTCATCACAACATTTGATTGAGAAAAGCGGGAGCCAATGGCTGCTATCAACCCCCCTAATGAGGAAGGAGACAGCAACAGGAGTAGCTGCTCTTGTGCACATTGCTGAATCAGATCATGCTCAGGTAATAAAAAAAGGGGTGGGGGGATGCTAAGTTTGTCAGCAACCAGGCAAAAAGTTTTACTGCAGAAGAAACAAGTGAAGCTGATTTACTAAAGGCCAATTGAATATTTACTTTAGTTAGTCAATCATGTGACAAGCAAAGTTCCATTTACTCATTTCATCTGCACATGATTGGATAATGGAAGTGAATATTGATACTGTTTGTTGTGTGATCGTTTCCATCTGCTTTCGTAAATCATCTTCACTATGTTTCTTCTGCAATAAAACGTCTGTTTGCTTGCTAAATTTTGTTCTGGGAGAAGGGGGAATATAACAACGTTGTAAAGGGAGCCTACAGTTAGTGAGGCTGCAAATGGTAACCGTTCCTGAAATGCTTTTTGCTTGGCTTTTTAGATCCAATGGTTGAAATAAATTTTGAAGATGCTGAAGTAAAAAAAGTATGCCAATCAGAAGTTCTGACTTAACTCTGACTTTCTAATCTGCATGCTCATTCCTGGTTAAGTACTGAAGCCAGAGGCAGCCAGGGAACTAGAATTTTTTAAAGGAGGTCAGCTCCTGTATTTGTCTCAGTAAGGGTTTCCTCTTTAGCCAACTATTTAGCCCATGGTGGATACGCTGTAGCTAGTAATGAATAAACATGTAAGCTTGTAAAACTGTATGATCTTCTGCAGTTATAAGTTGTATGTTGTCTTCACTTGTTCATCAAATGAAATTTTCTCAAATTTCCACAAAAAAAAAAGAAAAGCCTTGTGAAAGGATACACAGGGGCACAAAGAAGAGGCTTGTCTTTGATAACTGCAATTCTTCTGCAGAGGGCTTTTAACAGCTAACTACAAAGTCCCCGTCTGTAGGACTTCTAACTATCTTGCCGAAAGGCTCTTAATCAGACCAAGAAGCTTTTAAGTAAGAAGCCACAAGAGGAGAAGCTCAGAGTGTGTGCCCAAGTCACCGAGTTTCACTGCAGAAATGAGATGCTGTCAGTAAGCCTGCAGCAAGGAACATATAAAGATAACAATGAGTTAAAGGGCAATAACACTAATCCTGAAAGGATGTAAAAGCCAAGGCTTTTGAAAGTTAAAAATAAGTGCATATCTTATCAAATAGTCTCTTTAGTTTGAAATTCTGATTTAGTTGATAGTTTGCGGGTGACATTTGAAATACTGTAAAAATGTCTGGCAAACTTGCTTTAATAAGTGCCTAATTCCATTCCATGTAGTGCAACATTCTTATGTATAAAAATCCACAATAGACATGCTTTTATTATGAGCTGTTTAAAAGGTATATGAATAAAACACACATGTGCACACGTGCATGCAAAAATACACTCAAGTAATTTTGTTTTTTTGTATATTTCTGTTATTATAAGCTGTCCTTGCTGGTATACATTTTCATTATCAGTAAACTTACACATCATATATTGAGATTTTTTTCATATTTAGTAGTTCCATCGTTCCATCATTGGTAAGGCTGAATAAAGACATCGGTACATCCAATAGTAGTATTGGTACATTGCAGTTCTAGGATAACACTATCACTAAATCAGAAAAAGTCTGTAGTTTAATAGCACTAAGGCAGATTTTTTAAATTTGCATTTTTGCTTGCCTCAAATACCCGTTTATGTTTTTTTTTTTTTTTTATAGAAATAAGTAGGATTGTTATTTCCCTCGATAAAAAAATCCTGATTTTTTTTTGCATATTTCTCACACCTAAATGTTTCAGATCATCAAACAAATTTTAATATTACACAAAGATAACCCGAGTAAATCCAAGATGCAGTTTTTAAATTATTATTTAATTTATTAAGGGAAAAAAGCTGTTCAAACCTGCTTGGCCCTATGTGAAAAAAGTAATTATTCCCTCCCATGCTGAATCATGAATGAACTGTGATTAACCACAATTTTTTGGAAAGCTGAGTTAAATTTCACTTGGCACACCAATGCCTGATTACTGCCAGACCTGTTGAATCAAGAAATCACATAAATAGAAGCTGACAAAGTGAAGCATGCTAAATGATCACAGGTCACAATCTAAAAAAGATTAGACAGATTAGAAACAAAGTAATGTACATGTATAGGTCAAGGAAGGGTTTCAAAGCCATTTCTAAGGCTTTGGAACGCCAGCAAACCACGGGGAGAGCCATTATCCACTAATGGAGATAACTTGGAACAGTGGTGACCCTTCCCAGGAGTGACCGGCCTACAAAAATTACTCCAAGAGCATGACGACAACTCATCCAGGAGGTAATAAAAGAACCTAGAAAAACATCTAAAGAACTGCAGACCTCACTTGCCTCAGGTAAGATCAGTGTTGATGATTCAAAAATAAGAAAGAGACTGGGCAAAAATGGCATTCATGGGAGAGTTCCAAGACCAAAGCCACTGCTGACAAAAAGAACATAAAGGCTCATCTCACATTTACCAAAAAACATCTTGATTATCCCCAAGATTTTGAGGCAAATATTCTGTGGACTGATGAGAAAAAAAATGTTACTTTTTGGAAAGTGTTCGTCCATTACATCTGTCATAAAACGAATACAGCATTTCATAACAAGAATATCCTACCAACAGTCAGACATGATGGTGGTAGCATGATGGTCTGGGGCTGCTTTGTAGCTTCAGGACCTGGATGACTAAAGCCGCATACACATGGGCGGACTGTATGGCCAACTTAGTCCGTCAGACAATCCGACGGTCAGTCTGTCCTACTTTCGAATGAACGGACTTGACCACACACGATGAACAAACAGTCCGTCGAAAGCTTGCGCGATGACATGTACAGCACGTACGACGGGACTAGAAATAGGACGTCCAATACACAGCAATGCAACCTTCCGCCGTGTAAATCCTTTCTGAGCATGCGCCATACTTAGTCCGTCCAACTAGCCTACTCACAAGCAGATTGTCCGCTGAAACCAAAGTCTGACGGACAATATTACGGAAATTCCGAAATACTTAGTCCGCCAGACTGCACGCTGAAAAAGTCCGCTGAAGCCCACACACGAGCGGACTGTCCGCTGAAATGTGTTTCGACGGACTAAGTTGGCCAGACAGTCCGCCCGTGTGTACGTGGCTTTACCGTAATTGATGGAACCATGAATTCTGAGCTCAACCAGAAAATCCTAAAGGAGAATGTCCAGTCATCAGTTTGTGACATCAAGCTCAAGTGCATTTCGGTTATGCAGCAGGACAATGATCTGAAACACAACAGCAAATCCACCTCCAAATGGTTCAAACACAGTAAAATTTAGGTTTTGGAGTGGCCTAGATAAAGCCTGGACTCAAATCCAATCGAGATGCTATATCATGACCTTACACAGGCTGTTCATGCTGGAAAACCATCCAATGTGGCTGAATTAAAACAATTTAGCAAAGAAGAGTGGGCCAAAACTGCTCCAAAGCAATGTGAAAGACTCATTGCCAGTTATCGCAAATGCTTGATTGCAGTTGTTGCCGCCAAGGGTGGCACAACCAGTTATTGGGTTTAGGGTGCAATTACATTTTCTCATAAAGCCAGGCAGGTTTGGACAGCTTTTTTGCCTTAACCACTTCAGCTTCGGGAGATTTTACCCTCTTCCTGACCAGAGCACTTTTTACAATTTTGGCACTGTGTTGCTTTAACTGACAATTGTGCAGTCGTTCGATGCTGTACCCAAAGGAAATGTACATCTTTTTTCCCCACAAATAGAGCTTTCTTTTGGTGGTATTTGATCACTGCGATTTTTATTTTTTGCACTATAAACAAAAAAATAGCATACATTTTGGAAAAAAAAAACAATATTTTTTACTTTATGCTATAATAAATACCCCCCATTTAAAAAAAAAAATTCTTCAAAATTTTAGGCCAATATATATTCTTCTACATATTTTTGGTTAAAAAAATCGCAATAAGCGTACAGCATATTTATTGGCTTGCGCAAAAGTTATAGTGTCTACAAACTATGGGAAAGATGTATGGCATTTTTATTATTATTATTATTATTTTTTTTTTTTTACTAGTAATGACAGTGATCTGAGAGTTGTATCAGTACTGCGACATTGCGGTGGGCAGATCAAAGGCTTTTGACACTTTTTTGGGACCATTGGCATTTACACAGCGATCAGTGCTATAAAAATTCACTGATTACTGTATAAATGTCACTAGCAGGGAAGGGGTTAACACTAGGGGGGGATCAAGGGGTTAATTGTGTGTTCCCTCCGTGTGTTCTAACTGTATGGGGATAGGATTGACTACAACAGGAGACATATGGTTTTCCTACTTAGTAGGAACAGACAATATGGCTCCACTTGCCTGAGAGCACAGGGATTTGTGTGTTTACACACACAAATCCCCATGCTGGCACTCATGCATGAGATCGTGCACTGGCTGGGGGTGGGATGATCGGCATGAGGTCCCCTGCCGTGCATCACACGTGCCCACTGGTGGCTGAAAGGGAGGGATGTACCCGTATGGGATTTTGCCCAGGGGAGCATTCTGCCACAGTATTTCTGCATGAGCCAGTCGGGAACCGGGTAATAAATTAAGCCATCTTTTAAAAATCTGCATTTTGTATTTACTCTGGTTATTTTTCTGTAATAATAACATTTGTTTGATGATCTGAGTCATTTAAGTGTGACAAATATGAAAAAAAAAAAAAATTTGAAAGTGGGGAAATACTTTTTTACACAACTGTATATCTTGTCTGTTCCTATAAAGGTTCTATTCTGGTAAAACTCGGTAAATATTATTACTGGGAGGTGAGGGAGGCATGGGCGGGACTGCAAAGCTCAGAGGCAAATATACAGAAGGCTTCCACAAGCGCTCCTTAAAAGTGAGTCTTTCTCTGAGTCTGGAGTCAATGAGGATGGCAAACGTGATCAATCTCTCCAGCTCAGTGGGTATATCTCAGGCTGCTATCTCATCCTTGATGGAATCTGAGAGACCATGAGAAAAAGCAGCCACAAGGGCCTCATTGTTCCAAGCAACCTCTGCTGCCAGAGTATGGAATTCAATGGCATAGTCGGCAACAGTTCTCTTACTCTGATGGACATGAGGTGCTTGGCAGCAGAAGCAGAGTGTGCAGGAACATCAAATACCTTTTTAAAGGAGGCCACAAAGTCAGGGTAACTCAAGACAACAGGTTTTTGCCTCTCCCATAGAGGGTTTGCCCAGGCCAAGGCTCTCTCAGAAAGCAAAGATATCACAAAACCTACTTTGCTTCTTTCCGAGGGAAACGCCTGGGGCAGCATCTCAAAGTAAATCTCAACCTGGTTGAGTAAACCTCTGCATTGAACTGGATCGCCCCAAATCACTGGGGAAGAGGAGTGGAACCAGACATACCTCTTATAGAGCATTTGTAATGCTATGGCAAACTGATCCGTGCGGTGATCTTGCTCATCCAATCTGGAAAAAATATTACCAACAAGTGAATTGACTGTATCTTCTGAATTCATGGTCTTATGGCCTTAGCCTACTGTCAGAAACCATGAACCAGACCAAGATAGAAGTAAAATCACACTTGTTTATTAATAAAAATAAAAAGGTAAATAGAGTATGCGTAGCCAAAGCATTGCTAGAGTCCAGTAACCAGATCGAGTGGACAGCCAAGCCAGAGTTCAGTAACCAGATCAGGTAATCAGCCAGGCTAGAAGGTTGGGATCCAAGAAGGAACAGCAAGCAGGATAATGAGCCAGAAGGGATGTCAGCAAAGCTAGTTTTTAAACAGCAACGCAGGAGATGTTTTTTTGTGATGTGACCAAGGTGAAGGCAGAAATCAAGTGAACTGGATGGCTTTAAGAGCCGGTTCACACAGGGGCAAAACGACTTTCAACATGACTTTTGGAGGCAAATTGGACATGATTTCAACACGACTTGCACATGACTTGGGGCGACTTACAACACGACTTTAAGTCTCCCCAGACCAGGCGACCTTTGCCGTGGCCAATCAGAGAATGAGCTCGCAATGGAGAACTCCACGCCAAATTTATTAAAAAAATTGGCGTGGGTTCCCCCTCCGAGAGCATACCAGGCCCTTAGGTCTGGTATGGATTCTAAGGGGAACCCCCTACGCCGAAAAAACGGAGTGGGGCCCCCCCCAGATCCATACCAGACCCTTATCCAAACACGCTACCCGGCCGGCCAGGAAAGGGGGTGGGGACGAGCGAGTGCCCCCCTCCTGAGCCATACCAGGCCGCGTGCCCTCAACATGGGGGGTGCCTTGAGGAAGGGGGGGCCGCACATGGGGACAAGGTGCTTTGGGGGGGGTACGGCTCAGGAGGGGGGCGCTCACTCGTCCCCACCCCCGTTCCTGGCCAGCCGGGTAGCGTGTTCGGATAAGGGTCTGGTATGGATCTGGGGGGACCCCCACGCCATTTTTTTGGCGTAGGGGGTTCCCCTTAAAATCCATACCAGACCTAAGGGCCTGGTATGCTCTCGGAGGGGGAACCAACACAATAGACGGAGATCCGACTTGTAGGCGACCTCCATTGAAATCAATGGGTACCAGTTGCCTATAAGTCAGATTGAAGTAGTACAGGAACCTTTTCTGAAGTCGGAGCGACTTCAGTAGTGTGTATTGAGATGGCTCTCATTCACTTACATTGATTTTTACATGTTGTCCGACCTGAGGCGACTAGGGGCGACCTGAAGTCGGATCTGAGTCGCCCCTGTATGAACCGGCTCTAAGTAGGCAGGACTGACAAGCAGAATCAACAGCTGGGTCTCTGTGGAGAGAGATGGGAGTTGGCAATTAGCCGACAGCTGAGCGGCCAGCTCAGAGAAGGAAAGGCTGAGCCCAGCCCTGACAATAATGCATTTGGGTGACAAAAATATGAATGCATTCTATATACTGGGGGAGAACCTCTGGGGGAATCTAGGATGGAAAAGGACCTGGGGGTCCTAGTAGATGATAGGCCCAGCAATGGCATGCAAACAGAATATTTCCATGAATTAAAAAGGGGTTTAATTCCAGAGATAAAACGATAATTCTCCCGCTCTACAAGGCTCTGGTCCAGCCGTACCTAGAGTATGCCGTCCAGGTCTGGGCCCTAGTCCTCAGGAAGGATGTACTGGAAATGGAGAGAGTACAAAGAAGGGCAACAAAGCTAATACAGGGTCTGGAGGATATTAGTTATAAGGAAAGGTTGCGAGCACTGAACTTTTTTTCTGTGGAGAAGAGACGCTTGAGAGGGCATATGATTTCAATTTAAAAATACCGTACTGGTGACCGCACAATAGGGATAAAACTTTTTTGTGGAAGGGAGTTTATCCAGACTCGTTGCCACTCATTAAAAATTAGAAGAAAAGAGGTTTAACCTTAAACTATGTAGAGGGTTCTTTACTGTAAGAGCTGCAAGGATGCGGAATTCCCTTCCACAGGCGGTGGTCTCAGCGGGGAGCATCAATAGTTTCAAGAAACTATTAGATAAGCACCTGAACTACCACAACATACAGGGATATGCAAAGTAATACTGACATATAATCACACACATAGGTTGGACTTGATGGACCTATGTCTTTTTTCGAACCTCACCTACTATGTAATTATGTATATGGTACCTTTACATTTTGCACTGCTTTGGCAATTTTTAAGCACTTTTTAGTTCTGCCACATAGCAATGCTGACATTGATAGGGTCTTCTCTAATGAAAAACAAAAAACAGAACATAGATCATCACTATCATAACAAATCACTTGATGAAATAATTATGTTTAAAGAAGAAACCTGTCACTCCACAAGGTATGTAAATAATGTCTTAAATCATGCTAAACAAACCACCTACTCAGTCACCAGCGCAATGAGGCCTGACTACCAATCTCCAGCTCTGGAGGAGAGACTATAGATAATAACATCATCTTCTGAAGCAAATTTCTAAACTTTTAAGTACATGAGCTGTCAACTGTTTGGCATAAAGCTGTATACCATGTTACAATACCATGAGTGGATCCTTTTAACCACTTGACCACTGGGCACTTAAACACCCTTAATAACCAGACCAATTTTCAGCTTTCGGTGCTCTCGCATTTTGAATGACAATTACTCAGTCATGCAACACTGGACCTATATGAAATTTTTGTCCTTTTTTTCACACAAATAGAGCTTTCTTTTGGTGGTATTTAATCACCGCTGGGTTTTTTATTTTTTGTGCTATAAAAGAAAAAATACCGAAAATTCTGTAAAAAAATGAATTTTTCTTTGTTTCTGTTAGAAAATTTAGCAGATTAGTAATTTTTTCTTCATAAATTTTGGCCAAAATTTATACCACTACATATCTTTGGTAAAAATAAGTACAAATTGGTGGATATTATTTGGTCTTTGTGAAAGTTATAGAGTCCACAAGCTGTGGTGCCAATATCTGAAAATTGATCACACCTGAAGTACTGACGACCTATTTCAATTCTTGAGACCCTAACATGCCAGAAAAGTACAAATACCCCCCAAATGACCCCTTTTTGGAAAGAAGACATTCCAAGGTATTTAGTAAGAGGCATGATGAGTTTTTTGAAGTTGTCATTTTTTCCCACAATTCTTTGCAAAATCAAGATTCTTTTTACTTTTTTTTTTTTTTTCACAAAATTGTCATATTATCAGGTTATTTCTCACACACAGCATATGCATACCACAAATTACACCCCAAAACACATTCTGCTATTACTCCCGAGTATGGCGATACCACATGTGTGAGACTTTTACACAGTGTGGCCACATACAGAGGCCCAACATGCATGGAGCGCCATCAGGTGTTCTGGTGCACCCAGGACAATTCTGACATTTCTCTCCTACATGTAAAAATCATCATTTATTTGCTAGAAAATTACATAGAACTCCAAAACATTATATATGTTTTTTTAGCAAACACCCTGGAGAATACAATGGTGGTCTTTGCAACTTTTTATCTTGCACGGTATTTGCGCAGTAATTTTTCGAATGCTTTTTTTTGGAAAAAAAACAGTTTTGTGCTTAAAAAAAAAAAAAACACAGTAAAGTTAGCCCAATTTTTGCATAATGTGAAAGATGAAGTTACGCTGAGTAAATAGATACCTAATATGTCACTATTCAAAATTGCACACGCTCGTGGAATGGCGCCAAACGTCGCTACTTAAAAATCCCCATAGGCGACAATTTAATTTTTTTTTACTGGTTATATGTTTTGAGTTACAGAGGAGGTCTAGGGCTAGAATTATTGCTCTCGCTCTAACGTTCGCAGCGATACCTCACATGTGTGGTTTGAACACCGTTTTCATATGTGGGTGGGACTTACGTATGCGTTCGATCCTGCATGCGAGCACATGGGGACAGGGGCGCTTTAAAAAAAAACATTTTTTTTTATTGTTCATTTTACTTTATTTATTTTAGTTTGACATTTTTTTCCCCAAAAATAATTTTTTTGATCACTTTTATTCCTATTACAAGGAATGTAAACATCCCTTGTAATAGGAATATGGCATGACAGGTCCTCTTTACAGTGAGATGTGGGGTCAATAAGACCCCGCATCTCACCTCTAAGCTGGGAAGCCTGAAAAAAAAAAAAAGATTCTGGCTTTGATCGTATTAGCGATTCGGTAGAAGCACCGGAGGGCGGCGGGAGGGGGGGGGGGTGTCTATGGCTGGGTATTGCAGGGTATCACCGACTATGGCTGGGTATCTCAGAGTATGGCTGGGTATCTCAGAGTATGGCGTTGCAGAGTACTGCGTTGCAGAGCATTGCAGATTATTGGCGGGTGTTGCAGAGCATTGCAGAGTGTTGCAGGGTATTGGCGGGTGTTGCAGAGCATTGCAGAGTGTTGCAGAGTGTTTCAGAGTGTTGCAGAGTGTTGCGGAGTGTTGCGGAGTGTTGCAGGGTGTTGCAGAGTGTTGCAGAGTGTTGCAGAGTGTTGCAGGGTGTTGCAGAGTATTGCAGAGTGTTGCAGAGTATTGCAGGGTATTGCAGGGTATTGCGGAGTGTTGCAGAGTGTTGCAAGGTGTTGCAGAGTGTTGCAAGGTGTTGCAGAGTGTTGCAGGGTGTTGCAGAGTGTTGCAGAGTGTTGCAGAGTGTTGCAGGGTGTTGCAGGGCGTTGCGGAGTGTTGCAGGGCGTTGCGGAGTGTTGCAGGGCATTGCGGAGTGTTGCAGGGCATTGCGGAGTGTTGCAGGGCATTGCAGAGTGTTGCAGGGCATTGCAGAGTGTTGCAGGGCATTGCAGAGTGTTGCAGGGCATTGCAGAGTAATGCAGAGTAATGGCAGGGTATTGGCAGGGTATTGCAGAGTAATGCAGGGAATCGAGGGGTTAATTTTCGGTGAGCAGCGATGTGGGCACTGCAGATGCAGCCCACATCGCTGCTGACACCAATCTCTTCCCCCTCCGCTGTACCGATCGGTACAGAGAGGGGGAGGGAGGAACCGGCGTCATAACATGACGCCGGCTTGTTTACAAGTGATCACTCCGTCATTTGACGGAGCGATCACGTGGTAAACGGCCGCGATGAGCGGCCGTTTACCGTGATTCGTGATGTGCCGGGTCCACTGGACCCAGCGGTCACGGATGCTCTCGTGTGCGCGCCCCAGGGGGCGCGCGAGAGCAGAATTCTGGGAGGCCGTTAATTAACGGCCTCTCAGAGTTAAACAACCGCCCTGAAGCCGTTAATCGGCAATGGGCGGTTGTTAAGTGGTTAATTTAGTGTACCAATCATTTTTACAACTAAGTAACAAGTATACAAGCATAATACTCTAAGTAGCTTATACCGTGCGCATTAGGAAAATCTATTTTTAGCACATTTAGTATTGTTTACATAAAACATAACAAGTAATTATAACCCAAAAGTGTTTTATTTATTTTTCCCCTTACAGATCCAATATTTTGTCATTTCATATTCAAAATACAAACCTGACTGTTTTGTAAAGACTATCCTTGGGCAATATGGGGGTTATTTACAAAAGGTAAATCCACTTTGCACTGCAAGTGCACTTGGAAGTGCAGTCGCTCTAAATCTAAGGGGTAGATCTGAAATGAGTGGAAGTTCTGCTAATTTTATCATCCAATCATGTGCAAGCTAAAATGCTGTTTTTTATTTTCCTTGCATATCCCCCTCGGATCTACAGCGACTTTACTTCCAAGTGCACTTTCAGTGCACTTTCAAGTGCACTTGCAGTGCAATGGATTTGCCTTTAGTAAATAAAGTCCTATGTGTTGAACCACAGAGTAGCTATTATCTTCACAATATATTGGCATTGTATTACCAGTGTTAAGCTTTCAACAGTGATTTTAACAGCGTATTCAGAAAAGCACCAAGTCCACTAAATATGTTTAGCAACCAGTGTGCACATTTGGCCTCCTTTTAAAAATTGTATAGCTAAAGCCATTTTTTTCAAGTGTCATGTTTGCAGTTCACTTAACAGACTCATTATTGTTGATTTACTAAAAGCAAATAGTCTATTTTCTTTGCATGGGAATTTGCCCAGAACTTAATGAATGAGGTGAAGCTATGCTGACTTTCATCATCCAATCATGCGCAAGCAAAAATGCTGTTTGTTTTTTATTTTCCTTGCACATGATTCGGTAAACTGAAAGTTCATCACCACATTTACTAAGCCTTATGTCAAAAGACTCTGAGACTTAAAAGATATGGCTCACTAGATCTAGTCACTAGATTGTGAGTGTCCCAAATTCACTTGCTTGGCATTAAGGTTGCAGGCACGTTCATCTCAGACATTATCACCTCAGGATCAGGTAGTCTCTTTCTCAATCACAATTCAACAGCTCATGGGGTCCAGTTTGTCTTGTACAACTCTGGATAGCATCTCATCCCAAAGAGTTCCTATCACCAGACTCTAGGGTAGGGGCAGGTTCATGGAAGTACTTCCTACTGATAACAGGGTAAATGTCTCAATGCAATTAACTCTTCCAATACTGGCCACCAGTAATACTCTTACAAAATTAATCAAAAGGCTACAAACACTTCTGAAAATGCCTCTGCAATACATATGACAGTTCACCAAATGAAAGACAATTTTAAATTTATTTGAAATCAGACGTGATTGCTACTGGCAATGCCCATCAGGCCCCACATTATGTTCCAAAATGTGGTGCTATTGGTAATGAGACTGAATGGATGTGACTAAATATTGATCCTCAGCTAACTATTGAGGATATTCAGAATGATGGGTGTCACTAACTTTAGTTAAGTTTATGTAGTTTTATTGCACTAGTGCATGAAGAATGGGAAGTGGAGAGAGCACAGGATACCTGTATGTTTCCACTTAGAACATGGTCCTTGATCTTCTACATGTCTTTCTAAACTTCTGATTCCCTCTCGTAGGGCTATACTTTACAAAATGTTGCTCTAGACAACTGAGGTTCTAGTGGTAACTAAGTCTTAAGCCCTGTGCACATGGTCGGACATTCCGACAACAAAATCCATCTGATTTTTTCAGACGGATTTTGTCCGAAACACAGGGTCGCACAAAGTTGACGGAAAATCCGATCGTTCTGAATGTGGTGATGTCAAACACATACGTTGGGACTATAAACGGGCCAGTAGCCAATAGCTTTCATCTCTTAGTTTATTCTGAGCATGCGTGACACTTTGTCCATTGGAATAGTCTACACACGATCGGAATTTATGCGATCGGATTTTGTTGTCGGAAAATTTTAGATCCTGCTCTCAAACTTTGTGCGTCGGAAAATCTGACAGAAAAAGTCCGATAGAGCCCACACACGATCGGATTTTCCGACAACATAATCCGGCATTAGTATTCAAGATAACATAGCTTTGAACACTTCCCATGTTACTTTTCCATTCATTTATCTCTTGACTAGTCACTCATAATTAGGGAAGCACAAAATGTTACTGAGTTTGGTTTGCTAGATATTTGTCAAACTGTGATGAAGTTCTGAATGTTAATCTTAACTCTACTGAAGTCAATGGGAGCTAAATCTTTATAATCAATTCTGACTCTTTCCGAAGAAAGGGATTGTTAAACATGGGCTAGGCACTACTAGGGGTATACTTTATATACCAATGGAAAATATTATTTGTCTTATATAGTCTTTTTTTGGGGGGGTGGGGGCTTTGAATTTATGGTATGGAATTTAAGGAGGAGGATTTGAGCATTCTCTGAAAACCAAAAGCCAAAGTTTGGTCTGAATTCTACTTTGGTCTGAAAATTATATTCATCCCTTCTCACCACCCCCATTGTGCAGGACAACTGCAGTTTGCTTCCCCTAGGACCAAGTGGAACTCCTTTGCAGCCAGTATCTGCAGGGGTTCCTCTCAGGAGGGGAGATCCTCACAGCGCTCCAGATCCTTAATACCAAAAATACAGTAACAAGACAGATGCTTCACTTGCATAAGACCATTTGCCATGACATGCCCCAGCTATGTAACATAATTGGGGTGACTTTTTTTTGTTAGTAGCAATTAAAAGAGCTTTTGGCAATAAGAGGCCCTTATTACTACAAATGAAAATGTCACTGTGTCTCAAGTTGCCAAACATGTGCCACTATTAAGGACTGTGGTGGATACTTGATATATGAATACCTTGTTGAAGGATTGACAGATATTTTTGTGCCCATTGCTTTCATGTGAGAAAGGTGGCATCAGACACAGAAATCTGACAAAGCATGAGCTCAAGACACTTTATTTTACTGCTTTTTAAGAGCATTTAACCACTTCAATACCAGGCCCTTTTCGCCCCTTCCCGTCCAGGACAATTTTCAGCTTTCAGCACTGTCGCATTTTGAATAACAATTGCGCGGTCATGATACACTGTACCCAAACAACATTTTCATAATTTTGTTCCCACAAATAGAGCTTTCTTTTGGTGGTATTTGATCACCTCTACGATTTTTATTTTTTACTAAACAAACAAAAAAGACCAAATGTTTTGGGAAAAAATGTTTTTCTTTCTTTTGGTTATAAAATGTTGTTTTCTCCTTCACCGATGGATACTGATGAAGCATCACTGATGGGCACTGATGAGGAGGCACTGATATGTAGAATTGAGGGGCACCAATAGGAGGCACTGATATGCAGCACTAATGGGCACCAATAGACAGCACTGATATTCAGCACTGATGGGCACTGATAAGTGGCCCTGATGGGCACTGACAGGCGGCTGTTATGGACAATGACTGGTGGCTGTGATGGGCACTGACTGGCAGCTGTGATGGGCACTGACAGGTGGCACTGATTGGCACTGATAGAAGGTACTGATTGGTCCTGACAGGTGGCATTGACAGGTGGTACCGATGCTGAGGTACTAATCAGGTACTGAAAGGTTTTATGGCTGGGCACTAATTGGCACTGTGATGGGTACTGACTGGCACTGTGGTGGGCATTATTTGGTACTGATATTTTTTATGGACACCCTGACTGGCAGCTTTGGTAGCACATCAAATGGGGCTAATCAATGTGCTGATTATCAGCACAGACCCCCCTGTGACAGGGAGAGCCTCTGATCAGCTCTCCCTGTCAGTGCGAACCGAGAAATGCTGTTTACCGGAACTTCCTAGTTCACGCGATGATCAGCTATGATTGGTCACAGCTGATCACGTGGTAAGAAGCCTCTGTCAGAAAACAAAAGTGGATGAGTTGATTTTAACTGTATTCAAGGACTACATGTTGTATGATAAAATTCCAAAATTTGTTAGTGAAACAATGACCAATAAAGTCCACCCATTCACTTCCGTTTTCTGTTAAAATTCTTGAACATGGTACCCCCTCCCCCTTTTGGATTTTTTTCATCTACCCACCACATTTTTTATTTTTTTTATTTTGACCATCAGACATTTTGTGTCAGAAAAACAGTGCTGCAGGAAACATTTCTGTATTGCATATAAATATTGCAACTAAAGCTGGTTTTCTTGTTTTATCTTTTAATAGGCTATTTATATATATATATATATATATATTGTAAGGGATCTTCCCGGGGTAGGGTGAGTTTGGACACAGTTCACATCAGACTTGGAATTTATAAAGCAGACCTTGGCGTTTATTCGTGGTACAAACAGTCCAACAAACAAAATATACAGCAACTCCGTGCTTCTTGTGTATAACAGGAACAAAATAATAATAAAACAAAACAACCTAGCCCGGCTGGGCGCTTACTAACAGGTTCTTCTCACCTATCTGACACTTATAAACACAGCGTCTTTCGCCTGGACATCGCAGGGTGGGTTTTAGCTCCAGCAGTGGCTGTGCTTGCAGCTTCCTCCAACACACAGACTGTTCATTTCCCTGGCTGAGAGCGAACACCTGCAGGCCCGCAGAGCCTTTACCTTCCCAGGCTAATTAGGATCAAAGCTCACCTGATCCAAAACCCAGAACTGGATCGAGGGATGGGGGGTGTGGAATGACAGGTCCCTCTACCAAACCTACCTGCCATTCCATATAAACCCAGGCCCGGCAAGATTAAATAACAACTTAGCAGCATATTGCTGCTGAGAAACTGATCCATCCTGGACTTACCATCTCACACTGTGTAGCAACCTAGGTGAGATGTACACCCCCTCAACCACTTCTCCAGTGACATGTCTACATATCCCCCCCCTCTTTTTCAGACCGGAGGGCTGAGCCTTTTGTCCCCACAGACAACTCACCCTCGACAATGCGTCAGCATTTGCCTGTAATTTCCCTGGCCTGTGTTCCACAGTGAAATTAAAGTTTTGTAAGGACAGAAACCATCTAGTCACTCTTGCATTTCTCTCCTTGTTTAACTTCATCCATGTTAGGGGGGCATGGTCTGTCACCAACTTGAATTTCCTGCCTAGCAAGTAATACTTTAAAGATTCTAGGGCCCACTTCACTGCCAAACATTCTCGCTCCACAATGGCATAATTTTTCTCGGCCGGGGTTAGTTTTCTACTCAAGTACATCACCGGATGCTCCTCACCATTCACTACTTGTGAGAGTACTGCACCTAAGCCTGTTGAAGAGGCATCTGTCTGGACCAGAAATTCTCGCCTGAAATTGGGGGTAACTAACACAGGTGGTTGGCACAAGGCAGACTTAAGGCTTTGGAAAGCCTTCTCGGCCTCTGGGGTCCACGTGACCATTGCTGTCTTTCCGCCCTTTGTCAAGTCAGTTAGTGGAGCAGCAACTGAGGCAAAGTTTGGCACAAATCTACGGTAATAACCCGTAATACCCAGGAAAGCTCTAACCTGTTTCCTTGTCAGGGGTCTAGGCCAATTCTGTATTGCCTCAATTTTATTTAGCTGTGGCCTAACCAACCCTCTCCCAACAATGTAGCCCAGATATTTGGCCTCTTCTAGGGCTAGAGCACACTTCTCGGCATTTATGGTCAACCCTGCATCACTTATGGTATCCAACACGGCCTGTACCTTACAGAGGTGACTTTCCCAATCAGGGCTAAAAATGACCACATCATCGAGGTAGGCGGCTGAGTAATCCCGATGTGGTCGCAGAATCAAGTCCATCAACCTCTGGAAAGTTGCAGGCGCTCCATGTAACCCGAATGGCATCACTACATACTGGAATAGCCCATCAGGGGTGGAGAATGCAGTTTTCTCTTTAGCCTCGCCAGAAAGTGGAATCTGCCAGTAGCCCTTTGTGAGATCGAGGGTGGTTATGTACCTGGCGTTACCTAACTTCTCAATCAACTCATCTACCCTGGGCATAGGATAAGCATCGAACTTGGAGATCTCATTCAACTTTCTGAAATCGTTACAGAACCTCCAAGTTCCATTGGGCTTTGGGATTAGCACAATCGGGCTGGACCATTCACTCTGTGACACCTCAATTACCCCCAGATCAAGCATACCTTTTACCTCGGCAGATACGGCTTTCCTACGTGCCTCCGGTATCCTATAGGGCTTTAGGTTTACTCTGCTTCTAGGCTCAGTTTCAATGTGATGATGAATGAGGTGGGTACGCCCTGGGAGGTCAGAGAACTTGTTTTTGTTTTTCTGTAAAAATTCCAGAGCCTCCTGTTTCTGTGACACTGATAGAGCATCACCTACCTTGACTGGAGGGATTGGTGGTGACAAATTATTAACAGTATTTGTCGCCACCAAGGATTCCCTGTCTTTCCAGGGCTTGATCAAGTTTATGTGATAAACTTGGAAAGGCTTCCTTCTACCTGGTTGGTGCACCTTGTAGTTCACCTCACTGATCTTTTCAACAATTTCATAAGGACCTTGCCACTTCGCTAAGAATTTACTCTCAACAGTGGGGACTAGTATAAGAACCCTATCGCCTGGGTTGAATGTCCTGATTCTTGCGGACCGGTTGTAAATTCTACTTTGGGCCTCCTGAGCTCTCTGGAGGTGTTCCCTTACCAGGGGCATTACAGTGGCTATACGGTCCTGCATTTGTGCTACATGCTCAATAACACTCTTGTATGGGGTGGACTCACTCTCCCATGTCTCTTTTGCAATGTCCAGTAGACCCCTAGGGTGACGACCATAGACCAACTCGAATGGTGAGAACCCTGTGGACGCTTGGGGCACTTCCCTAATAGCAAACATGAGGTAGGGTAATAAATGATCCCAGTCACGACCATCTTTTCCCACCACTTTCTTCAACATATGTTTCAAAGTTTTATTAAATCTCTCCACCAATCCGTCCGTCTGGGGGTGGTATACAGAGGTACGGATGTGTGAGACTTTAAATAGTTTGCATAATTCCTTCATCAGTTTTGACATAAATGGCGTACCTTGGTCAGTTAGGATTTCTTTGGGGATCCCAGTCCTAGAGAACATATAAAACAACTCACGTGCAATTGTTTTAGATGCAGTGTTTCTCAAGGGTACAGCCTCAGGATAGCGGGTCGCATAATCTATGACTACCAAAATATACTGGTGTCCTCTAGCTGACTTTACAACGGGACCCACTAAATCCATGGCGATACGCTCAAAAGGCACCTCTATAATAGGGAGCGAAACCAAAGGACTGCGAAAATGTGACACTGGGGCACTAACCTGACATGTGGGGCACGACTCGCAGTATTTTTTAATGTCATCATATATCGCCGGCCAAAAAAACCTCTGGAGAACCCTCTCTCGCGTTTTGTCAGTCCCCAAGTGTCCCCCAAGAACATGGTTATGTGCCATGTCAAGCACCTGACGCCGGTACGGCTTAGGTACCAGAAGCTGTTCCACAATCTCATCCTTAATCTTATTGACTCTATAGAAAAGATCATTAGTCACCGAAAAATGTGGAAATCTTTTTTCAGCCTCTGGTTCCTGAGGTACCCCATTCATAACAGCAACCTGCTCTCTCGCATTTTTGAGAGTGGGGTCCTGTAATTGTGCAGCGCCAAAATTATCCCTAGACACCTCTAAGTCTAGTATATTTTGCTCAGTGGGAGGGGCCTCCTCCTCCCCAGCCAGGACCTGCAAAGGAGAACAATCATTTTCATCCTGCACACTTCTATCATTCACAGGGGACAAAGCAACCCCCTTAGAGGTATCCCCACTCCTTTTGGGGATTTTCCTTTTTTCCCAGAGAGCCCAGAATAATGGAAAATCACGCCCCAATATTACATTATGCATGAGGTTTTTCACCACACCTACTTCATATTGTACGGTGCCTTGTTCAGTCCCGACTTTAGCCAGCACTATAGGGTACACTTTTGTATCACCATGTATGCACACAACACTCATATGTTTTTTAGACTCTAAGTCCCCAGCCACCAGGCTAGCATGCACCAAGGTTACGAGGCTTCCCGAGTCCATTAACGCCTCAACAGGAAAGTCATTGATGGTAATATTGCAGATTTGCGGTTCAGTCTCTAGTCCAAGAACTGCAGCACAAGATGGTTCCGCAAACAGCGACTGACGCCGGCTAGCGTCACACTCCATGGGTTCAGTGGTAAGAGGGCAATGGGCAGACACGTGTCCCGCCTCATGGCATCTCCAACACTGGATAGGGCCTGGTCTCTTTGGCAAGGAGTCCTTTTCAGAGCCCCTTAGCCACCCGGGACCATCACCAGTCTTTTGTCCCTGAGACACCACTTGAGCCCTTTTCCCTCCATCAGCACCCCTCCACACTCCCCCAATAGATGGAAGTCTCTTACCAGCTGACGGCACAGATCTGGTGCTCCGGGGAGGTGAAGATGCTGCAGGGACATCACGGAGGTAGTCCTCAGTCGCCTGGAACCTCTCCACAAGGTTGACAAGTTCGTTTGCATTCTTAGGATCACCTTGTCCCACCCAGCGTTGCAGGTCAGTAGGAAGCGCTCGGAGGTAGCGATCCATCACGACCTTCTCTAGGATTTGTGCAGGAGTAGAAGTGTCTGGCTCCAACCACTTTCTTGCCAAATGGATTAGGTCATACATCTGGGACCTCGCTGATTTGTCCAGACTGTAGCTCCAGTTGCGTACCCTCCGGGCACGGACTGCAGTAGTAACTCCTAGTCGGGCAAGTATCTCCTCTTTTAGCCGAGTATAGTCCTTAACCTCTTGCTCACTGAGGTCATAGTAGGCCTTTTGAGGTTCACCTGTTAAATAGGGCGCAATTACCTCTGCCCACTCAGCGGCTGGTAACTTCTCTCGCTCAGCCACGCGCTCAAATACTGTTAGATAGGCCTCAACATCGTCCTCAGCAGTCATCTTTTGCAGCGCTTTCTGCACAGTCCTTCTCCCAAAAAAAATCTCTGGAGCGGCTCCCATCACTGTGGGTGGATTAGCAACCACAGGCGCCTCTCGATTTACTATCAGGTGCTCGATAAGTTGTTGTTGGCTTTGGCGCAAAGCTTGCAACTCTTCCTTATGCATCTGCTGTTGTGCCGCCATGGACTGTTCATGTCGTCTATTGGCCTCTGTCTGAGCCTGCTGTTGTTGCAAACTCACTTGCATAAACTGCTTCAGCATCTCCTCCATGTTGCTGGACTGTTCTTGGAGTGTAGTTGCAGCTTTCACCCAAGACATAAGCAGCTGTAGCCAAGTCTGTCCACACAGTTGCCCCTAGCAACCGTGTTGCCCGAATTCTCCACCAATTGTAAGGGATCTTCCCGGGGTAGGGTGAGTTTTCGACACAGTTCACATCAGACTTGGAATTTATAAAGCAGACCTTGGCGTTTATTCGTGGTACAAACAGTCCAACATACAAAATATACAGCAACTCCGTGCTTCTTGTGTATAACAGGAACAAAATAATAATAAAACAAAACAACCTAGCCCGGCTGGGCGCTTACTAACAGGTTCTTCTCACCTATCTGACACTTATAAACACAGCGTCTTTCGCCTGGACATCGCAGGGTGGGTTTTAGCTCCAGCAGTGGCTGTGCTTGCAGCTTCCTCCAACACACAGACTGTTCATTTCCCTGGCTGAGAGCGAACACCTGCAGGCCCGCAGAGCCTTTACCTTCCCAGGCTAATTAGGATCAAAGCTCACCTGATCCAAAACCCAGAACTGGATCGAGGGATGGGGGGTGTGGAATGACAGGTCCCTCTACCAAACCTACCTGCCATTCCATATAAACCCAGGCCCGGCAAGATTAAATAACAACTTAGCAGCATATTGCTGCTGAGAAACTGATCCATCCTGGACTTACCATCTCACACTGTGTAGCAACCTAGGTGAGATGTACACCCCCTCAACCACTTCTCCAGTGACATGTCTACATATCCCCCCCCTCTTTTTCAGACCGGAGGGCTGAGCCTTTTGTCCCCACAGACAACTCACCCTCGACAATGCGTCAGCATTTGCCTGTAATTTCCCTGGCCTGTGTTCCACAGTGAAATTAAAGTTTTGTAAGGACAGAAACCATCTAGTCACTCTTGCATTTCTCTCCTTGTTTAACTTCATCCATGTTAGGGGGGCATGGTCTGTCACCAACTTGAATTTCCTGCCTAGCAAGTAATACTTTAAAGATTCTAGGGCCCACTTCACTGCCAAACATTCTCGCTCCACAATGGCATAATTTTTCTCGGCCGGGGTTAGTTTTCTACTCAAGTACATCACCGGATGCTCCTCACCATTCACTACTTGTGAGAGTACTGCACCTAAGCCTGTTGAAGAGGCATCTGTCTGGACCAGAAATTCTCGCCTGAAATTGGGGGTAACTAACACAGGTGGTTGGCACAAGGCAGACTTAAGGCTTTGGAAAGCCTTCTCGGCCTCTGGGGTCCACGTGACCATTGCTGTCTTTCCGCCCTTTGTCAAGTCAGTTAGTGGAGCAGCAACTGAGGCAAAGTTTGGCACAAATCTACGGTAATAACCCGTAATACCCAGGAAAGCTCTAACCTGTTTCCTTGTCAGGGGTCTAGGCCAATTCTGTATTGCCTCAATTTTATTTAGCTGTGGCCTAACCAACCCTCTCCCAACAATGTAGCCCAGATATTTGGCCTCTTCTAGGGCTAGAGCACACTTCTCGGCATTTATGGTCAACCCTGCATCACTTATGGTATCCAACACGGCCTGTACCTTACAGAGGTGACTTTCCCAATCAGGGCTAAAAATGACCACATCATCGAGGTAGGCGGCTGAGTAATCCCGATGTGGTCGCAGAATCAAGTCCATCAACCTCTGGAAAGTTGCAGGCGCTCCATGTAACCCGAATGGCATCACTACATACTGGAATAGCCCATCAGGGGTGGAGAATGCAGTTTTCTCTTTAGCCTCGCCAGAAAGTGGAATCTGCCAGTAGCCCTTTGTGAGATCGAGGGTGGTTATGTACCTGGCGTTACCTAACTTCTCAATCAACTCATCTACCCTGGGCATAGGATAAGCATCGAACTTGGAGATCTCATTCAACTTTCTGAAATCGTTACAGAACCTCCAAGTTCCATTGGGCTTTGGGATTAGCACAATCGGGCTGGACCATTCACTCTGTGACACCTCAATTACCCCCAGATCAAGCATACCTTTTACCTCGGCAGATACGGCTTTCCTACGTGCCTCCGGTATCCTATAGGGCTTTAGGTTTACTCTGCTTCTAGGCTCAGTTTCAATGTGATGATGAATGAGGTGGGTACGCCCTGGGAGGTCAGAGAACTTGTTTTTGTTTTTCTGTAAAAATTCCAGAGCCTCCTGTTTCTGTGACACTGATAGAGCATCACCTACCTTGACTGGAGGGATTGGTGGTGACAAATTATTAACAGTATTTGTCGCCACCAAGGATTCCCTGTCTTTCCAGGGCTTGATCAAGTTTATGTGATAAACTTGGAAAGGCTTCCTTCTACCTGGTTGGTGCACCTTGTAGTTCACCTCACTGATCTTTTCAACAATTTCATAAGGACCTTGCCACTTCGCTAAGAATTTACTCTCAACAGTGGGGACTAGTATAAGAACCCTATCGCCTGGGTTGAATGTCCTGATTCTTGCGGACCGGTTGTAAATTCTACTTTGGGCCTCCTGAGCTCTCTGGAGGTGTTCCCTTACCAGGGGCATTACAGTGGCTATACGGTCCTGCATTTGTGCTACATGCTCAATAACACTCTTGTATGGGGTGGACTCACTCTCCCATGTCTCTTTTGCAATGTCCAGTAGACCCCTAGGGTGACGACCATAGACCAACTCGAATGGTGAGAACCCTGTGGACGCTTGGGGCACTTCCCTAATAGCAAACATGAGGTAGGGTAATAAATGATCCCAGTCACGACCATCTTTTCCCACCACTTTCTTCAACATATGTTTCAAAGTTTTATTAAATCTCTCCACCAATCCGTCCGTCTGGGGGTGGTATACAGAGGTACGGATGTGTGAGACTTTAAATAGTTTGCATAATTCCTTCATCAGTTTTGACATAAATGGCGTACCTTGGTCAGTTAGGATTTCTTTGGGGATCCCAGTCCTAGAGAACATATAAAACAACTCACGTGCAATTGTTTTAGATGCAGTGTTTCTCAAGGGTACAGCCTCAGGATAGCGGGTCGCATAATCTATGACTACCAAAATATACTGGTGTCCTCTAGCTGACTTTACAACGGGACCCACTAAATCCATGGCGATACGCTCAAAAGGCACCTCTATAATAGGGAGCGAAACCAAAGGACTGCGAAAATGTGACACTGGGGCACTAACCTGACATGTGGGGCACGACTCGCAGTATTTTTTAATGTCATCATATATCGCCGGCCAAAAAAACCTCTGGAGAACCCTCTCTCGCGTTTTGTCAGTCCCCAAGTGTCCCCCAAGAACATGGTTATGTGCCATGTCAAGCACCTGACGCCGGTACGGCTTAGGTACCAGAAGCTGTTCCACAATCTCATCCTTAATCTTATTGACTCTATAGAAAAGATCATTAGTCACCGAAAAATGTGGAAATCTTTTTTCAGCCTCTGGTTCCTGAGGTACCCCATTCATAACAGCAACCTGCTCTCTCGCATTTTTGAGAGTGGGGTCCTGTAATTGTGCAGCGCCAAAATTATCCCTAGACACCTCTAAGTCTAGTATATTTTGCTCAGTGGGAGGGGCCTCCTCCTCCCCAGCCAGGACCTGCAAAGGAGAACAATCATTTTCATCCTGCACACTTCTATCATTCACAGGGGACAAAGCAACCCCCTTAGAGGTATCCCCACTCCTTTTGGGGATTTTCCTTTTTTCCCAGAGAGCCCAGAATAATGGAAAATCACGCCCCAATATTACATTATGCATGAGGTTTTTCACCACACCTACTTCATATTGTACGGTGCCTTGTTCAGTCCCGACTTTAGCCAGCACTATAGGGTACACTTTTGTATCACCATGTATGCACACAACACTCATATGTTTTTTAGACTCTAAGTCCCCAGCCACCAGGCTAGCATGCACCAAGGTTACGAGGCTTCCCGAGTCCATTAACGCCTCAACAGGAAAGTCATTGATGGTAATATTGCAGATTTGCGGTTCAGTCTCTAGTCCAAGAACTGCAGCACAAGATGGTTCCGCAAACAGCGACTGACGCCGGCTAGCGTCACACTCCATGGGTTCAGTGGTAAGAGGGCAATGGGCAGACACGTGTCCCGCCTCATGGCATCTCCAACACTGGATAGGGCCTGGTCTCTTTGGCAAGGAGTCCTTTTCAGAGCCCCTTAGCCACCCGGGACCATCACCAGTCTTTTGTCCCTGAGACACCACTTGAGCCCTTTTCCCTCCATCAGCACCCCTCCACACTCCCCCAATAGATGGAAGTCTCTTACCAGCTGACGGCACAGATCTGGTGCTCCGGGGAGGTGAAGATGCTGCAGGGACATCACGGAGGTAGTCCTCAGTCGCCTGGAACCTCTCCACAAGGTTGACAAGTTCGTTTGCATTCTTAGGATCACCTTGTCCCACCCAGCGTTGCAGGTCAGTAGGAAGCGCTCGGAGGTAGCGATCCATCACGACCTTCTCTAGGATTTGTGCAGGAGTAGAAGTGTCTGGCTCCAACCACTTTCTTGCCAAATGGATTAGGTCATACATCTGGGACCTCGCTGATTTGTCCAGACTGTAGCTCCAGTTGCGTACCCTCCGGGCACGGACTGCAGTAGTAACTCCTAGTCGGGCAAGTATCTCCTCTTTTAGCCGAGTATAGTCCTTAACCTCTTGCTCACTGAGGTCATAGTAGGCCTTTTGAGGTTCACCTGTTAAATAGGGCGCAATTACCTCTGCCCACTCAGCGGCTGGTAACTTCTCTCGCTCAGCCACGCGCTCAAATACTGTTAGATAGGCCTCAACATCGTCCTCAGCAGTCATCTTTTGCAGCGCTTTCTGCACAGTCCTTCTCCCAAAAAAAATCTCTGGAGCGGCTCCCATCACTGTGGGTGGATTAGCAACCACAGGCGCCTCTCGATTTACTATCAGGTGCTCGATAAGTTGTTGTTGGCTTTGGCGCAAAGCTTGCAACTCTTCCTTATGCATCTGCTGTTGTGCCGCCATGGACTGTTCATGTCGTCTATTGGCCTCTGTCTGAGCCTGCTGTTGTTGCAAACTCACTTGCATAAACTGCTTCAGCATCTCCTCCATGTTGCTGGACTGTTCTTGGAGTGTAGTTGCAGCTTTCACCCAAGACATAAGCAGCTGTAGCCAAGTCTGTCCACACAGTTGCCCCTAGCAACCGTGTTGCCCGAATTCTCCACCAATTGTAAGGGATCTTCCCGGGGTAGGGTGAGTTTTCGACACAGTTCACATCAGACTTGGAATTTATAAAGCAGACCTTGGCGTTTATTCGTGGTACAAACAGTCCAACATACAAAATATACAGCAACTCCGTGCTTCTTGTGTATAACAGGAACAAAATAATAATAAAACAAAACAACCTAGCCCGGCTGGGCGCTTACTAACAGGTTCTTCTCACCTATCTGACACTTATAAACACAGCGTCTTTCGCCTGGACATCGCAGGGTGGGTTTTAGCTCCAGCAGTGGCTGTGCTTGCAGCTTCCTCCAACACACAGACTGTTCATTTCCCTGGCTGAGAGCGAACACCTGCAGGCCCGCAGAGCCTTTACCTTCCCAGGCTAATTAGGATCAAAGCTCACCTGATCCAAAACCCAGAACTGGATCGAGGGATGGGGGGTGTGGAATGACAGGTCCCTCTACCAAACCTACCTGCCATTCCATATAAACCCAGGCCCGGCAAGATTAAATAACAACTTAGCAGCATATTGCTGCTGAGAAACTGATCCATCCTGGACTTACCATCTCACACTGTGTAGCAACCTAGGTGAGATGTACACCCCCTCAACCACTTCTCCAGTGACATGTCTACATATCCCCCCCCTCTTTTTCAGACCGGAGGGCTGAGCCTTTTGTCCCCACAGACAACTCACCCTCGACAATGCGTCAGCATTTGCCTGTAATTTCCCTGGCCTGTGTTCCACAGTGAAATTAAAGTTTTGTAAGGACAGAAACCATCTAGTCACTCTTGCATTTCTCTCCTTGTTTAACTTCATCCATGTTAGGGGGGCATGGTCTGTCACCAACTTGAATTTCCTGCCTAGCAAGTAATACTTTAAAGATTCTAGGGCCCACTTCACTGCCAAACATTCTCGCTCCACAATGGCATAATTTTTCTCGGCCGGGGTTAGTTTTCTACTCAAGTACATCACCGGATGCTCCTCACCATTCACTACTTGTGAGAGTACTGCACCTAAGCCTGTTGAAGAGGCATCTGTCTGGACCAGAAATTCTCGCCTGAAATTGGGGGTAACTAACACAGGTGGTTGGCACAAGGCAGACTTAAGGCTTTGGAAAGCCTTCTCGGCCTCTGGGGTCCACGTGACCATTGCTGTCTTTCCGCCCTTTGTCAAGTCAGTTAGTGGAGCAGCAACTGAGGCAAAGTTTGGCACAAATCTACGGTAATAACCCGTAATACCCAGGAAAGCTCTAACCTGTTTCCTTGTCAGGGGTCTAGGCCAATTCTGTATTGCCTCAATTTTATTTAGCTGTGGCCTAACCAACCCTCTCCCAACAATGTAGCCCAGATATTTGGCCTCTTCTAGGGCTAGAGCACACTTCTCGGCATTTATGGTCAACCCTGCATCACTTATGGTATCCAACACGGCCTGTACCTTACAGAGGTGACTTTCCCAATCAGGGCTAAAAATGACCACATCATCGAGGTAGGCGGCTGAGTAATCCCGATGTGGTCGCAGAATCAAGTCCATCAACCTCTGGAAAGTTGCAGGCGCTCCATGTAACCCGAATGGCATCACTACATACTGGAATAGCCCATCAGGGGTGGAGAATGCAGTTTTCTCTTTAGCCTCGCCAGAAAGTGGAATCTGCCAGTAGCCCTTTGTGAGATCGAGGGTGGTTATGTACCTGGCGTTACCTAACTTCTCAATCAACTCATCTACCCTGGGCATAGGATAAGCATCGAACTTGGAGATCTCATTCAACTTTCTGAAATCGTTACAGAACCTCCAAGTTCCATTGGGCTTTGGGATTAGCACAATCGGGCTGGACCATTCACTCTGTGACACCTCAATTACCCCCAGATCAAGCATACCTTTTACCTCGGCAGATACGGCTTTCCTACGTGCCTCCGGTATCCTATAGGGCTTTAGGTTTACTCTGCTTCTAGGCTCAGTTTCAATGTGATGATGAATGAGGTGGGTACGCCCTGGGAGGTCAGAGAACTTGTTTTTGTTTTTCTGTAAAAATTCCAGAGCCTCCTGTTTCTGTGACACTGATAGAGCATCACCTACCTTGACTGGAGGGATTGGTGGTGACAAATTATTAACAGTATTTGTCGCCACCAAGGATTCCCTGTCTTTCCAGGGCTTGATCAAGTTTATGTGATAAACTTGGAAAGGCTTCCTTCTACCTGGTTGGTGCACCTTGTAGTTCACCTCACTGATCTTTTCAACAATTTCATAAGGACCTTGCCACTTCGCTAAGAATTTACTCTCAACAGTGGGGACTAGTATAAGAACCCTATCGCCTGGGTTGAATGTCCTGATTCTTGCGGACCGGTTGTAAATTCTACTTTGGGCCTCCTGAGCTCTCTGGAGGTGTTCCCTTACCAGGGGCATTACAGTGGCTATACGGTCCTGCATTTGTGCTACATGCTCAATAACACTCTTGTATGGGGTGGACTCACTCTCCCATGTCTCTTTTGCAATGTCCAGTAGACCCCTAGGGTGACGACCATAGACCAACTCGAATGGTGAGAACCCTGTGGACGCTTGGGGCACTTCCCTAATAGCAAACATGAGGTAGGGTAATAAATGATCCCAGTCACGACCATCTTTTCCCACCACTTTCTTCAACATATGTTTCAAAGTTTTATTAAATCTCTCCACCAATCCGTCCGTCTGGGGGTGGTATACAGAGGTACGGATGTGTGAGACTTTAAATAGTTTGCATAATTCCTTCATCAGTTTTGACATAAATGGCGTACCTTGGTCAGTTAGGATTTCTTTGGGGATCCCAGTCCTAGAGAACATATAAAACAACTCACGTGCAATTGTTTTAGATGCAGTGTTTCTCAAGGGTACAGCCTCAGGATAGCGGGTCGCATAATCTATGACTACCAAAATATACTGGTGTCCTCTAGCTGACTTTACAACGGGACCCACTAAATCCATGGCGATACGCTCAAAAGGCACCTCTATAATAGGGAGCGAAACCAAAGGACTGCGAAAATGTGACACTGGGGCACTAACCTGACATGTGGGGCACGACTCGCAGTATTTTTTAATGTCATCATATATCGCCGGCCAAAAAAACCTCTGGAGAACCCTCTCTCGCGTTTTGTCAGTCCCCAAGTGTCCCCCAAGAACATGGTTATGTGCCATGTCAAGCACCTGACGCCGGTACGGCTTAGGTACCAGAAGCTGTTCCACAATCTCATCCTTAATCTTATTGACTCTATAGAAAAGATCATTAGTCACCGAAAAATGTGGAAATCTTTTTTCAGCCTCTGGTTCCTGAGGTACCCCATTCATAACAGCAACCTGCTCTCTCGCATTTTTGAGAGTGGGGTCCTGTAATTGTGCAGCGCCAAAATTATCCCTAGACACCTCTAAGTCTAGTATATTTTGCTCAGTGGGAGGGGCCTCCTCCTCCCCAGCCAGGACCTGCAAAGGAGAACAATCATTTTCATCCTGCACACTTCTATCATTCACAGGGGACAAAGCAACCCCCTTAGAGGTATCCCCACTCCTTTTGGGGATTTTCCTTTTTTCCCAGAGAGCCCAGAATAATGGAAAATCACGCCCCAATATTACATTATGCATGAGGTTTTTCACCACACCTACTTCATATTGTACGGTGCCTTGTTCAGTCCCGACTTTAGCCAGCACTATAGGGTACACTTTTGTATCACCATGTATGCACACAACACTCATATGTTTTTTAGACTCTAAGTCCCCAGCCACCAGGCTAGCATGCACCAAGGTTACGAGGCTTCCCGAGTCCATTAACGCCTCAACAGGAAAGTCATTGATGGTAATATTGCAGATTTGCGGTTCAGTCTCTAGTCCAAGAACTGCAGCACAAGATGGTTCCGCAAACAGCGACTGACGCCGGCTAGCGTCACACTCCATGGGTTCAGTGGTAAGAGGGCAATGGGCAGACACGTGTCCCGCCTCATGGCATCTCCAACACTGGATAGGGCCTGGTCTCTTTGGCAAGGAGTCCTTTTCAGAGCCCCTTAGCCACCCGGGACCATCACCAGTCTTTTGTCCCTGAGACACCACTTGAGCCCTTTTCCCTCCATCAGCACCCCTCCACACTCCCCCAATAGATGGAAGTCTCTTACCAGCTGACGGCACAGATCTGGTGCTCCGGGGAGGTGAAGATGCTGCAGGGACCTCACGGAGGTAGTCCTCAGTCGCCTGGAACCTCTCCACAAGGTTGACAAGTTCGTTTGCATTCTTAGGATCACCTTGTCCCACCCAGCGTTGCAGGTCAGTAGGAAGCGCTCGGAGGTAGCGATCCATCACGACCTTCTCTAGGATTTGTGCAGGAGTAGAAGTGTCTGGCTCCAACCACTTTCTTGCCAAATGGATTAGGTCATACATCTGGGACCTCGCTGATTTGTCCAGACTGTAGCTCCAGTTGCGTACCCTCCGGGCACGGACTGCAGTAGTAACTCCTAGTCGGGCAAGTATCTCCTCTTTTAGCCGAGTATAGTCCTTAACCTCTTGCTCACTGAGGTCATAGTAGGCCTTTTGAGGTTCACCTGTTAAATAGGGCGCAATTACCTCTGCCCACTCAGCGGCTGGTAACTTCTCTCGCTCAGCCACGCGCTCAAATACTGTTAGATAGGCCTCAACATCGTCCTCAGCAGTCATCTTTTGCAGCGCTTTCTGCACAGTCCTTCTCCCAAAAAAAATCTCTGGAGCGGCTCCCATCACTGTGGGTGGATTAGCAACCACAGGCGCCTCTCGATTTACTATCAGGTGCTCGATAAGTTGTTGTTGGCTTTGGCGCAAAGCTTGCAACTCTTCCTTATGCATCTGCTGTTGTGCCGCCATGGACTGTTCATGTCGTCTATTGGCCTCTGTCTGAGCCTGCTGTTGTTGCAAACTCACTTGCATAAACTGCTTCAGCATCTCCTCCATGTTGCTGGACTGTTCTTGGAGTGTAGTTGCAGCTTTCACCCAAGACATAAGCAGCTGTAGCCAAGTCTGTCCACACAGTTGCCCCTAGCAACCGTGTTGCCCGAATTCTCCACCAATTGTAAGGGATCTTCCCGGGGTAGGGTGAGTTTTCGACACAGTTCACATCAGACTTGGAATTTATAAAGCAGACCTTGGCGTTTATTCGTGGTACAAACAGTCCAACAAACAAAATATACAGCAACTCCGTGCTTCTTGTGTATAACAGGAACAAAATAATAATAAAACAAAACAACCTAGCCCGGCTGGGCGCTTACTAACAGGTTCTTCTCACCTATCTGACACTTATAAACACAGCGTCTTTCGCCTGGACATCGCAGGGTGGGTTTTAGCTCCAGCAGTGGCTGTGCTTGCAGCTTCCTCCAACACACAGACTGTTCATTTCCCTGGCTGAGAGCGAACACCTGCAGGCCCACAGAGCCTTTACCTTCCCAGGCTAATTAGGATCAAAGCTCACCTGATCCAAAACCCAGAACTGGATCGAGGGATGGGGGGTGTGGAATGACAGGTCCCTCTACCAAACCTACCTGCCATTCCATATAAACCCAGGCCCGGCAAGATTAAATAACAACTTAGCAGCATATTGCTGCTGAGAAACTGATCCATCCTGGACTTACCATCTCACACTGTGTAGCAACCTAGGTGAGATGTACACCCCCTCAACCACTTCTCCAGTGACATGTCTACAATATATATATATATATATATATATATATATATATATATATATATATATATATATATATATATATATATATATATGTACATTTAGTGGAACCTGTTTGTCTAAAGCTTGTATGCTTAATATGTAATCAGCAAATGAAACAGTATGTGCTGTTATATGTATTATCTTAGGAAACACAATCTATTTTGATCAGATATTTTCAGGTTATTTGTGTGCTGCAGGAAATCGTATTCACTCAAACCAATGTCTTACTATAACACATCCTATATGGATTAATGTGATGAAAAAAAAAAAAGATTTATTATTTAGGTTAGGGGAAAAGTGTGACATGCTTTCCGATTAGTTGGAAAATTGCCTGTGGGATTATGATATGTTTGAAGTAGCATTGTGGGAGGTGGAAGAGACACAAACTTGTTTGAATACAGGTGATCCAACTCATTGGTGCCCACTCTTGTAAAATAGCTGGGGCACCTTTGGACACCCCAAGGATAGCAGTAGCATACAAAATCTACTTCAGCTAAGACAGAATTATCAGTTCACAATTTCTTAAGTTTTGACAAGTACAGAGTGAGTTTTTGAATCCCATCTAGATATACTATATCCTCAGTGTGGTATTTCCTAGTGTTAATCAGAGATAAATGAATATTGAAAAGAAATCTACTCTACTTTTAGGACCCAATTTATTGAGCTTCAGTTCTTTGTTCTTTCTCTTGTTCCTCTTTCTCAGCAAATTTTCACCATTTCTTTTTTGTGTTAGTCATGATAACATTAGATATACAGTACACTCTCCATTCTCCCAACTCTGATTGCTTATTTACATTCATTTATTGACACAGTAATAGGTTCCAAAGCACAGTCCCCTTTCTATGGATAACAACCTATATGCAGGGTGGCAAGGATGGGGGGGGGGAGGGGGGTTCTACCTATTCATTCAAATCAAAATATGAAGCTTTGGTGATGAAGCAGACTGTGTCTAAATCGATTTATTTCTAAGTATAATTTGTAGCATGTGAGTATGATTAACTTTTCAGTAATATATATAATCAATGTATGAATATTTATATTCAACAAAAATATCCATTTACATGGGAAAATTCCAGCTTGTACATACACTTTGTTTTATAAATGGGTTAAGTCTCTAGTGACATTAGATTTGCATCAATTACATCTATTTTCATAAATTAGATATTTGTATGAATGCTAATGACATCACTGACATCTGCAGGCATTAGGAAGATATTATCATATATGTGGGGAGCTGACAGAACATTTTTGTGAAAGTCTAATCAAATTCATTTTTTTTCCTAAGTAGAGAAAGTAAGAGAAATAAATTTAGTTTTTTTTCCACAAGTCATCAAAATGTATGGTTACTCATTCTGAGAGCTGCTTGTAAAGGTAAATGTCAATCCTAATAACAGTTTCACAATCAGTCCATTCCCCTGCTCTTTACACTGAAAATTATGAAATACTCAGGGTATTACCTACCATGCAGCAACACTGTGGTCCTTTTAACCACTTGACCACTGGGCACTTAAACACCCTTAATAACCAGACCAATTTTTAGCTTTCAGTGCTCTCACAATTTGAATGACAATTACTCGGTCATGCAACACTGTACCCATCTGAAATTTTCGTCCTTTTTTTCCCACAAATAGAGCTTTCTTTTGGTGGTATTTGATCACCTCTGCGTTTTTTATTTTTTGTGCTATTAATGAAAAAATACCGAAAATTTTGTAAAAAAAAGCATTTTTCTTCATTTCTATTAAAATTTTTTGCAAATAAGTAATTTTTCTTCATAAATTTGGCCAAAAATGTATACTGCTAAATGTCTTTAGTAAAAATAACCCAAATTAGTGGATATTATTTATTCTGCGTGAAAGTTATAGGGTCTACAAGCTATGGTGCCAATCACTGAAAATGTATCAATTTGATCACAGCTGATGTACTGACAGTCTATCTCATTTCTGGAGACCCTAACAAGCCAGTAATGTACAAAAACCCCCCAAATGACCCCTTTTTGGAAAGTAGACATTCCAAGGTATTTAGTACGTGGCACGGTTAGTTTTTTGAAGTTGTAATTTTTTCCCACAATTCTTTGCAAAATAAAGATTTTTTTTATTTTAATTTTTTTTCACACCAAATTGTCATTTTACCAGGCTATTTCTCTCACACGGCATATACATTCCACAAATGAAACCCCAAAATACATTCTGCTGCTCCTCCTGAGTACGGTGATACCACATGTGTTACACTTTTACACAGCCTGGCCACATACACAAGTCCAACATTGAAGTAGCAACTTCAGGCGTTCTAGGAGCATAAATTACACATCTAATACCTCAACCACCTATTACACTTATGAAGGCCCTGGAGCACCAGGACAATGGAAACGCCCACAAAGTGACCCCATTTTGGAAAGCTAACACCCCGACGTATAATCTATGAGGCATAATGAGTCTTTGGAACGGTTCATTTTTTTCCCAAAGTTTTTGGAAATTGTGGAAAAAAATGAAAATGCATTTTTTTTTACTAAAAGTTGTCCATTTATAAGATATTTCCAACACATAGCATGTACATAGCAAAAATGACACCCCAAAATATATTCTGCTACTCCTCCTGAGTATGGCGATACCACATGTGTTAGACTTTTACACAGCCTGGCCACATACACAAGTCCAACATTGAAGTAGCAACTTCAGGCGTTCTAGGAGCATAAATTACACATCTAATACCTCAACCACCTATTACACTTATGAAGGCCCTGGAGCACCAGGACAATGGAAACGCCCACAAAGTGACCCCATTTTGGAAAGCTAACACCCCGACGTATAATCTATGAGGCATAATGAGTCTTTGGAATGGTTCATTTTTTTCCCAAAGTTTTTGGAAATTGTGGAAAAAAATGAAAATGCATTTTTTTTTACTAAAAGTTGTCCATTTATAAGATATTTCCAACACATAGCATGTACATAGCAAAAATGACACCCCAAAATATATTCTGCTACTCCTCCTGAGTATGGCGATACCACATGTGTTAGACTTTTACACAGCCTGGCCACATACACAAGTCCAACATTGAAGTAGCAACTTCAGGCGTTCTAGGAGCATAAATTACACATCTAATACCTCAACCACCTATTACACTTATGAAGGCCCTGGAGCACCAGGACAATGGAAACGCCCACAAAGTGACCCCATTTTGGAAAGCTAACACCCCGACGTATAATCTATGAGGCATAATGAGTCTTTGGAACGGTTCATTTTTTTCCCAAAGTTTTTGGAAATTGTGGAAAAAAATGAAAATGCATTTTTTTTTACTAAAAGTTGTCCATTTATAAGATATTTCCAACACATAGCATGTACATAGCAAAAATGACACCCCAAAATATATTCTGCTACTCCTCCTGAGTATGGCGATACCACATGTGTTAGACTTTTACACAGCCTGGCCACATACACAAGTCCAACATTGAAGTAGCAACTTCAGGCGTTCTAGGAGCATAAATTACACATCTAATACCTCAACCACCTATTACACTTATGAAGGCCCTGGAGCACCAGGACAATGGAAACGCCCACAAAGTGACCCCATTTTGGAAAGCTAACACCCCGACGTATAATCTATGAGGCATAATGAGTCTTTGGAACGCTTCATTTTTTTCCCAAAGTTTTTGGAAATTGTGGAAAAAAATGAAAATGCATTTTTTTTTACTAAAAGTTGTCCATTTATAAGATATTTCCAACACATAGCATGTACATAGCAAAAATGACACCCCAAAATATATTCTGCTACTCCTCCTGAGTATGGCGATACCACATGTGTTAGACTTTTACACAGCCTGGCCACATACACAAGTCCAACATTGAAGTAGCAACTTCAGGCGTTCTAGGAGCATAAATTACACATCTAATATCTCAACTACCTATTACACTTATGAAGGCCCTGGAGCACCAGGACAATGGAAACGCCCACAAAGTGACCCCATTTTGGAAAGCTAACACCCCGACGTATAATCTAGGAGGCATAATGAGTCTTTAGAACGGTTCATTTTTTTCCCAAAGTTTTTGGAAAATGTGGACAAAAATGAAAATGCATTTTTTTTTACAAAAATTTGTCCATTTATAAGATATTTCTAACACATAGTATGTACATAGCAAAAATGACACCCCAAAATATATTCTGTTACTCCTCCTGAGTATGGCGATACCACATGTGTGAGACTTTTACACAGCCTGGCCACATACAAAGGCCCAACATTGACGTAGCAACTTCAGGCGTTCTAGGAGCATAAATTGTGCAGCCAATTTCCTTACAATCTATCACATTTTTGAAGGCCCTTCATATTTCTAACATAGCACGTACATACCAATAATTACACCCTAAAATACATTCTTCTGAGTAAGGGGTAAACAAAAAAAATTACCTGTGGTTTTAGTAGTCCAATTGTCCGCAGGAGAGCCCTGATCCAGGCAGCAGGCAGGGACATGGTCAGCGACAGTAAATGGAATTGTCCAGGTAGCAGGCAGGAATATTGTCCATCCTGGGAGTAAGCAGGGACATGGTCCGAGTAGCAGGCTATGAAATAATGGGGACAGGGGTAGAGGCTTCTCCCGCCCAAATCTCTTTGAAGCCTCCGAGTCTCCAGACCCTAATCCGGGAATGAGAAAACTAAAAAATTAGTTTTCTTCACCCAGAAAACAATTCTGGAGCCCCTCACATATGTGAGACCCCTTTGTTCCCACTAGCCTAGCAGGGTAAAAGATCAATCCAAGAGGCAGGCAAAAAACGTGGTCAAACAGTCCATGGTCAGTTCCAGAGCAGGCAGAGGTAGGTACAGTTTAGCGTTAGGCAGAAGCATGGTCGTATAACAGGCCAGGGTCAGTTCCGGAGAAGGCAGAAGTATTTTAGCGTTAGGCAGAAGCTTGGTTGTATAACAGGCCAGGGTCGGTTCCGGAGAAGGCAGAGGTACGTTTAGCGTTAGGCAGGAGCTTGGTCGTATAACAGGCAAGGGTCAGTTCCGGAGAAGGCAGAGGTATGTGTACAGTTCAGTGCAGTGGCATAAAGGGTGTGGAGGAAAATGACAGGAAATGAGAATTACGTTTACCATACTTCCCTAATAATGTAGAGAAGTATGGTAACGGCGGAAGCATTCACCTATACAGAGGCCTGGTTGGGAAGGACAATCGGGACAATAAAACGTGGTGTCTCTTCTAATTCCTCTTCTGGAGCACACCCGGCATTTCTTCTGACGCCTGTGGCCTGTTTCGGGGAGGGGGATTTTGTCAGGAAAGTGGCGCTCGTGGAGTCTGCTCACACAATCAGAGCGAATAGTTTCTGGTGGGCCTTCAGGGTACAAAAGGGCGGAAATAACTTCTTCTTGGTAGTACAGATAGGATACGGGGTTCACTGTAGATTTTTGGTAAAGGACATAAGTATTATACATGGCCAAACTGAAAAGATAAATGGACACTTTTTTATACCAGTGGCGGGATTTTCTTGTGGGAAGGTAGGGTTCAATCATCTGATCGTTAAAGTCCACTCCTCCCATAAACAAATTGTAATCATAGATGCAGGCTGGTTTCTGGATTGGGCCGTTTCTTCTGGAGACTTCTATGTAGGTGTCATTATGTATTGTCGTCAGCATGTGGACGTTTCGTTTGTCCCTCCACTTGACAGCCAATAGCTCCTGGTTCCGCAAAGATGCTGTCTCCCCTCGTTGTAGCCTTTCATTGACTAGTTTTTGCGGGAAGCCCTTTCTATTGGCCCTCACTGTACCACATGCTGGGGTGTCTCTCCGGTGAAGATTGCGGAAGAGGGGCAAGCTCGTATAAAAATTATCCACATAAAGATGGTATCCCTTTCCAAGGAGTGGATAGACAAGCTGCCAGACCACTCTTCCGCTGGCTCCAATGTAGTCTGGGCATTCAGGGGGGTGCAGTTGGGAGTCCTTTCCTTCGTACACCAGGAAGGAGTAGATGTACCCCGTGGCTCGTTCGCAAAGTTTGTACATTTTAACCCCATATCGGGCCCTTTTGCTGGGGATAAACTGTTTGATGCCAAGCCTGCCTGAGAATTTTACAAGGGACTCATCCACGGAAATGTTCTGATCGGGGGTATATAATTGGGGAAATTTTTCTGAGAAATAATTTAGGAGTGGCCGAATTTTAAATAATTTGTCAAAAGCTGGGTCATTTCGGGGAAGGCACTGGGTGTTGTCATTGTAGTGGAGGAACCGCAAAATCATTAGGTATCGTGATCTTGGCATATGGAATGAGAAGAGTGGAATGTGGTGGACAGGTTTGATAGACCAATAGGAGTACAATTGGTTTTTTTTTGAAAGTCCCATTGAAAAAGTTAGGCCTAAGAAAATTTTGAATTCCTCTACGGTTATTTCTCTCCACTGAAAGGGACGGGCATAACTAGAGCCAGGGTTGCTTACTATGTGCTGCTGTGCGTAGAGGTTGCACTGGGCCACAATGGATGATAGTAAGTCTTCGGTGAAAGCCAAATGAAAAAAATCTAGCATTGAAAAATCATCGGTGTTCACCTGGACACCTGGCTGGGCGGTGAAGGGGGGGATATTTGCTTCTCCGGAATTAGAGGGCAGCCACAGGGGGTGTTGAAGGGCATAGGGAAGGCTGGCATGGCCCCTATTCAAGGTGGACGGCACTGCTCTCGGGGTGGGCGGCACTGCTCTCAGGGTGGGCGGCACTGCTCTCGGGGTGGGCGGCACTGCTCTCGGGGTGGGCGGCACTGCTCTCGGGGTGGGCGGCACTGCTCTCGGGGTTGACGGCACTGCTCTTGAGGTTGACGGCACTGCTCTTGAGGTTGACGGCACTGCTCTTGAGGTGGACGGCTCTGCTCTCGAGGTGGACGGCTCTGCTCTGCCGTCCATGGTAGTAGGCTGCGGCTCCACACCAGAACGCCTTCTTTTCACTGGCACACATTCCTCTTCTGATTCTGTATCAGACCCGCTGCTTGTAACGGGTTCATAGGCCGAATCCGTATCAGACTGAGACTCAGAGAGCTCCCCGCTGCTCTCGCTGGTCATACTTAGAAGCTTGTAGGCTTCCTCACTACTAAAATATTTTTTTGCCATTCTTGTGGCTGGTGAGGCTGCACTGCAGAGCACTGTCGTGGCACAGGCGGCACAGGTGGGCACTGATGGACACAGGCGGCACAGGTGGGCACTGATGGGCACAGGTGGGCACTGATGGGCACAGGTGGGCACTGATGGACACAGGCGGCACTGATGGACACAGGCGGCACTGATGGACACAGGCGGCACTGATGGACACAGGCGGCACTGATGGGGCACTGCAGTGGCACAGGTGGCACTGATGGGCGCAGGTGGCACTGATGGGCGCAGGTGGCACTGATGGGCACAGGTGGCACTGATGGGCACTATAGTGACTTTGGTGACACTGGTGTGGCTCTGGTGGCACTGATTAGCACACAGATGGCACTGGTGGGCACAGGCGGCACTGGTGGGCACAGGCGGCACTGGTGGGCACAGGCGGCACTGGTGGGCACAGACGGCACTGATGTGGCACTGCAGTGGCGCAGATGAGCACTGATGGGCACAGATGGCACTGATGGGCACAGGTGGCACTGATGGGCACAGGTGGCACTGATGGGCACAGGTGGCACTGATGGGCACAGGTGGCACTGGTGTGGCACTGGTGTGGCACTGGTATGGCACTGGTATGCACTGTAGTGGCACTGGTATGCACTGGTATGCACTGGGGTGGCACTGGGGTGGCTCTGCTGGCACAGAGGTGGCACAGAGGTGGCACAGAGGTGGCACAGAGGTGGCAAAGGTGGCACAGGTCGCACAGGTGGCACAGATGTGGCACAGGTGATAGATGGCACTGGTCTGTCACTGGTCTGGCACTGTTGTGGCACTATTTGGGCACTGCTGGGCACTGCTGGGCACTCACGGTTATCTTTTATTTTCACTGGGATGTTCTCCTCTCCTCTCACGCTGCATCGGTGTGAGGAGAGGAGACTGATGACCTTAGCTTGACCCGGCAAGCCGAATTGTTTACATTTGTGATCGCTCCGTCATTGGACGGAGCGATCACGTGGTAAAGGACCGCTGCCATTGGTCCTTTACCGCGATCCGTGTTGCGCCGGGTCCCGTGAACTCGGCGAGCACGGATGTTCCGGCGTGCGCGCCCCAGGGGGGCGCGCACGAACGATTCTCCGGGAGGCCGTTAATTAACGGCCTCTTAGAGATAGCAAACCGACCTATAGCCGTTAATCGGCTATAGGCCGGTTATTAAGTGGTTAAGAAAGAGTAGTGGACAAACCAGCTGCAGAGCAAGATCTGCGCACAAGCCTTGCCACTGATTGGCCACTCTTTTACTGTGTAGAAGAAAACTGAGACAATCGCTTTAATCAGGCTATTTGGGCTATTGTTAGCAAGTACAGTATTGGTAGTAAAAATTGCAGTTCTTGTCTCTTAAATGTTCATCATTATAGCAGAAAATTATGTAGCTTTCTTAGCACTACCACATTCTTGGAGATTAAAGATAATTATTCAAGATATTCACACACAAAGTAAATTTTGAATTGCAATTATCTGAACATGGACACACTAAACCTAAAGCAACTCAGTCATATAACAAATCTAAATAGAGATTCTCTGCATTAGAAGCACTGTTATACTAACCCAGGGATGGCGAACCTTGACATCCCAGATGTTTTGGAACTACATTTGCCATGATGCTCATGCACTTTGCAGTGTAGCTGAGCATCATGGGAAATGTAGTTACAAAACATCTGTGGTGCTAAGGTTTGCCATCACTGTACTAACCTCTCCAGTGGCCTATGTCTCCTATGTATGTTCCATTCGAGTGCTACAGCCTTCATAAAACTTTTCCATAATGCATGTTATGGCTCCATCCATTGACTGATGCACTCATGAGCTTTAATGGCATCCCAGTCTTAGTCCGTAGGGTTCAATATTGAGTTGGCCCATCCTTTGCAGCTATAACAGCTTTAACTCTTCTGGGGAGGCTGTCCAGAAGGTTTAGGGGTGTGCCTATGGAAATGTTTGACCATTCTTCTAGAAGAACATTTGTGAGGTTAGGCACTAATGTTGGATGAGGAGGCCTGGCTTGCAGTCTCCACTCTAATTCATCCCAAAGGTGTTCTTTCAGGTTGAGGTTAGGACTCTGTGCAGGCCAGTCAAGTTCCTTCCACCTAAAACTTGCTCATCCATGTCTTTATGGATCTTGCTTTGTGCACTGGTATGCAGTCATGTTGAAACAGGAAGGGGCCATCCCCAAAAAAGTTGGGAGCATGAAATTGTCCAAAATGTCTTGGTATGCTGACACCTTAAAGGGGTTGTAAACCAAAGTGTTTTTTCACCTTAATGCATCCCCCCTGGGAGAGTGCTTCTCCCAGGGGGGTTATCTGATGTGGAGAAGAGCCGCGAGAGCTGCCGAGGGACCCCAGAAGAGCAGGTTCGAGGCCACTTTGTGTAAAACAAGCTACACATTCAAGGTAATTATGATTTTTTTTTTAAACCAACCCTTACAATCACTTAAAGAGTTCCCTTCACTGGAACTAAGGGGCCAAGCCCAACCCCTGAAAAACAACCTCATGTCATAATCCCCCCTCCACCAAATGATTTGGACCAATGCAAAAAGCAAGGTCCATAAAGACATGGATGAGCACATTTGGGGTGGAGGAAATTGACTGGTCTGCACAGGGTTCTGACCTTAACCAATAGAACACTTTTGGGATGTCACCAAAAAAACATCACCCAGGGGACTTTTTGTGATGTGATGAAAGAAAGAATTAAAAAAAAAAAAAGTTACACCCAAGCATATAAACCCCCCCCCCCTCCAAAAATGGAGGCTCCACACCCACATGCACAAACATAAAAGCAGGCAACGGGACACCTGTGCTTGAAAATGTTGATTGCGATACACATGTTACATATGTTAGAATGAGAGCAATAATTGTAACACAAGACCTCCTCTGTAACACTAAACTGATGCCTATAGGGCTTTTGAAGCATTGCCTATAAAGAATATAGGGTACTAAATGTTTACACCATTTCACAGGCACACAAACATTTAAAGTTTGACATGTTGAGTATTTATTTATTTACAAAAATATGGATAATTTATTGTGTTTGTTTGCCCTAAATTTTAGGTTAGTGTGTTTTTTTACTGACATTTTGAGTTTCATAGACCTTTGCGGTAATATCGTGTGACATAAAAAATGCAACTGCCACTATTTTATTCTCTATGTTGTCTGCTTTCAGAAAATATATAATATGTGTGGGTTTAGTGCAGGGATATGCAATTAGCGGACCTACAGCTGTTGCAAAACTACAAGTCCCATCATGCCTCTTCCTCTGGGTATCATGCTTGTGGCTGTCAGAGTCTTGCTCTGCCTCATGGGACTTGTAGTTCTGCAACAGCTGGAGGTCCGCTAATTGCATATCCCTGGTTTAGTGTAATATTCAGACTTAAAATAATTTTTTAAACATGTGTGCAAAAAATGCAAAAACGGCTCTGGCAGCAAAAGGGCTAACGTTCATGTGCGTGTAAAGGTAGGTGTCTCAATACTTTTGACAATATAGTGTATGTCACTTTGGAATACAGTAGTAAAGGATGGGACCAAATCATCTGACAAGGACACAGACATCTGACTCTACCAAAAGTGTCTAATGCTGAAGAGTCTGACGGAGGCTGCAGCACTGGAATTGAATGAAAGTAGGGGACATAGACCACTGTAGAGATAAATATAATAGCTCGTCTATTACAGGGAACCTTTGTTTGCGTGCAAAAAGTGAATTTATGCAACACACGAAACCCATCTGTGAGCTTGCAGTAATTTCCAGTAAACACCACAGCAGTGCTGAACAAAAAGGTAACGGGGTGGCCTTTAAATATCCTATTTCATCTTTAATTTTCTGAAATCCAATGCATTTATTTGATGACAAAACATTTGATTTGAACACTGACAACTAGACAGTGACAAATGCCCCCTGCACTGAAGGCCGGTCAAAGCAACTGGAAAACAACAGAGTAAAGCTATTTATGTCCTCGTTTGACCCTTGCTTTCGCCAATACTTTTTTTTGAAGAAATCTAAAGAGAGAGATGTTCTGTCTCTGTATAAACATCAGTAATTTCTTGTGAGTCCTGCTGTCTGCTCTTTCTGGCACCCTGGATCTAGAATAGAATGGCATAGAGATCAAAGAAATAATTCTCATTCGTACAAAGCATTTTAATCATTGTAACACATACAAGACAGATGGAGTATCAGTTAGAAATAAAATCTGACAATTTGCACTGTTAGTGATGATAGAATTTTTTCGCTACTTCTATTTTCACAATACAGCAGCATGTAAAATATTATTTTTAATGGCAAATTGACAAAGTTAAATTATAGATACCCTGTCACCAACTTACTTAAAAAAAAAAAATTGCAGGGAAAATCACAGAAAAAGCAAGCATTTTCAGAGCTTGCTATGGTTTGCTTAATGTTATAGCAGCTGAGAGATTGTTAACATTTAGGCCCCTTCCACACAGGGTGGACTCCGGCAGGAGTTTGCATGCTCACCAGGGAATCTGTCTGCTGATCACTGCTGAGCAGGTGGATGTCCGACAGTTTACGCAGCGCTTTACAACATTTGTGTAGACATTACAATACAATACAATTCAAGACAAGGGGAATCAGAGGGCCCTGCTTGTTAGAGTTTACAATCTAGGAGGGAGGGTCAAGTTATACAAAAGGGCAATAGCTGTGGGGGATGAGCTAATAAAGACAATAGTGCAGTTGTTAGATGGGGGAAGGATAGGCTTCTCTGAAGAGGAAAGTTTTCAGGGATCGCCTAAAAGTGGATACATTTGGAGACAGTCTGACAGATTGGGGTAGTGAGTTCCAGAGGATGGGCGAGGCTCGGGAGAAGTCCTGGAGGTGGATATGGGAGGAGGTGATGAGGAAGCTAGAGGGCAGGAGGTCTTGGGAGGAACGAAGTGGGCGATTAGGTTGGCATTTTGAGACTAGGCTAGTGATGTAGCAGATGGGGCAGAGTTGCGGATGGCTTTGTAGCAGAGACTGTGCGGTTTGTAAGGTGTATGAGTCTGGCAGCAGCATTCATGATGGACTGAAGGGGGGATAGTCTATTTAAAGGTAGGCGCAGCAGTTTGGGACTTTAAATGAGGCACGGGTTAGCGCCTCCATCCCGGTATTTAGCACAATAAGGAGGGAAAAAAAAGTGGGACTTTAAAATGAAGCGGCTGAAGTGTGAGGGTCAGAAAAAGGTAATTTAATTGAATCCATAATATATGATACAGAGTAAATTCATATATATACATACATACATGTGCCATTGTAGGGCACAAAATGTGTTATATGGAGACATCAAGGTGTATGTAAAGACACATAAAGTCAAAAAACATATATGAACAGTAAATAGTATGTGGAGCAACAGCATAGCCTAAAAATGCCTCAGGGCGACATATCCGGTACCTGTGTTTGTAATCACATAATGTAAACATAAATGTACTGAATTAATATTAAAAATTAATTAGAAGTAACGTCGGGCCGTAGTAATTATCACTGTATCATCAAATGTAGCTCTACGCGTTTCGTGGATGTATTCTCCACTCATCAGGAGCAGATGCGACAGATACCTGTAAAATATATAGATATGGTAAACCACACTCTGTATAGAGGGGAATAGGTACAGTACATAGAGTGCTTTCAAAAGAGGTTAACTAAGCATATCTACCATCCCCGGCGGCGAACATAGCAAACAGCAACTGGTCCGTGGTGCGTCGGAGGCGCAGATCGCCCCACCCGGGAGCTGAGGCGGCATATTTGGGCGGCGGATATAGTGAACAGGTGCCTGGGTATGAAGATAAATTCCATGTGCTAACAGTGCTGGTATATGGAGAATAGGCGTATCTAAAACAAAGTATGTACATGAGCGTTAAGTGAGCGTGTAAAAGAAATGTAATGAAATAAAAGAGATTGTAAGTGTGTGAGGTGAAAAAATAAATATACAAAGAATTGCGTGATAATGAGAAATAGTGTGTGGGAATGAGAGTGTATAAAAATAAAATGTATGGAGAGTGTTGGAGCAATGCAGGTGAAGACTAGAGGATGAAGTGTAGACATATATGTTGGTTGTGACGAGCCTGCAGAGGTATGAAAAGGATAAACAGTGTAGTGAGGGTGTGGAGTGTGAAATGAGCCAAAGCAGAGAGAGTGCTAGGTGAGTGCGATAAAAGGATAAAGATGTAAAACAAGTGAGTGTATAGGTGATAAAAAATGATATAACAAAGGTGGGCAAACAAAAAAAAAAAAAAAAAAAAAAAAAACAACCAAAGTGAATCCAGAACCAAATTACACCTACCCGATAGCTGTAAACCCAGCATCACCCAGTAATAAATAAACTGGTGTGCAGGAACCACAGGAGGAGACCGGCTGTGTCAACAGCCATCCTCACCTGGGAAAGCCCAAATACAAGCCGCCAGCACCACGTGTGTGAACCGAGGGGGGGGGGGGGGAGGGGCGCCAACACTAGAGCAGGTGGAGCCGCCCAGCAATTGGCGCCGCCCAAACACCCCCGTCAGGGTCACGTAGGTGGTACCTGCGGCGTCGGCGCGATGCCGCGAAAAAAAAAAAAAAAAAAAAAAATCCGCAAACCGTGGCGCCGATGCACGGAGGGACAACCACCCGAACCTCCCGGACATAAAAATTATATGTGCAGGGAGGAGGGGGAGGAGCCCACAATGTGCATCGCAGCTCCCATAGGTGAGGAAAAGGGGCCGCCAACGCCACCAACGCCACCAGCAGCCAAATGCAGATCACCACCAGAGACATAGACATGCATAGGACATGAGTATTCATGTATAACCATAGGGATTGTACCGGAGATGTCATATAAAATACTTAATAGACTTGTTGTCAACATACACCAATAAACCAAGTCCGTTCTTGGCTGTACCCGATGTACATATCCCTGTAGGGCATATGGACATCTAAAGAATGACCCTAGCACATGGATAGCAGGGGAGCACTACTAATCCAAATCTCCAGCCGCTCCCATCCCTGTAACAGTAGGCGCAGCAGTTTGGGACTTTAAATGAGGCACGGGTTAGCGCCTCCATCCCGGTATTTAGCACAATAAGGAGGGAAAAAAAAGTGGGACTTTAAAATGAAGCGGCTGAAGTGTGAGGGTCAGAAAAAGGTAATTTAATTGAATCCATAATATATGATACAGAGTAAATTCATATATATACATACATACATGTGCCATTGTAGGGCACAAAATGTGTTATATGGAGACATCAAGGTGTATGTAAAGACACATAAAGTCAAAAAACATATATGAACAGTAAATAGTATGTGGAGCAACAGCATAGCCTAAAAATGCCTCAGGGCGACATATCCGGTACCTGTGTTTGTAATCACATAATGTAAACATAAATGTACTGAATTAATATTAAAAATTAATTAGAAGTAACGTCGGGCCGTAGTAATTATCACTGTAGCATCAAATGTAGCTCTACGCGTTTCGTGGATGTATTCTCCACTCATCAGGAGCAGATGCGACAGATACCTGTAAAATATATAGATATGGTAAACCACACTCTGTATAGAGGGGAATAGGTACAGTACATAGAGTGCTTTCAAAAGAGGTTAACTAAGCATATCTACCATCCCCGGCGGCGAACATAGCAAACAGCAACTGGTCCGTGGTGCGTCGGAGGCGCAGATCGCCCCACCCGGGAGCTGAGGCGGCATATTTGGGCGGCGGATATAGTGAACAGGTGCCTGGGTATGAAGATAAATTCCATGTGCTAACAGTGCTGGTATATGGAGAATAGGCGTATCTAAAACAAAGTATGTACATGAGCGTTAAGTGAGCGTGTAAAAGAAATGTAATGAAATAAAAGAGATTGTAAGTGTGTGAGGTGAAAAAATAAATATACAAAGAATTGCGTGATAATGAGAAATAGTGTGTGGGAATGAGAGTGTATAAAAATAAAATGTATGGAGAGTGTTGGAGCAATGCAGGTGAAGACTAGAGGATGAAGTGTAGACATATATGTTGGTTGTGACGAGCCTGCAGAGGTATGAAAAGGATAAACAGTGTAGTGAGGGTGTGGAGTGTGAAATGAGCCAAAGCAGAGAGAGTGCTAGGTGAGTGCGATAAAAGGATAAAGATGTAAAACAAGTGAGTGTATAGGTGATAAAAAATGATATAACAAAGGTGGGCAAACAAAAAAAAAAAAAAAAAAAAAAACAACCAAAGTGAATCCAGAACCAAATTACACCTACCCGATAGCTGTAAACCCAGCATCACCCAGTAATAAATCAACTGGTGTGCAGGAACCACAGGAGGAGACCGGCTGTGTCAACAGCCATCCTCACCTGGGAAAGCCCAAATACAAGCCGCCAGCACCACGTGTGTGAACCGAGGGGGGGGGGGAGGGGCGCCAACACTAGAGCAGGTGGAGCCGCCCAGCAATTGGCGCCGCCCAAACACCCCCGTCAGGGTCACGTAGGTGGTACCTGCGGCGTCGGCGCGATGCCGCGGAAAAAAAAAAATAAATAAATAAATAAATCCGCAAACCGTGGCGCCGATGCACGGAGGGACAACCACCCGAACCTCCCGGACATAAAAATTATATGTGCAGGGAGGAGGGGGAGGAGCCCACAATGTGCATCGCAGCTCCCATAGGTGAGGAAAAGGGGCCGCCAACGCCACCAACGCCACCAGCAGCCAAATGCAGATCACCACCAGAGACATAGACATGCATAGGACATGAGTATTCATGTATAACCATAGGGATTGTACCGGAGATGTCATATAAAATACTTAATAGACTTGTTGTCAACATACACCAATAAACCAAGTCCGTTCTTGGCTGTACCCGATGTACATATCCCTGTAGGGCATATGGACATCTAAAGAATGACCCTAGCACATGGATAGCAGGGGAGCACTACTAATCCAAATCTCCAGCCGCTCCCATCCCTGTAACAGTAGGCGCAGCAGTTTGGGACTTTAAATGAGGCACGGGTTAGCGCCTCCATCCCGGTATTTAGCACAATAAGGAGGGAAAAAAAGTGGGACTTTAAAATGAAGCGGCTGAAGTGTGAGGGTCAGAAAAAGGTAATTTAATTGAATCCATAATATATGATACAGAGTAAATTCATATATATACATACATACATGTGCCATTGTAGGGCACAAAATGTGTTATATGGAGACATCAAGGTGTATGTAAAGACACATAAAGTCAAAAAACATATATGAACAGTAAATAGTATGTGGAGCAACAGCATAGCCTAAAAATGCCTCAGGGCGACATATCCGGTACCTGTGTTTGTAATCACATAATGTAAACATAAATGTACTGAATTAATATTAAAAATTAATTAGATGTAACGTCGGGCCGTAGTAATTATCACTGTAGCATCAAATGTAGCTCTACGCGTTTCGTGGATGTATTCTCCACTCATCAGGAGCAGATGCGACAGATACCTGTAAAATATATAGATATGGTAAACCACACTCTGTATAGAGGGGAATAGGTACAGTACATAGAGTGCTTTCAAAAGAGGTTAACTAAGCATATCTACCATCCCCGGCGGCGAACATAGCAAACAGCAACTGGTCCGTGGTGCGTCGGAGGCGCAGATCGCCCCACCCGGGAGCTGAGGCGGCATATTTGGGCGGCGGATATAGTGAACAGGTGCCTGGGTATGAAGATAAATTCCATGTGCTAACAGTGCTGGTATATGGAGAATAGGCGTATCTAAAACAAAGTATGTACATGAGCGTTAAGTGAGCGTGTAAAAGAAATGTAATGAAATAAAAGAGATTGTAAGTGTGTGAGGTGAAAAAATAAATATACAAAGAATTGCGTGATAATGAGAAATAGTGTGTGGGAATGAGAGTGTATAAAAATAAAATGTATGGAGAGTGTTGGAGCAATGCAGGTGAAGACTAGAGGATGAAGTGTAGACATATATGTTGGTTGTGATGAGCCTGCAGAGGTATGAAAAGGATAAACAGTGTAGTGAGGGTGTGGAGTGTGAAATGAGCCAAAGCAGAGAGAGTGCTAGGTGAGTGCGATAAAAGGATAAAGATGTAAAACAAGTGAGTGTATAGGTGATAAAAAATGATATAACAAAGGTGGGCAAACAAAAAAAAAAAAAAAAAAAAAAAAAAACAACCAAAGTGAATCCAGAACCAAATTACACCTACCCGATAGCTGTAAACCCAGCATCACCCAGTAATAAATCAACTGGTGTGCAGGAACCACAGGAGGAGACCGGCTGTGTCAACAGCCATCCTCACCTGGGAAAGCCCAAATACAAGCCGCCAGCACCACGTGTGTGAACCGAGGGGGGGGGGGGAGGGGCGCCAACACTAGAGCAGGTGGAGCCGCCCAGCAATTGGCGCCGCCCAAACACCCCCGTCAGGGTCACGTAGGTGGTACCTGCGGCGTCGGCGCGATGCCGCGAAAAAATAAATAAATAAATAAATAAATAAATAAAAATAAATCCGCAAACCGTGGCGCCGATGCACGGAGGGACAACCACCCGAACCTCCCGGACATAAAAATTATATGTGCAGGGAGGAGGGGGAGGAGCCCACAATGTGCATCGCAGCTCCCATAGGTGAGGAAAAGGGGCCGCCAACGCCACCAACGCCACCAGCAGCCAAATGCAGATCACCACCAGAGACATAGACATGCATAGGACATGAGTATTCATGTATAACCATAGGGATTGTACCGGAGATGTCATATAAAATACTTAATAGACTTGTTGTCAACATACACCAATAAACCAAGTCCGTTCTTGGCTGTACCCGATGTACATATCCCTGTAGGGCATATGGACATCTAAAGAATGACCCTAGCACATGGATAGCAGGGGAGCACTACTAATCCAAATCTCCAGCCGCTCCCATCCCTGTAACAGTAGGCGCAGCAGTTTGGGACTTTAAATGAGGCACGGGTTAGCGCCTCCATCCCGGTATTTAGCACAATAAGGAGGGAAAAAAAGTGGGACTTTAAAATGAAGCGGCTGAAGTGTGAGGGTCAGAAAAAGGTAATTTAATTGAATCCATAATATATGATACAGAGTAAATTCATATATATACATACATACATGTGCCATTGTAGGGCACAAAATGTGTTATATGGAGACATCAAGGTGTATGTAAAGACACATAAAGTCAAAAAACATATATGAACAGTAAATAGTATGTGGAGCAACAGCATAGCCTAAAAATGCCTCAGGGCGACATATCCGGTACCTGTGTTTGTAATCACATAATGTAAACATAAATGTACTGAATTAATATTAAAAATTAATTAGAAGTAACGTCGGGCCGTAGTAATTATCACTGTAGCATCAAATGTAGCTCTACGCGTTTCGTGGATGTATTCTCCACTCATCAGGAGCAGATGCGACAGATACCTGTAAAATATATAGATATGGTAAACCACACTCTGTATAGAGGGGAATAGGTACAGTACATAGAGTGCTTTCAAAAGAGGTTAACTAAGCATATCTACCATCCCCGGCGGCGAACATAGCAAACAGCAACTGGTCCGTGGTGCGTCGGAGGCGCAGATCGCCCCACCCGGGAGCTGAGGCGGCATATTTGGGCGGCGGATATAGTGAACAGGTGCCTGGGTATGAAGATAAATTCCATGTGCTAACAGTGCTGGTATATGGAGAATAGGCGTATCTAAAACAAAGTATGTACATGAGCGTTAAGTGAGCGTGTAAAAGAAATGTAATGAAATAAAAGAGATTGTAAGTGTGTGAGGTGAAAAAATAAATATACAAAGAATTGCGTGATAATGAGAAATAGTGTGTGGGAATGAGAGTGTATAAAAATAAAATGTATGGAGAGTGTTGGAGCAATGCAGGTGAAGACTAGAGGATGAAGTGTAGACATATATGTTGGTTGTGACGAGCCTGCAGAGGTATGAAAAGGATAAACAGTGTAGTGAGGGTGTGGAGTGTGAAATGAGCCAAAGCAGAGAGAGTGCTAGGTGAGTGCGATAAAAGGATAAAGATGTAAAACAAGTGAGTGTATAGGTGATAAAAAATGATATAACAAAGGTGGGCAAACAAAAAAAAAAAAAAAAAAAAAAACAACCAAAGTGAATCCAGAACCAAATTACACCTACCCGATAGCTGTAAACCCAGCATCACCCAGTAATAAATCAACTGGTGTGCAGGAACCACAGGAGGAGACCGGCTGTGTCAACAGCCATCCTCACCTGGGAAAGCCCAAATACAAGCCGCCAGCACCACGTGTGTGAACCGAGGGGGGGGGGGGGGGAGGGGCGCCAACACTAGAGCAGGTGGAGCCGCCCAGCAATTGGCGCCGCCCAAACACCCCCGTCAGGGTCACGTAGGTGGTACCTGCGGCGTTGGCGCGATGCCGCGAAAAAAAAATAAAAATAAAAAAATAAATAAATAAAAAAAATAAATAAATAAATAAATCCGCAAACCGTGGCGCCGATGCACGGAGGGACAACCACCCGAACCTCCCGGACATAAAAATTATATGTGCAGGGAGGAGGGGGAGGAGCCCACAATGTGCATCGCAGCTCCCATAGGTGAGGAAAAGGGGCCGCCAACGCCACCAACGCCACCAGCAGCCAAATGCAGATCACCACCAGAGACATAGACATGCATAGGACATGAGTATTCATGTATAACCATAGGGATTGTACCGGAGATGTCATATAAAATACTTAATAGACTTGTTGTCAACATACACCAATAAACCAAGTCCGTTCTTGGCTGTACCCGATGTACATATCCCTGTAGGGCATATGGACATCTAAAGAATGACCCTAGCACATGGATAGCAGGGGAGCACTACTAATCCAAATCTCCAGCCGCTCCCATCCCTGTAACAGTAGGCGCAGCAGTTTGGGACTTTAAATGAGGCACGGGTTAGCGCCTCCATCCCGGTATTTAGCACAATAAGGAGGGAAAAAAAGTGGGACTTTAAAATGAAGCGGCTGAAGTGTGAGGGTCAGAAAAAGGTAATTTAATTGAATCCATAATATATGATACAGAGTAAATTCATATATATACATACATACATGTGCCATTGTAGGGCACAAAATGTGTTATATGGAGACATCAAGGTGTATGTAAAGACACATAAAGTCAAAAAACATATATGAACAGTAAATAGTATGTGGAGCAACAGCATAGCCTAAAAATGCCTCAGGGCGACATATCCGGTACCTGTGTTTGTAATCACATAATGTAAACATAAATGTACTGAATTAATATTAAAAATTAATTAGAAGTAACGTCGGGCCGTAGTAATTATCACTGTAGCATCAAATGTAGCTCTACGCGTTTCGTGGATGTATTCTCCACTCATCAGGAGCAGATGCGACAGATACCTGTAAAATATATAGATATGGTAAACCACACTCTGTATAGAGGGGAATAGGTACAGTACATAGAGTGCTTTCAAAAGAGGTTAACTAAGCATATCTACCATCCCCGGCGGCGAACATAGCAAACAGCAACTGGTCCGTGGTGCGTCGGAGGCGCAGATCGCCCCACCCGGGAGCTGAGGCGGCATATTTGGGCGGCGGATATAGTGAACAGGTGCCTGGGTATGAAGATAAATTCCATGTGCTAACAGTGCTGGTATATGGAGAATAGGCGTATCTAAAACAAAGTATGTACATGAGCGTTAAGTGAGCGTGTAAAAGAAATGTAATGAAATAAAAGAGATTGTAAGTGTGTGAGGTGAAAAAATAAATATACAAAGAATTGCGTGATAATGAGAAATAGTGTGTGGGAATGAGAGTGTATAAAAATAAAATGTATGGAGAGTGTTGGAGCAATGCAGGTGAAGACTAGAGGATGAAGTGTAGACATATATGTTGGTTGTGATGAGCCTGCAGAGGTATGAAAAGGATAAACAGTGTAGTGAGGGTGTGGAGTGTGAAATGAGCCAAAGCAGAGAGAGTGCTAGGTGAGTGCGGTAAAAGGATAAAGATGTAAAACAAGTGAGTGTATAGGTGATAAAAAATGATATAACAAAGGTGGGCAAACAAAAAAAAAAAAAAAAAACAACCAAAGTGAATCCAGAACCAAATTACACCTACCCGATAGCTGTAAACCCAGCATCACCCAGTAATAAATCAACTGGTGTGCAGGAACCACAGGAGGAGACCGGCTGTGTCAACAGCCATCCTCACCTGGGAAAGCCCAAATACAAGCCGCCAGCACCACGTGTGTGAACCGAGGGGGGGGGGGAGGGGCGCCAACACTAGAGCAGGTGGAGCCGCCCAGCAATTGGCGCCGCCCAAACACCCCCGTCAGGGTCACGTAGGTGGTACCTGCGGCGTCGGCGCGATGCCGCGAAAAAAAAAAAATAAATAAATAAATAAATAAATAAATAAAAATAAATCCGCAAACCGTGGCGCCGATGCACGGAGGGACAACCACCCGAACCTCCCGGACATAAAAATTATATGTGCAGGGAGGAGGGGGAGGAGCCCACAATGTGCATCGCAGCTCCCATAGGTGAGGAAAAGGGGCCGCCAACGCCACCAACGCCACCAGCAGCCAAATGCAGATCACCACCAGAGACATAGACATGCATAGGACATGAGTATTCATGTATAACCATAGGGATTGTACCGGAGATGTCATATAAAATACTTAATAGACTTGTTGTCAACATACACCAATAAACCAAGTCCGTTCTTGGCTGTACCCGATGTACATATCCCTGTAGGGCATATGGACATCTAAAGAATGACCCTAGCACATGGATAGCAGGGGAGCACTACTAATCCAAATCTCCAGCCGCTCCCATCCCTGTAACAGTAGGCGCAGCAGTTTGGGACTTTAAATGAGGCACGGGTTAGCGCCTCCATCCCGGTATTTAGCACAATAAGGAGGGAAAAAAAGTGGGACTTTAAAATGAAGCGGCTGAAGTGTGAGGGTCAGAAAAAGGTAATTTAATTGAATCCATAATATATGATACAGAGTAAATTCATATATATACATACATACATGTGCCATTGTAGGGCACAAAATGTGTTATATGGAGACATCAAGGTGTATGTAAAGACACATAAAGTCAAAAAACATATATGAACAGTAAATAGTATGTGGAGCAACAGCATAGCCTAAAAATGCCTCAGGGCGACATATCCGGTACCTGTGTTTGTAATCACATAATGTAAACATAAATGTACTGAATTAATATTAAAAATTAATTAGAAGTAACGTCGGGCCGTAGTAATTATCACTGTAGCATCAAATGTAGCTCTACGCGTTTCGTGGATGTATTCTCCACTCATCAGGAGCAGATGCGACAGATACCTGTAAAATATATAGATATGGTAAACCACACTCTGTATAGAGGGGAATAGGTACAGTACATAGAGTGCTTTCAAAAGAGGTTAACTAAGCATATCTACCATCCCCGGCGGCGAACATAGCAAACAGCAACTGGTCCGTGGTGCGTCGGAGGCGCAGATCGCCCCACCCGGGAGCTGAGGCGGCATATTTGGGCGGCGGATATAGTGAACAGGTGCCTGGGTATGAAGATAAATTCCATGTGCTAACAGTGCTGGTATATGGAGAATAGGCGTATCTAAAACAAAGTATGTACATGAGCGTTAAGTGAGCGTGTAAAAGAAATGTAATGAAATAAAAGAGATTGTAAGTGTGTGAGGTGAAAAAATAAATATACAAAGAATTGCGTGATAATGAGAAATAGTGTGTGGGAATGAGAGTGTATAAAAATAAAATGTATGGAGAGTGTTGGAGCAATGCAGGTGAAGACTAGAGGATGAAGTGTAGACATATATGTTGGTTGTGATGAGCCTGCAGAGGTATGAAAAGGATAAACAGTGTAGTGAGGGTGTGGAGTGTGAAATGAGCCAAAGCAGAGAGAGTGCTAGGTGAGTGCGATAAAAGGATAAAGATGTAAAACAAGTGAGTGTATAGGTGATAAAAAATGATATAACAAAGGTGGGCAAAAAAAAAAAAAAAAAAAAAAAAAAACAACCAAAGTGAATCCAGAACCAAATTACACCTACCCGATAGCTGTAAACCCAGCATCACCCAGTAATAAATCAACTGGTGTGCAGGAACCACAGGAGGAGACCGGCTGTGTCAACAGCCATCCTCACCTGGGAAAGCCCAAATACAAGCCGCCAGCACCACGTGTGTGAACCGAGGGGGGGGGGGGAGGGGCGCCAACACTAGAGCAGGTGGAGCCGCCCAGCAATTGGCGCCGCCCAAACACCCCCGTCAGGGTCACGTAGGTGGTACCTGCGGCGTCGGCGCGATGCCGCGAAAAAAAAAAAAAAAAAATCCGCAAACCGTGGCGCCGATGCACGGAGGGACAACCACCCGAACCTCCCGGACATAAAAATTATATGTGCAGGGAGGAGGGGGAGGAGCCCACAATGTGCATCGCAGCTCCCATAGGTGAGGAAAAGGGGCCGCCAACGCCACCAACGCCACCAGCAGCCAAATGCAGATCACCACCAGAGACAGACATGCATAGGACATGAGTATTCATGTATAACCATAGGGATTGTACCGGAGATGTCATATAAAATACTTAATAGACTTGTTGTCAACATACACCAATAAACCAAGTCCGTTCTTGGCTGTACCCGATGTACATATCCCTGTAGGGCATATGGACATCTAAAGAACACTTCAGCCGCTTCATTTTAAAGTCCCACGTCTATTTAAAGGTGAGCTAATGAGAAGGGAGTTGCAGTAATCAAGGCGAGAGATAACCAGGGAATAAATCAGGAGCTTTGTGGTTTCATTGGTTAGAAAGGGACGTAGTTTAGAGATGTTGCGGAGGTTGAGGCGGCAAGCTTTGGAAACTGATTGGATGTGGGGCTGAAAGGAGAGTTCAGAGTCCAGGATAACACTTTGCACCCTGACATGTGGGGATGGGTGGATGGTTGTGCCATTACTCTTGACAGAGAAGTCAGGGGAAGAGGAGCGTGGGGGAGGAAATATTATAAGTTCGGTTTTGGACAAGTTGAGTTTAAGGAAGTGGTGTGACATCCATACAGATATGTCTGTTAGTAAGTTGGTGATGCGTGAGGAGACTGATTGAGTGAGTTGAGGGGTGGAGAGATAGATTTGTGTGTCATCAGCTGATATTGAAAGCTGTGAGAGGCTATCAGCTGACCCAGGGAAGAGGTGTAGATTGAAAATAAAAGAGGTCCAAGAACAGAACCTTGGGGCACTCCGACAGAGAAGGGAAGAGGAGTGGAGGAAGTAGAATTGTAAGTGACACTGAAGGTGCGTTGGGATAGGTAGGATGAGAGCCACTGAAGAGCACAGTCACGGAGACCAAGGGAGTAAAGTTTTTGAGGAGGAGAGGGTGGTCAACCGTGTCAAAGGCAGCTGGAAGGTCCAGAAGTAGGAGTACAGAATAATGGCTGTTGGTTTTTGCAGTTAGTAGGTCATTTGTGAGTTTTAAAAGAGCAGTTTCTGTTGAGTGTTGAGGGCGAAATTCAGATTGAAGGGGATCAAGAAGGTTGCTTTTAAAGAGGTAGTCACTCAGTTGGTTGTAAACCAGGCCTTCAAGTAGTTTAGAGGAAAATGGGAGCAAGGAGATAGGGCGTAGGTTGTTAGGATTGGTAGGGTCTAAGAATGGCTTTTTAAGTATGAGGGTGAACAGTGCATGTTTTAGAGCATTGGGGAAAATGCCAGAGGTGAGGGAGAGATTGAAGATGTGAGTTAGAGAGTGTAGTATAGAGTCAGATGGCGCCCGTAGTGTTTGAGAGGGAATAGGATCCAGGGGGCAGGTGGTTAGGTGGGCGTTAGAAAGGAGTTTAGCAACTTCGTCTGTAGTAGCAGTTTTGAATAAGGGGAGCGTTGCGAGTACCTGTTGTGGTGGGGTCTTAACTGGGGGAGATACCTGTAGAGTGGAGATTTCATCACGGATTGTATCAATCTTGTTTTTGAAGTGATTAGCAATCTCCTGGGCAGTGAGTGAGTCAGTGGGTGAAGGCGGTGGAGGACGGAGTAGAGAGTTGAAGGTAGAGAAAAGTTTACTGGGACTGGACAAGAAGGTGTTAGTAAGAGTTGTAAAATAGGTCTGTTTGGCAGTGTGGAGGAAAGAGTAGTATTTTTGGAGGGCAGACTTGTATTGGTTGAAATCTTTGCGAGACTTGGTCTTGTGCCGCAGACGCTCAAGAGCGCGACTACGTTTTTTGAGAATTCTAGTGTCATCTGTTTGCCAGGGTTGTAGGGGTCGAGGCCTGATTCTGCGTGTAGTGATTGGAGCGAGCTTGTCCAGGGTAAAGGACAGGGTTTTATTGTAGATGGAAGTGGCTTGGTTGGGGCAGGACAGGGGAGAGATTTTGTCATAGAGGTGGCCAGCAGCAGAATAGAGGAGAGAAGAGTTGAAGTTGTGAAAGTTTCTACGGGTGATGGTTAGGCGATTGGAGGGAAAGGTGTTGGAAGACAGGGAGAGAGAGAAATTAATTAGGTGATGGTCGGAAAGAGGAGAAGGATTATTTGAGAAGTTGCATGGAGTGCAAATGTAAGAGAATACAAGGTCAAGGGTGTTGCCATCAGAATGAGTAGAAGCCTGTACCCATTGCTTCAGGTCAAATGAAGAGGTTAGACTAAGAAGTTTATAGGAGCAGGAGTGTTTGTATTAGCAGGGATGTTGAAATCACCGAGAAGGATTGTGGGACTTTCTGAAGACAGAAAGTAGGGTAGCCAGGCAGAGAACTCATCAAGGAAAGTTGATAATGGTCGAGGGTGCCGGTAGATCACAGCAATTCTTAGGGAGGTAGGAGAGAATAGACGTATACAGTGAGCTTCTAATGATGAGAGGGAAAGAGAGGGAGGGGAGTGAATAACCTGGAAGGTGCATTGGGGGATAGGAGGAGTCCCACTCCACCTCCCTTGCGTCCATTAGGCCTAGAGGAGTGAGTCCAGTGAAGGCCAACCTGGGAGAGGGAAGCAGGAGAAAGGGTATCAGATTCGTGGAGCCAGGTTTCTGTGAGAGCAAGTAGATTAAAGGAATTAGTGACAAAGAGGTCATGAACAGCCGTGAGTTTGTTGCAGACAGAGCGAGCGTTCCAGAGGGCGCAGGAGAGGGGGAAGCTGGTGTTGGGAAGAAGAGGAATTGAGACTAAATTGCGTAGATTGCAACTGCCAGAGGGTGTAGGGTGATGGGTGTGTTGGGTACAGTTAAATAAGGGAGGCCCAGGGTTAGGGGAAATATCTCTAGCGGTTAGGAGAAGTAGAAAAGTAAGGGAGGTAATATAAGAGTAGGATTTGTATGAGGGGACATGCTTCAGTATCCTGGGGTGTTTGTTAGCAAGTGGGCTTAGAGTTAGAAAGAGGTGATGAGTGCAGTAGTAAGGAGACGGGAGAAGTGATGGCGATATGTACAGATTGTGGGGTGGAGCAGGGGAGTGAAGAAAAGGCAGTTTGAGGAGAGAGGCTGCAATTGTGAAAAGGAGGAGAAGTAAAGAGTGCATATTTCAGAAAGGAAGGTGAGATAATTTGGAAATGAGGTCACCTGCAGTCTGCTGTGGGTTGCTTTGTGCAAATTGCTGAAGTACAAGAGCAGAAGTGACATTTATTTAAAGAACCCCACTTCTTTAGAAGAACCCCCTGTATATGCAGCCCCCTGTATGTGTTCCCCTGTAAAGAAGGCCTTGTTTTTATACTGTGTTGGGTGTGGGTTGAATCTGACAATTAATCAATCAGGAGGTAATATTGGGCACACAGCTAGCAGAGCAAATCTTGTCACATCACATTCAAATTGAAAGAGGACCAAAAGGCCAAAATTGTAAAGATAAGAGAACCCATAATTTAGGTAAGACTTAATAGCTAAATAAACATTGAAATAATGTGAGCATGCCTACAGATTGAGATTGAAACAGCAGTGACAAACAGATTTACCAAAGAAGCATGTGAGCAGTAAAGTCAGTGTTTAGTTTGAAGTAGATAGGGGTATAAATGCAGATTTACCAAAGAAGCATGTGAGCAGTAAAGTCAGTGTTCAGTTTGAAGTAGATGGGGGTATAAACGCAGATTTACCAAAGAAGCATGTGAGCAGTAAAGTCAGTGTTCATTTTGAAGTAGATGGGGGTGTAAACGCAGATTTACCAAAGAAGCATGTGAGCAGTAAAGTCAGTGTTCATTTTGAAGTAGATGGGGGTATAAACGCAGATTTACCAAAGAAGCATGTGAGCAGTAAAGTCAGTGTTCAGTTTGAAGTAGATGGGGGTATAAACGCAGATTTACCAAAGAAGCATGTGAGCAGTAAAGTCAGTGTTCAGTTTGAAGTAGATGGGGGTATAAACGCAGATTTACCTGTGAAGAGAGAAGAAAATGTTCAGATGGATCTTGAAAATTGAAAGAGGATCAAAAGGCCAAAATTGTAAAGATAAGAGGACCCATAATTTAGGTAAGACTTAATAGCTAAATAAACATTGAAATAACATGAGCATGCCTACAGATTGAGATTGAAACAGCAGTGACAAACAGAAGCATGTGAGCAGTAAAGTCAGTGTTCAGTTTGAAGTAGATGGGGGTATAAACGCAGATTTACCAAAGAAGGATGTGAGCAGTAAAGTCAGTGTTCAGTTTGAAGTAGATGGGGATATAAACGCAGATTTACCAAAGAAGCATGTGAGCATTAAAGTCAGTGTTCAGTTTGAAGTAGATGGGGGTATAAACGCAAATTTTCCTGTGAAGAGAGAAGAAAATGTTCAGATGGATCCTGCAAGAGCAGAAGTGCCACTTTTTTAAAGAACCCCACTTCTTTGGAAGAACCCCCTGTATGTGCATGCCCATGCAGTGGCATTGCTCCCAATGCGCTTGTGTCCCCCGGACACGGCACATCTCCGATCGGCAGGAGGGCTCTGTGATTGGCCCTCCGTGTCCAATCACAGCCATCATGTGATGTACACACAGAGCCGGTTGCTAGGCAATCGGCTCTCCTCTCCTCAAACAGAAGTTGTCGGTGAGGAGAGGAGAGGGGATCGCTGCATCCGGCTGGTGATCAGTGAGTATGGCCTGTTTTTTACAGCTTTTTACTCACTGTTCACCAACCTAGTGTCACCACACAATGTAAAACACACATGTCCCCACACAATGTCCCAAATGCCACATGTCCCCAAAACACATATCACCAAAACACATGTTCCCAAATAATAAAAACACCTATCCCTCACATATCTCCCACTAAAATCACATGTACCAATGATTATCTGCACACATATTTCCATGATCACCTGTGCACATCTGTACATGATCATTTGTGTACATCTGTCCGTGATCACACAAACCAATTATTATACACTTAACTGAATTATTTTTTTACCAAAAACATGTAGTAGAATACATTTTGGCTTACATTTATGACAAAATTCGATTTTATTGGATTTCTTTTAAAATAGAAAGAAGAAAATATTGTTTTTTTTCCAAATTTCCACTCTTTTTTTGCTTATATCGCAAAATATAAAAAACAGAGTTGTGAATAAATACCACCAAAAGAAAGCTCTATTTGTGAGAACAAAATGATAAAAATTTTATTTGGGTACAGCGTAGCATGACCGCACAATTGTCATTGAAAGTGCAAGAGCACTGAAAGCTGAAAATTGGTCTAGGAATACTGGGCGAAAGTGCCCAAGTATTGATGTGGTTAATGGATTGCTTTGGATCAGATGTGGATAGACATCACAACACGCAACAGACAGAAAATTAATTTACACCCACTGCTCTATAGTGAAGAATTGAGGGTCTGATTGAGTCCACCTAAACTGACACCAATTGGTCCACTCGTGTGAAAGGGATCTAATATTTCCGGCTGCTGGTTTTCTGTTAGCAATAATCACTTTTACATGCTCGTCAAAATATCAGTCACCTTCTGATAACAGCAAAGCTGTTTTAAAACGTATGAAAAAAGAAAAATGAAGAAAAAAAAAGGCTCTAGACAGTGAAAGGGTTTAACAAGAAGATGTTTTTTCTTCAAAAATGCGTTAAGTATTTAGGAAATGACAACCATGTGCTATATTAGCTCACATCCACCATAGCGCATTTTATGTTTAGGAGTCAAACTATTTTAGCGTTTTACTTTAGCAGTAAAATCATAGATGTTACCATATTACCGTGCCTGCTGGAGGAATATTCTGCTAGAATAAATTTAGGAATACTGCGGAAGACAGCACATAACTCAGCAGAGATAGGATTCTTTCGCATTTTTGCCATATGACAGCCAAGCAAGCAGGTGCACAGAACAAAAGTTGTAAATATGGAATTATGGTCCATATCCCTGGGGCTTGGAGTGTGCCATAGAAAAAAGAAAGCATCAAAGCTCCAATTTATTTTGCAATCCTCCTTTATCCTGAGTTTATAACTGAACTGCTTAACCTCAGCAACCAAAAAAAAAAATATAATAATAATAATAATAATAATACATTGTAGACAATATCCACCCTGCATCAAGCCTAACCTCTTAGCTTCCACTAAGGCAATGTCGTGGAAAGAAAACAAGGTTTTTTGTTTTTTTTTAACCTAGACGTACTGTATGTATTAATATATATATATATATATATGCAGTGGCACAGTACATCACTGGGACTCTTCATGAACACTTGCAATCAACAATGCAATGTGTAAAATATAACATACTGCAAGCCACAGTAATCATAAATCATCGCTTATCTGATCTAATTGCCGTAGGATGACATTTTTATCATCTGCCATTTCAGCCACATTTTTTTTTTTTGCTTGATCAGGTGGAGTAAATTAGGATATTTTGCTTTCCGGCATATTTCACACATTTTGCACCAGTTGCTGTCTGATCGGGTTGAATGTTTTTTGAACTTTTGTTAGTTCAGCAGAATAGTCAGCAAATGGTAATATCTGGGACTTTCAGCCACTAAGATTTTGTAGGATATATAAGCCCACAGGATCTGAAATCTATCACTAGGGAAGAGATTCAAGTTTGCAGCCATGGACTGTAGAGTTTGAGCCAAATTTTACATGTTTGCAGTTCTATGAATGAGTGAACTAAATGGGCAGTACACCTAGTCACTGAATCTCTGACTTCAGACAGAAGTCATTGATTTAGTGGTAGTGTCAGGATGCTACACAGACCAGAGGCATTTGTGCGTTAATATGCAGGCTAGGCACTTTCACTTGTAGCTTGAGTGGGCAAGCTCATTTGCAAACAGTTCCGGCACTGGATTCATTGGATTCACTGGATGGTCGCTGGATTAATATCAGGTTGTCCATGACCCTCACTTCCATGTATTTTTGTGTTTATCCTGCCTTCCAGTTATATTATTATTGTAATACAGGATTTATATAGTGCCAACAGTTTGCGCAGTGCTTTACAACATGAGGGCAGACAGTACACTTACAATACAAATCAATACAGGAGGGATCAGAGGGCCCTGCTCGTTAGAGCTTACAATCTAGAAGGGATGGCAAGTGGAAACAAAAGGTAATAACTGTGGGGGATGAGCTTATGGAGAAAATGAAAATACAGTTGTTAGGTTTGGGTAGGGTAGGCTTCTCTGAAGATAAGGGTTTTCAGGGTTCGTCTAAAAGCTAATAAAGTAGGAGATAAGAGAACAGATTGGGGTAGGGCCTTCCATAGGATTGGAGAGGCTTTGGAAAAGTCCTGGAGGGGAGCATGGGTGGAGGTAACAAGGAATTTAGAGAGCAGGAGGTTTTGAGAGGAATGAAGAAAATTATGTAGGTTGATATTTAGAGACTAGGCTAGTGATGTAGCTGGGGGCTAAATTATGGATGGCTTTATACATAGTTGTTAGTATTTTGAATGTAATTCTTTGGGCGAGCGGAAGCCAGTGGAGGGATTGACAGAGAGAAGGTGGCAGACACAGAGCTATTGGTAAGGTGGATGAGTCTGGCAGCAGCATTCATGATGGATTGAAGAGGTGATAGACTATGTAGAGGTAAGCCAATGAGAAGGGAGTTGCAGTAGTCGAGGTGAGAGATGACCATCAAGTGAATTAAGAGCTTTGTTGTGTCATTGGTTAGAAAGGGGTGCATTTTGAAGATGTTGCAGAGGTTGAGGCGGCAGGATTTGGACAGTGATTGGATGTGTTGCTTGAAGGAGAGTTCAGAGTCCAGGACTACCCCTAGAACTAAGGCATGTGGGGATGGGCTTATAGTTGTGCCATCGATTTTGACATAGAGATCAGGGGAAGGGGCATATGGGGGAGGAAAAATTATAAGTTCGATTTTGGATAGATTGAGTTTGAGGAAGTGATGTGACATCCAGACTGATATATCTGATAGTAAATTAGTGATACGTGAGGAGACAGAGGGAGTGGGCAGAGGGGTAGAGAAATAGATTGGGTTGTTATCAGCATAGAGGTGGTATTGGAAGCTATGGGAGGCTATCAGATGACCCAGGGAGTAGGTGTAGATTGAAAATAGGTGAGGTCCAAGAACAGAACCTTGGAGGACCCCCACAGAGAAAGGAAGAGGAGAGGAGGAAGTAGAGTTGTAAGATATGCTAAAGGTGCGGTTGGATAAGTAGGACAAGAACCAGCGAACAGTGCAGTTATAGACTCATTTTGCCCCTTGATTTAACCTCTGCCTGACCTCTGCTTGTGGCTTTGGCACATTTAGGGACTTTGCTTCTCCTGATCAATTGTGCGTGACTCTGGTTCAGCTCCTGACTATGCTACCGTCTTCACCCTTCTGATCTACTGTGTATGACCCTGGCTTTGGCTCCTGAGTATACTGCTATCCAGGGGCATTGCTAGGTCAGCAAAAGATCTGGGGCTAGAATCCATAGAAACAGTCACCAACCTTTTTGCATGCCTTGGGGGGGGGGGGGGGGGGGAATTTGAGCATGCTTGTGGTAAGCTATTTTTTCATGGGCAATGGGTGGTGTCAGTGCTTCAACGATTATAGCACCAAGGTTGATATTGTGTCAGGGTAATTGAAGTGCATTTGTTTCTATTGTTACATTCTAATATATAATGAAGTGGTTCAACTCACCATAATGCAGAATCAGTAGGAGCCCTGGGCTTGTCACTTGCCACATCTTTTGCCACCAGATGCAGCGTGTCACTTGCAACGCCACTTTTCACCAGATGCAGCGTGTCACTTGCCATGTTGCCTGTCACCAGATGCAGCGTGTCACTTGCCACCGTCGTCTGTCACCAGATGCAGCGTGTCACTTGCCACCATCACCTATCAACAGATGCAGCGTGTAACTTGCCACCATCGCCTGTCACCAAATGCAGATTGTTACTTGCCACTGTCACCTGCCACTAGATGTGGATTGTCACTTGCCACGTTGTCTTCCACCAGATGAGGATTGTCACCTGGCACCAAATGTGGAATGTCACTTGCCACCTGATATGGATTGTCACTTGCCATGTCACCTGCCACCAGATGTGGATTGTCACTTGCCACATCCCCTGCCACCATTTGCAGATTGCCATGTCACCTGCCACCATTTGCAGATTGTCACTTGCCACGTCACCTGCCACCATTTTTTGCAGATTGTCAATTGATACGTCACCTGCCATCAGATGTGGATTGTCACTTGCCAACTGATGTGGATTGTCACTTGCCATGCCAGCCAATGCTACCAAATGTGCATTGTCACTGCATTGGTGGCAGGTTGGCAGCACTGGTCCATTTAGAGAGGGCAGGAGAGTGGTAATGTGAGGCGGGCAGTGAGAGCTAATTTCATCTCTCTGCTCCCTGCTGCACCTTGCTCCCACATTGAAGAGGCCTGGTTGTGAGGGCGGAAGAGCTTGCTTCTCTCCTATCACCCGCCTCTCTCATGCAGCCGCCCTTCGAAGTCATGGCCCGCTGGTTAGGCAGGGATCCTGCAGCAAGAGACTTGGGGCTATGAGCCCCAGATTCGGGGCTATAGCCCCAATAGCCACCCCCTAGAGATGCCACTGCTGCTATCTCTCATCATACTATCTCTGTACGACCTCAGCTATGCCACTTTAGTTCATTTCCTGCTGGTCACATCTTGAACCACATTCACCTACTGCAGGTATTGGCACTCTTTTGGCAAGGTACCCTCAAAGGTCAAGAACATGTAGCTTGTTAAACTTCAAGTGAAGGGGGTGCATGCTTGCTGCTCCCCTTTTCTGGCCAGCCAGACTGCACTGTCATATAAGGGCCTTGCAAAAATGTTGGGGGGCATGGGGTACCACCTTACATACAAATCTATACCAGACCCTCATAAAGGATAAGGGTCTGTTATACATTTTGGGGGGCCCACACTGTTTTTTTTGGATCCTCTTCAAGGATAATGGTCTGGTATAGATGTTGAGGGGAATCCCTCGCTGCTTTGGTTCTAAAAATAAGAAAGCATCATGAAATATCAATAAATGGTAATTTAAGAGGCATTTTTTTTGTATATGTCACTCTTGCTTTACTAAATTGTAAAAGTGGGACAATTTACTTGTGGATTTAATTCATCACCCAAGCATGTTATTTTCAGGATTTTTGTTTTAGCGTTGCCATTTCAAGCCACTTACTGCACCTTGCTGCAGTTTGGCCACAGTGTGGGTGCAACATTGTGTACCTAAGATTTTTGAACGGGCTACCTGTGGTTTCCTATATACTTTCTATTATGTTCCACGTTTTTGGCGCCTTTTCTGAAACCGCACCAAAAGTCATGCATGCTTGCTGCACTTTCAGAAAAAGCACCAAAGCACCAGGACATAATATAAAGTCTATAGTAACCATAGGTAACCAACACAAAAGCCATGGGCACACTGTGCTGCACCTGCGCTGCAGCCAAATCACAATATGGCAGTAAAGAAAAAGGAAGGGGATTTTTAAGGTGCTAAGTAGATGGTATTAAATTTAAATCGCAAAAAATACATATAATAAAAAGTATAATTTTATTTACAAACAATAAAAACATGAATATAGAATCCACATCGTACAATGTCTTCCACCTAAGTGGTAGAACATGAATACAATTAATCATTCCATAGTATACCACTCTACATGTTTAGCTCGTTGAGCTTCCTCAGGAGTTTTACGGTATGTATGAATGAACTAAAAAGTTAGTTAATTCATACATACCGTAGTTCAGCTGAGTGTTTCTGTCCACTACCTTCTATGTACTTGTATAAAGATGGCTATACACTATGCAATCTGATTGTGTATTTAGTGAGAAGGGTGATCACTGATAGATTGCATTTCATTGAAAAAACATGCAGCTGGGAATGGGAGAGTGGATGATGCAGGTTGAGTGCTAATGAGGTCAGCTTGTCAACTCCTTCCTGTGTCATGACCTACAGTCTGTAAGGATGAATGACAAAAGCAATAGATACGTTTGAAATCATGGATGTAGGACAGTAAGGTACGTGTCTGTAGATTTTATAAAAAAAGCTTTGATATTTTTGCAAAAAAAGTACATGAATGCTATATTGGTGCACAGAGGAGCTGGAATTTAGAAAAAAAAAGGCTGGGCTCACACTGCTGTATGGAGCAGCACACAGCAGAGTTCTGGTGCATCCCTGTTCACCATTTCAGGTCCGATTTTGGTGCTAATTGTTGACTGAATTCAGACCTGCAATGGACCAGAAGACACACAGGTCTCCTGTGCAATTCACTTTGGAGATGTGTAAACAGGCTCCATTGAGAGCCGGTCACAATCTCCTGACATGCAAACTGGATGTGGAGAAACCCACATTCTATTTCCAATAGTGTGAACTCAGCGTTAATCATGGCTATTCCCAAAAATGTTAGATTAAATCCAAACAGGTAATATTTCGCTAATATGGAGACAAATAATGTAATTAATAAACACTCTTAGACTGTGTCTAATGATTTGTTTTTATTGTAGAATATAGTATCCCATTTGGTTTATATACATCCCTGAAGAAGAGTAAGATAATAAATCTCAAAACGCGTTGGGTGTCCACCATCTTGATTTCATCTAACAGGTGACTAGTGATGAGCCGAACACCCCCCCGCCAGTTTGATTCGCAGCAGAACATGCGGAGAGAGGCAAAAAATGTGTGCGAACACCGGTAAAGTCTATGGAACACCAACATGAAAACCCGAAAGTGCTCATTTTAAAGGCTTATATGCAAGTTATTCCCATAAAAAGTATATGGGGATCCGGGTCCTGCCCCAGTGGACATGTATCAATGATTTTTTTTTTTTTTAAACTGATTTTTTTTTTTCAGGAGCAGTGATTTTAATAATGCTTAAAGTGAAACAATAAAAATGAAATATTCCTTTAAATATCGTGCCTGGGAGGGCCTTCTAGTCTACCTGTAAAGTAGTGCATATTTCCCATGTTTATAACAGTACCACAGCAAAATTTCATTTCTAAAGGAAAAAGTGTCATTTAAAACTGCTTGCGGCTGTAATGTATTGGTGGATCCCGGTAATATAGATAAAAATCATCAAAAAAACTGTGTGGGATGTTAGTGGTCCCCTCCAAAATCCACACCAGACCCTTATCTGGCAGGCTGCAGGAAAGAAGGGGGGGAGAGAGAGCACCCCCACTCTTAAAGTGTACCAGGCCACATACCCTCAACATGGGGAGGGTGCATGGGGTCCCCACAAAACACCTTGCCCCCATGTTGATGGGGACAAAGGTCTCATCCCCACAACCCTTGCCCGGTGGTTGTGGGGGTCTGCGGGCAGGGGCTTATAATCTGGAAGCCTCCTTCAACAAGGAGGCCCCCAGATTCTGCCCCCCATGTGAATGGGTATTGGGTACATTGTACCCCTGCACATTCACCAAAAAAAGTGTCAAAGTGTCAAAAACTCCTATTTTGACAATTCCTTTATAAAAAATAAAAATAAAAAGTGTCCTGCGATGTAAATCCATCTTCAATCACAGCACTGACAGACAAAAGCAGTAAAAAAAAACCCAAAAAAGTCAACCTCGATGGGAGGCGTCCCTCTGACTGCAGCCTTTTCCCAATGACAGTTCTTATATAGCAGGGCCACCTGGTGACGTAACTAGGTGACCCGCCCCCTTCTGACATCATGACATCATGTGATGAGGGAGCGGGGTCACCCATTTGCATCAAAGCAAAAACATGGCAGTCACTGGGACACCTCCCATCAAGGAAGAGTTTTTCCATTTTTAACTTTTTCTCGGGACCGTTGGCACTGTGATTGAAGATTGATTGACATTTTTTTTCTTTTTTTAATAAAGGATTTGCCCAAGATTGTCTCCTGTCATTTTTACTTTTTTGACACTTTTTTGGTGAATGAGTAGGGGGTACAATGTACTCGATACCCATTCACATACGGTATCATGGGGACCCCCTTGTTAAAGTGGGTTTTCAGATTCCGATAAGCCCCCCCCCGCAGACCCCCACAACCAATGGGCAAGGGTTGTGGGGATGAGTCCCTTGTCCCCATGAACACCCCGGCAAGGTGATTTGGGGGGACCCCAAAGCACCCCCCCCATATTGAGGGCATGTGGCCTGGTACAGTTTAAGAGGGGGGTGCTCTCTCGTCCACCCTCTTCCCTGCCAGGTTGCAAGCTCAGTTTTAAATTACATTTTTTCCTTCCAATTCATTACACTATGTATGGCTGCTATGTAAGCAGCCTTATATATTGTGGCACATGGACTTGAGCTATGATTGGCCAAATATGGCTCTCTCAGCAGACCGCGGTGTGCTTGGCCAAAGCATGCAGGTCAGGTGCATGCTCTGGAAAATCATAGGACGCCAATGCACTGCGATCTCATCGACCAACGTCATTTATGACGTCCTCCTCCTTCCCCCCGCTGCCTTCTGGGAGATATATACAGGTCCCAGAAGACAGCGGGACCATTCAGAAAGTGCAGCATGATTCGCACATGTGCAGTAGAAAACAGGCAGTGAAGCTGCAAGGCTTCACTTCCTGTTTACCTTAGTAAAGATTCTGACTTTGCATTCTCTCTGGACAGGTAAGTGTCCTTATATTAAAAGTCAACAGCTACAGTATTTTTTTTTTTTTAATACAGCATGCAACTCCGCTTTAAATATTATGCTATGCTAAACCTTTCAGTCAAGAATGTTTGTTTTAGTTCATTTGAAAATCAATATAAAGGGACATTATTTATTATGTGTCAAATCTTCCTAATCTGTGTACCTGGGAGTGTAGGAGGAGTGTTTATCTTACCTACGCTGTCCCTCTTTCACATATTCTGCAAGGTTTAATTTTTACAGAGCTCCTACAGATTGTGGTTCCCAGCAAGCTGTTCTGTTACATGCTTGCAAAATGCCTAGCATTAGCAAGGTTTAGGAAATCTTTGTAAAGTTGATAATGGATTTATAACAATCCAATACAGACGATTTAATTCTCCAGCAGGATTTGGTATCTGCCTACACTGCCAACAGTACCAATACCTGGCTTAATGATCATGGTATCACTATGCTTGATTGATCAGCAAACTGGCCTGACCTAAACCCCATAGAGAATCTGTGGGGTATTGTCAAGAGAAAAATAAGAGGCACCAGACCCATCAATACAGACAATCTGAAGGCAACAAAGCAACCTGGGCTTCCATAACAGCTCAGCAGTGCCACAGGCTGATCCCCTCCATGCCACGCCGCATTGATGCAGTAATTCATGCAAAAGGAGCCTGGACCAAGTATTCAGTGTATACTATACTGTACATGGACATGCTTTCCAGTAAGCCAACATTTCTGTTTTTGTTTTTTTTAAAGATATAATTTTTATTGGAGTTTAACAAATACAATACAGTATAATTTAATACAATTAGTAACAGTTACTATTAGACATCAACCAACATTGTACTGTTCTTGGCAAGTGCCAATCCTGTTGAAGTACGCTAATATGCAGTGGTAAGGGGTAGTTTCGCTGTCAAAAACCAAATAACCAACAAGTCTCATGGCCCTGTCTCGCCTCCTCCAATGCCCCAACTGAGAACAAGCTGCACCAGGGGGGCTCGACATGGGAAAAAAAATTAACATTCTGGTTCAAAGTTGCTAATTCACACTCTCAACAGTATTCTTGTCTTCCTGGGCTTTAGGTAAGACTGGTCTCTTTAGCACTATTGCTATCGATAATGAAGTTGTATGGATAACAAGGGGGAGAAAGAGGGGAGAGGAAGGGGGGAGTCCTTTAACGCCGGTACCATTCTTTCCAACATTTCCAATTATTATCAATAGTCTTTCGTAATGGTAATTAAGATTAACCTGTGCTGTCACTTCCGAAGGATTCAGAGAGAGGGTGCTTCTCCAGTGTCTGGCTATGACTAATTTTGCAGTAATTAAAATATGAATAACCACTATCCTAAATTGGTTAGGGTAAATGTTTATGCCTAGGTGGAGGGTTGCCAGTGCTGGGTCTGGAGCTTGTATTATCCCAGTAATGTCAGCAAGGATAGTAAAGATTTTCCTTCAGTAACTAGGTTTTTGCATTGCCAGAATATATGGAAAATCGTCCCAGGGGTACTGCATTCTCTCCAGCATAACATGAAGTGAGTAGGGAACATTTATCCAGTTGATAGGGGGTTCTGTACCACTTTGTTAATATTTTTTGGGTTAGTTCCCAATGATTCATGCAACTTGTGGCTTTGTAATTGTATCGAAACACTGTGATCCAGTGTTCTTTCTCGTAAGTTTTATCCAATTCTTTTTCCCATGACAGTATCACTGGGGATTTAGAAAATTCTTGTTTGGACTGGAGTGTGTTGTAAATAAGAGATATTCCTTTACACCTGTCCTTGTCGGTCTTAAATAAGTGCCACGCGGAAGCGTTTATTTCAATTCTCGGCAGGGGGTATTTAACTAAGAAAGAGGAGATTTGTCTGTATAACAAGTTACTCGTAGCGGGTAAATTATATTTGGCCTGTAAGAGCTGGAAGTTTAGGGGGACCCCCTTATCTAGGAGAGTAATACTCCAAGCATTTGAAATGTGCGGGGTATCTTTTTGTGGTTGAGTCAATAAGTGTCTCCAAGCTAAAATCGTGGTTTTGGTTGTAGGGGGAAGGGATGCTAAGGAGAAGGTTTCCAGGAGTTTGCAAGCAGTAAAAGACTCATAGGGTGTATTTTATTAACTGCACCCTCTATGCTCACCCAGAGAGGGGCAGGATGAATACTAAACCAATGCTTAGTTTGTGCTAAGATGGATGCCCAATAATAGTCCTTTATATCTGGGAGGCCCATCCCGTCTACCTTTCTGTGTTGTACGAGGATCTTATGGGAACAACGGGCTCTTTTCCCTTGTCAAAGGAACATCTTAAGTGTTTTATTCAGCTCATGGAATAAATGTATATGTATATGTGTGTATATATATATATATATATATATATTTTTTTTTTTTTTTTTTTTTTATTGCTGCTCCTAGTCCTCCCAACAGTGAACCATTCTGTTAATTATTCCCAAAATACAAGAAGTTTTGTGGATGGACAAGAAAAGAAGATGGGCCGATAAATTACACAAGTGTAAGCCCCAGCTCTTGTTGCAGACCAGAAGCACGGGGAAAGCTGTAGTATCTAGCATGAAAAAAGTATCATTTTTACTGAAAGAGAAATGCTACGGATGTGGGATAAACTTCAGCAGAGGTAACATTTTATACAACATTTAATACAAAAGGCTTTCTGCCTGCTCTTTAAAGTTTTGGGAGACTCCAGACAGAGGGATCAAGCATGCATGAGGACTGCTCAGTGAAAAAGCTGTTTAATCACTTTAGTGAATCTTCTGAAGTTTGGTCTGGAGATTAAGATGTTCTCACAGCTGTAAATGTCACCACCACCACCACTGCCACCACCACTGTTAGTACGACTTGCAGCAAATTAGACAATGCCTGCATTTTCATTCTCAGACTCAGCAATCTCCTACTCATGGACCTGTGTGAGAAAGGTGGCCAAATGCTAACAATGGGGAATCTTTACATAACTAAGCACCACCAAGATTGATACCATTGCCTGTTAACCTGTGGAGTTCCAAAATATCTATGTGACTGTGAGCAGGAATAGAATGACACTATCTGCTGTTAGGCCAAATGCCCCTTGTAACCCATAGTCTCTTTTATACATTTCAATATTTAGTCATCTAGCTAGCTTTAATATCATATTAACAGGGCAAAACAACATGGTAGAACAGAGCACACCAGGCTTAAGATTGATGCTGAGTTCACACCAGTCCAGTGCAAATTACAGCTCTGTTCTCTGTACGAAGAGAAAAAGCAGCTGTTCAGTGCTTCCTCTCTGAGCAGGGAGAGGGGAAGGTGAAGCAAGGAGTAGGAGAGAATGCCTGTTCACAACAGAACACATCCGCGAATCAGATGCATTCCCATTAAGAATATGTGCCTGCAAGAAAACGCACATGTTTTTTGGGCAATGCGGAGTGCGAATGCAAAACACATATGTGAACCAGACTGATTTTCTGCAAATTGGATTCGGTGTAATCCGCATTAAATTTGCATAGGTGTGAACCCAGCCTGATTGGATAAGTGAGACATTTTCCCCTCTCTGCATCAGTAAACTTAGAACTGACAGTAGTCTGGTTCCAGGTGCATAGACTGTACGCCTAGGAGAGTAAACTGTAAGTACACAGACAGCATTCAACAAACAAAAAGGAGCATCGACAATAAGGGCCTAACCAGATGTTGCTGGAAAGCAGAGTAGGCAGAACATAATTCTGGAATCTTATTATACATAGAAAAGTGTTACTGCTAGTCAGCAAGATAATAAATACATGGGTGGCTGTTGTTGCACTTGGCTGAATTGTCACTTTTAGGCCATTGCCTATGTTTGAAGTGCAAAAAGCTTTGTTCTGCTGTCTGATGTGTAAAGAGAGGAAGGAAGCTGCTAACTGATACCACAGGCTGAAGAACATTCAGTCATAAGTAGACATGTGTGTTTCATTTTGTTTCAATTCATTTTATGGACAAAAGTTTCATTTTCGGACATTCAGATGTATCTGAATCTCTGAATGGATAGAGAAACGAATGTCAACGAACCTGAAAAAATGTATCACAAAACTAAAAAATGCAATAATTGTATTCGGATGATGTCACATGATGTGATAGTAGCACATGGGGAAATGGATTACATTTTCAAATGTATTCAGATATCGAATGGATGCAAATTTCATTCCGTTCATTCATTAACATGATGCCAGGTGATATTGTCCAATCAGCTCATGCCATTTCTCTTGGTGGGTTAGCATTTAAAAATAATGAATCCTTCTGATTCAAATCCCTCCAATTTGATAATATATCAAATATACTGCAATCTTCTGGAAAAACTGCAATTTTTTTTTTTAATCCACTCGGACCAACAGATATATAAAACAAATGCCAGAGATAAAAAACTAATTCCAAAAACTAACCTGGTTGACATAATTTATGTGACAAACAAAATTATTGTACAGATGTACAGATGCATTTGAAATTAAACAAATTCCCAGTGTTCACATGTCTAGTCATTAGGTAAAAGAGCATAGTCTTAGGCTTTAGGAGATGTTTTATAAACACTGAAAATTAAAAATGAATAGGTGGCATCAATTCCTGTAATTTCAATCGAATCCACAATTGCCGCTTGCTGGATGTGACAGCTGAACTGCATTACAAAGTTGTAGTGCCGCAGTTTAGACTAATTTGCTGTTATAACATGCCGTTGATTAGGAAGATCTGAAAAAATACAGGGCCTGGACATCTCATTATCTCAAGGGTAAAACACAACTTGGTCCACCTATCCGAAGGGTTGGCAGACCCCTCTTCTCTTGCTTAGCTGAAGCAGACCGCCAAGCACTAGGTGAGGGGCTCTCCCAAAGAGAGACCACCCAGTTCAGGTGAAGGAAGGAACCTAATGGCCATATATCCTCCTCCTAGACTTTAGGGTACGTTCCAGGACTCACACCCTACATTCAAGTGAAAGACACACAGACACAAGTGCAAAGTGACAAAACACATGAAGAAAAAAATAAATGCTAGTGCTGGTGCATTGGTCAGGTCTTGCCTTAGAAACAATTGCACGTGTTTAAAAACTACCAGTAAATATAGTCAAGTTGGAGGGTCTGCTAATTTAGGCAGATAATGGCTGGTAGATGTGACTATCAAGGTACAAGACAGTAATTTTCTGAAAATGTCACAGCACCCTTCCTCAGTAATCATCTCAAGAGCCCTCAGCCCTGGGAACAGTAGTGGACTGGCACTTAGGAGGAGTTATGCAAGTATCAAAATGCTTTTATGGAAAAGAGTCAGTCTGGAGTCATGGGCATTCCTAGGCAGACTATATTTGCATGCAGACCTCTCTAAGTAGCACCCACATGTGACAATGGGGTGGTCAAATGACAGGAAGACTGTGTAGTAAAGAGTAGAAGACACTGGATGTCTGCCAGCCCAGAAATTAGGTTAGTTATCATTGAATTACTGTGACTTCTAATGCACACTGTGAGAAGCTGTGATGTTGAAACTCTAGCTGTACTTTTGCATCTAGCTTTGTTTTATGAATTATGCAATTTAATACCAAAGCAGTCTAAGTTATAAAGGCGTGAGCAGACTATTTATGAGTTGTGCTCTTAGCTTTTGTTAGAAAGAAGTGAGCATTGGACATTGGATGCCAACACGACCATCTGGTCATATTTCCTGAGTGCCAATAACCACAGGAAAAAGCAGTGGGCAAAGGCAAGAAAATGATACCTACTCATTTCAGACAGCCCATGTGAAATCATCAGAAACGCTTCTCATTTCTCTACAAACAGTGTCACCAGCATTTAATTAGTTTGATGAAGTAAAATGTCAGGCAGAACTGGAAGCTGGGGTGTGTTAATAAATCATTTTGTGTTCCCTGCTTAGATTCTATCTCTGTCTTGTCGGCGATGGCTAATAATCAGTATTGGATGAGAGTTACACTGATCACGTTTGAGATCGGGATTTACCCTCTCACTGCCACAAAGGCTCTGGATACAATTGATTTAAAATATGACTAAAGATGCTTAATCAGCCATCCAGTGGATTTTAATCTTTCCAGAAATGATTCTCATCTGCTGAATATTAAATCTTGTAATAGCATAGTCATCAAATGTAGCTGCTCATTTTCATGTCTAGGTAGGCATCGCACAATTGTCAAACATGAAATACTATCACAGGCGACTGTGTGTAAGGGCATGTTGAGCATGCCACAACAAAGAGTGCTTTGTCCTTTTTTTCTAGGCATAGGCAGTACCATTTGTCCTACCTGCAAAGTTCCACTCACAATAGTACTCTAATAGCCAGTGCAGTAGGATTGTGCTTCTAGGGAACACAGGGAAAAAAAGCATCTCTTCCTTGTATAGTGAAGCTCTTTTTTTTTTTTTTTACTGCATTTTGGCTTATTCTTCTGATGCAAAGCTGTCCAGCTGTTTGTCAATTTATTCCTTACCACACAATTTTTTTTAGAAGCATTGTGGATATGAGGCTAGGGTAAGCGTAGAGAATGTGGGGTGAAAACACAGCACAGTACTGTGTAAAAAGGGAACTCACAAAATGCACCACTGTCTAATTTTTACCCATCCATACTCACCTCTATTTGACTCCCAATCTGCAATTAAATATGTTGTGATTATACAGGTTAAAGCAGACCTAGTACTGCTTAATGAAAAAAAAAAAAAAAAAAATATGTACCGCTGCTAAAACTACCAGTAGCTAACCGGATTCAGATAAAGGTAAATTTGGGTGCTGCTGCAACCTGCAAGGAAAGCTAATTGTAAAATTATAAAAAGGGAGAAAAAAATAATTAGAAATACACTACAAATGTTACTGATTATGTTACTGATTATGTAATTTAATGAGACTTTAAATAAGTCTCAAATGTTGTGCATTTTTTTTTTTGTTGCATGGATAAATGGATACATGTTCCATTAGCAGTGCTTCACTACCCATGCTATCCCCAAGCGGCCAAAACTGAAAATGTACCTCCCATTGACTTTAACACATTGTGTTTCCAAATTGGTCTTTGGCTATTTTCTTAATTGATTCACTGAACTGTAAGCAATGACAATTTCAGTTGATTCACGCATCACTCATCCAATTTGCTCATGGTAATATCTTAAGTAGTATATTTACACAGTGTCACAATATTCAAGGTTAGAACTGGTAGAACAAGACCATTTTTGTGTAAAATACCAGCTTTTTGGAGATAAGTGTGGGCATCAAAGGTTGTGTAGCTAGCTAAAGGTTACATTGACAATTGGACCTGAATGTAAGGGTGTGAAACTATAAATTGGCTGTTTCATCAGTGTCCAAAGTGTATTGCAAAAAGTGGGAAATGTGTTGCTGTACTAAAGATAGCAATTCCATACACTACATTCTTATACTGTATATATTAACTATACTATTCTCTGTGAGAACTGCTATTGCTTATTACTGAAATACCTGATAAGCCTTTCATTTCTAGCCCAAATTATCAATTGCAAGGAATAGAAGATATATTTTGAGACAAATAAAACTACGGCTACAACTGACTTGCTAGTTTTTATAAAGTTAAGATCCTAACCCTAGTGTACTGTTGCCAGTGACCGAATTGCCCCTGTAAGCTAAGAGGTGTTTGCCATCCAAAATGTTGCAACGATGGGGTGTTTTCCATTGATCACACACGGCTCTCTCATATTTATTACATGTGGCATATACAGTAGAATGCACTTTGAAAAATAAATGTCTTACTTGTGATGAATGTTACATGCGGAAGAGAAGACACCGGGTACAATCAGGCCAGACATGAAGTTACTTTGCCCACTTCATCAGTGAGAAGGAGATGGAGTTCTCGGGACATGGGAGAATGAGTAAAAAAAAATATGAATCTCTGGCCTAATACAGGAGCATTGGTGGAAATTAGACATGTGCAGAGTAAAATATTTTGTTTCGGAATTTCGTTTTCGTCCGAAAACTTAATTTATTTAGTTACTCCCAAAATTCGTTTTTATTTATTTCGTTTTTTGTTCAAAAATTGCATTCGTCCGAAAATCCACATGAATTACGGTCGAATCTGTCTTTGAAGGCTTATGGTGTCTGTCGAATGTATAAAGAAGATTCGACGGAGCTAGTATATAGCATACTTTAGAACCCTATTAAAGTCTATGGGACTCCAACGTTCAAAATCTAAAGTGCTAATTTTAAAGGCTAATTTGCAAGTTACTGTCCTAAAAAGTGTTTGGGGACCCGGGTCCTGCCCCAGGGGACATGTATCAATGCAAAAAAAAGTTTTAAAAACGGCCGTTTTTTCGGGAGCAGTGATTTTAATAATGATTAAAGTGAAACAATAAAAGTGTAATATTCCTTTAAATTTCGTAGGGGGGGGGGGGTTGTCTATAGTATGCCTGTGAAGGGGCTCATGTTTCTGGTGCTTAGAACTGTCCCTGCACAAAGTGTCATTTATGCAGGAAAAAAAGTCCTTTAAAATCACTCGCAGCTATTATGAATTGTCGGCTCCCGTAATACAGAGAACACTCATTGAAAGTCATTGATAAAAAAATAAATAAATAAATAAGCGTGGGGGTCCCCCAAATTCAATTACCAAGCCCTTCAGGTCTGGTATGGACATTAAGGGGAACCCCGCGTCAAATTTTAAAAAAATTGACGTGGGGGTCCCCCTAAAAATCCATACCAGACCCTTTATCCGAGCATGCAACCTGGCAGGCCGCAGGAAAAGAGGGGGGGGCGAGAGAGCGGCCCCCCTCCCTCCTGAACCGTACCAGGCCACATGCCCTCAACATTGGGAGGATGCTTTGGGGGTCTGTGACCCCTCAAAGCACCTTGTCCCCATGTTGATGAGGACAAGGGCCTCATCCCCACAACTCTGGCCGGTGGTTGTGGAGGTCTGTGGGCGGGGGGCTTATCAGAATCTGGAAGCCCCCTTTAACAAGGGGACCCCCAGATCACGCCCCCCCCGTTTGAAATGGTAAGGGGGTACAAAAGTACCCCTACCATTTCACAAAGAAAGTGTAAAAAATGGTTAAATAAAACAAACACACTTTTGAAAAATTCCTTTATTAAAAAAAAAAAAAAAAGATTCCAGCGGCGGTAATCCACTCTTGCTATCCAGCGACGGACGGTCATCTCTCCAGCGATGGCTCATCTCATCCAGCGCAGCAAATCCATCCTTCTGTCTCCGTGGAGGAGACACTGCAGTAACTAGGCAGAATCTTTTCTCTCTGTCAAATCTTTTTTCTATGTCGAATATTTTCTCTATATAATCTTGGACTTAGAGGTAAGGTTAGGCACATTCGACCACAGGTTCTATAGACAGATTGTTATTGTCAGAGTCATGTCGAATCTCCTATTCTATATCGAACTGTTGTAACAATGAAAACGAAAATAAAGCATTTATTTATGTCGGATCTTTCGTTTTTCGGATTTTGTGCTGTCGTTATCGTTTGTCAAAACGAAAACGAAAATAGCTGAAATTCGGACGAAAATGCATTCGGACGAAAACGAATGCACATGTCTAGTGGAAATGTAATACAGTATGTATTTTAATACTTTATGAGAAAAATATCAACATTGTCTGATTGTCAGGGGTGCAGAAATTGAATGAGCAGGAAAGTGAATCCAAAATACCCAGAGATGGGAATAATTTCATATTAGGGATATGTATGCAATTAAACTATATGTACAGTAGTAGTCAATAAATGCAGACACAATTTTTTGGACCACAGTTTATGGACTTTATGGGCACCACAACAAATTCTTACCTAAGCAAACTTTATTATTGCACAATTAAAATCATAAAACAACTTACAATACAAAACAAAGTAGCACCTTGTACTTGATGTCGATCGGGGGCAAACTTGATCATATGTCACAGTGTAAGTACAAAAGACAAAAAATAACTAAAGACAAACAGTAATAATCATGTATAGTATGGATAACAGGAGCAGAAGGTGCAAAGGTATAAAAGCTACAAACAATGGCGGTATTACACAAGAAGAGTAGTAAACAAACACTGATACCCCGTATAACAGCAAGTATTAAGTCGGTACGTTATTGGATCTATTTATAGGCATAACAGGTACCCCTCATAGTCCGATACTTTTTGGTCTGATACAGATCACAGTCCGTGATATTTTGCATCCAGCTCCACAGGGGTCAAAATCAGGCACCAAGGGTTATAAGGAGGACTAAATATTTGCCAAGAACTTATAAACACTTGTACCAATGTAGGGGTACCATCAAAAACACCTTTATATTAGGACCACAAATACAACTCTATCTGTAGAAACCTCAATGCATCCACTGTTTCATATGGGATCCCCCACTGAGTCTGTCATTGAGATTTCTGCAGATGGAGTTGTATTCATGGTCCTAATGGTGTTTTTGGTGGTCCCCTATATTGGTACAAACGAGTGCCCAGATCGCCACCCAGTGGCTCCTCGTTCAAGAAAACTTTTCTCGAAAGTATGTGTATGCCAAAATTTAATTTTTTCAGTATGCTTGGCATTACAACTCGCTTTGCCCACTTTTTTTTAGGTAAACTAATTTTGTGAATGTGTTGCAGAGTTCCTTTCCTGTAAATCCTGCCGGTACCAACACATGCCACAGGCTCACAATGGTAAGCCACTGCCTCACTTCAGCGGGTATTAGGGTACTTATTAGGTATAGCAGAGTCATCCCAACATTCAACCGAAGGATCTGGCATTTTCAGCCTGATGAGGCAAGGGTTTTGGGTTAGCATTGTCAGCCTAAAACAGGAAGTAATGTCACTGGTCAGGGTCTCTAGATACAAATCTTTGCAACAGATTTACAAAAAAATTACGTTCTCAGGAAAACTGTATGCAATAAATCATAATTCCATCCATGCTGGAAAATAGATTTTGAGATTATAAACACTTGAAATAATTATGTTGATGTGTGTTTTTGTTTTGCTTTGTTTTGTTTTTGTCATAACAATGTTTTATAAACTAAGACATCAAATACTGTAGATCACCATTTCTGATTAAACAACAATGTGTTAGTAATAAGCTAACTTGATGAAGTCTTCAGCCAAGCAGAGTAGCTCCTGCTGTGAACTTATTTAGCAGCAAAGGTAAAAAATATTAGGCTATTAAGGTGTGCACATAAACAACAACATCTTCGATTACCTCATTAGGCTCCATGCACACTAGCGTTTTTTTAAGCTCCTAGAAGCTGTTATTATCATTTTTTTCTGCTCCTAGAAGCTAAATAATGTTATCCTGTGTCCATGCACACTACATTAGGCTATTAATTTTTTTTTAGCTTCAGTCTAGGAGCAGAAAAAAAAATAGTTTTTGTAGAGTTTCTTGGAGCGTTTTTCCAGCAGGAACACTCCTAAACACTGGTAAATGCTCCTAAACGCTACTAATAGCATTTTCTTAGCTTTTTTTCCCTTTTACTGAACAAAAACGCTAATAAAATGCTAATGCTCCTAAACGCTGCTAAAATGCTACTACAAAAGCTATTACCAGAGTTTTTTTAGCCAGCGTTTTTTTAACCAATTCCCGACCAGGTGCTATGAAAGAGGAGAAAAAAATAATTAGAAATACACTACAAATGTTACTGATTATGTAAAGGTACATTCAGCTTTAAGACATCCCTCTATCCTGTGATTTAATGGTTTTGTTCACTTTCAAAGCTGCCTTCAAAGCTGTATGAAATACGTCTCTCCACTGTTGTGCATTTTTTTTTTTTTTTTGCATGGATAAATGTTCCATCAACAGTGCTTCACTACCCACACTATTCCCAAGCGGCCAAAACTGAAAATGTACCTCCCATTGACTTTAACACATTGGGAGTTATTTACAAAAGGCAAATCCACTTTGCACTGTAAGTGCACTTGGAAGTGCAGTTGCTGTAAATCTAAGGGGTAGATCTGAAATGAGTGGAAGCTCTGCTGATTTTACCATCCAATCATGTGCAAGCTAAAATGTTATTTTTTAGTTTCCCGCATGTCCCCGTCGGATCTACAGCGACTGCACTTCCAAGTGCACTTGCAGTGCAAAGTGGATTTTCCTTTAGTAAATAACCCCCATTACATTTCAAATTGGTCTTTGGCTATTTTTTTTATTGATTCACTGAACTGTAAGCAATGACAATTTCAGTTGATTCACTCATCACTTAAACAATGTGCAGTTATGCTGCGGTAGGTTTGCTCCCCTGGGAAAGCTGTCGTAGCTATACATCTGCTCCTTAAGACTCTGTAGCAGGTGCTCTCCACCAGAGGCTTACGCGCCCACTGCGTGTCACCTAGAATGAGATGACTGCTGGGGACCCACGATCACTCGTGACAGAGTGAGAACCGGGATCTGTGTAAACACATAAATCCCAGTTTTGTCAGAGGAGAGGAGACAGATTATGTGTTCCTGCTAAGTAGGTACAACAATCTCTCTTCTGCTCTAGTCAGCCACATTCCCTCCACAGTTAAAAACACACATAGGGAACACAGTTAACCCCTTGATCACCCCCTAGTATTAACAATATTAATTGCAATTTTTTTTACCAAAATTATGTAGAAGAATACATATCAGCCTAAACTGATGGAGAATTTATTTATTTATTTATTTTTTTGGATATTTATTATAGCAAAAAAGTACAAAATATTGTGTTTTTTTCAAAATTGTCACTCTTTTTTTGTTTATAGCGCAAAATATAAAAACTGCAGAGGTGATCAAATACCACCAAAAGAAAGCTCTATTTGTAGGGAAAAAAGGACATAGATTTTATTTAGGTACAACACTGCACGACACACAGTCCAAAGTGACAATCCCAAAACCATAAAATGTAAATATTCTTCTGGTTTGATGTGTCTTCAAGTAAATGCTTCATCACAAGGGCTCATGAGGTAGATGGCAACTCATTAAAGGTGTCTGACCACTTTTTATGGTAGATCAAAATAGGCTTTAGTTGAATGAACCAGATAGATAAACATCTCTCCACTGTGGGACCCCCTGCAACAAAGGCTGAGGATGTGGAAACAGATTCCACCAGGGACACAAAGAAGAGCGCTTATGGTGTAGTACATTTTATTAAAATGGTTAAAAATTGTATCAAAAGTTGCACTCACATGTGACTGTGCCAATCCCGGCACTAAGGTGTCTACAGCATGCGCGGATGGGTTTATCAAGCTTGTGGCAGCATGCGATCCTCTCCTCGATATACTAGTTAGTTGGATGTCACACGTGGGACCCGTAAATGACGAATCCTCACTCCGATGTATGTTTCACCATACTGGCATCATCAGGAAGAGATGAAATGCCATTTGCTGTTTTTTTTATTATGGAAGGATGAATGTATTTGGCTAGACTCCCCAAACATGGAGATTGAAGACAGAAAAAAGGGTTCTACCTCATTCCCGCATATCCATTTGCCCCCACCTAATTATCAGTTACAATTAACAATATATTCTGTAATATCATATAACAATGACTTCTATTTTAAAATAATAAATAAAAATAATATAGCAAAAAAAAAAAACATTGGGGGTTATTTACTAAAGGAAAATCCACTTTGCACTGCAAGTGCACTTGAAAGTGCACTGAAAGTGCATTTGGAAGTAAAGTCAGTGTAGATCCGAGGGGGACATGCAAGGAAAATAAAAACAGCATTTTAGCTTGCACATGATTGGATGATAAAATCAGCAGAGCTTCCACTCATTTCAGATCTACCCCTTAGATTTAGGGTGACTGCACTTGAAAGTGCACTTTCAAGTGCACTTGCAGTGTAAAGTGGATTTGCCTTTCGTAAATAACCCCCATTGCATACTTGATTTACTAGATTTAGGTGTACCATGGCTCCCTCTATGGGGGGTGAGAGAGCGCCCCCCCCCCCCCACCTGAACCGTACCAGGCCACATGCCCTCAATATGGCCACAGTGCTTTGGCATAGCCAAGGGACAAGGGCCTCATCCCCACAATCCTTGCCTGGTGATTGTGGGGGTATACAGAAGAGGGCTTATCGGAATCTGGAAGCCCTCTTTAACAAAGGTACCCCCAGATCCCTGCCCCCCCATGTGAATTGGTAAGGCCTACCATTTCACAAAAGAAAGTGTCAAAAATAGTAAAAAAGACCGGAGGCACTTTAGTCCTTTATTAAAAAATTTAAAAATAAAAATGTCCCACGATGTCCATTCATCTTTTATCACGCTGCCCAACGAACCGGAATTTTTTTTTGCAACAGCTCCTCCTCCATGGGAGGCTCCCGCCGAGTGACGCTTCTTCTTTGTGACAGCTGTTATATAGCTGAGGGCGGGGCCACTTGGTGATGTAAACGGGTGACCCTATCCCCAGTGGTATGGCAAAATGTATAACAAAACGGAGATCATATGAACCTGTTGCTCATGAGCGACATGGTGAATATGTTTTCAAGGCTGACAGTCCTGCTGGCGGCCTTGGTTAGGACCATTGGTTGTATTTCAGTGGTTGTAGATGATGGAGCTAATAAGGGGGGAGGAAGGGGAGGAAGAAAGGGAGTGCAAAGGGATGTCATTTGGTGGAGATTTTGTAGAATTGTGAGGGGGGTAGGGTTGTGGAGAGACCGAGTAAGATAAGCCGATCCAGGGGGGAGCGTGAGCCTCCTACCTAACCCTGAACTTCGATTCATCTATCCTCCACTCAGATGGACAGTGTTTAGTGAAATGTCATGGGGGCTGTTGCCTGGGGGAAGTGGAAGATGTCTCTAATTGTTAGGGGGGCTTATCATTCGTGTGTACTCAGAAGTGGTCTTGAAGTGGGACCAGCATGCCCATAGGGAGTTATATTTAGACATATTGTTGGGGGATTTGGCTATGAGCTCCTCCATTTCACCAATTCTTTTAATTCTCAGTAACCAGTCTTTAATTGAGGTTGCCATGGATTTTCCCCAGAGGACTGGGGTGCCCAACTTCTTTCAGCAATCTGAAATATTAGTGCCTGGATAGTGTAGAGTGATGTAGTAACAGTTGCGCGGGTGTAAAGTTCAAGGCCAGGGTGGATACATTTCATTTCATTTTCTTGTGGAACTCATTCCAGAAATTTGGAATGGCGGGGTAGGACCACCAGATGTGGATGAGAGTTGCTTCTCCAACATGAGAGTTGCTTCTCCAACACAAGTTGGATGCAGTCGGTGCAAATTTATGGATGAGGGTTGGGCCTCTATACTAACGATTGAGGACCTTATAACTGTTTTCTTGGACTAACACATTTATTGACAAAATAAATGGTTTATGATCCCTACTTGTAATGGGTCTACCATGTATGAGAAATTTCACTTCCAGTTTCCTTCTATAAAGATGTATAACATACTATGAGGTATCACCCCTTTGGTTGGAGTGAGTTTTGATCGTACTTTCTAATCACCTTTTCTTTTACTAATTCTTGATTCAAGATTTTCTTATCTTGTCTTTATTATTTTAAAATAGTGGTCATTATTATACGATTTTACAGAATATATTGTTAATTGTACCTGCTAATTATGCGTGGCTATGATGGAATGAGGTAAATTTCCCTTTTTTCTGTCTTCAGTCTCCATGTTTGGGCAGTCTAGCCAATCACATTCATCCTTCCATCATAAAAGCAAACAGGAGAATGTGTGTATTTACTTTCTGATGATGCCAGTACGGTGAAACGTATGTCGGAGCGGGGATCCATCATTTCTGGGTCCCATATGCAACATCCAACTAACCAGTATATCCAGAACGAGGAGTGGATCGCACACTGCCGCGAGCCTGATATACCCATCTGCACATGCTTGCTTTAGACACCTTAGTGCTGGGATTGGCACACATATGTCCATGAATATAGTTAAAAGAGGAGATTTTGTATTTAGATCTCAATTTAAATTCTGTTAAATGACCAGTAAATCTAATTTTCAACTTTATAGAAAAGGTAATGATAGTTATATCTGTGAAGGTAGACATTAGATGATAGTTGCACTAACCTGGACATTCCAGACACAATTTGATGATGGAAACACTCATACCTTAGCAGATATCACTAGCCAACAGATATCAATGTTCATTACGTATAATGGCTGAATTGGATTTTTTTTTAATAAAAGATTGTTCAACCAATAATGTGTAGCTTTGCAGTATCTGCTTTACATTTAATGCACTTTACAAGTGTACAAAAGTGCACAACAACAGCAAAGAAAGCATCTAATCTCCTAGTTTTCAACATTTCTTTGTAATGCTCCTTTGTTATAATTGGACTCCACAGGCTGTTAGGTGTCCACATAAACAGCAACATCATAACCTCATTTAGGGTGCAAACCTTGAAGTGCTGTTCAGCACATGATTCCAACCTTATTTTTCATATTCATCAGCTCCAACACCTGAAAACACCTTATCATGGGTATAGTTAAATGAGAAGACAACAATAATAGATTTCAATTCAAATTCTGTTAAATGACCAGTAAGTCTAATTTTCAAATGTATATAAAAGTTAATGATGGTTCTTGAATCAGTTGATTTTCAAGCATCTAACTTCATGGAGGCAGGCTCTTGGCCTTCATTACAGACCCTTACGAATCCGATGGGCTCTTACAAGTTGGTATATTTTTTTGAGAATTATTTTTATTAACAATTGGATTTTTACTACAAATCCATAATTTTATTCACTCTCTCCCTCCTTTGAATAGCTTCCATAATAGACTGACCACACTAGAAGAATACTGCTCAGACGGTGGTGCCCTTCCTCTAAGCTCTATTTGCTTTAGGTTCTACCTCCAGGGGATTTCACACTGACCTCCACTCTGCACAAAAAATTCAGGAGAATAATTTCAAGATTTTGACATGATGGTATAGAACCCCTTCAATTCTACATAAGTTCTTCTCAGCTACATTAGATAGGTGCTGGCATTGCCAGGAGGAGTGGGGGACACTCCTGCATGTCTTTTGGATCTACTCTAAGCTCAATCGCTACTGGAAGAAGATCTGCTGGATTGTTAAAACATTTACAGATTACTCTGTTCTGGATTATCCAACATTTTTTCTTACTCATGTCACTAACATACCACCGAAAATCTACAAAATGAAAATTTTGCACCACCTTCTGAACACTGCCAAATCATGTATCTCCCTTAGGTGGAGGGAACCGCAACCTCCGTCCATTGGGTTCTGGCAACCCAAGGTTGAGAAGCTGAATTTAATGGAGGCTCTTGTACTGATGAATCAACATAATAGTGAGCTTTATATCAAAATTTGGACTCTATGGAACATGTTTGTATACTCTGAAATAGGAAAATCTCTTCTCACTGTGAGTCCCACTGGCTGTTAGATGTAATCCATCACCCCCCCCCTCTTCTTTTTTCCCTTTTCCTTTTTTTTTCTCTATTCCTTCTTGTCTCATTTTAACCACTTCTTTTTATTGTTGGTTTAGTCTACAAAAATAGAAAAATTGTACAGCAGTGTCCTTCATTGTCCATAATCACTAAGATGCTCTCAGACTGGTGTTGCTTCCCAGAGCCCTTGCCATTCAGGGATACCGGGCATCTTCAGTGATTTTATGACAGAAGCCTGTAGTTGGGTGCCCCCACCAGGACAGTTTGCTACTTTCCATTGTACTCTGGGTATACTATATTTGTTTTACTGCAATGTTTTACATGGTTGGAAATTGCCTTATACTAGATATTAAATAAATAAATAAATAAATAAAAAGTTAAGGATGGTAAACTAATATGTACAACCCTGTCATAGTTGGGTTATGAGAACTGCCACACCTTAGCAGATATCCTTAGTCAACATACTGTTGCATAATATAATGCCCAAATTGGATTTTTTAGGCAATAGACTATTTTTCAAACAATGAAGCATAAAAGGAAAGGGAAAGTAAAAAAAACATCTAATTTCCTTGACTGTAGCCTTTCTTTGACATATTTCTTTGTTATGATTGTTCTCTATACACACATGGATTGAGAACATTTGTACTAAAATAATTTGCAGTCACCATGTGTGATTAGAATTATGTTATCAAGAATGTTCATTTGCCATAGTCATTCAGAATACAGTGTACTTTGGTACTGCTTTAATGGAGGCAGTCAACTTAGAAGGAATAGACACAACCCAGGTTAATATTCTTTGCAAATTCACTGTGCTGGAAATCTTTCTCTCTGTTACATGTGATTATATTTTATTGGTGCTCTAAGCTGTAATTAAATCCAACCTTGTGTTACTACAAACCAAATTAATATCTGCTGATCCTGCTTACCTTTCTGCTCAGCTCCTAACAGCAGGACTGCTTTCAGTCCTGTCAAATTTTAACTTAACAGCTTTCTTTTGTTCTTTAATAAACCTAGAAGTTATGTTCTAAAAATTACCTTTATCATTTGTATGTATTTTTTTAAACAAAATAAATCTCACTAGCCAACATAGTTTCAGCGTATGGTTGGCTTTTATTTATTATCATCTCATTCTGCTTCCCACACCAACATAGAACTGCAACATGACTACTCTCTTATTTGTACTTGTGATCAAGTTGTTTGCATACTATACATACGTGATGTTAAACTGTTGCAAATTCTAAATGTTTTTTCACACAATCATCTCAATAAAACAAATTCAGAGAAAAGCTCTATCAAATTTGAACACCTATAAAAGCTCTCTGGTTAAGCCAAAATAAGTTAGTGTCACATACATCACATTAACCCTATGATAATCTTCCACATGTCGCACTTACAAAACAGATCTTCCAGAGACTTATTAATCCTAATGGGAAAATAGTTGGTGTAGAATCCTCCTATATACAGAATAAAACCGCCACAAATATAAATTATGTCCTAAAAGAATTATGTCCTTTGCCCATGCAAAGCAACAGGTTTTCCCCATTGCTCAAATTTCCAACAGTGGGTTTAGCTGCCTGGAAGAAAATAAAATACTCTATTTCATCACCCACTTCCCCTCATGTAACAGTGCTCTTGCTTGATGATTGGCACAGTAATGCCATAGAGGAATGGGGAGAAAGGGTACTGACCTATATAAGCTGTAGCAATGATGATGTATACATGGCTTCTTTTCTTGCTCAAGATGGCTACAATTAAGGTCAATATGTAATCCTTGGAACAGGGACGTTAAAGAAAACATGTTGTTTTTCACTATACAGGCAAAGCACAAGATCATTTCAAGACAGTCTGGCAATATATTGTAGAAATACAATTATCATAAATGAAAAGACAGCCTTTGAGGTTTTAACCACTTACCCACTGGGCACTTAAGCCTCTTTCCTAACCAGACCAATTTTCAGCTTTCGGTGCTCTCACATTTTGAATGACAATTACACAGTCATGCAACACTGTACCCATATGAAATTGTTGTCCTTTTTTTCACACAAAAATAACTTTATTTTGGTGGTATTTAATCACTGTTTTTTTTTGCTCCATAAAAGAAAAAAACTGAAAATTCTTTAAAAAAATTAAATTTTCTTTGTTTCTGTTATAAAATTTTGCAAATTAGTAGTTTTTCTTCATACAAATTTTGCCAAAATTTATACTGCTACATATGTTTGGTAAAAAATAACCCACATTGGTGAATATTATTTGGTCTTCGTAAAAATAATAGAGTCCACAAGTTATGATGCCAATCTCTGAAAATTGATCACACCTGAAGTACTGATGGCCTATCTCATTTCTTGAGACCCTAACAAGCCAGAAAAATACAAATACCCCCAAATGATCCATTTTTTGAAAGTAGACATTCCAAGGTATTTAGTTAGTGGTATGGTGAGTTTTTTGAAGTTGTAACTTTTTACCACAATTCTTTGCAAAATCAAGCTTTTTTTTCACAAAATTGTCATATTAGCAGGTTATCTTTCACACACAGCATATGCATAGCACAAATTGCACCCCAAAATACATTCTGCTACTCTCTTGAGTATGGCGATACCACATGTGTGAGACTTTTATACAGTGTGGCCACATACAAAGGCCCAACATTGAGGGAGCACCTTCAGGCATTCTAGGAGCATAACTTACACATATAATTTCTTGACTACCTTTTACACTTTTATAGGCCCTGGAACACCATGACAATGGAAACACCCCATTTTGTAAAGAAAACCCCAACATATAATCTATGAGGTAAAATGTGTCTTTTGAACATGCCGTTTTTTTCTACAAGTTTTTGGAAAATGTGAAAGAAAATTAAAATGCATTTTTTTTTTTACACAAAGTTGTCAAGGAATACAATATTTCTAACAGATAGCATGTACATACCAAAAATTACACCCCCAAATAGATTCTCCTACTCCTCCTGAGTACAGAAATACCACATGAGGGAGACTTTTCCAAAGCCAGGCCACATACAGAGGCCCAGCATGCAGGGAGCATCGTCAGGTGTTCTAGGGGCATACATTTCAAATCTAATTTGACTACCTATTACACTTTTGTGAGGCACTGTAGTGGCATGGATGTGGCATGCATGAGAACTGATGTGGCATGGATGAGCATGAATGGGGACTGATGAGCCGTGGATTGGGATCGCTGAGCATGGTTAAGCCATAAATGAGTATGGCCGGGTATGGTTGAGTATGGCTGGGTATGGTTGAGTATGGCTGAGTACGGATAGGATGGCTAAGTATGGATGGGATGGCTGAGTATGGATGGGATGGCTGAGTACGGATGGGCATGGCTGAGTATGGCTGGGTATGGTTGAGTATGGCTGGGTATGGCTGAGTACAACTGGGTACAGCTGAGTATGGATAGCTAAGCATGGATGGATGGATGAGTATTGCTGAGTATGGATGGCTGAGCATGGATGGGGGCGTGAGCACGATTCTGAGAGGACACCAATGTATGCCATCCCAGAGTTATCAAGCCGCTCTGTAGTCGTCATTCCGCTATGGCGTGGTTATTAAGTGCTTAAAAAGCATAAACCCTTCCCCAGTGCTAAAATATAATGTATTATATGTTTAAAAAATTGAGTGGCAGTAATATATTCTGTGCCTTCTAATAGCAATATGCTGTATACTGTAAGGTAAAGATAGCTCAAACATCAGTAACTGTACTTTAAACCCTTGATGCTTGAAATATAAAATGGTATAAGAAATGGGGCTTTTCTCCAGGTTTTTAGTCGATGCTGTCATCTTCCCAAGTATGATTCTATAGACAAACATACTTGTGGCCAGGCTATAGACAAACAAAATGATGTCATCCTTTTCAACGAACTCACCTCTCCGGGCAAACTCCTCCCACGTCTCTCGGGCAAAGGTGGAGATATAATTGTTATTTACAGCTTGCTGTACACTTTATCCCCTGTTACCCTCTTTTTCTTAATTTGAATGCCTTGTTCTTAGGGTCTGCTATTGCTACGGTTTTATCGACCACCCAAGTGTTGTAGATATTTGTGATTCAGAGTCTTCCAGTTTAGCTAAAGACTTTTTGGCTTTACTGGAATGCTTTGACCTAACTCATTTTGTCTACACTCCCACGCATATAACAGGACACACCCTGGACCTTATCATTGCTAATGCCTCTTTTGGCTCTGATTGCTCTTCCCTTGACTTAGGTCTGTCTGACTACCTAGCTGTTCTTTTCCATTTGGAATTAGCAATTTCTAACACCTCCATATCTAGATTTATAAATTATTGCAACTGAGTTTCTATCGGTCAGCCCAAAATGTCAAACTCTGTTACTTCCTCCCTATCCTGCATCTCCTCCTCTGACAACCTTGTTGACAAAATAGATGCCCTTAATTGTCTTTGCCCCATTAAAAACTCAAACCGTCTCATTCTCCCGTCCGGCTCTGTGGTAAAATTTTCATCCATGTTAAATGAAGGCAGTCTCACAGAGACTGGAGCACAGGTGATGATGTTCTGGCCTGACTGTTCATTATCAGGTTTGGAAGAACCATTTGTGTGTCTATAGGGGAAAAAAATTGAGACTGCTAGATCAAGCTATTTCTCCCATGCAATTACATTTTTTTCTTTAGCAACCCTTGACAACTCTTCTGCAACATTGACAGATTATTAAAACTTTGCTGTCCCTTCACATTACCAGCTTCAAGAGAGCTCTGTAAAGCATTCCTAGTTTTTTTCTCTCCTCAAAAATTGTCAAAATAAGGCATCAAATTCTTACCACACCATGGGGGTTATTTACGAAAGGAAAATCAACTTTGTACTGCAAATGCACTTAAAAGTGAACTGAAAGTGCACTTGGAAGGAAAGTCACTGTAGATCCGAGGGGGACATGCAAGGAAAATAAAAAACAGCATTTTAGCTTGCACATGATTGGATGACAAAATCAGCAGAGCTTCCATTCATTTCAGATCTACCCCTTAGATTTAGAGCGACTACACTTCCAAGTGCACTTTCAGTGCACTCTAAAGTGCACTTGCAGTGCAAAGTGGGGTTGCCTTTGGTAAATAACCCCCCATGTGTTTTTTCCACATCACTTCCTGATCCATCCAGTTTTACTGGTTCTTCTCTCTCCCACTTCTCTATACTTGACCCTGCATCCCTGATTAAATTGGTCTCTAATATGTATTTCACATATCCTTAGTCCCACTGGAGTCCACCTGTCTGCCCCTGCAGAGATAAATCAGTGTTTTGTCTTATATTACCAGACTCTCCATAGCTCCATTGTGACATATAGGGTTGGCAAGTTGACCTCCTACTTAGAGACCATAAACATCCAGTTCTCACCTCGATTTATTGTGATAAATTAGATGCACCCATAACAGTTAAGAAGGTACAAAATCCACAGGAGGGGATTCAGTCTGGCAAGACCCCTGGGCCTAATGGCATTCCTCTGGAATTTTACAAAATGCACGTAGAAGCTCTAGCTCCACGAATTCTGTGTTGGTTGGCTCGCTGGAGGCAGAGACGCTTCCGAATTCTATGAGTGAAACTGTGATAGTGGTGATGCCTGGGAAGGACCCCTCTCTGTGCTCCTCATATCACCCTATTTCATTCCTGAATGTGAATGCAAAGCTGCTATCCAAGATCTTAGCTAATTGATTAAACACGGTTATAACTGAATTGATTCATCTGGACCAGGCGGGTTTTATGCCTGGGACGCGGTACAGATATTAACATTCAATGACTCCATACCCATTGCCATGCCTGTTCCCAATGGTGTGGGAGTGGTGGCCTCTCTAGATAAGGCCTTTGACTCCATCAAATGGGTCTATTTATGGGCAGTCCTTTCAAGCTTTGGGTTTGGCCCCCGATTTTTGTCCTGGCTACAGTTGCCCATCCACAAGCACAAGTCTGAACTAACGGTACCCAGCCAAAATCCTGCAGTAGCCGTGGAGGTGGCCCTGTTTGGTTCATATGTGGCATTGAGCAACCTGGTCTTCAGAGAAGCTAAGGCTCACCCCTCCATAATGGGTCCAATGAGAACTACGATATGGGTATGGCAGTGTGCTAGGGCCTTTATACAGGAAACCACATGCCTGCCCATATACACCCCTATAGGGCAACCCTCTGCTTCCTCACTTATATACTTTATCTGACCCTTCAGTATGGGCCAAGAGGGGGATTACTTTGATCCTTTGAATTCCAATACTGGCAACTACGGCATGCTATCGGGACTCCAGAGCTTAGTGTCCTTGAATCTGACTCCGTTGAGCACCTTCTAACTTCTAGTGCAATTGGGACACCTTTGTTCTCTCTGTATTTATAGCTGTCTGTGGCCCATGACACCAAGCCAACTCGCTCACTAGAAGAGTGGACATTCCTACTCTTGGTGAGGAAGAGTGGGAGTATTGTGTTTATTCCTTTCGTTCAGCCAGTGTGTTCTAGATGCACTCCTGAGTCTGGTACATTCTGGCATATAGTCTGGTCTTGTCCTAAGCTCCGCCCTTATTGAAGCAGTACCAAAACGCTAAGTGACCTATGTGGAACGGTTGTGCCCCTGGACCCTCTTGTCTTATTGTTAAGTCACTTGGAAGATATAGAGGGATATAGGTATACCAAGCTCTGCCTTACCTTTACCTTATTTTATGCGAGAAGAGAAAAAAGAGAAATTTTGTTAAGATGGAAATCTGTGGACCTCCCTACACGAGATACATGGCAGAAAACTGTCAATTCTGTGTTACCATTATATAAACTTACATATGAGAGTAGAATTGTCCGAAGAAGTTTGATAATATTTGGTCCAATTGGATAGATGCTTGTGGTTAAGACTAATTAATGAGAAAGTTGTAACCAGTTTGTGAATGTTAAGTTCGACCATTTCATCCTTTGTTCTGCCCCCCTTTCCCCCCTCTCCTGCTCCTCCTTCACTTACTATAGTCTATGATGTGCCCCCTCCCACACAACTCCCTTTCCCTCCTCTTTCCCCTTTCCCTCTATCTCCTTTACTCAATTCCTCAGGTATTTGACATAGGTGATCCACAAATAGGTCACTTTTTCCATATATGATGATAAAAAATGTCTGCTGTATGGCGTATAACCTAGCTTTAGTACTAGGGATGAGCTGTACACTCCCCTGTTCAGTTAGCAGCAGAACTCCCGAACAGGGTTAATGTTCTAACCCCAATGGCGAACCCCATTGAAGTCTATGGTAGCCGAATAGGAGAAATCAAAAGCATCTATTTTGAATACTTATATGCAAATAATTGACAATAAAAAGGGATATGGGGGTCTGAGTACTGCCCTGGGGGACATGTATCAATATATATATATATTTTTTTTTAAACAATTGTTTTTTTAGGAGCAGTAATTTTAATTATGCTTAAAGTGCAACAATAAAAATGAAAAATTCATTTAAATATAGTACCTGAGGGTCCCCTTAATATGCCTGTCAAGTGGGACATCTGCAGCATGCACAAAACATGCTATAGCAAAAATGAAATTTCTAAAGAAAAAAAAGCAAGTCAAATCCCATTTAAAATGCGGTTGTGATGGCCGGAACCCGGCTAGTGAAAAAATAAAATAAAGAAACGCCAAAATGTAAAATAAAAGGACGTGGGGTCCCCCCCACAATCCATACCAGACCCTTATCCATGAACACAGCCCAGATGCAGCCCAATCAGGTGCAGTAGAGATGGCCTTGCGGTTCACCCAGCGGTCAGTTCGCGGTGAACTTTGCTCGTTCGGGATTTCGCCAAACCGGTGGACTTCTGGTGCTGTTCGCAGACATATTTGTTTACATTGTGAAGAACTTTGGCCCATGACACATCCATCTTGGGGTACAGGACAGTCAATTGAGACATTTCAGCACATGGACATACCCCCTACCTTATAAATAGACCTGATCTGGCGGACATTTTACATTCTGCTTTTGCCAGTGTAGGGAAAGGACGCTGTGTGGAGCAGGGACAGTCAGTCTAATCACTAGCTATTTCTATTAGGTCCACAAAAGTCCTTTTAAGGACTGGTATAGGTGTACAGTATATAGGGTTGTAATACACTTATAATATACTTTCTTTCAAATATAGAAAGCATATTACAGTGCACTGCTGTGCTGCTGAGTGCTGACCCATTCTGCAGCTGTCTTTTCTCAGTGTAGGGAGGGACAGTTTTGTGTTTGGTGCAGGGACAGTCTGCAATTCACTAGATACTAGGTCCACAAAGGTCCTTTTAAGGACTGGTATAGGTGTACAGTATATAGGGTTTTAATACACTTCTAATATACTTTCTTTCAAATATAGAAAGCATATTATAGTGCACTGCATGCAGTGCTGCTGACCGATTCTGCAGCTGTCGTTTCTCAGTGTAGGCACAGTTTGGTTTTGGGAGCAGGGACAGTCTGCAATTCACTAGCTACTAGCTAGCTACTATTAGGACCACAAAGGTCCTTTTAAGGACTGGTATAGGTGTACTATTTGGTGTGCAGTATATAGGAGTGTAATACACGTATAAAATACTTTAAAATATAGAAAGCATAGTATAGTGCATTTCCACTGTGCAGCATTGTGACTTCTGAGTGGTTCTGCAGCGATACTACAAAGAATGACAAGCGCAATTAGAAAAAAGTATTATAACTGGTGTGATAGACCAGTGGCCCCCCAAAACGACAGATTGAAGCGGGGTGTTATATACCTTCTTCCACATACATACTGCACTTCTCTAGAGACTTTTGTCACAGGGTCATTTAAAAAATGACAGGCAGAGGAAGAGGCAGGCCCTTCCGCAGGGTTGGTAGGGGTAGGGCAGGAGCAACAGGCTTGAGCCAAATTGGCAAATTGCAGAAGGTGCGTTCGATTACGTTAAAGGACGCACCAGACTTGGTTGAGTGGCTCACTCAGCCTTACTCTTCTGCACCCTCCTCATCCTCTCGATCTGCACGTTCTTCACTCTCTGCTGTGTGCACCCCCAAAGACACTACCACCAACACTACCACCATAGTATACCCTCCGCTTGAGTCACAGGAATTATTTTCCAATCCATCACAAGACATTGCTGATACGCAGCCATTATTGGCATTGGATCAGGAAGAGGAGGTAGCAACAACCGTCACTCAGCAGTCTGACGACAGTACCCAGATCAGCCCAAGAAGGTTGGTTCCCAGTGTTGCTGCCTACTCAGAGATCTCTAATTATAGCGGTGGGGAAGGTGGCGTCGATGATGACGTGTCTAGTGAAGTCACGTGGGTGCCCACAAGAGAGGAAGAGGAGGGGAGTTCAGAAGGAGATATGGACCAGCAGATAGGGAGGAGAAGCCGGCAAAACTTACATTGCACAGGAGGGACAAACCAGACAGCTAATGTATAAGGAGCGAGGCGTCAACCATATACGGTCACATCTGGCACTCCCAGGACACCAGCATATGGCTCCCCAGTGTGGGCTTTTTTTAACGTGTCTGCTGCTGACAATAGTGTTGCCATCTGCAGCCTTTGCAGTCAATGCATAAGTCACGGTAAGCCCAACACTCACCTAGGGACGACCGCCTTAAGAAGGCACATGAGCTGCCATCACTGAGCCCAGTGGGAGCAACATAACCCACAAAGCCACACTCCAGGCTCTCACAGTCCAGTCTCTTCTACTTCTCCTTCTCCTCTCTCCTCAGAATTGTCCTCTACTCCACCTTCCATCATGCCGTCCTCACATTTTTCTGGAAAAAGGCAGGCTTCCGTGGGCCAAATGTTTGAGCGTAAAAAAATTATGATGCCGGATAACCCTCTTGCCCAACGGTTGATTGCTGGCTTGTCAGAACTGATAGCCTGCCAACTACTGCCATATAAACTGGTGGACTCGGAGGCCTTTTGAAAATTTGTGGCCATTGGAACACCACAACGGAAGGTCCCAGGAAGGAAGTATTTCTCACAGAAGGGCATCCCAGAGGTATATGGCCATGTTCAGCTGCAAGTGAATGTATCTCTGGCACACAATGTCGGTGCCAAGATACATCTGATCACAGACACGTGGTCTAGCAAACACGGGCAGGGAAGGTATATAACTTTTACTGCCCACTGGGTGCAACTTCTGACGGCCATCAAGCATGTAACCCATGGCACCTGTTTAGATTTGGTTTTACCGCCATGGATTGCATGCAGGCCTGACTCTTCTTCTCCTCCTCCTACTCCATCCTCCCTCTCCTCCTCGGCTGACTCCTCCTTTTCCACTGCTAGTGTCTCTTCCACTGCGCCGCCCATGCTCCCCAGAACCTATTCGACATGCTAGGTGAGACGTTGCCATGCTGTGCTGCGTCTGTTGTGCCTGGAAGCCAAGAGCCACACTGGCCCTGCACGCGTTCAAAGGCAGATCAGTGGCTAACACCGCTCAATTTGACAGTTGGTAAAGTGGTGTGTGACAACGGTGCCAATCTGCTTAGCGCATTGAAACAGGGCAAAATTACACACGTGCCATGCATGGCACACGTCTTAAACTTGGTCGTGCAGCGATTCATTGTCAAATACCCTGGGGTCCAGGACATCTTGCGGCAGGCAAGGAAAATCTCGGCCCATTTCATAAGATCTTACCCGGCCATGGCTCGCCTTGCTGACATTCAGCGGTGACACAATCTGCCAGTCAGACGTCTTATTTGCGATTGCCCGATGTGATGGAACTCAACCTTCTATATGCTTGATAGGCTGCTCCAGCAGAAACGACTACCTGTACGAACTTTGCGCTAGAACAGGTTCTGGGGAGCTTGGGTTTTTTTTCACCGCGCCAGTGGCTGCTCATGAGCGACGCATGCAGACTTCTGTGGCCATTTGATGAGATCACCAAACTGGTCAGTCGCAGCCATGACACCATCAGTGACATGGTACCTTATGCCTTCTTTATGGAGCGTGCATTGCATCATGTCATTGATCAAGCCGTGGAGGAGCAGGAGCAGGAAGATGAGGAATTTGCAATGCTGGATTAATTCCCAGGGGGGCTACTCTATCTGAGACAAGTCAACAACAGGAGTCTGAAGAGGAGTCAGAGGAGGATGTTGCTAGGGCGGATGAGGAGGAGCAAGAAGAGCATGCTTTAAACCTTTCTGGGATCCCTGTTGTTGTTCGTGGATGGGGAGAGGAGAACGAGGAGGACGACATTATCCTGGATGATGAGCAGGAGCCAGGCCACCACACCGCTTCCAGTTTAGTGCAAATGGGGGCCTTCATGCTCCAAAGTTTTAACAGGGACCTGTATAAAAAGCTTAAAGGTCAAGGACCAGTACTGCGTGGCAATGTACTTAGACCCCCGGTACAAACACAAAATGGCGGAAATGTTACCACCATCACAGAGAGCTGTCAGAATGGAGCACTTACATGCCTTGCTTAGAGAAATGTTGCATTCTGCTTTTGCATGCGCTGGCAGAGGAATTCCCATTCCCATAGAAAGAGTTGCGGGTACCAATCCAACAGCGCCTGCAAGAAGAGGGTGGTTTGAAGATATGTTGGTCACTTTTGATATGAGATCATTCTTTCAGCCGACCCATCGACAGGTGTCATCCAGATCCAGCATCAAGGAACGCCTAGACCGACAGGTGTCCAACTACATCGGGTTAACGGCCGATGTGGACGCTCTGAGAAGTGATGAACCCCTGGACTACTGGGTGGGCAGGCTTGACCTCTGGCCAGAGCTTGCACAATTTGCAATGGAACTGTTGGCTTGCCCCTCTTCCAGTGTCTTGTCCGAAAGGACGTTCAGCGCAGCAGGGGGGGATCATGACTGATAAGCGCACTCGCCTAGCTCACGACAGTGTTGACTACTTCACATTTATAAAAATGAATGAGGCATGAATCTTGGAGGAATTCAACACATGTGACCAGTAGACCATGTATATGCATAACTCTATAAACGATTTACATAATCTAGCATACGGACCTTTTTTCTACCTTTGGCTCACTTCCTTGTACAAAAAAAGCACACCGTACTATATGCTTGTACCATCCTGTTTGAAGAGGTTGAGCGGTGTTATATTTTTGGGTCCCGCAGCGAGTTACTGGTATCAGTGCTGGTGTCAGTGCTCTCTATCTCAATGCTGGTGTGGTGTCAGTGCTCTCTATCACGGTGCTGGTGTGGTGTCAGTACTCTCTATCTCGGTGCTGGTGTCAGTGCTCTCTATCACGATGCTGGTGTCAGTGCTCTCTATCTCGGTGCTGGTGTGGTCTCAGTGCTATCTATCACGGTGCTGGTGTCAGTGCTCTCATGGTTCTGGTGGCAGTGCTCTCTATCACGGAGCTGGTGTCAATGCTCTCTATCTCGGTGCTGGTGTGGTGTCAGTGCCCTCTATCATGGTGCTGGTGTGGTGTCAGTGCTCTCTATCTCGGTGCTGGTGTGTTCTCAGTGATCTCTATCACGGTGCTGGTGTCAGTGCTCTTAATGGTTCTGGTGTCAGTGCTCTCTATCATGGTGCTGGTGTCAGTGCTCTCTATCACGGTGCTGGTGTCAGTGCTCTCTCTCTATCTTGGTTCTGTTGTCAGTGCTCTCTCTCTATCTCAGTGCTGGTGTGGTGTCAGTGCTCTCTGTCTCCGTGCTGGTGTGGTCTCAGTGCTCTCTATCACGGTGCTGGTGTCAGTGCTCTCTATCTCAGGGCTGGTGTCAGTGCTCAGTCTCTATCGCGGTGCCGATTTCAGACAGTGAGGGAGATAGCAGCAGAGAATCCAATCAGCAGGCAGTGCCAGCACCATGGCTGAGGATCAGCACTGGACTGGCACCTCCGGACCACTGCAGTGGAGCCCTGCATAGGTGGAGGTAAGGGCCGGGCAGAGGGAGGGGCTCAAGCACAGGTTGGCACACTGGGACACTGGCACAGGACTGCGCAGCCCTGACTGTGGCACTGATCATCTCCTGCACCCCCTTCATAGCCTGCCCTGACCTTGCCTCTCCTCCATGGCCTTCATGCGCTCCTGAATTGTCAAAATTTCACAGATAAAAAAAGAATGCTTGTCGTTGTTGATCCTAGATTCTCTTAATACTTTTGTTATGTCAGTGTCCATGTTGTGGGACTATGTGTGCACAGCTAGTATGTATTTTGTGGCTGAAAATATGACCTGTAGGTTTTTAAGGTTCGCCTGCCATTAAAGTTAATGGGTCCGCCTCTGGCTCTAATCAGGTGCTTCAAGAAAGAACGCTGCTGTAATTCATGCTCCCGGAGCTCTGAAAGGGGCCGGTTGCATGAAGAGAAGAGGCAGCGCTCTGGCACCCCTAATGGACGGGCCACTACTGATCATAAGTAAAGTGCTGTCTCCTTTTTTGGCACCATATAACTACCTGTAATAAATATAATAAATATATAAATAAATAACCTAACAGTGCCTTTGTTATGAGCTTTAAAAAATGAATTGTTCCACAATCCATTTATGGCAATTCTTTAAATCTTTGGTTGTTAGATTATATTTCATAAAATGTAAATAAATTGTCAGGCTTGACTGGTAAGTTCATTTTCCTCTGACAAATCTTTCATACTATGTACGGTGAATCATGCAGTGAATTAGAAACAAGTCGTTTGCTTAAAAAATGCCAGTTTTTCTACGTTTATATAGAATCCAAATGTCTTTTCTGCTAATAGAGTAATGCTGATTATTAAAAAAAACATGTTATAGATTCCATGTACATTACATTTTTAGAACATGTAGTTTATTTTCTTTGAATTAATGTATTATTAATGAACATTTCACTTTTTTCAACAAAAAAAATTAGTCTTACATCCAGATTTGTTCCAAAGCAGATACATTTTATACCAGTGACAGACATACAAACTAACAGCTTATTTATATATTGCTTAAATAGGCATACAAATATATAACATAGTTACAACTCAGGTGTTGCGCATCATTTCTGGGTGTCTTTTTCTCCACTCCCCATATTGCTTTTTAATTTTGTGATCACTTTTATTTTGTTTTGTACATTTGTTGCTTTTATGGAAATACATTTTTGCCTTTTGATCTACACCATTGGGAGCTTGTGTTTTTTGTTTTACATGCTCCAAGTGTTTGCTGACCACCTTTTGGTGGCATACTTTCTGCTGGCACTCTTTCCATTCCCTGGATTTCATCATGCAAAGGTCTCGTGATGACATCACAGACTGGCCCATATTGATGGAGGATCATCCATGACTCAGCATATCGTCTCTGTACCATCGTTGCTCATATGCCTTTATGATCTGGTGTTGCTAACACGCAGGTCCACCAACTCTGGTAAGAGTAACCATCTATACTATTCTTCTGATGTTACCATCTTAAGAGGTTTATCCAGCTGTTGGCCATTTTCCTCTATGAACTGGTCGGCTTTGTGGCAGATCCATCAAGTATCTGGATGGAAACTTTATGCACTCATTTATATTTATATCTGTATTTAGTCACTAATTCTTGTATTTTGGTATATGGTCACTTTATTATGTGTCACAAACATATGATATTTTGACACTAGCGCTACATTTTTATTTCTTATGTCTTTTTAAATACCCCAGTTTTCTAACTTGGGATCACTGTCAACAAAGGGCTTGATCATTAATATTTGAATTCTAAGGGCACACACCAGGAAAGGTGAAACAAAACAAAAAAAATTAAAAGGAGAGTTTGTTACAAGCACATAACATTACAAAGTAGATTATGAGGGTCAGGACCCAAGCAATGCCTCAAAAGATATATTCAAAAGATATAAAATGCTATTGCACATCCAAATCAACCCCCACTGATATGAACACTGCAAGCACTTGAAAGTGAATAGTAAGTTTGATGAACATTTTTGGCTTTAAACTATACATAAACCTTAACATTGAACTTCCTTTATTTGGTCCTTTTTGGTCTGATAAATATACCATTCAACATGTTTTATTAAATCTGTTTGGTAAGTTCACAAACTATCTGTTGATCTGGTCAGAAACCTTGTGAAACAATAACATTCTGTGTGCTCTGTCTGTGCTGATTCTTATTAATTATGCCGTGTACCAGTCTATGTTATGGACATATGCAGGCAGATAGAAGAGTTCCGTAATGATATTGCATTTCTGAGTGCAAGAGTGTTACTGCCACAAAAGGAAAAATAAAAATCATATAAAGGAAAAAAAAGATTAAAAATAATAACTAATGCACCCACCATATCTAAGGACTGGCAAGTTGAAATAGGTTACATTTTTGTTTTTTGGGTTTAGATAAAATTTAATGATACTAGCCTTATCATTTTGCTAATAAAATAATTGTGTTTACAAAAACAATACATGATGAAAACAAGATCTTCAGAGGGCCTGATAATTCTTAAATGAATCAGAAGCTCTTGTGTTTGCTTCCCCAAGTGGTCAATGCAACAGTTGTGATCTAAATGCAGCCTTTTTCTGAGGTCTTGGTTGTGAGTGGAGACTGGCAAGGAATGATATACAATATAATATCTGTGGAAATCAGAGTTCAGTGTCTGTCGAGTTTCTTTTTTTTCTAAGCTTAATCAATCAGATCTATTCTAGTCTATTACAGTCCAGCTCTTTTATGCAATTACAGTAGCCCTCCCCTTTCAGATCAGAGGCCAGAGCCTTACAGTACAGACTTGGTTCTCATTTACATATGAATGTGTTTGCTTCCTCCTATTAAAGAGTCATAAGGGATTTACCACAATTCACAAAGATAGAGATATATTGTTCAAAGAATCAATAGCCAATTAGTTAAATGAAAGCATGGGTGATATCTTTTTTGTAAAGTGACCTGCATGAAATCAGACATTATTGTCTGAGAAAAGCACTTATATAAACTAGTTTTAAGGCTTTAATGGATAAGTGAACATTTGCATATTTCCTGTCCCTTATATTACCAGCTGCAATGTACTCTTTAGTATATTAGAGCTTATGCACATGATACTAAAATTTACCCGGGGTGTTGCTGACAGAAAGATCCTACCTAAAAAATTGTCTTTTGTGCATATGTATGTATGCACAATGCATGTAACTGTAAAGAACTGAGATGCATACAACAAAATAATTTATTTAGAATGACTAAAGTCTATGGTCATTCATTTGAGGTCATGTAAATGTTTGGGCAAATGTTTATGTGTGTAACACGTAATTGGACATTGCCCATTGCCACTGCCTTTTAGCTCTTTGTTAATGTTTACATCTCCCCCCTGGCCCTGAATGAGTCATGTATAAGGCAATGATGGCAGCATAGGCACAGAATGATCTCAACTTGCACTCATACTAAATGACTGAGACCTAGCTCATTCTGCACCTGCACTGTTGCTAATTCAGGACCAGAGGGAGATTTAAACATCAACATCTACTAGACAGTGGCCGTGATCCAGGTTAATGATTATTTATGGATTATGCATTTGTAAACATTATCACAAACATTTACATGCATACACCATAAGCAGGGTCAAAATCAGAATGCAGACACAGATGTTTCTAACTTTAAATTAACACAGATCAATGCTACAGGGAAATATGGATAATGTAAATGTAGCTGTGCGCATGGGGCCTACAATCTACATTATTATTGTGTTCAGATCTGCATAAAACTATATGCATTACGGATCAGAATGCAGCGTTTTCTAAGTCTGCTTGCATGAGCTCTTAAGGTACCCATTGATAGGACTTGCCAGTCAGTTCACGTGCATTACAAATTCTTAAATGACCTCCAAACTAAAGCATCAAAAACACCACTTTAATAATTATATAAAAACATAAAGTGTAGGTCAACCCAAAAATCTATTATGCAGTATGGTTGCCATTGTATCTCACTTTATCCAGTTTTCTTAAGCAAATCATTTTTTGTGAATCTGTTGCAAGCTTTATAAATATTTAATTAAAAGAAAAAAAAAACTGCTTATAACACTGTAAGGTGAAAAAGAAACAAATGTAATATAACGTAGACAGCCACACTCATTAATATGTAAATACAAAATATTGCAAAAACTATATTATATAAAAAAAAAAAAAGTTGCACCGTCCCCTTTAGGATGATTATGTGATTTTGGTGCAGTAACCATGCGTAACACAAATCAACATTTCATGTGAGAAATCCTGTAAAATGAAATATATCCCTTAAGTGAATCCACAATAATGTGAACAATCAGAAGTGAAAAAACCCTCAATGGCTAAACAAACAAAAAATAAAAATAAAGAAATTCAATGTTTCTTTTTAGTGTGATTGCTTCAATGTTCTACCACACAAATCAACTGCTTACCAGATGCTTACATCTCAAAATTTAGGAGGTTTCACAGAGCTCCAAGTGTATTTCCACTGTTAGCTAGGATAAACCTCTGCTGTTCACAGCCAAATAAATGTCATCCAGTTTGGATCAAATTACATCCAATATGAGGGAGAAAACAAAGAAAACTTTACAATGTAGTATTTTGTTTATACCATGTATTAAAATTAAAGTTACTTACATTCCAGAATAAAAAAAAAACAAGCATGTAGAAACAGTGCCTCTCAGCTGTGTGGACGTGTGTGATGACATCAGCACTAACCTCCTTCCGACAAGTTTCATCACAACAGACGTCAAGGGGCTAAGGAGTTTTGATGTTTGTGATTTAGCCCTGGTAGCAGTTGCACTCCAGATTCTGAAGCTTATCAAGTATTCTACTACAAAATCAATTTAAAATGTATTTGACTTTGTGATAATAAAACACGTTTATAAAATAGTTTATATACTTGTATCATAAACTAATCATTGTACTAGAATATAATATTTTTTTTCTTATGATACAAAAATCACTTACATTTTTTTTTTCCAAGCCTGAAATGCCATGTAAGCCAGAAGAGAGACATGTGCCCCTTGGTCCACCTGTTGGGCCATGTCTATATATATTGTGTGAGCACTGTATATCCATCTATATGCAATATAGTCTATACCATACTTATGTCTGCTGTGACTTTTCATTATACAAATGTTTGTGACTTCATTGAGCACTATCGTGATTTTATGTATCAAAAATATTTTCTATTTAATAGACTTTTGTCATGACCTTGTTAATTTAAATAATATTTAAACCCAGCTAAATGTGCAAACTGAAAGCCACAATTTACAAATGCGTCCATTTATTTTTGGTCCCCCGAGATTAGCTCATGCTGATTTCTTTTATTTTTTTTTTAAATCACTAGAACAGTGTGGCTTTAGAGAGAAGAAGGGAAAGTCATTTGTAAAGGAGGGAAACATATTTCATTTGAGCTGTCCTGTGAAATCTGCTTTGCTTGGAAAAGCTGCAAACGAGAATTTCAGGCTCCAGCAAGTATATATTTTATGTCTGCATGCTGTTTATTTTTTTGACTCTTCTCTCCATTCCACTGATCTCCTCCCTGGGTGAAAATATGAACAGGCAAAGGATTATGTCTCATTTGAGCCTACTATTTGAGCTCCCCTGCAGGGGTGACCTTAGCTAATCCACTAGAGTTATGTGCTTCTCCTAACTCACGATCACGAACAGTCGGTGGGCTACACTGTAGCCCTCTACCCCCATCTGTTTATTTTTTGGCCCATCTGGATACAATATTTACAGATAGGTATGTGATATTATTACCAGGCTGTTAAAGACACCAAATGAGTTATTTATAGCTAATACATATTAATTGCATACATTGGAATGTAGAATGTAATAGCAATACCATCTAGCTAAAGATGTGTGCATACACAACGAGTGAGAAACACATATGCAGGTTTTCACACAAGGACACCTACAGCAGCATGGAAAAAGAAATAAGAAGATTGTACAGTGTTATGCACAAAAATAGAGTGACAGAGATAAAGAAAGAATGAGAGAGAAGAACAGAAAGAGAAAGATAAAGATATATAGAGAGAAAGAGAGAGAGAGAGAGAAATATATATAGAGATAGAAATAAAGAGAGAGATGGAGAAAGAGAGAGAGAGAAATAGAGAGAAAAAAAAAATATATATATATATATATATATATATATATATATATATATATATATATATATATAGAGAGAGAGAGAGAGAGATAAATAGAGAGGGAGAGAAAGATAAATAGAAAGGGAGAGAAAGAGAGAAAAAGATAAATAGAAAGAGAGGATGAGAGCGAGAAAAAAAGTGAGAGAGAAACAGAAAGAAAACGAGAGAGAGAGAAATAGAGAGAAACAGATATAGAGAGAAAGAAATAGAGAAATAGAAAGAGAGAGAGAGAGAGAGAGAGAGAGACAGAGAAAGAGAGAGAGAAAAATAGTGAAACAGAGGGTGAGAGCAAAGAGAGAAAGAGAGAAAAAGCTGGAGAGAGAACAATGAGAAAGAGAGAGAGAAAAAAAAATGAGTGAGAAAGAAAGATGAAGAGAGAGAAAAAAAATTGAAAGAGAGAGAGAGAGAGAGAAATAGAGAGAAACAGAGGGGTGAGAGAAAGAGGGAGAGAGAAACAGAAACAAAGAAACAGAGAAAATGAGAGAGAGAGAGAGGGAGAGCGCGCAAGAAAAAGAGTGAGAGAGAAACAGAGAAAACGAGAGAGAGAGAGATAGAGAGAAACAGAGGGAGAGGGAGAGAGTGAGAGAGAAACAGAGAAAATAAGAGAGAGAGAAGGAGAGAGAAAGCAAGAAAGAGAGAATTGAGAGAGAGCGAGAGAAAGAGTGAGAGAGAAACAGAGAAAAAGAAAGAGAGATAAAGAGATAGAAAAAGCATGAGAGCGAAGAATGAGAAAGAGAGAAAGTGAAATAGAGAGAAAGACAGAGAGAGAAAGAGAGAGAGAGGGAGGGAAATACGGAGAGAGAGAGAGAGAGAGAGAGCAAGGGAGAGAGGGAAAGATGGAGAGAGAGAGGGGTGGAAGTTGGAGAGAGAGAGAGAGAGAGAGAGAGAAAGGCGGAGAGCGAGGGAAAGATGGAGAAAGAGAGAGGGGGAGAGAGAGATAGGAGGAAAGACAGAGAGAGAGAGGGGGAAGACAGAGAGAAAGAGAGAGGGGGAAGACGGAGAGAGAGAGAGGGGTGTGAAAGATGGAGAGAGAGAGGGGGAAGACGGAGAGAGAGAGAGAGAGAGAGAGAGGGAAAGACAGAGAGAGAGGGGGGAGACGGAGAGAGAGAGAGAGAGGGTGGTAAAGATAGAGAGAGAGGGGGAGGAGACGGAGAGAGAGAGGGGGAAGACAGAGAGAGAGGGGGGAAGACAGAGAGGGGGGAGACGTGGAGAGAAAGGGAGGTAAAGATAGAGAGAGGGGGGAAAGACGGAGAGAGAGGGGAAAAGACAGAGAGAGAGAAAGAGGGAAAGACGGAGAGAAAGAGCGAGAAAGGGGGGGGATGGAGAGAGGGGGAATGAAGGAGAGAGAGAGAGGGGGGAGATAGAGAGAGGGGGAATGACGGAGAGAGAGAGAGAGTGAGGGGAGAAATATGGAGAGAGAGAGAGAGGGGGTGGAGAGAGAGGGGGGAAAGATTGAGAGAGAGAGAGAGGGGGGTGGAGAGAGAGAGGGGAAAGACGGAGAGAGAGAGAGAGGGGGAAGACGGAGAGAGAGGGGGGAAGACGGAGAAACAGAGAGATGGAGGGTAAAAGAGGATGAGAGCAAGAGAAAGAGTGAGACAGCAGAAAGCGGGAAACAGAGAAAAAGAAAGAGAGAGAGCAAAATTAAGAAAGAGAGAGCGAGAGAGAGAGGGAGAGAGGGGGAAGAGAAAAACAGAAGGGGAGAGAAAGAGTGAGATAGAAGGAGAAAATGAGAAAGAGAGAGAGAGAGGGAGGGAAAGAGCGTATAGTAATAAACTGTATAAGACACACACACACACACTAGTGTAGGAAGAGGGATTTTTAAAGTGTGGATTGTAACACAAAGGGATCAGACCAGTGCTGCTATAAATAGCAATGTCTTCACACAGAAAAGAAAGAGACATGCAATGTCAGCAGTACTAAAAGAGTGGGTTTAATTAATTGTTTCCCCCTACAACAGAAACATATCTAAAGCTGACAACAGAGCTGCTACTTTCCTGTATTTTACTGCAAATGTCTATAACTAGAGAGACATGTAGCTGGATGAAAACTTGCATTCAACAGCAACTTTATAGTGAGTGAAGCATGAGTGCTTCTTTAGCTTTTAAAGCAAAGTCTGGTACCAACCCCTAATTGTTATTTACCTGTGGTCAGCTGACAGTCCACTATGGTCACCATTTACAGGCTCAAAGTATGTTTAAAGCTAAAACCTTTTATGTTTTTTAAATAGAGCCAGGGAAGGTAGAACCTCTGCCTGTTTATTTTTTTGCCATCTTTGTCTAATTAGGGACATATCCCCTTACTTCTTGCCTTGCTAAATCAAAGGAAAGTAAGAGGATATCTTTACAATGTGAGGGATATGAACTCTTATGCCGCATACACATGATCGGACTTTCCGGCAGACTTGGTCCGGCGGACCGGAATCCGTCCGACAATTCCATCGTGTGTGGGCTCCAGAGGACTTTTCTTTCCCAAAAGTCCAATGGACCTAGAAATCTGTCAGACAGATTCGGCTTTCTAGCGTGCAAACCGTTCGTCTGTGTGCTAGTCCGAAGGACCAAAAATGACGCATGCTCTGAAGCAAGTACAAGACGGAAGTGCTCAGTCTGGTAAAACTAGCGTTTGTATTGAAGCTAGCACATTCCTCACGCTGCTAATTCTGTTCTTTTCTTCTTTATAATGCTAGAAGTATTACATTGTTTTGCTGCTTATATTCACACAGAGTTCTCACAAACTTCTTTCTTCATTATTTATCCTCATCTCATGACTAATATTCTAGTTTTTACAAACCAGATGTCCACAAATAATGTTTACAATTCTTTTTTAGACTCATCTTTTATAATTTTAGATTTCAACAATATATATTTAAAAATGTAAAAAAATATATAAAACAATTCTAGTGATTTCCATTTTTTTTGGAGTTTCTAGTTACCACAATAACATTATTATATTGTATTTATTATGAACCTTAATGAGGTTGGTGTCCCTTGTTAATTTGACATGGGGGGTTATTTACAAAAGGCAAATTTATTTAGCACTACAAGTGCAAAGTGCACTTGAAATTGCACTGAAAGAGCACTTGGAAGTGCATTCGCTGTGGATCCGTGGGGCACATGCAAGGAAAATAAATAAAAACATAATTTTAGCTTGCACATGATTGGATGATAAAATCAGCAGAGCTACCCCTCATTTCAGATCTTCTCCTCAGATTTACAGTGACTGACCTTCCAAGTTCACTTGCAGTGCAATTTCAAGTGCACTTTGCACTTGTAGTGCAAAATGAATTTGCCTTTTGTAAATAACCCCCATAGTCTTTTTGACATGTACCTGCCTACTCACAAACCAACTGTCCTTTTTTTAATAAAAACACATACTGTAGTACATTATTTTTTGAAAATAAAATAGCCATTTATTCTGGTTAACAAAATAATAGGAAGGTAACACTGGAGACACTTTTGGAATTTGTGAAGCCTTTTGTCCCCCAGGGCACACATAAAGTCAGTGGAAAACAAAATTGGGATCTTGTGGAGTACATATAATAGGGAGCACAATCTGATCCAGAACTCCCAGAGATCAGGAACAGCAGCAGATGACATCTATGTCCCCAGCCTGTGGTACTACAACAGCCTGTGTCTTCTGTCAGACCAGACTGAAGCCAGGCAATCACTTTTGACTCTTCTGTGTTGCCTTCCCTCCACACTGCCCTGCAGCCTTCCCTCCATGCTTCTCTGCAGCCTTCCTTGGAGGCTGTGCCTCTGGTGGTTTACTTCTGGCAGGAGGAGGAGGAAGAGGGGTCTCATTAGAAATATGACTGGATTCCGTAAGCCCCTCAACCCCTTCTGAAGGTCCTCAGAAAAAAGACCCTCACAGAGGAGGCATTGCCCTTTCTCCAGTTCCATCAACCTGGTGGCCAAATATGTACCATAGGCCTCTTCGGCATGGGGGGGGTACTGAGGAACTGCCTGGCCTCCCGAATGAGGGCAAGTGATTCCTCCTCTGTTCTGGTCATCTTCCTGGGCCTTTTGGTGAGAAGGCGGAGGGGAGGCACCTGGCATTCTGTGAGGCTCCTACTGGGCCCAGCCACCTCCTCTCTACCACTGGTCATGGCCTCCTCCTCTCTACCACTGGGCATGGCCTCCTCCTGGCTGAGCTCATCCTGTGTATAAAAAAAGGGACATAGTTGTATTTTTTGCTTCATCAATAACACACAATTTTCAGCTTATGACTTGCAAATTGAATTTGAAACAGATAGAAAAGGCTATAATTTTGACCCCAGCATTTTTCTAGCTGTTCACCAATATTTTAACAACATTTTTGGCCACTACTGTCTAGTGATATGTATACATAATAATTTGATTTGTAAGCAAACATTTTAGTTTACATCATTAATATTAGGACAATCAATATTTTCCAAACAAATTATACCTGGCTCCAGCTGGGCACATCCACTTCTTCAAGGATGGAAGGGCCCAATTCTTCCTGGGACACCTCAGCTGGGGTGGAGGGAAGGGTGGAGGGAAGTGTGGAGGGAAGGGTCGAAAGCGATTACCTCGCTTCAGTCTAGTCATCGAGAAAACTGAGTTTGTTGTAGTACCACAGTAGCAAACCTCAGCCGCTGCTGCTCCTGATTTGAGGGACTTCTGTATCTTATTGTGGACCCGCCTGTACAAATTCCTCAAGATCCCAATTTTATTGTCCACCAACATAATGTCTGCCTGGGGGACTTGAGTCTTCACAAACTCCTGAAGTGTCCCCAGTGTTGACTTCCATGCTTCCTTATTGAAATACAAGGGGTTCTTGACCTCCCACAGGTTTCGGTTAGCTTGATATAGGTCAATAAAATGACTAAAAAAATCATGCTCCTTAAGACCCCATTCACACCTGAGCATTTTATCGCTTGAAGCCTGAAGCTACAAAAAGCTGGAGGGGAAAAAATCCATTATTCTCAATGGAGATGGTTCACATCTCCACTCCAATTCGCCTGAAGCCCTACGCCTGAAGCTCAAACGAGTTCCGGACCCTTTTTTGTCGCGTGAATCGGGCTGATTTGGGCATTTTTATTCCCATAGAAACTAATGGAAATGCTCGATTCAAGCGACAATGAGCGTTTCTATGGGCGTTTTGTCGCTGTATCTGCTCAGGAGAAAATATAATTTACATAATTTACATAAGGAAATGACAGATGAAAAGCAGAAGCAGAAAAGGAAGCAGATGAAAAAAGAGATGAATATTTTTCCTATTGGCTGAAAAAAAAAACGCCGAAGTTAAAAAACGACGCAAAACGCTGTACGCAAACGCACAAATACGCGCGACAAAACGCCGGCAAAAATGCTCAAAAACGCTACGCTGAGGTGTGAATGCAGCATTAAGGGATTCATTTTTTCTGAAAGACAATACATGACAAAAACACTAATGTCAGTGCAAACTCACAGTATTATCTTTATCCCAATATAGGGAACACACACACACAAACACCACACACACGCACACACACAAACACCCCACATACACAAACACCACACACACACAACGCACACAGATAAGAAACAAAAACACCAATGTGAGTCTGAACTCCCTGTATCTTATAACGAAATAGGCCTCCATTTTGAAGCAGTATAGGACACTGTGATGGGCCAAGTTTAAATCTTACCTTCGTTTAGGACGCTTGCTACATTTCCATTTGGATATACACATGACAGTGTACTAGCTTTATATACACTGCACATATGTCAATCTCACCCTGCGTTGCCCTCGTCACCCGCCCCTGACGTTCTTCGTGACAATTTCTCTCTTCGTTGCGCAGTGGGAGTATATACATAGATGGCAGAGACCTTTTCAGGAACTAGCGCGGAGGAAAGCCAGGTGCTCCAAACATCCAGATCCAGGAGATTTAAGGCCACCAAAATGGCCTTTGAAGAAATGGTGGAGATAGTGGACATCTTGAGGAGGGAGGACTATGATGGCAAAAATGGTCCGTACCACCGACTCAATTTGCGGAAGGACCAAATAAGGTCCTCAGTTGTGACCACTCTGGAGCAGCAATTTGGGGTACGATGGGCTAAAGACCAATTGAGAAAGCGCTGGTCCGACCTTAAAATAAGGGAGCCAGATCAGTATCGAAGGATTAAGAAGGTGCTTAAAAAAAGTTAGTACTTGTCGTGTGTTCTTATTCTGATACTTAACTTGCATGCTGATCCATGTACTTTTCGTTTATATTGTTGTACTGTATTGTTTATATAATCATTCATAAATATTGTTCGTTTGAAGATACATATGATGTTTGTAAATATTGTTAGTTTGACATTAAATATGATGTATTTAGCTGGTACAGGGTTATACCTACATTTTGGTCTTGATAATTTGTCTTATTAAAAGAAGTTTTGGATATTGTTGTGTAGATGTCTTTGAAACTAGAATGATTTGAAAAAATTATTCAGTGCAATGTAAAGGAGAGGACACAGATGGACTCAGGAGTAGCGATGAGCTTCGAGTTCGAGTCGAACTCACATTCGACTCGAATATTGCTTGTTCGTCTGTTTGGCGAACAGTGAACAATTTGAGGTGTTCGCGGCAAATTCGAAAAGCCGCGGAAAACCCTGTACAAGTCTATGGGAGACTAAAGGGTCTGATATGGATTTTACTCCACGCCAAATTAAAAACAAAATGGCGTGGAGTTCCCCCTAAAAATCCATACTAGACCCTTTATATGAGCACGCAACCTGGCAGGCCACAGGAAAAGAGGGGGGTGAGAGAGTGCCCCCCTCCTGAACTGTACCAGGCCTCAACATTGGGAGGATGCTTTGGGGGTCTGTGACCCCTCAAAGCACCTTGTCCCCATGTTGATGAGGACAAGGGTCTCATGCCCACAACCCTGGCCGGTGGTTGTGGGGGTCTGTGGGCGGGGGGCTTATCATAATCTGGAAGCCCCCTTTAAAAAGGGGACCCCCATATCCCGCCCCCCCTGTTTGAAATGGTAAGGAGGTACAAAAGTACCCCTACCATTTCACAAAGAAAATGTAAAAGAATGTTCAAAAAGACACACACACTGTTGAAAAAGTCCTTTAGTTAAAAATAAAAAAAATGTAAAAAAAAAGATTGCAGCGGTGGTAATCCACTCTTGCTAGCCAGCGACGGATTATCATTTCTCCGGGGTCCAGCGATGGCTGATCTGATCCAGCAACGGGGGATCTCTCCCTCCAGTTCAGCACAGTCCATCCATCCTCTGTCACCACTGGCTGAGACACTGTGGGGATCCTGGCAGCCTGACATTTCTTATATGAGGAGGGCGGGACTCCCGTCACCTGACCCCACCCCCTCTGATGCAAGTGGGAAAGTCTGGCTTCCCCAATGACACGTGGGTGACCCTTTCAAACAGGGGCCGGATCTAGGGGTCCCCTTGTTAAAGGGGGCTTTCAGATTCTGATAAGCCCCCCGCCCGCAGACCCCCACAACCACCGGCCAGGGTTGTGGGGATGAGGCCCTTGTCCTCATCAACATGCGGACAAGGTGCTTTGAGTGGTAACAGACCCCCAAAGCATCTTCCTAATGTTGAGGGCATGTGGCCTGGTACGGTTCAGGAGGGGGGCTTGCTCTCTCCCCCCTCTTTTCCTGTGGCCTGCCAGGTTGCATGCTCGGATAAAGGGTCTGGTATTTTAGGGGGAACTCCACGCCTTTTTTTTTTAAATTTGGCATGGAGTTCCCCTTAAAATCCATACCAGACCTGAAGGGTCTGGTATGGATATTTAGGTGGAACCCCACGTCATTTTTTTACATTTGATGCGGGGTTCCCCTTAATATCCATACCAGACCTGAAGGGTCTGGTAATTGAATTTGGGGGAACCCCACGCTTTTTTTTTTATCAATGACTTTCAATGACTGTTCTCTGTATTACGGGGAGCCGACAATTCATTATAGCCGTGAGTGATTTTAAATGACTTTTTTTCTTGCAGAAATGACACTTTGTGCAGGGACAGTTCTAAGCACAGGAAACATGCACCCCTTCACAGGCATACTATAGACACCCCCCAGGTACGAAGTTTAAAGGAATATTACACTTTTTATTGTTTCACTTTAAGCATTATTAAAATCCCTGCTCCTGAAAAAACGGTCGTTTTTAAAACTTTTTTTTGCATTGATACATGTCCCCTGGGGCAGGACCTAGGTCCCCAAACACTTTTTAGGACAATTACTTGCATATTAGCCTTTAAAATTAACACTTTCGATTTTGAACGTTCGAGTCCCATAGACTTTAATAGGGTTCTAAAGTTCACACAAAGTTTAGGTCTGTTCGCAGGTTCTGGTGCGAACCGGGGGGTGTTCGGCTCATCCTTACTCAGGAGAACTAGTGTAGTGTGGGACACCAGAGAACATTTTTTATGGTAACCCACACAGGGTCTCCACAGGATACTTGAGGTGTCTTCATCTGTGAAACTTGGCCAAAAAAGTTAAGTATTGCAGTTTGGTTAAAAGGGAATTTGAATCATGCCTTCAACTTGGATCTTTTCTCAAACAGACAATTGTACACCACTTCAAAGCAATGTTTCATATTCCTATTTCTGGACTCAAATATCAGTGTGCAAAGTATGCCTTTTGTTTCATTCTCAAAAGGGAGAAAAGACTCAGACAACTGTCAGAGGATCCCAGGACCCCCCAACCTCACCAGTCTGATTGAGTACTTAGCCGGAGCCCATCCGAGGATCTGGAGGAAGGAGAGGTGGAGGAAGTGGGTGAGATCTGCACCCCACCAGGTGAGTGTCTGACACCCCAGCTTAAGGTAATCTATTTATGCCTACATATTTCTAAATACATCTTTATTCTAAAATTTTAGGTGATGTTCTGGTTGTGGAAGGGCAAACAGCGGACCCATTTACCACCAAAAGTGCCCAAAGAGTAATTGGGCAGATCATGGCCTGGAATGGGCACATTGATGAAATGCGCAATCGGCTAGACAGCATGAGAAATTGACTGGATACCATGCAGTAGGAAATGAAGAACATGATTGATGTTTTGGGGAGAATCAAATCCCTTTTTCCCTAAAACACAATCGATCATGTTCTTCATTTCTTTTGTAAATGAGAACATTGTTCTTTTTTTATATTTTTTTTATATTTTTATCATTTTTAAAGCCAAATTTTGAAGATACAGATGGTGTGTCAACATGTGCTATCTGCCATCAGGGGATCTCAATGTACGTGTTTTGTGTTTGCAACCCCTTCCTCATAATGGCAGTAGGTGAGAGGAAGGGATTGCACCCACAAAACACGTCCATTGATCCCCCACGATGGGAGATAGCACATTTTGATGTTACCCATTTGGACTCCCAATTTGTGTTCATCTTCAAAATTTGGTGTTTACATGGGTGACATCACTTGCAACTTTTACATGTTGAACTTTGTAAGTTCCAGAGTTAAGTATGTTAGTTTTATAAAAAAAAAACTTTTTTAAAAGACAAATTAAAAAAAATGCAGAAAATACCAGAAAATAAATAAATAAAAATGTATATATATATATATATATATATATATATATATATATATATATATATATATATATATATATATATATATATATATATATATATATATATATATATATATATATATATATTATATTGTTCACAAAAAAATCTATTGAGTAAAAAATAAAATAATAAATAATAATAATAAAAAATAAATAACACCAAAAAAATACAAATTGAATGACGTTTTAAAATGCACATGTTTGAGTGTGTAAACAGTAAAACATTTAAACAACAACAATGTGTGCGGCTTCTTATTTCAATACTCAATACCAGTTTTGTAATTCCTTTTGTTTTTTCAGTGACAAAGGGGCTTATTTACTAACCTAGGAGACAGGCAAAAAGAAAAAGCAAACAAGAAGAAAAACTGGAGATTTTATCATAAAAAATATTTTTTCATTAATTGAAATATTAAATAGGTTCTGGCATTGCAATGGCCAGACATGTCTGTCCCATACTTGACGGGCGGTTTGGGGGGCCAAGCCAGTATGGGCAGTATCCAGGCCTGTGAGTACAGATTCTGCAAGTCCGGCCTCAGGCCCAGCTGAAGTAATATATGTTTGAGAATGTTTGAGAATGTTTTCGTAATTTTTTTTATAGTCCACCATATTGATGGCTGAGAGAAACAAACTCAACCGGCTGGCCATTATCCTGAAGGTATTCTCCACAACTCTTCTCGCTCTGGCCAGCCGGTAGTTAAAAACCCTTCTCTCTGGGGTGAAAGTCCTTTGGGGGAATGGCCTCACCAGGTTCTCGCCCAGACCGAAGGATTCTTCTGCGATGAATACAAAGGGGAGTCCTTCAATGTTCTCGGCATCAGGTGGCAATCTCAGGCCACCAGTCTGGAGATGCTGGCAGAACTCCATCTGGGCAAACACTCCTCCATCTGACATCCGGCCGTTCTTCCCTACTGCCACATACATAAAATCATATTGTGCCGACACCACCGCCATCAACACTACATTATGGAACCCCTTGTAACTGAAGTAGTAAGACCCCGAAGGGGGTGGTGGCACAATGCGAACAAGTTTCCCATCGATCGCCCCTCCACAGTTGGTAAAGTCCCAATGGTCAGCGAACTGGGAGGTCACAGTATGCCATTCCCGTGGCATGGAAGGAAACTGTGGAGTCAAACAAGAAATAAAAAATTATAAGTACTTTTAAACATAACTTTGCAAGCGGATTACACAAAAACATTATTGCACAACAGTATAACATTTTTTAGAAGTAGTATTTTAAAAACTCAAAAATATAAGGCCCACTTATCAGATTTCTCACCCCTTCTGATGGCCCATTGATAAAATTGTATGGGGGGGTGGGGGAAGGTTCTAAATGATTTTAAGACCACACAATACACTTGGAGACATTTGAGGGGGTGGGGAGGGTTTTAAATTATTTTAAGACCACACATTACACTTGGAGACATTTGAGGGGGTGGGGGAGGGTTCTACATGATTTTAAGACCATACATTTCACTTGGAGACATTTGAGGGGGTGAGGGGTTCTAAATGATTTTAAGACCACACATTACACTTGGAGACATTTGATGGGGTGGGGGAGGGTTCTAAATGATTTTAAGACCACACATTACACTTGGAGATATTTGAAGGGGTGGGGGAGGGTTCTAAATGATTTTAAGACCACACATTACACTTGGAGACATTTGAGGGAGTGGTTCAGGGAAAGCAGTACAATGGAGCTGACAATATACATTGTTAAAGGGACTAGGCTATAGGTGTATATGGGCCCAGGATTGCATGCTGGGGAGGTTAGTGAAGGCAAATAAGCATGTAGGCCAAAAAAGGAGTATACAAAATAAAAACATGCATGCATGAAGATAAAGGGGACATTCACAGCATATTCAAATCATGGTAATTAGTTAATGATGAAATACAAGACATTAGCAAAAATTAAATACATATCATGTAATGCTAAAGGATTGAACTTACCTTAACATCGTCCTTCTGCAGGACCTGAATAATGGCAGAACAAGTCTCTGGGATAATGATCCCCAGAGCCTGGGGGGAGATGCCTGTCGTGAACTTAAGGTCCTGAAAGCTTCTCCCTGTCGCCAAGTACCACAACGTAGCAACTAGCCTCTGCTCCGGAGGGATGGCTTGCTGCATGCAGGTATCCTGCCTGCTGATATAAGGGGTCAGCAAAGCCAGTAGACAGTGAAAAACAGGGTCCGTCATTCTGAGATAATTCCTGAAATTGTCAGGATTATTCTCACAGATTCTCACAGATCTCACAAAGCAAAGGCATACGTGAGAATTGGTCATGCTGGCGCAGCCATTCTTTGTTCATGAACTCCTCCCCACTCTGTTCATGGATTGGGCTCGGGTCAAAGCATTAACCCCAACACCAAGCCCCCACACAGCACGAACTCGAGAATGAGTACGTCCATGCACCATGGCTTCAAAATGGTCGGCTGGTCAAACAAACTTAAACTAACGCACTGAAGAACAGCAAGGCCTGTGAAGAGCCACCTGAGGAACAGGAACGAGCAGACCAGAATGGCCTGATATACAGGTACAAACTGACCAGCACGCACTGAAAACCAGATACAATCCCATAAGCACAAACTGAACGGCAGAAAACTATCGAAATAAGCTGAAGTCTGAAAAGCGCAAATTGTCTCTAACCAAACTTCTATTAACACAAGATAAACATGAGATTAGCAGACGGAGCCCAAAGGGGGCGTACTGGGGCTTGAACTTCCTTTTTCTAGTCCCATCATATGTGCTGTATGTCACTGCTTTGAAAACCGGCGGAATTTTGGAGTGATCGTGTGTGGGCAGGTCCGTTCGTTTGAAAGTCTGCCGGACCTCCGCTGCAATGTCTGTCGGAAAGACTGTCGGACCTAGTCCATCGAAAAGTCCAATCGTGTGTACGCAGCATTAGACATTTGCCATGAGAAACCTCTATTCCTATTCTGGAGGCAATTGGAAACATTGGATTTACCCTAACTTTTAGTCCTGCTGACACTGGTGAGGCGAGTGGTGATCTGAACAATTAGAGAAAGGTAATCTCTCTAATGAGGGCACAGACAGCAATAAAAAGCTGACACTGGTTTTACTCCTGACCACTTGTGACTAGTAAAAAACGTTTTTACCTTTAGTTATACCATGATCTGAGTGAAGCATGACAAAGATGTGTTTTGGATGTATTTTTGGAAAAAAAAAGGAACAAAAGAAAAAATGTAATGCACTAATGCTGTGGTAAACAAACCCTTCAGTTGTGGAACTAATCACAATATGCATCTGTCTTTGAGAGCGATGCTTATGGCTGTAAGAGTCTTGCAATGCCTAATGGGGCAGCAACAGCTGGAGGTCTGAAGTTTGCAAAAGTTCTTGTACCTTTCAGAAAGGTAAGCTTGAGGACCAGGATGTTATGCTGATTTGTCACATGATGCAGCCAAATCACCTTAAAGCGGTAGTGAACTCAAATAATAACAAAAACATTTCCCCTGGAAAGTAATGTTATAATGTGCTAGTATGCATCACATACTAGCACTTTATGTGATACATACCTAAAAACAAAGGCCTCCTGTGGCATGCTGTCACCATTGAAAGGGCTTCCATCTTCTCTCTGGGTTTCTGGGCTCCGGTTCTTTGATGATGTCACTCATGCATGCCAGAGTCACTATTTATGACACAGGGCTCTGAAGGAATGTCCCTGGGGGCTTCACAAGTAAATATCCCCTAAACGGTGCACGTTTAGGAGACATTTTCAATACCTACAGGTAAGCCTTATTATAGCCTTACCTGTAGGTAAAATGAAAAAAACAAAAGGCCTTTACCACGACTTTAAAGGGACTATTCATTTTGGGTAAGCTTAATTCTAATACTGGTTGATAGGGTAAGCAAAGTAACAATGCACAACATTGCAAAGAGGTAAAAACAAATTGTATTCCCCATTATTCAAAATGATTTGGGGCTCATTCACACCCTGTGCAGAGACCTATGTTGTTTTGGACCTGATAAAGACAAGTCCCTGCAAAACCACACAGTAAGCAATTGTTTTCTATGTTCCCCACATAGAAAACCCAATGTCATTAGCGCTATGGTGCAATGTGGTAGGTAAAACTCAGACATGCTTCATTTTTCTGCAGTGCATTGGATGGCTCCAGAGATTACCAGACTACAGCTCAGTGCATATACCTGATGTGAGGAGACCTGAATAGAATGTATGCCTTGTACACTTCCAATAAAGTAAAAAAAAAAAGCATGTGAACAGTGTGATGTGCTGGAACAGTGCAACATACTACTCCCTCTCTGCCCAGCAAAACAGTACCCTGCATGCTAATATTTTAGAGCATTTTAGTATGGGAAGAGTGAACAAGTCCATAAGCTCAACTGAAGTCACAGAATGAAATGCTCTATTGCACTAACAACCTACAGAACACTTTCATAGTTTTCCATCTCCTGTTACAGCAGTTGTGCTAGATGTCTAAATGTGACATGGTAGTCTTATAACCACAACTGCAGCAAGTCCACATTGCATGACTCCAGATTAACTTTCTTTGCAAACATTCTGCGAATCTGCTGCAAGTTCTGGTTCAGTTATGTTGTGCAATAGTCATCCCACCACAGAGGTCACTGTGACTTGCAGAGCTCTTACTGTAGACTTGTTGTAGTACTTTGCTCTTGCTAGAGACTTGACAAATTTGCTACAAATTGGAAAAGTGTTGATTAGAACTTGTGCTGCAAGTGCTTTCCACCATTGCTGAGTCAAACACATTTATTAATCAGTGCTTAGTAACAGATCTGATGTGACATGCTCTCTTCCCTTTTTTGAAATACCGGTCTGTGTGGGAACTTGGGGTAAGGGGTGTGGCTGTTACCCAGCTTTGCCACCATAGAGTCCTGGAGTTAGAGGACAGAATTTTCACTAAAAGGACATCTCAAATCTTTTCCAAGGAAAAAGTCACAATGTATTACGCTTGTAGATAAAGAACTATAAAGACCTACAAAGTTTAAAGCCTCGTACACACGATCAGACTTTCCGACAACAAAACTGTGGAATTTTGTCCGAAGGGTGTTGGCTCAAACTTGTCTTGCAATTACAAACATAGTGATGTAATAGATGTACTGTGTGTTTTTTCAGCTCCTTAGTGCCGCCCTTTGGGCTCCTTCTGCTAATTTTGTGTTAGTAGAAGTTTGGTGAGTGTTGATTTGTGCTTTTCTTTCCGCATTTTTCATTTATCGCTTTTCATTTTGTGCTTTTCAGTTCATTTTTGAACGCCCGTTCGTCAACCAGACATGTTGCGGAATCGGAGGAGATAACATGTTATTTATTATTGGCCTTGGAGTTATTGCTTTGACACAATTTTTTCGGTTCAATAATGATTTAATTTGATACATTTTCTATATTTTTGGATGCTTAGAATGCACTTTTTGGTTATTTTCTATTGGCAGTTAGCATGTCTATTTTTTTTTAAATGCACAATAAAAAAATTGTGGAGAATAATACTTGCCTATTTGTTTTACTTCAAATGACAGTTTGGAAGTAGGCAGTTTTATTTTTTTTTAAATACAATGTAAAATTGACAAGGGACACCAACATAGTTGTATCTTTGTTCTTAAACACTATGGGATAATGGTGTTGTGGTAACTTGCACAGAAAAAAAAAAAAACATAATAATATTATTCTTGATATCACAAAAATTAAAAGCCTTTGAAAATTTGTTTGCAATAACTCCAACGTTGCCCTTTAAGAGGCAGCTTGCAGGCGTGCGATCATCTCACAGTGAGGCAGAATGGGGAGATGCTAATGTAAACAAGCATCTCCCTGTTCTGGCTAATGACACTGCCACTGATCAGCGCTCCCCGTAATCGGGAGCGATGATCAGTGACGTGTCACACACAGCCCCTCCCCCCACAGTTAGAATCACTCCCTAGGACACACTTAACCCTACAGCGCTACCTAGTAGTTAACCCTTTCACTGGCAGTGACATTTTTACAGTAATCAATGCAATTTTTTAGCATTGACCACTGTATTAATGCCAATGGTCCCAAAAATGTGTCAAAATTGTTCGATGTGTCCACCACAGTCACAATAAAAATAGCTGATCACCGCCATTACTAGTAAAAAAAAAAAACTTTTGTGCAAATAAATCAATAAATGCTTATTGTGATTTTTTTCCCCGCAAATATGTAGAAGAATACGTATCTGCCTAAACCGAGGGATTTTTTTTTTATATATATTTTTTGGGGATATTTATTATAGTAAAAAGTAAAAAATAATACGTTTTTTTTTCAAAACTGACGCTATTTTTTGTTTATAGCACAAAAAATAAAAACCGCAGAGGTGATCAAATACCACCAAAAGAAAGCTCTATTTGTGGGGAAAAAAGAACGCCAATTTTGTTTGGGAGCTGCGTTGCACGACCGTGCAATTGTCAGTTTAAGCGACGCAGTGCTGAATCGAAAAAGTGCTCTGGTCAGGAAGGGGGTAAATTCTTCTGGGGCTGAAGTGGTTAAGGAAGAGGAAAATTGTGTGCTGCATTTTGAGATTTCATAGTTTTCCACGTCACAAATGTTAATTCTCTATTATGAATGCTAGTTTACAAGACTGACCACTTTTGCTTCCGAGCATGCGTGTTTATACTTTGGACTTTTGTCCGATGGACCTGTGTACATACAATCGGAGAATCCGACAACACACATTTGTTGGCGGAATATTTGAGAACATGCTAGCCAACATTTATTGGTGGAAAGTCTGACAACAAATGTCCGATGGACCCTCCACACGGTTGGACTTACTGCCAACAAGCTCACATCCAACATTTCCCTTCGGAAAATCCGATCGTGTGTACGTGGCATAAAGCTAAATACACACTATCAGTCTTTTTGCTGAGTTTTTCCTTCAGATTTGCCAAAACCATATAATATGAGGTCAAACCTTAGGAGTTTCAATTTGTATGCAATCAGGTAGGCCCTTGCACTACATGGTTTTGGTAAACCTAAAGGAAAAACTCAGCAGAAAAACTGATAGTTTGCATGGGGCTTAAGACTTTAGTTGGTATTTTTTATTTTTTTTCCCATTTGTTAGCCCAAGCTACAAAGAGAAAAAGGAAAGGGAATGATTGATTGCTAAAGGCAACACAGACACTTCTTCCCTCAGAAGCTTTGATAAGTCAAGCCCTGTGCATAAGATTCTATGGAAAGGAGAATTATAGAGGGGCCCTTTAATCACTTGCCTACTGCTGTCAGCAAATATACGTCAGCAGAATGGCACAGCTGGACAAAGTAACATACCTGTACGTTACTTTGAAATTCCTGCTGTGCACATGTGCGCGCCTGCCACAAGCTCCATGACTACGGGACAAGGGGACTCTATCTCCATGGGGATACCCGCAATCGCGTCACAGAGCTGAAGAACGAGGAGATGCCGATGTAAATAGCATCTCCCCGTTCTGCCTAGTGACAGGACACTGATCGTCTGCTCCCTGTCATTGGGAGCAGCGATCAGTGTCATGTCATTGCTAGCCCACTATCAGATTGTCTGCTGACTTTTGTCTTCAGATTTACCAAAACCATATAACATGAGGTCAAACCTTAGGAGTTTCTATTTATATATGCAATCAGGCAGGCCCTTGCACTACATGGTTTTGGTAAATCTGAAGACAAAAAACAGCAGAAAATCTGATAGTGTGTATGGGGCTTTAGAAACACTCCCCCAGGACACACTTAAACCTTGATCGCCCCCTAGTGGTTAACCCATTCACTGCCAGTGACATTTTTACAGTAATCAATGCAATTTTATAGTATTGATCGCTGTGTTAATGCCAATGGTCCCAAAAATGTGTCAAAATTGTCAAATATGTCCACAATAATGTTGCAGCCACAATAAAAATCACTGATCATTGCCATTACTAGTAAAAAAAAATGAATAAAAATGCCATAAAATTATCCCCTATTTTGTAGACGCTATAACTTTTGCACAAACCAATCAATAAACGCTTATTGGGAATTTTTTTATTTACCAAAAATATGCAGAAAAATACATATCGGCCTAAGAAAATGTTGGACTCCGCGCTTAGGATCAGAACGGGTTGCTGCCCCCCCAATAGGCTCCTAAAAGGAGCTTACAGATAATATAAAAGAGAGATGGGCCTAAACTGAGGGGAGAAAAAAAATTATATTTTGGGGATATTTATTATAGCAAAAAATAAAAAAGAATGCGTTTTTTTCAAAATTTACACTCTTTTTTTGTTTATACAACTGCATTGGTGATCAAATACCATCAAAAGAAAGCTCTATTTGTGGGGAAAAAAGGACGCTGATTTTGTTTGGGAGCCATGTCACATGACCACGCAATTGTCAGTTAAAGCGATGCAGTGCTGAATCGCTAAAAGTGCTCTGGTCAGGAAAGGGGTAAATCCTTCCGGGCTGAAGTGGTTAAATACACACAGTATATAATACACAAATAGGCATGGGTTACACCTCCAAAGCTACCTAGAGACATTATATTTAACAGATGAGCCTAAATATTACTGTCAACAGACTGCAGTATAATTTTACTCATAGTGCACATAATGTTTATCAAATCGGTAAATGTTTGGTAATTTGAATTCAATATAATTTAGCATAAAAAATAAATATTCAATATTTCAATTTATGTATCTTTTAGTTAAGACATTGTTGCATACCTAAAGCTATCTCTGCTTAGAAAGCTATTAATCATATCTTTAAACTACAAAACAGGCATTAAAAGTATTAGCCTCCATGTTGCATGCCTGAGCGCTTTCAATTTATTGAAAATTCAATATACATTAGTATGTGGGACTGGGGGCTTTAGAAAGCCAGCTATTTTTATTGCCTCCCTGCCCAGTGAACCAAGAGATGCGATTGCAGCTAATGGTAATTTGAACACATTTGCTCATAACCGAAATGAAATATGAAAACGGCTGACAAACACACACATCTGATGTATTCGCAATCACTCGGCGGTAAACCTAAGATAGGGGAAAAAAAAAAAAGATTTTACCGGCGCATCATTGCAATCCCAGAGCTCTGACTTTGGAGCAGTCATCCTCAAACTACACTGAGTCATATTCAACACAGCTAAAGGCTATAGCTATCATGCAGTTAACTGTATATAAATATATATTGTGCATGTATTAATCCTGGGTTCTTTGTAAGATCTGAATAAAAGGAAAATTAAAATTGTTGGTAGTGAAAAAATATTTTCAAGGTGGAATATGCTTCAAAAATCACATCTACCATCCTCTCCTCAGCTATTGCACAAAAAATGCTATTATGCACAATATTATTGTTAATAAGGATAAATAAAAATATAATAAAGGAGGCAATTGGTAAGGCTCTATTAGCATAATAGCTGCATGTGAAGTCTTCTTGGTAGATATTTTCATTATTAACCACTTAACAACCGCCCATTGCCGATTAACGGCATCAGGGCGGTTGTTTAACTCTAAGAGGCCGTTAATTAACGGCCTCCTAGAATTCTGCTCTCGCGCGCCCCCCTGGGGCGCGCACACGAGAGCATCCGTGACCGCTGGGTCCAGTGGACCCGGCGCATCACGAATCACGGTAAACGGCCGCTCATCGCGGCCGTTTACCACGTGATCGCTCCGTCAAATGACGGAGTGATCACTTGTAAACAAGCCGGCGTCATGTTATGACGCCGGTTCCTCCCTCCCCCTCTCTGTACCGATCGGTACAGCGGAGGGGGAAGAGATCGGTGTCAGCAGCGATGTGGGCTGCATCTGCAGTGCCCACATCGCTGCTCACCGAAAATTAACCCCTCAAATCCCTGCAAATACTCTGCATTACTCTGCAATTCCCTACAAATACTCTGCATTACTCTGCAATTCCCTGCAAATACTCTGCATTACTCTGCAATTCCCTGCAAATACTCTGCATTACTCTGCAATTCCCTGCAAATACTCTGCATTACTCTGCAATTCCCTGCAAATACTCTGCATTACTCTGCAATTCCCTGCAAATACTCTGCAATGCCCTGCAACACTCTGCAATGCCCTGCAACACTCTGCAATGCCCTGCAACACTCTGCATTGCCCTGCAACACTCTGCATTGCCCTGCAACACTCTGCATTGCCCTGCAACACTCCGCAATGCCCTGCAACACTCCGCAATGCCCTGCAACACTCCGCAATGCCCTGCAACACTCTGCAATGCCCTGCAACACTCTGCAATGCCCTGCAACACTCCGCAATGCCCTGCAACACTCCGCAACGCTCTGCAATACCCTGCAACACTCTGCAACACCCGCCAATACCCTGCAACACTCTGCAATGCTCTGCAACCCCCGCCGATACCCTGCAACACTCTGCAATGCTCTGCAACCCCCGCCGATACCCTGCAACACTCTGCAATGCTCTGCAACCCCCGCCGATACCCTGCAACACTCTGCAATGCTCTGCAACACCCGCCAATACCCTGCAACAATCTGCAATGCTCTGCAACACCCGCCAATACCCTGCAATGCTCTGCAACGCAGTACTCTGCAACACCATGCTCTGAGATACCCAGCCATAGTCGGTGATACCCTGCAATACCCAGCCATAGACATCTCCCGCCGCCCTCCGCCCTCCGGTGCTTCTACCGAATCGCTAATACGATCAAAGCCAGAATCTTTTTTTTTTTCAGGCTTCCCAGCTTAGAGGTGAGATGTGGGTCTTATTGACCCCACATCTCACTGTAAAGAGGACCTGTCATGCCATATTCCTATTACAAGGGATGTTTACATTCCTTGTAATAGGAATAAAAGTGATCAAAAAAATTATTTTTGGGGAAAAAAATGTCAAACTAAAATAAATAAAGTAAAATGAACAATAAAAAAAAAATGTTTTTTTTAAAACGCCCCTGTCCCCATGTGCTCGCATGCAGAAGCGAACGCATGCGTAAGTCCCGCCCACATATGAAAACGGTGTTCAAACCACACATGTGAGGTATCGCTGCGAACGTTAGAGCGAGAGCAATAATTCTAGCCCTAGACCTCCTCTGTAACTCAAAACATATAACCAGTAAAAAAAATGTAAATCGTCGCCTATGGGGATTTTTAAGTAGCGACGTTTGCCGCCATTCCACGAGCGTGTGCAATTTTGAAGAGTGACATATTAGGTATCTATTTACTCAGCGTAACTTCATCTTTCACATTATGCAAAAATTGGGCTAACTTTACTGTGTTTTTTTTTTTTTAAGCACAAAACAGTTTTTTTTCCAAAAAAAAGCATTCGAAAAATTACTGCGCAAATACCGTGCGAGATAAAAAGTTGCAAAGACCACCATTGTATTCTCCAGGGTGTTTGCTAAAAAAACATATATAATGTTTTGGAGTTCTATGTAATTTTCTAGCAAATAAATGATGATTTTTACATGTAGGAGAGAAATGTCAGAATTGTCCTGGGTGCTCCAGAACGCCTGATGGCGCTCCCTGCATGTTGGGCCTCTGTATGTGGCCACGCTGTGTAAAAGTCTCACACATGTGGTATCACCATACTCGGGAGTAATAGCAGAATGTGTTTTGGGGTGTAATTTGTGGTATGCATATGCTGTGTGTGAGAAATAACCTGATAATATGACAATTTTGTGAAAAAAAAAAAAAAAGTAAAAAGAATCTTGATTTTGCAAAGAATTGTGGGAAAAAATGACAACTTCAAAAAACTCATCATGCCTCTTACTAAATACATTGGAATGTCTTCTTTCCAAAAAGGGGTCATTTGGGGGGTATTTGTACTTTTCTGGCATGTTAGGGTCTCAAGAATTGAAATAGGCCGTCAGTCCTTCAGGTGTGATCAATTTTCAGATATTGGCACCATAGCTTGTGGACTCTATAACTTTCACAAAGACCAAATAATATCCACCAATTTGTACTTATTTTTACCAAAGATATGTAGTAGTATAAATTTTGGCCAAAATTTATGAAGAAAAAATTTCTAATCTGCTAAATTTTCTAACAGAAACAAAGAAAAATTCGTTTTTTTACAGAATTTTCGGTATTTTTTCTTTTATAGCACAAAAAAAAAAAAACCCAGCGGTGATTAAATACCACCAAAAGAAAGCTCTATTTGTGTGAAAAAAAGGACAAAAATTTCATATAGGTCCAGTGTTGCATGACTGAGTAATTGTCATTCAAAATGCGAGAGCACCGAAAGCTGAAAATTGGTCTGGTTATTAAGGGTGTTTAAGTGCCCAGTGGTCAAGTGGTTAAAGGTATAATATTCTTGCTCTGGCTATAATTTAATCATTTGCAATGCAATCATTTGTGGATTTAACCCTTTCCCACCTACCCAGCATCCCTCTAAAAAGTTCTGAACACCAGGGTTTAAAAAAGAGCATATGACCACTGTGATTGGCTGTCACAGTGGTAATGTGATCAGAAGCTAATTCCGCTGGCTACTGGTCATTGGTGGGGACCATACGTTGACTTTCACAGCTTGCTTCCTATCCTGGGAGTGCTCAGTAAGTGAACTCTTTAGCCCCTTACACATTATCAGTTTTTTCTTCAGATTTACCAAAACCATATAATATGATGTCAAACCTTAGGAGTTTCAATTTGTATGCAATCAGGCAGGCCCTTGCACTACATGGTTTTGGAAAATCTGAAGGAAAAACTCAGCAGAAAAAACTGATAGTGTGTATGGGGCTTTAGTATAGAAACATCAGCCAGGGACTGACCTCAGAGATATATAAACTTTTAAACTCCTATGATATGGTCTCTCAGGGGAAACATAGATACATGCGTAGGTGGGAGGATCATTTGGGAGAGGAAATAACTTCTATGGTCTTGGGCGGCCAGGAGCTCTATGTGCACGCTCTATAAGGAGAACACATACAAGGTGCTCTTTTACTGGTATCTAACACTATCTTGCCTATATATCCATTGGCCTCAGATCGCTGTTGAAGATGTCTCCAGGACCGGGGCACATTGTATCATATCTACTGGAGTTGCCCATTCCTTCAACCTTATTTGCAATCAGTCAGGGAGCTTCTCCGTCTGCTGTTTGAGGTGGATATCCCTCTCACACCCACATTTTTCATATTAGGCCCCCCTAAATTACCCAGTTTGGCTAAAAAATTGGCCACACATATAGTAACAGCGGTTAGATGTCTAGTGGCCCTTCAATGGAAACAACGTAATCCCCCAACACTTTCAGATTTTTATACCAGGATCAAGGATGTGGAGGACATGGAGTCCATATCGACTAGATTGAGAGACCGAATAGATCTACACTCTGCGACATGGGATCCTTGGCATCGACGGATGGAGCCACCCTGAATCTATGAGCCACTATGTATTCTTCTACATATTTTTGGTAAAAAAATAAGCATATATTGATTGGTTTGCACAAAAGTTATAGCGTCTACAAAATAGGGCATAGATTTATGGCATTTTTATTATTCATTTTTTTACTATTAATGGCAGCAATCTATGATTTTTAGCAGGACATTGAGGCTGACAGATCAGACACTTTTGACACTTTTTTGGGACCGGTGACATCAATATAGTGATCAGTGCTAAAAATAGCCACTAATTACTATAGAAATGTCACTGGCAGGGAAGGGGGTGATTAAGGGGTTAACTGTGTTCCCTGGGTGTGTTCTAACTGTAGGGGGGAATGGGCTACCTAGGACATGACAGAGATCGCTGTTCCCAATGACTGGGCACAGAAGATCTCTGACATGTCACTAGGCAGAATTACCTTGTTTACATGCCGTAGACAGTTCCTAATTCAGCCTCTACACTGCGATCACAGTAGCCAGTGAACATCGAGTCCACAGGACTCGCAGGCACACTTCCACGGCACACGTCCGCTAGCCCCCTGCACAGACTGACATACACCTATGACGGTTTGCACAGAAGAGCCAACCTGCCGCAGTATAATGACGGCAGCTGGTCAGAATTTTTTTTTAAATGAGAGTAAACTCCCATGCATAATTTGTACCTATAAGAAAGCCTATAGTAAGGCTTACCTATTGGTACTGTAAATATCTCCCAAATGTGCACTGTTTCAGAAATATTTACTGTACATGCAGTCGGTAACATCACTGACGCATTCGCTCTGAAGGAACGCCCACCCGGGAGTTTGTGAACCTAGAAGGAAAAGCTTGAGAAGATGGATGCCTTGTCAGTGGTGACAGCTTTCCACTGGAATGCTTTGTTATAACGTAAGTTTCTCATAATGTGCTAGTATGCAGATCGGTGCATACTAGCAAATTATGGCTTTACCTTGCAGTTTCCAGAAAAAAAAACACAAGGTGGTTTACTATCCATTTAAAGCCCACTCTGTTGTGTGTGTAGCAAGAGGTTAGACCATTGCATATTTAAACTGGGAGTTCTATACAAAAGAATATTGTTTGCAGAAGAAATATTAAAATTTCTTGACTGATACATATGAAATATCCTGTTGGATAGAGTAGTTTGGATTTTTCACTACTTTCTCTATCAGTTACAATGGTCACAGGACAATGGGACAGGGATACTAATCCTTCTCTACTCTAAAGTATAAAAATAAAATTTTGGCAAGAGCTAAACTTTAAAATGAATCTTTGTATTCTCACAACTCCACCTATCACATGTATATAAATGGAGATTAGTTGGTATAAAGAAAATCTTAGGAAAAATATGCTTATAAATAAGCTTTTAAAATACTAAAGGATAACAGCACGTGATAGTTGCCCAGTTGCTGGTACACAAATTCCTATACAGCAAATATCCTGATATAATACTTATGTAAAGTACTGTACATTACGCTTTCCTTTTTCCTTAGAAACTGCATTGCCCAGTGTCTGGTATTCAAGTACCAAAGTACTAAAAATCTCTGGTAGTACAAGGCGGCCGTGATCGGGACATCAGTCCCGATCACGGCCAGCTTATCAGTGCCCACCTGCCCCCTGCCAGTGCCACCTAAATAATAAAAAAGTGCCCCCCATCAGTGCCCATAGTGCCACCCATCAGTGCCCACAGTGCCACCCATCAGTACCCACAGTGCCACCTATCAGTGCCCACAGTGCCATTTATCAGTGCCCACAATCTGCCTCAACAACAGTGCTGCACCCCAGTGCCACATATCCATGCACATCGGTGTCATCTACCAGTGCCCATCCGTGCCCATCAGTGTCGCCCATCAGTGCCCAGCAGTGCCACCTATCAGGGCCACCTATCAGAGCCACCTATCAGTGCCCATCAGTCCCATCTATCAGTGGTATCTATCAGTGCCCCTTAGTGCCACCCATCCATACCACCCATCCCTGCCACCCATCAGTGCCACCCATCAGTGTCATCTTATCTGTGCCCATCTGTGTCGCCTTATCTGCGCCCATCAGTACTGCCTTATCTGTGCCTATCGGTGCCACCTTATCTGTGCCTATTAGTGCCGCCTTAAATGTGCCTATCAGTGCCCACCAGTGCAGCCTCATCAGCGCATTTCAATGAAGGAGAAAAATGACCTGTTTGCAAAATTGTATAACAAACTATGAAACATGATTTTTTTTTTTTGCATCTTTTTTTGTTTGTTTAGCAAAAAATAAAACTCCCAGCTGTAACTAAATACCACCAAAAGAAAGCTCTATTTGTGGGAAAAAAATGATAAAAATTTCATTTGGGTACAGTGTTATATGGCCGCGCAATTGTCATTAAAAGTGCATCAGCGCTGAAAGCTGAAAATTGGTCTGGGCAGGAGGGGGGTTTAAGTGCCCAGTAAGCAAGTGGTTAAATAAATTGCAAACCACAATGAAATCGTACATCCAAATCGGCTTTGAAATTGCTTTAACTCAGCATAATTTCAAAGCTGCACTGGTGTAAACCAGGCTTAACCTATCTGGACATCATATGATGTAGCATCCCATCTCATCTCATAGCATAGCATCTCTGAGCTTGGTAAAAAGCTTCTGACATAGGCTCTTTATCATGTGATCAGCTTTGTTCAATCACAGATGATCACGGTATAAACAGGAAGAGCTGTTTATTGGCTTTTCGTCCACTCACACTGACAGCAGAGGAGAGCCAATCGGCTACTCTCCTGACAGAGGACTCTGCACTGATAATCAGTGCATTTATTATCAGTGCAGACCAGTGTTGCCAACTCCCCAAAGTAAAATTGACTGGAAAGATGCCGAAATGTACAAACACCACCAATGTTTTACTGGCAAAAAAACATGAAATTTACTTTTTCTTACTGACACTGCAAAAAAATACCTAAAATCAGTGCCAAACAGTGCAAATATCAGTATTTAAACTATAAACATATATTAGCAATGTGTTTAAGTTAGTCACTTGCCAACCAGCCGCTGTTATTATACAGTGGCAGGTTGGCACTATCCCGCGAGCTGTCGTAGCTATACGTCAGCTCCTTCAAGCATGATAGCAGGTGCCTGCACTGCGGGGGTGCCGATGCTCATAGCCAACGGTCACGATGACCGCTGGCCACAAGTGATCGTGGGCACGAGAGGCAGAAAAGGAACGTGTGTGTGTAAACATACAAATCCCTGTTCTGTGAGAAGAGACAGATTTTGAGTTCCTAATAGCTAAGAATCACGATCTGTCATCTCCTATAGACAGTCCTATTCCCCTACTGTTAGAAACACACACAGGGAACACAGTTAACCCCTTGATCGCTCCCTTGTGTTAACTACCTCTCTGCCAGTAAAATTTTTACAGTAATCAGTGCATTTTTATAGCACAGATCGCTGTATAAATGCCAATGGTCCCAAAAATGTGTCAAAGGTGTCCGATATGTCTGCCGTAATGTTGCAGTCCCAATAAAAATTGCAGATCGCCACCATTACTAGTAGAAAAATAATAATAATAAAAATGCTATAAATCTGTCCCCTATTTTGTAGACGCTACAACTTTTGCGCAAACCAATCAATATATGCTTATTGTGATTTTTTTACCAAAAATATGTAGAAGAATACATATCAGCCCGAACTGAGAAAAAATGTGCTTTAAAAAAAATGGGGATATTTATTATAGCAAAAAGTATAAAATATTGTGTTTTTTTTAAAAATGTTGCTCTGTTTTTGTTTATAGCGCAAAAAATAAAAACCGCAGAGATGATCAAATACCACCAAAAGAAAGCTCTATTTGTGGGGAAAAAAGGACCATCAATTTTGTTTGTGTGCATCGTTGCACGGCCGTGCAATTGTCAGTTAAAGCAATGCAGTGCTGAGTCGCAAAAAATGGCTCGTTCATTCAGCAGTCAAATCTTCTGGGGCTGAAGTGGTTAAACAAAAGTAAAAAAACATATTTCTCCATTGACATGAAGGTCTGGTTACTATAACCCAGCCAGCACAGAGTTCTCCCTTACATCAGAGTCTGCAGAATTCCCCCGTACAGTGAAAGGGAACTCTTATGTAAAGAGGAACACTGCAGATCATGATCTAAGGGGGGACTCTGATATAGAGGGGGGGCTCTAGTGACCAGAGACCACCTTGCTTTCTCTTTACATCAGAGTTCCCACTTACATCAGGGTTCACAGACTGAGTTCCCCCTTGCACTGTAAGGGGGAATCCTGCAGACTCTGATGTAAAGGGGAACACCAGAAACTCTGATGTGAGGGGCACTCTGGTGACCGGGGACCACCTTTCGTAGAGTAAATATGTACTAATATAGGGGGGACCTTTATATCAGTGCCAGGGCCAGACTGAGAATAAAAACCAGCCCTGGAAAAAAATTTATACCAGCCCCATAGCATTATTATACCAGCCCAACAGCATAATGTCATTATTTTCTTGTTCATGAAAGGCCTCTCCACAGTCCACACACGTCTGACTTCTCCCATGACCCCCATCTTAGCGACACTCCCACTCTTGACTCCTCTTCAAACTCCCTCAAAGACTGCAGACAATGATATGATACGATATAAGAGATGTTCAGAGACTGCAGACATGAAACAAGAGATCAATGCAGTCTCACCAGTGCCCATCAAATGCCGCCTACCACTGTGCACATAATCACAGCCTGACTGTGCCCATAAATGCAGAGAGAGAGAGAGAGAGAGAGAGAGAGATGCATGCTCTGCAGGCAAAAATAAATAAATAAATGCACAATTATTTTTTTTTACCTGCAACATTTTTAAATTATTATAATAAATTAGTTCACTTTTTATTATGATTTATATTATTATAGTAAATACGTTAATTTTTCTAAAGAATCCATGAGAGAGAGAGAGAGAGAGAGGGGCTGCAATGGTGTGAGAGAGAGGAGGGGCTGCAATGGTGTGAGAGAGAGAGATGGGGGTACAATGGTGAGAGAAAGGGGAGTGCAATGGTGTGAGAGAGAGGGGGGTGCAATGGTGTGAGAGAGAGGGGGTGCAATGGTGTGAGAGAGAGAGGGGAGTGCAATGGTGAGAGAGAGAGGGGGGTGTAATGGTGAGAGAGAGGGGGTGCAATGGTGTGAGAGAAAGGGGGGGGGGGCTGCACTGGTGAGAGAGGGGGACTGTGTGGTCAGAGAGAGAGGGGGGCTCCACTGGTGAGAGATAGAGAGGGGGTCTGCACTGGTGAGAGAGAGAGGGGGGCTGCACTGGTGAGAGAGAGAGAGGGGGATGCACTGGTGAGAGAGAGAGGGGGGCTGCACTGGTGAGAGAGAGAGGGGGGCTGCACTGGAGAGAGAGAGAGGGGGGCTACACTGGAGAGAGAGAGAGGGGAGCTGCACTGGTGAGAGAGAGAAGGTGGCTGCACTGGACAGAGAGAGAGGGGGGCTGCACTGGAGAGAGATAGAGGGGCTGCACTGGAGAGAGAGGGGGCGGCCGTTCACTTCTCCTATGCCCTTACGACTGCATGCAGACTGAGACCAGTGAGCGGTGCTGGCACCGCACGGGCCAGATGGAAGGAGAAATAAAGCAGCACCATAGCGTTCTGACTTTCTCCTGCTCCTCCCATCAGGCACATCACTCCGCAGGTTCAGCCTGCAGTTCAGTGGGCGGCGCCGGATCAGAAGAGAAGGCATTGAATGCTGCCAGCACCGCAGCTGCTCTTTATATTACTAACAGCCAGGCAAGCAGCTCCGATGACCAAAAGTGGCCCTGAGTGCAGACGGCCTAGAGGGGCCCTAGGGGTATCCCAGTAGGCCAGTCCGGCCCTGATCAGTGCCCCTTATGCCCCGTACACACGAGCGGACTTTTCGACATCCAAACTCCGACGGACTGAGTCCGGCGGACTATCCGATCGTGTGTGGGCTGCAACGGACTTTAGCGAAGCTAAAGTCTGACGGACTTTAGAAATGAAGCATGCTTTAAATTTTCCCGACGGAACTCCGCCGGACCCGGTCCCCTTTGAAAAATCCGCTCGTGTGTGTGCTACTCCGACGGACTAAAACCGACGCTAGGGCAGCTATTGGCTACTGTCTAGGAACTTCCTACGTCGAATCCAGTCGTACGTAATCACGTTCGACTCCGTCGGAGTTTGGTGTGATGGTGTGTGGTCAAGTCCGTTCGGTCGAAAAGTCCGCCAGAACTCCGTCGGAACTCCGGCGGAACTCCGGCGGAACTCCTTTGGAGGTCTGTCAGACTTAATCCCTCTCGTGTGTACGGGGCATTACATTATTGTAGTCACTTCCCCCTTACATCAGCAAACCCTCCCCTCAAACTGACCTGGCAATGCTATCACTGACCTCCTCTCAGGTGCGGTGTGGCTCATCGCGCTGCGCTGGCGGGCACTTGTGGATCGGATCTTTTCCTGCGATTTACGCAAACTGTGCAGGTGCAGTTCTTACTCGCCGGTCACCACCATTTTTTAATGCCACATATCTGCTGCTACAGACATTTACGGGCAGGAGAAAAATGCCCTGTTTTTACAGGCTGCCCATAAATGTGCCCATCAGTGCCATCTATCAGTACTGCATATTAGTGCCTCTTCATCAGTGCCCATCAGTGCCACCTCATCAGTGCCAATCAGTACTGCCTCATCAGTGCCCATCAGTGCAGCCTCATCAGTGAAAGAGAAAACTAACTAATTTACAAAGTTTTGTAACAGAAGCAAAGAAAAACAGTTGTTGTTTTTTCAACATTTTGGGTCTTTTTTTATTTGGAGTGCAAAAAATAAAATTCAAGTGATGATCAAATACCACCAAAAGAAAGCTCTATTTGTGGGAAAAAATGAAAAAAATTATTTGGGTACAGTGTTGCATGACCACACAATTGTCATGCAAAATTGAAGTAGTTAAAGTATATCTGCAAATGTTTTTATTTATAAAGGAGAAGGAAATGGGTAAAGCCCCTGTCAGGCTTTTGTTTTCCAACTGGGCCCCATTTGGGAAAAATATACAGTATATATAACTTGTTTGAATTTAAATAGAAGATTTAAACAGAATATCGTCTCATGACTTTGTAAACATTTTTCACCTAGTCCCTGGCAACCTATTGGAGAATTAACTATAGTTTTATCTGTTAACTTTATCTTATGATACCCCAGTGCTGTTTATTTTCCTATAGAGATGAGTCATTCCTAATTAGCCTACTGACCTGGTGTATAAACAAACTAAGAATCATTAATGTATTGGAATGGTTGTTTGCTTGTAAGTTAATTCAGTGACTTTATAATGAAGCAGTGGTGCTTATCATTGACTTTGAAAAATAGTTTTCATGAATGTGTTACTAGAGCTTATATAATCTTGTCCCAGCAAAAAAAAAAAAAAAACTAAATAAAAAAAAAAAAAAAATACTAAAACAAACACTTTTTATTATTTCAGTTAGTAAAAAAAAAAAAAAATTTAATGGAGCTTGTGTCTCACCTCCATAGTTTTACATTAAATAATAAGTCAAAACGAGATGTCAAAAACACCTACTAAGCTTTTTTTCAATGAAAATAAGGATGGAATATAGAGTTTTCAGTAATATGACCCAAGACCACTAGATTTATATTATTCAATAGGCTTCAATTTATATTGCTGCCTTTATGGGGTCAGAAATAAATTCTGTGTGACCCTTTTAGGCAAAATTTGCCACACTTGCCATGGAATACCCCCCCCCCCCCTCCTATGGAAAACTGTTAGATACTGAATTTGTGATGTGTGTCTTTTTCAGCCTCATTATCCTTGTAAATATGTAAAGATTCTTGTGAGAAACACATTTTAGGGCCTGCAAAAAATATTACATTTTTGGTTTCATATGACAATTTGGAGCAAATCCAAATAATAATGCCCCAAGCAGACAAAATTTGTTAGCATTTGTTTTAAACAATGTATATTGGTTATAAATATATTTTCCTTTATTATGATCTGGTCATAAAAGCAAATGTGTCTTTATTGTAATCAAGTAAATATGAAATATTGCATATGAACATATTGTAGTTCATCTATCCAACAGGTAGAGCTTGAAGCTTCTTTTTTTTTTCAGTATATCATGATATACATCAGTGGTGGGCAGTGGTAATTTTTTGTGGGGGGCAGCAGACAGTAACACCCCCCAACCCCCCCATCGGTCGGTCAGTCGGCGAACGGGTCTGGTGCACTTACCACATCTATGCAGTGCTCACCGGCAGCTCCCCTTGCTCGGCGGTGGCAGCTTTCCCTTCCTCTGCTCTTCATGGGCGTCGGCAGCTTCCATTTCCTCCCTCCTCCTCGGCATCTAATCAGGAGTCTTCTTTTTTAGGCCAACCGGAAAATGGCCGTATTGAGGATCAGTGTTACAACAGTGAATATTAATTTGCTGTTGCAACACCTGGGTGGGTTCATGGTGCAATGCTCTGCTCCACAAGCCCACCCTATTTTGATGCATATTAGAGCCTCTGGCTCTAAACAGGTGCTTCAAAAAAACACCCCCCCACTTTAATTCAGGTGCCCGGCATCCTGAAAGAGGCCGGATGCATGAATAGTAGTGGACGCGGAGGCCATGGATAGATTCATGCTATGGATGAATCTATTCATTATTCATATAGGGGGGTGGTGTCTGGGTGCCCTTAATGGATGGGCTGACACTGATATAAGTAGCCCTGTAGCTTTTTGAATTTAGTAGCTCAAGCTGAAATTCAGAAATACATACAAGGGAAAAAGTCAGATCACACAACACATCTAAAATGCTCAAGCTAAAATGCTGTTTTTTATTTTCCTTGCATGTCCCCCTTAGATCTAAAGCGATTTTACTACCAAGTGCACTTGTAGTGCAAAGTGGATTTGCCTTTCGTAAATAACCCCCAGAGTATCTGAAAGGGCATAGATAATACTGTGCATTAGACATGTGCAATTTGTATAGTTCCAAATTCTTTTTTTAGCAAATTTAGACAAATTTGTTAACTCAGAGATAAACAAATTTCAGAATTTTTTAGAATACGTGAACGTAACAAATACTAATTTATCTGAAGTTACAAATGATCCGTAAAAACGAATGCCGTATCTACACAAATGAAACATAACAAATTAATAATAATTAATAACAATAATAATAATGATAATAATAAAAACATATTATTATTTATTATTATTTCTTTCCGTTTGTTTAGATGCAACATTTTTGATTTTGGATAAATCATAACTTCAGGTAAATTTAAAAGGAAATTTCAATACCTATAATTTAATAGTTAGTTATTATTAGTTAGTTAGTTATTGTTTCGAATGTTTGGATTTTTGGATTTTCATTCTTTCTTATTTTAGGATTTTTTTCTTTTTTATTTTGGGATTTTTGAATTTTCAGATTTTCGAATTTCCGAATTGTCGTGTTTTCAAATTTTCAAATTCCGAATTTTCAAATTTCTGAATTTCCAAATTCCAAATTCCCGAATTCCTATTCTCCAAATTTACAAATTTCCGAATTTTCGAATCCACGACTTTCTAATTTTCTAATTTATGAATTACGAATTTTCAAATTTACGTATTTTTGAATTTCAGAAAAAACAAATGATATGAAAACGAAAAAAATATTTGGCAGTGCACATATCTACTGTGCATTCTATTTAGCAAACCTATTAAGCTCTGGGAATCTTTTGTTTAACCACTTCAGCTCCGGAAGGTTTTGCCCCCTTCATAACCAGCAAATTTTTTGCTGGTTAGAACTGCTCTACCTTTAACCATTTAACCTCCAGAAGATTTAACCCCCTTCACGACCAGGCCATTTTTTGAGATATGGCACTGCATCATTTTAACTGGCAATTTTAATTAACTTGCATTGGTTTTAGTTAACAATGGTTACTCTGAATGGCGGAGCACCGATGAGATAGACTCTACCGTGTTCCGGGTATGAGACTCACATGTTAAGGAGGGACATAGTTCAACTGGGCCAGCAACAAAGTAAAGTGTATGAAAAGATGAAGTTCAGCTCTTTGTTCTCAAACAAATACATACAATGGTTGGTGACAAAGTAGCAGATACTTATGAAAGAATATTTTTTTGTGCCTATGGAATGTTAGGCTACACGGACACTAGCCTATACTGGCAGCTACTAAACATGAGTTTTGGAGCTTTTGGCATTTTTTTGCCAAAGCTCTAAAACGTAGCTACATAAAAATGTGCACTTATGCTAGTGAATGAGGTGATGTGTGCTGACTTCTATCATCCAATCATGTATGGGCAAAAATCCTTCTTTTTTTTTCTTTTCTTTTTTCCCTTGCACACGATTGCATTTTTTTTTTTGCAAAGTGAATTTTTAACACATTCATTAAGGTAATTAAAATTACTCTTGCTAAGTGCATTTTCACTTTACAAAGTGAACATGCTTTACTCCTTTAGTAAATCAGTCATACTGGGAATTATGTAGTTATTCTAATACTTGACATGGTATTCTTGCACATGTGGCTCATCCTGATGAAAGCGACTCTAAATTGCTTTACATGACTCAGTGCATAGATAACATTGTTAGTGGTTCCAATTCATAATGCTTACTGTATATTTCCACATGAATTCCCGCATCCTTACTGATTAATATGTTTAATTGATTTAGTCTCTAATAGAAAAACTAATTAGCAAAGTGGGCTGTCCAATTATTTAACATGGTATTGCTATTTGAATATAAAATTCATCAAGGAAGATGATGCAGCAAAAAAGTTGGGGCCCAAGAAAGGTCAATTTGTTTTAAATTGCTACTTATATGTTCTGTGTATAATGTGAGGTATAGATAATGTAGGTTATTTCTGTTTTTTCTATGTGCCTATGTTCCACATGTGTAAGATAGTTAATAAAATGTTAAAATAAATTAAATGCACTTATGAAATGCATTTGCTTTTAAGACTTATATGAAAAATAAGGTTTCATTCTAATGTCACATTTATACATCCAGAAAGTTAGGAACTGGTGTGACACAACTGTAATATAGATTTATTGGTTCCAACACTAATTCTATCTTCCTTTCTTATTTTTAGTTATGACTATGAAAGAGGAAATAAACATGATAAACAATTATATTTTAACCCTGAGGCACATTTCTCTAAACCAGATAAACTGTTGTTCACTTAAGTGGGCGTTGTTGCACTTGGGGCTTCTATGATCGCCCACGATAGGTTAAAATTAATTTATAGCATACAAATAGAGATTTTACCTTTAAGTACAGAAAACATTTACTATATGGAATGATGTTTATTACATTCTGGAGGATACTCTGGTAGGTTGACTTGCCAGTTTGACAATGCTGTAAAATACAGCTCTCACTAGTACATAGATTATATAAAGTCTTGTAAGTACACTTCAGCCAGCAAAGTAAGTTGTAGTTATTTATTATTTAAAATTTATAAAGTAGATCTAAGCCCAAACATTAAAATCACTAAAAGCTTATGCTTGGTAATGTGAACCTTTAACCCCAGCTCACCTAGGGCTCCCTGCACTCCTGCCCTCCTCTGCAATATAAATCAGCACTTTTTTTTGCCTGGTCCTGACCCCTCAATGCCATTTTTGCCTAGGTGAAAATGACATGTCCCTGTTCTTTAAGCTTCCTTGGACCCCATGTCAAAAATCCCAGGAGGCTTCAGTGGTAGGGACTGACAGAGGCCTGTCATTGGAAGCCAGCTGCCTGAACTTTGAATAACTATAATGCTCCCAGCAATCTCTGAGGACAACATAACCACACCTCTCTATGTTGAATAGGAGAGGGATAGGATAAGGTTAGTACTACAGTACCAACTTTTTCTGTTGACCTAATACAGAATGGTGAGTGAGAGTTAATGCCCTTAAAAAAAGCCTAATAAAACAAAACAAATTTAGACATCGTATCTAAGGATTGATAGGTCACAGTGCATGTGCAGCATGTAAGTTTCATGTATTATAAATTCCATTTAAAATTAAATCTATGAGGACTATGAGGACTTAGGCTACTTTCACACCATACTGCACATAAAAACTCATTGCAAATGCATTTGCATTATTGTGCATTTAACATGCATTTTTATGCACAGTTTGTTTTGTTACATTGTGTTTTTATGTGTGTTGACACACAAGTCAAAATACTTAGAGCATTTTATGTTTTAAAAGATGAATGCATGAAAAAAAGTATAAAAATCCACTAAACCTGAAGCACCAAATAGCATTGAAGCCTATAGAAGATAAATGTTGTTATTTTTTGTTTACCTTTTTTCCAGGCTAATATACAATCTTTTAGTAAAAAATGACATGGGTAGCTGAGCATTTTAAAACAATACTGTTCAGTAGGACAAGGGTCTTTTAGTGGGTCCTATAGTGGTAAAAACAAAAAAGTAATATATGGCAGCTTACCAATGAGTCCACCTCTTTTGAGGGCAGGATGTGCAGATGTTGTGTTTATCAACATGGGGGTAGGGTACCTTGTAAGGGGGAACCACCAGCTCTTTCAGTGTACTCTCCCAATGTTGAGGTCATATGGCTAGGTATAGTTTGGGTGAGCACTCTCACCATCCACTTTCCTGGCCACTCAGGCTGAAAGCCAAGATAAGAGCATTTTATTACTTTTTAGGGGGACCCACACTTTTTCTTCTTTTATAGCATCAGCATACCATTTAAAAATGTCAGCATGGGGTCTACTGAGACCTAATACAATTCTTTTCTGGGCATGTGTCCTAGGTAGCCAGAAAAACGTGTGTGTGTTTGTGGGGGTAGGGATGTGAGAATGAGGCCCCTTGCCAGCCACAACAGGCCAGATGACCTCAAATTTGGGAGGGTACCTTGTAATAGGCAAACCTCCCCCTTTAAATGCACCAAGTGTTGATGTGTTAAGACAAAGGCCTTATCCCAAAACACTTTCCTACAAATGGTATCTGGAGGGTCTGCTGGGTGTGAAGCACAGACAACTGTGGGCCACTAGGTCAGAACCAGATGCACTCAGCAGACAGGAACAAAGCCATAAAAAAACAATAATCCCCAAAAACAAAATTCTATCATAAAATAAATAAATAAGACCGTAGCAGCTGTTGCAAAGGTACTAAAACCCTAAATAAGGAAGTAATAAGGATAAACAGCGCTAGCAGATTAAATTGGTGACATATAGTGAACCAAATTTAAAAAAATCAAATTAAATAGTGCCAAATATGAAAAAAGCACAATCAAATGGTGCCAAATATGAAAACGCATTCAAACAGTGATAAATGATTATAAACAATGCTAAGTGCTTTCCAATAATAATTCAGCATTAGTGAATGATATATTAAACCAAAAAGTTCATATAGTCATAAGTGCTTTTTGATGGTACTTCAGTAGATTTGATTTCAGTTGGATAATCTCCCCCTAGGTGTGTCCACTCATAAAATATGATCGACCCTTAGGGAATTTACCTACCCTTTGGTGCCGAAAAAAATGGTTAAGAAATGATACTACTCAAATAATACAAAGTACAAAATTAAGTGTCACTTTAGTGCAGAGTCCACATATGATAGTGTTCCACTGAAAAAGCAATCCATGCTCCAGTGCTCCAACAAATGTATCACTTCACTCAAAAAAACAACACTCGGTTTTTGATCCTAAGAGCCGGTTCACACAGCGGGCGATGCGAGGCGACACGACTCGCCTCACCTCGCTCTCGCAAGTCGCCCCCGTTCTGTACAATGGAACCGTTCTGAGAGGAGCGAATCGAGTCGCTCCGACTCAGAAAAAAGGTTCCTGTACTACTTTTGGGCGACCTTGGGGCGACTTGCATTGACTTCTATACAGAAGTCATCTGCAAGTTGCCGCTGAGGTCGCGGCAGGTCGCGGCGAGGCAAGTCGGAGTCGCCTCGCCTCGCCTGCAGTGTGAACCGGCCCAAAGGGCCCCACGTGGTAATGAACTCACCAGAACCTCTGGACCCTTTATATCTAAATGTGTCAAAGTGTGCCTTAAGTAATTAAAGTCTTCTCCATTACATCTGTCCTTCAGAGACAGGGCCCAATATACAAGAGGGATAAATTCTGCATGGCTCAAGCCAGGGAATACAAGAATCACAACATAAATATATAAATAAAACAATTCAACGCTTGTATTGGTTGGTCAAGTGCAAAAAATGAAGTCACTAGCACTAAAATTTCTGATACAGAATTCACACAAATATACAATCCAAATAAATGCAGCACTTAAAGTGAAGGCAAACAATATGAAAAGTACAGTAGAAATTGCCTTAAAAATGCACAAAAAGTCAAAATAGCCTATTAACATATATAAGTGGATAAAATTCTCCAAATCATGCTATTGTGCTTCACGTAAACAAACAGAATATGCTGTGAACTTACAAAATAATACAAGGAAAAGAACGTGTTTTAAGTCTAATTATACAAAAAACAATATTCTATCAAAAATATTATTATTTGCAGCAGCCCATATGACACATATGTATTGAAGTGTCTTTGCGGCCTCCAATATATTGGCCGTACAATGTGTAAACTTTCAATGAAGGTGGGAAAAACATATAAACAACATCTGAAAGGGATATAAAAAAAACATAGTGTCTCTAACCATTTCAGATTGGTACATAAAAGGAATTCTAAATAGCTTACCTTTTATGGTATAGATAAAATTAACAGATATTGGAGAGGGTGCAACTTAAAAAGGGAGGTTTTGCATAATTAAAACCATTGGATCTGTGAATTAGAGACCCTTACTCCTAAAGGCATAATTATAGAAATTGAACTCAACTTCTTCTTTGAGAAATATTGCTTACATGGCGTTTACACATTATATTTATTATTTATATTTATTCAGTTTTTAGTCGAGTTTTATTTTTTTAAATACTCAAGGACATATTATATCACACATGTCTGTAGGTTTTAAAAGGCTTACATTTTTTGTTTCATTTATCCACGAGATGGCAGTACAGCATAGCTCTGATTGCAAAATAAAACAGTTATAATTTTGCGTGTTTTAATATATCATACATTTTATAATTAGGTAGGGTTTTAGGGTAATTGCATAATGGTAGAGGATGGATTTTATTAAATTCTTGTAAAGTTTATCCAGTGATAATGAATGCTACCATCTGGTATGTTAATTAAGAGTTAATTTGGCAATGATATATAAACCACAGTAAATATGGTGTCCGAGAGCTTGTTAATGATGCCCGGTATGCGTGAAACACTTTGAGGTGGGATTATAGGAACATAGACGTCTCTTCCAGTTATGTCACATCCTTTCCATGGAATGCTTGCTGGTTCTGCTAATCTAGAACAGCAATGGTATTAACGGTAGCAGCAGCTGTGATTCTCGGTGGGCATACTAGGTGTCGGGGGGCACCATTTTATGTGGGACTATATTGGTTTTCTTTTTATTGGCCATTTGTGGAATAAATGTGTTGGGCAATAATGTCTGTGTTGTATTTTTTTTGTTCCCTGGCTTGAGCCATACAGAACTTTCCCTCTTGCATGTGAGGTCCTGTCTCCAGATAATTGGTGAAACGGAGGAGCCTTTCATTACATTAATTGTACTTTGACTCATCTACATATAAAGGATCAAGAAGTTCTGGTGAATTCCTTACCACATGGAGCACTTTTGGATCAAGACAATGAGGAAGGCAGATTTACTAAAATTGGTGCACACAGAATATGGTGCAGCTGTGCATAGCAACCAATCAGCTTCTAGGTTTTATTGTCAAAGCTTAATTGAACAAGCTAGTAAAGAGAACAATAGTAAAGACATTTTTTTTATTAGTGGTGACAGAAAGAATTAAAGGCTACGTTCACCTTTAGTTACATGTTATGCCCATATTTAGGGCCTGGCATGTAACATGTTACTAATTGAGAAGCTCCAACATCCCCTCCAAGTCTCAGTTGTGACTCCACCCACCCAGCCACATCATTCATTCACAGATTTTTGTGAATGGAAGTCCTTCAATTAGAGTGCTGATGAGTGCTCTAGGTAGCTAATTGGTCCTTTCTGTCATTCAGTAACTGCCTGCCCACATGAGGTATGGCTGGACAGCTACAGTAAACTAATGCCCCATACACACGGTTGGATTTTCTGATGGAAAATGTTCAATGGGAGCCTTTTGTCAGAAATTCCAACCGTGTGTAGGCTCTATTGAACATTTTCCATCGGAATTTCCGTCACACAAAATTTGAGATCTGGTTATCAAATTTTCTGACAACAAAATATGTTTGCATAACTTCCAATCGTGTGTACACAATTCCGACGAACAAAGTGTCACGCATACTCAGAATAAATTACAAGACGGAAGCGCTCGGTCTGGTAAAATTACCGTTCGTAATGGAGATAGCACATTCGTCACGCTGCAATTTTTTATAGTTTACTGCAGCGCATTCTCTTCTTCTTTATAATGCTAGAATAAGTAAGTTGTTCTGCTGCTGAGTTATGACAAACTAATTTCTTTATTATTTCTCATGAATAATATTAATTTTGTTTTTCGTCAGATCTCCATAATTATGTTTATTATTATTTTTTTATCAAGATCTGCATTTTTAATTTTACATTTTTTCTCTAGTGCTCTCCATAATATTATTTCACATTCATATTTACCACAGTTACCACAACACCATTATTATCTTATATTTTTTAATCTCAAGAAGGTTGGTTGGTGTTGATGTTCCTTGTTAATTTGACCGTGTATTTTTAAAATGTATCTGCCTACTCACAAGCAAACTGTCCTTTTAAAACACATACAGTAGGTGCCGCCGAAGACTGGGCCACCGCTAGTAAAAGAGCTGGAAGAAGAAGCGGTGGCCCGGCAAGAAGTACCGAAGAGGGGGACAAGACCCCCAAAGTCGAAAGAAGAGGGAGGCGATGAAGAAGAAAGCCGGGCTCTTCCGCTAGCAAAAGAGCTAGCAGAAGATAGCGGAGGAGTCCGGTGAGAAGACCCGCGAAGACGGAAGACCCCCGGAGCTGTGCAATAAACTATTTTAACCCTTGTGTGTTGTGTTTTTTTGTAAAATTTTTTCACAGGTGAATGGGTAGGGGTACATTGTACCCCATACTCATTCACATAGGGTGGGGGGGCCGGGATCCAGGGGCCCCCTTATTAAAGGGGGCTCCCGGATTCCGATAACCCCGCAGACCCCGACAACCAATGGCCAGGGTTGTCGGGAAGAGGCCCTTGTCCTCATCAACATGGGGACAAGGTGCTTTGGGGTGAGGGGGCCACGCGCCCCCCCCCTTCCCCAAGGCACCCCCAATGTTGAGGGCACAGGAGGGGGGCGCTCGCTCGTCCCCACCCCCTTTCCTGGCCGGTCAGGCTGCGTGCTCGGATAGGGGTCTGGTATGGATTTTGGGGGGACCCTACGCCGTTTTTTTCGGCGAAGGGGATTCCCCTTAAAATCCCTACCGGACCTAAGGGCCTGGTATGCCTCCCAAGGAGGAACCCACGCCGTTTTTTTTTACATTTGGCGTGGAGTTCTCCCTTAGGATTCATACCAAACACAGTGCCTGGTATTAGCGGGAATCCAATTCGGATCCCCGCACCAGTGTCAACCCGGCCAGCGATGCTTGTCGCTTATCAGGAAAGGAAAAGAAACATTTTTCCTTTCCCGATGCGAGCCAGCTCGGCGCTAGCTCCCGCGACGGAGCTCGTAGGGTGTCAGTCTCGCCGCTAGAAGCGGCGAGATTGACACAATATCGCAGTCACCTACTGTAGCCAAATATTTTTAAAAAAGAAATAGCCATTTATTCTGGGTCATAACAAAATAAAAAGGAAGGCAACGCTGGAGAAACTGGTGAAATTTGCGAAGACTTTGCAAGACACAACACAAGACAAACCCTAATGTCAGATGAAACTCTAATAATCTTGACCAAATATAGGCCTCAATGTATAAGCAGTATAGGCCAATGATGCACGAAGTTAAAATTGTACCTTAGTTATAATGATCGTCGCTTCCGTTACTCTGTCCTCTGCTCACAGATCGTACGTACGAGGCATACACACGTTTCGCTTTATGCACACTGTGCATGTGTGAAACTCCGCCCGCCCTTGACGTTCTTTCCAGTATATTCCCCTGCCCCTTCTCTTACGGCGCAGTGGGAGAGCACATGGCGGAGAGACAACAGGAACAGCAAAGGAGAGCAGCAATTACGAAAGGCCGAAGCCATGAACGTCCCAATCCCGGAGGAGATTTAAGGCCTCAATTATGTCCTTTATAGAGATGGTACAGAAAGATCAGGAAACTGTTTCTAAAAAGTAAGTACTTGTGTGTTCCTATTATTATTATTACATGCATGCTGCTCCATGCGCTTTTCTTACTGTTGTACAGTTCAAAATGGCAACTTTCATGTTCATGGGCACAGTAATCGGCCGTAGGAAACATTGTTTGTTCGCCCACTTATGAGATGTTTTTGGCAGATGCAGGTTAACTACATTTGTTCCGGCCTATTTGTGATAAAATATGTTTGTTGTCGGGGCGCATGCGCGGCAGCGTCCAAGATGGCCGTGTAGACCGGGAGCTCGTGCCACCCTGGTGTAACGACCGTCGCTACAGCAATCCGAGCCCTCGTTTCAGCCCGGGAAATATATCAGTCGGCTGTGGACACTCCCGGCTACCCTCAATGTCCTCAGCTCACACCCGCAGGTGCCTCACCCCCGCTCTGAACTCGGCATCAGCACAGTCTGGCCAATCTAAAATGACCGCTGTCACCCCACGAGGCCTGCCCTGCCTGGCTGACTCCATTGTGGACCAAGATCAGGAAGCATTGCCGCTCTCCACAGCTTTGGATGCCACAGTGAATAACCACCTGCTTGAGGCCCCCCTCACCAGCATCAACAGAATCTCTTATAGGGCGGGGTTCTTGGAGAGGGTGCCCTATCTCCACAGAATGACGTGCTCCACAGCCCTGAGCCATGGGACACAGATGCCAGGGACCCATCCCTCTCCCCCACTGACTTCCCCTCCATGATGGCTGCATTCTCCCAAATGCTGACTAGAGGCCTATATCAAACAGCAGCACAGATCACAGCCTCTATACACGCTGATCTGCAACTGATAGGAACTAGGATTGAGGCGATTGAACATAAATCTGACCAATCGACTCTGCGTATTAACCAAAACACGGCTAGGATCCAAGAGCTCCAAGACCACCTGGAGATTGCTACCGCAAAAATTGACGACCTTGAAAATAGGTTGAGATGCTATAATTTCTGAATCAGAGGTCTCCCCGAATCTATTAAGGGCACCCACTCAGCGGTCCAGGATTTCATCAAAAGCTTAATCCCTAATATTCCAGTGCCTTGCATGGAACTGGACAGGGCCCACAGAGCATTGCAACCTCCTCGCCCTGATGGGCTCCCGAGGGACATTATAGTGAAACCGCACTATTATGCAGTTAAGGAGGAGATGATGAAGCTATCCAGAGCATCGGACAATCTGTCTTTTATGGGACATCCGATCCAAATCTTCACCGACCTGTCTCCATATACGGTACAAAAGAGACGAGCACTGAAACCACTGCTTCAAGTTCTGGCAAGCAAAGTGATCACCTACAGATGGGCTTTCCCACTACGCCTAAACTTTACGTTTCACAACAGCTTTTCCACATTCCAGGAAGGAGAATGTCTTTTATTACAACTTGGACTGATCTTTCAGGAATTACCACAGACCTCTTCGCCTAGGGGAGCACCGTCCTCCAAACGCCCATCTCCTATGAGTCCCATGACGCAAATGTGGCAGAAGCAACTGCCCAAGAGATTGAGGGAGTCCAAGCTGACATGAACTAGCTCCTGGACTTTTTACATCTAATCTTAATTTGCCCCCTTTTGGATTGAACTTAGAGACAAACTGTTACCTTGAAGAGGTGGCAGTGGGGCTTGACCTACCCTGAGGGTTCCACAGGACTGGCCCTTGGATCCCTAAGGAACTTGTCTACAGTGGCAGTTTGAACTCAGCACTATCTTGTCCCCATTGGGGTTGTGTTTTCTTTTTTTATCTTTTTAGATTTTTTTTCTTTTTTTATGCATGCCTTAGTTCCATCCATGCTTGTCCCCGGGGGGGGGGGGGGGGGCGGTTTGGTCCGCCTATTACTTACAGTACCCACATTTTTGCTCCGACAGGGTTCAGACTTTCAGATTGATGCACTGTGATCAACAAACTCCACGGCAGGGTTGACTGGGGTGGGCACAATGCGCCTCCCTCTGACTCCAAAAGGGGAACTTCAGTTTCTTCTCCTACCGGGGTTAGACTCCAGGGTCGTCCTGATTTTCATCTGGGTTGGGTACAGGCAGAGAAGTGTTCCTGCCTGACCCTAGGGGGTTTGGGTTTGTTTTGTACGATGCATTTTTTCATACATCTTTCTTCTTTTCCTTTCTCTATCTTTACTCTCAATCTCCTCCCCCTCCCTCCCCCCTCTGTCCAATTCTCACAGCTGCAGGGTCTAGCTGGATTTCCCTCGTCACTAACTTCCAGGTGATTCCTCAAAGGAACCAAAGTCACCTTCTATCTGCCAGGGACAGCACCACTGACAGGTAAGATCCTCTTGAACATAACACACCACCAAACACCACCTCATGACTGACACCACACAGGCAGAATTAAGAATTAGAATATTCTCTAATAATGTTCAGGGCCTTAATTCTCCGGTAAAAATACGCAAAATAATGCAACAGTTTCATGCACTGAAGGTGGATGTAGCACTGCTACAAGAGACACACTTCCCTGCAACATATAATCCCACTTTCCTCCACAAAAATTTCACTCAATTTTACCTTGCCAATGCGACTAACAAAACCAGAGGGGTGGCGATTTGCTTCTCTAACAAAATATGCTTTTCTCACGCAAAAACCATAAGAGACCCTGAAGGTCGCTACATTCTGGAACAATTAATAAGGAAATCTACATATTTATCTCTTACTACGCCCCAAATACCCACAACAAATTCTTTGAGACAACTCTGCAATCATTGAAAACCCATCTCCTCAGCGCAGTGATAATAGCGGGAGACTCGAATACCCCTTTTTTATCTCTCCTCAGACAGATCCAACCCCTTAAAACCTAAACCCAAAAGACCCCCTAAATGTAGCCTTCGGGTAGCGCAGACCATACAATCGGCTGGTCTGATCGACATCTGGAGGGAGATGAATCCACGCACCAGAGACTGTATGCACTACTCTGCTCCCCATAATACGCTCACCAGGATTGATCACATTTTTGTCCCACCACGTTTCATTCACGTTCATGTTGAATCCTCCAAATTTACGACACCTCCCTTTCTGACCACTCCATAATGGCGGTGACTCTTAGAGGAGGAACGGGTGAGAGGGGGACCTTTAGATGGCGACTTAATGAATGGCTCTTGAATAACCCGGCCCACTGCAAATTAGTTGAAACAGCCTTAACGGAATACTTCTCCGAAAACAGCACAGAGTCGATCTTGCCAGGCTCTCTGTGGGCAGCACACAAGGCGGTTCTGAGGGGGAGAATCATACAACTATCCACCCAGCTCAAAAAGGAACACACAGCAGAACTCTTACGGCTCATGAATGATTTTCGTCTGCTGAGTAAGCGCCATAAGCGAAACCCTGCCCCGGTTTAGCCTAGCTGAACTCGACAGGGCACGAGTAAAACTGAACCTCTTACTTACCACCTCCGCAGAAAAGCACCTGCGATGGACAGGGGCCCGCTTCTATTACCAAAAAGACAGAATAGGATCAAAGCTTGCAAGTAAACTAAGCCCAAGAATTCATACTATGGTCTTCCCCAAAATCAGAACTAAGATGGGCACTTTAACACAGAAACCAGTAGAGATCCTAAAATCATTCCATGACTACTATGAGTGCCTCTATGACAAAACTCCCCACATACATTCCGAAACAAGAGAACAGTTTCTCCAGAACCTTAACCTGCCTCTCCTACAGCAAACACACTGTGAGCTACTGGATAAACCCTTCTCATCAGCTGAAATACTGGAAGTCATAAAATCCTTGAAGTCAGCCTTGGCCCCTGGCCCGAATGGCTTCTCAGTCTGCTACTATAAGAAATTCGGTCCACGGTTGGCTCCCTACGTGGCCCGGTTCTTCAACTCCCTCCGGGATGGAGCCCCCTTACCGAATGACTCAAACAGTGCCTTCATATCGGTCATACCCAAGCCTGGTAAAGATACCTGTGAATAGTGATGGACGAACTTCTGACAGGACGTTTCGCGAACGCGAACCGCGAACGCGGCCGATAGTTTGCGATCTGTAACGTTCGCGGCGGGCCCCATTGACTTCAATGGGAGGAGAACTTTACAAACCTACAGGTCATATTTGCAGCCACAAAATAATTACTAGCTGTGCACACATAGTCCCACCACATGGTCAATGACATAACACATGTATGTGGTGAACCTGGGATCGACAACTACAAGCATTCTTTTTTTATATGGGAAATTGTGACAATTCAGGACTGTGGAGCGCATGAAGGCAATGGAGGAGAGGGAAGGTCAGGGTAGGCAAAGAAGAGGGTGCAGGAGATGATCACCAGCACTGTGATATAGAGCAATGACACCTGCACCGTGATAGAGTCATCTGACACCAGCACCGTGATAGAGAGCACTGACATCAGCAGCGTGACATACAGCAATGACACCTGCACCGTGATAGAGTGATCTGACACCAGCACCGTGATAGAGAGCACTGACATTAGCAGCGTGACATACAGCAATGACACCTGCCCCGTGATAGAGTGATATGACACCAGCACCGTGATAGAGTGCACTGACATCAGCAGCGTGACATACAGCAATGACACCTGCACCGTGATAGAGCGATCTGACACCAGCACCGTGATAGAGAGCACTGACATCAGCAACGTGACATACAGCAATGACACCTGCACCGTGATAGAGTGATCTGACACCAGCACCGTGATAGAGTGCACTGACATCAGCAGCGTGACATACAGCAATGACACCTGCACCGTGATAGAGCGATCTGACACCAGCACCGTGATAGAGAGCACTGACATCAGCAACGTGACATACAGCAATGACACCTGCACCGTGATAGAGTGATCTGACACCAGCACCGTGACAGAGAGCACTGACATCAGCAGCGTGACATACAGCAATGACACCTGCACCGTGATAGAGTGATCTGACACCAGCACCGTGATAGAGAGCACTGACATCAGCAGCGTGACATACAGCAATGACACCTGCACCGTGATAGAGTGATCTGACACCAGCACCGTGATAGAGAGCACTGGCATTAGCAGCGTGACATACAGCAATGACACCTGCACCGTGATAGAGTGATCTGACACCAGCACCGTGATAGAGAGCACTGACATCAGCAGCGTGACATAAAGCACGGACACCAGCACCGTGATATACAGCACTGACACCTGCACCGTAAGCAGCCCCAGGAGGAAGTCAGCATAGCACAGGGATAGTGGGAGCCCCCACATAATGAGCATAGCACAAAGATGGTGGGAGCCCCTCATAATATGCACAGCAGAGGTACAGCCCCAGGAGTAAGTCAGCATAGCACAGGGATGGTGGGAGCCCCTCATAATAAGCAGCCCCAGGAGGAAGTCAGCACAGCACAGGGATGGTGGGAGCCCCTCATAATGAGCATAGCACAGGGATGGTGGGAGCCCCTCATAATATGCACAGCAGAGGTACAGCCCCAGGAGGAAGTCAGCACAGCACAGGGATGGTGGGAGCCCCTTATAATAAGCAGCCCCAGGAGGAAGTCAGCACAGCACAGGGATGGTGGGAGCCCCTCATAATGAGCATAGCACAGGGATGGTGGGAGCCCCTCATAATATGCACAGCAGAGGTACAGCCCCAGGAGGAAGTCAGCACAGCACAGGGATGGTGGGAGCCCCTCATAATGAGCATAGCACAGGGATGGTGGGAGCCCCTCATAATATGCACAGCAGAAGTACAGCCCCAGGAGGAAGTTAGCACAGCACAGGGATGGTGGGATCCCCTCATAATAAGCAGCCCCAGGAGGAAGTCAGTACAGCACAGGGATGGTGGGAGCCCCTCATAATAAGCAGCCCCAGGAGAAATATGACACCGCTCAACCTCTTCAAACAGGAGGGTACGGGCATATAGTACGGTGTGCTTTTTTTGTACAAGGAAGTGAGCCAAATGAAGAAAGAAGGTCTGTGTGCTCGATTAAAAAAATTGTTTATAGACATATACATGGTCTACTGGTCACATGTCTTGAATTCCTCCGAGATCCATGCCTCATTTATTTTTAGAAATGTGAGGTAGTTAACACAGTCGTGAGCTAGGCGAGTACGCTTATCGGTCACGATCCCCCCTGCTGCGATGAACGGACACTGGACGAGGGGCAAGCCAATAGTTCGATTGCAAATTGGGCAAGCTCTGGCCAGAGGTCAAGCCTGCCCACCCAGTAGTCCAGGGGTTCATCACTCCTCAGAGCGTCCACATAGGCCGTTAACCTGATGTAGTCGAACACCTGACGGTCTAGGCGTTCCCTGATGCTGGATCCGGATGAGACCTGTCGATGGGTCGGCTGAAAGAATGACCTCATGTCATAAGTCACCAACACATCTTCAAACCGGCCTCTTCTTGCAGGCGCTGTTGGATTGGTACCCGCAACTCCTTCTCTGGGAGTGGGAATTGCTCCTCTGCCAGCGCACGCAAAAGCAGAATGCAGCATTTCTCGAAGCAAGGGCTGGAAGTGCTCCATTCTGACAGCCCTCTGTGACGGCGGTAACATTTCCGCCATTTTGTGTTTGTACCGGGGGTCTAAGTACGTTGCCACCCAGTACTGGTCCTTGACCTTTATGCTTTTTATACGGGGGTCCCTATTAAAACACTGGAGCATGAAGGCCCCCATTTGCACTAAACTGGAAGTGGTGTGGTGGCCTGGCTCCTGCTCTGGTGGCCTGGCTCCTGCTCATCATCAAGGATAATGTCGTCCTCTTCATTCTCCTCTCCCCATCCATGCACAACAACAGGGATCCCAGAAAGGTTTAAAGCATGCTCTTCTTGCTCCTCCTCATCCGCCCTGGCACCATCCTCCTCTGACTCCTCTTCAGACTCCTGTTGTTCACTTGTCTCAGATAGAGTAGCCCCCCCCGGGAATTCATCCAGCATTGCGACTTCCTCATCTTCCCACTCCTGCTCCTCCACAGCTTGATCAATGACACAACGCAATGCACGCTCCATAAAGAAGGCATAAGGTACCATGTCACTGATGTTGCCATGGCTGCGACTGACCAGTTTGGTGATCTCCTCAAATGGCCGCAGAAGTCTGCATGCGTCGCGCATAAGCAGCTACTGGGGCGGTGAAAAAAAACCCAGCTCCCCAGAACCTGTTCTGCCACAGAGTTCATACAGGTAGACGTTAACTGCACGTTTCTGCTGGAGCAGCCTATCAAGCCTATAGAAGGTTAAGTTCCATCGCGTCGGGCAATCGCAAATAAGACGTCTGGCCGGCAGATTGTGTCGCTGCTGAATGTCAGCAAGGCGAGACATGGCCGTGTAAGATCTTCTAAAATGGGCCGAGATTTTCCTTGCCTGCTGCAAGATGTCCTGGACCCCAGGGTATTTGACAACGAATCACTGCACGACCAAGTTTAAGACGTGTTCCATGCATGGCACGTGTGTAAATTTGCCCTGTTTCAATGCACTAAGCAGATTGGCACCGTTGTCACACACCACTTTACCAACTGTCAAATTAAGCGGTGTTAGCCACTGATCTGCCTCTGAACGCAAAGCTGAAAGGAGTGCCAGGCCAGTGTGGCTCTTGGCTTCCAGGCACAACAGACGCAGCACGGCATGGCAACGTCTCACCTGGCATGTCGTATAGGTTCTGGGGAGCTTGGGCGGCCAGCGGAAGAGAAACGCTAGCAGTGGAAAAGGAGGAGTCAGCCGAGGAGGAGAGGGAGGAGGATGGAGTAGGAGGAGGAGGGGAAGAAGAGCAAGGCCTGCATGCAATCCGTGGCGGTAAAACCAAATCTACACGGGTGCCATGGGTTACATCAGAAGGTTCACCCAGTGGGCAGTAAAAGTGATATACCTTCCCTGCCCGTGTTTTCTAGACCACGTGTCTGTGGTCAGATGTATCTTGGCACCGACACTGTGTGCCAGAGATACATTCACTTGCCGCTGAACATGGCCATATAGCTCTGGGATGCCCTTCTGTGAGAAATACTTCCTTCCTGGGACCTTCCATTGTTGTGTTCCAATGGCCACAAATTTTCAAAAGGCCTCCGAGTCCACCAGTTTATATGGCAGTAGTTGGCGGGCTATCAGTTCTGACAAGCCAGCCGTCAACCGTTGGGCAAGAGGGTTATCCGGCGTCATCATTGTTTTACGCTCGAACATTAGGCCCACGGAAGCCTGCCTTTTTGCAGAAAAACGTGAGCATGGCGTGATGGAAGGTGGAGTGGAGGACAATTGTGAGGAGAGAGGAGAAGGAGAGGTAGAATACGAGGCTGGACAGTGAGAGCCTGGAGTGTGGCTTTGTGTGTTCCATTGCTCCCACTGGGCTCGGTGATGGCAGCTCATGTGCCTTCTTAAGGCGGTCATCCCTAGGTGAGTGTTGGGCTTACCGCGACTAATGCATTGACTGCAAAGATTGCAGATGGCAACACTATTGTCAGCAGCGGACACGTTAAAAAAAGCCCACACTGCAGAGCCATGTGCCGGCGTCCTGGCAGCGCCAGATTTGACCGTACATGGTTGATGCCTCGCTCTTGATACATTAGCAGTCTGCTTTGTCCCTCCTGTGCAATGTAAGTTATTCCTGCTTCTCCTCCCTATCTGCTGGTCCATATCTCCCTCTGAACTCCCTCCTCTTCCTCTCTTGTGGGCACCCACATGACATCACTAGACACATCATCATCGACGTCACCTTCCCCACCGCTATAAGTAGAGATCTCAGAGTAGGCAGCAACACCAGTGACCAACCTCCTCCTTGGGCTGATCTGGGTACTGTCATCAGACTACTGAGTGGCGGTTGTTGCTACTTCCTCTTCCTGATCCAATGCCAAGAGTGGCTGCGCATCAGAAATGTCTTAATATGGATCGGAAAATTATTCCTGTCACTCAAGCGGAAGGTATGTGGTGGTGGTGGTGGTGGTGGTGGTGTTGTTGGTGGTAGTGTCTTTGGGGGTGCACATAGCAGAGAGTGAAGAAGAGGGTGCAGATCGAGAGGATGAGGAGGGTGCAGAAGAGTAAAGCTGATTGAGCCAGTCAACCAATTCTGGTGCTTCCTTTGACGTAATCGCACGCACCTTCTGCAATTTCCCATTTTGGCTCAAGCCTGTTGCTCCTGCCCTACCCCTACCACCCCTGCGGAAGGGCCTGCCTCTTTCTCTGCCTGTCATTTTTTAAATGACCCTGTGACAAAACTCTCAGTCCCTATACTGATAAAGGACTGCTGCAGAATAGGGCAGCAGTCAGCAGTAGTGCACCTCAACCCTATATATTGTGGACCTATACCAGTCCTTAAGGATTAGCAAACTGTACCTCACTCAACCCTATATACTCTTGTACGCTATACCTTACCAGTCCTTAGAAGGTCCTTTGTGGAACTAGTAGGTTGTGATTAGCAGACTGTACCTCACTCAACCCTATATACTGTAGTACACTATACCTTACCAGTCCTTAGAAGGACCTTTGTGGAACTAGTAGGTTGTGATTAGCAGACTGTACCTCAGTCCCTATACTCATAAAGGACTACTGCAGCAGAAGGGCAGCAGTCAAGTATAATATTCTTTCTATATTTGGAAGAAAGAATATTATACGTGTACAACCCTATTACCATACCAGTCCTGAAAAGGACCTTTGTGGACCTAATAGTAACAGCTACTGATTAAACTGACTGTCCCTCACTGCCATACACAGCTTCCTGTCTGTCCCTATTTAAACTGACAAAACACAGGCTGATGCAACAATAACTTGAATAGCACTCAAAACTATATCCTGTACTACTACACCATACCAGTCGTGAAAAGGACTTTTGTGGACCTAATAGTAACAGCTAATGATTAAACTGACTTTTCCTCTCTGCAACACACAGTGTCCTATCTGTCCCTCTCTCAGCACTGACAAAAGACAATCTGCTGCAACACTGACTTGAATAGCAGTGCCTCAAACCTATATCCAGAACTACACCTATACCATACCAGCCCTAAAAGAACTTTTGTGGACCTAATAGCTAGCGATTTGGGTCACTGCAGTCTCTCCCTGCTCCACACAGCAACCTCTCCCTATAGTGACAGTAGAAAGAATGTAAAATGGCCGCCGAATCTGGTCTATTTATAAGTTAGAGGGAATGTCCAAGTGTCCATGTGCTGTAATGTCTCAATTGGCTGTCCTGTATCACATGATGGATGTGTCACCATAGGTCAAAGTTCTTTTACACAGTAAACACGTAAGTCCGCCAGTCGAAAACAGCGGCAATAGTCCGCCGATCGGGCGGACTGCGAACAGCCAAAATTCGCCGTGAACTGACCGCCGGGCGAAACGTTCGGCCATCCCTACCTGTGAAGTTGGATCTCAAAATTATGACAAAGATTCTAGCAAACAGGATGTCCAGATTTATATCCAGCTACATACATAAAGACCAGGTGGGCTTCATCCCGGGGAGACAGGGACCGGACCAGGTGCGGAGGGCAATTGATTTGATATCCCTTCTGCATTCAGGATGGGCGGTACAGGAGGGCTTCTTGCTATCATTGGATCTGCAGAAGGCATTTGCTACTGTCTCATGGCCGTATCTTTTTGATATCCTAGCGCGGTGGGGGTTTGGTGCAGGGTTTATTAAGATAATGCACACCCTTTACGCAACCCCCTCTGCCCAGGTACGTCTATTAGGACATTACTCTTCGCCACTCGCCATTCACAGGGGCATGAGGCAGGGATGCCCCCTATCGCCCCTGATTTTTGCTACAGTGATCGAGACTCTGGCCATAGCAATTAGAGCAAACAAGAACATTCAAGGGGTTCTATGCGGACAAGAAGAGCATAAATGCACTCTCTTTGCTGACGACATGTTATTATTCCTAAGCTCGCCACTGATTTCCATCCCCAAGCTGTTTCAATTGCTCCGTGACTTCGAGACCATATCTGGTCTCCAGGTAAATGTTTCGAAATCCATCACCCTTAACATTACTGTGCCCTCACCGACCATTGCCCAACTTAAACAACACTTTACCTTCTCTTGGGCTACTGACACGATCTCCTACCTAGGGATTAAATTGACTAAGTGTGTTAAAGACTTACACAATGCCAATTACCCTCCCATTTTCCGAACCCTAGAAGCAGACCTCTCTAAATGGTCAAAGGAGGGTTTATCTGATCCCTACCTCAAATGGATTTTTTATAGATGGGCAACTCCTATCCTCATATTGATTAGTGGTTCCAAATTAATAACTACTGCCGTAGGGAACAGACACAAAAGATATGCTCAGCATCTTTCCAAATAACCGTTCTCCTTTATTATGACGCATTTGAAGGTTTTTATACACATGATTACGTAGGTATCACATTAATATTACAATTGTACGTTTATGGTAACAAGGGGCGTTACATAGGCAGGCTAATTCTAATCAGGACTCTAAAGAATGCAAAACATGTACTGAAAACATTATTAGTGCCGTGTGCACAGTGAGGGCATTGTGCAATACATATAAAATAGAATACAATTACATACAGAACCTACAAATTTCCATTACAGTTTCCTCTCTTTTGATCAATATTTTGATCACTAACCATACCTGCTATCACCTTTAACCTGGAACCTCCACACGCTTAGGTGGAGGTAGTCCTGGCCAAAGAGGCAAAAACTCCATTGTGGAGAAAATAATAGCTGAGAAGCTTTTTTCATTACAAAATGACTTTTCATTGTGAAAAACAGACATATTTACAGAGTACTGGCTGTACACTCCTGTGGCCAGAATGGCCTTCTAGCTTAATTGTTGGTATGCTGACTTATCAGCATATGTAAACACAGACAATTCTACATACAATGGAAGAGATACAAAAGACAAATATGATTTCAACATGGCTAAACTACTTTTCAAATATATATATATATATACCTTACAATTAAAGTAACTGAATCAAAAAGTACCCTAGACTGTGATCGCAAGAGGGAAACAAATCAAACACAGAGATTTCTTTAATTTAGTCATTTTTGCAGTGTCTGGTGTGGATCCAGGTGACTTTTCCTTCAAGTTTTGCAAAACTGTACATGAAATAGATGCTGTATTGAGTCTCCAAACATTTCCTGGATTGTTAAGAGACATATAAATGTCTCTTAACAATCCACAAGTAACCTGGCTTTAGTTTTAGATCCTTCCAAACTTTTAGGATCTGTAATTGGGGAGAAAACACATAAATGAGTTTGTTAAAAACCTTACAAGATCAGCAACATTCTCTGTGAGATCCGAATGGAGGACTTCAGCTGCTGAGACAAAATATAAGCAAGTGAGTAACACACTCCCAAACCAAATCCCATAGGGAGAGAGTCCAACATCAAACTTAGGAGCTTGATAAAATATAATAAAACATTCAGGCAAAAGTTTTCTAGTAAGGACTCTCCTATAAAAATGATTTCCTCTGATACTCTCAGTAGATTCTGCACTCTGTACTTACAAACTACTTCTGAGAACACTTTTTATTGTGGCCTTTGCAGTAGCATTTGCCACTGGACATCCAGAAAACACGTCCATACAAACAAAATACATACTCGTAAGATCCTGACTTGGGCATCCGGATATATCTTTTTGTTATATCTGGAAGGGATGTTCAGCTTTTGGTAACACCTTTGGTAACAAGTAAAACAAGAAGTGGTATGTTATAAAAACAACTGTGGAGAACCCTGGCTCTATCCCACGCTCATTTACTAAGGCAGCCATAACTACTTGTGACTGATGACACGGTCCATGTGTCAAGCTGAAGGGAAAAGAGTGTCTGGCAGACATAAATAATTACCTTTTTCGAACTCTTGTTTCGTAAGAAGTTGCAATCTGTGGACAACTTGTGCTTCTCGTTCTGGGGTCGTTAAAGTTGAATTATTAATCCCAGCTATACTGGGCCAGAACAAGGGTGGAATCTGTGAGTTGCATAGACCCAGCAAGTGTCCGGGGCTGTAAATGCAGCATCCTTAGAGTCGCCTGGTCTGCTTCCATATGTGAGTTTTACTGTTAGTATGGCTACCTCAGCAAGAACCTGGAAGGCTGAAAACAGCCGATCAAATTAACTTGGCATGCTTGATTGGTTTACCCGCCGAAGTAAAAAAATAAAAATTCTGGCCCTTAAAATGGAACCAAAAGCTCTCTATATCTTGACTATCTATATAAATATATACTCTTTTTATAGCTCACAGGCTTTGCTAAAAAAAAAAGCTCTGCTTCTTGAGCTGGGGAAAAAGGATCCAATGACTCTGAATACAGGGAATCCTTCTGGGTGATAAACTTCATCCTCGGTATAAAACCAGGAATAACACTACAAAAAAGTAAATACTCGGGTCTTCAGGGAGTGTGTCCTGCACGGGGCTCACAGCAGCTGATTCCCACGTCATCAGTTTAACACATGTGGTTTTCCTTTGTCTCCAGCCTCCTCCAATAGAGGCAATAAGGTGGTTGGATTCAAATGTACGCATTTTTCATTGTTAGTTTTGTACATAGACAAAACAAATTCATATTTTGAACCTTTCATTAGACAAACATTTAGTTAGCTATATATTTGCTGTGCAGAATGTCGGACCATTAAAAATGAAATATTCTACCAAAATAATGTCTGTAACTTTGTATAATAGCAACTTTGCATAAAGCTACAGCTCTGATATATCAGAGTGAACCCTTGATTACTGGGTCCAGCTTGCATAAATATAACAATGGCTTTTTTCTATCATGCTGTTTGTGTAAGAACTCCAGTTTCATGTTTCAAAAAGACAACTTTTTCCTGGCAATATTATAATAAATGATAACAATACCCTGCGGTCATGCAGAGATGTCCATAAATCCAAAATATTCTTCTACTTATACCCACTGCACTTACAAGGAAAAGAGGCACATCATTTCACAATCCACACATTCTGCTTTTGGATTTCAAAAATAAAAATACATAAAAACAAAAGGACCAACAATATGTATGATGGACCAGAAAGCACTTGGCCATCAAAAACTATAAACCAACTGGCTGCAGGCAGCATCTATCCTAACAGGGTGTGTGGACTTGATGTGATGGGTCTGTTATATTTACATTTTATTTATTATTACTCTCACATCATGGACCACACATCAAGTTATTATCAGACTTTAAGATTTCATCTTTGTAGAAAAACTTCTTATGTATCCCATCCATCTTGGATTTGTTAAACATTATTGTAGCTGTATTCCAATTAACAACCTCATCTTAATCTTTTTTTTTCTTTCCACTCAATAAATGTAAAATTACAAAATTGTTATCTTAATCTAAACTAATTAAATTTTTACCAATTTCCCCATTAACCTGGATTTCATTTCCAACCAAAGGTTGTCTAAACCAGTTTCAATATATCTATATTTATTAATAAAATTGTTAAACTCATATTAGAAATTAATACTCATATAATAATTTCAATATCACACACTAATATATATGCACATATAAATGTCCTTAAAGGGGGACATATTACTTAATTTTACTCAATTTCTCTCTTTTTTTTTTTTAATGCACTGTTTCCACTATCACAGGATATTCAATTAGTGTAAGACATGGTTAAATGTAACCTTCATTTTACCATGTTTGGAAAACAGATTCAAAAATAATTGTGATCACATTGTTTATCATTAGATTCGTTAACCTGGCACATTTTGTTATAAATGTTTTGTCTAAAAAACTGAAATTGGCATGGTGTCCTTCCAGCTTATCACCAACCTCTCAGAGGTTGGCATGCTTACACATGATTACGTAGGTATCACATTAATATTACAATTGTACGTTTATGGTAACAAGGGGCGTTACATAGGCAGGCTAATTCTAATCAGGACTCGAAAGAATGCAAAACATGTACTGAAAACATTATTAGTGCCGTGTGCACAGTGAGGGCATTGTGCAATACATATAAAATAGAATACAATTATATACAGAACCTAAAAATTTCCATTACATCCCTATTAAAAAATCTACCCTATCTAAATTTCAATCCAAGGTGGTGGGATTTGTCTGGGGAAAGCGGGCCCACCCTCTGGCTCGGGATGTCCTGTTCCGCCTTAAATCCCAGGGCGGTTTAGGGCTTCCTAACCTATGGCTCTACTACCAAGCGACACAATTGGCCCAGTTTTCAGCGATGTATGTAAAGACTTCCAGGCCTGACTGGGTTTCTCTTGAGAGACAGGCGGTGCCTCACTATACCCTTGACTTCTTGGTATGGAGGCCAGCGAAACACAGACCTGCCATACCAGCCCCTACATTATCTCACTCCCTGGCACTCTGTGATCAATTACATAAAAACGACCGCCTGATCTCCCCACTGAAACCTCTCACACATCTTTTTCATAACCCCGACTTCCCCCCAGGAATGAACATACATGTGTTTCACTGGTGGTTGAATAAAGGACTTTTCAGAATAGGCCACTTCCTCAAGCCTAGCGGCCCCATTTCCCTAGGTCACTGCCTTAGTCAATTGGAAATGCCTGCCTCCGAACAATTCAGACTAGCACAGATCAGGCACTTTCTCCAATCACTCTGGACCGATAAACAGAACATTCAGAGAGCTACGATGTACGAACAATGGTGCTCAAACACAGGTCTTCGAAAGGGTGGAATATCCATAATTTATACGTCCCTGGCAGATAGGACTGACAAGCTGGCATATGCCAGATCCTGGGAGAACTATTTAGACATCCAGCTGGACCCGGACTTGTGGTTTCAAGCTTTCAGGAGATCATATAAAGGTATCTTGAACATAACTTTGATAGAAGCTAACATTAAAATTCTCACGAAATAGTACTATGTTCCTGCTAGACTTGCCAAGATGTTCCCCAATGCTTCTCCCCTTTGTTTTAGAGGTTGCGGACACGTAGGCACAATGCTTCATGTCTGGTGGACGTGTCCCCTTATTAGAAATGATTGGAATAGGTTTCTTCATCTACTACGAAAAGTTACTAAAGCCGCAATACCCCAAGACCCTACATATATATTACTAAACCGTAGATTGCAGGACACCCCTAAGGGCACGCAGCAACTAATTTTTTTATGTGCTTGGGAGCCGCTCTACCCTGGTCATTTACAAACCTGAAGGAGTTTACTTTGAAACCACATGCCTGTCCCTGCACCCTATCACCTCCTTCCCACATACCCTCTTCCCATTCTTCTCCCACTTCATCTCTTTCTTCTTCCTCTCTTATGATATATAACATTTGTTACTAGCCTAATAGGTTCCACACTATTTAGTGCTCTTTTCTGGGATAGACTGTATATCTAATCTGGATCATCCTATGCTGGAAACGGATCACCGATGTTGGTCTGAGGGTTATGATGCGAGTCCCATAGACTCCCACCTGGGGGTCACGACCTCAGTGTGTCCCCTGGGGGGGTCGGAGGGCGATATACGGGGATCTCCGCAGTGAGAGCTCCTGGAGCTCTCTCACTCCACAGTGTGTTCCCATAGGGGTGGAGTAATGATCCCAGGGGCTACCACTGGAGAGATCCCCGGGGATTTGGATCCGATTTTCTTTCCCTCGCACAGACCTCATTCACTGTGGCACGCTAAGGCTACATGCCAACATTAAAGAGGCTCTCGTGAAGAAAATCCCCGATACCATGGGGGGTGTGCTCATCCCACACTACCAGAAGGAAGCTACCTACAGCCCGCGGGCACGTATATGACTGGGGTTGAGCGCTAATGAGATACTCCTTATCCAGATGCACTTTCTTGCCCATGGATTTTATCTTGCTTTAGGTGGGGTCATAACCCCCCTTCTTACAAGTTATATTATCTATGTGTCCCAAGGGGTTCGTTTTAGATTGGTATGCCTCTCCGTTGTTTCTATATTGTTACATATTTCTGCATGCGCCTACCCTTTAAAGGCAGTTACCCCGATGGTGTACTTACTTAAGTTGTTAGGTCTCCCAAGCCTCCGGCCAGCCTAGCCGAGAAAGGAATATTGTGATACTTTGACTTCTAGCCTTCTTTGCTTCTCTTTAAGGGCTATGTTTATGCTCTATATCACTTTGCCTTATGTCATTGTAAACCAGTTACAGTTCAAGTTATACTTTGCATATTCAATTAAAAACATTGAAAAAAAAAATATGTTTGTTGTCTAGATGAGTTTGTAACTAGAATGAAATGCAAACTTGATTCAGTGTAAGGTGAGGACACTCAGCAGCTGTTTACACATCTGAACGCAAGAGCACTACCCAGAACAACTTTTTAGGGTCTCCCACACAGGTACTCTAGTGGATACTAGGGGTCTCTACATGTGTGATACTTTAACAAAAAAGGGAAGTATTCCAGCTTTATAAAGTAAATAAAATATTCTTCAGCTTTTAACTCAGACAAAGCCAAAACATACAATTCTACGACACTTCTAAGCAATGTTTCATATTCCTATTTCTTCCCTCAAATATCTGTGCTCTAAGTATACCACTTTTTTATTCTAATAGGGGAGAAAAGACTCGGGACATCTGAGGACACCAGGGACCCCCCACCTCCTAAAGAAGGGGAAATCCAAAAACCACAAGCAGAGGATGAGGGGGGAGATGTTTATGAATTGTCACCACAACAGGTGAGTGTCTGAGACCACAGCTTCAGGTAATAGATGGATGCCTGCATATTTATAATACATGGTGTTTTTTTTTTCTTTTAGGTGATGTGGATGTTGGGGAAGAAGAATCTCATTTCACAAGTGAAAATGCCCAGATCCTCATCAGGGAGAGCATGGGGTGCAATCGCGATTTAGAAAATATAACGGAAAACATCAATGATGTTTAACAAAAAATGAAGAACATCATTGACGTTTTAGGCAGAATATAAAACAAACAAAAATTGTACCGTTTTCTCATGTATTTTTGTTTTTTAAAAACATTTATATTTTTTTAAAAGCCAAATTTTGAAGATGCACACAATGTGTCAACATGTACTATGTGCCATCACAGGATATCAATGTACCCGTTTTGTGGGTGAAATCCCTTCCTCACAACTCAATTAGATGAGAGAAAGGGGTTGCACCCCCAAAACAGGCCCATTAATCCCCCATGATGGGAGCTAACACATGTTGACATTAGGCATGGGATCAGGAGGGAAATCCCCAGTTTAAATCCCAATTTTTGTGCATCTTCCAAATTTGCTTTTACAGGGGTGACATCACCCCATCTGATGAAGGCAATATCAACACTTTTTGGACATACTAATGTCTGATATTACCTTCAATTTATCAAAGTTGAACTTTGTAAGTTCCTGAGTTGTGTATGTTATGCTTTGAAACATACCTGTTTAACCAAAAAAAGGATATTTACAATATGAAAAAAAAAAAAGTTGTACACCAAAGATGTTGGTTTGTTCAAAAACTCTTTTCTAATGCATATGTGAATGTGCTATGAGTAAAATGTTTTCTACTCAACAATGTGTGGCTTCTTCTTTCAATGCTCAATAGCAATTTTTGTAGTAAGTTGGTTTTTACAGTGACAATGGGGGTTATTTACTAAAGGCAAATCCACGTTGCACTACAAGTGCAGTTTCAGTGCAGTTTCATGTGCACTTTCGCAGTGCACTTGGAGTGCAAAAGGGGAATTTCCTTTAGTAAATAACACCCACAGTGCTTTATAATTTTGCCACAATCATGCCATTTTCATGACTCCACAAAGTTCATGGTGCTGAAAATGATGAATATTTTTCTCAGTAATGCACTACATACATTAACAACAAAAACAAGGTATGTGTAGCAGACCCACAACATAATAATAGTTTGCTGAAGAAAAGATTGTCATCTCATGTATCAAATAAATTACATTTGCACTATTGAAGAAAATGGCCAAAAAACTAGTAGAAACTAGGAGACAGCTAAAAAAAAAACCCAGGCAGTAAATCAAAAGAAATCTTCTTTCAGTTTAAGTTCAGAAATTGTTGACAAAATGTTTCTTAAACTGTTTCTGGCATATCAATGGCCCCCCTACCCGCGAAGTACTCAACATACATCTGTCTTACTTTGTGGGCGCTTTGGGGGGGCAAGCCAGGATGGCCAGCTTCAAGCGCCGCCAGGGTTTCTTTTTGAAGTCCGGCCTCAGGCCCAACTGAGGCCACATAGTTCATTGAATTTATCCTGAAAAAGTTGTGTAGAATGCAGCATGCAAGGATTATATGGTCAAGTTTATATTTTATCATGTTGATTGGCTTAAGGAATAGGCTGAACCGGCTGGCCATTATCCCAAAAGCATTCTCCACCACTCTTCTGGCTCTGGCCCGGGGTGAGGGTCTTCTTGGATTCAAAACGGTTGGCTGGTCAGAACGAACTAACAGAAAGCACTGAAAAACAGTAAGGCCGGAGCTGAAATTCAGAAACGAGCAGACAAGAACGCACTGAAAATGAAATACGTAATGTAAATATGAAACCACAAGCACAAACTGAAGCATCACCCGATCTGCAATGCTTTACAGGTTCCTAATAAAAAATAAATAAATGCACATGTTTTACCTGCAGAAAGATTTGTCTTTATTATTATTATTATTTTTTAAAGGTGAAGTTCTTCTTTAATGATGTTGATATGAAGTTTGAATTTAACAAAATAATCAGATATTTCTCCTACAAAAAAGTTTTTGTAATAATACAAAAAATGGATTAGCCCTCTAGAAATGGTCTGTAGGAAGTAATTGAGTTAACTGCAGAAAGTTGATTTTGTATTATTTGTTTTTCTTTATTGCTATCTTTTTCCAAGATTTTCTGTTTTAAATTCCAAACTTTTGATACATTGGCTGTGATTATGTCTTCATAATATTTTATGGTTAGTGCTATTAGATTAAATTAAATGATCCCAGCTGGTTCTTAGTCTAAACATATTCCCTTTTTGTTACATTAAACAAATCTTTTGACTCATTAAATGCTTTTTCTTACTAGCTCGCAGTTCTGATCCTGATAATTTATTTGACCTATTAATCAACTTATAGAAAACCTTCTGACATAAAATGTACCCTAAGCTCTGATTTATTCCATTCAGGACTGCAATAAAAATTACAGGTTCTGATTGCTTTCCAAGTGTTTCAGTAGCAAGGAATGTATCAATAGTAGGAATGTTATAGAGGAGCAGTACTTAGGAGTATTTTTCCCTTTCTTGAAAACAGCTTGCTCACACAAAATTACAAGATGCTACATAATACAAGTATTTGCATATAAAGATTATGGAAATATAGAATTTAAATCTGATCTCCATCCAGAAGCCAACCCATACTAAATTCCCACCAGGTAATCCCCCAACAGGTTAAAAACACCTCAAATACAAAACTTAATCCAATGTCATGTGATGTCCCAGGTCCATTATCACCACAAATCCTGAAAATGCTGGTGACAGCATGATAAAGTTTGACAGTTAATTGAACTGCATCAGAAGATTACCAATGTTTATTTCCAGAAAAGACTGCAGAGTTCACAATGAACTCAGGAGAGAAGAAGAGGCTTTAAAATTGATTAAAAATATATATTTTTCAGACGGATGGAAGTCATGGGAGGCAGCACTAGTCTAGAGATAAGTTTTATCAATTAGGAGACACTCCTGAAAATTAATTCAGTCCACCCTTATGGCATTAAATTTAAAGTACCGGTATATTCAGCCAACACCTTTTAGTTTGGGATAGAGAATGGAATGGATAAGGCCATCAAGTTATTTTTTTCAAACTAGAGAATATATCCTGTTCATAGAACAGGAACTGAATCTTTGCAAAGGAAGGGAAATGCCCAATAAGAAAGTTGTCACCAAAACAAGTGGTAAATTTCCTCTCTATTCCTGTTCTGCCAACAGCTCAAAATTTTGATTTGTTTTTCACTTTAAATCCCAGTTGTTTTTTGGTTTCACATTTATTGAAAATGTAAAGAATTATTGGATGGAAAAATAACTTTGTTGCATATTTCATTTGTAGTGCATATAGATAGACAGATAGATAGACACAGCCAAATGTAAAGCTTATCTCTGGGCACAGCAGTCGTGCATGGACAACTAAATTATATGCTCACAATTTTTAATATGTGAGAGTGATTTGCACACACTGTGACTAAGGCCCCTCTTTCACATGACCATTTGTATCAGGTTCACCTGAAGGTTTTTCAGGTGAACCTGATCAGAAGGTCCATGTATCCCTACGGACTTGTGTCTGTTTTCACCTGCCTACCTCTGGATCCTATTGGGTCCACTAACAATGGAGCAGATCAGAGGTACAGTATATGGATGTAAAATGACAGAGTGTCTTTACTCATGGCTACCCATAAAGCTGAGCAGGATCTGTCTGTGTCTGCTCTGCTGAAACTGAGGGGACACAGATGTGTCATCTACCCCTCCAATCAGCAGGGAATCAGCTCACAGATCCCCTGCTGATCTGAACGGAATCTACCCTGTGTGAAAAGGGTCTAAAATGTAAATTAGATTTTATTGAATATTTTTGAGCCTAAAAGCTTGAGGTACCATGTGACTACACACAAGAGTTAACATCCAAAACCCTCCATGTCTGAGAGACATTTAGAAGCAGAAAGACAGATAACCAATTTAATTTGATAAAAGGAATTCCCAAAATTATAAATAGTTTACTCTAAAAACATACTGTTTGAAACAAATATGACTTTACATATTTAGTTAGTAAATAAGAAAAGTGACCTTGTTGTCCAAGAAAGCAATTACGGTATGTCTGCAGTGATTGTTTTATCTATAATTTATAACCACATATGTATAGGCATAGGGATGTTCTGTAAATACATGTATGTTACAGAAATGTAACAAGATTTCTAAACTATAGAATGAATTATCACTGTTCTGTGAAATGTATGCCATTACTGTTATTTCTAAGATAACAGGATTGCAAAAAAAAAAAATTTATTGAAAAATATATTAATAATATGTAGAAATGTACTAGACTCTTAAAATGCATTTCCTTGAACTCAGAAGATATAAGATCACTCATGCCAGGGTATTTTTCTCACACTTCTTGCTGTAATTTCCTGACATTATCTATAATACTGCTCCTTGAAGATTTTTTTTTAGAGTTTTTTAGCTTTTTTATTCTTTTAGCTTTTAAATAATGTTTTTCAACACTACAAGTTATCAGCTAAACATCAACAAGATCTAACAGCTAAACCAAAAATATCTCCTTTAGAGATGAAAGATTTGCAGATAACATGCATTAAAGATAATTTTCAACTAATCAGTATTCTGTCATGATTTCTTTGTCTGAAGAGAAATATTACATTTTCTTCCTACTTTTTTGAAATGCAGAATCCAAGATTTTAGATTTTAGTCAGGCGAAAAGATTTTAGTCGAGCAAATATATACAAGTATAAAATAAAAAAAAATCTGTGAATTTAAAACAAAGCGTTTATGTTTATTGCTTTCCATTAAAAACCCTGTAGTATCAGAGTATCATAAATAGAAATTAGCAAGAAATCTGTTTATTCAGCAGTCCAATACTCTTACTTGGCAATTATTTTGCAGAAACAGATTTTTAGAATTTAGATTGATAGATAGATAGTAAGTACAAATTCACTTTTGACTCTAACTTCATTGCGTAAGTAGTGTACTAACTTAAAGTGGTTGCAAAGGCACAAGGTTTTTTTTACCTTCCTGCATACTATATGCATAAAAGTAAAAAACCTTTTGTGTGCAGCAGCCCCCCCCCCCCATTACTTACCTGAGCCCCCTCTCGATCTAGCATTGTCCACGAGTGCCTTGGCTCTCCAGGGAATCGCACTCCTGATTAGTTTTTGGCAGCAAGAGCGATTGGCCCCCGCAGCTGTCAATCACAGCCAGTGAGCCAATCAGGAGATGGAGGGGGTGGGGCCGAGCCATGGCTCCATGTGTGAATGGACACAGAGAGCCATGGCTTGGGAGCACCTGCATGGATGCCCTCAGAGCAAGCTGCTTGCTGTGGGGGCACCCACCAGGAGGGAAGGGCGAGGAGTGCCAGCGTGGGACTCGAGAAGAGGAGGATCTGGGTTGTTCTGTGCAAAACCACTGCACAGAGCAGGTAGGTATAACATGTTTGTTAAAATAAAAAAACAAAAAATAAAAAAGACAGGTCGATTTAATAGCACACTGCCATCAATATCGTTTGAAGGGGAAATCTTCACTATTTTCCTTCCTTTCTGATAACATGCTGCAGAAGCATGAAAATAAAATAATATGTAGTGGTATTACTAAAGGACCTTTTTGACAGTATATTTCCGTGAATTAGTGAATCATTTCAATAATATCAGATCTGCCAGTAGAAAGTGAATTTTAGAGCACAATGTTTAGTTGTAATGGGCTCCATTCACTAAAGCAGATTGCATTCGGTATTTAGGTGTCCAGACAAACTTTCCCTAAATATAGGATGTGAACCTGAAACTGTCAATTCATTATGCTGTTTTGTGGTATTTACTGCAAGAAGCTGAAAATGCTCTGTAAGTGCCACATTAAAATGCATTAAACTCAATTCACTGAAGGGAATTTATAATTAAATGCATGCAGTAATTAAGTAGTGGTCTAGCCATGCAGTATTCAAGGAATGTAAAAATATATTAGCCAATTTTGAGTAGTCTCTGCCTTTTTGGATCAGTTCTCTCAACGGTAATGCATAGAAACCTAAATATGGACAGTGCGCATGCGCGAGGCTTCCAAGATGGCCGCGATCATCTAAAGCTCCGCTGCCTCGCGGAACAACGGAACCCCTACCGCACGGCACGGCTACCCTTCCGCTTCCCGAGTTATAGGGGCGGAATCCCGAAGTGTTGGGGCACATTTCTGAATGACCGGTGGACTGGCTAAACGCAATCTCGGCCCGCTGTTCGCTTCATTGGACGTGAGGGAGAAATCCAAGATGGCCACCGCAGCACAGCTCCTGTCTCAGGATCACAGATCCGCAGGCACAGTGGATTTCAGGTCAGATACAGACTTTCCTCCTCTCCACGCCACCCCAGGCAACCCCAGGGGTCTCCCCAAGGAAGCCACACCGTCCCCGGCCTCCACGGTCTCTCTGCTGGAACGCACCATCCAGGAGTTCTCTCCCTCCCCAGCGGGGACCTACAGAGTTACCCAGACCGCCATGGCCCCCCACGAGGCTGCTCATACAGACCCAGTCTCCCACATGGATGCCCTGTTTGGCAAATTCTCTGAATTATTAGAGAGGGGCCTCTCCCAAACTGCCTTGCAAATCACGGGGGAATTGAAAGCCGATTTTATTAACCTAGGCTCCCGGATCGAAACGATCGAACATAAAATGGAGGATACCATAGCCAGATCCATCCAAAACTCCAGACACATCTACTCAGTACAGGAGCAATTGGACATAGCCATGGCCCGTATAGATGACCTCGAAAATAGGTCACGCAGATATAACGTCAGAATTCGCGGGCTTCCAGAATCAATAACTGATGTGTCCAGGGCGGTGCAAGACCTCATTCAACAGCTAATCCCAGACATCCCAGCTACCAAGCTTGAACTTGACCGGGTCCATAGAACCCTCGGCCCCCCTAGGAAGGATGGCACCCCGCGAGATGTTCTGGCCAAGCCACATCACTTCTCGGTGAAAGAAGAATTCATGAAGAGAGCCAGATCCCTGCAACACGTCAATTACCAGGGACACCAGGTTCAGATCTTTGCGGACCTCTCCCCCTCCACGATACAGAGACGAAGAGCTCTAAAACCCCTCTTGCTTGCAATGTCCCACAAAGACATAAAATACAAATGGGCATTCCCTTTTGCGGTCAGGTTCACGGACAAAGGGAAGTCTTTTGCCTTCTCCACTTTTCCCGAGGGGGAAAAGCTCCTCACCAAGCTGAAAATCATCTCTCAAGAAGCTGACATGGACACTTCTAACCCTAGCCAGGGATCTAACAAACGACCCACTCCTAACAGCCCACAATCCCCGTTATGGACCTCCGGAAGAGCCAAGAAGGTCAAGGATAATGCACCCACCTGAGCAACTTTCAGTCCCATTATCATTCTCTCCATTTTGTGACTGACCGTCCGAGGACCTGGAGAGGGCCGGAGGACTGCTCCCCAAACTTGGAAAGTTTGGCCCTCCAACCCTTTTTGCCCTCCCCTTGCCTAGGACTTGTGCTACCCTTGTTCTACCCTTATCCCCATTGCCTCCAATAATCCGGGACGCTATGCAGTACTTTGTCCATCTACTGGACTGCCCGTAACCCCGCATATATTTTTTTTTTTTTTTTTTTTTTTTTTTTTTTTGTTTTGTTTTGGTTTACATACCCTCGAAATGGGCCCTAAGGTTGCTTTGAGGATTTCCCAGGGGGCTGCATTCCTCAGCACCCCCCCTGGATGTACCATCCTTCCTTATGCCTTAAGAACAGCGTTCATTTCTTAGCCCCAGTGTCTTCTAGGCATTATGTTTAGCCGTGCCTCAAAAGAAAAGTTCCTTTTTATGTATATTGCTGCTTTTATGTTATTGCTATTTAAAGTTGTTTTCACAGTTCGGGTAGTTACCCGACTAGGGGTCCCCAGTTCCGCGAGGGACCACATGTGTAACTCTCCCTCCCTCGGCCTTTCCCAGGCGTCTGAGGGTCGGGACTCCTGACCTTATGGGTCGGTTGTCTTCATTGTGTTTGCTTGGGATTTCGGGGGGTGTCTCCTGCCCTGATCTCCTCTTTCTCTTCTCAGGAACCCTTTCTTTCCTTGCCCTTTCTCCCCTTCTCTTCCCCCTTGATGGTAAGCTTCCCCCGTTGAATGTTTGCATGACACTATTTTTTTTCTCCTCAGGTTGGGCTGAGCCAACCCAGTCGACATGGTATCCTGGGAGACATCCTCGGGCCACCGATCTCAATGCCCTTACCAAGAACCCAGCTATAGATTGGGTAAGTGAGGTCGCTTTCAGATGCTGGGCTCCCCCTCTGCTCCATGGCTGATCCACAGGCTGCTAGGCTTAAGATAGCCTCCCACAACATTCAGGGTCTTAATTCCCCCATCAAACGGAGAAAAGCCCTCGATTACTACAAATCCCTGAAACTAGATATAATTCTGCTTCAGGAAACCCACTTTCCTATCCGGTATAATCCCAAGTACCTACATGCCCATTTCCCTCAGTTCTTCTTAGCCAACGCGGAATCCAAGACCAAGGGGGTGGCCATTTTGATGGCCAAAACATGCAAATTCAATAAGAGTTTTGAAAAAGCGGATCCGGAGGGCAGATTTTTACTTGTAAAGGGCACTGTGGGGGACCAACTTTACTCCTTGGTCTCCTACTATGCCCCAAACACGGGTCAGGCCAAATTCTTCGAATCCATGCTACGTACCTTAGCACCTCTTTTAGAGGGGACGGTTATTGTCGGAGGAGACTCTAACGTCGCCTTTGATCAAGGACTTGATAAATCCTCCCCCTCACGTCCCCGCTTAACCAGGCCCACAAAGGCAAGCTTACGGATTGCCAAATTGCTACACGCTCATGGGCTATCCGATGTCTGGCGGGAATTAAACCCCACAAAGAGAGACTACACTCACTTCTCAGCGCCTCACCAATCATATGCACGCATAGACCACATACTTGTCCCCTCCTCGCTCCTTCCCAGGATGCTCAAAGCCTCCATCACTGACACAGTGATCTCAGATCACTCACTTGTAATTGTGACGGCCCTGGGGGGCTCGAGTGGGAGACATCCTAGGCATTGGAGGTTAAATGAATCCCTCCTTTCGGAGCCATCACGAGTTATAGATCTCGACAAAGCATTGAAGGAATATTTTTCTATTAATGCGACTCCTGATGTCTCCCCCGAGACCCTGTGGGCGGCGCACAAAGCTTACATTAGGGGAAAATTCATGCAATTGGGTTCTCAAATAAAACGGGAAAGGCAATCAACCATCCTGAAGCTAGAAGAGGAATACTCTAAACTCAGAGCTCTTCACAAAAAGGACCCCCTCCGTACCCCCACGGCCATACTAGACAGGACTCGCCTAGAACTAAATCTCGCCCTCACCACGAAAGCTGAAAAATCAGTTAGGTGGGCTGGCCACAAATTTTACTCACAGGCGGATAAAATAGGCACTCTCCTGGCCAATAGACTCTCCCCTAGAACCAAGCTGAGCACCCTCCCTCGGATCAGAAGCGCGGGACTCCCGCCCACGTCTAATCCGGTCACAGTTCTGAATGCCTTTCAGAAATTCTACACCTCTCTCTACAGTAGCTCCCCACCCCCCAAAGATAACCTCCTCCCAAAGTTTTTGGAGGGTCTGCCCATCCCGGCCTTATCGGACGTTCACAAACAAGTTATGGAAGCCCCCTTCCAGACAGAGGAGATACTGGAAGTCATCAAGACTCTTAAAAAAAGCTCCGCCCCTGGTCCCGACGGCCTTTCGATCCCTTACTATAAAGCCTTTGCCAACACACTAGCTCCCCACCTGGCCAATCTCGGTAACCATAAAGCTAATGGAGACCCCCTGGATCCCCACCTTAACACGGCGTATATCACGGTCATCCCCAAACCTGGCAAGAACTTGGAAGATGTCAGCAACTACAGACCGATTTCCCTTATTAATAATGATCTCAAAATTCTTACGAAAGTTATGGCCAATAGGTTAGCCTCCTTTATTGGACGCTATGTCCACAAGGATCAAGTTGGTTTTATTCCCGGCAGACAGGGACCTGATCAAATTCGGAGGGCGATCGATATTATCTCCATTTTGCAGTCTAATTGGGAAGGGGGATCCGGACAATCTGGCTTCCTCCTTTCCTTAGATATTCAAAAGGCTTTCGACTCGGTCTCATGGCAGTACATCTTCCAGCTCTTTGACAGGTGGGGATTTGGGGCTCGCTTCCTTGGCTTATTACAGGCCTTATACTCCCAGCCGAGGGCCCAAATTCGAATGCAGGGATACCTTTCCGAGCCAATTCCCATCACCAGGGGGACCAGACAGGGGTGCCCCCTATCCCCCCTCATATTTGCAATAGCCATTGAAACACTGGCGATCGCAGTCCGCCACAATATAGACATTAGAGGTATCCAATGCGGTAGTCAAACGCACAAATGTGGACTCTTTGCGGACGACATACTGTTGTTCCTCACTTCCCCCCTCACAACCCTACCCAACTTATCCCGGGTATTGGACGACTTTGCCAAGGTCTCAGGCTTGAGGGTTAATTACTCCAAGTCTGTGGCGTTGAATGTTTCTCTCCCCACTCACCAAGTCCTCTCACTCAAACAATCCTTTCCGTTCCAATGGAGTGAAACTGCCATCCAATACTTGGGTATCTCCCTCACACCTAAAATAGAGATGCTATATGCCCACAATTACCCCAAATTATACAGACAGCTGGAAACTGACCTCTCCTCATGGTCTAAACATGAATTATCCTGGCTTGGCCGGATTAACTCCATAAAAATGACCCTTCTCCCCAAAATCCTTTACTACTTTCGAGCCCTGCCAATACCAGTTCGGAAGGACCACCTTTGCTCTCTGCAAAGCAAAATACTGAAATATATTTGGGGTAATAAGGGATACCGTCTACCGCAAAACACGCTCTTCCTGCATAGACGCAGAGGGGGGCTGGGTCTGCCTAACCTCCACAAATACTACCTTGCAGCTCGCCTAGCCCAACTCTCCTCGATCTACTCCAAATATGAGAAACCGGACTGGCAGTCCATAGAACGCTGTGCGGTACCCTCCTATACACTAGATTTTTTATTATGGTGCCCGCCCAAAGCCAGGCCGCCCATCATGTCCCCATCCCTCTCTCACTCCTGTGCCCTATGGGACGGCCTTCGCAAAGAGCCTTCCCTAGTCTCCACTATAAGACCCCTTGCTCACATGTTCCGTAATCATGACTTTCCCCCCGGTCTGAACATTGAGGCCTTCAGATGGTGGTTGGACAAGGGACTATACCGGATAGGTCACTTTTTTAATTCCAGGGGTCCGATTTCCCTAGCTTATTGTATCGAACACTTAGAGCTACCAAACACAGAGAGGTTCCGCTTCCAACAAATATCTCACTTCTTGAACTCACTTTGGAAAAACAAACCCCTTCCTCCTCCCTTTACTGAATATGAAGCCTGGTGTGGTGGAGTCGGGGAGCAGAGGGGTGGTATTTCAGTGATCTACACGGCTCTCACTTCCCCAACGGGTAAATCCCCCTATATGACGGCTTGGGAATCTGATCTCCAGACCTCTGGTAGTCTCGAATCCTGGCAGCTGGCCTTAGCCAGATCCTTTCGTGGGATCCAGAACACCTCACTAATGGAGGCTAGCATCAAATTGATAACCAGGTGGTACCTCACTCCAGTAAGGCTAGCCAGAATATATCCCACGGCTAATCCCTTATGTTTCAGGGGGTGCCAACTTCGTGGCTCCATGATCCACATCTGGTGGGAATGCCCTAGACTCCGTTCGTTCTGGACTAAAATCTTCAACTTGATTTACTTAGTCACAGGCTGCCGGGTTTCGAGAACTCCAGAGGTTGCGTTACTCAACACCCCGATTCCTTTGATGTCTGGTAACATTCAGAAACTAACTTATTTTATTCTATTAGGAGCCAAAATTGCGATTGCCTCCGCATGGAAGCAACCCAAACCCTCCTTCCTCGCAGTTAAGAGGAAGATATCGTGGATAATGTCCCAAGAAAAACTATCAGGTATTCTGTCAGACACCACACCTAAATTCCGAAAGGTGTGGGACCCTTGGGCCCGTTACATGGGAATCTCTCTGCTGCCGGGGGTACCCCCAGGCCCTCCCCTAGGAACCAGACCTCACCCCTAAAGCACCCATTCTTACATTGAATGCGAAACATTCCCTCGCTATATCCTTCCACCCTTTCAGGACATAGCTTACCTTCCCCGACCCCTCTGTTCTCCTCTTCTCCTTCTTTCTTCTCTTCTCTGTCCTTCTAGTCGTTCTAAGATTTTGGTTTGCTCAACAGAGCTGTAATTGACAGGTTCACCATACAGTCCAATTTAATGTTGCGGTACCCACTGCAGACGATCCTCCGACTGTTTCTCCCCTCTGCGAGGGAGGGGCCTGGGAGGACACTCCCTCATCCTGGCACAGCAAGTTCCCTATTAGGGGTGTCGGGATGGGGGCTCCTGGGAGTTACCCTAATAGTTCGACCTGGTGGGCTCTCCCGGGGGGGACACCCTCCGTTTACCTCTTATTAATGTAGCCCCTCGATAAGGAAGGGCTTGCCGACTGTACACTCCTGATATTGTCTGTTTTTCACTAATGTCTCATGTTTTCTTTACTTACATTGTGACAGCAGGCCCTCCCTGCTGCTGCTAGTTTGTGTACTGTTTTACGTATGTAAGTGCCTTTAATATAAAATAAAATATTTTGAAAGTAGAAACCTAAATATGGAAATCATTGGGGTTAATGTACTTAAAGTGATTGTAAAACCAGACATTTTTTTATCTTAATGCACTCTATGTATAATATAAAAAGCCTTCTGTGTGCAGCAGCCCCCCTCATACTTACCTGAGCCCCATCTAGATCCAGCGATGTTGTAGGAATTTCTCAGCTGCCTGGGACTCCCTAGAAAGTCAGCCAATGAGAATAGAAGTGGGCTAATTGGGCCCAATTTGGACATTTTCACTTAGGATTGTACTTTTGTTGCCAGTGGTTTAGACATTAATGGCTGTGTGTTGAGTTATTTTGAAGGGACATATATATATTATATATATATATATATATATATATATATATATATATATATATATATATATATATATATATATATATATATTAGGGCTGTTACTGATTCAAATTTTCATGCTCGATTAATCAATTTTTTTTAATCGATTAATCAACTAATTTAGACACACATACAGATCCAACTACTTTTAGCTGATTTAGCACTGTTGTTATGGCAACGGCCGTAGCCAGACATAGAGGGGCATGTCACACATCATAAACTCAGCCTCACCGTGCCCATAATCTCAGCCTTACCGTGCTCACAATAGCAGCCTCACCGAGCTCATAATCTCAGAGTTACCGCACCCATAATCGCAGCCTTACCGCTCCCATAATGCAGTGTCACTGTGCCCATAATCGCAGCCTCACTGTGCCCATAATGATGTCTCACCGTGCCCATAATGGCAGCCTTGATGTGCCTACAATGGCAGCCTCACTGTGCCCATAATTGCAGCCTCATTGTAGTCACTGCCTGTGCCTGGATTACAGAGTCTGCGCTGTGAGAAAAGTCCCGCCCTCCTCCTAGATTAGCTCGTGTGATAAACAGAACACTGTGTCTATCACACAAGCTGATCTGGGAGGAGGGTGGGACTTTTCTCACAGCACGGCCAAAGTTTTCACACTCAGCTTGGAAACACACAGCGGGAGATGCCTGCAGACTGTGTCTGACATATAGTGGAGGAGGAGGAGGGAGCGGAGGCCTGCACTGTAGCCACAGCTTGGCCCAAAGTGGCCCCAGGGCAGACAGCCTACCGATCACAAAAGATTTTTGATCGATCGAAAAAATAAATGATTAATTGAGGAATTAATCACTAATTTCCACAGCCCCAATATATGTGTGTGTGTATGTGTATATATATATATATTGTACAGGACGCCGTGGCTGGGTCCTGGAAGGACGCTATATTTCCCCTCTGTTTGGGTTGTGGTTTCTTTAAGGGAATAAAAATTGATTAACCCACCTGTTAAGGAAGTGTCTTTAAAAAACAAGACAGGAAGTGGTAGATGGGTGTGGAGGAGTGGAGAAGACATGGTGGATGGTGGATGGTGTTTATTTTGGACTGCAGCAACTGAAGTGGACAGCAGTGTCCTGCTTGGAAGGCTCCTGGCAGGGGAAGCTACCTGCCATCAAGATCAAGCTCTGTTTTGATAAGGACAGCTGTTCTGGACTTTGCAAGTCGGTGAGACTACAAACCCTTTTTCCTTTTGTTTTTTGGCTGCTGTAAAGCTATTTAAGTTAATAAACCCTTTGTTGTATGAAAAGCCTGTGTCCTGCGATCTACCTGGTCCCCCGAACATTACAAGTGGTGCTCGAATGCGGGCCGGACAAAGTAACAGGCGTTTTTCTTGCTATTTTTTTTTTGCATTGGATTTGAACTGACATTTAAAGGGACAGTACAGTGAATTTATGTCCTGGGTTAAAGCTGCACAACTGTTGAAAGCTGAAGCCATACCCGGGCCCACTGCCCATTGCAGGAAGAACCCATGGAATGCGGGGTTCTTCGGAGGGGGTCTTTTTATGCCCATAAAGCGTGTACAACACATCTTGACCTTGGAGAGGGGAAGTTTGAGTGTGAAGTCCAAGTGAACCACCACCCTGCACAGGCTTTGCTGGACTCTGGAAGCATGGTAACCCTGGTTCACCCTAGAGTAATTGGGAAGATCGGTCCGGTAAGCAAACTTTTGCGGGTTGTGTGCATTCATGGTGACACTAGAGAGTACCCTCTCATCTTGGTGTCCATCTCCACAGCATGTGGCACTAGTACTCAAGAGGTGGGAAGCGACTGTCCGTTTTTTGCAAAACTTTGGAGACAAGGAGAACTATCTGAAAGGTCCAGAGACTGGGAAGAAACTAGTACCTCTGTTCCTGTTGTTGAGGGTAATAACCCTGAGATGCCACATATTCGTAATATGGACCCAGTTGATAAAAACGACTTTGGTTAATAATGATGAAAATAGTGCTGATACTGTTAAGGATGTCAAATTGTGGGGTTCTCAGACCTACCTGAACACTGAGGGGGGGGAACCTTCCCCGCTTCAGGTAATGCTGGGGGAAGAGGATGAGGAAATGGCCTCTACCCCTGACTTGCCAGATTTGGGTGTTCCCCAGGGGGCATTTGGTACTGCCTAGATGCAGGACCCCACTTTGGCCAGGGCACGGGAACAGGTTGTAGTAATAAATGGGGAGCCCCAAGAGCCAGGTGCTAATGAGTGGTGGCCACATTTTTCAATATGTAATGAATTGCTTTATCGGGTTACTAAAGTGAGAGAAAATGTGGTAGAAAAATTATTGGTACCCCAACAGTATAGACACAAGGTCCTGGACCTGGCCCATGAGGATATTTTAGGGGGACACCTGGGAGTTGAAAAGACAGAGGCACGGATCGCCGACCGGTTTTACTGGCCAGGCTTGAAAGCAGAGGTAAGGAGATACTGTACCTCTTGTCCCACCTGTCAGTTGACCGCTCCGGCGACCCATTTCCGGAGCCCGTTGGTCCCTCTGCCCATAATTGAGGTCCCATTCGAGAGGATAGCCATGGATATAGTGGGTCCCTTGGTAAAGTCAGCTCGAGGTCATTCTTACATACTGGTGATCCTCGACTATGCCACTCGATATCCTGAGGCGCTACCCCTGCGGAATACCTCCTCTAAGGTTATTGCACGGGAGTTATTCCAGTTGTTTACACGGACAGGTTTTCCCAAGGAAATTCTTACAGACCAGGGCACACCGTTTATGTCGAAGGTTATGGCTGATGTATGCAAACTGTTCCGGATAAAACAGCTGCGCACATCGGTCTACCATCCCCAAACAGATGGATTGGTAGAACGTTTTAATAAGACCCTTAAGTCTATGCTCAAGAGAGTTGTACAAAGGGATGGGAAAGACTGGGACTGCCTGTTACCAGCTCTCCTATTTGCTATTCGAGAAGTGCCCCAGGCCTCCACTGGGTTTTCGCCCTTTGAATAGGTATATGGGCGGAGACCTCGTGGATTACTGGACTTTGTTAAAGAAGAATGGGAAAGTGAACCAATTCAGCATAAAAGTGTTCTTGAATATGTCTCTCAAATGCAGGAGAGGATCTGAACTGTGATGCCGCTAGTTAAGGATCATTTACAAAAAGCCCAGGAGGCTCAACGACGGGTCTATAATAGGGCAGCCAAAATTAGGAACTTCCAAGTGGGGGATCGAGTAGCAGTGTTGATTCCCACCGTGGAAAGTAAGTTCTTGGCCAGATGGCAAGGCCCTTTCGAGGTTGTAGAAAAAGTGGGAGAGGTAAATTATAGAGTCTACCAGCCAGGCAAGAGGAAACCCTTCCAGATATATCATGTAAACTTGTTAAAGCCCTGGACAGACAGGGAACCAGTGACCTCCCTGGCTAGTACAAAACTTGAGCCTCGGGTTGGGGTGGAGAGTGTCTAAGTAGCAAATACCCTGTCTAAAACCCAAAGTCAGTAGGCAAAGGAGTTCTTGCAGAGAAATAAAGAAAAATTTTCAGACTTGCCAGGGCTCACTAGTGTCATAGAGCATGATATTATCACAGAACCAGGAGTCAAAGTTTTTGTCCGGCCCTACCGCATCCCAGAGGCTCAAAGGAAGGCCGTTTCAGAGGAAGTTAAAAAGATGTTAGACCTAGTCATTATTGAGGAATCGCAGAGTGAGTGGTCGAGCCCGATTGTGTTGGTACCGAAGCCCAACGGCACTCTGCGATTTTTGCAATGATTTCCGGAAACTTAATGAAGTTTCCCGGTTTGATGCCTACACCATGCCCCGGGTAGATGAGCTTATCGAGAGACTAGGTCCAGCCAGGTATATCACTACGTTAGACCTTACCAAGGGGTATTGGCAAATACCGTTGACTAAGGCCGCTAGAGAGAAAACTGCTTTTTCTACCCCAGAGGGGAGTTTTCAGTACAAAAGGATGCCTTTTGGATTGCAAACTGCTCCAGCCACGTTCCAGAGAGCAATGGATAGGATTTTACGACCTCACCGGAAGTATGCCTCAGTGTACTTGGACGATATAGTCATTTTTAGCAAAGACTGGGAATCACATTTGCCCAAAGTGCAGGCAGTGCTGGACTCTCTTTGGAAGGAGGGGTTTACAATAAACCCTGAAAAATGTGCTTTGGGAATGGAGGAGGTGAAATACCTGGGTTATATCGTGGGTAGAGGGGTAGTGAAACCTCAGGTCAACAAGATAGAGGCTATACAGAATTGGCCCCGCCCCCTCACAAAAGAGCAGGTACATGCATTCCTGGGCATGGTGGGATACTACAGGAGGTTTGTACCCAACTTCGCCACGTTTGGCGGCCCTGTTGACCGATCTGACTAAGGGTCGGAAATCGGTCATGGTGGAGTGGAATGCAGACGCTGAGAAGGCTTTTTTGGAGCTCAAGTCGGCGCTGTGCCAACACCCTGTCCTGGTAGCACCCAATTTTTCAAAAGAGTTTGTTGTCCAGACTGATGCTTCCGATGTAGGATTGGGAGCGGTGTTGTCACAGGTTATTCATGGCGAGGAACACCCAATAGTCTTCCTCAGCAGGAAGTTAACACCAGCGGAGAAAAACTATGCCATAATTGAACGAGAGTGTCTGGCCATTAAGTGGGCTCTGGAATCCCTCAGATATTACCTTTTGGGGAGGAAGTTTAGATTGATTTCTGACCATGCCCCTTTAACATGGCTGAGGCAGGGAAAAGGGACTAATACCAGGGTTACCCGGTGGTTCCTGGCACTCCAGGAATTTAAATTTGTAGTGGAGCATAGGCCCGGGAGACTGCATCAAAATGCAGATGCCCCCTCCCGAGTCCATTGTTTGAGCTCCACTGTTGCCTCCACCTCCTTGGCGTTGGGGCACAGGGGGGGGGGGATATGTACAGGACGCCGTGGCTGGGTCCTGGAAGGACACTATATTTCCCCTCTGTTTGGGTTGTGGTCTCTTTAAGGGAATAAAAATTGATTAACCCACCTGTTAAGGAAGTGTCTTTAAAAAACAAGACAGGAAGTGGTAGATGGGTGTGGAGGAGTGGAGAAGACATGGTGGATGGTGGATAGTGTTTATTTTGGACTGCAGCAACTGAAGTGGACAGCAGTGTCCTGCTTGGAAGGCTCCTGGCAGGGGAAGCTACCTGCCATCAAGATCAAGCTCTGTTTTGATAAGGACAGCTGTTCTGGACTTTGCAAGTCGGAGAGACTACAAACCCTTTTTCCTTTAGCTTTTTGGCTGCTGTAAAGCTATTTAAGTTAATAAACCCTTTGTTGTATGAAAAGCCTGTGTCCTGCGATCTACCTGGTCCCCCGAACATTACAATATATATATATATATATATATATATATATTTATAAACACACACACACACACACACACACACACACACACACACACACACACACACACACACACACACACACACACACACACACACATATATATATATATATATATATATATATATACACACACGGCTGAAATTTTTCGCACCACACATATTTTTCCAGAAAATCAAGTATTTCTCACAGAAAAGTATTGCAGTAACACGTTTTGCTGTACACATGTTTATTCCCTTTGTGTGTATTGGAACAAAACAAAAAAGGAGGAAAAAAAGCAAAATTGGACATAATGTCACATAAAACTCAAAAAATGGGCTGGTCAAAATTCTTGGCACCCTTAACTTAATATTTGGTTTCACACCCTTTGGAAAAAATAACTGAAATCAGTCACTTCCTATAACCATCAATAAGCTTCTTATACCTCTCACCTTGAATTTCGGACCACTTTTCCTTTGCAAACTGCTCCAGGTCTCTCTTATTGGAAGGGTGCCTTTTCCCAACAGCAATTTTAAGATCTCTCTACAGATGTCCAATGGGATTTAGATCTGGACTCATTGCTGGCCACTTTAGAACTCTCCAGCGCTTTGTTGCCATCCATTTCTGGGTGCTTTTTGACGTATGTTTGGGGTCATTGTCCTGCTGGAATACCCAAGATTTCAGACGCAAACCCAGCTTTCTAACACTGGGCTCTACAGTGCGACCCAAAATCCTCAGATTTCATGATGCCTTGCACACATTCAAAGCACCCAGTGCCAGAGGCAGCAAAACAACCCCAAAACATAATTGAGCCTCCACCATATTTCACTGTAGGTACTGTTTTCTTTTCTTTGTAGACTTCATTCCGTTTTTGGTAAACAGTACAATGATGTGCCTTACCAAAAAGCTCTATCTTGGTCTCATCTGTCCACAAGACATTTTCCCAGAAGGATTTTGGCTTACTCAAGTACATTTTGGCAAACTGTAGACTTGCTTTTTTATGTCTCTGTGTCAGCAGTGGGGTCCTCCTAGGTCTCTTGCCATAGCGTTTCATTTAATTTAAATGACGGATAGTTCACGCTGACACTGATGCTCCTTGAGCCTGCAGGACAGGTTGAATTTCTTTGGAACTTGTTTGAGGCTGCTTATCCACCATCCGGACTATCCTGCATTGCAACCTTTCATCAATTTTTCTCTTCTGTCCATGCCCAGAGTGATTAGCTACAGTGCCATTGGTTGCAAACTTCTTGATCATGTTGTGCACTGTGGACAAAGGCAAATCTAGATCTCTGGAGATGGACTTGTAACCTTGAAATTGTTGATATTTTTCAACAATTTTGGTTCTCAAGTCCTCAGACAGTTCTCTTCTCCACTTTCTGTTGTCCATGCTTAGTGTGGCACACACAGACACACAATGCAAAGACTAAGTGAACTTCTCTCCTTTTTATTTGCCTTTAGGTGTGATTTTTTGTATTGCCCACACCTGTTACTTGCCCTAAATGAGTTTAACCTCTAGAGATCCGCGCTATAGCCGAATGACGGCTACATCGCTGATCTGCTTTGCCGGGACAACGTCTATTGACGTCGTCCCGTGCACGAGCGGCCTGCGTGCCCCCTGTGATCAGCGAGTCTGAGACTCGCCTGATCACGGATCCGAGCAAGGGGTCGATCCCGACCCCTTTACACGTGATCAGCTGTCAGCCAATGACAGCTGATCATGTGACAAAACAGAGACGGTAATCGGCTATTTTTCCTCAGCGCGAGGAGAAATAAAGGAGCCGATCACCGGCGGCCGTGATCGGGACATCAGTCCCGATCACGGCCAGCTTACCAGTGCCCACCTTCCCCCTCACAGTGCCACCTATAGAATAAAAAAGTGCCCCCCATCAGTGCCACCCATTAGTGCCCACAGTGCCACCTATCAGTGCCCACAGTGCCATCTATCAGTGCTCACAGTGCCACCTATCAGTGCCCACAATCTGCCGCAAAAACAGTGCTGCACCTCAGTGCCACATATCCGTGCCCATCAGTGTCATCTACCAGTGCCCATCAGTGCCCAGCAGTGCTGCCCTTCAGTGCCACCTATCAGTGCCCATCAGTCCCATCTATCAGTGGTACCCATCAGTGCCCATCCATGCCACCCATCTGTGCCACCCATCCGTGCCGCCCATCTGTGCCCATCTTTGCCCATCAGTGCCGCCTTATCTGTGCCCATCAGTACTGCCTTATCTGTGCCCATCGGTGCCACCTTATCTGTGCCTATTAATGCCAACTTAACTGTGTCTATCAGTGCCCAACAGTGCAGCCTATCAGTACCCACCAGTGCCGCCTCATCAGCACATTTCAATGAAGGAGAAAAATTACCTGTTTGCAAAATTTTATAACAAACTATTAAACATGATTTTTTTGTTTGTTTAACAAAAAATAAAACTCCCAGCTGTAATTAAATACCACCAAAAGAAAGCTCTATTTGTGGGAAAAAAATGATAAAAATTTCATTTGGGTACGGTGTTGTAGGACCGCGCAATTGTCATTCAAAGTGCTTCAGCGCTGAAAGCTGAAAATTGGTCTGGGCAGGAGGGGGGTTTAAGTGCCCAGTAAGCAAGTGGTTAAAGGAGCATCACATGCTTGAAACAATGTTATTTATCCACAATTTTAAAAAGAGTGCCAAGAATTTTGACCAGCCCATTTTTGGAATTTTGTGTGATATTATGTCCAATTTGCTTTTTTTCCTCCCTTTTTTTGTTTTGTTCCAATACACACAAAGGGAATAAACATGTGTATAGCAAAACGTGTTACTGCAATACTGTTCTGTGAGAAATACTTGATTTTCTGGAAACATTTCTGGGGTGCAAACAATTTCGGCCATGACTATATATATATATATATATATATATATATATATATATATATATATATATATATATATATATATATATATATATATTTGGCTTTAGATACGTTTTAAGGTCATTGGTGTGTACAAGCACTTTTGACCATTACATGAACAAAATCACAGCCATACATGTACTAGACATTATGATGGTATTCACTCCATCTGCTGGTTGTAAGGAAGCCACCTTAAGCATAGCAAGCTAAAATAAGGATCCTGTCAGTAGATCCAAAACCTCTGTCAACATGAGAATGGTATTAAAGTGGTATTAAACCCAAAACCAAAAATTTAATATATAGCAGCTTACCAATCATTAGGTGTGGTGGCTGCATCAGTTTTTTGTTTTCTTTAGCTTTGTTTCCTCTGTTTTCACCTGGTGATCTGGTCAGTAATGTACCTTCTGTATTAATGAGCCATAACTCTGGATGAATGTGCACACGAGGCACAGAAGACAGCAGCATTGTCAGTCTGGTGGTGAGGGTAGTGTTAATTGAATTAGCAGATTTAGAAATTGAAGCCAACCTCCAGCTCACAATTTTTAAATAGTTACAGCAAACTGCTTTTTTTTTTTCCTTTTGGGATAAAGGTTTTGCATGAATAAAAAATAGCTGATCATTGTAAGAATTCCTGCCTGTGTTAAGTGGCTTGTCTCATCCATGTAAACTGATACATGCTCCTGAAGAGCTTGTGCTTTTGAAAAACAGCAGACTTGCTGGCTGAATCACCAGATGAAAATAGAAGAAAGAAAGCCTGAAAAAAGAAAACCAATACAGCCACCACATCTAGGAATTGGTAAGCTGCAATATAATGAATGTGGGTTTAAGACTGCTTTAAGCTTTACTACACAATTATTCCAATTGCCCTGTATCTACCCTGTCTACCTTGTGTTGGTTTGTGATTTCACTGCAGCGTCAATCTAATACAAGAAGTACAAAAATGTATGATATACCCATAGGTTTAACAGGTTGTAAAACTAGGTCACGGGGGGACTCAAAACTAGGTTTCAAGGGGAAAAAACAAAACTACTGTGCTGTTGATAGTCACAGGTTGTATCAAATATGTATGTAGCTACACTTTATGTAAACAATAATACACAGGAATGAAAGTAATGCAGTTAGAAACAGTGAAAAGTTTTTGTCTAAAATGAGGTCATAAGGCCAACACTAACCCTGCTCCAGGGCAGCTGTGAAGCTACAACTAAATAATCCATTATAGAGAATCAGTATTTTGATCTATGAGCCTGGAAAGGGGAATTTCCATGTTGTTAAAGTACATTCATTTAATTAAGAAATATGCAGTTACAATAAAATTGATGAAATAGCCAGCGGGTCAGGCAGTGCTTGTACTGTGCAGCTGCATGCTATTCTGCATATGGCAGATATATTACTGCCTAACATATTAAACAACTAAACACTGCTGTGTTGTTTACTATTTATTTGGGAGCATATTCTATTTTGAATGGTATCCATTCCTAAAACAACAGTTAAAATTTTTAACAATTTTGATTTGTGAACAGTGAATTTTATTTTTTTTTAAAAATAAGAGCATTCTTTAAAATGACACTATAATATCCACTGAACAAAACAATTAAAATCTGTTTATAGTATATTTTAAGCTTGAAAAAAATACACAATTTTTTGAATATTTTCTTCCTGCTGCAAGGTATCTTCATTTTTTATGTTTTAGAGGGAATCTGTAATTTTTAACATTAATTAAAGCGTAGAATAGTAAAACTTAAGTGTGTGTGTGAGGTTGGAGAGGGGTGGACAACATTTCAAGAATTCCTTTGTGCTTTTTTTTCCCCCCGAGCCTCTTTTTTCCTATTTTCATTCCCACTTATGCTTCCAAAACACTAACTGAGACCACTATTACTTAATTTGGGTAATATCTCAGGACATTCCAATTATAGATGAGTTTGCAAAGTGTCGGCCTTTAGTTATGAGTCTATAAAAGAACTGTGGATAATAATAAATTACTGAAAACTACGACTCGTTTATAACATGATAGTATAAAAAAGTACCTTGGCAAATGTATTTTGCTATCATGGTAAATGAATCATATTTCAAATTAAGTGTCTTTTTCAGCCAATGATTGATTTTGAGTTTGGGCCAGCTGAGAAACCAATAGAGCTGCAGGTACACTACCTATACCTTTTATGACATCCCAGTGCAACTTGTGGACCCCATCAAGGATTTTTTAGCCAGTGGCTAGTTCTTAGTTTCTCAGTAAATGTCTCTTGGGCAATCAACAATCAATTCATAAACATTTTACACTTTAACTTAAATAGCTTGGCACAGTCTTTTAGTAGACTACACAGATAACAGTGCTGGTGTTTCATAATCATCTAGGTTAAAAATATAGTTGGTTATGTGCACCCGTCAAAAGATAAAACAAAGAAATGTTCAATTTTGAAGCCAGTAAAGACCAGCCTTTATTATGTTAGGTTTCATAGTATTACACAATTCACAATTTTGTATTGTGTTCATTCTTGGCACAGGAAAATACATTAGTGTATTGTGAAATCAACATTAACATATAAGTTATACTAACTCCCTTTGTGCTTTGTGAGTCTTCACTAGTCCATTGTTCGCATAATATGCATCCTGTTTGATTTAAAACGTTATTGTGTTTTGAGTACACTTTTGTCTTTTGAACATATTCAAGTTTCTTTCATTGCATTATAGGCATGTGCACCAGTAAAGGAGACTTGAGTGCACTCAGCAGAGACATTATTATATCAGCTTCATGTTACCCACTGGCCCGGAGAATGTTCAGCACACATTTCATTGGTATAGTAGTGCATTTCAACCTCGTGAACGTGATTGACTAGGATGATACAGGACATATATCATTGGATCAACTAGGATCACTGGATCAAGTAGAAAATGTATAATAAAAGAAAATGTGTTTGAACATATGCTTATTACTTTTACTATATTGTTGTACCTTAAGACAGAGACAATTGAGTACTGTCTGTGATATCTTTTTTATTTGCACCAACGTACAATTTTTCAGGACAAGCTTTTGGGGTATGTCCACTTCTTCAAGGTCCTAGCAGTACTAATTCACAAATGTTTTAGTTGAATGTAAAGAAAGTGATAATCTCTAAGGGAAAGGAAAAAACAAAAACAAAAGCAAAAAAATAAAAATAATACACACAAATGTACATGGCAATATTAATAAAACAAGGGGGTGGGGTGACAGTCACAGAGGAGGGCCTAAAACTGTTGGATAATGAGTGAAGAAACCCAAACCTAAATTCATGCTGTTATTTTTTGTGTCAAATAGAACTATCATTCTTAGTTAAAAAGTTTTCCTTTCCTGAATAGTTTTGAAATGTCCTTTAACCACTTGCCGACCGCCGCACGACGATATACGTCGGCAGAATGGCACGGGCAGGCATATGGGCGTATATATAAGTCCCTGCCTTCCCGCGGGTGGGGGGCCCGATCGGGCCCCCCCCGGTGCCTGCGGCGGTCGGTATTCGTTCAGGAGCGATCCGGGATGAGGGGGCGGCCATTCATTCATGGCCACCCCCTCGCGATCGCTCCCGACGAATAGAAATGCTCCGTGACATCACTTCCTCTCATGTAATGTAAACACAGGAGAGGAAGTGATGTAATCTCTCCTCCGTGTCGGTATTTTTCGTTCTGGCACCGAGGAGAGAGGATCGGTGAGTTGCACCAACACACCACACGTACAGAAGAACATGCCAGGCACACTCACACCCCCCCTTTACCCCCCGATCACCCCCCCCCCAATTACCCCTGCCCCCCCCCCAGTCACAGTGACACCAATTGCATTTTTTTTTTTTTTTTTTGCATTGGTGTCATTTGTGACTGTAATAACTGTTAGGGCAGTTAGGGTTAGCCCCCTTTAGTTCTAATGTGCCCCCCTAACCCCCCCAATAAAGGTTTAACCCCGTGATCACCCCCCGTCGCCAGTGTCACTAAGGCTGGGTTCACATTGCAGCGGTTTATGAGAACGAATGTGATTCGCACCGCACTGCAGTGCAAATCACATCCGATCTCTGTGCGATTCGAGTTCAGCCATACAGATAGTATGGCTGAATTCGCGCCGCACCCGCCGCACCCGCCGCAAATTCGCACGGGACCCTTTTTTTGGTCCGCAGCAGAATCGGATCGCATGGGTGTTCACACCATGCGATCCGAGTTTGCAGATCGCACTGCGATATGCAAACTGATCTGGGGGTGTCATTAACATTTCACTGACACTCCCAGCAGTTCGCATAGGGCAGTGTGAACTGCCGCCGGGAGGCATGCGATGCGGGAACCCGCCGCGGATTCGTGGCGTTCCCGCATCGCTCCAGTGTGAACCCAGCCTAATAAGCGATCATTTTTCTGATCGCTGTATTAGTGTCACAGGTGATGCTAGTTAGGCAGGTAGGTATTTAGGTTCGCCGCAACTTTTTATAGCGCCAGGGACCCCCATATACTACCGCATAAAGCCCCCTGATTGCCCCCTAGTTAACCCTTTCACCAGTGATCACCATATAACTGTTACAGGTGACGCTGGTTGGTTAGTTATTTTTTTATAGTTTCAGGGCACCCGCCATTTATTACCTAATAAAGGTTTAACCCCCTGATCACCCGGCGGGTGTCATTTGTGACTGTAATAACTGTTAGGGCAGTTAGGGTTAGCCCCCTTTAGTTCTAAGGTACCCCCCTAACCCCCCCAATAAAGGTTTAACCCCGTGATCACCCCCCGTCGCCAGTGTCAATAAGGCTGGGTTCACATTGCAGCGGTTTGAGAACGGATGTGATTCGCACCGCACTGCAGTGCAAATCACATCCGATCTCTGTGCGATTCGAGTTCAGCCATACAGATAGTATGGCTGAATTCGTGTCGCACCCGCCGCAAACTCGCACGGGACCCTTTTTTTGGTCCGCAGCAGAATCGGATCGCATGGGTGTTCACACCATGCAATCCGAGTTTGCAGATCGCACTGCGATATGCGAACTGATCTGGGGGTGTCATTAACATTTCACTGACACTCCCAGCAGTTCGCATAGGGCAGTGTGAACTGCCGCCGGGAGACATGCAATGCGGGAACCCGCCGCGGATTTGTGGCGTTCCTGCATCGCTCCAGTGTGAACCCAGCCTAATAAGCGATCGTTTTTCTGATCGCTGTATTAGTGTCACAGGTGACGCTAGTTAGGCAGGTAGGTATTTAGGTTCGCCGCAGCTTTTTATAGCGCCAAGGACCCCCATATACTACCGCATAAAGCCCCCTGATTGCCCCCTAGTTAACCCTTTCACCAGTGATCACCATATAACGGTTACAGGTGACGCTGGTTGGTTAGTTATTTTTTGATAGTTTCAGGGCACCTGCCATTTATTACCTAGTCTCACTAGTGTACCCCTAAATTTAGGGGTGTCTACTTTCCAAAATGGGGTCATTTGGGGGGCGTTTGTGCCATCTTGGCATTTTATGGCCTTCAAAACTGTAACGCCCTTAGAAAGCCTGAAGGCGGTGCTTGGTTTTCGGGGCCCCGTACGCGGCTAGGCTCCCAAAAAGTCCCACATATGTGGTATCCCCGTACTCAGGAGAAGCAGCAGAATTTATTTTGGGGTGTCATTTCACATATGCCCATGGCACGCGTGAGCAATATATCATTTAGTGACAACTTTGTGAAAAAAAAAAAAAAAAGTTTGTAATTTTCCCGCAACTTGTGGCAAAATATAAAATATTCCATGGACTCAACATGCCTCTCAGCAAATAGCTTGGGGTGTCTACTTTCTAAAATGGGGTCATTTGTGGGGGTTTTGTGCCATCTTGGCATTTTATGGCCTTCAAAACTGTAATAGGTAGTGAGGAGTGAAGTCAAATATTTACGCCCTTAGAAAACCTGAAGGCGGTTCTTGGCTTTCGGGGCCCCGTACGCGGCTAGGCTCCCAAAAAATCCCACACATGTGGTATCCCCGTACTCAGGAGAAGCAGCAGAATTTATTTTGGGGTGTCATTTCACATATGCCCATGGCATGTGTGAGCAATATATCATTTAGTGACAACTTTGTGAAAAAAAAAAAAAAAAAAAAATTAAAGTTTGTAATTTTCCGCAACTTGTGGCAAAATATAAAATATTCCATGGACTCAACATGCCTCTCAGCAAATATCTTGGGGTGTCTACTTTCTAAAATGGGGTCATTCGTGGGGGTTTTGTGCCATCTTGGCATTTTATGGCCTTCAAAACTGTAATAGGTAGTGAGGAGTGAAGTCAAATATTTACGCCCTTAGAAAACCTGAAGGCGGTTCTTGGCTTTCGGGGCCCCGTACGTGGCTAGGCTCCCAAAAAATCCCACACATGTGGTATCCCCGTACTCAGGAGAAGCAGCACAATTTATTTTGGGGTGTCATTTCACATATGCCCATAGCATGTGTGAGCAATATATCATTTAGTGACAACTTTGTGTAAAAAAAAAAAAAAAAAAAATTTTTTGTCATTATTCAATCGCTTGAGGCAAAAAAATTTAATATTCAATGGGCTCAACATGCCACTTATCAATTTCCTTAGGGGGTCTACTTTCCAAAATGGGGTCATTTGGGGGGGTTTTGTACTGCCCTGCCATTTTAGCACCTCAAGAAATGAGATAGGCAGTCGTAAACTAAAAGCTGCGTAAATTCCAGAAAACGTACCTTAGTTTGTAGATGTGACAACTTTTGCGCAAACCAATAAATATACAGTTATTGACTTTTTTTTTACCAAAGACATGTGGCTGAATACATTTTGGCCTAAATGTATGACTAAAATTGAGTTTATTGGATTTTTCTAATAACAAAAAGTAGAAAATATCATTTTTTTTCAAAATTTGCGGTCTTTTTCCATTTATATCGCAAAAAATAAAAATCGCAGAGGCAATCAAATACCATCAAAAGAAAGCTCTATTTGTGGGAAGAAAAGGACGCAAATTTTGTTTGGGTACAGCATTGCATGACCGCGCAATTACCAGTTAAAGCAGCGCAGTGCCAAATGGTAAAAAGACCTCTGGTCATTTACCAGCAAAATGGTCCGGTCTGAAAGTGGTTAAGAACTAAGACATTAAGTGTGGTCCTGTTGTGAGAAATGATGTTCCACAGGTGTACAGTACTCATCTTCTTTATCTTCCTTGATGGTATGTCTGTGCAAATTCATCCTCGCTTGCAACTTCTGACTTGTTTCACCAACATAAGATCTTTGTACCTTAAATAATGTTAAACACTTGGCGACTTTATAACATATCAGTGTGTATAATGTGGTGTTGTTACTTGTTGGTTCAATATATTACATCCATCTTAGCTCCAGTAGATGTTGAATATGCAGCATGATGCAACACGCTGGACTTATATGTCCTGATTGTTTGCAAGTGGCAAGTACAGCAACCATACATTGGAGGGTTACATGGTGCCAGAAGCCAGAGATCCTTTTTGCATAAGAAACGGTAAACATAAGGTAAAGTTCAACAAATAATGTTGTTTGGTGGCATAGAACCAGCTAACATGGAATAAGACAATAAAAACCTTCAAAGAAATAGGAAAGGTTTAGGCAACATGCTCATCTTATCCTCAAAATATATTTAAAAGTAAAATAAGAGATTAATATTTAGTGTGGGTTTGAGAGAAAGGCAGAGACATTATTGCAAGCCATCACACCCAGGCAGATCTAAATGCCACAAATGAATGTAGCCCTGTAATCATGAATACATCATTAAACAATCATAAATGCAAGCAGTGAAATTACAAATTTGACCTGGTATTGACGTCTTGCATTTCGTGTACTGCAGAGCTGAAGTATAAGAGAAAGAAAGGACACAAGGAACCAATCACTCCATGTGCTAGCCAGAAGCATACTGAAAAGAAAAAGAAAGCAGAATTACAAAATGATGTACTCATCACTGCGCTGCTTCTCCTTTCGTTGTCCATTCTCATGCTGGAAGTGGGTCCATGGCAACCTAGGCTTAGAGAAGGTGGATTGAATAATGATAACCATCAGCCTTAAAATATCTAGCAGCCAAAAAAGAAAATAACTGCTTGAGAAATCTCTGAATTGAAGCTAAATATTTAAGCAAAAGTGGTTTTGCTATTTTATCTTTTATTTGGCTGCACATTTTATCTTGTTATTGTTGGCTGGAGCTTTGCTTTAAACACTTAATGTAAGTTTATACTTTAACTTATGTCATCAAAGCTATTCAGGGTAGAATTATATATTTGGAACAAACTTCCACAATGTACCATATAAAAAAAAAGTAAGTAAAGTAATGAATGTATAAACATAGGAATTGATTTTTTAAGAACCCATGAATCCGCTCATACACAATTAAAGCTCAAAACAAAATCAAATTGCATGAAGCAGGCAAGGTATCTGTTTGTCCTGAATAAGTCTGGAGACAGATAAAACAAAAACAGCTAAAATGAAAAAATAAATAAACAAAATGTGGTCGATTTGGGAAACGACATCTGGCACAACCATCACATCATCCAATAGTTCAGATGTGCCAGTAATAAATAAAGAATAATTACTAAGCTAATGCTATATGTCTTTCCAAAAGAGTGCAGGATATTACTGCAGAATCAAATAATGATTCAAACAACTGATCAATTAGAATGGTTGTTACCACTGGCAAACAACCGACCTTTGTAAATGCAATAAAAATAATCTGATCAAGTCACCAAAGATATTAAAATTACTAAGATAATAATATAATATAATATAATAAATAGTTGATGCAAAATGCATCAAAGGAAAAGTTGTGAGGATACAGTAGATTACTCAACATGTCATGCAGCTGCAACTTGCTTCTTCAGGAGCATAAATGTCAACAAGTACCATCTGTCATTGCTGACTTAGCCCTTCCTTCTCTGGGCTGGCTGATCAGCTGTCGGCTAATTGCCAGCTCTCATCTCTCTCCACAGTTACCCAGCTGTTCCTGATCTTGCTCGTCTGACCTGCCTACTTAATGCTGTCCAGCTCACTTCATCTCTGCCTTCGCCTTGGTAACATCACAAGAAACCATCTCCTGCGGTTCTGTTTAAAGACTAGCTTGCTGAAACCCCTTCTGGCTCCTTATCCTGCTTGCTGTTACTCCACTTGGATCCCTGACTTCTGGTCTGGCTGATTACCCGATCTGGTTATCGAACTCTGGCCTGGCTGACTACTCGATCCGGTTACTGGACTCAGGCTATGCTTTGACTATGCTTACTCCATTTACCTTTTTTTTTAATAAACAAGTGTGATTTAATTGTACTTCTGTCTCGGTCTGGTTCATGGTTTCTGACACCATCCTACACTATCAAACTATAGATATGATGCAATGGGGGTTATTTACTAAAGGCAAATCTACTTTGCACTGAAAGTGCACTTGGAAGTAAAGTCACTAAAGATCCAAGGGGAACATGCAAGGAAAATAAAAAAACAGCATTTTAGCTTTCACATAATTAGATGATAAAATCAGCAGAGCTTCCACTCATTTCAAATCTATTCCTTAGATTTACAGCGACTGCATTTTCAAGTGCACTTGCAGTACAAAGTGGATTTGCCTTTCATAAATAACCCCCAATATGTACATGTACATGAATTAAATAAAAGAATTGTCACACCTTTGGTAATTTCAGTATATTTTGTATATAACAATTTTATAATTTATATCAACATGTACAGTATTCTTGTATAGGTACAATGCACTTGAAAGCACTCAGGACCACTGTTTACTCTCCAGCCTTAGGATGTTCTGTGGGCAGGCACTGCAAACACACATAGTAGTCACACGTCACTTCTACAAAGCTAATAACAAACTTTATTGATCCAGAACAGAGAAAACAATACAATATTTTCCAGCACACTTACCAGCTAGATGAAAAAAATACATTAAAAACAATAATAACAAGACATTATATAATAATAACAACAACAACAACAATAATAATAATTAAAAAATAACAATTAAAATGAAAACTGGAGAGGGGAGGGGGAGGCCACAGAGATAATCACAAAAGTTATACCCTTGAGTATTTTTATAACAAACAGACGTCAACCACTTGGCTGCATACCACTGGATGTTATAGATGTGGGAACATAAGTTTGAAATAGAAATGAAGGGCAAAACATTTGTGCATACATAAAAAAAAAAAAAATACTAATACCTTTTTTCCCGTTTTTTTTTTTTTTTTAGAAGTGATCCCCTTCCCTCTGTTTCCTCTGTTCTCAGCTGCATATATGCTGGGGAATGGAGAAGCAGCAGGACCACTGAGCTTCCCTGTGAAAGGCTGTGCAGGAGGGGCATGTTAGGACAGGTCTAATCATTGGAGGAGAGCAAGTTAAGTTCCCAGCATACCTAGAGAACTGACCATGATGTGTGCACCTGCTTAGTGAGGTTAGTTTTTAATAGGAAAGCAGAGGGACTGACAGGAACATAAGGGATTTCACACAGAGGAAGCAATCAAAAGTAAGCATGATACTTTCTCATGCAAGTACATGGTACAGCAGACACATATCAGGAATATGAAATGTTAGGTTAACAAACACTTTAAGCTTTGACAAGAAAAAACTTGGAAGCTGATTGGTTTCTATGCAGAGCTGCAACAGATGTTGCACGCTACAGTTTTAGTAAATCAACCCATTGTTACATAGTTACAGAGTTACATAGTTAGTAAGGTTTAATAAACACACCAGTCCATCCAATTCAACCTGAAAACATCATTAACGGTATAATTTGCTCCAAACAAACAATGAAGGATAAAGCAATTTCTGAATTTTTCTTGTGTTGAGTTGTATATCATGACTGTCAATAAAACAAACATCAAAAGTTTGATAAAATGAACAATAATGACAATTATGAATCATAGGGCCACACGGCAAGCTTTGAAGCCCCCCCCCCCCCCCAAGTTAACGCTCTCTGTAGCAACTGGCAGTCCCACCTCTGATAATATAACTAGGATCACACTAGCCCAAGCTCTGAAAAGCAAGCTGTGGTGCTTTGCTTTCCAGAGTGCTATCAGGCATTCAGTAGATGATCCTACCACCTTCTGAATGCCAATTTACATTTTTAGTTTATAATTGGGCTAAGGCACTGCAACCATTAGCCAAGTGCAAGCTTGTGTTTGCAACACTGCCCAATTGACTGAGTTTGACAGGCAGTTTCTGCCATCAATTCAGCATGTCTTGTTAAATTTGCTGTCATGCAAAACATCATGTTCACACCATGTAGGCAGCCTCCTTTGGCTGTTTTTCAGCCTTTAGGTAGGGATCTGGTGGGTGGTAAAATCCCAGTTTAGCTGTCTTTTTTATTTTTTTTCCCATTTTCAAGTTTATTAACAGTAGAAGGTAAACACATACCCTGTTTCTCAGAAAATAAGACCTAGCGTGATTGTCGGTGATGGCTGCAATATAAGCCCTACCCCCAAATAAGCCCTAGTTAAAGTCCTTTTAGGTCTTATTTTCAGCATAGGGCTTATTTTCAGGGGAAACAGGGTAGGGCTTATTTGGGGGGTAGGGCTTATATTGCAGCTATCACGACAATCATGCTAGGTCTTATTTTCGGGGAAACAGGATAAGTATACATTTGTTTACACGAGTGAAAGCATCCTTATAGGGTTTACACGTATAATAAAGTATTGAAAAAAAAAAAAAAAAACAGTACAGTCTTGATATCTTAGAAATTGTTTGTTGTTCATGTATACTTAATAACCAGAAAAACCATTAAGAATTACTGTTCCAAAAGAAATATATTCATGTAGTGATGATTGTTTTAGAGTGGTAATATAGTATTCAGAGAGAGATTCCTAAGAGAGATTAGGAACTTAGGAAGGTAGTGGTTATACTTCCTTGTGGTATATCATTTGCCCTGTTTTGGAGGATTATTAAACCTGCTGTGTTTTCAATATGTCTCGCGAAGTTCAGGAGAAGAAATGTGTTGGTTTTACTCACAGAGATGTTGAGATGTTCATTGGTCTGATCTCAATCGTTGCTGCACATGTGTGAGACTTGAAGAGGGGGAGACATTAGGTTCAATATCAAGAACTAAGGTAAAGATCTAGCACAAGTTCTTCCCATCAGATCCTCATATCTTTGTGAACATCTGAAGGTGAACCAAGGTGACCATGTTGTATGGTATCTTTCAACGGAATCGTTGGATTGCGCTATCGTTTCCTCCATGACACATATGTCTTTAATTTTGAGTAGCTAGTCTCTGATAGACAGGATGCTAGTAGGTTTCCAGTGCAGCAGTACAAGAGATTTAGCGGCATTTAACAGGTGTTTAGATAATGCTTTCTTATGCCTCTGAAGCGGGAAAGATGTAACATGGAGCAAGCAACAAGCTGAATCGAGTCTCATTGAAGTTTCAGTTATGTGGCTTATTATGTCTTTCTCCCCAGTCCAATACCGAGCTATCATGGGATACTTCCACCAAATGTGCAGCAGGGTTCCAGTCTCTCTTTGACACTGTCAACAAAGACCTGAGGATTGAGGGTACCATTTATGCAACCTCGCTGGGGTGGCATACCATTGCGTCAGCAATTTGAAAGAGGTTGCCTGTGTTTTGGTGCTTAATGAGCATTTGTGAGCTAGTATACAGGCTTTCTGCCACTGCCTGTCAGTAAGATCCATACCAAGGGCTTCCAACCAGTTCTCTCTGAGTCCTTCCGTGTGCACTCTTCCTGTATTCTGCAACCAAGCATAGGAAAGGGAAATGGCTTTTTGGATGTGGACTCCCTCCAGGCACACTGATTCTATGTCCATAGCCGCCTTTTTTTATTTACCCCTTTAGCAGTCTGTGTGAAAAGGCCTAAGCATCATTGACTAAGGACAGACAGCAGAAGAGCTGTCAGTATAGTCTGTACACTACATGAGATCAAAACTTTGAAAATGCTATAGTTTTAAACTTAATGTCTAATAACAAAAAAGCTATGATGCCATTTTATATTATGAAAAATGATTAAAAATAACAAATGCTCTTGCGTACAATTTCCCTAAAACTTTAAACTTTACCGTATTTATCGCTGTATAATGCGCGCCAGTATATAACATGCACCCTAAGTTTAGGAGGGAAGTTTAAGGAAAAAAAAAACCTTACATTTAAATGCCCATCAATGCAGCCTTATCAGTGTCCATTTGCAGCCTTTTACATCATTGCCCAGTGCCTTTGCAGCCTTGCCCAGTGCCTTTGCAGCCTTGCCAGTCTCTTTACAGGATTGCCCTGATTTAAATTTGGTGCCAATCTCCGCTGACTGTGAGTGGAGAGGAGCGAGCGGAGCCGAGATACACAAAGCCAAGTGTTGGCTAGACTCAGCTCTGCTCACAGTCCTGCCCACCTCCACTAATTGCGAGAGGAGAGGAGTGAGCACCACTGACATACAGAAAGCCGAGTGTACTTCGGCTAGACTCGGCTCTGCTTACAGTCAGGGGCGGGACTGCAAGAGGAGCTGAGACTAGCCAAAGTATACTCAGCTTTCTGTATGTCGCTCCTCTCGCTATCAGTGGAGGTGGGAGTGACTGCTAGAGGAGCCGAGTAAAGCCGAGTGTATTTCGGCTTTGTGTATCTCAGCTCTGCTCACTCCTTTCCTCACAATCAGCGGGGGATCGGCGTATAACACTCACCCATGATTTTCCCCTGATTTTAAGAGGAAAAAACGTTGTGTTATATGCCGATAAATACGGTAATTTCTTTAACTTTTTTTTTTTACTACAAATCTTAGCTGTCCTTTATTATTTTAGCTAAGGACATACTCTAGGATTTCTGACTACATTAGACATAAAGGATTAAAGTGTAACTATAGGTAAAACTTTTTTTAACTTTTGGATAGAGTAGAGAGGGATTATAACCCCATAAGGGAGATCCCCCCTTTCTATTTGTCCTGTTTGCCATTATCATTGAAATTGAAAGTAAAAGAAAATCCCAAATTTTGGGTTGTCCCCAGAAAAAAATAACAGAGGGGAAATCTTCTGATGGGGGCACTCATTCTGGTGACCTGGGGGTCCCCAAGGAATTCCCTTAATTTGCAGGGATTTCCTCTCACTAATTGTTTTGGTTATCTGACAGGAAGTAAAGGGAAATCTGCCCAATGGGACACAGATGGCAAATAAATAAACAAATAAATCTGACAGGGCTTTTAACCCTCTCTTACTTTATCCAAAGAAGAAAGAAAGTTTTGCCTATTGTTTCAGTTTAATTTTAGTTTGAGCAGAAGTTAAGAGACTAATTAATACACACTGTTAAGTCAAAAAAGCTAATGTGTGACTATTCAAGATAGTGAGGCCTGACTTCTGCCCTTCTATACAGCAAACCTCACAGTTTAGTTCTCTTTAACAGCCTTCCCTAACAAGCCGCCTCCTACCTCAGGACCCATAGCAGCTGCATGGGCTGCTGTGGCTTTTGTTAGGCCGCGTACACACGGGCGGACTGTTCGCCCAACCTTGTCCGCTGAACAGTGTTTGGGCGGACAGTCCGCTCGTGTGTGGGCTTTCAGCGGACAGTTTCAGCGGACAGTTTGACGGACAAAGTCTTTTGGAAATTCCGAAAAACTGTCCGCTGAAACTGTGTTTGAGCGAACAGTCCGCCCGTGTGTAGGCTACTTTCGAAATGAGCAAACTGTTCCCGCTCGGAGACGTCGCGGGCTCCGCCGCCTGGAATGGGCTTAAAGGGGAACCCCAACGCCGAAAAAAATCGGCGTGGGGGTTCCCCCAAAGTCCACAACAGACCCTTGTCCGAGCACGCTACCCGGCCGGCCAGGAAAGGGGGGCGAGCGAGCGCGCCCCCCCTCCTGAGCTGTACCAGGCCGCGTGCCCTCAACATGGGGGGTGCCATGGGGAAGGGGGGGCCGCGCGGCCCCCCCACCCCAAAGCACCTTGTCCCCATGTTGATGAGGACAAGGGCCTCTTCCCGACAACCCTGGCCGTTGGTTGTCGGGGTCTGCGGGCGGGGGGCTTATCGGAATCCGGGAGCCCCCTTTAAGAAGGGGGCCCCCGGATACCGGCCCCCCACCCTATGTGAATGAGTATGGGGTACAATGTACCTCTACCCATTCACCTGTGAAATAAAGTACAAAAAAAAACACAACACACGAGATAAAATACTTTATTGCACAGCTCCGGGGGTCTTCCGTCTTCGGGGGTCTTCTCGCCGGACTCCTCCGCTATCTTCGTGTAGCTCTTTTGCTAGCGGAGGAGCCCGGCTTTCTTCCTCCCCGCCGCCGGCCTCTTCTCCCGACTTCGGGGGTCTTGTCCCCCTCTTCGGTTCTTCTGCCGGGCCACCGCGCCTTCTTGTAGCTCTTTTACAGGCGGTGGCCCGGTCTTCTGTCGCCGCTGCCTTCCGTTCTTCTGTCGCCGCCTTCGGTTCTTTTGTCGGGCCACCGCGCCTTCTTGTAGCTCTTTTACAGGCGGTGGCCCGGTCTTCTGTCGCCGCTGTCGCCGTCGCCGCCTTCCGTTCTTCTTCTTCTTCTTGTTCTTCTTCTTCTTCCCCAGGAGATGTTGACACGTCGCTCTCTCCGGCCGGAATGCCAGAGCCGCGCTGTGCGGTCACTTATATAGTGACAATGGGGCGGTGTCACATGGTATATGTCACATGGGTTGGTCACATGGGTTGATGTCACATGGGGACTATGACATCGTAAGGGGGCGGGGTCACCATGTGACCAACCCATGTGACATATACCATGTGACCCCGCCCCATTGTCACTATATAAGTGACCGCACAGCGCGGCTCTGGCATTCCGGCCGGAGAGAGCGACGTGTCAACATCTCCTGGAGAAGAAGAAGAAGAACAAGAAGAAGAAGAAGAACGGAAGGCGGCGACGGCGACAGCGGCGACAGAAGACCGGGCCACCGCCTGTAAAAGAGCTACAAGAAGGCGCGGTGGCCCGGCAGAAGAACCGAAGGCGGCGACAGAAGAACGGAAGGCAGCGGCGACAGAAGACCGGCAGAAGAACCGAAGAGGGGGACAAGACCCCCGAAGTCGGGAGAAGAGGCCGGCGGCGGGGAGGAAGAAAGCCGGGCTCCTCCGCTAGCAAAAGAGCTACACGAAGATAGCGGAGGAGTCCGGCGAGAAGACCCCCGAAGACGGAAGACCCCCGGAGCTGTGCAATAAAATATTTTTTCCCTGTGTTGTGTTTTTTTTTGTACTTTATTTCACAGGTGAATGGGTAGGGGTACATTGTACCCCATACTCATTCACATAGGGTGGGGGGCCGGTATCCGGGGGCCCCCTTCTTAAAGGGGGCTCCCGGATTCCGATAAGCCCCCCGCCCGCAGACCCCGACAACCAACGGCCAGGGTTGTCGGGAAGAGGCCCTTGTCCTCATCAACATGGGGACAAGGTGCTTTGGGGTGGGGGGGCGCGCGCCCCCCCCTTCCCCAAGGCACCCCCCATGTTGAGGGCACGCGGCCTGGTACGGCTCAGGAGGGGGGGCGCGCTCGCTCGCCCCCCTTTCCTGGCCGGCCGGGTAGCGTGCTCGGACAAGGGTCTGTTGTGGACTTTGGGGGGACCCCACGCCGATTTTTTTCGGCGTTGGGGTTCCCCTTTAAGTCCATTCCAGGCGGCGGAGCCCGCGACGTCTCCTTCGCGGGCCCCGCCTACCTGTACACGCGCTCGAAATGGGCGGACTTGCCTCCGCCTTACGTGGGCGAGTCCGTTCATTTCAAAAGTTGAGCGAACTGTTTGGCAAACAGTTCGCTGAAACAGTCCGCTCAAAAAGTGCCGTGTGTGGCCATGTCCGTCCATGCTAATTTTGAGCGGACTGTTTGCCGAAACTGTTTGACGAACAAAGTTGGGCGAACAGTCCGCCCGTGTGTACGCGGCCTTACACCACAGAATGACACCATTCAAACATTTTCAGTGAGAAATGACATATACATGCCCTTAAAAAGATACATCAGATATTCACACAATCGTTATCTCTGGGAGTTAACCTTGAATTCAACATGTAAGGATATTTCTCTCCACCTTTACTCCTTGCAACCAGTGTAACACAATGAGTCAGTAATCGCAACCACAACAGCCTAACAAGATAGCTCATAAAACACAGGATTCTTTATATTCACTTTACAGACCAGATGTCAACACAAATAATGTGTATGAGAAAGAGCTCTGAAATATTCATATGATATCACCTTGACAGTTTATAGCTTCACTTCATAAAAGCCACACCATGTGGCAATCCAATGTGCAACAATTCCAATGGAACAACTATTAAATGAGCCATGTATTAAATTTCTCAAGCTTGTTCTAATCATACAATCTAAGGTATTCATACAGTTCATTATACTAATATCTAAATAATATAGTTATTGCCCCCCCCCCCCTTCTCTTCCACTCCCTCGTGTCATTGTTCTTTTTTTCCCCTGCTTCTTCTGCCCCTTTGTTTTTCTTCCGCATCCCACCCCCTACCATTGCATCCCATCCTTTTTATTTTCTCTATCCCTTTGAACCCCCCCACCACCTTTCCCCACACCCATCTCCCCTTCTCCTTTTTTTTTTTTGCCATGCAGCTACTCATATTACAGTATCTCATCTATAATGTTAACAGTACACTGTTTATGAGTTCTGATGCAAATCTTCTTGTCCATGAGTCCTTTTTTCATGAATTCTTTAAGTGGTTCTAAAGGCAGAAGTTTTTTTGTTTTGTTTTTTATCGTAATGCATTCTATTCATTAAGATAAAAAGCCTTCTGTGTGCATCAGTCCCCCCTCAGCCCCCCAATACATACTTGAGCACCAACTGGATCCAACGATGTTGCACAAGAGACTCGGTTGTCTTGGACACTCCTGTCACGTACCTGGTATGAGAGCCCAGAATGCAGGGAGCGGCTCCTCGTAAGCCTCCGGCTCGAGAACCCCTGGAGGTGGAAACAGGAATTCAAGAGTTCGGAGGGCACAAGTGCCAAGCTGGAGTAAGGTAGGTTCGGACCCGCAGCAGCAGGAGATCCACAGAGGCACTGGATGGTAGACACCCGGCAGGCAGGTAGGAATGTGGTCAAACAGTAGGCACAGGTGGATGACTGGAACAGCTGGTGGCAGACCGTGGGTAACAGCAGGCACTGGCGGTCAGGCTGGAACAGTAGGTGGCAGTCAGCGGGTATCAGCAGGCACTGGCAATCAGGCTGGAACAACAGACGGCAGACAGCAGAGTCGGGAACAAGCCAGGTCGGTAGCAGGCGGGCAGCAGCGGTACACGGGAAGATACGGAGACGTAGTCAGACAGGCAGGAGGTCGGAGGCAGGCAGCAAACAAACAAAGTCAGGAACAGGCCGGGTAACGGGAATCAGGAACAGCAGAAAGCAGATAGCAGAATCACCGGACACGCTGTGGACTGAACAGCAAGGAGGAACAGAGGCAGATTCCTTAAGTAGCCCTTTGGGCGCCAAGAACGGTCGCACGGCGAGTCTGCGTGCCCCCGCGGGTAACCGTGCGCCCGTTCGTGACCCCGCGCACCCGCGTGCGCCCGTTCGCGCCATCGCGCACCCGCGTGCGCCCGTTCGTGCCGTCGCGCACCCGCGTGCGCCTGTTCGTATCTACGTGCACTCGCGTGCGTCCGTTCGCGCTAACGCGCGCCCAAGGATACCGACAAGTTCTCAGCAAAGGAATCCTGCGGGCAGGTCTCCTATGTGCGATCGGATCACCAGGACGACCATGACAACTCCCTACTGATTGGCTGAGACATAGAGTGGGCACCATTGGCTCCTGCTGCTGTCAATCAACATCAGTGAGCCAATGAGGAGAGAGAAGGGATGGGCTTTGTGTCTGAATGGGCACACAGAAGATCCGAGAAGAGGAGGGTCTGGGCTGCTCTGTGCAAAACCACTGTGCAGAACAAGTATGACATGTTTGTTTTTTTTTTTTTAAACAAAAAAATTGTATCACTTGAATACCTTTTTTTGTTGATGTAATGTTTTTTCATAGGACTATAATAAAGATCAAGAAAAACTAATATATTAGGAAGTTTAATACAGTACTGTGAAAAAGTATTTGCCCCCTTACTAAATTCTATTTTTTTTTGCATTTTTGTCACACTTAAATGATACTGATCATCAAACTAATTTTAATATTACACAAAGATAACCAGAGTGAATACAAAATTAAGTTTTTAAATGATGATTTCATTTAATAATGAAAAAAGTTGTCCAAACCTACCTGGCCCTTTGTGAAAAAGTAATCTCTCCGCCCTTACTAAATCATGAATGAACTGTGATTAACCACATTTTATGGAAAGCGGAGTTAAATTTCACTTTCCATACCCAGGCCTGATTATTGCCAGACTTGTTGAATGAAAAAATCACTTAAATAGAAGCTGTCGGGCAAAGTGAAACAGGCTAAAAGATCTCAAAAAGCAACACATCATCTTGCAATCCAAACAAATTCACGAACAGATGAGAAACAAATCAAATGACATGTATCAGTCTGGAGCTCAGGCAGCTTATGCAGCAGGACGATGATGTGAAACACACCTGCAAGTCCACCTCTGAATGGCTAAGAAAAAAGAAAATTAAGGTTTTGGAGTGGATTTTTCACAGTCTGAACTTAAATCTGATGGAGATGCTATAGCATATCCTTAAACAGGCCATTGCTGTTTGAAAACTAGGGATGGTCTCAATGTCCGAATCAAATGTAAGTTTGACGCAAACAGCGGGTGTTCATTTATTTCCAGATGGCTCGAATATATGGGGCATTCGTGGCAAATTTGAGATGGCAGTGCATTGACGGCTGCTGATTGGTCAAAGCATGCACCTGACCTGCATGCTTTGGCCAATAACAGCACAATGTGCTGTGAGAGCCATGATTGGCCAAAGGCAGAGTGCCCAGACTATGAGAGAGAGAGAGAGAGAGAGAGAGAGAGAGAGAGAGAGAGAGAGAGAGAGAGAGAGAGAGAGAGAGAGAGAGATTTAATTGTACAAGGATGCAATATCAACTCACATTGAGATGTAGGAAATTAAGCACATATCCATCCAGTGAGACGCTGTCATCAGTCCCACCTTTTTTGAACGTTATGTTCCAGTCTTAACTCAGGGGCACCTGTTTCTCTCTCGCTTTGCATATTTGGAGCCTGCTTCCACTTCCCTTACAAGGCTGGCCTTGACATATGGAGTACCCTTCTCACATACTGAGCTCTTTACTATAAGGACTAATGTAATGGACTAGTGTATTAATTGCAGACTCATCTTGCAGTGCCACTACCCTATCATCTTAGTATCTCTCTCTCTCTCTCTCTCTCTCTCTCTCTCTCTCTCTCTCTCTCCCTCCCCCTCTCTCTCTCTCTCTCTCTCTCTATATATCTATCTATATATAACCCACAATTCCTATTTAATTCACATGTGATTCAGTGCAGTGTGATTTGAGCCCATTAATTTTAAATGGGCACAAATTGCACTGCATTGCACTAATAATGTGCTTGTATCAATTTTGGAACTGCACTGCAACCGGATCAGGGGCTGGCAAATGCATTGCATTTGTGATCTGGGTTTGGGGTGTCATTAAGATTGCACTGACACCCACTGCGGATCGCAGGGAGAAGTACAATTTGAATTTGGTATGGGAAAAATGCACAGATCGCAGTGTTTCCTGCAGTGGTGTCACTAGGGTTGGTGTCACGTGGTGCAGCAAAAATTGGTGTCACCCACCACCTCTTATTTTTGGGCCCAAGGCCCAGCGTTGGAGCTCATTATGGTGGTCAATAAGGCCTAGAGGATAGCAGGTTAGGCACTTCCTAATGGCTCAGTTCCTAGGAACAGTAATGGATAATGGCCAATGGGCCCGCTTACCAATCCCAACAAAACCGCAGCAGTGATCCCTCTGGCTGAACGTTTGCTCACTCTGGGTTGCCCAGGCTGACTCTGGTCAGTAGTGTAGCACATCTGTATCCTGGCAGTGGCTCAGAATTTCTTCATCTGATGGTGCGGGTACAGCGTAGCTCTCTCTGGTGGTCCAGGACAGCATGGCTCCCTCTTGGTGGTGCAGATACAGCATGGCTCCCTTTCTGGTGGTGCTGATTCAGCTTGGCTCTCTCTCTCTTTGATGGTGTGGGTACAGAGTGTCTCTCTCTGGTGGTTTGGGTACAATGTGGCTCCCTCTCTGATGGTGTGGGTACAGTGTGGCTCCCTCTCTGGTGGTGTGGGTACAGCGTGGCTATCTCTCTGGTGGTGCGAGTACAGCATGGCTCCCTCTCTAGCTTCCCCCAGTACACTCCTTTTTTCTTGTAGCACTCATTTCCTTGGCTTTTTCCCAGGTTCCAGGCTCTCTCTCTCTCCCCCAGTAGAATGCATGCATGCTGGGGGCTGTAGCCTGTTGTCTGTAGACAACACTGGGGCCGCTGAGTTGGAGTTTTTGGTAGAACATTGCCAATCTTCCAGGACTACATCTCCCAATATACACCCCAGTGTCTTCTGATTGACCCTCCTCTGGTGCCAATGGGGAGGGAAACAGTGTGGGCAGGTAGCTTGGCTACATTGAAGTGAAACAGATTAGAGCCACTCTCTCTTCTCCTGTTTGACTGACAGGAGAAAGAGTGGGGAGGGGTGAGCGGGGGAGATACATGGATAGCCGTAGCTCGCCTCTCCCTGGTCACAGCGCTCCTTAGCAGCTGCCGAGTTCTCTGCCAAATATCCTGCTTTTTCTGCTCTACTGTTGGGGGAGGGGCTCGACGGCACCAACTAAAACTGCTTCCTGGTGTCATCTCTCTGGTGGGTGTCACCCGGGTGCAGTCCCTCTCTCCACCCCAATAGCGATGCCATTGGTTTCCTGTACAGCATAGGTGTGATACATGTGCGCTTGTATGTACTAGCGCCTTCTCAAACACAATACTATTAAAGCAGAACTTTACTCTCTCATTCAACATTAACTAAGTGGCTAAGTGCTTAGCACTTCCACCTGGCAACACTAGGGTAATTGGTTTGAAACCCAAACATTGCACAACCTGCCTAGAGTCTGCACTCCCTGTGCCTGTGTGGGTTTCCTTCCATGCTCCAAAGACATGCTGATAGAAATGGAGTTCCCACTAATGAAAAGCATAGAATTTATGGCTCACTGAGCCTCTCCCCACTGTTGTGTTATGTACTGATACAGTACATCTATTGTAACAACTTGACATTGTATGACACACCATGATAGTAGATGCACAAATGTGGTACATCTGCAGGCGGTTCTTTGTCCGTATTGAAGGCTCTTAACTATATTACAAAAGCATGGCAGTTCTAACCATTTAAGCTTCCATTTTGCATAGCAGCTACACTAGCGGGGAAACACTGGTCTGGTGATCGTGGAACTTGCGTATTGGTCATCAGGAACACTGTTGCTAGCTACACTGGTTTGGTGACACTGGGGACTAGTGTTGCAGCAATCAGGAACACTTCTGCTGACTTAAACTTGTCTAGTGTGATATGGAAATAGCATTATACATATTTACTTAGTTAAAGTTACCTAGTGGTCTCACAAATATCTAATAATGGATTCCAAGCCCTGGTTAAGGGCTATACAAGCCATATAAGGAAATAAGTATGGTTTTACCTCAATTGACTCACACCAAAGGAATGTTTTTGTTAACTGTCCAGCATGTGGCCAAGCCCACTTTTTCCTCTACAATTGATTATTTCCTTTACTTTCTATAGTTCTATATTACCACAGTCAAAACTGGTAAGACTTTAGTCTTGTGTCAAAGCTGTTATGCATGCCTTTGTAGTGACCTATGCTACACCATCATAGGAGGACTCCGTGGTGAAACAGCATCTTTAGTCAAGTATTCTTGTTATATTTTCTTTATCTTTATTTGTATCTGTCATTAGTTTTAATATCTGTTACTTATACTTATAAGTATTTGTGTGCTCTCTCTTTACACAGATTGAATACAACCCCACAAATGTAAACTACCACGTGACCTTGATACAAGACTGGTGACATTGGACTGGTGGGGCACCAATCAAAGACACCATAGCTTACACTGGTGAGGTGACACTGACTGCTATGATAAGGAACATTTAGCCATACATTTGTCTGGTGACAATGGGACTGCTGTGACTGTGGTCAGGAAAACCGTTGTTTGCTGCACTGGTTTGTTGTTTTGGCAGAGAACTGGCTGCACTATTTGGGCTTGTTCACATGTGGGATTGGGGGTCAGAAAAAGCTTATGGTTGAGCCACAGTTTTATCATACCTCAACCACCATCCCCTTTAGCTGGAAATGTACACAGGCTGCAATGCTTTGCATCTGTGGCAGGAATTATACCCCCCGTACACCTGCCGATCGTGACCAATTCAAGTGAACAGAAGTGCTTGTGCAGAGTCCAAGGGGTTAAAGCAGGTGGTGAGCAGGCAATGCAATGCAATGCCTTTTCACTGCCTGTCAAGTGGTCTCTGAAGAAAGATCTGAACATGGATGGTTCATCAGAGAACATTGCACATGTAAACAAGTACTTATGTGACTGCTGTGGTAGAGATCAAGGACACCGTGACTGCTGTGACTGTGATCAGGAACACTGTAACTGGTCTGGCGGTAACCAGGGATACTGTAACTGATGTAGTGATTATTAGGGACAATATGACTGGTGTGGCAGGGATCAGGAACACTGGGACTGGTGTGGCAATGATCAGGGACACTGCAACTGGTGTGGCGGTGATTAGGGACATTGACTAATGACTTTTGCTTTTTATCATTTGTATTTTTTATTTTTTTTTACAATTTTTATTTTAACATACTGCCATCAGAGTAGTGCAGTGTCACAACACTGACACTGTACAAGCAATTGTTTTAACTGTCATGAATGGCTTTTATACCTGATTCATTGTTTAATACTATGATTGGTGACAGCTATCACATGGTACAGGAACGTTGTGGTTGGACCTGCACTGACCAATCACAGAGATCACTGTTATGGATCTGCAGTAATGTTTGTCTGTCAGCTTACCTCTAAATGTGTTCAGCTTAAGAGGCCAGCCACTTTCACCTGGTTTCTTTTTTTTTTTTTTCCAATAAAATTTTTTTATTCAAGTTAAATCACATAACAGGCTGAAAACATCACAGTATGCAATGTAAGAAACAAATAGTGCATAGCAATTATACTCAGACTTATAGATACATATATAATTATAAATGTCTTCTGGTAGCTATAATGTAACTTGGACTCAAGGTCTGGAGCGGCAATTACAGCTTCCGTGAAAAGAATGAGTACCCGACAAAAAGAGAACAATGTCACAGCACTTAATTAAACAATACAGTATCCTGTGAACAGATAGTACAACTGATCTGTAAGGTACATGTTTAACAAGGGGGAAAGGGGGGGGGGTGGGCTAAAGGGGAACAAGGGAGGGTAATGAGAGAAAAAGAGAGAAAAGGTAGAAAAGAAATAGAAATAAGTAGTCAAGGAGCAAGACCGCGATAAAGGCGGTTTTCACACAGAGGTCCACATCCGCGCCCGCTGAAATAGGTCAGCAAACACCTAAATAGTCGGTCCAAAAAGATCGGGGAACTCATCAACCCGTGGATAAGCTAGCAAATGAGTCCGAATATTTAAACTGGACCCATGGGGACCAGGTGTTATGAAATTTTTCAGAGGATTCATTAGCTGTGGCCAGCGTCTCTTCCATTGCGAACATTCGGTTAACCTCCCGTAACCATTCCCCTACTGATGGGGCTGAGGTCGATTTCCAGTGTCTAGGGATCAGGGACTTAGCGGCAATAAGGAGATGCTTCGATAAAGATCTTTTATATCTGCCAAGAGGCCAATCAGAAATATTAAGCAGGCAGCAGGCCGGTGTCAGGGGTAGTGTCGTATCCGTAATGCGTAAAATCAGGTCACAAATCTTGCCCCAGAATTCAGAAATCCGGGGGCATTTCCACCATATGTGCAGCATGTCTCCTTTGGCCTCACCGCACCTCCAACAGAGGTCCGTGGAAGCGGGGTACCATCTCTTTACTTTTTCTGGAGTGGCATACCATTGTGACAATAATTTATAAGAATTTTCTTGTAGCCTAGTACTAATAGAGCACTTATGGGCCAAAATACACGCGTTTTGCCACTGCAGATCTGTAAAGCGAGTCTGGAGTGACGATTCCCATTGGTCTCTAAAACGCACCGGATCCGCACTCCCCTGCTGATGAAGGCAAGTGCACATAAGTGAGGTCGTCCCCTCCACCGGCCCGCCCTCCAAGCAAAGAGTTTCAAAAGGGGTAGGGTCTCTCAGCATCTCCTTCCGTCTCATGGGTGCCATGACATAATGACGTGCCTGTCGGTAATTCCAGGAGGAGAGCACCTGGGGTTCGGGGCCACTCAGCAAATCGTCCTGAGAAATAAACTGTCCAGACTGAGTCAAATGTAGAGCCAGAAGGGGTAACGACCCCTTCCAGGCGAATGTACCTGTATCCTCCCCCGGAGGGAAATCCGGATTGTTCAGCAAGGGGGTCAAAGGTCCCGGTGAGGTAGCAATTGAATACTCTGTAGAAGATTTATGAAAGGCTTGTAGGGTTGCCCTAATAAGAGGGTGTTGTAGCAACTCTGGGGGACAGCTAGCCCAGGGTATCCACGGGGAGAATTTTAAAGGGGTGCGGGAGCCTGCTTCTTCTAAAACTTCCCAGTCTTTGTTTTCAGAATGGCAATGCCAATCTATAACTCTGGCCAAGTGCGCGGCATAATAATAAAGCTTAAAGTTCGGGAAGCCCAAGCCTCCCGCTGCCTTCGGCCTCATCAACAGGCGAAGGCCAACACGCGGCCTCCTGCCCGCCCAAACAAATTTCCAGAGTACAGACTGTAATTGCTTAAAAAAGCTGACCGGTACCCTGATTGGTAGGGTGCGAAAAAGATAAAGCAATCTAGGGAGCACCACCATCTTTATTATTGCTGCTCTCCCAAACCATGAAAAGAATTTAAAGGACCACTTCGCTAAGTCAGATTGAATCCGCCTCAGCATAGGTGTAAAATTGCTAGAGAAAGCATTGTCAAGTTGAGAGGGCAGCAAAATTCCCAAGTACTTAAGCGTATTCACTTCCCATCGAAAGGAGTTGTTGGACTGAGCCTGATCTAAAACCTCGGGCGGGAGTGAAATATTCATGGCTTCCGACTTAGTATAATTAATTTTTAAATTAGAAACATAGCCATAGATAGAGAACGCCTTTAATAGATTGGGGATAGAAGCGTGGGGCTGAGTCAAAAAAAACAACAGGTCATCAGCGTATGCTGCTGTTTTGTAGGATTTAGAGCCGATCTGGAAGCCTGTAATATCAGGGTTTTGATTAACGACACGGGTGAAGGGTTCTAATGAGAGTATAAATAGAAGGGGCGACAGGGGGCAGCCCTGTCATGTCCCATTTTTAATAGTTACCGGTTCTGAAAGGGTTCCATTGATTTTTAACTGAGCCATGGGGTTCATGTACAGGGAGGAAATCCAGGACATCATGTGGGATTTCAGACCTATGTGGGCACAAGTAGCCAACAAATAATCCCACGCGACCCTGTCGAAGGCCTTCTCCGCGTCAGTAGACAGGAGAAGGCCCTCGAGTCCCAATCTGCGGCAGTGGTATGACAAGTTCAGGGCCTTAATCACATTATCTTTGGTTTCCCTCCCCGGCATGAACCCAACCTGTTCTGGGCCGATTATGTGAGGCAAAAAGGGGCGCAGGCGGTTCGCGATTATTTTGGCTAGAATTTTTAAATCCAGGTTTAAGAAGAGAAATGGGCCTGTAACTTGCGCACTCCGATGGGTCCTTGCCTGGTTTAGGGAGCACCGTGATATGAGCCCCCAAGAACGTGGCAGGAATTTGGTGAGGGTCCATAAGAAAGTTAAGGGTTTTTAGAAGTGGGGCCTCCAGAACGGTCCCGAACGTCTTATAGTAAAGGGCCGACAACCCGTCCGGCCCTGGGCTCTTTCCGGGCTTAAGGTTTTTGATGGTAAGCGATAACTCTTCTGGAGAGATCGGTCGTTCCAGGGACTCCGCATCCTCAGGGGAGAGCGATGGTAGGTCGCTCTGCCTCAAATAATCCTGAATAATTTGGGCCCTGTCACCCCCCAACTCCCCAGGTTTGTGTTGGAGGGGAATGTCATAGAGTTTGGAATAAAATCGGTGGAAACTCTCCGCAATCTCGTCCGTTCTATTTGTTAGCAGGCCGTCACTGGTTTTAATCGCCATAATGTTGTTAACTAAGGAGGCCTCTTTTAACGCCCTCGCCAAAAATTTCCCCCCCTTATCTCCGTGCTCGTAATAAATTTTGTGCTTAAGGAAAAGCGCGCGTTTACTGCGAGCTTCCAAGATATCTCGGAGCTCGCCGCGTGTCGCCAAAAGTTCTTGGGCTTTTTGAGCGTCCAGGGATTGTTTATGCTGGGCCTCCAGACCGGCAATTTTGGCTGAAAGGGACTTAATCTGTTTTTCGGCCTCCCACTTGCGGGCAGCTCCTACTCTGATGAGCTCCCCCCGTCAGTCAGTTTTGGCAGTAGTTCAATATCTAACAACAAGGAAGAGTTTAGACGCCACATGCATGGTTTCGGCCTGCGATCTGTACGCTTAAGACAGAGGGAGGTGGGAGCATGGTCTGAGATTGATTGGATACCTATGTGCGCCTCACTTAACACCGGCAAATCCCTCTGTGTAATAAAAATGTAGTCGATACGCGCATATTTATCATGGGGTGCTGAGTAGCAAGTAAAATCTTTACCGGACGGGTTCAGGGTGCGCCACGAATCTACCAACGTTACCGAGTGCAAAAGATTCTTGATACGTTTCAAAGCACCATAAGTCACACTGGATTTGCCCGAAAACGTATCTTGGGAGGGGTTTAGCGGTATATTGAAATCCCCCCCGAGCAAAATACCACCCTCAGCAAAACCCTTGAGTTCCTCAATAAAGTGTTTGCAGAAAGTTATATGGGCCCTGTTTGGGAAATATACGTTAGCCAACGTCAACGGGACCGTTCCCCAGGTCCCCTTCAAGAACAGGTACCTACCGTCAGGGTCTACTAGTTGCTGAGTGACCTCGAAACCCGCCGCTTTATGCAGCAAGATCGTGACTCCCTTGGTCTTAGCCAAGGGGTTTGTGGCATTATATGCCATCGGGAAATTTTTATGTCGTAGGGTAGGAATTTTAGTGGACTGGAAATGCGTTTCTTGTAAAAAAACAAACATAGGTTTTACCTTATTAAGTTCTCTGAGCAAGGAAGAGCGCTTCTCCGGGGTATTCAGACCTCGGATGTTGTGAGATATCAGGGTAGAGCAGAGAATGCTAGGGCACGTCTGAACTATTTGTATTCTGCAACGAGTACCAAAACAATCAACCAAACTGAAATCCATATAGGAGAGCTGGAATCAGAAGGCCCCGCAGTCCAACAAATCTGAAAATGAAAACACAAATAAAAGTTCCTTGGCAGTATAAAAAACAGGACTAAATTAAGTATAAATGATTCATAAAACCATAAACGGGTCAGCACAAAATAAAAATTAGGATATCAACTGAGGCCCAACAGGCAGTCAATCAGCCGCACGAACTATAGACTAAAGGCCTCAGCCAGCAGCCTCCGGCTCCCAGCCCATCCAACCCGAGTTCTGCAAGCGGGGAGAGAAGAAGAATGCCAACTAGGTATCAACGCAGCAGTGGTGAGAGTCCTTAGCAGAACAGGGGAAAAAAACAACACGAACAGCAGTTACCATGTGATGACCACGGTATAGGGTAGCAAGGACCATCTCATTGAGCCGAGCAGGTTGCTCAGGGGCAGTCACGCTGTCTAGGAGGGTGAGCCGAAAGGGACGAGCGGCTCAGGCCTTGGCCTCCAGATTTTCCCACCTTGCTTCTCTTAGGCGGGGGTTTAGCAGGGGATGAGTGGGGAGTGTTCACAGGACTGCAATCAGTCGGGGAAGCCTGAACTCCACATACCAGTCTGGTAGCTCCGTGAACGGGATGTTTAGGGCATTACAAAAGTCTGGGAGCTCTTCCGGCATCCGCAAAACGAAGTGCCTCCCATCCAGCGTGGCCTGCAAGGCAAAGGGGAATCGCCACTTGTATACAATCCCCCTGTTCCTGAGAGCTTCTAGGAGTGGGTGCAACGCCCGCCTGTTGCGCAAAGTGATAGGTGACAAGTCCTGGAACAGGGAGATCTCACTGTCATTAAAGAACACATGTTCATTTTTCCGTGCTTGATTTAGGATCTCCTCCTTAAGTGGGAAGCTTTGGAGGCAGCAGACAATATCCCTGGGGGGTGCGGAGTCCGAAGGTTTCACTCTCAGGGCCCTGTGTGCTCGCACCAGGTCTATGGGGGTATCAATCGGGTTCTCCAATAGATTGTTAAAGATTGATCTTAGGGCGGAAGGTATTTGTTCGGGGCCCACCGACTCCGGGACCCCCCTCACCCTTAGATTGCTCCTCCTGCCTCTGTTGTCGAGGTCTTCTAAATGACGGTTAATTTCAATCAGATGGGCAGAGTGGGATGCAGCAGTGGCTTCCAGCCTGACTATGGCTCTGTCTCTCCTGCCCTCCGCCCTCTCCATAGTAGTCATCTTCTCAGTCAGCGACAATAAGTCTGCTTTTAAGTCAGTAATTGCAGAAAAGAGAGTAGTTTTAATGTCTGCGGCAATGGAGGTCATGTCTCCTAATGTGAGAGGGTGATTGGGATGCCCCGATCCGCTTACCGCGTCCTCCGTCGCTGACTGGGACCCGTCGCTGAGTTCTTCCTCCTCGCCTGGAGCCGGCGCCATCTTGGTCGGTGTGTTGCGGCCGGAGCGGGTCTGGGTGGCGAAGATATCCTGGATGCTGCGGGCGCATGAGGGGGCCGAGGGTCGGCCCGGTCGAGTCCCCGTGTTGTGGCGCCCTGATTTGCTCATTTTCAGCTGCGGTACTGCCAAGGATAAGGCTACAGGACTGCGGGTCTCCTGGAGCTCTGGGTTCAGGCAGCCATTCTCCGCGCGCGCCAAGCCACGCCCCCCTTCACCTGGTTTCTTAAGCAATCTCTCCTGAAAGTATGGCTCCACCCCAGCCCCCATCAAGGAACTCTATATTAACTTGTGCACTGTAAGTTAGCCCTGCTGATTAATAATGTGTGTTTGGCTTCTGTGTGCTACTTGCTATGTGTTCTACGTCTGATTCCAGCTACTGATCTTGGCTTGTTCTTGACTATTCTTACCTGCTTGTTGCCCGGACCTTTGGCTATCTCCTGACTATTCTTTGTCGCAATCTGATGCTTCATCTCTACCCCCCTGTAGTCTACCGTGAGAGTGAGCTGGGAGGCCCTAGGGATTGCAACCTGGAACTTGGCTGCAGGCTAATCCATCCCCATCACTAGGGGCCTCTGGTGAACACCCACTGGCTCTTAGATTCCGTGCCTTGGAAAATCTCATGCTCTAGCTCCCAGTGTCATCTGTGTTGGTACTACCAGTAATGTATTTAGGTTTTGTGCTGCCCTAGACCTGACTAAACTTGTGCACTCCCTAATTTAAATATGACCCACTCCTTCCTGTCAAGGCCACACCCCTTGCACCCAAAAGACCAGCATGCTCTGAGGGCAGGAAAGGAGAGACTCTATTTTGATTTCCTAAGGAGAATTCAGACAGCATGAGGTGGAGGAAATTATTTGACCTGAGGGAGAGATGCTGTCTCCCAAGTGATTTCACCACACGATTTAGGTCTCTGCCGCCAGTCGGGACATCCAGCCTGAGAGAGGGGGATCCCAGGTGCACATACAAGCGCACCTGCACTGATGGTGAAGCACTCCAGTGTGAGGTGATTAGTCAGGTCACCAGGAGAGCCTGCTTGCTCCAGGACATTAGTTTGGGCCTTGACCGCAGGGTTGGGCAAGGGGGCTTTTGCAGGACACAGGGAAACTACACCACAGAATAAGTTAAATGGGCATTGTATACAGACATCATTGCTGTTAGTTATCTTGCTGACACTTGTAGTGCAACAGGGCTAAAGGATAAGGTCATCCATTCCCAGGGACACTGTATACAGACACCAATGTCATTTCACCCTGCTGAGAAAGATCCTGCCTTCCTCACTTGATAATCTGGGCCAGTTGTGTTATTTGGCCCTGCTATTCAGGAGTTTAAGTGCACCAACGAAAGTGGCTAGCTGAAGATACAAAGAGGGTTATTTACTAAAGGAAAATCCACTTTGCACTGCAAGAACACTTGGAAGTAAATTCGCTGTAGATCTGAGGGGGGCATGCGAGGAAAATAAAAAACAGCATTTTACCTTGCACATGATTGGATGATAAGATCAGTAGAGCTTCGACTCATTTCATATCTACACCTTAGATTTAGAGGGACTGCACTTCCAAGTGCACTTGCAGTGCAAATTGGATTTGCCTTTCGTAAATAACCCCCCAAAGTCTTATCTTCAAAAGGACTGAAGCTACTGGTACCATATGGACCCACACACACACACATATTTGGGGCTCTGTATATGCAGGTGCTGTCTGTGGGACAGTTTATCTAGGAAGTTAAGCCATTACATCTTGATTTGAATAAAGTATTTAAAGTTGGGCCTATGGTGTCAGGGAACAGAAGAGAAATGCCTGACATAAGAGAGTCATTCCTCTGCTCTCCTCCTACCTGGACCCATAGAGCCGACCTGACTAAAGCTAACCAATCTGGTACAGATTGCCATATTGTGATGTATTGTTACTGAAGTGTTTGCCTCTGCTCTTGGGGTTATTCTCAGGTTTGGAATCCTCTGAATGCAGCCTGAACATAGTATTGGGCTATATTGTTCTTAACTTCAGTTATTGTTCTCCAGTTGATTACTTGAAAATATAGACTGTTAATGTTTGTTACTTTCCCACAGAAATATTTCAGGAAAGAAAATTTCTGTGTTTTATCATAATGTGCATGTTTCTCATTGGTCCTTGCACTTACACTATTGCCAGGGGTGCCAGAGGGGGCTGAGACTGTTATTGGGCAAAATAACGGACTGAACAAACTTAAGTATCTCCTCCCGGGATAGCGCTACCCATGCGAGAAAATGTTTCCATTTTTTTGTCCCTACACTCGAAAACAGATCTTCATTTAACCCTACTTTTGTTTAGAAAAACAAATGAACATTTTTACAACATTCTGAAAACCCAGTTTTAGGGTTTGCAGATAAAATCCATTCACAATACAGAGCAGAGGAAAGAAGACTCAATGTGCCCTAACTTCTAGGCAACTAAATATAACTTTTAGGTATATTTAGGTTGATTTTTGCTTAACCCCTTCATGCTGACATGGCTTTTTTCCATGGGACTGCATATTTGCCTATCTCCCTTTGTGCACAGAGACGGGGTCTCACCATGAGCCCTGGGCCCTGTACTAGCGCACTCGAGATTCCAGGTCACCTGATCTCTGTGATAGCCTTTGAATGATTATTTTTTATCAGTGTCAGTGTGTTTTAGGTAGGTAAAAAAAAAGCAAAATGTGCACTATTATTTTTGGACTGTACTACAGGTACATAAAACAACTAACATACACACCTATAATATTGCTGCTATTGTCAGGAGCAGAGGAATTTAATTTGGGTTGTTTTTTGGTGGAAGGTTATGGTAGTTTTTTTTTTTACTATTTTGGGCTAGTTTGCCTTTGATAACAAAAAAAAAATAAAAAAAAATCATGAGATACCCATTACTTTTTACCATAAAACGAAAGCTCAATGTGTCCTGAAAAAAATAAAATAAAAAATAAAATAAAAGGTATAATCCACCTGGATGCACAAAGTAGTTGTGATGATAGGGACAGTTTTACTAACACATGTCAAAGTTGCAAAATTGTGCTTAGGCATTTATATTTGTTTTACCCTTAGGCGCAAAGAGGTTAATAAACAATATGAATAAGGCACAGAGGGTTAAGGGGGAGGGGTTTTTTTTTCTCTCCTTGGTTATGAGATTTATTGCAGTCCTTGCCTATCCTCACCCACCTCCAGCAGTTTCTTAGCTGCTCTTCAATATGTTGAGCTAATTACTTGGCTGTTAAGCTGACTCTTTGCCTTTAATCCTCTAGTTAACACGGAACAAGTATGTATGATATGCACTTTAGTTCCATGTCTCAGAAATAATTGAAGCCAGTCTGGTAGCATTACACCCAATCAACTGGCATTTTTAGGGTTAAGAGGAAATAATGATGGACCTCTTTTTTTTTAAGAAAGGTTTTCTTTCAGGCTACAAAAGGGTTTCCATAATAAATATATACATGACAACTCCTTTAATGCATATGCATCTGCCCCTTAATGTTTCTTGTTTCCATGTCTTGTTTAATTTGAGTTTGGTGGAATAAAATGTGTGCACTGGTGATTTATGAGATGGCAGAAATGAATTCAGGTGGGCAGCGGCGGCCAGACAACCTGACACTTTTTCAGTGGTGTATAAATTAACAGCATCAGCTCTATGTACCGCTACAAAAGGAGGTGTTATTTTAATTTTCTTTTTTAAAGAAGATGCGTCATGCCAGTTTGTACAAACTATATTACTGCCCAGCATAACCTGTGTTTTAACATAAATAGGAGAAGGGTGGATGCTGTGTGCACAGTGCCAAGCAGCTTGATTACTTTAGTGATATTAGGTTATTATCTCTAAGTACAGCTGATGCCTGAGTGTATATTGATACTCCTCTCATAGTAATATGCAACTTGTCTCATATTCAGTAGCTTGTAAGATGTCCATCCAGCAGCATGTATAATTTCACAATCTAAATAGTGATGAAACTATTATTCGGCTGAAGCAATTTTATTTAATGTAATTCATGTTACAGCCTGTGTAAATGTTGTGATAGGAGCTAATGCTGTTATGGATCACTTAATAAATTCAGAGGATACAGGTGCATATCATAGATAATTTGAGAAATAAAAGTAATTTAGCTACTGCAAGCAGTTTTCACTACATTTTCTCAAAATTAGGTGCTATTATTTTGTGCTAGACTTAAATTGCATGTCTTAAATTGTATATTTTATACAATTAATTCACTGATCATACACAATCTGTACAATCACCTTTCTATCTACCAAGAAGTAGGTAGTGCAAAGGCCTGTCTGATTGGATATAAATTGATTAGAAAGTTTTAGGTAGGTCCTCATATTAGGTATCAATAGAATATTTAGAAAGTGGGTGTGGTGTGCCGCTTTAGGCTGGATTCACACCTATGCATTTTTAGTGCTTTTTGCAGATTTGCACTACAGAACGTGCTCCATAGGAAACCATGTTAAATGGACTTTAGTACAAATCAGCAAAATGCAAAAAGCACAAAAAATGCATAGGTGTGACTCCAGCCTTAAACAATACCTGTTATTTATATATATATATATATATATATAGCCTGTCCTATAAAAATACCTCATAAAAATATGTAAAGACAATATTTAAGCCTATACAAAATATGGTATAAATTTAAATATAAACCATGTTCCACATAGGAGTATGTCGTGCAAATAGCATATAAAGTGACCAGTGCTCCGAATTATAAATCCTTATGTAATTGAAAGTGACAAAGGACTATGCATCCTAAATGCAGTGTTCCAGAAAACATGTATCCCCGCTATAAGTTCTTGGTATAGTGCTGCTGTAAAAACACTTGCTCTTGGTGTTGCAACAAAAAAGAGAAATCTCTCCCCCCAAAGGGGTAGCCAGCATTCGTAGCACCACCTGCCTTTATATGGATATCCAGGGCCAACCCAAGGGTGTCTCTCCTTCTCCTTACTTCAACCGCCCCAGCACTCTTTGATATTAGACAATCATCTACACTTGCCACAAAGCAAACAGGAAGCACAGGATGCTTTTACTGCTGGCCGTCAGGAGCCCATGGACTATGGTGTGAATGTATGAGCCTTATGACAAATAAGTGCAAATGGCACCAGTTCCAGTAGAAGCGTCAGACATTCAGACCCGAAGCAGATGAGGACACCTGATGGACTGCAGGTAGAAGAGGCAGCTGGGAAGCAGCTCATTAGGCAGCTGGGGGATGGGGTGCCATTCCACACATGCGCCAAAGCCTGCCTCTCTCTACCCTGACGGCCAGCCTAACACCTCGTATTATGTAATTTTGGTAGCTCTAAAGTTGATTGTACAAAAATTGTATGGTCAGATTGTAATGGTAAATCTAAGATGTATGATCTGTTTTATTTGTGTTAGCTATTTTGCATCACATTCTCGTTATCCTATCTCATGAATTGGTATTTTATTTCCACCTTGGATGGCTTCAATGACTGCTACCCTCATCAGACACCATGTGGAACGTTATCAAAAGTCAGAAATTCATAGTATTGTTAAATAAGCAACACAATTGGAAGATCCTTTAATAGGAAGTACTTGACCTTCATGGCAAAATCAACGAGTATCTCTAAAAGGAAGTAGGGCCAAAGCTATTTTGGCAGTACTTCCCCTGACCCAAAGCACCCCCGCCCCATGTTGAGGGCATTTGACCTGGTATGGTTCAGGAGGTGGGCACTCGCTCCTCCCCTCGCTTTCCTGACCTGCTTGGCTGCATGCTCAGATAAGGGCCATGGAATGGACTGGGGGCAGTTTTTTAGCCAATTTTCTTATTGTTGTTCTTGTTTCTACATTGACTCATTGATTGGTAAGGACGCTGCTCCCAGCTATACACAGTGTGTTATGGTGAAAAAAACTCCAGCTAAAATGCATGTAAAAACGCATTAAAAACACAACACTTGGGTTTTTAGCGCAGGTCCATTGAAGTCTATTACACATAAAATGCAATCTACTGTGGGGAAAAAAGTCCCTAATCCTTTTAAAAAAATGTATTGCCTGAAAAACGCATAGATGTGAACATTTCCCATGGCAAACCATGTTAAATGGACTATGGTGCATTTCTACAAACTTCAGAACACACTCAAAAATGCATAGGTGTGATGCATTAGGACTGGAAATAAAAATAGGAACAGAATTACTCAAAAAAGGCAAGAAGAAGGTAAAGTCACCAACAGTGTCTATAGACTCCCTGCGGCTGATCTGTTTTACCATTATGCCTTGTTCCATAAACTATATAGATTCCATTGTTTGATTCATAGCATAAATTACCAGAATCCCAATATTAACAGAGAAAATAGCAAAACCCCCAAAAATGTAGTTTTCAGGTACTACTACTAGAGAGTGTATAAAATATATAACCTTTTATTCAAAACATATGCCTATATGGACACCTTTTAACCAATTCCGGCCCGCCGTATGCAGAATGAAGGCGGCAGGGTGGCTGTGTTATCCTGACCGGGCATGTGGGGCGTGCAGCGCAGCGTGGTGCGGGGTGTAGACCGATCTCCAATCTAGGTAAAGAGCCCCTGGCATAGGCTCTTTACCATGTGATCAGCTGTGTCCAATCACAGCTGATCACATGGTAACCAGGAAGTTCCGGTAATCAGCTTTCCTCCATTCAACGAGCTGATTAGCAGCTCTCCTGACGGGGGTCTGCGCTGATAATCAGCACATTGATCATCAGTGCAGACCCATCAACAATGCCCATTAGTGCCCCACCAGTGATGCCAACCTGTACACAAATGTAATGCCAATCAGTGCCCACATGTACCCACATTTTCTGCCAATCGGTGCCCATAAAGGATGCAAATCAGTGCCCATTGGTAATGCCTGTCAGTGCCTCCTCATCAGTGCTGCCTATCAGTGCCCATTATTGCCCATCACTGCCCATCAGTACCCATCATTGCTGCACATTAGTGTTGCCTAGCAGTGCCGCATATCAGTAGCACCTATCAGTGCCCATCAGTGCTGCATATCAGTGTTGCCTATTAGTGCCCATCAGTGCTGCATATTGGTGCTTCCTCATCAGTGCCACCTCATCAGTGCCGCCTCATCAGTGCCTATCAGTGAGGGAGAAAACATACCTATTTACAACATTTTATAACATAAACAAAGTAAAACTTTTTTTTCAAATTTTTTAAATTATTTTTTTATTTGTAGCACAAAAAATAAACAAGCCAGTCGTGATCAGATACCACCAAAAGAAAGCTCTATTTGTGAGGAAAAAATTATAAAAATATAATATAGGTACAGTGTCGCATTGTCATTCAAAATGCGACAGTGCTGAAAAGTGGCCTGGGTGGGAAGGGGGTTTAAGTGCCCTGTATTGAAGTGGTTAAAAACAATCAGAAAACAGGCTATAAACAGGTTATACTATACATTCTTGAAAACAACTTTTTATCCTGACTTCACGTATAGATTTCTCGATTCATATAGATTTTCCTTAGTTGACTGCTGCAATCCACCAGGTAAAATGGGGGGAGGGGTGGGGGTTGATCTCCACAGTACACCAAGCAGATCCAATGTTTTCAATGCATTTCATGACCCAAAGTCCACTCCTTCAGGAGAGTATAAATAGGATAATATATTCCCCTGCCTGGAGTTTGCATGTTCTCCCTATGCTTGTGTGTGTGTTTGCTCCAGGTACACTGGCTTCCTTCCACTCTTCAAAGACATGATGGTAGGATAATTTGCTCCTGTCTAAAAAAATGGCCCTAGTATATATGAATATAAGCACCTTGAGGGTAGGGACTGATGTGAATGTAGAATATATACTCTATGTAAAGCTCTATATAAGTACCTGTAATAGATAAATAAATAAATATAAACATGAAGTTATCATCCAATACAAAATTAACATGCCACCAAGCCACTCTTCTACATACAGTATATATATATATATATATATATATATATATATATATATATATATATATATATAGGAATCAATAGGGACTATGAATTGTACTTATTTTTATGATGACATGGTTAGCGATTTTATTGCATTTTCTATTTTTTATATTTATTACTGATGTGTAATTGGAACATCATGAGTTGATCTGGCTTATTTAGGCTTATTTATTGCCTGTATATATATTTTTTCTGACACAATGTTGAAGTTTAAGTAATTACTTTTGCGTCAGAACCATTTTGGTGGTAATAGGTAGGAAACATGGATAAAACTGAATATGGTGTTAATTCTCTCCATGTGCTTTCGATTTTGGAAGCACGGGACACACCTGTGGGATAACATCCCCCTGTGTTTAAATTTTGTATAAAAGAGGGAGGTGTTTGTAGAATGCTCACACAAAGCCACACAGCCTGAGGAAGAGCAGGGATGCTCACAACTGTATACAGTAGCTGCTATTGATGTATATGGTCTGACAACTTTGATGACCTGAAGATTCAGTAAAGTTTTATTTGCATTGGAGAACGTGTCCCTTCCTTATGCTTTATATATTTAGGTGATTCCAGTAAATAACAATTACAAATCAGCCAGTGAACAAAACAGAAATATTTACAAAGAGACACTGCCAGACAGACGTCTGACCCAGATCTGTGGGGAAGAAAGACTAAAGGAGGGAGAGAAATCTTAGTGTGTTATGCCGTGTACACACAAGCGGAATGTCCGACAGAAAAAATCGGACTGAAACTTTTCATCGTATATTCCAATCATGTGTGGGCCTCAGCCTCATCAGACTTTTTTTACGAAAATTCTGACGGACCTAGAAAGAGAACATGTTTTAAATCTTTCCGACTGAAATCAATTCCTATAGGGAAAACGTTTGTCTGTATGCTGTTCCGATGGACCAAAAACTACGCATGCTCTGAAGCAAGAACAAGACGGGGGCTATTGGCTACTGAACTTCCTTTTTCTAGTCCCGTCGTACGTGCTGTACGTCACCACGTTCTTAACGATCGGACTTTGGCATGATTGTGTGTATGTAAGACAGTTTCAGCGGAACTCCGTCAGAAATACCTTCAGAGTTTATTCCCGATGGGAAAACCGGTCATGTGTACACAGCATAACATGTCATTGTCAAAGATCCTAAAACATTCAATTAAGTTATATTAAAGCTTCCATGTCATGGTGGCCCAAGGTGACTTGTCCCTCACTGTGTATCTGTTTAGGGGCAGCCATCTTGGTAGAGACAGGGTTTTGATTTCTCATGTCAAAGCCTACAGCAAGAACAACAGTAAGCAGCACAGGAGCGATATCACCAGATCTCTTGCCAAATCGTCATAGAAAGCAGTGCCCTAGATCTCACATTGCAGATATACATCTTTAAGGATGCAAGCATAGGAGGGCCAGTGCAATATCATTTACATTTTGTATCGGCTGGTATCCCTATATGACAGACAGGACATTACCATATATAGCAAAATATAACATTTATTATAATATGTGTACATTTTAGTTTTGATATGATCTAACAAACCAAAATTTACTTTTTGAGGTAGAAGGTATCATGTTTCAGATCCGAAGGAAGCAAATTTGATACATGCATTATGTAAGTAATGATTATACTGCATGACTACTTTACCTAAAAATGGAAACATTTGCAGTAAACGCTGTTATGTTACTATATGATGCAATCCAGGAAAATATAGGCCATTGATTGCTTTCCGATAAAGGAACAATCATAATGGTCAGCTGTACTGCATATTATAACCTTTAGATTTACAATTCCCTTTGCCCTTTAGGGTTCAGTATGTTCATTCTATTACTAGCCTTGTGCTACCTTTACTAAGCCTATGCCCATTGCTACATACAGAAAGGTTTCCATTTCTAGGTTCCCTTATGGTAACTTTTCGCTCACAAGAACAGTAATAGAACTAGTGACCTCGGGTGCATTCCTGGGCAGAATTCTCAAACTGAGGGCCATGTTACATTATACAGTCATCTACAGCAATGACTACGTGTGAGATATATCATTTGGGACAACATGACAGCTCTGTGATAAATTGTTATGTATTTAACGTGAAAATTTGACTGATACATATTATGTATTCATTTCAAATAACCAGTTTGGCCTTGCATTGTTTTATTAACCAGGTTATTCATATGCCAAACAGACAACACAGACATATTAAAGAATCAGTAACTCAAGTGTTCCAGTAAGAAAACCAGAAAAGAGACAGTTAACAATGTTACCACACATTGAGTCAGGAGTAGACATTCACAATATTAAATTTCAAAAGCACAATATCTCTACAGAAAAAATAAAATAAAAAATCTCATTGTAGAAATAAAGTTTCATTGCTAAGCCCCACTGCCTAAAACTTTTTTTTTTTTTTTCTTTTATCGGAGACGCTGAGCTGCATATAGCTGATTACATCAATTACTTTTCCGAACATGATTTTGATCCCACCGCTGCTTCACTGGATCAGCAAATAGAAAGTAGTCTCAGAGCAAATGGCATTTTTATAACCTTGGCAAAATGATACCGCTGCTGATGAAAATCAGCCACCTAGAGAGTGAGATATAGGAAATATGATACATAACTAACAAAAAGAATAATCTCCTAAATTGAAAGCCATAATGTTTGCTGTTAAAACTAAATATTAAGTGGGTTTTCAGTGTCTATGACACTCCTGAGAATGCTTACTTAGCTGGATATGGAGATCATATTAAGGAAATCTGATTACATTTTTTGCAATTGAAACTAGAAAATGAATGGTTTTATCGAGCAAGAAAAAAAAATGTGCTGTGAAGATGAGGAGCCCAGATGGATTTTTGAGGCAATAGCAGTGTGAATGTTCATTATGGAGAGATGCTGAGAATACCCTTGAATATGTTTTCCTGTTGAATGTTTTCTATATATCTTGAAACTTCTGTGCAGATTCCAAGACTGATGTAGCTTCCCAATTAAGGAGTAGAAATAGGAGCGTTAAGGGCTCCCTAGAAACAAAAGGGTAAGCTGAATTGTTATGTCCTCTAGAAGGGTACAGCAGCACAGAAAAATAGCTTTTGTGTTTGTTGCTATGTACAGCTGGGAGGGCGCGTTATGGGTAGATGCAGAATACATCAGAGGTTTAGAAAGATGGTCACAAGGTGCAGTGATGAAAGGCAAAGACGCAGGCAGAGATAGTAAAGGGACACTGCAGCACAAAATGAAAAGATATTATCAGGGTTACATAAAGTACCAAGTATGAAATAGTATACTATATAATATATGGGAGGAGACACGACAAACAGAAGTCAACAAAAAGAAAAATACAGTATTTTAATAGTGGCATACACAAATGCTCTTAAAGGGTAATTGACATGTTAGTGTACAGTGGTTGCTAGGCAGGTTTAAATATTCTATTGTTTTCTTATATTTCTCAAGTTCCCTAATAGTAACCTCAAGCTGCAGGAGATCCCAGCCCCTGTACTGCAGCCATTGCAATAGAGAAATAACAGAGAAAACAGATCAACGGAGTGTATAGCTCTGATATTTTACTTAGATATAAATATCCAACCATAGAGCAGGCTTTTTCAGCCAAGGGTCCTCCAGATATTTCTAAGAACGTTAGCAAGAAACTCCAGGGTCCATTGAGCAATTAACAATTTTTGATTCTCTGCTAAGTAACGATTGACATCAGTGATCTTTTTAGTTATCTGTAAGGGAAGCACCAATGTAAGGGACATTCTTACTAATGACCATCAGTGTAAGGGTGCAGCTCTCCCATTTATACTATCTGTTTTTTATTTTGTGGACACTAATTTTAATTAAAGAGAAGTATGGCTATTTTTATTTTTTTAGAATCATACATACAGTATCTCACAAAAGTGAGTACACCCCTCACATTTTTGTAAATATTTTATTATATCGTTTCATGTGTCAACACTGAAGAAATGCTATTTTGCTACAATGTAAAGTAGTGAGTGTACAGCTTAAATAACAGTGCAAATATGCTGTCCCTTCAAAATAACTCAACACGCGGCCATTAATTTCTAAACAGACAAAAAACAGGCAACAAAAGTGAGTACACCCCTAAGTGAAAATGTCCAAATTGGGCACAATTAGCCATTTTCCCTCCCGGTGTCATGTGACTCGTTAGTGTTACAAGGTCTCAGGTGTGAATGAGGACAGGTGTGTTAAATTTGGTGTTATCATTCTCATTCTCTCATACTGGTCACTGGAAGTTCAACATGGCACTTCATGGCAAAAAAAAACTCTCTGAGGGTCTGAAAAAAAGAATGGTTGCTCTACACAAAGATGGCCTAGGCTATAATTAGATTGCCAGGACCCTAAAATTGAGCCGCAGTGTCAGAGTCTAGGATGAGGCCGAAATGCTGAGAGGGCTCCCCTTGCGGCCGAGCGCAGCACAACCCTGAAGTTGGCACAGGGATGTAGTGCCCACAGTGGCACGGGTTGCCGGGTAGCAATAGTAGAGACCAGGTAGCAGATGGACAAGCCTGGATGGGCAACCGTGCTTAGGAGATCCGAGAATAGGCAGCGGAAGTCCAGAGAGTGGTCAAGACAGGCCGAGGTCGGGTTCAGGAAGCAGATCTGGAACGTCAGGTACAAGCCAAGAGTCGGAGCCAGGAAGACAACAGGAACGGGTCAGACAAGCCGGGTCGGTGCACAGAAGATCAGGTAACAGGAAGCACAGGTACAGGTTCTCAGGAGAGCTGACGATAATCCAGCAATGCAGGAGTGTCAGGCGAACGTTTAAATAGGTGAACTGGCCGGGTCACGCCGCGGGCGCGTCGGAGCGATCGTACGCCTACGTCTAGTACGTTGCGTATTCGTGGCATCACCGCGTAAGCCCGCCCGGTTAGACGTCGCGTCGGTCGTACGTCTAAAAACTACTTTGCGCTTGTGTAGGCGCCGACGCGCGTTAACACGAACGTGTCTCATAAAACTGCGGCTATTTCCCTGACAGTGCCCCCCCCCAAGGGGCAGCCTCCGGATGCCCAACCGAGCCCACTTTTCAGGATGTCGGGTGCGGAACCTTCGTAAAAGTTCAGGAGCATGTACGTGATCGGCAGGCTCCCACGAGTTCTCTTCAGCAGGATACCCTTTCCATTTAATTAAAAACTGAATGGTCCTACCTCTTCGACGACAGTCGAGGATGGACTCAACTTCGTATTCGGTTTCTTCACCAACCTGAACCGGAGGCGGAGGCATTTCTTCTCTTCCTGAAAATGGACTAAAGGTAACAGGTTTAAGGAGGGAGACATGAAATATAGGATGGATCTTAAACGAGTCAGGTAAAACAAGTTCAAAGGCTACGGGATTAATCTCTCGTTTGATTTCAAAAGGACCCAGAAATTTAGGTCCCAGTTTCCGGGAAGGACAAGGCAGTCTGAGATTTGCCGCTGAAAGCCACACCTTATCCCCTGTCTTAAAGATGGGGTTGGCTCGCTTCCTTCTGTCATACTGCTTCTTATATTCCTCCTGGGCCCTTCTCATGGTGTTTTGGAGTATTAGATAGTTCGAGTGAATAAATTTTACTCGGTCCTGAACTGCCGGGACGGATGACTCAGGGATGGTGTTAGGCAGGAATGAAGGGTGGAATCCGTAGTTTGCCCAGAAGGGTGACTGGTTGGTGGAGGCGTGCACGGAGTTATTATAGGCGAATTCCGCACAAGGTAGCAAGGAGGCCCAATCGTCCTGGGAGAAGGAGCAGAAGCATCGCAGGTACTGCTCTAGTGTTTGATTAGTTCTTTCGGTTTGTCCGTTACTCTGTGGGTGGTAGGCAGATGATAGACAAATCTTAATTGAAAGCAATTTGCACAGTTCCTTCCAAAATTTAGAGGTGAACTGAACCCCTCTGTCAGATACTATACTATCAGGTACCCCGTGTAACCGGACAACCTCTTTAATAAAAGTTTTTGCTGTATCCAGGGCAGAGGGAGTCCCTTTAAGCGGCAAGAAATGTGCCATCTTGGACAGGCGATCTACGACCACCAAGATGGCCGTAAATCCTTCAGAGGGCGGTAGTTCCACAATAAAATCCATGGAAATTTCTTTCCATGGTTTCTCCGGGACTGGCAGCGGTCTTAATAGACCCCAGGATCTGGTGTTAGGTCCTTTGTTGCGCTGGCAGATGGTGCAGGAATCTACGTAAGCCTTACAGTCCGCCTTTAAGGTAGGCCACCATAGGGACCGCCGTACAAGGTCTGTCGTCTTCCGCACTCCAAAATGGCCTGCAAGTGGGTGATCGTGGAGGGTCTTCAGTACTAGTAGCCTGACCTGCTGGGGAACAAAAACCTTGTCCTGGTGCCATAGAAGCCCTCCTTGACTCCTCAGGGTGGAAGCTTCGGTCTCCGTGCACTGTCTAGTAGCCAGTTCAATAGAAGATTTCAGGTCTGGTTGTATTAACAGGAAATTCTGGGAGGATAAGATTGTACTAGGTGGGGCCCCCTCAGGAGTGTCGGGGAACATTCTAGATAAGGCATCCGCTTTGCTGTTTTTAGATCCTGGGCGGTAAGTAATATGGAAATGAAATCTTGAAAAGAACAAGGCCCACCGGGCCTGTCGGGGTCTTAGGCGTCTGGCCGTACGGAGATACTCCAGGTTCTTATGATCTGTGAAAATTAAAATGGGGTGAGCGGCGCCCTCTAGGAGGTACCTCCATTCCTCAAGGGCGGTCTTGATCGCTAGAAGTTCCCGGTCCCCTACGTCATAGTTCTTCTCTGGGGGACTCATCTTCCGAGAGAAGAAGGCTACAGGGTGCAGTAAGGCTTTGGGACCTTGGCGTTGGGATAAGATCGCCCCGGTGGCCACCTCCGAGGCATCAACTTCTAGTACGAAGGGTAAGGCGGGATCTGGGTGTCCCTCAGTAATGAGATGGTGAATCCCACCTTGGTTGTCTCTGAAGCAAAGGTCTGAGGTTGCAGGGAAAAGTAGAGGAGACATGAGTTTCTGAAAGATCTGAATTTTCTCCGGTCCCCGAAGAAGTGTTCTGGAACTGGGACTCGTGGTTCTAGGACCGCTGAAATTGTAGACACCGGAACTTGACCAGAGCAGGTGGGTGGTTCAGGCGGATGTTGCAGGCGCTCCTCCAGCCGGTGATGTTTCTCTCGGAGCTCCTGAATAGCTGGAGCAAGGGCCGTGAGTTCTCGTAGGACGGCCTCCAATGGGGAGTCACCTCTGTCGACCTCTGTCATGGCTGGATTATACTGTCAGAGTCTAGGATGAGGCCGAAATGCTGAGAGGGCTCCCCTTGCGGCCGAGCGCAGCACAACCCTGAAGTTGGCACAGGGATGTAGTGCCCACAGTGGCACGGGTTGCCGGGTAGCAATAGTAGAGACCAGGTAGCAGATGGACAAGCCTGGATGGGCAACCGTGCTTAGGAGATCCGAGAATAGGCAGCGGAAGTCCAGAGAGTGGTCAAGACAGGCCGAGGTCGGGTTCAGGAAGCAGATCTGGAACGTCAGGTACAAGCCAAGAGTCGGAGCCAGGAAGACAACAGGAACGGGTCAGACAAGCCGGGTCGGTGCACAGAAGATCAGGTAACAGGAAGCACAGGTACAGGTTCTCAGGAGAGCTGACGATAATCCAGCAATGCAGGAGTGTCAGGCGAACGTTTAAATAGGTGAACTGGCCGGGTCACGCCGCGGGCGCGTCGGAGCGATCGTACGCCTACGTCTAGTACGTTGCGTATTCGTGGCATCACCGCGTAAGCCCGCCCGGTTAGACGTCGCGTCGGTCGTACGTCTAAAAACTACTTTGCGCTTGTGTAGGCGCCGACGCGCGTTAACACGAACGTGTCTCATAAAACTGCGGCTATTTCCCTGACACGCAGCACGGTGGCCAGGACCATTCATCGGTTTAACAGGACAGGTTCCATTTAGAATATGCCTCGCCATGGTCGACAAAAGAAGTTGAGTGCACATGCTCAGCGTCATATTCAGAGGTTGTCTTTAGGAAATAGATGTATGAGTGCAGCCAGCATTGCTGCAGAGGTTGAAGGGGTAGGGGTGGTCAGCCTGCGTCAAATTGGTCTGCATGGCTGTCATCCCAGAAGGATGCCTCTTCTAAAGATGATGCACACTAAAGCCCGCAAACAGTTTGCTGAAGACAAGCAGACTAAGGATATGGATTACTGGAACCATATCCTGTGGTCTGATGAGGACAAGATGAACCTAAATCTGCTTTAGAAAATGTTAAGCATGTGTGGTGGCAACCAGGTGAGGAGAACAAAGACAGGTGTGTCTTGCTACAGTCAAGCATGGCGGTGGTATTGTTATGATCTTGTCAGGAACCATGAAACAGACAGAGACAGAAGTACAATCAAATCACACTTGTTTATTAATAAAAATAAAAAGGTAAATAGGAAAAAGCGTAGTCAAGCAAGCCAGAGTCCAGTAGCCAGATCGGGTAGTCAGCCATTCCAAAGTTCATAGACCAGATTGGGTAATCAGCCAGTCCAAAGTTCATAAACCAGATCAGGTAATCAGCCAGTCCAGACGTCAGGAATCCAAGATGAGCAACTGCAAGCAGGATGGAAGCCAGGAGGGATGTAGCAAGCCAGTCTTGAAACAGCAGGAGATGGTTCCTAGTGATGTGACCAAACTTGAAGGCAATGGAGAAATGAGCTGGAAGACTTTAACTAGGCAGGCCAGATGAGCATCATCGGAAACAGCTGGTAACAGTGGAGAGAGAAGAGAGCTGGCAATTAGCCGACAGCAGAGCGGCCAGCCCAGAGGAGGAAGGGCTAAGCCAGCCCTGACAGATCTGGGGCTGCATGAGTGCTGCTGGCTCTGGGGAGCTACAGTTTATGGAGGGAAATATGAATGCCAACATGTACTGTGACATACTGAAGCAGAGCATGATCCCCTCCCTTCAGAGACTGGGCTGCAGGGCAGATAATGACCCCAAACACACCTCCAAGATGACCACTGCCTTGCTAAAGAAGCTGAGGGTAAAAGTGATGGACTGGCCGAGTATGTCAGACCTAAACCCTATTGAGCATCTGTGAAGAAAGGTCTTTAACATCCACCAGCTCCGTGTCATCATGGAGGAGGGGAAGAGGACTCTAGTGGCAACCTGTGAAGGTCTGGTGAACTCAATGCCCAAGAGGGTTAAGGCAGTTCTGGAAAATAATGGTGGCCACACAAAATATTGACACTTTGGGCCTAAATTTAACATATTTTAACTTAGGGGTGTACTCGCTTTTGTTGCCAGCAGTTTAGACATTAATGGCTGTGTGTTGAATAATTTTGAAGGAACAGCACAATTATACTGTTATATAAGCTGTACACTCACTACCTTATATTGTAGCAAAGTGTCATTTCTTCAGTGTTGTCACATGAAAAGATATAATAAAATGTTTACAAAAACGTGAAGGGTGTACTCACTTTTGTGATATACTGTACTAGGAGGCTGCAGTATCTGTATGATGCTGCATCTGTCCCTCGCCGGTTCTAACTGTGAGAACTGAGGGATCAAAAACTGCTGATCGTTCAGTTCTCAGTGCTCTGTGAGCAGAGAGCTGGTGACTTGCAGTCATAGCTGTCTGTTCTGACCCCCCCCCCCCCATGCTCACACCAAGCTATAGAAGGGGCAGGAGCGCCTGGGGTGCACTCCCTGAATGAACACAAAAAGGCATTTGTATGATCAGAGTAGCCTCAGTTTAAACAAATAGGGTAAACCAGACAACATATGGTTAATGAAAGCAGCTAACACCTGCTTCTCAGAGCTGCAGCCTAAAAAATAAGAATATAGAAAAAATATAGAAAAATAAGAATATCAGAAACATAGACTCATACCTGAGACACTATCACCTGCCACACTTAACAGCTCTAACAATTCACGCCTTTTTGTTTTCAGACCACATGACCTTGCAACAATTAAAAAAGGGAGCATATCTGCCACAGGGGCACCGGTATGACGCTGGGAGGAGCCTGCTGATTACTCACATATAGTGTTCCCATTCATTGTCAACCTTTCCACTAGGCAGTATGTCATGTCTCTCACTGCACTTCCATGGACCACATACAAAAATATTTTTTTACCACTACATTGGGTAATTATCTGCTCACCTTTTTGATACCTATTCATTTTAATACTATTCTATTTTAATACCCTTTTAATACCCTTTATTATTTAGTTGTAATTTTTTTTATACTCTTTTCTTTTTTTCTCCATTTCCTTTCATGATGTTTTTTTACCCACATCCTTATCTTCCCTCTAGCTCATTCATTATATCACACTCCTATCCTTTATATGGATTTGTGGTGTTAGATTTCATCAGTGGTACACTATAACACATATTTACAATGCACTTATTGTAATTAATTTCTAGAATTTGAACCCACACCTTCCACCATTTGGCTATGTGTTTTTCGGAAGATTTCAGCCTTGCTTTGTGTCAATTCATCTTATTGTGTAAAAAGACACAAATTATGTAAGTACATTTTACAATTTGTTGATGTGATGCCATGCCTATGAAATGGCAAAGAAACAGACATTGTATTTATACTGTATATACCATTTTACTTATTTATTATGTATGAATTTTGTATTATTCTGTTTTTTCTTTTGGTAATAGAACAAAACAGCATACCCCAGTTCAGTCCCTGAAGAAGGAAATAAATACTATACCATTTCTCCGAAAACCTGTTGGGTACACTGTAAACACATTCTGGTCAACTACAGGTCTAGACCTAATGTGTATGTTAGTAAACTCTTTGATGTTTATATATTATAGATTTTTTGTGTAATGTACTATTGTTTTTATAGGTATTTCTTTTTTTTTATCATTAAAGTCAAAGTTTATTTGCGGGAAAAAAAAACATGTCAGAACGGAAATTGTCCAGTAACTCATAAACAATGCCGAGTAGTGGAAATACAAGAATTACACATACAGGATTAGCTTCTACAAGATAGCCAAACAGGTCAAGTTTGCAGCAGCAGATCCGCATAGGCCTGATTTATTTCTACTTTTTGTATACTAAATTTATGCTTCTATGCACTTTCAATACATTTTGTATTCCTTTATATTTTTTATATGATTTGGTTTCACTTTCTATGCCCAATATAATCCCTGGGGCATTTTCCTTTATTCAATATTTTTTAGCCAAGGGGTGAACTGCATTATATTATATACACCTCTTAACTTGCAAAATCCTTGCATATAAATGAGACAACTGCTCTATTGCATGTGAGTGCTTTTAATGTGTAAAGGTGAGGGAATGTAGAAAGAGTTGCTTAACTTAGCTGTTACTTTGGACCATGTGCTAACCTGTCAGAAACCATGAATCAGACCGAGACACAAGTACAATTAAATCACACTTGTTTATTAAATAAAAATAAAAAGGTAAATAGAAAAAGCGTAGTCAAAGTATAGCCAGAGTCCAGTAACCGGATCGAGTAGTCAGCCAGGCCAGATTTCAATAACCGGATCGGGTAATCAGCCAGGCCAGAAGTCAGGAATCCAAGTAGAGCAACATCAAGCAGGATAAGGAGCCAGAAGGGATGCCAGCAAGCCAGTCTTAAAACCGAACCACAAGAGATGGTTTCTTGTGATGTGACCAAGGCGAAGGCAGAGGTGAATTGAGCTGGACAGCTTTAAGTAGGCAGGTCAGACGAGCATGATCAGGAACAGCTGGTAAATGTGGAGAGAGATGAGAGCTGGCAATTAGCCGACAGCTGAGCAGCCAGCCCAGAGAAGGAAGGGCTAAGCTAGCTCTGACAGTACCCCCCCTCAATGACTCCTCTCTCTCGGAGGACCACCAGGCTTGAGGGGAAACCATCTATGGAACTTGCGGAGGAGGACAGGGGCATGTACGTCCGAGGATGAAACCCAGGAGCGTTCCTCTGGACCGTACCCCTTCCAATGCACCAGGTACTGTATGCGACCACGGAACCTACGGGAGTCAACAATGGATTGTACCTCATACTCCTCATGGTTCTCAACCTGAATAGGGTGAGGGCGTGGCACCAAGGTGGTAAATCAGTTACAGACCAACGGTTTCAATAAGGAGACATGAAACACATTTGAGATGCGCATACTACGAGGAAGGTCCAAAGCGTAAGCCACTGGGTTAATCCTACGAAGGATACGGAAAGGCCCAATAAACCAAGGTGCAAACTTCAGTGAGGGAACACGAAGCCGGAGGTTGCGAGATGACAGCCAGACCCTGTCCCCAACCTAGTAGGAAGGTGCAGGCAGGCGTCTGCGGTCAGCATAGAGTCTGTACCTATCATTAGCATGACGCAAAGCTTCCTGGACTTGTACCCAAGTGGAACAAAGACCACGGAGATGCTCCTCTAACGCAGGAATATTCTGCGGAATAAACGAGTCAGGCAACATGGAAGGTTGGAAACCATAATTCGCTATAAATGGAGACAATCGGGAGGCAGAATTCAAGGCACTGTTGTGAGCAACCTCTGCCCATGGTAATAGGTCTGACCAGTTATGGTGGTCACAAATATAGCAACGTAGGAATTGCTCCAAGGACTGATTGGCTCACTCTTCGGCCCCATTAGACTGCAGGTGATACATAGAAGAGAACGCAAGCTGGATTCCCAACTGTGCACAAAAGGCTCACCAGAACTAGTAGACAAACTGGCTGCCCCTGTCGGAGACAATCACCTTGGGTAGCCCATGTAAACGAAAGATCTCCCAAGCAAAAATGGAAGCCAGTTCCTTAGAGATAGGCAACTTCTTAAGTGGAATACAATGACACATCTTTGAGAACCAGTCAACCACCATAAGGATAACAGTGTTGCCTTGGGAGTTGGGCAACTCCACAATGAAATCCATTGACAGGTGAATCCAGGGCCTCCCTCCATTGGGTATGGGTTGTAGGAGGCCCACTGGAAGGTGTCGTGGAGTCTTACTCTGAGCACTCACGGGACAGGCAGCTACTAAGGCAGTAACATCAGCCCGTAGACTAGGCCACCAGAATTGTTGGGAAATGGCCCAAATGAGTTGATTCTTCCCAGGATGGCCAGCTGCCTTGGGAGAATGGTAAGTCTGGAGCACAGCAGTACGGAGACTCTCTGGGACAAAACAGCGGTTACAAGGCTTCTCAGGAGGAGCATGGACCTGAGCAGCAAGAATTTTGTCACCCAAAAGAGAAGTAAGACTGGTGCAAACCGTAGCCAAGATACGATCAGGAGGAATCATAGGAACCGGAAGCAAATCTGACTTGGAAGTGGAGGAAAATTGTCGTGACAAGGCATCAGCCCTTACATTCTTGGGGAATTATAAAATTAGAGCTATTATACTATGATGCTGGAGGATTAGCAGTACCTAACCCAGGGATATATTTTCTATATATTTTTTTCTATATTTTGCCCAACTACAGCACTTAGCAGGATGGGATACTGAACCATCAAGTGCCTCTTATTGCCTATTTTGCTTTGTGTTTGAAGTGCAGCCACCATTGTATGTACTGGAGGGGGCAGTAGGGGGTGTTTCACTTGGTGTTATACCTACATTGGGCTTAATGTGCAAAGTATGGGATGCTGTTAAGAAAATTATAGGGAACTCAAACTTACTAGATATACCCCAATTTGGGAAAATGATGGGCTCTTTGAGCTTTCTACTCTGCAGGGTTTTCAGAGATGGGAGAGAGCTGGAGTAACTACCTTAGCAAAATTATATGAAAATGGCTCTCTTAAAACTTATGAGCAGCTGAAAGTAGAGTTTTCTCTACATCCAAGATGGTTTTATCAGTTTCTTCAATTGCGTCATACATTACATGCCCAATCCCTTTCAGATGAAGTGGTCTTTTCTCCTATCCCTGGTCTGGATAGAGTATTGTAAGCAAAGTCAATCAAGGGACTTATTTCTGTTACATATACGGTATTACTAGATCGATTTTTACTGAACTTTCCTATTTATTCTAGGGATGGGTGGGAACAAGATATTGGCCCTATCTCTGAGGAGCTATGGAAGGAAACCCTCCAGTCTCTCCTTTTGTTTTTATTTCTCCATCGCACAGATTAACCCAGCTCTTTATTCTTTATGGGGTATATAGAACCCCAGAATCCCTACATAATATAGGCCTGAGACGTGACCCAAATTGTACTAGGTGGTAATACAGGCACTCTAATGCCCTGTACATGCAGTCGGATTTTCCGACGGAAAATGTGCGATCGGATCATGTTGTCAGAAAATCCGACCATGTGTGGTCTCCATCTGACTTTTTCCGTCTGATTTTACAAAGCACAAAGTTTGAGAGTAGGATCTAAAATTTTCCGATAACAAAATCCAATTGCATAAATTCCGATCATGTGTAGACAATTCTGCTCATAATAAACTAAGAGACAAAAGCTATTGGCTAGTGGCCCGTTTATAGTCCCAATGTACGTGATTGACGTCACCTCATTCAGAATGATTGGATTTTCTGACAACTTTGTGCGACCGTGCATATGCAACACATGTTTTGGCCAAGATTAGTTGGAAAAAATCAGACGGATTTTGTGATCGGAATGTCTGACCATGTGTACAGAGCATTATACATCTTCTATGATGGTGCCCCAAACTCCCAAACTGCCCCAAAGATGTAAGAGAACCCCCGCTCCAGGTAAGTCCACAAATCCAAGAAAGCAGCCCCTCCAGGAATGGAGGAACCCAGATGCAGGCACGGCATATACTTGTTGCAAATGATTGAAGAACTCTGGATGGCCGTACTCCAAGATAAATTCAAATGACTTTTATTCATGAAGCAGAATCACACAAAAGTGGGTCAAACAAAAGCAACAATAGCTTACGCGTTTCACACTACCAAGAGTGCTTACTCATAGCTAACAAACATGGAAACATATGACAAATACATATAATTCATAGTTAAACACACATTGAATTGGTTAATTGATAAATTAGCCAACGTGACTCTGTCAAACGTCAAACACATAGCTCTAACCCTCAACATGGGTCACTGAAAACCCAACATTTGTTCCATGTCTGTAAGATGTGTGTAAGCAAAAAAAAAAAGTGCTCTAGAGATACTGAGCAACTCCAGAGATACTGGGCTGGGGTGGTTGGTACACTTAATGGGCTTTTGGATATAAATATTTCTGTCAAACCACTTGCATGCCTATTGAGCTATCTTGACCCTTCTTTTTATATTCTCTCTATATCAAGTTGTATTCTGTGGGCTCTGTTTGTGGCCCACAGACAAATTGCTCTCCACACTCTCTTACTCTATCAGATTGGATTTTCAACCTCAATAGGCTTATATTATTTGAAAAACAAACATATTCGCAAACTTTGAAGAAGTTTGATGCTATTTGGTCACAATGGCTTAATTTTATGTACTCTATATCAGAATAGGCCAGCTTGGACTTTAGCAATTGTCGTTTATATGTATGTTTTATCTTCTTAAGTGTTTAGGAGAAAATTTTAAAATACATTTCCCTTTCCTTTGTTTAGGTACTATATTTGTATGCTTAGTTTTTTTTTTTTTTTTTTCATTTAAAAGAGTTGAGTGTGTCTCTGTGTGCACCACGGAGCATGGAGAAGACAAAAAGCAGCAAAGAATTGTCTGAGGATTTGAGAACAAAAATTGTGGAAAAGCAAGGACAATTTCAAGGTTACAAGTCCATCTCCAGAGGTCTTAATGTTCCTGTGTCCACTGTGTGCAACATTGGACGTGTACAAGAGAGAAAAATTTATCAAAGATCACAACAAAGGATTGTTTGGATGGTGGATAAAGAACCTCAATCAACTTCCAGACAAATTCAAGCTGACATTCAGGCACAGGGTACAACTGTGTCAACTCACACTATACGTCGCCTTCTGAATAAAAAGAGACGCTATGGTAGGAGACCCAGGAGGACCGCACTGCTGACACAGAAAAATAAAAAAGCCAGACTGGTGTTTACCAAAACTTACTTGGGGAAGCCAAAAACATTTTGGGAGAATGTGCTGTGCACAGACAAAAGAAAATTACAGCTTTTTGGTAAAGCTCATAATTTTTAGAAAAATAAATGAGGCCTTTAACCACTTCAGCCCCGAAGAATTTTACCCCCTTCCTTACCAGAGCACTTTTTGCGATTTGGCACTGCATAGCTTTAACTGACAATTGTGCGGTCATGCAACGTTGCACCCAAACAAAATTGATGTTCTTTTTTTCCCTACAAATAGAGCTTTAATTTGGTGGTATTTGATCACCTCTACGGTTTTTATTTTTTGCGCTATAAACAAAAAAAGAGCGACAATTTTGAAGAAAAAACAATATTTTTTACTTTTTGCTATAATAAATATCCAATTTAAAAAAAAAATAAAAAAAATTTCCTCAGTTTAGCCCGATACGTATTATTCTACATATTTTTGGTAAAAAAAAAAATCGCAGTTAGCGATTATTGGTTTGCGCAAAAGTTATAGCATCTACAAAATAGGGGATAGATTTATGTATTTTTTTTTTACTAGTAATGACGGCGATCTGCGATTTTTTTTTTCTGACTGCGACATCATGGCAGACACATTGGACACTTTTGACACATTTTTGAGACCATTCACATTTACACAGCGATCGTGCTATAAAATTGCACTGATTACTGTGTAAATGTGACTGGCAGGGAAGGGGTTAACACCAGGGGGTGCTGCAGGGGTTAATATGTTCCCTATGGGAGTGATTCTAACTGTGGGGGGAGGGGGCTCACAAGAGGAGGAGACAAATCGTGTTCCTCTGTACTGGGAACACACCATCGGTCTCCTCTCCACTGACAGGACATGGATCTGTGTGTTTACATACACAGATCCACGCTGTTCCTGGGCAATCATGGGTGCCCAGTAGATATCGCGGCCGCCGGGCACACGCACCGGGTCCCGAGCGATGCCGCGGGTGCACGCCACCTAGGCGGCCGTAAATCAGAGGACGTCATATGATGCCCGCCCAGGATGGGAGATCCCATCTGTGGGCGTCATATGACTATAGGCCAGGGCTGAAGTGGTTAAAGAAAAGAATACAGTCCCTACAGTCACACATGGTGGAGGTTCACTGATGTTTTGGGGTTTCTTTTCTGCATCAGGCACTAGATGATTTGACCATGTTCATGGCATTATGAAATCTGAAGACTATCAAAGAATTCTGGGATGCAATGTAGGGCCCAGTGTCAGAAAATTGGGTCTCCATCAGAGGTCATGTGTCTTACAGCAGGGCAATAACCCAAAGCACACATCAAAAAGCACCCAGAAATGGTTTAAGACAAAGCGCTAGGGAGTACTGAACTGGCCAGCAACAAGTTGGCAGCACAGTGGTGTATTGGTTAGCACTCTCACCTAGCAGTAAGAAGGGTCGCTGGTTCGAATCCCAACCACAACACTACCTACCTGGAGTTTGCATGTTCTCCCTGTGCCTATGTGGGTTTCCTCCCACAATCCAAAGACATGCAGGTAGGTTAATTGGCTTCTGTCCAAAATTGGCCCTAGTATATGAATGGGGACCTTGGATTGTGGGCTCCTTGAGAGTAGGGACTGATGTGAGTGTGCAATGTACAGGGATAGGGACAATTGTAGACACTCACTCAGGTTGAACTGGATGGACTGGTGTCTATTCAACCTAACTAACTATGAATCTATGAAAGTTCAGATCTAAATCCCATAGGGCACCTGTGGAGAGATCTCAAAACAGCAGTTGGGAAAAGTAACCTATCTTAGGCACCTGGAGCAGTTGGAAAAAGAAGAGTGGTCTAAAATTGCAGTGGAGAGTAGTTATAAACTCACTGATGGTTACAGGAAACCGTTGATTTCAGTTATTTTTTCCAAGTGATGTGCTACCAAATATTATATTTCCAATACATTTTTCCAATCTATTTTTGGAGTTTTGCATGGAATGTGTGAAATTTGTCTTTTTGTTTCCACACTTTTTTGTGTCATGCCAATACAAACATGCCTAAACATTTGTAACTGCAACAATTTTATGGGTGAAGGGGTGCATTACTTGGCAGAAGACAGGGTGCCACTATTTTTGGCCATGACTGTGTAGCATTGACCCCCGAAGGAGCTGCCGGTTTTATTGGGCTTACCATTACCCTCTTGAGTGCTTCTCTGTCTAGGGTTTCCCATGGTAGATGGCCCAAAAAAATGTGAAAACTGACACTGAATCTTCTTTTGGGTTATTTATTTGAAGTAGAAAGAGTCTCTCAGTTTAGGGTAGAGGGTTAGGAATAAGTTCAGGTACTTTAGACTGAAAAAGTAGAAAGTCTTTTATAGAAAAAATCCAGAGAATAGCAACCGTTTCACAGCTGTATTTTACAACCCCCATATAGACCTCCTCTCACTAGGCCTAGCAGTCGGCAGGGTACTAAGGAAAGTCTCTGCCACAGGCTTGAGCATAGAATACTTGAGTAAAAGTCTCTGCCACAGACTTGAGTGTAACTGATGGACATAGACAATTTAAAGAGCTATAATACGGTACCAGTATCTCTCAGCCAATTTGTCGATACCGTATGAGTGTAGATCCATGAAGTGTCCTTCAACTGAGCCTCCAGGCTCCTTCAGAGAAGCCAGCCTTGAGCATGGCCTTCTCCTAAAGAGTTCTCCCCTGGGGTTTCTCCAGTTGCTGGGCCTCTCCCTTAGATGAGACAGCACCGGACCACCTTTGAATCAATAGGCCCCAAAATCCATTCAGGCATGTCCCATGTGCGTTGCCTTGGGCTAGCCAGCCCGAGACTTGGAAATGCATGGTTCCGCACCCCAGGCCAGGAGGGCCATCGGGCTGGTCAGGAGGACGAGAAGCCAACAGGCAGAAAATATTTTATGGAACAGACCCCAGAACCACGTGATGTCAGTACCTTAAAAAACACCTTTCAGAATGCACAGCAGGAGAACACTCCCACTGGGCTGGTTCCAAAAGAAACATGACATTCAATCCACCCAGCTAGACTGCGCTTCTACTCTTGTCGGTGGTGACAGCGACACCTGCGGCCAAAGAGAACCCAATGCAACCCAGCTGGAATGGCACTGAAACCATACATTTAGTAAATTAGCCTCAAAACCAACTGTGGTTTCAGGAAAGTTAACTTTGAAAAAAAACATAGCGCCTGTCAGAAGGCAGTCAGAAAGTCAGAACTGCTTAAAAGCTGCATACATTCCAGTATATATACCATAATTTGTAGATGCTTTAACTTTCACAGAAACCAAGCACAGCACAGTGCTGAATAGCAAGAAATTGTCTAGTCTTGAAGTGGGTAAAACTTTCCAGTGGTTAAATGGCACATTGTTTTTCTTTGTAAATGTCACTTTTGTTGTAGTAGGTTGTATACATCATACAGATGTGTCACCAGCAGGTTCAGGGCATCTCCCACATATGTTTTTCAAAAGAATTAAGAATTGTAATTGGACGTGGCTTGGAGCTCGGAGCGGATGGCAGCAGACTAGAGGAGCTCCGCTATACCCTCAGTCCCGACAGCCTGATTATCGCCGTAGCCGCCGGTGAACATGAGCAGGCTCTCCCGCCACAACTCAGGCAGCCGCTCGCGTCGCTCCGCACCGATTTCGGGCGCCAGAAGCATCCCGGACATCTTTAAATCGCAACCCCGTCGCACCAAGGCCTTGTCTAAGATGGCGCAGCCTCATGGGGAGGACGAGTTCAGTGAAGATTCGCAATCCGCATATGAGGAGGAGGTAAGGGAAGCGCAGGCTGAACACCCCCTCACCCTAACTGACATGATGAAAATAGTAGCGGACATTAAGGGCACATTTTCATCCGCCATCACGGAACTGAAGGCAGATATCCTATCTATATCAGAGAAGCTGGAGGGGGTGGGGAAAGCTGGTTCAAAACGGGACAAGGCTATTACTCGCCTGGAAAAAATTACAGATTCCCACACAGCCCATCTCATTGAGATGAATAGGCAATTAGAGGATTTGGACAACAGGGGGAGAAGGAATAACATTAGGGTACGAGGCATTCCGGAGTCGGTTGAACCCAGCAATATTCCTTCTGCCTTACAGTATGTGTTCAACGAACTGTTAGAACGCCAAACTGACACACAAATTGACTTTGTACGGGCTCACAGAGCCTTGAGAGCAAGACCTGCAGATACAGCTCCACCGCGAGATGTGATATGTTGCCTCCCTGACTTTAAGTTGAAAGAGGAAATTATGGCTAAAGCAAGGCGTAATGCTCACATCACATTTAATGACACAGAAATCTCCATCTTTCAGGACCTCTCGCCCATAACCTTAAGCAATAGGCGTGCGTTGCGCCCCCTGCTGGAAGCTTTACGCAGACAAAATATTCCTTATAATTGGAAGCTTCCTTTTGCTCTGAATGTGACTTTTATGGGCAGGCAGCTGTACTTGCGCACACCTGATGACCTACAGGGTTTCTGCCAGGACATCCAAATGCCACTGATTGATCTTCCTGACTGGTACAGGGATTTTCATTATGTCCCTGCATCTCAGCCCTCTCGGGGGTCCCCTCATTCCACCCCTACTAAGCCTCCGCACAAAAGGGGGAAGTTTCAGAAACAACCAACGCCGGGCACAAGCGCTACACCCAGACGCTCTTCCACCCCCCGGGCCTTACAGCTGAACCCGGATCAAGAATAATGACTGATCAGTCAGAGATGCTTTACCCAAGATTCAGGCACTTGTGGGCAGACAGGATCAGGCAAGGGATATGAGACGAAATTGCTGATACAAGTTTGTTTACCTTTTGCCGTTCATTGGCATTTTTTTTTTGTTTGGTTTATTTACCTGCTATGTTTTGGCTTCTCCCTACCACTGATGGGTGTACTCGGGCACGTCCTCACTGCTGGCATGGCGGGCCACCCTTTATTGTTTTATTTTTTCATCCCTTTTGCACACAGTTTGCTTCATTGGAGCGTGGCAGAAAGCCTCATGGACGCCTATCTTCTTGGTGCACAGGAAGAACCAGGGCGGTTCTCACCGTGAATGTGCAACAACATAGAGCAGCCCAAGCCGGCTAGAACTCAAAGGTATGCTCCTCCCACGTACACCAGGGAAGGGTATGGATGCCAGCGGGAGCACTGCCTACAGTTTGATACTGCCTGGTCACTAAGTCTGGGAACAGGAATCTCAACGCGCTCCTATAGCGGGACATGTTGGGTCACACTGCACATATGGACGATAGATGGCCTGTAGTTGTGGCCGAACGTTTTGACTAATATAAGTACTACAATGTGGGTATAATGTGGTTCCCCCCCCTGTTTAGGGGTTATGGTTGTGGTTGATATACTTGTTATGCATAGGGTAAGTTTAGCTTGTTGAAATATGGGGCTGGGGGGGTGCGGAGGACGGCAGATAATTGGATACAGATCACTTGTCTCGGATTGACTGGGATTTTGGCTGTTGACATTGCTCTGGGTGTTTCTCCCACTTCCCCCACAGGGGATACTGTGGATTGACTCCCTGATCGACTTTCCTGGTTTTATTGGGGATTGTCGTTGGGGGGGCTAATCCACAACCCCACTTTTCAAGAATCGCCCCTGGGGGTCACTTCCTAGGGGTTAATTACCATATATTTTTGACCCACTTTCTTGGTGTCAGTTAGTGGGCTTTCCTACCCCTCTCCCTTTCCCCCCCTTCTTTCCCCCTCTTTCTCTTCTTCCTCTCTGTTCCCCCTGCCTTCTTTGGCCCTTCCCCTACCCTTCTCCCCCACCTCCTTTCTCTGATTCCCTCTCTCTTTTTCTCTCCCCATTTCCTCTTGCACAATAATTTATTCTGCTCTAGGCAGGAACCCTACAGTGATTTTGCACAACGTGCGCGGTCTCAACATTCCGCAAAAAAGGTCGCAACTACTACGCCACTTGGGGAAGGGGAGACCGTCCTTTGTGTTTCTACAGGAAACCCATTTTGGGGCTAACTCTATCCCTAAAATGACAGACAAGTGTTTTCCCAAAGCGTTCCATGTGGCTAGTCCTGACTCGAAGACTAAAGGGGTCTCGATACTGTTGGGGAGAGACTCTGGATTCAAGCTCACTCAGCAGTTAGCAGACCCTGAGGGACGGTACCTCTTCCTCAAGGGAAAGGTTGGGGGGCTCCCCATCACGCTGGCGAGCGTTTATTTCCCAAATGTGGCACATGTGAGCTTTTGTCAAAAATTGATAGATGAACTTTCTGGGTTCGCAACAGGGTGCATACTCCTAGGAGGGGATTTCAATGTTTTGTTGGACCCCCTCCAGGATACCTCTGATGGTAAGTCAGCAGTCACTTACCGTAAACTCAAGAAAATCAGAAATATGCTGAACTCTCTGACGCTGACGGACTCGTGGCGGGTCATGCACCCCCAGGATAGAGACTACACTTATTTTTCCGCTATACACAACAAATATACTCGTATTGACTTCCTGTTCTTGACACAGAGGGACCTGAATAACCTGAAAGAAGCACATATAGGGACGAGATCGGTATCTGACCATGCACCGATCTCCCTGATGCTCACACTGCAGACGACACGTCGGTAGTCGAGTGGCTGGAGACTTAATCCCGCACTACTGACGGACCCCACGACTTTAGAACAGGTTAGGGAGACTATACAGCACTACTTCAGAGAAAACACAACTGATGATGTTTCCCATATAACCATATGGGAGGCACACAAATGTGTCCTTAGAGGCAGATTGATGGGCCTGGCAGCGCAAAAGAAGAGAGCGGCGGAGCAGGACTTGAAAGACGCGTTCGCAAAAGTGAGGAACCTAGAGGCACAACACAAAAGGTCAACGGCGGTAGCTCTGGCTGGTGATTTATTGATAGCGTGCAAGACCCTTCAGGATAAGCTGGACTTAGAAGCCAAACGGATTTTGTTTTTCCGACGTGGTTTTTTTTACGAACATGGTAACAAAAATAGCAAATTTTTGGCGCGAGCATTGAGAGGTGTGCGGGCTTCCAACACTATCACCCAGATTAGGAACAATGAGAATAAGCTAATACATAATACGGACGGTATTGCGGCGGAATTCCATAGGTTTTATTCCAAACTATATAACATCCCACCCCTGCATAAACCAGCAACGGTAGAAGGGTCGAGACGTACGATCATAGAACAGTACCTACAACACAGTGGCATGCCAGGTCTGTCTGTTGACGATGCTAGGGAACTGGACAAACCTATTGAGGCTCCGGAACTCATCCAGGCTATTAAAACCTTAAAAACTGGAAAGAGCCCTGGCCCAGATGGCTTTTCAGCCATTTACTATAAGACCTTCACGCCTTTGTTGACGACGCCCTTGCTGAAAGCTTTAAACTCTCTCTCCGCACCTCAGGAACTCCCACCCACCTTTAACTTAGCACACATTACGGTGCTCCCCAAACCTGGGAAGGACCCTAACTCTTGCTCCAGTTACCGGCCGATCTCGCTGCTCAATTTGGATATAAAGCTTCTGTCAAAAATTATTGCTACAAGACTGAGCACACTTTTACCCGAGCTAATTGGGCCGGAGCAAGTGGGCTTTATGCCGGGGAGAGAGGCTCAGGATAATGTCATCAAGGTGGTGAATCTTTTGCATCGCATTAGGGGAGGTGCTGTTGAGGGCCTTCTCCTGTCCACGGACGCGGAGAAGGCCTTTGACAGAGTGGCATGGGACTTCATGTTTGCAGTGTGCAGGCAGGTGGGATTTCAGCCGAAGTTGATGACCTGGATCTCGGCACTATACCAACACCCGACGGCTCGCCTAAAAATAAACGGGACCCTTTCAGAACCTGTACTCATACACAACGGCACACGCCAAGGTTGCCCACCATCCCCAATATTATTTATTCTTGCGTTAGAACCATGCATTTGCACGATCAATGCAAATGCGTCGATCAAGGGCTTCACACTGGGACACACACACTTTAAATTAGCCGCCTACGCGGATGATCTTCTATTCATCCTAACCCAACCCCACATTTCGATTCCCAACCTATTGAAAGAATTTGAGATATTTGGATACCTTTCCAATTTCAAAATTAATTGCGAGAAATCTGAGGCACTGAATGTTTCCCTGGGTCCTACACGCCTGCTGACTGCCAGATCTAATTGCCCCTTTAAGTGGGTAGACCACAGACTTAAATACCTGGGGATTTGGCTCACACCCGATTCAGACAGTCTTTATACACAAAATTTTCAGCCCCTTTTAAATGATTTACGTAAAGAGCTCCAAGTATGGCATTCTCACCCACTATCGTGGTTCAGGAGGGCGGCTGCCATTAAGATGACGTTACTACCAAGGGTGCTGTACCTTTTTCACACTCTACCCATTAAATTACCCAGGAGGTTCTTCGCCCATTTGACAGCAATCACGAGGGATTTCATATGGGCCAGGAAGAAGCCCCGAATTAGCCTATGGACTTTGACCTTACCAAAAGCAAGGGGGGGAATAACTTACCGAACTTCAGGTTTTACTATTACGCGTCGCACCTGGTACACATTCTGGACTGGAACTGTCATGCCACGTCCAAGGATTGGGTAGGGTTGAAAAGCCGATTGACAGAGACCCCATTGAGGTTTCTGCCATGGGTTACCAAGGAGGCTCGTCCGGCCACACTGACGACTCACCCCCTGATAGGGCCAACTTTGGAAGTCTTTAGAGAGGCTTCACAACAATGCGGACTAGCTTCCACACCGGGTCCCCTAACACCCCTGGCTCACAACCCTGCGTTTGCGTCAGGACACACTACGGTATCATTCCCACATAGAGCTGATAAGACACCTATGACTGTAGCCCATTGCGTGGAGAAAGGTAAACTCAAGACCTTCCAGGACTTAGTGAAGGACTTAAAGGCGAAACACTTTACACACTGGCAATATAGACAACTACATGATTATGTTCACTGCCCGACTAACAGACCACAAGTTATGAGGGAACAGACATGGTTTGAGCAATTGTGCATCATGGGAGAACCAGTGAGAAAGGCGATATCCCTGATCTACAATTGGTTACAGGCTACCAGGACAGATCGCTCAACCAGACATAAACAGGACTGGGAGAGGTTTTTCTCCAAGACCTTCACGGATGAGCAATGGAGTAATGCCTGCATATTAGCACACAAATGCTCCATAAGCACTAGCGCGCAAGAGACGGCATACAAAGTACTGACGAACTGGTACCTCACACCAGTCAGAGTTAACAAATGGTACCCGGGAACATCAGAGTCCTGCTGGAGATGTGATGGAGCTAAGGGTGATATGATGCATATATGGTGGGACTGTCCGAGCCTGCGGGAGTTTTGGGACGGGATCTGTACGCAGATCCATGCCATCACGGAGACAGGTCTTGCCCTTACACCTGAGTGTTGCCTGCTTCACATCTCCAGCTACTCGCTAGGCAAGTACAAAAAGTCAGTAGTACGCCACATGCTGAATGCGGCCAAAGCGATCATTCCTAGACACTAGAAATCGCCACATCCACCTTCCATAAGAGAGTGGCTATCAGAGGTAGATTCCTTATACAAGATGGAGGAAACGGTTGCAATGGCTTCAGAAAGGACCGACAAATTTCACAGATTGTGGAGACCATGGTTTATTTTCAAATACTCAGATGCTTTTGCAAAACTCCAAAATGGTTGATCATGTAGGATGTGTATATTTACCTGGTTAGCGGTAAGACGGTACCATGTGACACAACCAAAGTTTGAAAGTATGGTTTAGTGCTATGTATATTGGTTTGTTGCTGCATACAGGATTGTAATGTTGTGCCTCTATTCTCACACCTGAGTCAGCCTACGGCTCAGGCACTATTGGCCCACGGTTCTTGCTACACGCACCCTGTACCACCCCCAGTCCGTGGTTTGCTGACTTGCTTCCCAACTCACTGTTCCCCCTTTTCCTCCCCCCCCACCACTTTTCTTCCTTATCCCTCGCCCCCTTCCTTTATCTTTACAGACACTTAAAAATTCACCCCCAACAATCGAATGTATCAAGGTGCACTGGTTAAAGGGGGTTATTGGCAATCTTTTCTATAGGCTCCGCACTTACAGAGGCCTTTTCCTTATTTGCGTTTTCTTTTCCTTGCCAACTCACGTTACCGAACTATGAGGTACTCTGTAGCGGATTTTATGACAGAACAACATGTTATTTTGTGCCTTATGGGCTTATGTCCATGGATATCTTTTTCTTTATATTGTATTGTGATGTCAATTGTTTCAATAAACTTTTATTGATATAAAAAAAAGAATAGCTTCCCTCTGTCAAACAGATTTTTTTATTTTATTTTTTTGCTTCATCTGACAATCTCTTGCTTATTGGGCTAAAAAATAGTCATTAATTTTTTGTCGATCCTACCCTGCTCCTACCCTGAACCAAACCCTAGTATGCTGGGCTCAACACTATTCAGGTGTATCACAAGATTGTCTGACCAAAATTAAGTGGTTTGGCAATTAAATATAAAATATTTATTTTAACCTTGTATTTAGCTGTTTGCCTAGAATTAAACTTTAGGCAGCCCATAGATGAGCCAGCAGGGAAACGTCCTCATCTCAGAGGAAAGAGACTTCCCTTTCTTTCGAATACACTCATCAACATGTCGGCTACAGTCCGCGGCACTGATCAAGTGAGGAAAATCTGACAGGGTGGTTGTACAGAAGTCAGTCAGTAGATGGACTTCTGAGAAACCTCCCTGCCAATACATGGATTAAAATTTGGCAGGTCCCTGCAGAAACTGACACATTTCAATTCATGTAGTGTATGGCTATCTCTAAACCAAAATTTAAATTGTTTTTTTTTTTTGTCTTTATGAGTATAAATGCATTGCAAACATATATTGATTAGATGGTAAGAGGCTGACACAATCCATAGCAAAGTAAACAGAATTTCACATTTAATTCTTGAGTCTCTTTTTTGAGAACCATTTGGTCTAGCGTGATTATTTCTTTTTTGAGAACCATTTAGTCTAGCGTGATTATTGTATATTTACAACAGTTCCTAGAGTCTCTGTGACAGCAAAAACCTTTTAGTCAAAGGTTTTAACCACACTCAAAAAGCTTGGTCATTTATGAAGAAATAGTGTTGATCATCTCAAGGAAAAAAAAATAAGCTACCTTTTATTCTATTGTTGTGAAAAAGGCTATCCTGACCAAGTCTACAGATAACCATGGAAGTTCTTTTGAACTTGGCCAGCAGATAGACATCAAGGAAATTAATTTGAATATCTGCCACCTCACAGTAAGTCTGAACTCTGCATTCAATCAAAATCTTTGCCTGTATTGATCATTTTAATAGCTCCACAAGTCAGACACAAAAAACACTGCTTTGAACAATATGCAAGTGTCATAAAAGCCACTTTATCCATGTGAGCCAAACCTTCACAGCCGTAACATAAGGAGATATTTGGAGTAAAAAAAATAATTGTTAGTTTAAATTCCAATCATTAGTGAAAATGAGCTATAAGTGTTTCTCTGTTAAAGAGCAAAAAAAGAAAAAACATCTTTACATTACTGTTGTAAAAAAACAACTCCTTCAAAAAGCTTGTCTTACCCACTGCCTGATTATTTTCTTTCATTTAACTCTCTTGCAGGTCTGCCAGATTTCTGTAAGGTAGAGTTTGTTTGCTTCTTTTTGAATGTCACATATAATTCATCTTGAGATGTTTATTTGCCTAATGTAACTTTTTATTGCCCTGCATTATTTATTTCCTGGGTTTGTCAGCTGTACCGAACGGCATCTTCTGCTTGGAGCTTGATTACCTAAAGTGCCACAGTGTTTGCTTTGCTTTTATTCTCTCAGTATGACTTAAAAACAAGGTATTTGTCGTCCATTTTCTTTTGTGAGAAAAAATGTAAAAATAGAAAATACAATGCATTACACCTTTAGGGGGAAAAAAAAAAGTGGTGTCGTTCGGTTTAATTAGCTGTGATTTATTTATTTATACTGAATCCAACAGTGAAAGCAATGCCTGTGAAGATTATAATGCAAGGAAATTATAGTACAGTGGTGAACAGAATAAGAGCAGTAAGAAGGTAATTACATAAAATGAGGCAGGCATTTTGCCCTAAAATCTTATGTTCTAGCAATATATGCAAATAATGTTAGTTGTGAAGATGTGAAATACTCTGATGGGTATGCTCTGTTTACCACGTTGTTCCTCCGTAAATTAGATTTAGGTGCCAGTGTCTGAGGACGTCACTGAATTTTCCAAATATGACACTGCATTTTCACAGAAAAGTGCAATTGTATTGGTAGCTGCATTATGACAATATTTACAACTTCATTATGTTTGGTACAAAGTCAATGTGACAATTTTTTTTGAAAGTATGGGAAAAGGATGATCAACAGTACATAGAAATCAAATATCGGGGGGGGCGTGGTTTGACCTCAGATGAATATAGCTGTATGAGCCCGGAGCTCTGGCCGACAGCGGGACATCAAACAAGCTTTCCGGGAGACCCTGAACAAATCTGACATAGGGGATAAACTCCCAAAGCAGCTCTGCCTCCTGCTCTCACTCCCCACAGTGACAGAACACACAAGGCATGCAGCTGATCCCGGAGTTATTCAAGACACAGATTTACAACATGGCCGAGTCTTCTCCCCTGAGCTCACAGGAAGCTACACAGATCACACCACAACAACACACCACTGACACTGTGAGAGACATTAACCCGCAACCTAACACAGCTCACCAAGTTCCCCCTAGTCTGCATGACCTGCACAGTGTAGCAGCAGAAATAAAGGAGTCATTGTTTGCTGCTTTCTCAGCAGCTATCTCTGACCACAAACAGCATATCCATGCTATAGCTGACAGGGTACAAGAGGTGGAAAGTGTTACATTCCAACATGATGCACAGATCCAGCAGCTGCACACAGTGCAAGATGCCCACACACTCCACCTGAGAGAACTACATAGGCATATGGAGGAGCTAGACAATAGAGGTTGCAGAAATAACCTTAGAGTACATGGCATCCCGAGTCTGTGGAACAAGACCAAATACAACATGCGGTCTCTGCCATATTTAATGATCTGCTAGACAGACCTCCGGCCACTGTAATTGAATTAGAGAGAATCTATTGAGCATTACGCCCAAGAGGAAGAGACACTGACCCACCCAGGGACATTGTATGCTGCCTCACTAGCTTTCCTCTTAAAGAAGATATGCTTAAAAAAGCCTGCAACAGGATACAAATCTCTTATGTGGCGCTGATCTAGAAATCTTCCAAGATGTATCCAATATTACTCTACAACATTGTAAGAATCTCCACAAACTCCTAGAGGTTCTAAGGGCTCGAGGTGCACATTGCAGATGGAAGTTTTCTTTCTACCTTTCCGCATCCCTAGCTCGCAGGACGGCCTTACTGAAAGTTTCTGAGGACCTCACTCACTTCTATTAGAGCCTGGACATCCCATTGGTCATGATTCCAGATTGCAAAGGATTTTTTCGTGCACCACCTCTCCCAGGAAGATCTCTTCAGGATGATCAAATGGACACCCAATCCTCCAGGCATAGACATGGCCCGCACTCTCAAAGAGGACGTGGCCCACTCTTCGGGTGAAGTCCTACTTCTTCCCCAGCCCATCGAAGATTGAGACAAGACTTTTAAGCATTCGGTTATGTCAGGGCTGGCTTCGCCCTTCCTTCTCTGGGCTGGCTGCTCAGCTGTCTAACTGCCAGCTCTAATCTCTCTCCACAGCTACCAGCTGTTCCTGATCATGCTCGTCTGACCTGCCTACTTAAAGCTGTCAGGCTCACTTCACCTCTACCTTCGCCTTGGTCACGTCACAAGAAACCATCTCCTGCGGTTCTCTTTTAAGACGCTTGCTGACATCCCTTCTGGCTCCTTATCCTGCTTGCTGTTGCTCTACTTGGATTTCTGACTTATGGCCTGGCTGATTACCCGATCTGGTTATTGAACTCTGGCCTGGCTGACTACTCGAACTGGTTACTGGACTCTCTGGCTATGGCTTTGACTACGCTTTTTCTATTTCCCTTTTTATTTTTTTTTAATAAATAAGTGTGATTTAATTGTACTTCTGTCTCGGTCTGATTCATGGTTTCTGACAGTAGGCGAAGGCCAAGAATTCAGAAGATACAGTCAATCCACTCAGTCAATTTTTTCCAGATTGAATGAGCAAGAACACCGCATGGATCAGTTTGCCATGGCGTTACAAATGTCCTGAGTCACACGGCTCACCTAGAATTCCCCGCGGTGGCTGCTCTGGTACAACCTGAGTCATAGACCGTCCCTGCTGCTGCGCCAGTCTCTGTGCAGGCACCCGCCTCGAGTATTACCTCTATAAGGGGTATGTTTGGTTCCGCTCCACTTCCCCAGCGATTTGGGGGTAATCCAGTTCAATGCAGAGGGTTTCTCAATCAGGTTGAGATATACTTCGGGATGCTGCCCCAGGGGTTTCCCATGGACAGAAGCAAAGTAGGTTTCGTGATATCTTTGCTTTCTGAGAGAGCCCTGGCCTGGGCTAACCCTCTATGGGAGACGCAAAAACCTGTTGTCTTGAGTTACCCTGAGTTTGTGGCCTCCTTTAAAAGGGTATGTGACATTCCCGCACACTCCGCTTCTGCTACCAAGTGCCTCATGTCCATCAAAGTACGAGAATTGTTGCCGACTACGCCATTGAATTCCATACTCTAGCAGCAGAGGTTGCTTGGAACAATGAGGCCCTCGTGGCTGCTTTTTCTCATGGTCTCTCGGATTCCATCAAGGATGAGATAGCAGCCCTAGATATACCCACTGAGCTGGAGAGCTTGATCTTGTTTGCCATCGTCATTGAATCCAGACTCAGAGAAAGACTTTCTTTTAAGGAGCGCTTGCCGAAGCCTACTGTATGTTTGCCTCTGAGCTTTGTAGTCCCACCCATGCCTCCCTCACCTCCCATGCCCTCTGGGCTTCAAGCATCTCTCTGCAGATGAGAGATTCTTTAGGAGGAGGGAGAGATTGTGCCTTTATTGTGGCCAGGCAGGTCACTTTTTGAAGTCTTGTTCTACCCAGGGAATGCCCGAACCTTGAGGTCCTGTCATGGACAGACCTTAGGTAGCATTGTTTCGTCCCCAGTTATCCAGAAGGATAAGCCTCTGGTTTCGGTCACCCTTTCTTGGACTGAGTCGTCCATCGAGATACAGGCTCTAATCAACTCTGGGGCTGCAGGCCTGTTCATTGATGCTGCATTTATTACGGAGCACTCGATTTCGCTGCAGTTGCGTGACACTCCACTTGCCATTGAGGCTTTTGACAGAGGACCTTTACAGCCTGCCCATGTGACTAATGAGACGGTTCTGTTATCCATGGCCGTAGGGGCTCTTCACCATGAGATAATCCAATTCCAAGTTATTTCTTCACCCAGGTTTCCACTGGTTATTGGTTATCCTTGGTTACAGAGGCACAACCCCTCTTTTGATTGGCTCTGTGCTGAGGTTCTCTCCTGGTCACCACAATGCAGTGAGACATGCTTCCTGAAGGTATCCATGGTCCTGTGTACCTCTACACTCCCCTCCCTGCCGGAGGAGTACCGCAATTTTAGCGATGTCTTTGGTAAAGGTCAAGCCGGTAGTTTGCCTCCACACCAGTCTTATGATTGCTCAATTGACCTTCAATCTGGTGCCATACCTCCTCGTGGCCGCATTTACCCTTTGTCGGTATTGGAGGATAAGGCCATGGAGGAGTATGTTGCTGACACACTTTCTCAAGGTTTCATCCGCAAATCCTCATCTCCTGCTGGTGCTGGTTTCTTCTTTGTGAAGAAGAAGAGCGGTGAACTGAGACCTTATATAGATTATAAGGGTCTCAATCGGGTCACAATTAAGAATGCCTACCCGATTCCATTGATTACAGAATTATTTGACCGCCTCAAGGGAGCAACGGTTTTCACGAAGCTTGACTTGAGAGGGGCATACAATCGGATGCGCATTAAGGAGGGCGACGAGTGGAAAACTGCGTTTAATACCAGAACATGCCATTATGAATACCTGGTAATGCCTTTTGGCCTTTGTAACGCCCTGGCAGTTTTCCAGGAATTTATTAACAATGTCCTTTGAGATTTCTTGCAGTTTTGTGTGGTGGTTTATCTCGATGATATCCTCATATTTTCCAAGTCCCTGGAGAGCCACCACACAGATGTCTGTCGTGTGCTTCAGAAACTAAGAGAGAACAATCTCTATTGTAAACTGGAAAAGTGCGAGTTCCATCGTGAACAGGTTACATTGCTGGGCTATCTCATTTCTTGGGGAAATTCTTCCTAGCATCACAATGGCAAAAAGCAATTGTAGCTACTAACACTGCAAGGCTGCACTGATAAGAACTGATTATCAGTGCCCTGATTACATGCCTAGATGTCCTTTGTGAGGAGATGCCACTGATCGGCTCACCTCTCCTCACACTCTGTCAGTGTGAGGCGAGGAGAGCCAATTACCAGCATCTCCATGTTTACATGGGACTGGCTGTGATTGGGCACAGCCAATCATGTGGTTAAAGAGCAGTGGGCATGGCTCTTTACAGAGATTGGGGTTACGCCATGTCCTAGCAACACGGATCGGCCACAATCGATGCACCCCCGGGGGCACACAAGAGCTTCTATTCTGGGTGCTGTCATATGACGTCCACCCATAACAAGAGCCACACCACCCCACCTCGGGGCGGGTGGCAAGTAGTTAAACGAGCCACAAACAGTTTTGTAGAAAACGTATATAAATTTATTGTACATTGATGCCAATCACACAACATAGAAACACATATATTGGGAACAGAAATGGAAACAGCTGCGAGAAAGCCCAGAACTTGTGGGACAGAAATAACACCCAGCGCGTATAGAAAAAACAAAGTGCAGATATTCTTCAAGGACAAAGAGCTTGTGGGTTTTAAATCTGTAGCTTATATTTATGATAACAGAATACATATCATCAGAGGTATATATGGACCCACAATATGCATAAAAACATATAAATACATTTCAAAGCTAAAGCAATAAAAACACAGCTGAGCATACTGACCCCAAATGTTAATGCTCCACCCATACAAAAAGAAATTATGACTCAAAAAGAGAGCTATGTCCGTCAGAGCAGCACACAGGCATCAGACCAGGGAGATGATCCACATAGGACAAAGTAGTCCCACTGCAGAGTTTATGGTAAATCTCTATAAATAAATAGATCATCAAATTAGTTTGGATAGAGTATCCAGAACTATTTGTACACAAAGTAATGTTCATAAACAATAAATGAACAGATGCTGGAGATCCAACAACCACAAACACATACCTATATTGACCATGAATTTAGAGGAGAAATATTATACTACTTCCCCCTAAACATGCATCCAGTTGATAGGGAGTGGAGTCTGGGTCTTGGATCCAACAGTTCAGATCATCATAGGTTAGAAATGGTTATACAAGTCAACCTGATGGCTGGACGGGCCTTATTGATCTAGAAATTAGCCACAGAGGAAGATTGTTAGCTAGATATATTATGACAGCTGGCGCCATTAATCGGTTCCGGACCAGCCACTGCAGTTATACGTCCTGCGAGTTCCCGACGGGGAGCCTCGATGATCGGATTAGATCCAGAACCGATCAATCTCAAGGCCCAGGCCAATGAAATCTGGCCTGGACCTGGTGGTTGGTCCTGGCGAATGAGATCCTTCCCCTGTCTGTGTAAGTGTAAACACTGACAGGGTAAGTGATGTAATCTCTCCTTGTGACGGTCTTTCCGTTCCAGACCGAGGAGAGAGAAACATCTAATAGTAAGATACACTGACACCAGTCTACTTAAGTATACTTGCCACCCCCCATCACCCCCCAATCACCCCCCCAGTTAACCCCTTCACCCCCTGTCACTGTGTCACCCAGTGCAGCATTCAGATTTTTTTTGATCTCTGTATTGGTGTCATTAGTGATAAAAATCAGTGTTGGGTAACTAGGGTAATTAGTCTTAGGCCCAGATAGGTCTAGGGACCCCCCAACGCCTCCTAATAAAGGTTTTACCCCTTGATCACCCTCTGTCACCAGTGATCTCTGTATAATGCCTTGTACACATGGTCAGACATTCCGACAACAAAATCCGTCAGATTTTTTCCTGACAGATTTTGTCCTAAACTGGTGTTGCATACACACGGTCGGACAAAGTTGTCGAAAAATCAGATCGTTCGGAATATGATGACATTCGTTCGTTATGACGGGACTACGTTGAGGCTGCTAGCCAATAGCTTTGGTCTCGTAATTTGATCTGGGCATGCGTGGTACTTTTGTCTGATCAGAATTCTCTTAAAACGATCAGAAAAAGTCAGATTTTTTTTGTTTTGGAAAATTTGAGATCCTGCTCTCAAATTTTTTCCATCAGAATTTCCGATGGAAAAAGTCTGATAGAGCCCACACACGATTCGATTTTCTGACAATATGATCTGATCGGACCTTTTCCGTCTAAATTTCCGACCGTGTGTACAAGGCATAAGTGTCACAGGTGATGCAGGTTAGCTAGTTTATTTTTTATAGTGTCAGGGCACCCGCCGTATTTAAGACCTTCCTGGGCCTATCCCTCCTCATGGACATAACTAAAAAGAGTGAATTGCGGTCATATTGGTCCACTGACCCAATTCACCATATGCCCGTGTTCTCTGCCTGCATGGTCAGGACACAATATGAGCAAATCTTGCGGTTCATGTACTTCAGTGACAGTGAACTCTGTCATCCTTGGGGTGACCCTGGATTTGTTCGGCTCTACAAAATCAGCCCCTCATAAACCACTTCAACCAACAGTTTGCAGCCTTGTTTACTCCCAATAAAATTGTCTGCGTTGATGAGTCCATGATTACGTTTTCTGCCCGCTTGTCTATCAAACAGTAAGCGTGCCAGATATGGGGCAAGATGTATAAGCTCTGTGACAGGGCAACAGGCTATACATATAGTTTTATGGTTTACGAGGGAAAAGATAGTCACCTAGAGCCGGAGAACTGCCCAGACTACATAGGGAGCACTGGTAAGATTGCATGGGACTTAGTGTCACCCTTATTTAGAAAGGGGTACTACTTGTACGTGGCCAAATATTACATGAGCGGGTTTTTAGTCACCTTTTTGATTGTGGAATGGAATTCCTATGGCTACTGGTGTTGTGGAGAAACCCCTCTGTGTCCATGAATACAACCTTAACGTGGGAGGGGTGAACCTCAACAACCAGTTGTTGGCACCGTACCAAATTGCCCATAAGGCCAGACGCTGGTACAAATAAGTGCGTGTATATTTATTTCAATTGACTCTGCTGAACACTTTTGTGCTATACAAAGCTTCAGGATTGACTAGATCCTTCTTTAAATTCCAGGAAGAGATCGTCACAGCCCTTCTGCCTACAGGCGGTGCTTTGGCCCACCTTCCCAGTGCAAATGCAGTGAGCCGGCTGCACGGGAGGCATTTTCCTTATGTCCTCCCTGGTACCCCTACTCAAAGAACACACCATAGAAGATGTTGTGTCTGCAGAAAGCACAGATTTAGGCATGACACACTTTTATTGTCCCTCCTGTCCTGACCAACCTGGTCTCTGCATTGGTGACTGTTTAAAACGCCACCACACACTAGTTAAGTATTAGTAGGGAACAACACCACACAGTCCTAGGCACACGTACACAGGGTCTCACACCACATTTTTTCCCTAATCTGCAATGTTTAGTTTACTTTTTTTTTTACACGTTTTTTAATTTTTTTTTTAAATAAATAAAAATAAAGCACACAAAAAGAATAAAAAATCCAAAAATAGTTGTGTTTGTATTTTTCTTCTCTCTCTCTCTATTGTTCTCTCTCTTATGTTCGCTCTCTACTGTAGGCTCTACTGTTCGCTCACTATCGTTCTATATCTATTGTTCTCTCTCTTTTTTTTTTCTTTTTTTTTACTGTGTTTTATTGTATTGGCTTTGCAGGTATGGTATGTTATACTGTAATGTTTGTTTTATTGTTAACCATCATTTGCTTAGCAGGTACGCCATTCAGCTGCAGCACAGGTTTATTTATTCTGACAGCAACAGCGTTTGCTCCCATGATACATAAAGCCATGACTCCAGTGCTGTTGGAGGTGATTTCACCATTGGGGCAGGGGTGTAGGAGCGATCTGCTCCTAGCATTAGGGGTGGATTGCCCCCATGCTTTTGCATATATATTTTTTAGGCACAGATTGCGATTTTTTATTTGTACTATGTTTTAATGTATTTGCTTTGCAAGTATGGTAAGTCTTACTATTATACTGTAATGTTGCTTTGTTCTATTGTTAACTTTCATTTGCATAGCAGGTACGCCATTCAGCTGCAGCACGTGTTTATTTATCTTGGCATCAACAGTGTTTGTTCCCATAATGCGTAAAGCCGTGACTCCAGTGCAGTCAGAGGTGATTTCTCCATCACAGTTAAAAAAAAGAGCATATATGCCAAAGCATGGGGACAGGGGTGGAGGAACAATTTGATCCTAACATTAGGGGTGGATTCCTCCCATGCTTCGGCATATATTTTTTAGGCACATATTGCAATGTTTTATCTTTACTATGTTTTATTGCATTTGCTTTGCAGGTATGGTAAGTCTTACTGTTATACTGTAATGTTGCTTTGTTTTATTGTTAACTATCATTTGCTTAGCAGGTACGCCATTCAGCAGCAGCATGGGTTTTATATATCTTGACAGCAACAGCGTTTGCTCCCGTCATATGTAAATCAGCAACTCCAGCACTGTAGGAAGTGATTTCACCACCACAGTTAAAAAAAAATAGTGCATGTATGCCCATCATTAGAAGTGGGTAGATGAAGGGTGGTATTCTAATGGTGGGAATACCCACTGAACAATCTCTTTTTTTTGGTTCAGCCCACAGGCTGCATGAAAAAAGAACATTACAATGTGTACTCAATAGGGTGTCTCATTTTTCCAAAGATGTGATTTTCATATGACTTTGCTTATGCCCCGAGTTTCAGTGATGTAATAGATATATATGCCTAATTTCAAGAAGATTGCATGATATTTAGGGGTTGCACACATTGATCTGTTTTGTAAAAGTAGGCAAAAATATATGATTTTTCAATGTTAATTACTTTTATTGGGAAAACTAGAAATCACAAACTTAAAATACTATTAAAACTAAACACTAAGATTAATAGGTATTATGATAGGCAAAACATGTGTTATATTATTCAACCTTGAATGATGCAGTCCCTTGTAGTCTGTCATGTCGTGGATCCCAAACAGTTCAAAGAACGTCTTTGTTTTATTAGTAACAAAATGTCTCAGGTCTTTTTCTTCAAAAAACATGTTTTTACCCTATAATCGTTTCACCCCCAAATTACCCCATTTTGGAAAGTAGACACCCCAAGTTATTTGCTAAGAGGCATTTTGAGTATTTTGCCGATCTCATTTATTTTTGAAAATTAAGAAAGGAAATATTTTTTTTTTCTTTTTTCAATTTTCAAAACTTTGTGACAAAAAGAGAGATTTGAAAAATACTCAACATGCCTCTCAACAGATAAATTAGGGTGTCTACTTTCAAAAATGGGGTAGTTTGGGGGGGGGGGGTGCTATCTGGGCATTTCATGGCCTCCGAAACTGTGATAGGCAATGAGAAGTGAAGTAAAAAATGTACGCTCTTAGAAAGGCGGAGAGCAATGATTGATTTTTGGGATCCTGTAAGTGGTTAGATTGCCAAAAAGTTTCACACATGTGGTATCCCCATACTCAGGAGAAGCATCAGAATGTATTTTGGGGTATAATTCCACATATAACCATGCCATGTTTGAACAATATATCATTTAGTGACAATGTTGTGTAAAAACAAAAAAAGAATTATAATTTTCCCAAAACTTGTGGCAAAATATTTCATGGACTCAACATGCCTCTCAGCAAATAGCTTGAAGTGTCTTCTTTCCAAAATGGGGTCATTTCTGGGGGTTTGTGCTATCTTGTCCTGTCATGGCCTCCAAAACTGTGAAAGGTAGTGAGGAGTGAAATCAAAAATGTACACACGAGCGGAATGTCCGTCAGAAAAAGTCAGATGGGAGCTTTTCATTGTATATTCCGATCGTGTGTATGTTTCATCTGACTTTTTCTGTTGAAAATTCAGACAGAATTAGATAGTGAACATGTTTAAATTTTCCCAACGGAACGAATTAATATCGAGAAACCCGCTTGCCTGTATGCTCAGAAGCAAGTATGAAACAGAAGCATTTGGTTGGGTAAAACTAGTGTTCGGAATGGACATAGCACATTCCTCATGCTGCAAATTCTGTGATCATTTAATGCAGCACATTCTTGTATGCTTTATAACGCTGGAAGAATGAACTCGTTTGCTGCTGATATTCACACAGAGTTCTCACAAACTTTTTTAGTTATTACTTTTCGTGATCTCATGAATAATCTTTTATTATTTAAAAGCCAGATCTCTAGAATAATGTTGAGAATTATTTTTTAGAAACATCTTTTTTTTTTTTCATCAAGATATCCTTTTTTTTTGATTCTTGCAAAATTATTTTCTAGTGATCTCCATATTTAAATGTTTTATGGTGTGTCAAGCTACCATGATAATATTATCTTGTATTTTGCAACCTCAAGGAGGCTGGTGTCCCTTGGTAATTTGACATTGTCTTTTTGAACTGTACCTGCATACTCACAATCTGTCCTATTTTTAGAAAAACACATATAGGCAAGTATTTTCCCAAAATAATATATCCATTTATTCTGGTTAACAAAGAGGAAGGCAAGGCTGGATAAATTTTTGGAATTTTCAAAGCCTTTTTGCCCCAGGGCACACATCAAGTCTGTTGAAAAAAATGTTTTATCTTATGTCCCCAAGCTGTGGTACTACACCAGCCTGCATCTTCTGTGAGACCAGACTGAAGCCAGGCCATCACTTTCTTCTCTTTGCTGCAGCCTTCCCTCCACACTTCCCTGCATCCTTCCGTGCAGCCTTCCTTGGAGTCTGTGCCTCTGGTGGTGGACTTGTGGCAGGAGGAGAAGGAGGAGGAGGATGGGCGAGCTCAGATATATGGCTGTTCTCTGTCAGCTAGCCCCTCAACCCCTTCTGAAGGCTGTAAAACATGATTTTCTTACAGAGTAAGCATTGGCCCTCCTCCAATTTCAATAATCTTGTGGCTATATAGCAGCCATAGGCCTCTTCAGAGTCGGGGGGGGGGGCCTCTGAGCACATCACTCGCTTCCCTAATGAGGTCCAGAGCTGCCTCCTCTGTGATTGTCCCCTTCCTAGGCCTTTTTGTTTGAAGGCAGAGGGGAGGCACCTGGGATTGGATGAGACTCATACTGGGGTCAGCCACCTCCGGGCTGTTGCTGCGCACAGCCACTTCCTGGCTGTCACTGGACACGGCCACCTCCTGCCTGCAACTTTCCAGGCCCTCCTCCTGGCTGAGCTCATCCTTTGTATAAAAAAGACACATAGTTTCAGTTTTTGCTTCATCAATCACACACAATTTTTAGCTCATGGCTTGCAAATTGAATGTTAATAAATAGAAAAGACTATCATTCTGACCTCCTAGCTTGTTTATTATAATATAAGCTGTGTTTCACCTCCCACAAATTCCTCATCTCCCTGTATCTGTCTGTGAAACTGCCCATGAATTCTGGATCCTTAGTGATTCATCTTTGCTGTAAGACAATACACAAGACAAAAACACTGATGTCAGTGCAAACTCTCATTATCTTATCCCAATATAGGCCTCAATCTTCAAGCAGAATAGGCCACTGTGATGGGCCAAGTAAAAATTTTACCTTTGTTTAGCACGCTCACCACTTCCGTTTGCTCTTCCTACACACACACACGCACACACACACAGATTGTACGTACGACACATGCATGTTAGCTTGATATACACTGTGCATGCGTGAAACTCCACCCGCATCACCCAGCCCTGATGTTCTTTTTCTCGAATATTCCCTGCCCCTTCTCTCTTCAGGATGCCATGCATGGAATCAAGATCAAACCCAAAGCAACACGCCGGCATGATCTGTCAGACATATGACACAGGTAGTTAGGACCCTGAAATGTGAGGGGGAGAGGGGTGAGGAGAAGATGCCACCATTCATACTCCACCAAAAATGAATTAATGGTGTTCTGGACCCACAGAGACGAAACCCTCCAAAAAAGGCTTGAAGGAGATTGTCTTATTGAGTCCAGGGAAAGATGTTGCATTCAACTTGTATGTCCATCGCTGTTTACTTTGTAGCAGGATTTTGTTCCAGTTGCCCCCTCTCATTTCAGGGTGCACGCTATCCAATATTAACAATTTAATGTGTGGAAAAATGTCACAGTGGAAATACAGGACACAGCGTCCTAATGGTAAGTCTTAGTTTTACCTACATAGATGCAGGTACATTCTCACTGTAGGAGATACACAACACTGCATGTCTTGCAGTTTGCGAAATGCTTTGAAGTAAATTTCACTTTGTTTGGAAGGATTTTATGAGTAGTAACATCCATGTATTGGCAATAGCTGCAACCACCACTTTTAAAAGTGCCCAACTTTTTTGCATGGGTCCTTAGGACCCCCCTTAAACTCACTGGTACAAACTTATCACGCAGAGACCTAGCTCTGCGGAAAGTAAATATTGGGCATTCTGGCACTAATGGTCCAACTATGGGATCCAGTGACAAAACATGCCAGTATTTATGCACAATGTTTTTTAACTGTTCTTGTTGGTTCGAGTGATGATCCATAACTGGTCACCGTCAGTCCTGCGAGTCCTTGTTCCATACAATAGTTCCTGCCTCGTTTTAGAGTTTGCTTTTTTAAAAGCCTTCTTTAGGCATTTCTGGGATTACCCACGAGCACAGAGTCTGAGCCTCAATTTGCCTGCTTTCTTCCTAAAACTAACCTCGTCTGAGCAATTGCGCTTGATGCGCAAATATTGACCAAAAGGGATCGAGTTTATAAGATTATCTGGGTGGCATGAAGAATGCCATTACCAGCCATTGGTTTCCTATATAGGCTGCTGGATAGCAGCCCATTTTCATCCTTGTGTATATGTATATCCAAGAATTTGATTGTATTTTTGTTAGATGCCAAGGTGAAGGTGAGGTTAAAGGCGTTGATATTATGGTGTTGTACAAAAGTTTGCAACATCTTAACATTCTCAACATTTTACTCTTTGTATCAGGGATGTGGTTCACAATCAGTTTAGTCAAGTAGTTGCCGCAAAGGGCCTCTTATATATCTATGTTCAATCAACATTTCTGTTGTGTTTTGTCTTGTAAACTCAATACAGCTCTTTACCAAAGGATAACATTAAAATGATATCATCTGCAAATAAATTAACTACAATTGGACAGAAATAAAATCGGAAAACCTGATATCTTAGGGTGGGACCTAATTGCCTCAGCTAGGCGTTCAATAATTAAATTGAATATAGAGGGGGCAGAGGGCATCCCTGTCTCGTCCCATTGGATATTTTAAAAATGGTTTGGAGACTAGGCTGGAAGAGTAAACTCTCACAAAGGGAGTGGAGTATAGCACCATAATGGCAGATAGTATTGTGGCAGGTGTTGGGGTGAGTGGCCCCTCGGTTAAGGTATCTTCCTAGAGTATCCTTCAAACCCAGCAGGCCTGAAGACCACTCTAATAAGGAAGTATTCACACACACCATGCAGTGCTCAGAGTGATCTAACAATTTATTTTTGGACTTCAGCTCATAAGGGCAAAATAACCTCACAAAGAAAGCCCAACCCTCCTTACAATAATATATGATAAAATACAGACATTAATTAAAACAAGCAGTGGAAAATTACTGAGTACGTGCAGAAACAATATACGCCCCAAATTCATATAGAAACTGGCCACAGGAAAGGCTAGTAGAGAAAAATAGATTGTTCTCGAACATTTGTTCTCAATAAGAGGAACTTAACTTAACTCTTAACCTAACTCCTAACGGAATGTGAATATATTTATCTTAAAATGGATACTCATATTGTAGGTTACACTATCTAAGATGGTAGGCAATGAGCTAAAACAAACATTAAGCTAAAATATCCCTTCACCAGGGAATCCAGATTCCAACAGATGAACTTGGTCAAATACCTTCTCTGCATCAATAGATAAAAGCAGAGAAGGTGTTTGTGTCCTTTCTGTGAAATGGATAATGTTTGAAGTGCACCTGGTGGTGTCAGGTGCTTGTCTGCCCTTGATAAACCCATGTTGATTAGGTTGTATAAAGAATGGAAGAATATCATGAAGGCGAGTAGCAAGAATTTTAGCATAAATAACTTTTCTGACTTAAAAGTAGCATTCCTTGACCCCTGAGACTGGAAAGAAAGGCCAGATTAGGAGACACTTTGTGAGCTGCAAAACGTAAGCTACACTGGCTCTTATTTCCTTGCAGCACCAAACATCACCAGGATTTACAAGCAGTCTTTTACTCAGGAGGCCAGGAAATAGTTGCCCAGACTTAGCTTCCTGTTGCCTTTTAATGAAGTGATAGTAGACTGGATTCTCAAGGTTGAAGTCTCAAGGGTGTGTCTGTGGTTGCAGGTATGTCCCTCCCTCCCCAGCCTGAGGCATGGGAGTATGCAGTATGCACATGGCTTCCCCAAATATTTATACTCATTCTCACAATAAATTGTCAGCTATGTCTCTATACGGATATAAAGTAAACAAGATGGATGTAAATATTATACTCTTCCCATAATGCCACAGTGACTTGAACTTCCTACTGGAAAGGCTGGGATAAATATAAATATTCATAACTCTCATACTATAGCCAGTGGTGCAGTGACCCCTACTGGCAACAGTGAGAGACCACCACCTTACTTAGCTTAGGGAGAAATCAAATGCACACCTATAGAAATCAAACTGGTTTGACTACCACCCAGTCAAAAATAATTTTTTTCTATCACTTAGCAACCTGACTAAGAGGGTGGTACACGAGTATTGTTTGACAATAAAGCCTACCTGATCTTGGATTAGAGAATGAAAAAATGTAATCATTTTAGTTGCAATGATTTTGGCTGGGATTTTGGTATACACGTTCAATAACAAGATTGGTCAGAAGTTACATAGGTCCTAAGAGTCCTTACCTGTTTTGGGAGCATAACTATATGGGCTGATAATGAGGTGGGATTTAAATCTAAATGTGTGCACAAATGGTTTAACAGGCTGGTCAGGTGGGGGGAAAGAGGGTCTGAGAACTTTTGTAATATAAGGCCAAAAAGACAGCAATGCCTGGAGTCTTGTGCATTTTCAAAGATTTGATTGCCTTGAGGACTTCCGGGGTAGGGATTTCCACTTGCATATTGTCTATCATAGATTGGGTTGGAGGGAGTAATGTGATATTTTGGAATAAATTGTCAGCTATGTCTCTATACGAATATAAAGTAAACAAGATGGATGTAAATATTATACTTTTCCCATAATGCCACAGTGACTTGAACTTCCTACTGGGAAGGCTGGGATAAATATGAATATTCATAACTCAGCCTGGCAGGAAACCCTCATACTATAGCCAGTGGTGTAGTGACCCCTACTGGCAACAGTGAGAGACCACCACCTTACTTAGCTTAGGGAGAAACCAAATGCACACCTATAGAAATCAAACTGGTTCAACTACCATCCAGTCAAAAATAAAATTTTTCTATTACTTAGCAACCTGACTAAAAGGGTGGTACACGAGTATTGTTTGACAATAAAGCCTACCTGATCTTGGATTAGAGAATGAAAAAATGTAATCATTTTAGTTGCAATGATTTTGGCTGGGATTTTGGTATCCACGTTCAATAACAAGATTGGTCAGAAGTTACGTAGGTATTAAGAGTCTTTACCTGTTTTGGGAGCATAACTATATAGGCTGAAAATGAGGTGGGATTTAAATCTAAATGTGTGCACAAATGGTTTAACAGGCTGGTCAGGTGGGGAGAAAGATTGTCTGAGATCTTTTTGTAATATAAGGCCAAAAATACATCAATGCCTGGAGTTTTGTGCATTTTCAAAGATTAGATTGCCTTGAGGACTTCCGGGGTAGGGATTTCCACTTACATGTTGTCTATCATAGATTGGGCTGGAGGGAGTAATGTGATATTTTGGAATAAATTGTCAGCTATGTCTCTATACGAATTTAAAGTAAACAAGATGGATGTAAATGTGGTTACAATAGTAATGGGTTGGCCATAATCTCACTATTGGGTAAACATAGTTTAATAGACTTAATATCTAGTGGATGGGCCTTAAGTAAATTAGCTAGCATGGCACCTGGTTTATTAGCACAGGCATAAAACTTTCCTCCTGGTCCATCTCGTTTGTTTTTCTGCCTTGTCATTGAGAAGAAGGTTGAATTCCACTTTACTCCTCTTTATTTGTTTATGTAAGGAAAAGTGTGATGTTTTAATTTGTGCCTCTAGTTGAGCAAGGTGAGAGGAGAGGGAGGAGATCTTAGAATCAGGTTTCTGTTACATCAGAGGGGGACGGGGTCACCCACACGTCATTGGGGAAGCCAGGCTTTCCCACTTGCGTCAGAGGGGGCGGGGTCAGGTGATGGGTGGCCCCGCCCTCCTCATATAAGAAATGTCAGGCTGCTGGGATCCCACAGTGTCTCCGCCAGTGGAGACAGAGGATGGATGGATGCGCTGCGCTGGAGGTAGGGATCACCCATCGCTGGATCAGATCAGCCATCACTGGACCCTGGAGAGATGATCATCCATCGCTGGATAGCAAGAGTGGATTACCACCACTGGAATCTTTTTAAAAAAAAATATTTTTAATAAAGGACTTTTTCAACGGTGTGTGTGTCTTTTTTAACATTCTTTTACACTTTCTTTGTGAAATGGTAGGGGTACTTTTGTACCCCTTACCATTTCAAACAGGGGGGAGCTGGGATATGGGGGTCCCCTTGTTAAAGGGGGCTTCCAGATTCTGATAAGCCCCCCGCCCGCACACCCCCACAACCACCGGCCAGGGTTGTAGGGATGAGGCCCTTGTCCTCATCAACATGGGGACAAGGTGCTTTGAGGGGTCACAGACCCCCAAAGCATCCTCCAAATGTTGATGGCATGTGGCCTGGTACAGTTCAGGAGGGGGGGCGCTCTTGTCCCTCCCTCTCTTCCTGCAGCCTGCCAGGTTGCATGCTTGGATAAAGAGTCTGGTATGGATATTTAGGGAGAACCCCACGTCATTTTTTTTTCTTTATTTCACGTGGGGTTCCCCTTAATATCCACACCAGACCTGAAGGGCCTGGTAATTGAATTTGGGGGTACCCCGCGCTCTTTTTTTATCAATGACTTTCAATCACTCTTCTCTGTATTAAGAGGAGCCGACAATTCATTATAGCCGCAAGTGATTTTAAATGATTATTTTTCTTGCAGAAATTATACTTTGTGCAGGCATACTATAGACACGCCCCAGGTACAAAATTTAAAGGGATATTACACTTTTATTGTTTCACTTTAAGCATTATTAAAATCACTGCTCCCGAAAAAAACTGCAGTTTTTAAAACTTTTTTTTGCATTGATACATGTCCCCTGGGGCAGGACCCAGGTCCCTCAACACTTTTTAGGACAATAACTTGCATATTAGCCTTTAAAATTAGCACTTTAGATTTCTCCCATAGACTTGTACAGGGTGTTCCGCGGCTTTTCGAATTTGCCACGAACACCCCAAATTGTTCACTGTTCGCTGAACAGGCAAACAGGCAATGTTTGAGTCGAACGTGAGTTCGACTTGAACTCGAAGCTCATACCTACTTCTGACAAGTTCTCCATCAACTGAGATAAAACCAGGCTGAATATTGTATCAGGGAGGTTGCTATAAATAGATTATCAGAGAGCTAAACTATTCACAGAACAGCTCTGAGAGTCTCTGCCTATGTGGAGCGGTGGTGTATGTCTTTCCTCCAATCAACTGTCCTGGCTGTATGCCCAAACTTCACACTCAGTGCTGAATAGCAAGAGAAAATATCTAACACAATGTGAACTTTCTAAAGAATATATAAAGCTGAAGATATCAGATATACATGTAAAATGTATGTAGGGATATTTGTTTCATCTCTGTATATCATCTGAGGCTGTTCACTTCACTGGGTACATGTGAGGGTTTACATCAACTTTAACTATTTTTTTATTTTGGCGTGCATTTTCATTCAGCTTGTGTATGTTCAGAGGCTGCAACACACACCCTATACCAATTTACACTTAGGGGCATATTTAAAAGTAGTGAATGTGACATTCACCAAACATTCACTTCATTTGAATCACCCACTATAATGTAAAATACATGCACCAGGAAATGCACCTACAGTGAATTTTTGGTGAATGTCACATTCACTGCTAAAATATACCCCTTAGTGAATTTAGCAAATGCACACTGTGGTGTGTGTGCATATCAGAGTGTGTACTGCAAGTTCATAGTAAATACTGTAAACATTCAAATAATATGCTAGGGCACATAAGCATAAGCTTTAGCACATGATGACCAATATGTAACATAATCTGCAGGAAACGTTCTTTATATGTGTTTAGTTTTTATAATTATGTATAACAATACAAAAAAACACACAGTAAATACTTTTTTTTCAATTTCTCCTTTCTCCAATTTCAAACAGTCATTTTTTCTGTTCAGATAAAAGTCCAAATATATATTCACCTTAGTCCATATTACAGGGATCCCAAATAAGCATGCACATTCTAATTTCAGTATGTACCGGTATTTACATTTTCAGTCCTGTTCTTTTTTTTTCTTTCTTTCTTTTTTCTTTAACCACTTCAAAATGGGGCATTTATATCCCCTTCCTGCCCAGACCCATTTTCAGCTATCAGCACTCTCAGACTTTAAATGACAATTACTCAGTTATGTAACACTGTACCAAAACAAAATTTTATAATTTCTTTCACATAAATAGAGCTTTCTTTTGGTGGTATTTAATCAACACTAGGTTTTTTATTTTTTGTGATATAAGTAAAAAGAAAAACACTTTTTTTTGTTTCTATTATAAAATGTTGCAAATAAGTAATTTTTGTTCATAAATTTGGGCCGAAATTTATACTGCTACATATTTTTGGTAAAAATAACTTAAATAAGTGTATATTATTTGGTCTGTGTGAAAGTTATAGAGTCTATAAGCTATGGTGCAAATCATAAAAAATAGATCACACCTGAAATTTCAGGACAGTACAAATACCCCCCAAATGACCCCTTTTTGGAAAGTAGACAGTCCAAGGTATTTAGTAAGAGGCATGGTGTGTTTTTTGAAGTTGGAATTGTTTCCCACAATTCTTGGGAAAATAAAGAAATACATTTTTATTTATTTTATTTACACATAATTATCATTATAACAAGTTATTTCTCACAAACAGCATAGGCATACCATAAAATACATTCTGCTACTCCTACTGAGTATGGGGATACCACATATGTGACACTTTTTCACAGCCTGGCCACATACAAAGGCCCAACATGCAGAGAGTAGGGATGAGCTGAACACCCCCCGGTTCGGTTCACACCAGAACTTTCAAACGGACCGAAAATTTGTGCGAACTTTAGAACCCCATTGAAGTCTATGGGACTTGAACCTTTGAAATAAAAAGTGCTAATTTTAATGGCTAATATGCAAGATATTGTCCTAAAAAGGGTTTGGGTACCAGGCTCCTGACCCAGGGGACATGGGTCAATGCCTAAAAAATTTTTTAAAACGGCCATTTTTTCGGGAGCACTGATTTTAATGACGATTAAAGATAAAAAAAAGTGAAATATTCCTTTAAATATCGTACCTAGGGGGTATCTATAGTATGCCTGTGAAGTGGCACATGTTTCCCGTGTTTAGAACAGTCCCTGCACAAATTGACATTTAACGTAAAAAAAGTCATTTAAAACTGCTCGCGGTTTTAATGTAATATCTGGTTCCGGCAATATGGATGAAAATTACTTAGAAAAATGGCACGGGTAGCCCCACTGCACATTACCAGCCCCTTTGGGTCTTGTATGGATATTAAGGGGAACCCTGTACCCATATTAAAAAAAGGAAAGGCGTGGGGCCCCAGGCCCTATACACTCAGAACAGCAGTATACAGGCAGTGCAAAAAAGACAGGGACTGTGTAGGTTTGTTGTGTGAGGTAGAATCTGTTTGTAATTTTGAACTGGTACATTTTTAAAGTGTAGCACCAGTCAAAAAATCAATTTTTAAGATTTTTGGAAAACATAGGGAAGGGTTATCACCCCTGTATAATTTTTTTTTTTTTTGCCATCCGTCTTTTTTCATTTCACTTCCTGTTGTCTCCTTCCGTTTGCAAGTAGGAGACATTTGTAAGTTGGATGTTTGAAAGTAGGGGCCTGCCCTATATGCTCTGTAGAAATGTGGGCCTAAGGTGTTGGTGTTGCCACAACACTGTAAGCCCTCAAAGTTACTCTTGGTGGGCGCTGGAGCGCCCTGCTGTGAACGATTATCTTAAGAATTGTAATTACATGCCATTGTTGAACAGTGGTAGAAAAATTGGGCCTTTGGTGGTTGTGGTGTTGGTGCTGGTGCCAGAACACTATCCTCACAGTTACTCTTGGTGGGCGCAGGAATGGGCCCTGCTGTGAAATATTATATCAAGAATTGTAATTACATGCCCCTGTTAAACAGGGTCTGGAAAATTGGGGCTTAGGCACTGCTTGTTGGTGCCATGACACTGCAACCTCTCCCAGATACTCTAGTTGGAGTGCAGGAAAGAGCCCTGCTGCTAAGCATTGCATCAAAAATTGTAATTACACGCCCATGTTAAACGGGGCTGAAAAATTGGGCCTTAGGCGCTGGTGCCATAACACTGCAACCTCTCCCATATACTCTAGCTGGAGTGAAGGAATGAGCCCTGCTGCAAAGCATTGCATGAAAAATTGTATTACATGCCCCTGTTAAACAGAGGCTAAAAATTGGGCCTTAGGTACTGGTGCTGGTGCCATGACACTGTAACCTCTACCATATACTCTAGTTGGAGTGCAGGAAGGAGCCTTGCTGCAAATCATTGCATCAAAAATTGTATTACATGCCCCTGTTAAACAGAGGCTAAAAATTGGGCCTTAGTCACTGGTGCTAGTGCAAAGACACTGCAACCTCTCCCAGATACTCTAGTTGGAGTGCAGGAATGAGCCCTGCTGCAAAGCATTGCATCAAAAATTGTAATTACACGCCCCTGTTAAACAGGGGATGAAAAATTGGGCTGGTGGCATCACCCAGAACCAAAAATGTTCTTCCAGATATCAGCGGGATCATTGAGGAGGAAGAGGATAGTCAGTCAACATAACAGGACAGTCACTTAGCATCAGCACTGGTGGCACTGGTGTTGGTGCCATGACACTGCAACCTCTCCCATATACTCTATTTGGAGTACAGGAATTCGCCCTGCTACAAATCATTGCACCAAAAATTGTAATTACACGCCCCTGTTGAACAGGGGCTGAAAATTTGGTCTGGTGGCATCATTGAGGAGGAAGAGGATAGTCAGTCAACATAACAGGACAGTCACTCAGCATCAGCATAGGTAGCCTGGAAGGGATGTGACATTTCCAAAAAAAATTATTCAGTTACATCAGCTTCAGGTGCTTGGTAGCTGGTGGTGACCCAAGACTGATTCATCTTTATGAAGGTCAGTCGATCAACCAAGTGAGGTGGACAGGCGCACCCTGTGATTGGTTACAAAGCCACCAGCAGCACTGAAGGTGCGTTCTGAAAGAACGCTGGATTCAGGACAGGCCAGTAGCTCAATTGCATACTGTGCAAGCTCTGGCCAGTGATCCATCCTCAAGACCCAGTAAGCCAGAGGATTTTCGGTGGGAAAGGTGTCCAAGTCTGACCTTGCCCCTAGGTACCTTGGAGCTGCGGACTAAAAAATTGTCTGAACGCATCGGTCAGACGGCCACCTTCTCCACCGCTCCTTCTGTGACTGACCGAAGCCTCAGCAACACGTTGTCCAGGACCAGGAGTTTGTAACCTCCCAGTCTCTGGGAACGCGTTGCACAGACCTTTCTGCAAGGCCTCCCAGAGATGTCTCATCCTCTGTTCCCTCTGCGACGGAAAGATAAGGTCCGCAACATTACCGTTGTACCGTGGATCAAGGAGAGTGGCCAGCCAGTAATGGTCCCTGGCAGCCACCTCCTCCCAGCCACGTATAAGTCCACGGGTTTCTTGGGACTGTAAATCATCCTTAAAAGACTGCTGATGCTGAGTGTCAGACTCCACATCCATGCTGACACAATCCTCCTCCTCATCCTCCTCCTCGTCCTCTTCCTGTGTGTTGGGTTGGCCAGCATGCATCCTGCCTGTGGCCAATTATGGCTCTCCTCGCTGCCTGGTGCTGTGATTGGCCAAGCATGCAGGGTCACAGTGCATGCTTGGCCAATCATGAGCCAGCAATGCACTGCGATGGCGCAGTGCATTGTGGGCCGTGAGTACCACACGAATTTGGCGCAAATGGCTCACAGAGTTCTGGCTTCGCCGAACGTGCGAACAGCCAGTGTTCGAGTCGAACATGCGTTCGACTCGGACACCAAGCTCATCACTATTAGGCATTCTAGGAGTGCCAGGACAGTGGAATTACCCATAAAATGACCCCATTTTGAAAATAAAACACCCAATGTTATATTTTATGAGGCATAATGAGTCATTTGCACATGTAATTTTTTTTCCAAAAGTTTTTGGTAAATGTGGAAAGAAAATGAGAACTTTTTTTTTTTTTTTACACAAAGTTGTCAATTTATAAGAATTTTCTAACACATAGCATGTACATAGCAAAAATTACACCACAAAATACATTCTGTTACTCCGCCTGAGTATGGCGATATCAAATGTGTGAGACTTTTACACAGCCAGGCCCAACATCCATGGAGCACCATCAGGTGTTCTAGGAGCATAAATGACACATTTTGTTTCCTTACAATCTATCACACTTTTGAAGGTCCTGGAGCACCAGGACAATGGAAACCCCAACAAAATGACCCTATTTTACTCTTTTGCTGGTGACAGATACTCTGGGGCTAGTGACAGGTACTCTGATGGGAGGTGACAGGTCCTCTTTATTTTTGGGGCAATGGGGGGGCAGATCGCTGTACTGTAGCACATTCTTCTTCCAGATCTCCTCCTCACATGTTAAGTAGGAGAAACTGGAAACCGCACTACAGCCATTTGTAGACATTTGTTGCCAGCTGTGATTGGACACAGCCGGTCACGTGGCAAAGAACCAATTTCATTGCTATCACAACAAAATCTACTTTAAAGTATAGCTAAAGACAAAACTTTATTTTTCATTTTGGATAGAGCAATGGAGGGTTACAACTCCTGGCAGTTTTTTTTGCCATCTATGTCTCATTGGGAAGATTTCCCCATTATTAGTGTTCTGATGTCAACCCAAAATGTGGGAATTTATTTTCCTTTCACTTTCAGTAATAAGGAGAAACATTAACAATAGAAAGAGTGAAGCTCCCAAATAAGGGGCACAAACAGTAATAAAATCCTGACAGGAGTTCTAATCCTTCTTAAATGTATCCATTCCACTAGATATCACATCATGAGATAAAATAATTGTTTCATGGGATAAATACTGCATATATTAATAATATACCTCATGTATTATTTTAGGAGCTTTTTTTATGAATTGCTAAAAAAATATAAAAAAAATGCTATAAGCTATTTTACTTCTGATCTTAAAGTCAAAAATAACGCTTTGTGAATTGAGCACTTTGCCAACCACTTCCATACCAGGCAATTGTAAAATGACGCCAGCAGGAACATCTCCTCCCTCCAGGTGGATGTCATATAACATCCTCCGGTACTCGCTGCTCCTTTGGGCCCCCCGGGTGGGGGGAATGGGGGAGCCAGGGATTCTAACCCTCCATTACTCTATCCAGAATGAAAAAGTTTTGTCTTTAGTTATACTTTAAAGTAATTTTTGCTGTGATAGCAATTCATTGCTAAATATTTGGACATGTCTATTTTGCCTAAGTTCCACTCCTTTGTAAGAATACTTGTCTATTACTATCCTATTCTATTCTAACCCATCTTGTGAATATTTGCACATGAGATATTTTAAAAATAATTGTAAAAAAGTATCCCCACTATGTATGACATACACTATATTGTTAAAAGTACTGGGATACCTGCCTTTACACGCACATGAACTTTAATGGCATCCCAGTCTTAGTCCATAGGGTTCAATACTGAGTTGGCCCACCCTTTGCAGCTTTCTAAAGGTGTTATATCAGGTTGAGGTCAGGACTGTGCAGGCCAATTATGTTCCTTCACCCCAAACTCGCTCATCCATGTCTTTATGGACCTTGCTTTGGGCACTGGTGCGCATTCATGTTGAAACAGGAAGGGGGCATTCCCAAACTGTTTCCACAGAGTTGGGAGCATGAAATTGTCCAAAATACCTTGGTATTCTGACACCTTAGGAGTTTCCTACACTGGAATTAAGGGGACAAGCCCAACCCCTAAAAAAACAACCCCACACCATAATCCCCCCTCCACCAAATGATTTTTGATTTTAACTAGTGTACAAAGCAAGGTCACTTCATGAAAATACCCCAAACATGTCACCTAGAAATGAAGTCACCCACAAAATTTGACAAGCCTTTATTTCAAAAATAAAAATCCCTAGAAAATGTCCCTCTTTGGAAAAAAAACTGATAACCCAGAGCACATGACTTATCCCAACAGTACTCTCACTGAAATGACAGCTTCCTAAGCTTTCATCAGCTATATAAAGGGAAGGGAAGGGGATAGTGGTGACATCCTTGACCCAATATGGCCTTGGCCATATTTAACCAGTTCCATACCGGGCCACAGTAATATGATGTTGGCAGGAACACTCTCTCCCTCTGGGTGGATGTTATCTGATGGCCTGCGCTTCTTGACACTACTGCGAGCCCCTCAGGCATGTCCCTCAGGGCACAGCACCTCCCTGATCAAGCAGGTCACTTTTAAGTCAATCACAGCCGGTCACTTTTAAGGTTGTTGTAACGCCGCTTGTGCATGCCTCTGGGGGCAAGCACCGCAGCGATCGGGTCGAGGCGTGTCCCTTGGACACAACCCATCCCCTATCAGGAATCAAATGAAATTGGCTCTTTATCATGGGACTGGCTGTGTCCAATCACAGGAGGACACAAGTGTAAACATACCAGGAGTATCGGCTGTTACTGGGTTCCCCTCCTCACACACCGATCAAGTGTGAGGAGGAGAAAGCAGAACAGTGAGTTACAGTGTTACTGTGTATTACCACGGTGCCCAGATTACCCCCCTTGGATAAAGAGTACCTGTCACCCCATCAGAGTACCTGTCACCCCATCAGAATACCTGTTACCCCATCAAGAGTACTTGTCACCCCATCAGAGTACCTGTCACCCTATCAGGAGTACCTGTCATTCCATCATACCAGTCACCTTATCAGAGTACCCTTTCAGTCCGTCAAAGTACCTTTCACCCCATCAGAGTATCGGTCTCCTCGTTAGAATATCTGTCACCTCATCAGAGTACCTGTCACCTCATCAGCCCGTTAAAGTACCTGTAACCTCATCAGAGTAGCTGTCACCCCGTCAAAGTACCTGTCACCTCATCGGAGTACCTGTCACCCCATCAGAGTACCTGTCACCTCGTCAGAGTACCTGCAATTCAGGCACCCGGCGGGGTGGTGCCATGGTAGCAGATGCCACAGCCATGGATAGATTCATGCAATGTATGAACTTATCCATTATACACAGAGGGTGGTGGCTGGAGAGAGGGGGTGGTGCCCGTGCGCCCTTATGGATGAACCGCCACTGCTTTCAGTGCTAAAGGTTTTTCTGCAAGTTATGCCCAGTCCACAACAATTTCACACCTTAAGTGCCATTATGATTAGGGACGGGCCAAACCCCCTAGTTCGGTTTGCACCAGAACATACCGAACAGGCAAAAAATTTGGCAGACCACACAAATCCCGTTAGACCAGGTTCACACTATAACCTGCTGCGGATCACACAGGAGTGCTGTGTGTCCCTGTTCCCCCATTTCAGGGACAAATTAGGGCCAATTCTATGCCCTAATTCAGCCCTGAAGCATAGCCAAAGACACACAGTGTTTTTGTGCAGTGCGCTCTGCAGCCGCAATGGAGATATGTGAACTGGCTCCATAGGGAGCCAGTCACATTCTCCTGCTATGCGAATTGGATGCGGGAAAAACAACATCTAATTCGCATAGGTGTGAACGGGGCCTGAAAGTCTATGGGACATGAACATGAATAATCAAAAGTGCTAATTTTAAGGGCTTATATGCAAGTTATTGTAATAAAAAGTGTTTGGGGAACCATTTCCTGACCCAGGGGACATGTATCAATGCAAATACAGTGATTTTAATAATGCTTAAAGTGAAACAATAAAAGTGAAATATTCCTTTAAATTTCGTACCTTGAGGGTGTCTATAGTATGCCTGTATAGTATACACATTTTTTCCCGTGTTTAAAATAGACATGGGCACCGTCAAAAAATTAGTTTTTTTTCTGTTCCGTTACGGTTCGTATTAGAATTAATTCATACTACGTAATTCGTGTGCGAAATTCAATTTCTATTCATACGAAATACGAATTGTCGTTAGGTTCGTTAACTTGTCGTAACAATTACGAACATTCTTTACGATGAATTTAAAGGCAAAAATATATATACCTCAATATGACAGTCGATGCTGATTGAAGTTTGGTTTTTATCCAAAATACTAAATTCCGTTGAAGAATTTCTGATCCGAAATACGAATTTTCATTAGATGCATTCACTTTTTGGTCCAAATTTCGTTACTGATCGAAATTCGTTATGAAAATCTTAAACCACCTTCAGAGCAAATTGTAGCGGTTCAAGTCGGCTGAGGAACCTTTGCTCGGTGGTGGCCCTCAACCTGATGTTGCTCTGCTAAACACATTTCTGATGGAGTTGGGCAGGCGCACACAGGAGTTGACCGCCTCTTGCCCAGGACTGATGCTGGCTGCCATGTGTGACCCTCTCATCAAGGGCAAAATGGCTGTGCAATGTAGTGCTCTGACAACATGGCGGGACAGACTAATCAACAGGGTGTGTCAGAGGGAAAGGCAGATGGTAAGGCTGGGAGAGGAGGAAGAAGATATTGAACACCCCCTCTCCTATGCATCATCTAGTGAAGTGAGCAGAGCTCCTGCCAGCGGAGCATATTCTGTCTTGGCTGAGGCACTTGACACCCTAATGGGAAACTCCAGCATAGTGCGCCCCAAAAAACCCATATCAGCAAAGGAGGTTGTCATGTCCTATTTGTTAGCCCCACCAGTGCACCCCACCACAGATCCAATGTTTTTTTGGCAGGAGAAGAGCGAAGAGTGACCTGCCCTCGCAGATATTGCCAAGGAGCTACTGTCCTGCCCTCCGACAAGTGTTCAGAGTGAGCGGGTGTTTTCTGTGACGGGAAACATCCTGTCACCCCAAAGATCACAGTTGTCCCCCTAGCTAATGGAGCAGTTAGCATTTTTGAAAATCAATTTGCCAAAGCTGGGGTACCCCTCCCCCACTCTGAACATTCCTTGAACTGACTGTCTGCAGCAGAGATGGCCATTTGATCTTAGTTGGTCCCTGTCCCTCCACACAATCCTTCCCCTCGCTTCTCATCTACCCCTATGTGCTTGTGACATCATCTGGGATGGATGAGAAGAGAGGAGGGGCCGCCAGGGAGCAGTGGAGAGAGAACTTATTACACACGCTTCCTGCGCTACTCTGCAGGCTGGCTGGTAAACGCTGTGTCCTGATGTTCCCCAATGCGCCCTGATGTTCCCCAATGTGTCCCAATGTGCTCCAATATGCCCTGATGTATCCCGATGGGCCCTGATGTGTCCCAATGTGCTCCAATATGCCCTGATGTGCCCCAATGTGCTCCAATATGCCCTGATGTGCCCCAATGTGCCCTAATGTGCCCCAATGTGCTCCAATATGCCCTGGTGTGCCCCAATGTGCCCTGATGTGCCCCAATATGCCCTGATGTGCTCCAATGTGCCCTGATGTGCCTTAATGTGCCCCCACCATTCTTTTCATTTACTCATATGACTGCTAGAACAGATAAAAAGACATTTAGGGAAATTGATTAAAAATGGAATGAACAGAATCTGGAGCAGTTGCCCATGGCAACCAATCAGCTTCTTTTCAGTTTGTTCCATTAAGATTTGAAAATGAAAGAGAGAAGCAGATAATCTGCCATGCACCGCTGGTCCAGTTTTCACCTGCTCCAGTTTCTATAGATCCCCCACACTGTTTGGCGTCACCGGGGATGTGCAGAGAGCACATGCGTGGTAACACTAAACAATTTCCAGTGACCCTGCACATCCCCGGTGACCCCGTACAGTGTGGGGGATCAAAACTGGAGCAGACAAAAACTGTAGCAGCTGTGCATGGCAGCCATGTGCTCATTATGAGGGGCTCCCACCATCCATGTGCTGTGCTGACTTCCTCCTAGGGCTGTACCCCTGCTGTGCTCAGTATTTCAGCACAGCATAGGGATGGTGAAAGCACCTCATAATGAGCACAGCAGGGGTACAGACCCAGGAGGAAGTCAGCATAGCACAGGGATGGTGGGAGCCCCTCATAATAAGCATAATGAGTCGACCACTGATCCGAAATTCGTAATCAAAAGTTTGTATTTCGTACAAAATTCGGACATGGCAATTCGTATTTCGGATCCTCCTGAACGTACGAATTTAGGGAAATTCGTACGAGTTTGTGATTCGTACTAAACTAATCGCACATGTCTAGTTTAAAACAGTCCCTGCACAAAATGACATTTCTAAAGAAAAAAAAGTTATTTAAAAGTACTCTATATATAATGAATTGTCGGTCCCAGCAATAGAGATAAAAGTAATTGAAAAAACTTAAACTAAATTACTTTTTTCCTTTAAAAATGTCATTTTGTGCAGGGACTGTTCTAAACAAGGGAACAATGTGTCACTTTACAGGCATACTATAGACACCCCCAGGTACGAAACTTTTATTGTTTCAATTTAAGCATTATTAAAATCACTGCTCCTGAAAAAACTGCCTTTTTAAAAACTTTTTTTTTGCATTGATGCATGTCTCCTGGGCTGGACCCGGGTCCCCAAACACTTTTTATGACAATAACTTGTATATAAGCCTTTAAAAGGAACACTTTCATGTTAATGTTCCGTTAACAGTGTTCCGGCGGCTTTCGAATTTGCCCCAAACACCGCATATTGTTCAGTGTTATGCAGAACATCCAAACAAACAAAGTTCGGCCCGAACTTATATTCGGGCCGAACCGTTCACCCATCCCTGATTATGCTAGTGAGAGCACTAGTGGGGCCAGATTTCTATGTGATGTATGAATCCAAGGTAAGAAATTAAGGTTTTGAGCATCCTCAACATCCAACCACTTTTTCTGTGACCTCTGGAAAACCTAGTAAAATATTATCTGGAAGTTGGAAATGTTTCTAACATCCAGGAATCTAGTTTGTCTAATTGATTTTGTTCTAGTTTTTTTTTTCTAATTGCATTCTGGGTTTATTATCAGTACAGATGAAATTGGTGAATTTTGAATAGGGGTTTGAGAAAGCTCAAGAGAAGTGATACGAGTAGCATTTGGAACATAAACAAGTTACAAGGTAGTACATTATTTTTATAATTTTATTACACCCAGACCAAGAACATTTAGGGTTGTGCCATCTGAAAGCCAATCACTATCTGAGTTTCTGTGGTCTGAATGTTATGTTATTAAAGATCACAGCAGTGAGTTGCAAGATGAATACCTAGATATCTAGACACTTGAATCTTTTCTCGTTCCAGGTAAATGGGAATTATATTTGGAGATGAAAGACTTAAGAAAAAGAGAGTCTTATGTTCAGGATTTCAGATTTTTTAGAGTTAATATTAAAATTAAGAGTAGGGGCAGAAATATCTCAGGGTTATATTCATATAATAGGACGTCTTCCACAAAAGCAGTATATTTCTGATCAGTCTATCCTATTCATAGTCTCTTTACATAAAAGTAAAAAGATCAGTAGGAGGTGAATTGATACCATGCAATCTAACTTTAGATGCTGGTTGTTCATGTAAAGTCATGATCATGGAGCGCATGTTAGGGTCTAGGTCCACATCTTTGCAAGCTCATGAAGCAGGGGTATGCTATATAAGTGGGCATAGTGTGTGAGTAACATCATTCATAAAGAGTTGTCTCTGGCTTTTCTCCGGTGACCAAATCCCACCTGCTACAGATGGATCTAGAAAATCAGAAGCGGTTGGAGGCAAAGCACCATATGTTTTTCATACATTTTTAGGTCTACATTAATAAAGGAAATTCTCTGGAAACCATCATGATATGTGCTAGTTTTTATTCTGGAATAAATAGGGCACCAGGGCTGAATGTTTTAGTTAGTTTTAGAAAGTAGGGAGGGTAGAATTTGTTCAGGGAGTTGTTCAATTTAACCATGTAGCCATCTGGGTCTGGGCTTTTACCACAAAGCTGTGGATCACCTCCTAAAATTCTTCCTAGGTTTCAGTATATCAGCCTCTATAGCCTCCCTCACCTGAAGATCTGACTACATCTGAGCCATGCATGTCAGTTCTCAGCTCCCTAAATGTTATGGGCCTGCTTCATTAAAGCTCATGGGTTTACACTAGCGCATTGATTGCAATCACAACTAAATAATATTGTCATGGTTATTACTAAACACTCATAATGATATGTAAAATTGCATACAGACTAGAGGCTACAATATACCTGTGCTGAATTTATTAAATGATGTAGCAGGATGGTAATACCACTTGAGTGCCACTTGAGTGTGTGGTACTGGTGACATCACATCCAAAATGGGGGGCACCCAGTAGCAACCTCAAGGCTTTTGGATGACAAGACAAAGAGATACTGTTTCAGGTTAAAAAAAATCTCTAAAATATGTTAAAGGTGCTTAAAATCTTATGGGAAGAATGTTGTTGAAATAAATTGTCAGGAGACAGGGTCTCTTTAAGGCCAATATGTGCATTACTACATATATACAGTTAATTTCAAATATATAAACAGCATTCCTCTGGATGATGACAATTATTTTGAGCCGCTATACGGAATAAGCAGCATTACATTAAATATTCCCATATTCACTGCTAACCACTTCTATTACCTCATTTAAAAAAAAAAATACACCATACATACATCATTAAAAAAAAAAAAAACAGCCAAATAAAAATCAATATTTGTAGACTAGTTGTCTATTTTTAATCCCGTATATTCCATATGTTACTCACTGCCAGTTAGTAGGGTTAAGTGAGTCTTTCACAGCAGTAATTGCATTCTCAAGACACTTCAGCTTGTGAGATTAGTCTGATATGCAGGTCAAGGAAATACAGTGAAGCACTCCATAAAACACAAGCAGATTGCTCGCCTAAAGTATCACACTACATTTCTTATATTTATATGATGCTTCCTCCTGCTAGATAACTTCCCGTAATGTCCTTCTAATAGTACATATCTGACCTCACAACCAAAATGACGCCCTATTAAATGTGAGTAATGTCTTTTGCTATTATATGACCCAATTAGGAAAATAGGAGAAAAAGACTTTTTAACTGACTCATAATGAGTGACTTTATTTAGCCACGGATTGTCTTTAGCAGCTGCGAGTAACTGAATTTACAGCATCAAATTCTAGCACAATTATAGTACACACACTTCTTTTTACTGATGACAGAATTAAATTGTAAGTGTAATCTAAAACAGCACAACTCCCCTCTGTTTTATTGGCAATCAATTTTTCGTGCATGCCTTTTTTATACCCTTTTATAGATGGCTGCTTTCAGAAAATGAGAGTTCAGGAAGGAGAGATTTGCCCAGAAAATAACCTTACTTTGATGCGTTATTTGTGCATACATTATGCTGAAGCTTTGTGTAGCATGGGAGAAAATGAATTAGGCTTTTGAAACAAGCTGTCACTTGCTCCTAGAGGTGTGAAAAAATTATGAGGTCTGTTGTACCGAAAAACACAAATAGCCTACCTTTCATGAAGCAAACACATACTTTTGAGACCCAGAGTTAGACTTGCACCGCTAGCTAAATTTTTATTTATTTGTGTCATGTAGATTTCAGGGCTGAAGGGTTCATTTACCTTCCAGAGTGCAACAAAGCATTGGCTTTGCATGAGTGCTAGCAGCCTGAGCTGTCCCAAACAAACCTTTATCAGTAATTACTTATTTTAAGGTTTTTCACTGGTCTCGTGGTCTGGTGCATAGAAATTCTAAACTAATAAACTGTAAAAAAAAAATTCCAACAAGAAATGGTGCTAGGCAGTTTTTAGAGGTTACATGTTTTACTTAAACATAACATACAATGCCTTAAAAAAGTATTCATATCCCTTGAAGTTTTCCACATTTTGTCATGTTACAACCAAAAACATAAATGTATTTTATTGGTATTTTATGTGATAGATCAACATAAAGTGGCACATAATTGTAACGTAGAAGGAAAATGATAAATGGTTTTCCAAATTTTTATAAATAAATATCTGAAAAGTGTGACGTGCATTTGTATTCAGCCCCCCTGAGTCAATAATTTGTCATACCACCTTTCGCTTCAATTGCAGATGTCTTTTTGGGTATGTCTCTACCAGCTTGACACATCTAGAGTGACATTTTTGGCCAATATTCATTACAAAATAGCTCAAGTTATGTTAGATTGGATAGAGAGTGTCTGTGCAATTTTCAAGTCTTGCCACAGATTCTCAATTGGAATTAGGTCTGGACTATGACTCGGCCATTCTAACACATGAAAATGCTTTGATCTAAACCATTTCATTGTAGTTCTGGCTGTATGTTTAGGGTCGTTATCCCAGTCTCATGTCTTCTGCAGACTCTAACAAAATGTGGAAAAACATTTATCATTTTCCTTCCACGTCACAATTATGTGTCACTTTGTGTTGGTCTATGAACTAAAATCCCAAAAAAATACATTCACGTTTTTGGTTGTAACATGACAAAATGTGGAAAATTTCAAGCGGTATGAATACTTTTTCAAGGCACTGTACAAGATTGCTTAAAATTATAAACATCAATATTCTTTTGATGAGATCTATTAAGGGGCCTTTTTATTCATGACACAACTATCATGAATTTGCCAAGCCAAAAACTAAGAGGAACAGAGCACCAGAGTTTAAAATATTTTATTAGGCAATAGAAATACAATTAGAAATTGAGTCATCATAGCAGCCACTAATTCCCCTACATTGGCCAATGGCAGAGTTATGGGATGTGAAAGGCCCAAGGTAGCTGTGCTGGGCTTGAGAAGAAACAAGGCTAATGAACTTCACCCACAAATGTCACTTGGGACACAGGGATACATTTCAGAACTTCCATTTTTTTTAACCACCAGTCCAAAATGTTTACTAAACTTTAAATTCTAAATAAAGCCAACATGAGAAACATTTAAAGATACATATTTACTAATATTATTGTTTTAATGCTAAAAAAACTTTTAATTTTTATCCAGTAAAAATATTGAATAAAATGTAAACTAGCCACTGCATTTCAAAAAAGTAAAATGTAAATTTAGTCAGATTTTTTTTTTTAGCTCTAGATTTTTAATGACCACAGTAAACTTTAACAATTTATAGTAGCATAACAAGAACAAAAAACACTTTAATAAATAATACCAATTCTAAACCAGAAATACAGGTCTTTGAGGCCCCACAGAGTACCTATTAATAAGCTATGTCTTATCTGCATACTTCAGGCTTCCAGCTGCATTACACCACCTTGGGGCCATACACATACTGTAACAGCAGACAGAGCAATCCATTTGTCATCTCACTTAAAACAACATTATAGGAAAGAGATCCATACATAAAATGTGTTCTTAAATCACCACAACCTACTGAGAAAGCCATCTTCATCGCCTAACTTGATGCAAATAATTTATCTGTGACTGACACAAATAAATAAAAATTCAGCTAGCAGTGCAATCTAACTCTGAGTCTTAAAAGTATGTGTTTGCTTCATGATAAATAAACTATTTATATGTTTTGGTCATTATCACAAACCAGTTAAAATCTGCATCATATCCAGCAGATTTGATTTGTTTTTGTGATAACGGATGGCTGATACACCCTGTACAGTGTAGTGGTTGACTGTAATGTAAGTTGATGGTTATATTCCAAATACCTCAATATATCTCTGGAGGAAACTGAAGCAAGTTCTGTGAACTGTATCAAGAAACAAAAACATCTTCTATTTATTATTAGTGAACATACTTGTTCAATATGGTATAACATCTTAAAATTATGATTTTTTTTATATGAAATGAAAGAATAAACACACGCAACCTTTTTTATATAGGAATTCGTTGTTTAATTTTATAGTATTAAAGCTGATCTACAGGCAGATAAAAGAGATCACCCATTGACCATCATCATTCAATATTTTTAAATATAGTCAGTAAAAGCATCTGCATTTTTCCTTACATTAGCTTCCTGTAATCCTCTACACAGTTAGACTTAGAATGGGCAAAGGAAGAGCTGCACATATCTCATGTGTTGTAACTGGTTTCCTATCCAGGGCTAGGGTACATTTTTTGCAAGTGAAAAACTACAAAGATCCTGCACTTATGATAATATTGTGGTGTTCCTTCTCCTTGGAAACTGCTAGCACTGTGAACTACGTGGGTAACAGTTATTTTGTGATAAATACAATAAATATTAAATATTGGGAGCATAGCACTTTATTGTAGTTATTACATTTTTTTCAAGCTGCACTATTTAACTTCAAAGGATAAAACTGGGGACATTGACCTGGCTGTACAAATATTGTCTGAATTGTGGACAGACTGCTCACAGCCCTTTGTCAGGTAAAAATGATATCTGATACATAAATATATTTAAACAGAAACCAGAAATTTAGTAAGTAGTGTGCTAAACAAAGCTTGTGTATGCAAAAGTTTAGCCACTCCTTCAGGTATTTTCTTGTGTTTTCACAAAACACGGTGTGCATTTTTTAAACTATTTTTGATAGCAGCAGCTCACTATGATTCAGATGATGCAAGAAAAACAAAACCATACTTATTTTTTAAGTATAATCTGAGGGTATCCCTTTGATGAAATTTAGTGCCAGTAATTTGTGCCAGTAACAACCCTCTTGGCACATGTAAATTGACTTTTAGGGGCAAGACAGACAGGTGGAAATTAGTGAAATATAAAAATCGATTGCAATAAGTTTCAAGCATAAGTTACCCACAAGTACCTCTTTGTAAATTAAGATACCATTGTGAGTTAAATGGAAAAACCTGTTTACTCTGCATGCAAGGAACGATTCTAAGGACTCAATGTCGACACCATATAATGCAAAAATATCATCAATGTAGCAATAGCAGCAGATACATGTTGAAATAAACTGTTTGTATAGCATAGTAAGCATGGAGTTCCCTTAATATTAGCTAATAGCTAGGAAAGGGGAGGCAGCTACTGGTCAACTGCCTCTTTCTGTACAATACCAGGTCATTGGTCTACCAACATTCAGGGGTTACCTTGCAATTTGGCCTCCAAAGCCTCACAGCTATGCAAGGCATCTTATTTTAATGATGTGGAACAAGGACTTCATCACATCTTTCCACTAAAAAGGACATGGATGCGTGTGTGTGTGTGTGTGTGTGTGTGTGTGTGTGTGTGTGTGTGTGTGGAGGGGGGGGGGGGGGTATACAAATCTGGAAGCCCACTTATTGTTAAGTAGAGCCTCCAAAATCTACTCCAGAGGAATAAGTACAGAGGCACATTATTACCACAAATCAAATTAATACAAACAAATCAACACCATGAAGTCCTTTAGTAATGAAAAAAAAGAAAACAGTAAATAAATAATAAATGTCCTCTGATGTAAATCCATTTATCAGTGCTACGTACCTTCCTTCATCAAGCACCACCTCTGCTTCTAAGATGCATGGCTGCATATCAGAGTGTTGCCCTCCTCCTGCCTGCATCAGCCAATTAAAGTTGCTCCTTTTTCCTGAATGGCCACATCCTATTTTGGTGGCACTCTCTTCCCCATTATGCCGCAGCCTAATACTGCAGCACCCGTACTGACCCTTGTCAGGCTCTGGCCTATCAGAGTGGCTACATCTCTTTGCCTGCCTTTTTTAAACTTGGTACTTGCCAAACTTGGCATCTAGCTGCCAAGCTCCTTATTAGCCTTCTTGCTATCCAGTCTGCATCCTTCAATGATTCCTGTGAACTAACGTTGGACTGTTTCTTGTTATCCATGTATGTTTACAGTCCTGAGTCCTTCTTGTTCCTAGTTATCTGTGTATGCCACGTCAAAATGTAAAAAATAAATAAAAAAAATAATAAAAACACACACACAGTTTTTGAAAATCCTTTATTAAAAAATATAAAACAGTGTCCCCTGATGTAGATCCGCCGTCAATCAAATATTTTTTAATAAAGGACTTGTTAACGGCTGTCTCTGTGTTTTTATCATTTTTTGACACATTTTTTGTGACTGGGTACTATGTACCCGATACCCATTCACATAGAGGAGGCAGCCGGGATCTAGGGGCCCCAACAACCCTGGGGACAAGGTGCTTTGGAGTGTGGGCAGAACCCTCCCCTTTATGTTGAGGGCATGTGGTCTGGTATAGCTTGGGCTGTGTGGTGCTCACTCGCTCCCCCTTTCCTGACCCTACACCTTCCCGGCCCACTGCTTAACAACCAGCTATTTCTTCACACAAAATTTGAATCGTTTTTTTTGACTGATCCAAATTCTAATCGTTCTGAAAAGTTGGAATCCATTTCTATATCAATTTATAATGTTATATCGTTCTCCTGGACTAGGACGCTAGTGTATGTGAATGGTAGGTTTGTTTTTCTTCAGTATCAGATTTGTGACTTTGAATTGATAATTGCTGCCATTTATATTCCCCTCCATATAACCCTCAGGTTCTTCTTCAGCTTATGTCATTTGTAAAGGCCTCTCCCTCACTTCCAATATTGATGACCAGTGACCTTAACCACTTCAGCCCCGGACCAATAAACACCCTAAGGACCAGAGGTCTTTTTACAATTTTACACTGCACTGCTTTAACTGGTAATTGTGCGGTCATGCAATGTTGTACCCAAACGAAATTTGTGTCCTTTTCTTCCCACAAATAGAGCTTTCTTTTGATGGTATTTGATTGCCTCTGCGATTTTTATTTTTTGCGATATAAATGGAAAAAGACTGAAAAATTTTAGAAAAAATGATATTTTCTACTTTTTGTTATAAGAAAAATCGAATAAACTCAATTTTAGTCAAACATTTAGGGCAAAATTTTGTCAGCCACATGTCTTTAGTAAAAAAAATGTCAATAAGCATATATTTATTGGTTTGCGCAAAAGTTATTGCGTCTACAAACTAGAGTACATTTTCTGGAATTTACACAGCTTTTAATTTACGACTGCCTATCTCATATCTTGAGGTGCTAAAATGGCAGGGCAGTACAAACCCCCCCCAAATGACCCCATTTTGGAAAGTAGACACCCCAAGGAAGTTGTGGAGAGGCATGTTGAGCCCATTGAATATTTTTTTTTTGTCCCAAGTGATTGAATAATGACACAAAAAAAAAAAAAAGTTTACAAAAAGTTGTCACTAAATTATATATTGCTCACACATGCCATAGTTATATGTGTAATTGTACCCCAAAATATATTCTGCTGCTTCTCCTGAGTACGAAGATACCACATATGTGGGACTTTTTGGGAGTCTAGCTGCGTACGGCACCCCGAAAACCAATCACTGCCTTCAGGGTTTCTAAGGGTGCAAATTTTTGATTTCACTCCTCACTACCTATCACAGTTTCGAAGGCCATAAAATGCCAAAATAACACAAAACCCCCCCCAAATGACCCCATTTTGGAAAGTAGAAACCACAAGCTATTTACTGAGAGGCATGTTGAGTCCATGAAATATTTTATATTTTGCCACAAGTTGCAGGAATTAAATAAAAAATTTTTTTTTTGCACAAAGTTGTCACTAAATGATATATTGCTCACACATGCTATAAGCATAAGTCAAATTACACCCCAAAATAAATGCTGCTGCTTCTCCCGAGTACGGGCATACCACATGTGGGGGACTTTTTGGGAGCCTAGCCACGTACGGGATCCCGAAAACCAAGCACTGCCTTCCGGATTTAAATATAAAATGCTACCAAAAAAACTGTTAGCGATCGCAGGGATCAGGCCTGACTCTGCGATCGCTGCAGTTATGTGTTTAGTGTTTTGTAAGTGACAGTGATCGATCGATACTGCACTTGGGTGGGCTGGGCAGAGGGGCAAAACGCAGGTGCTAGCAGGTATCTGGGCTGATCCCGCTAACAATGCGTTTTTTTGGAACCCTAAACTGCTGGGGATGCTAGTATAGATCTGATCAGATCAGATATTGATCTGTTCAGATTCTATACCACTACGGGAGGTTTATGCTTTGCGTGTGGGTGTTAGCGGTACTGGCACTAACCTAGCGCTGCCTGGGGCGACGCAGACCCTGACCCTAAAACCTAATTGATATCACCCGCCGGGTGATCAGGGGGTTAAACCTTTATTGGGTAATAAATGGTGGGTGCCCTGATGCTATAAAAAGCAAACTAACCAGAGTCACCCGTAACGCTTATACGGTGATCACTGGTGAAATGGTTAACTAGGGGCAATCAGGGGGTTCAAATTTTTATTAGGTAGTATATGGGGGTCCCTGGCGCTATATAAAAACCTGACGGGGAACCTAAATAACTAACTGGCTAACCAGCGTCACCAGTGACACTTATACTGTGATCGCTGGTGAAAGGGTTAACTAGGGGCAATCAGGGGGTTAAAACCATTATTGGGTAGTATATGGGGGTACCTAACGCTATAAAAACCTGGCGGTGAACCTAAAAAAAATAACTAGCCTACTAATGACACTAGTGACACTAATGCAGCGATCAGAAAAACGATCGCTTAGTGACACTGGCAAAAGGGGGTGAAAGGGTTAACTAGGGGCAATCAAGGGTTAAAATCATTATTGGGTAGTATATCGGGGTATCTAGCGCTATAAAAACCTGGCGGTGAATAGGGATGAGCCGAACACCCCCCGGTTCGGTTCGCACCAGAACTTGCGAACGACCCCCGCGTTCGGTACGAACGTTAGAACCCCATTGAAGTCTATGGGACTCGAACGTTCGAATTGGAAAGTGCTAATTTTAACGGCTAATATGCAAGATAGTGTGCTAAAAAGGGTTTGGCGACCTGCCTCCTGCCTCAGGGGACATGGGTCACTGCAAAAAAGTTTTAAAAACTACCGTTTTGGCGGGAGCAGTGATTTTAATGACGATTAAAGTGAAAAAAAAAAGTGAAATATTCCTTTAAATATGGTGCCTGGGGGGTGTCTATAGTATGCCTGTGAAGTGCCACGTGTTTCCCGTGTTTAGAACAGTCCCTGCACAAAATGACATTAAACGGAAATAACACCATTTAAAACTGCTTGCGGTTTTAATGTTATATCTGGTTCCTGCAATATGGTTGAAAATCATTCAGAAAAATGGCATGGGTAGCCCTCCCTGCCCATTACCAGCCTATTTGGGTCTTGTACACATATTAAGGGGAACCCCTTACCCATATTAAAAAAAGGAAATGCGTGTGGCCCCCAGGCCCTATATACTCAGAACAGCAGTATACAGGCGGTGCAAACAAGACAGGGACTGTGTAGGTTTGTTGTGTTAAGTTGAATCTGTTTGTCATTTTCAACCGGTACATTTTTAAAGTGTAGCTCCAGTCAAAAAAAATATCTTTAAGCTTTTTGGAAAACATAGGGAAGGGTTATCACCCCTGTATAATTTTGTTTTGTCGTCCATCTTTTTTCATCTCACTTGCTGCTGTCTCCTTGCGTTTGCAAGTAGGAGATGTTTGTAAGTTGGATGTTTGAAAGTAGGGGCCTGCCCTATATTATAGCGGTATGTACTGGGTACAGAGCACGCAGACAGCGTAAATAGATATCAAACATGTCACTCTTCAAAATTGCACATGCCCGTGGAATGGCGCCAAACGTCGCTACTTAAAAAATCCCCATAGGCGACGCTTTAAATATTTTTTTTACTGGTTACATGTTTTGAGTTGCAGAGGAGGTCTAGGACTAGAATTATTGCTCTCGCTCTAACATTCTCGGCGATACCTCACATGTGTGGCACATGCGAGCACATGGGGACATGGGCGCTTTAATTTTTATTTTATTTTTTTATTGTTCATTTTACTTTATTTTAGTTTGACATTTTTTTTCCCAAAAATATATTTTTGATCACTTTTATTCCTATTACAAGAAATGTAAACATCCCTTGTAATAGGAATATGGGATGACAGGTCCTCTTTACAGTGAAATCTGGGGGGTCAATATGACCCCACATCTCACCTCTAGGCTGGGAAGCCTGAAATAAAAAATTAAAAAAAAGATTCTGGCTTTGATCGTACTGGCGAGTTGGTAGAAGCACCAGAGGGCGGTGAGGGGTGGGGGGCGTCTATGGCTGGGTACTTCAAGGTATCACCGAGTATGGCTGGGTATCTCTGAGTATGGCTGGGTATGGCAATTTATGGCAGGGTATTACAGAGTATTGGCGGGGTACTACAGAGTAATAGCAGGGTACTGCAGAGTATTGGGGGTACTGCAGAGTAATGGCGGGTACTGCAGAGTATTGGGGGGTACTGCAGAGTAATGGCGGGGTACTGCAGAGTAATGGCAGGGTACTGCAGAGTATTGGGGGGTACTGCAGAGTAATGGGGGGTACTGCAGAGTATTGGGGGGTACTGCAGAGTAATGGCGGGGTACTGCAGAGTATTGGGGGGTACTGCAGAGTAATGGGGGGTACTGCAGAGTATTGGGGGGTACTGCAGAGTAATGGGGGTTACTGCAGAGTAATGGGGGGTACTGCAGAGTAATGGCGGGGTACTGCAGAGTAATGGCAGGGTACTGCAGAGTATTGGGGGGTACTGCAGAGTAATGGGGGTTACTGCAGAGTAATGGGGGGTACTGAAGAGTAATGGCAGGGTACTGCAGAGTAATGGCAGGGTACTGCACTGCAGAGTAATGGCAGGGTACTGCACTGCAGAGTAATGGCGGGGTACTGCACTGCAGAGTAATGGCGGGGTACTGCACTGCAGAGTAATGGCGGGGTACTGCACTGCAGAGTAATGGCGGGGTACTGCAGAGTAATGGCGGGGTACTGCAGAGTAATGGCAGGGTACTGCACTGCAGAGTAATGGCGGGGTACTGCACTGCAGAGTAATGGCAGGGTACTGCAGAGTAATGGCGGGGTACTGCAGAGTAATGGCAGGGTACTGCACTGCAGAGTAATGGCGGGGTACTGCACTGCAGAGTAATGGCGGGGTACTGCAGAGTAATGGCGGGGTACTGCACTGCAGAGTAATGGCGGGGTACTGCAGAGTAATGGCGGGGTAATGCAGAGTAATGGCAGGGTACTGCACTGCAGAGTAATGGCGGGGTACTGCACTGCAGAGTAATGGCGGGGTACTGCAGAGTAATGGTGGGGTACTGCAGAGTAATGGCAGGGTACTGCAGAGTATGCACTGGTATTGCAGAGTATTGGCAGGGAATTGAGGGGTTAAATTCGGTGAGCAGCGATGTGGGCACTGCAGATGCAGCCCACATCGCTGCTGACACCGATCTCTTTCCCCTCCGCTGTACCGATCGGTACAGAAAGGGGAGGGAGGAACAGGCGTCATAACATGACGCCGGTTTGTTTCCAAGTGATCACTCCGTCATTTGACGGAGCAATCACGTGGTAAACGGCCGCTATGAGCGGCCGTTTACCGTGATGCGCCGGGTCCTATGGACCCGGCGGTCACGGATGCTCTCGAGTGCGCACACCTCGGGGCACGCGAGAGCAGAATTCTGGGAGGCCGTTAATTAACGGCCTCTCTGAGTTAAACAACCGCCCTGAAGCCGTTAATCGGCAATGGGCAGTTGTTAAGTGGTTAAAGCTAGATCACTAGCTATATAGGTGAGGTGAATATAGTGGTGTATACTGCAGTCAGGGCACAGACAACAACCACTACACAGCAGCAAGATAGGAAATCAGCCAAAAACGATTGGTGTGTACTGTGTTGAAGGTACACAGAACACCCACTGCTTCAGATGCAAAGTAACACACTACAGGAGGCCGCCTTAAAGGCAGCCTTATATAGTGTGGGGCGTGCACTACACAGTCTGAGCTATGATTGGCCACAGGCAGGATGCCTGTGGCCAATCATGGCTCTCCTCGCTGCCGGCGCTGCGATTGGCCAAGCATGCGGGGTCACAGTGCATGCTTGGCCAATCATCGGACAGCAATGCACTGCGCCAACGCAGTGCATTGTGGTCCGCGCGCGCGTCACTCGAATTTTGACGCGAACGGCCAAAACGTTCGGAATTCGCCGAACGCACGAACGGCCAATGTTCGAGTCGAACGTACGTTCGACTCGAACACGAAGCTCATCCCTAGCGGTGAACCTAAAAAAATAACTAGCTACCTAGCGGCACTAGTGACACTAATGCAGCGATCAGAAAAATGATCGCTTAGTGACACTGGCAAAAGGGGGTGAAAGGGTTAACTAGGGGCAATCAGGGGGTTAAAACCATTATTGGGTAGTATATCAGGGTACCTAGCACTATAAAAACCTGGCGGTGAACCTAAAAAAAAAAACTAGCTACCTAGCGACACTAATGCAGCAATCAGAAAAATGATCGCTTAGTGACACTGGCAAAAGGGGGTGAAAGGGTTAACTAGGGGCAATCAGGGGGTTAAAACCATTATTGGGTAGTATATCGGGGTACCTAGCGCTATAAAAACCTGGTGGTGATCCTAAAAAAATAACTAGCTACCTAGCGACACTGGCGACACTAATGCAGCGATCAGAAAAATGATCGCTTAGTGACACTGGCAAAAGGGGGTGAAAGGGTTAACTCTAGGGGCAATCAGGGGGTTAAACCTTTATTGGGGGGTGATAGGGGGCTACCCTGGACCTAACACTAACTGCCCTGACAGGTTTTACTTTTACAACTGACACTGAATGCAGTGATCGGTAAATAAATGATCACTGCAATCAGTGACACTATGACTGGGGGGGGGGGGGATCGGGGGGGGTTTGTGTGCCTGTGTGTACCTACATGTCAGTGTAGTGTTGGTGCACACTTACTTTCTGTCTTCGCCTCGTAGTCCGGTCAAAAAGACCCCCCCGAGGAGAATGACATCACTTCCTCCTTCCTGTGTATACAATACACAGTGGGAGGAAGCTTCTCATTGGCCAGGAGCGATCGAGAGGGGGTGGCCAGAAACCAACGGCCATCCCCTCATCACAGATTGCTCCTGCAGCGAACCGGACCGCTGTATCCAGTGGGAGGGGGTCCGATCGGACCCCCCACCCGCTGGAAGGCAGGCACGTACATGTACGTGCTTGTGCCTGCCTGTGCCATTGCGATGACGTACAATGGCAATACGGCGGTCCTTAAGTGGTTAATAATGTAATAAACCCAGAACAGGATAGATTTCCATCTCCTCGCTCCTTACCTATAGATGGCCTCTCTTCTTTAGGGAGGCTCTGTAGGGAACTAGGATTACATGATATGTGACGGATGCTACACCCTACCGAAAACTCATCTACTTGTCATTCTAAAACATTTGGTACACTATCAAGAATCAATCTGGTGTTGTGCTCCACAGACCTTGTCATGGTTTTTAAGGATGTGGTAATAGAGCCAAGGGGGATTTCTGACCATTCCCCTGTAATATTTACAATGGCCTTCGGGCATTCTAGGTCTAATATCCCTCGGTGTCTAAATCCATTCTGGTTCAATCTATTTCCTGAGGAGGGAGTCCTGCTGGACCACCTGGGGATGTTTATCACTCTGAAAGAATAAAAAGTGTGGTATCTTCACATTAAGCTATAGCTATACCCTTTGTATAGATATTAATGCATTTAAAGTCCAATTTGGGGATATTCAATTTTTGTTCATGACAATCAATAATATGGCATTATATCTATGAGAAAATCAGTAACCGACTACCCTATTTTGTTCATCACTCTGAATGAAGTATCAGCACCTACCAGAATAGTATGGGATGCCCTCTAGGTCTACTTGAGAGGACTTTTGATTAAACAAGCGAGTAGCATTAAAACATCCACACATAGAGAGCTTGAACAGATTAAGGGGGAGGCGCTAGAGGCTGAGGCCAGATTTATTCTAGATTCCAGTTTAACAAATAAAATAGCCTGGGAAACTTTGCAGACTAAGCTTTACTCCCTGCTGGTAGATAAGGTCCGAAACAAACAATTCTTCCAGAAACGGCTGACCTGAGCTGAAGGGGAGGCAGCAGGCAAAATATTAGCTTAGGTCATTTGCGTGCAATCAGGTATTACATCTGTAATTATTATTATTATTATTATACACTATTTATATAGCGTATGACAGTTTACGCAGCACTTTACAATATTAGGGCAGATAGTACAATTACAATACAATTCAATACAGGGGAGAATCAGAGGGCCCTGCTCGTTAGAGCTCACAATCTAGGAAGGAGGGTCAAGTTATACAAAAGGGTAATAGCTGCGGGGGATGAGCTAATGGAGAAAATAGTGCAGTTGTTAGATGGAGGCAGGATAGACTTTTTGAAGAAGAACGTTTTCAGGGATCTCCCAAAAGTGGATACATTTGGAGACAGTCTGACAGATTAGGGTAGCAAATTCCAGAGGATGGGCGAGGCTCAGGAGAAGTCCTGGAGGCGGATATGGGAGGAGGTGATGAGGGACCTAGAGAGCTGTAGGTCTTGGGAGTAACAAAGAGGGCGATTAGGTTGGTATTTTGAGACTAGGCTAGTGAAGTAGCTGGGGATAGAGTTGTGGATGGCTTTGTAATGTAATGTTAGTATTTTGAATTTAATCCGTTGGGCAAGTGGCAGCTATTGGAGGGATTGGGAGAGAGGGGTAGCAGATACTGTGCGGTTTGTAAGGTGGATGAGTCTGGCAGCAGCATTCATGATGGACTGAAGGGGGGATAGTCTATTTAAAGGGAAGCCAATGAGGAGGGAGTTGCAGTAGTCAAGGTGAGAGATAACCAGTGAGAGAATCAGGAGCTTTGTGGTTTCCTTGGTTAGAAAGGGACGTAGTTTGGAGATGTTGCAGAGGTTGAGGCGGGAAGCTTTGGAAAGTGATTGGATGTGGGGCCAAAAGGCAAGTTCAGAGTCCAGGATAACACCTAGCACGCTGACATGTGGAGATGGGTGGATGGGTGTGCCATTGCTCTTGACAGAAAAGTCAGGGGAAGAGACACATGGGGGAGGAAATATTATAAGCTCAGTTTTGGACAAGTTGAGTTTGAGGAAATGTTGTGATATCCATACAGATATGTCTGTTAGTAAGTTAGTGACTAGGGATGAGCTTCGTGTTCGAGTCGAACATACGTTCGACTCGAACATCGGCTGTTCGCCCGTTCGGCGAATTCCGAACGTTATGGGCCATTCGCGCCAAATTCGTGAGGCGCTCACGCCCCACAATGCACTGCGTCATCGCAGTGCATTGCTGGCTCATGATTGACCAAGCATGCACTGTGACCCCGCATGCTTGGACAATCACAGCGCCAGCAGCGAGGAGAGCCATGATTGGCCACAGGCAGGATGCCTGTGGCCAATCATAGCTCAGGCTGTGTAGTACACGCCCCACACTATATAAGACCGCCAGCGCGGCGGCCTAGTGTAGTGTGTTGGCGTCTGAAGCAGTTAGTGGGTGTTCTGTGTACCTTCAACACAGTACACACCGATCGTTATCGGCCGATTTTCGATCTTGCTCTTCTGTAGTGGTTGTTGTCTGTGTGCCCTGACCGCAGTATACACCTCTATATTCACCTCACCTATATAGCTAGTGATCTATCTTTTATAATAGAGCTTGCAGTCAGTAGTGTTAGGAGCTTGTGCGTGCTGTCTGCGTGCTCTGTACCCAGTACACACCGCTATATCCACCTACATAGCTCTTCTCTATTTGAGCTCACTTGCCATCTGCAGGAGTTATTGGAAGTTGTGTGTGCCTCCAGCACAGCACAGTATACATCTGTATATACCCCTTTATCTCTGGTGTTCTATAATAAAGGCATCTGCAGGAGTTAGTGGGTTTTTTGTGCCTCCAGCACAATATACACCTGTATCGACCCTTTATTGCTGTTCTCTAATAGAGGCATTTGCAGGGCTTAGTGGGTATTGTGTGACTCCATTACACTGCTGCTTTACCCAACTCCCTTCAGGCCATTACCATGTCTGGAAGGCCAGCAAGGAGAGGCAGACAGGCGCGAGCCGATAAAAGAGGGCAAGCAGGCTCTGTGTCTAGAGACAACAGTGCTGGTCGTGGACGCGGTGCATTGTCATCAGCACGTGGCCATGGGACACGCTTGTCCTTCTTTTCGGCAGCTGGACATGTTGAACCGCAACATGCCAACGACTTGGTAGAGTGGATGACCAAGCCCTCTTCATCCTCCTCATTCTCTCTCACCCAGTCTCAGGGTACTAGCAAAGCAGCTGCCAACGCATCGTCTTCCCTCCTCTCAATGTCATCATCAGTGACTCCTTCCCTAGACCCACCACGTCCTCCTGAGGAGTCTCCTGAACTCTTTGAGCACAGTGTTGGGTACATGCTCCAGGAGGATGCCCAGTGTTTTGCGGGCTCTGATGATGACACTCAGCTAGAGGAAGGCAGTAGCGTGAGCGCAGAGAGAGGGGATGCCCAAGAAGGACAGCAATCTGGCAGTCATGTTCCACAAGCTGCAGCATACTGCCAGGTTTGCTACAACGATGAAGAGGGAGGGGATGATGAGGGCACTGACTCCACGTGGGTGCCTGGTAAGAGAGAGGAGGAGGAGGAGGCACATGTCCAACGAGGCAGGATGCCCTCCGGGGGCCAGCTTAGGGGCAGCACACTGACTGAATCACACCGCAGAGCTCCGCCTGAGCAGGTTCTGCCTCTGCGCGTTATTCTAAAAGTTCTTTGGTGTGGGCCTTTTTTGAGACGAGTGCATCAGATCGCACCGCTGCTATTTGCAACATATGTCTCAAGCGTATCTCGCGTGGCCAAAACATCAGCCGCTTGGGCACCACATGCTTGACCAGACATATGTTGACCTGCCATGCAGCTTGTTGGCAAGCGTACCTCAAAGACCCACACCAAAGAACAAAGCGGACCTCTCCTTGCTCCTCATCAGCTGGCATCTCCAACCCCACTAGACCTTCAGTCCTCTCTGAAACCTGCTCTGAGAGGAATGAAGGTATAGAATTAGGTGTGTCACAGCCAAGTGCTTCCGGGCACTCTGCTAGCGGTACACCTACGTCCGATTATAGCAGGCAAATGTCCCTGCCCCAGCTGCTGGAGCGGCAAAAGAAGTTCACTCCCAGCCATCCACATGCCCAGCGGCTGAATGCTAGCTTGGCTAAATTGCTAGCACTTCAACTGCTGCCTTTTCAGTTGGTAGACTCGGCCCCCTTCCGTGAGTTGTACAATGTGCGGTTCCTCAGTGGCAGGTCCCCAAACGCCACTTTTTCTCACGGAAGCGATTCCGGCTCTCTACCGGCATGTGGAAGGCAATGTCCTTGCCTCGCTGGACAGGGTGGTCAGCGGTAAGGTGCACCTTACCGCTGACTCATGGTCCAGCAGGCATGGACAGGGACGTTACCTGTCTTTCACGGCCCATTGGGTCACTCTTCTGGCAGCTGGGAAGGATGCAGGACAAGGTGCAGTAGTGTTTTGGAGGTTGTTTCGCCACCACGCCTCCAAAATGCTACTATTGGTTGTGACACACCTCTCTCCTCCACCCCCTCCTCTTCTTCTTCCTCCATGGCCTCTTCCAGTGCTCTGTCCTCAGAACCAGCGGTGCTTCATAGGCGTTCCAGGGGCTACGCAAGTACGCAGGCAAAACAATGCCATGCCGTGCTTGCGCTGGTTTGTTTGGGGGACAGGAGCCACACTGGGGTGGATGTTTTGTCAGCTCTGCAGGGGCAGGCCGAGAGGTGGTTGACGCCACGCCAGCTTAAGCCAGGAATGGTGGTTTGTGACAATGGCACCAACCTCCTCTCCGCCCTCCGACAGGGACAACTGACCCATGTGCCCTGTGTAGCTCACGTCCTTAACCTGGTGGTGCAGCGGTTCTTGGGCAGGTACCCAGGCTTACAGGATGTCCTGAAGCAGGCCAGGAAAGTCTGTGTGCATTTCCGCCAATCATTTAATGCCTGTGCTCGGCTGGCTGAGCTCCAAAAGAACCACCTTATATGTGACATGCCCACCAGGTGGAACTCAGCGTCGGCCATGCTGCAGCGGCTGCACACGCAGCAGAGAGCCATCAATGAGTACCTTTGTGACTACAGCACCAGGACAGGGTCAGGGGAGCTCGGTTTTTTCTCACCACGCCAGTGGGGCATGATCAGGGATGCATGCACTGTCCTGTCACCGTTTGAGGAGGCCACAAGGATGGTGAGCAGTGACAGTGCATGCATCAGTGACACTGTACCTCTTGTCCACCTCTTGGAGCATACGCTGCGTGGAATAATGGACAGGGCACTTGAGGCAGAACAGAGGCAGAAAGAGGAAGACTTCCTTGCCTCTCAAGGCCCCCTTTATCCAGACAGTGTTCCTGCTGTGCCACCCATCACACAGGAAGAGGATGAGGAGGAGGAAGAGGAGGAGGAGGATGGTTGTGTCAGCATGGAGGTGGAGGCTGGCACTCAGCATCAGCAGCAGCAGCAGTCTTGTAGGGATGATTTACAGTCCCAAGAAACACGTGGACTTGTACGTGGCTGGGAGGAGGTAGCTGCGGATCATGTTGCCCTTAGTGACCCAGAGGACTCCGGACCGAATGCCTCAGCTAACCTACGCTGCATGGCCTCCCTGATCCTGCAAAGCCTGCGGAAGGATCCTTGTATTCTTCGGATCAAGGAGAGGGACCATTACTGGCTGGCCACTCTCCTTGATCCACGGTACAAGGGTAAGGTTGCCGACCTTATCTTGCCATCGCAGAGGGAGCAGAGGATGAGACATCTCCGGGAGGCCTTGCAGAAATGTCTCTGCAACGCGTTCCCAGAGACTGGGAGGTTACAAACTCCTGGTCCTGGACAACGTGTTGCTGAGGCATCGGTCAGAAGGAGCGGTGGAGAAGGTGGCCGTCTGACTGATGCTTTCAGACAATTTTTTAGTCCGCAGCCCCAAGGTATGATCGGTTCCAGCAACCATCACCACCGTCTGATTTACATGGTGCAGGAATACCTAGGGGCAAGGTCAGACTTGGACACCTTTCCCACCGAAAATCCTCTGGCTTACTGGGTCTTGAGGATGGATCACTGGCCAGAGCTTGCACAGTATGCAATTGAGCTACTGGCCTGTCCTGCATCCAGCGTTCTTTTGGAACGCACCTTCAGTGCTGCTGGTGGCTTTGTTACCGATCACAGGGTGCGCCTGTCCACTGAATCAGTTGATCGACTGACCTTCATCAAGATGAATCAGTCTTGGATCACCCACAGCTACCAAGCACCTGAAGCTGATGTAACCGAATAATTTTTTTTGAAATATCACATCCCTTCAAGACTGCCTATGCTGATGCTGAGTGACTGTCCTGTTATGTTGATTGTCTATCCTCTTCCTCCTCCGCTGATATGTTGGAAGAACATTTCTGGTTCTGGGTGATGCCATCAGCCCAATTTTTCTGCCCCTGTTTAACAGGGGCGTTTAAGTACAATTTTTGATGCAATGCTTTGCAGCAGGGCTAATTCCTGCAATAAAACTAGAGTATATGGGAGAGGTTGCAGTGTCGTGGCAGCAGGACCAGTGCCTATGGCCCAATTTTTCTGCCCCTGTTTAACAGGGGCGTTTAAGTTCAATTTTTGATGCAATGCTTTGCAGCAGGGCTAATTCCTGCAATAAAACTAGAGTATATGGGAGAGGTTGCAGTGTCGTGGCACCAGCACCAGTGCCTAAGGCCCAATTTTTCTGCCCCTGTTTAACAGGGGCGTTTAAGTACAATTTTTGATGCAATGCTTTGCAGCAGGGCTAATTCCTGCAATAAAACTAGAGTATATGGGAGAGGTTGCTGTGTCGTGGCACCAGCACCAGTGCCTAAAGCCCAATTTTTCTGCCCCTGTTTAACAGGGACATGTAATTACAATTCTTTTTTTTTTTTCCAAAATCGTTTTTATTGAAAACATTTTTTATACATTACAAGTATAATGTAACCAGTTCAGATGAAGATGTGTTACAATTAAATGACATACATCACAAACAAAGAGAAAAAAAAAAAAAAAAAAAAGAAAGAAAAATAAAATAAAAAAAGAAATCGAAAGGAGAGACAAGGAAAATAAAAGATAACGTAATACGTTTGTAAGTATGAAACCAGTTCTTCTCACTGGTTTCAAATTCACGTCATAGTACTCTAAACTTATCTCTGGCGAAGTAGAATTAACTAATACTCTAAAATGAAAAGTATACCCTTGTATGGCAGTGGTATCTGTTTGGCTCCTCCGCACCCCTAATGGGAGCACACTGTGACGGAAGAGCCATCCAGAGCTTCACTGGGTAGAGTTAACTGCAACAACACTTCCTCACACTAGAATCGAGGTATATGGTGGTGTACAAGGACTGGCGTCTAAAAGCAAAGTGCAGCGCTAATTTCACTGGCTAAGGAGGAAGAAGTTATTTCTTATACCACTCCGTCCAGCACTTCCATTTCGTGTCAATATTTTTACCACAAGAATTCCTAAGGGCCAACAACCTTTCATACTGAAAATTAAGGTTCACTTGAACTAGAACTTCTGAAGGGTTGGGGGACAGTGTGCTTTTCCAGTGTCGGGCAATAATCAATTTAGCTGTATTCAGGACTTGAATCACTACTGTACGGAATGGGATCGGATAATTATCAATACCAAGGTGAAGAATTGCTAAAGCTGGATCAGGGGTTTGTAGCACGCCTGTGATTTCAGCAAGGATGCTGAACAGTTTCCTCCAGTAACTAGAAGTGCCTTTGCAGTGCCAGAATATATGTAGAACAGTATCTACGTTACCACAGTCTCTCCAACAAAGAGGAGATTGTGCATTGAATATCTTTGCTAGTTGATGGGGTGTCCTATACCATTTGTGCAATATCTTTTGTGTAAGTTCCCAATGATTGACACACGAGTGGCCATATAGTTGTATCTAAGGGCTTTACTCCAGTAGGTGACATCGTAGGACTTGTTCAAGTCTCTTTCCCACGTAAGCATGGATGGGGATTTTACCACTGTTTGTTTGTGTTGAAGGGTGTTATAGAGTAATGAGATACCTTTGCCCATCGTGTTGGGAGAGAAAAAGAATTTCCATGCAGGACTATCTATTTCAATAGTTGGTGGGGGGAATTTCAGGAGAAAAGATGAAACCTGATTGTATAGGAATTTGCTCGATTGGGGAATATTGTGACTGGCTTTTAAGGAATGGAATGATAGTAACGTTGCATTGGAGTATAAGTCGTCAACCCATTCCAACCCATTCTCCTTCCATGCAGTAACTTTACTGTACGGGAGCAGAATTTCCAGAGTTTGAATCGGGATTCTGACGGCAGTACTGAGGTTTTCCCTCGGTTGTTGCTGGCGTTGATGTCTCCAGGCGAAAATAGTCGCCGTAATCGTTGGGGAGAAATGTGTTAAGGCTCTAGGTTTCCAAGAGTCTGCCAGGAGAAGAAGGCTCAAGTGAGGGGTTTTCGCTAGATATGCTTCTAGGTTTGCCCACAAGGGATCAGGGCTTGGTAGGAACCAATGTTTGGCTTGTGCTAGTACAGCTGCCCAATAATAGTCCTTAAGGTCGGGGAGGCCCATACCTCCCGCATTTCTATGCAGTACAAGTTTGTTGGTTGGGCACCGGGCCCTTTTGCCCTGCCATATGTATTGTTTAAGAAGTTTATTTAGTTCTTGGAAATGTGACGTTTTATATATTATCGGGAGGGTTCTAAATATGTATAGTATTTTTGGCAAGATCATCATTTTGTAGGACGCTATTCTCCCTGCCCGCGATACCTCAGTTTTGGAGAAATTTGAGAGGGCTTTTTTCACGTCTTGTAGGAGGTTTTTAATATTAACATCTGCTATATGGGATAGGTTCGTCGTTAATTGGATACCTAAATAGGGAATCTGTTTGGAGGTCCATACGTATGGAAATGTTTGCTTGAGATACGAGCTCGCATGGTGATTTAGTCCTAAGTTTAATATTAGGGATTTATTAAAATTCACTTTATAGTAGGATATCTGTCCGAATGTTTCTAAAATTTCATGTGCAAATGATAGCGATGCGACTGGGTTCGTTAAATAGAGAATGATATCGTCTGCAAACAAATTAACTATATGGTCTTTACGTTGGACTTTAAGTCCGTATATGTGTGGATGTGATCGAATGGTCTCCGCGAGGGGTTCTATCATCAGATTAAATATGAGGGGTGACAGGGGACACCCCTGGCGGGTGCCATTCGATATGTGGAAGGTTTTAGATAGAAGTCCCATGGTGAACACCTGAGCTGAGGGGTTGGAATATAGTGCAAGGATAGCCGATAGGGCCTCATCCTGAAAACCAAATTTTCGCAGCGCCGCTGCCATGTAATCCCACTGGACCCTATCGAACGCCTTCTCTGCATCTATAGAGAGAAGCAGAGAAGGCGTTCCCCGAATCTCCGCTTGGTGAATAATATTCAGCAAGCGCCGTGTGGCGTCCGACGCCTGCCTCCCTTTCATGAAACCCGTTTGGTCTGGACTTATTAGATCTGGCATAATATCAAAAATTCTATTTGCTATCATCTTGGCGTATAATTTGATGTCTCCATTGAGGAGGGAGATGGGGCGAAAATTAGCTGGTGTATCGGGAGATTTCCCTGGCTTGGGTAGAGTAACAACATATGCCTTAAGCATTTCTGCTGGGAATGATCCCGTTGTCCTAGCTATGTTGAATATAGAAAGAAGGTGGGGGGACAGTATATCGGAGAAAGTCTTGTAATATGCATTTGAGAGTCCATCTGGGCCTGGGGATTTTCCTGAGGGTAAGGAATGTATATCTTTCCCCAACTCGCTAAGCGTGAATGGGTTGTTGAGGTCGTGAAGTTGGGTACTGGATAGTGAAGGTAAGTGAATTTTATCTAAGAAAGAAGCTATGTGTTCTTTAGTTGGTCTAGATGTGTTGGGGTCCGTGTGCAGGTTGTATAGGGATGCATAGTAATCTGCAAATGCGTCTGCAATTTCTTGGGGGTGTTCTATCCTATTTGTAGTTTTGGGGTGGAGCAAATAGGGAATTGATGTTTTGGTGCGTTTATCTTTTAAGCGATTGGCCAAGAATTTACCCACTCTGTTGTTGCTTCCGTAGTAATTAAGATGAATCCTTTTCATAGCGCGGTCATGTACTGCACAATACCATTCTCTGATTTTATACCTTACGTGAAATAGTTGGTTTGCAAAATCGACAGACGGGTCCGATTGGTTGCGTTGTTCTAAGGTACATAGTTCGGTTAATAGGTCATTTAGTTTGGAAGCTCGAATTTTTTGAATCTTGGATTTAATTTTGATTAGGACCCCCCTTATAAAAGCTTTTTTGTGCATTCCAGTTAGTGAAAGGGCTAGTACATGTAGGGTCGTTAAAATTAAAGTATTCCCCGAGCTGTTGGGCAATTTCCTTATGAAATTTTGGATCTTGTAATATAGTTTCATCATTTCTCCAAATACGAGCTGGGACATGGGTTCTATCTCCTTCAATGTGAATTAGGACGGGGGCATGATCTGACCATGTAATATCGAAAATGGAAGATTGTGTAATTCTATGTAGCATGTTCTTGTCAGTAATAAACATATCTAATCTGGAGTAGGAATTAAATCTAGGGGAGTAGTACGTATAAGATCTTTCGCTAGCATTAAGGCAACGCCAGGCATCATACAGCCCCTCCTTGATCAGGAGCTCTCGAAATTTGGGGAAATGATTCCTGACTCCAGAGGATGTGTCTAAATCTTTATCTAAAATCATATTGAAATCCCCACATATTAAAATGCTGCCAACTCGCATCAGCTCTATTCGTTTGAGAACTTTTTTCAAAAACCTTAACTGGTGCGAGTTAGGGGCATAGATACATGCAAAAGTAATAGGAAGTTTGTTCACCTTGCATACCAGAATAATGAACCTACCATCAGGGTCAATAAACAAGTCATTAAGTTCAAAATTAACTGAGTCTCTTACGGCAACCATGACTCCTCTTTTTTTCGCTGCGATTAAAGAGTGCACGATGAACGGAATGTTTTTGTGAGTACAAATAGGCATAGACAGTTTGTGGAAGTGTGTTTCCTGCACCGCTAGTATGTCCACTTTTAGTTTGGTTGCTTCTTGCCACAGAGATCGTCTCTTAGCAGGGTGGTTGAGTCCCCGTGCGTTAAGCGACAGGATGTTAATATTCATAGGCCTTTAGAGTGAGGTGGTAGGTTTTGCCGTGGATGGGGAATCCATAATACAGTCCTGTGGGGTGCTTCAAGTGGCATGTGAAGGAATCCTTGAGAGCTCGGATGTGCAATGGAGTCAGAGAAAGGCTCTGTTGGGAAAGTCTAATTCTTAGATCAGGGCCAAGGATATAAGGCGTGCTGCAGGTTGTCGTAATCTCTAAATAGTTACGCAGAAAATGTACACCTGTGACCAGACATATTGAGAGTATACATAAAGACTCCTTAAGGGGAGAAGCAAATGTATTCAACATGTGGGCAGATAGTTCCTTCTGCCAATGGTTTAGCGAGGGTAAGCGCCAAGAGACAGAAACTCGTAAACGTAAATTTTGGAAAATAACAATAAAAATAACATAAGAAAAGTAAAGTAAAACTGTAGAACTGTAATAAGAAGTAAGGCCTCCAGGGGCCAGGCACTGAGATGCCTAGTGTGAGGGGATAATGGTACGATGACATGTACCAAGTACACTCGGGAATCCTGATAGATTCTTTGGATGGGAAGAGGTTGTATAGACAGTTCAGGTGCGACAAGTTTTCGACCTTCTTGACTGTACTACTTGCCATTCATCATGAAGTTTGGCTGGTAGGCGTCCTACCTGTTGAGGTGCAGTCGGGGCTGAGTTGGGAAGCAGTATTTGCCATTGCCTCAGGAGGAGTAGCCCTTCTTCCAAAGAGCGAATAAGGTGAGTGGAACCATTGTAGGTCGTTTGTAGAGTAGCAGGATATTTCCATTTATATAAAATCTTGTGATTTCTCATGGCTTTAGTTAGCGTTGCCATATTGCGGCGAAGTTGCAAAGTATATTGCGACAGGTCTGGCAGGATCTTGAGGTTAGAGATTGCCTCTGGGATATTGTCTCCTTTACGCAATGCCTCCAGGATTTTTTCTTTAGTGGTGAAGAAATGGAGTCGAAGCAAAACATCCCGGGGTATTTCTTGAGGCAGGAAAGACGGTTTTGGGACCCTGTGGATTCTGTCGATCGTCAGATCCAGCGGTGATAGCGACGGAACCAGAGTGTGTAAGAGGTCTTGAGCATAAGACATGAGTTGTTGTGCTGTGACCACTTCTGGGACCCCCCGAATTTTGAGATTGTTCCTGCGGGAAGGTCCTCAAGGTCCGCCATTTTCCATTGGATTTTATCGATCGCCTCGTGGTGTACCGAATGGGAATCCACCAGTGCATTGAATGAGGAGGTGACATCGCACATTTTGGACTCCACCTGTTGTACTCTCTCACCCAATTCGCTTATTTCGGCTTTGCATTAGCGTAGGCATGTCATCATATCAGTTTGCAAAGAGGATCTCAGTAACATTAGCAGCTCTTTAAGTGTTGTATCTGAAATGGGCTGCCCGGTGGTCGGGAACTGTGCTATGGGGTCTTGTGGATTCTGAGAGTCTGATCGACCGCTAAGCAGGCCACTCACCTCCATGTCCCGTTCAGCTATTCTGGGTTGTGGGTGGACGATAGGTTCCATCCTAGGCTTGGATTTAGCAGGGCTTCTGGTCGATGGTGATGTGTTCGGAGAGTCTGAGTCGGAGGATGGAGTGCCTATGTCCTCCTCCATCTGCGCTGTGCCTTCCGCTCTGACTAGTGTGTCTGTAGGCACCTGAGGCTGCGAGAGCTGCGCCGTGCGTTGTCTCCCCCCGCCATCTTTCCGTGGCCCACGGTCTATGGCCGGATAGAAGTCCGGTAATTTCAGCTCGTTCGGCGGCTTCTGGGATTTCCTCCGCATAGTGGATCGAACGGCGGGTGTATCCAGGATCCGGATCGGTCGTTCTCCCGGCTGCGTCGAGCGTGTAGCGGGCTTGTGCGGCCTGATTCCCCGAGCGCTGAGCGAAGCTCACTTAGAAAGCGGCCATCATGCTGCGCGGTCACCACGCCCCTCCATGTAATTACAATTCTTGATATAATATTTCAGAGGAGGGCCCGTTCCTGTGCCCACCCAGAGTAACTGTGAGGACTTATAGTGTTGTGGCACCAGCACCACAACCACCAAAGGTCAATTTTTCTACCACTGTTCAACAATGGCATGTAATTAAATTCTTGATATAATCGTTCACAGCAGGGCGCTCCAGCGCCCAGCAAGAGTCACTTTGAGGGCTTACAATGTTGTGGCAAAACCAACACCTTGTTCCGCCATTTCTGCAGAGCATATAGGGCAGGCCCCTACTTTCAAACATCCAACTTACAAACATCTCCTACTTGCAAACGGAAGGAGACAACAGCAAGTGAGATGAAAAAAGATGGACGACAAAACAAATTATACAGGGGTGATAACCCTTCCCTATGTTTTCCAAAAAGCTTAAAAATCGTTTTTTTGACTGGAGCTACACTTTAAAAATGTACCAGTTGAAAATTACAAACAGATTCAACTTAACACAACAAACCTACACAGTCCCTGTCTTGATTGCACCGCCTGTATACTGCTGTTCTGAGTACATAGGGCCTGGGGGCCACACGCATTTCCTTTTTTTAATATGGGTACAGGGTTCCCCTTGATATGCGTACAAGACCCAAAGGGGCTGGTAATGGGCAGGGAGGGCTACCCATGCCATTTTTCTTAATGGTTTTCAACCATATTGCAGGAACCAGATATAACATTAAAACCGCAAGCAGTTTTCAATGATGTTATTTCTGTTTAATGTCATTTTGTGCAGGGACTGTTCTAAACATGGGAAACACGTGGCACTTCACAGGCATACTATAGACACCCCCCAGGCACCATATTTAAAGGAATATTTCATTTTTTTTTTCACTTTAATCATCATTAAAATCAGTGCTCCCGCCAAAACGGCCATTTTTAAAAACATTTTAGGCATTGACCCATGTCCCCTGGGGCAAGAGCCAGGTCCCCAAACCCTTTTTAGGACAGTATCTTGCATATTAGCCGTTAAAATGAGTACTTTTAATTTCGAACGTTCGAGTCCCATAGACGTCAATGGGGTTCTAAAGTTTGTTCGAATTTGGGGTCCGTTCGAAAGTTCTGGTGCGAACCGAACCGGGGGGTGTTCGGCTCATCTCTATTAGTGACGCGTGAAGAGACTGATGGAGTGAGTTGAGGGGTGGAGAGATAGATTTGTGTGTCGTCAGCATAGAAATTTTATTGAAAGCCATGAGAGGCTATCAGCTGACCCAGGTAAGAGGTGTAGATTGAAAATAAAAGAGGTCCTAGAACAGAACCTTTGGGGACCCCAATGGAGAAAGGAAGAGGAGTGGAGGAAGTAGAATTGTAAGTGATATTGAAGGTGCATTGGGAGAGGTAGGATGAGAGCCACTGAAGATCACAGTCACGGAGACCAAGAGAGTAAAGTTTTTTGAGGAGGAAGGGGTGGTCAACCGTGTCAAAGGCAGCTGAAAGATCCAGAAGTAGGAGTACAGCATAGTGTCCATTTTGCAGTTAGTAGGTAATTTGTGAGCTTTCAAAGAGCAGTTTCTGTGGAGTGTTGAGGGCAAAATCCAGATTGAAGGGGATCAAGAAGGTTATTCTTAATGAGGTGGTCACTCGGTTGTAAACCAGGCGTTCAAGGAGTTTAGAGGAAAAGGGGAGCAAGGAGATAGGGAGTAGGTTGTTAAGATTGGTAGGGTCCAAGGATGGCTTTTTAAGTGTGGGGGTGACCAGTGCATGTTTTAGAGCATTGAGGAAAATGCCAGATGTGAGGGAGAGATTGAAGATGAAGGTTAAAGAGTGTAGGCTAGAGTCAGAGGGTGACCGCAGTGTGTGAGAGGGAATAGGGTCCAGGGTGCAAGTGGTTAGGTGGGCATTAGAAAGGAGTTTAGAAACTCTGTCTGTCGAAGCAGATTTGAATAAGGGGAGTGTCAATTGTAATTGTTGATATGGGGTCTTAACTGGGGGAGATACCTGTAGAGTGGAGATTTCATCACGGATTGAGTCAATCTTGTTTTTTTTTTAAGTTTCAATCTTTTTTATTAAACAGTATTCGAAAAATACACAGTAGAAAAGCATCCAGATGATATTTCAATACAATTCCCATGTGAATAATGGATAGTTCTATACGGTGCCACCTTAGGTGTTCAAATATATTGAACAGAACAACTTAAAGTACATGGTCACAATGTCATACATTCATCATAAACTGTATGAGTTGAATTTAGCTGGATACATTTAAAGTAGAAATCTGATTTCCAACAGGAAATATAATTGAGCCAATGGGGCTCGGAAACCATAGGATCAAGAAATAATGTAAAACATAAAAATAACAAATACTAATTACATAAAAGGAAAAAAATCAAAGGAGTAAAGGCACGAGATTTGTGGCTTACTGGTTGCACTAGTTGGAACCTGGCCTCCATGGAGACCAATTCTTTTCGTACTTGACTAGATTACCATCTCTGTAAGCTAAAATTCGTTCATATTCTCTGATTACAGCCAGTCTGAATACAATATCCCTGACTACTGAGACCTCTGAGGACTTCCATCTACTTACAACCAGAGATCTCGCAGCTAATAAAATGTGTGAAACCACTGACCTAAACTGTACTGGTATTTTGCCTAAGTCCATCCCCATCTAGAGTTGATGTAATTGTGTTTAGTTGCAGTCTTCCACTGAAGATCAGTATACCGTACATCTTGCCAATCTCTGTTTCCCATTTTAAAAGTGGTTTAGACTTGGTAAAAGCATCCTTTGAGTTCAGTGCCTGGTAAATTAATGAAATGCCCTTAAGTGTAGTTGAGCATGATTGAATGAACATCCATACTTTTTCTAAAATTGGAATATGGGTGGTTTTTATAGTAAGAAAATATGAAGCCAGTTGTGTGTAAGTCAATAATTCGGAGTCTGGGATATTACATTTTTTTTGAAGAACTGCAAATGGGTATATACTGTCGTCTTTAACTGTGTCAGCTAGCGTCAAAATATTGTAATCTATCCATTTGTTAAGCCCAATGTTGGGAATTATCCACTTGATGGGTTCCAAAGAAATAGGGATATTTTTTGTTGGGTAGAAGGCATTGCCATCAAACCTAAGCTCTTTCCATGCCCAGATGGCCGGTTGTATAGTAGGATGCGCCTGAAATATACTATGCTTAACTAGACTGGTCGCCATAAGGAATGCCAAGGGTTGGGAGCAGTTCAGCCATTCCATTCGACACCAGGGTTTGGCTGTGGAATTAGTAAACCAATTTTTCAGCTGGTCCAGGACTACGGCTTTATAATAGTCTTTCACTACCGGCAAACCCAGCCCACCTGTCGACTTATGTCTGTACTGCATAGTAGGTGAGTATCTCGGTCTCTGCCCTGTCCAGATGAAATTCGCTAGTTGCTTTTGTGCTGAAGAGAAGAAGGAATTTGATAGTAGGATAGGCAATGACCTGAAATAATAGATAATTTTAGGAAGTATAAACATTTTATATGCTGCTGCTTGACCCGACCTAGGAAGATAGAACTTTTGAAGTTTAAATATGTCTTGTTGGAGTCTGTGTATCAACGGAGTGTAATTACTTTCAAATAAGTTTGTTAAGGGAAAGGTTAGATTAACTCCGAGGTAGGTAATATGGGAAGTTGCCCAGGTGTATGGAAATTCTCTTCCAAACAATGATTCAGTTTGTTTCTTTACATGCATTCCTAGGATGTTTGATTTAGTGGTATTCATTTTATAGTAAGAAACCCTACTGAATTAACCTAATACTTAATGTATGGCTGGTAATGAGGTTCTTGGGTTGGATACTGACAAAATAACGTTGTTCGCGAACAATGATATTTTATAATGGCTCTCTTTGACCCTAATACTTGTTATACGTGGATCTTCTCAAATTTTTTCTGCCAGGGCTCCATTAGTAACGTGAAGATACTAGGGGACAGGGGGCACCTCTGTCGGGTTCCATTAGTAATACGGAATAATTTTGAAAATAAACCTTCAGTATAAACGAAGGCTGATGGTGACAAGTAAAGTGCCAGGATAGCGTTCCGTATTGGGCCCTCCAAACCAAATTTCATTAATACTCCCCGAAGATAACCCCAACGAACCCTATCAAAAGCCTTCTATGCGTCCAATGAAAGAAGCAGAGAAGGCTCTTTCCTCTGCTCCACCAAGTGCATAAGGTTCACCATCCTCCTGGTAGCGTCTGTTGTTTGTCAGCCCAGCACAAAACCCACCTGGTCAAAATCTATCAATTTAGGGAGTAGGATCGATAATCTATTTGCAATCAATTTAGCGTGTAAGTTCACATCAACATTCAAGAGGGAAATTGGCCTAAAATTTTGTGGGGTGTTTAGGGAGGATAATAATTGTTGCGGTAAGCATTTCTTCAGGAAACTGTGCTCTGGACTTGGCTTTGTCAAATACTTGGGATAGAAAAAGGGTCAATATTGGGCTAAATAGCTGATAGTACTCAGATAAGTAACCATCCAGTCCAGGAGCTTTGTTATGGCTTGTTCAATTTCACTATACGTGAAAGGTCGATTTAACTGTTCTAAGTCATCCTGCGAGATCTTAGGTAGGTTTACCGAATTTAAAAAGTCCACTATTACCGGGTCGGTAGGTTGGTAGGTATCCCCATCATTGTACAAATTATATAACGATTCGTAATACTCGCTAAAAGAGTCTGCAATTGCTTTAGGGTTAGAAATTTTCTGACTGGTTTTGGGGTCTATGAGGTGAGTTTCTGTTTAATAATTCTATCTTTAACTTGGGCTGCTAAGAGCTTCCCTGCCTTATTCCCGTATCTATAGTATTGAGCTTTTAAGGATCTAATTTGGCGATCATGCTGCATTATCAAGTGGGTCCTGAGTTTCTGCCTAGTTTCGTAAAGAGAGTCTCTAATGGACTGAGTGGACTTTTGCTTGTTAGCGGACTCTAGTTGTTTAATTCCTTCTAGTAGACTATTGAGTTTTTCCAACCTTTGTTTTTTAATTTTACTGCTCATTTGTATGAGCAACCCTCTGACAAAGGCCTTGCGAGTTCCACAAAGTGAAGGGATCGCTCACCGATGGGGAATTGAGAGCAAATAATTATTTAAGGGCCTCTTCAATAAGTTTTTTGTTACTAGGTTGAGATAATGTATAGATGTCATTTCTCCATCTATTAGCTCTCGTTTCCATGTGTCGATCCCCCACTTTGATGGAAACCGGAGCATGGTCCAACCATGTAATATGATGCACCTTTGAACTGGTTATCTGCTGTAGAGTAAACTTATCCACTAAAAACATAGCTATGTGAGAATAGCTCTGGTGAGCGTTAGAATAGAACGTAAAATCTTTTTCGGATGCGTGCTGGCATCTCCAGACATCAAAAAGTTCAGATGAGGAAATGAAGCCACCCAAGGTTACTCTTCTATGTTGCTTTTTCCCCTGATTGGATAGATCCATTTCCCCATCCAGAACTGCATTGAAATCACCACACATTATAACTTGACCCTGTCTGACTTTGGATATCTTTTTCCAAATTCTATTCAAAAACAGTTTTGTGTTAGGCACATATACATTAACCAGTGTGAACTTAGCATTGTTTAGTTCCCATACTAAAATTATGTAACGACCGAGGTTATCCAGAAGTGCTTCTATACATTTAAATTGCACCGTGTTTTTAATCGCAATTACCACACCCCTCTTCTTGGTGGAGTGATTTGCTTGAAAGACGTGCGGAAAATGATGATTAGTACATTTAGGTGGCTTGGAGGATGCAAAGTGCGTCTCCTGAAAACAAATAATTTCACTCTGGAGGGTCCTAGCCTCTTTCCACGCCAATTGTCTCTTATATGGACTGTTAAGTCCTTTAACGTTGAGGGATAAAATAGAGAATGGCATATTGGCTGTGGGTAGTGGTTAAGATATATTAATCAAAGGGTTAGGCAAAGCAATCGGGTTACCTGGTTACCAAAAGTCACGAAGGCCAAATGTGGCTACTCTATTGATGAACAGCAGCGAATGAACCGTTACCTCTGTGCGATGTAGAATGGCGTACCAGAAGTCCTGCAGAGATGGTATGTAAGCGAGAAAAGAAGAAAATAAAAAAATAAAAAAATTTAGGGGGTGGGGGAAAAAGTAAAAACAAAAAACTTCAAAAATAAATTATTTGAGGCTATGCATTCCTCTGGGGGAACATCAGAGGCAAAAAAATTGCATAAACTGGTAAGTCTAACTTGCTCATATCTGCGGTCTGGATAAGATGAGATGCGATGTTCATCCTTGATCTGATTCATCTGAGATCCCTGGTTCGATAAGTTGCTAGTCCCGCATAAGACATAGGTCTTCTCTTAAGTTGGAAAAAAGATGGGTGTCATCATCTTTCAGGATTTGTAATCTCACTGGATAGATCCAGCGATAAGTGATGCAATGATTATTTAGGAGCTTGGTAACAGTTGATAGCTACCTGCGCTGTTGCATGGTGAAAGCAGATCTGTCCTCCAAATTTGCCAGTTTAAGTTTGATTTGCATAATTTTGTCCTCTTTATCATTGTGAGCATCAACAAGATCATTGAATGTGGCAGCAAATTCGCCCATTTTCGACACTCTGCTATTCACTGTGGAGAGATCAGATTTAAAATGCTTAGTCAGGGCTTGTATGTCAGCATGTAGTGTAGAACAAAGGAATACTAACATGTCTTTTAAAGTAGTATCCATCACCGGGGCATTGGCAGTAGGAAAGTCAGACAGAGAGTCCTGCAATTCCCTAGTGTCCTCCAGTGAGGAATCAAGGCTTACCTCCTCCTCTTCTCCATCTTGAATATCCAGTCTCGGCTTACTTTTGGCAGGGCTGGAGGATGCAGAGGGCGGTGGGGTGCTGGTGGTCCTTTCAGAGGGATGATGTGGGCGAATAGAGGGCCTTGCTGCAGCTGGACCTCTCTGGCCACGCGAGCTGTGAGTGTTGCTCCCTCGTGCGCCGCCGCCATCTTGCTCAGCACCCCGCCTTTGTGCTAGAAAGTATTCCGGTAATCTAGTGGCTTACCCCCTTCTTTTGTTTTGTTTTGTGGCATCCTTAGGAATTCCCCTGCCTCCTGGATCACTTTTTGCAGAGAAACGAGGCTTTCCACCGCTGTTAATGCCTCCGATGTCCCGCAGAGAGGAGCTCTCTTAGTGAGCGTCCATCCCCTGCGCTGGCTAGCTGCGCCCCCATCAATCTTGTTTTTGAAGTGATTAGCAATCTCCAGGGCAGTGAGTGAGTCAGTGGGTGGAGGACGAAGTAGAGAGTTGAAGGTAGAGAAAAGTTTCCTGGGACTGGATGAGATGGTGTTGAGGGATCAGGATGGCAGGTGTATACCACCACAGGAGATATCTTGTCTATTTTCTCTTCCTTTTATCCAGATCTATAAACATCATGAGTTAATTACACCTCTGTTGAGTTGACTGCCTACCTTGACAGGATTACTCTCCTAAGAGTATCACAGGAAGATCAAGAAATGCTTAATGCACCTTGACTCAATTGGATAGTGGAAGATGCAGTGTCTGGCTTTGCGAATAATAAAGCACCGGGGCAGATGGTATTCCAATTGAAGTTTATAAAAAATATGGTGAAGTGCTGTTACCTACTCTACTTAAAGTGTTTAAGTCAGCTTTGGTGGAATGGCATCTCCCGAACATAATATCCGAAGCCGCGATTATGGTTATCCTGAAAAAAGATAAAGATTCATTATATTCTGGCCTATCGCCTTATTATCAACAGATGTGAAGATACTAAGGTTTTAGCCAATAGATTGAAAAAGGTGATAACACATATTATTCAACCTGACCAAGCTGGCTTTATCCCTAACATGTCAACAGTGGTTAATATTAGGCAAGCTTATCTTAATATGCAACTAACCATACTGATCGGGCCTTCCTGGCATTGGATGCCATTAAGGCATTTGACAATGTAGAATGGCCATATCTTTGGACCGTGCTGGAGAAAGTTGGTCTGGGGGGTATATTCTGTCAATGAGTTTGACTATTATACTCTAGCTCTAGGGCTTCGATTAGGGTTAATGGCATACAGTCTTACTTCTTTATGCTATTTCATGGCACAAGGCAGGGATGTGCTTTATCACCCCTCTCTTTGCCATTGCTGTTGAACCATTGACATCCCTTCTCTGGGCGGCTTCTGATGTAATGGGTTTAGTAAGAGAAAATATGAAAGAAAGGGTAGCATTATGGGCTAGTGATCTAATCTTCGGTCTACTGTGCCAATAGTAATGAGCTTTATGGATGAGGTTGAACAGTTCTCAGGGCTTGCTATTAATTGGGAAAAGTCTGTGCTTCTGCTACTGGATCCACTCATGAAGGATTTGCCATGAATATGCCCACAACTTCTAATTGCTTCCTCTTTCAAATATCTGGGATTTACCATGACCGCATCCCCTCTGTTGTATGTAGTGGATAATATTGCTCCATTATTGACAAGATTTCAACTTCAATGTAGGGTTTGGTGTAAATTTCTCCTTTCAGTAAAATGCCCCATAAATTTAATTAAGATGGTCTGGATGCCACAAATTTTATATTTTTTACAACATGTAGCTTTAGGGCATCCCCAAACACCTTATTTAAAGGAATCATGTATTTTCAAGGTTTTATTTTCCTTTTTGCATTGATACACAATGTCCCCCATGCCAGTAACCACATTTCAGTGGCCTTTTTTTAAACAATAGCTTGCATATTTGCCTCCCATAGACTTCAATAGGGTTCATCACTAAATTCAGCATTTGTGGACTTCCTGCTGGGTTACCAAACCCTTTTGTGATGGGAATCTGACCTGGCTCACTTATCTGTTGTGTCTTGTAATCCTAAAACATGTCCTGTCCTAGGATGAAAACTCTGTTCATCTATAGATATAGTACAGTGAGTGAGTGTTGACACCTTAGACCCTAGAATGGGAAGCATGTTACCAAGTCACCATGTGAAAATAACAGGAAAAATAAGGACTGGTAGACTGCAATATATAATATTTTTATTTTATATTATTTTTTTGGGTTCAGGCTTTACATTAATACATTTGTACTACTAATGCCTTACTAAATAAAGGGTTTGAGAGTCTGGTCACCAACCAGGCCTCACCAAGGAAAACGATGGGGGGCAAGTGGACTATCTTTGTAAAATACAAAAGGGGATACAATTAAATATATAAACAATCATATAAAAAATAGAAGAGTTCATTGATACAAAATACATGACAGAAGATGTCGGTAGTAGATTAAAAACATACTTGGTCATGGACAGCATTTCAACTAGTTTCGCGGACTGGGCACTTCATCAGGAAAACATCTGCAATTAAATCGGCACATGATCAATGACAATATAGTCAAACATATAAAGAACTATATTGAGAAATATATACCAATACATTTCAACAAAATATAAATAATGCAAGGGGGGCTGCTTACCCGAATCCTGGTGTACACAAGGCACAAAACGTCACCACTAAGGGGGGGTCTTTTCATAGTGGTTTCATGGCTTTCATCTTTTGATCTAGTTGATGGCTTACCTATTCCATGCACTTTATTTCACCCATACTCACTGACTTGTTAGCCTCCCCCAGTCAACGCGGGAGACCAGCCCTTACTGGTGACGCTTGCAACATTTATATATTGTTGAACTTTATTTATATATATTTCTCAATATTGTCTTGTTATATATGTTTGACTATATTGTCATTGATCATGTGCCAATTAAATTGCAGATGTTTTCCTGATGAAGCAACCCAGCCTGCAAAACTAGTTGAAATTCTGTCCATGAGCAAGTTACCTATGTTTTCAATCTATTACCAACATCTTCTGTCATGCATTTTGTATCAATAAAATCTTCTATTTTTTTTATTTGATTGTTTCTATACTTAATTGTATCCCCTTATGTATTGTACCAAGATAGTACACTTGCACCCTGTCCTTTTCCTTGGTGAGGCCTGGTTAGGGACCAGGCTCCCAAACCTTTTATTTCATAAATTTCTTGGATGATGGTACAAACCGTGTTTGATTATGCATACTCATTAATACTGCTCTTATTTTCTAATGCCTAAATAAACATTATGTACTTCATAAAATGTATTTTGGAAGAGGTATACAGTGGGTCCTTCAACATATATGGGCTCAGTTACATGTGTTTGTTTCAAGGGTAATCTTTTGTGACGGTAGTATCTACATCCCATGGCTCATTTAGAAATGTTTAATTATTACAATAATATAAAGGAAAAACAAATGTATTTACCTGCTAGTAAAAAGCAAAGACTAAAAATTAACATTATGTTATACAATATATAAATTACCTGTGGCAGTATGCAGCAGAGTAGGACTGATAAATTAACCCAAAAGAAGCTAACTTTTTATATCAGCCGTTTCCACTTCAATACCCCAAATAACCACTTTTGATTCACAAGATAGCTAATAGTGTATGTAATTGGTCTTCATACATCGCAAGCAGACATTGCAGTATTGAGAACAATTTGTAACACAATGATGGCAGCTAGTCATAAAAGAGACAAAAGACATATTGATTAAAATTTTACTATCTAACTATATTCCTTTTTTTGCTCCTGAGTTCATGAAAAGTGCATCTTTACCCACTGTTTCAGACTCCAGACTATTCTGCAATTTCTTCATTTATAGCTATGAAGGAGGATTAACTATATGATATTTTTTTTTTCTTCATTTTTTTTTTCTTCAAACCATCTTACAATGTTTACCCTTGGATGAATCCACCCACAAATTGTAACCACACTTGTATTATATTGTAATCACCATGTTATTTTTGCAAATAATAAAAGGATACACTGTTAGAGGGTGCATGCTGTCTGCTAGTATTTTGTAACTGTGTAGATCACTAAAAATAAAGAAATATACATTTTCGATAAGTTATAGGGACTGTCCCTATGCTCAACTTTCCCTGACATCCCTTTTCCTCCACAACTTTTTGTCTGGGTTTCTCAAGCCAAGGAAAAAAAAATAAAGAATTTAAAGGGTGGTGTGTATTTGAACAATGGACATCTCTTATATGATCCCTTTTGGACTGTTAATATTGTTAAATATACCATTGAAAATGTTTTCTTATATCGTGTAGGCAAAAAAGTGCAAAAAAAAAATAAAAATCCATTCTAGAGATGAGCCAAACTGCCCTGGGTTCACTTCGAGCAGCGTTTAGTGAACTTCAAATTTGGATGCCAAACCCCAATACCATTGAAATAAAATGGGAGCTGCATCTGTCAAATTGAAAATTTCAATTTTCTGGACTAATAGGCTAAGGGGTATCGAAAAATTCACATGGGCAGGGGAGATGGACTAGGGACCTTGCACCAACGCAAAAAAAAAAAAATGCGGCCAGAAGCAGTGATTTTTTTTTAACACACTGATGTTTGCAAAGGAAAAAAAGGTTTCATTTGCTGTGACAAATGTGGCAAATGACATCTCCCTCCTGGCTTCTTTTTTTTTTTTAAGAAAAAACAGCACATATTTCAAAGGCAGCACAGAGGCAGGGCAGGTGGCTGCCCTAGGTGCAGTGGTATCATGTGGGAGGGGCACAGCATAGTTCTTACCCCTCTAAGCTGACAAAAGAGAACCAAGAGGACGAGTGAGCTGTGCTTTCTTTCCCCTTCAACTTCTCTTCCACTGTAGTGGATCTGGATTGTCAGATTGGGACTGTGCAGGGTTTGCTTACTCACCCTATCTCTTCCCAGCAAAGAATGTGAATAGGGGGTAGTCAGTGGTGTCCCCAAGCTTTAACCCCATACCCTTACAGCAGCCTGCAGAGCCTAGGAGGCAGGATATCACACAGCCATCTTCTATGCTGCATCTAAAGGGGGAAGGAGGAGAGGATCAGTGCTAGGTAGGGAGGTTGAGAGAGGGAATATGTGCAAGGAGGGGAAAGGATTTGGTGAGGGGGGGATTTGGGGGGGGGATGCTAGGAATAGTGATTTTGGGGGATTTGTACTGGGAGCTGGGATATGGGGGGGATATAAAATTGTGCTAGGAAAGGGGGTTTGGAAAGACATTTTTTGTGTTAGAGGGGGATGTGTGCTTGAAGGGGAAATTTGAGGGATAGAGGACTTGTGCTAGGATGGGTTATTTTTTGGGGATTGTACTAGGAGGTAGATTTGGGGATATAGATGATTTGAGCTGGGAGGGAGTATGAGTGGGGTAAACATTTGTGCTGGGAATGACTAAAATGAATCCAGTATGGGTTTTAAAGGGAGGACCTCATAAAAAAAAAAAAAAAATATATATATATATATATATATATATATATATATATATATATATAACGTATAAGGTCCCCCAGGAATTTCAAACCAGAATTTTCATCCAATCATGCAATCTGGCTGGCCAGGAGAAATGAGGGGGGTCAGAGAAAAAGTCCCTCATAGTAAATCCCCATCAATCACAATGCCTGCCACCCCACATGATCTATGACACATGCCCAATCCTCATGATTCACATAGATGAATGACAGCTCCCTGAGCTGTCATTGGCTATATAAGAGTAGGGGCGGGAATAGTGGTGAAATCATTCTACTAGAAAGTTGAACATGAAGAGGAGCTTCATCTTTCAGCATGGGAACAACCAAAAGCATACATCCAAATCAACAAAGCAATGGTTTCATCAGAAGAAGATTAAAGTTTTGGAATGGCCCAGCCAGAGCCCAGAACTAAATCTGATGGAAAATCTGTGGGGTGATCTGAAGAGGGCTATGCACAGGAGAGGCCCTCATAATCTGACAGATTGAGTGTTTTTGCAAAGAAGAGTGGGCAAATATTGCCAAGTCAAGATGTGCGAGGCTGATAGACTCATACCCAAAAATTGAAGATTGAGTGCTGTAATAAAATCAAAAGGTGCTTCAACAACGTATTAGTTTAAGGGTGTGCACCGCTAAATGAAATGATTCTGAAATTACATTTTAACAGGGGTGTGTACATTTTTTATATCCACTGTGTGTGTATATATATGCAGTACCTTTAAAAAGTATTTTTTCCACATTTTGTCATGTTACAACCAATAATGTAAATATATTGTATTGGGATTTTATGTTATAGACCAACACAAAGTGGCACATAATTGTGAAGTGGAAGAAAAAGGATAAATGTTTTTTCATTTTTTTTACAAATAAATATGTGAAAAGGGTGGCATGTATTTGTATTCAGCTTCCCAGAATCAATACTTTGTAGCACCACCTTTCACTGCAATTAAAGCTGCAAGTCTTTTTGGGTATGTCTCTACCAGCTTTGCACATCTAGAGAGCAAAATATATTTTTTGAAACATACCAGCAACTATTACTTGGTCTACCAAGAGCTTTTTTTGTATTGTCCAGAGTATTTATTGAGTCATCAATTTTTCATGTTCGAACCTGTACATGGGATGGTGGGAGAGGTCCCGCATTCTTGGCACTGGTTATCCCCATCATTCTAAGGTTAAATTTAAAATTTTCCATCGCTATATAGATGACTTGCTCTTTGTGTGTACCAAGGATGAGGGGGGCAATAGTGAGTGGCTCCTATACCTCAACGACAATAGTCTTAATTTAAAATTTACAGGTATTATGGACCAAAGACAGGTTGAATTTCTGGATGTTGCTTTGATAGGTGAAGGAGATAAAATCTCTTCTAAAATCTATAGGAAACTGTCAGCTGACAATTCTCTGTTGAGGGAAGACTTGGGTCACCCCAAGCACACCATCAGAGGCATTCCAGCTGGCCAATTCTTAAGGTTAAGGCATGTGTGTAGTGATGAATCTGATTTTCAGATAGAAACACTAAATATGAAATCACATTTCATGGATAGGGGTTATTTTGAGTCTGTTCTCGACAGGGATTTTAATATTGCCAGCAACTCTGAGAGAAGTAATCTTTTCTGGGATAACACTGGCAGGTTTAAAGATAGAGGCAGACACTTGTCTAGATATGACAGATCTGGGTTTGTCAAAATCCCTGACTTCTCTACTCCTTTTAGCTCTGAGTTTAATAAAATCAAAAACACTATTGAGAAATATTTGCCAGTTTTGTATAATGGTCCTATCTATGTTCAGGTCTTGTCTAAGGGTATTGGATCAGTGTCTCGCAGAGCCCCCATGGTGGGACTTTGTCCCCTAGCCTTTACACCAGCAGACCCCATCGTTCACATTGGTTGAAGTTCAAGGAATCATACCACTGTGGAGGTAGTGGCTGCCTGCATTGCCTCCATATACAATGGGGGGAATGTGATTCATTCAATTTTTTTGAACAAGGATTTTAAGGCATCCACATTTATTAACTGTAACACCAAGTTTTCGGTATATGTAATCACCTGTGAGCAGTGCTCCAATCAATATGTAGGTCATACAAGCCGCAGGTTGAGGGATAGGTAACATGATCACTTATATGATATAGCTAAGGATCACTGGATATAGCTAGAATCATTCTACTAACATAGCAAGACACTGTCATTTGTGACATAGTAAGGCTATCAGTAGCCTACGTATCCAGGGAGTAGAGAAAGTGGTGTTATATAAAAGGGGTGGTGACAAATTCAGATTGCTCTACAAGAGGGAAGTGTGATGGATATACTAGGAAGCCCATCGGCCTAAATTTTGAGTGGGCTATCTCGCACTTCTATGAGTAAATAGTTGCATTGCATCATCCAGATGTTTGATAATGTATTCTCCCTTCTTCTGGTCTTGCTGGTTCCTTTTTATCATTTGTTTTATCTTCCCTTCCTAGCTCTCCTTCCTTCTTCCTTTTTTTATCTTTTAACGTTTTATTTTTTTAAATTTAATATATTATATCTATTTCTTTAACTATACATCGGTATATGGATGTGGGTGTGTGCACATAATCTTTGTATACATTGACATAATGAGCTGATTCGGTTGTTAGGAGATTTTTGTCGAAGGTTTATCTATTCATTGGTCAGTTACGTGTCTAATCTCTGTTCCTTGATAAGGAATATTGTTGTTTGTGTAGCGCTGTATGATTACATCTGGGTTCTGTTCTGCTCATCGCCTCCTTCTCATTTTCATTTTTCTTTTCTTTTTTTCTTATTTCCCCTCTTCCCCCTTTTTTTCTCTTCACTTTTTGCTTGCTTTGGCAGTGGCTTTTTTGTCTTTATTTTTTGTCATATTAGGACTTTTGGAGTCATATACATGAGCTATCATGATTCATGTGACATGGTTGCTATGATCAATTATTCACTTGTATTTATGCTATTTATGCATACACGCATTTATGATCTTCGGCATGTTCTATTTGTACCATGTAATTCTCTCAACTTGTAACATTTTTGTTATGGGAGTATACTAATATGCTCATATGTGTTTTTCCACATATTCTTTTTGATGCCTGTATCATTTTTTCATCATTTAGACATGTTTTATGTCATTTGATTTTTCTTGATATATTTATTTTTGTTCATATGCAGCCTAGTTTTAGCAATAGGATGAAGGGTGACTGAGAGAGGTGGGAGAAAATAGGATTAAAAAATAGGATAAAAATAAAATAGAACAAAAAAAAACATTAAAATAATAATATGAAAAAGGGGGGTTCTTTGAACAACACTTACACTTATGCATTGACAAGAGGGAAATGTCACTCCCCTCTTCATCACATTGGGTGGCACAGTGGTGTAGTGGTTAGCGCTCTAACCTAGCAGTAAGAAGGGTCCCTGGTTCAAATCACCAACCATGACACTATCTGCCTGGAGTTTGCATGTTCTCCCTGTGCCTGCGTGGGTTTCCTCCAGGTACTCCAGTTTCCTCCCACACTCCAAAGACATGCAGGTAGGTTAATTGGCTTCTGTCCAAAATTGTCTCTAGTATATGAATGGGGACCTTGGATTGTGGGCTCCTTGAGGATAGGGACCAATGTGAGTGTGCAATGTACAGGGATAGTGAAAATTGTAGACACTCACTCAGGTTGAACTGGATGGACTGGTGTCTTTATTCAACCTTACTAACTATGTGCCAGTGCATGCAATTTATATCACATACAAAGTGCAAATGCATGTGGATGTTTTATGTCTATTGTGATTTTGTTTTTTGTTATTGTTTCACAGATTTTTATATGTCAAATTCTATGTGAAGATTTTTTCATTTGTTTAATGGCTGATCTTCAATTTGATGTTCACAGGTGTTTTCTATTTGACAATCAACGTCTCACATGCTTTGTCTACTTGTATAGATTATCTAGGTGTGTGTGTATATGGGTGTATATATATATATATATATATATATATATATATATATATATATATATATATATATATATATATATATATATATATATGTATATATATTTATACAGTATCTCACAAAAGCGAGTACACCCTTCACATTTTTGTGAATATTTTATTATATCTTTTCATGTGGCAACACTGAAGAAATTACACTTTGCTACAATGTAAAGTAGTGATGTACAACTTATATAATAGTGTAAATTTGCATCCACGCAAAATAACTCAACATACAGGTCTAAATGTCTAAACCGTGGGCAACAAAAGTGAGTACACCGCTAAGTGAAAATGTCCAAATTGAGCCCAATTAACCATTTTTCCTCCCCGGTGTCATGTGAATCATCAGCGTTACAAGGTCTCATGTGTGAATGGGGAGAAGGTGTGTTAAATTTGGTGTTATCACTCTTATTCCCTCATACTGGTCACTAGAAGTTCAACATGGCACCTAAAAGCAAAGAACTCTCTGAGGATCTGAAAAAAAGAATACTTTCTCTACATAAAGATGGCCTAGGATATAAGAAGATTGCTAAGACCTTGAAACTGAGCTGCAGCATGGTGGCCAAGACCATGAAGCAGTTTAACAGGACAGATTCAACTCAGAATATGCCTCACCAGGGCCAACCAATTTGTGTGGAGATGCTCAGTGTCATATCCAGAGGTTGTCTTTGGGAAATAGACATATGGGTGCTGCCAGCATTACTGCAGAGGTTGAAGGAGTGGGGGAACAGCCTGATAGTGCTCAGACCATATGCCACACACTGCATCAAATTGGTCTGCATGGCCGTTGTCCCAGAAGGAAGCCTATTCTAAAGATGATGCACAAGAAAGCCTGCAACCAGTTTGCTGAAGACAAGCAGACTGCAAACACATTGGATTACTGGAACCATGTCCTCTGGTCTAATGAGACCAAAATAAACTTATTTGGGTCAGATGGTGTTAAGCGTGTGTGGGTGGCAATCAGGTGAGGAGAACAAAGACGAGAATGTGTTTTGCCTATAATCAAGCATGGTGGTGGGAGTGTCATGGTCTGGGGCTGCATGAGTGCTGCCATCCCTAGGGAGCTACAGTTCATTGAGGGAACCATGAATGCCAACATGTACTGTGATATACTGAAGCAGAGCACGATCCCCTCCCTTTGGAGACTGGGCCGCAGGGCAGTATTCCAACATGATAACGACCCCAAACACATCTCCAAGGTGACCACTGCCATGCTAAAGAATCTGAGAGTAAAGGTGATGGACAGGTCAAGCATGTCTCCAGACCTAAATCCTACTGAGCATCTGTGGGGCATCCTCAAACAAAAAGTGGAGGAATACAAGGTCTATAACATCCGCTAGCTCCATGATGTCGTCATGGAGGAGTGGAAGAGGACAGAAACCTGTGAAGCTCTGGTGAACTCCATGCCCAAGAGGGTTAGGGCAGTGCTGGAAAATAATAGTGGCCACACAAAATATTGACACTTTGAGCCCAATTTGGAAATTTTCACGTAGGAGTGTACTCACATTTGTTGCCAGTTGTTTAGACATTAATGGCTGTGTGTTGAGTTACTTTGAGGGGACAGCAGATGTACACTGTTATACAAGCTGTACACTCTCTACTTTACATTGTAGCAAAGTGTGATTTCTTCAGTGTTGTCACATGAAAGGATATAATTAAATATTTACAAAAATGTGAGGGGTGTACTCACTTTTGTGAGATACTGTATACCTGTATATATGTGTGACACTCTACCTATGATTAAGCACCATATTCGGTGTGAAACGAGTGAGCTGTGCAGTTGGTCTGTATCCACTTATGCTTTGAACTCTGTTTTTACAAAATAAAGGTTAATATTGGAGTGTGGCTAGTCACCATCATTTTGTTCCTAAGTCACTGTTGCAAACAGAGCCTGCACTCAATCTGATTGTGGAGACAGCTGATTCTAGGAGGGGTGAGTGTCTTAAAGTGGTGAACTCCCATGACATTTTTGACCACCCTTCTTTGCAAAGTAGCTCAAGCTCTGTCAGATTGGATGGAGAGCGTCTGTGAATAGCAATTTTTAAGTCTTGCCACAGGTTCTAAATTGGATTTAGGTCTGGACTTTGACTGGGCCATTCTAATCCATGAATATGCTTTGATCTAAACCATTCCATTGTAGCTCTGGCTGTATGTTTGGGGTCATTGTCCTGCTGGAAGGTGAACCTCCACCCCAGTCTCAAGTCTCAAGCTCTGGGTTTATATTATAATCCTGTCCTTTCAATTCCTCTGCAATCCCATGATCATCTCCATCTTGCCTGTGATCGCCGTTGCATCACAATCTTCATAGACACAGAAAAAAGCTACGAAAGGTTTGTCCCAGTTCATCCAGTTGGGACTGTGTATCACTGAACATTTTTGTCTCCCCTTGCCTCCCCAATCACCGGGAACGGAGTCTGCCTCCCAGACCTTCAAGAGTGTGCCTTTCTTGGGCTGAAAACTTACATCCTGGAGCACTCTTGCCCCCCTCCACTTTTCTTTGTTTTGCACCTGACAGCTTAAGAGTGGGAGTTCGATTTACATCCACCATGAACACCACACTGCTTTTACATACCATCAGGGTCTGTCACAGCCATCCATCCCTTCCGGGATTGCAGAAGATGACATGTCAGCCACAATTTACTGTGTTTTCAAGGTATTCCCTTTTTTGATAATTGGTAAAGTTTATGTATGGATACAATTGTCATTAAAAACTTGCACTTTTTACTTCATTGTCTTGTGTAACAATATACCGTAACAGTGCTGTTGTGCTTATGTTTAAAGCTTGGGATATTTTTTATAACCTAACCTTGCTTTAAATTTCTCCACAACTTTATCCCTGACATGCCTGGTGTGTTCAAGATACTGTTTGTTCACTAAGGCTCTCTAAAAAAACCTCTGAGGGCTTCACAGAACAGCTGTATATATACCGAGATATACTAAATTACATGCAGGTGGAGTCTATTTACTAATTAGGTGACTTCTGAAGACAGTTGGTTCCACTAGAGTTTAGTTAGGGGTATCAGACTAAAAGGGGCTGAATACAAATGCACTTCACACTTTTCTGATTTTTATTTGTAAAAAACTTGGAACACCATTTATCATTTGCCTTCCACTTCACAATTATGTGCCACTTTGTGTTGGTCTATCACAAGGATATGCAATTAGTGGACCTCCAGCTGTTGCAGAACTACAAGTCCCATGAGGCATAGCAAGACTCTGACAGCCACAACAATGACACCCTGAGGCAGAGGCATGATGGGACTTGTAGTTTTGCAACAGCTGGAGGTCCGCTAATTGCATATCCCTGGTCTATCACATAAAATCCCAATAAAATACAAGGGGTATAATACCTTTTCAAGGCACTGTATATATGTTTCACGGAAAATCTTACATACCATCTAGAAGTATTGTTGTAAGCATTTAATGATGCCCCCATACATTCTCAAAACCAGGAAACTTTGGGCACCGCCCTCTTGCATTGATTGTCAGTTTATTTCCATAGGGTGTTGTAGCAACTACTGTTTGTGTTACCCTCTTGCCTTATTCACATCATGGAAACGCAGCAGTCAACAGTGTATATTTTACTGTATTCTCTGCACCTCATAGACCCATGTATGCACCATTAATAGTAATACCCTTTTTTAATCAGTCACTGACTGGGGCAATCTGCAGAAAAGTTGCCAATGAGTTTGGAAGAAAAAAAATCATCCAAGTGTGCCATACATAGATACAGAGAATGTCTTTGTAGTTAAATTTGATCCAAAAGTCATAATTTGCATTTCACAAACAAATTCTGCAGTTATCTTAAACTCTACAGATTGTTTTGCATCATGAATGGTACATTAGAAACCACTTGTAAGAAAAAAAAAATACATTTATTTATTTGGTAAATGTAGAAATAATTTAAATTCTTCACTTGATTTTGTATCAACACTTTTCTCTGATTCTGGCCTTATGTGTGAGAGCTTTGTCTTCAAACATCTGTGAATGATAATAATAATTATCTAAAAATTATCATAATAATAATCATAATTATTCTAAAAAAAGTCGCTGACCTTCAGTGACGATTAGGGATGAGCAAACTAAAGCATACAAAACAAAGTTTTTATTTTTATTTGAGGTGGATGCTCACAGAGAATCTGTGACCTGTGCTGCTTTGCCCCCAAATGCACATGTGTTGAGTTGTGACATAAGCAATATTCATCCTTTTGCTTAGAAATCATCCCAGACCAAGGAAAACACATTTCTGCTACTGCTAATGCGGTATGGCTATTTAGTTAAGTATTAATGTAGGAGAGTGGAAGAAAGATTTTTGCTGTATTGTTCTAGGTGTTCCTATATTATTTCTATTTTTAAAACTAAAGGAAAAAAATAAAAAAAAAACTGTGCAAAGTGGCATTGTGCAACTGTATCCCAGACTAATCCGACTAGAAGAGTGCTTGCACATTCCTTGTAGCAGTTGAGTACCTGCGCATTTTACAGATTAGATAATTAGATGTAGGGGATCTTGACAAGCTGTGGCTCCTTTTTTTTCATCTGGCACTCAGCCCAAGCTGACACTTCCACAATTTATGATCTGAGAAAATACAGTAAAATTGTCTGAAACACTGGTCATCAGGGCATTTAAGCGTGTGTCAAATTGCCTGCAGAGAAGACTGACTGGCTGTGTCATTTTGTTTTTTTATATTAAGCAAAGACTACACCACTGCAAATTTAAAAAAAATAAACAGTATCTGAGACTTTCAGAAGTCACCTGTGCATTTACCAAACTGATTAAAGAGGGAAACTGTAGACAACATGCGCCTGAGAACTAGTATGTTTCACAAAAAAATATAACATATACATATATATATATATATATATATATATATATATATATATATATATATATATATATATATATATATATATATATATATATATAGTGGATATATAAAGTCTACGCATCCCTGTTAAAATGTCAGATTTCTGTGATGTAAACAAATGAGACAAAGTAATTTCAGAACTTTTTTCCACCTCTAATGTGACCTATAAACTGCACAACTCAATTGAACAACAAACTGAGTCTCTCAGCATGGCACATCTTGACTTAGCAATATTTGCCCACTCTTCTTTGCAAAAACACTTCAAATCTGTCAGATTGTGAGAGCATCTCCTGTGCACAGCCCTTATCAGATCACCCACAGATCAATGGGATGCAGGTCTTTGCTCTGGCTTGGCTATTCCAAAACTTTAATCTTCTTCTGGTGAATTGGATGTATGCTTTGGTTCGTTGTCATGCTGAAAGATGAAGTTCCTTTTCAAGTTTAGCTTTCTAGCCTAAAAGTTTTGGGCCAATATTGACTGCTATTTGGAACTGTTCATAATTCCCTCTACACCCCCCAGGTACAAAATTTAAAGGAACATTACACTTTTATTGTTTCACTTTAAACATTATTAAAATCACTGCTCTCGAAAAAACGGACGCTTTTAAAACTTTTTTTTTGCATTGATACATATCCCCTGGGGCAGGACCCAGGTCCCCAAACACTTGTTATGACAATACCATGCATATAAGCCTTTAAAATTAGCACTTTTGATTATTCATGTTCGTGTCCCATAGACTTTAATGGTGTTCACGTGTTCGAACTAATTTTTTGCTTGTGCGCATGCTCTGGTGCAAACCGAACGGGGGGGGAGGGGTGTTTGGCTCATCCCTAGTGTTGAGTTATTTTGAGGGGACAACAAATTTACACTCTTATACAAGCTGTACACTCACTACTTTACATTGTAGCAAAGTGTAATTTCTTCAGTGTTGTCACATGAAAAGATATAAAAAAATTTACAAAAATGTGAAGAGCGTTAACTTTTGTGAGATATTGTGTGTATATATATATATATATATATATATATATATATATATATATATATATATATATATATTGTACAGGACGCCAAGGTTGGGTCCTGGACAGGTGCTATGTAGCACCTATATTCGGGTTGTGGTCCCTTTAAGGGAATCCTGGTAGGCCTCAGGGGGTATCCCAAATTTGGGTGACAAATTGCGGGGATAGTTTTAGGAGAGGACTGACTCACGGTCCTCTCTATATTAAGAGAGATAGTTGGGACTTTAAAGGGCTCTGAAGTGACATTTGGGTGGGAAAGAGCCTCCCTCCCTGACCACAGGGACCACAGGGATTTGGCACACTGGGTTAAATGCCTCCAAGAAGACAGCCCATAAGACAGGAAGTAGTAGAGAGGTGGTGGTGAGGAGGAGAAGGAGATTAACACCTGTCTGGGGAGATATATTGCTGTCTTGCTGTCTTGCTGTTTTGGAGGCTGCAAAAGATCTCTGTAAGGACTCTGAGAACTTTGGGGTGAAGACCCACTACAGAACTGTAAGTGCTTTCTTTTCTTATTATTTGTGCTGAAGATAAGCGGACTTTAATTAACGTTTTGTATGCTGAAGAAAAGCCTTATTTTTGATTTAATTATAAATAAAAGTATTTTTGGTTTCACCTTTACCGGTTTATGCAATTGGTCCCATGGAGCTAGTATCCACAAACTTTACTATATATATATATATATATATATATATATATATATATATATATATGTATATATGTATGTATATACAGTATTGCTCACAAACGCTCTCGTTGTAAATTAAGAATGCTTTCAGAAACTAGAAGTGTTAATAGCTTATTTTTTATCAATTAACACGATGTAAAGTAAAAGCACAGAAGAGAAAACAAAATCAAATCAATATTTAGTGTGACCACCCTTTGCTTTAAAAACAGCATACATATTTCTAGAAACACTTGTACACAGATTTTGATGGAGCTCACCAGGTCGTTTGTCCAAAACCACCATCTTCTGTGGATGTAGTCTGCCTCAAATCTTTGTCTCTTCATGTAATCCCAGACAGACTCGATGAGAGCAGGGCTCTTCTTTACGCTGGATTTAGTTCTTAATGACATTGGCTGCATGTTTGAGGTTGTTGTCCTGCTGCAGAATTAATTTGGGGCCAATCACACACCTACCTGATGGTATGACATGGTGGATAAGTATCTGCTTGTACAGTGCCTTGCAAAAAAATGTAAACCCCCCTCCGTCTTGGTTTTTTACCTATTTTGTTACATTACAGCCTTTAGTGCAATGTTTTTTTTTTTTTTTTTTTTTTACTGAATTACATGTGATTGATCAGAATACAATAGTCGAAGTTGGTGAAGTAAAATTTGAAAAATATGTACATAAAACTATTTTTCAGAAATAAAAAAACTGATAATTGGCATGTGCGTTAAGTTATGAAGCCCATAAAAAGCACTGGTGCAACCGATTACCTTCAGAAGTCACATAATTAGTGAAATGATGTCCACCTGTGTGCAATCTAAGTGTCACATAATCTGTCATTACATATACACACCTTTTTGAAAGACTCCAGAGTCCTAAGCAAGAGGCGCCACTCAACAAACACTGCCATGAAGACCAAGGAACTCTCCAAACAAGTAAGGGACAATGTTGTTGAGAAGTACAAGTCAGGGTTAGGTTATAAAAAAATATCCAAATCTTTGGTGATCCCTAGGAGCACCATCAAATCTATCATAACCAAATGGAAAGAACATGGCACAACAGTAAACCTGCCAAGAGACGGCCGCACAACAAAACTCATGGACCGAGCAAGGAGGGCATTAATCAGAGAGGCAGCACAGAGACCTAAGGTAACCCTGGAGGAGCTGCAGAGTTCCACAGCAGAGACTGGAGTATCTGTACATAGGACGACAATAGGCCGTAAGCTCCATAGATTTGGGCTTTTTGGCAGAGTGGCCAGAAGAAAGACATTACTTTCAGCAAAAAACAAAATGGCCCGTTCTGAGTTTGCAAAAAGGCATGTGAGAGACTCCCAAAATGTACGGAGGAAGGAGTTCTGGTCTGATGAGACTAACATTGAACCTTTTGGCCATCAAAGAAAATGCTATGTCTGGCACAAACCCAACACATCACATCACCCACCATCCCCACAGTGAAACATGGTGGTGACAGCATCATTCTGTGGTGGTGTTTTTCAGCAGTCGGGACTGGGAAACTGGTCAGAGTTGAGGGAAAGATCGATGGTGCTAAATACAGGGATATTCTTGAGCAAAACCTGTACCACTCTGTGTGTGATTTGTGGCTAGGACGGAGGTTCACTTTCCAGCAGGACAATGACCCCAAACACACTGCTAAAGCAACACTTGAGTGGCTTAAGGGGAAACATGTAAATGTGTTAGAAAGGCCTAGTCAAAGCCCAAACCTCAATCCAATAGAAAATCTGTGGTCAGACTTAAAGATTACTAAATGCAAACCATCCAACTTGAAGGAGCTGGAGCAGTTTTGCAAGGCATAATGGGCAAAAATCCCAGTGGTAAGATGTGGCAAGCTCATAGAGACGTATCCAAAGCGAGTCTCTACAAAGTTAAATGATGCAAATCCTCAAACAATCCATGTTAATTCCAGGTTGTGAGGCAACAAAACAAGAAAAATGCCAAAGCGGTGAATACTTTTGCAAGGCACTGTATTTCTCAGGATCATTGATCCTGATCAAATCTCCAACTTTGTTTTGCAGAAATGCAGCTCCAAACTTGTAAGGAACCTTTACCATGCTTCATTGTTACCTACAGATACTCATTATTGTAATGCTCCTAAATCCTTCCGTAAGCAAACTGCTACAATTTTTTTTTCAAATTTTGACATCATTCCAAAGCACCTGCCTCTTTTTTTTCTGTTCCCCAGTTCCTTTGTTTTTGTGCATAATTGAGTTTCTTGGTATTGTTTTCATGTTAGGGGTATGAATTTTTGGCTAAAGTTCTTCCATGAATACCACTTCTGGTCAGACTTGTCCAGACAGTAGGTGCAGACAAATTGAGCTTTGGGTGTTGTTGGTGCCTTCAAACCGTAACCCTATGGAGGTAGTCTTGATGAAAGCAAGAAATGCCCTTGCTTTAAAAAAATCTAATTTGATGTACCTGTCAAACACTTGGGGATAAATTGATCGTTGGGTATTGTTGATGCGTTCACCCCATAACCTTCTAGAACTAGTCTTGATGAAAGCAAGAATTGGCTTTGCTGTTAAAAACTTAAATTTGAATTTAAATTTGTGCCCCTGTCACACAGCTGTGGGAAAAAATATCTTTGTATGTGTTGGTGCCTTCACACCATAACCTTCCTGAGGTAGTCTTGATGAAAGCAAGAATTTGCCTTGCAGAAAAAGAATTTAATTTTAATTTTATGCCCCTGTCATGCAGTTGAGGAAAAATTGGTCTTTTGGTGTTATTGTGCCTTACCCTGGAACTGTCAGAAACCATGAAATCAGACCAAGACAGAAGTAAAGTTAAATCACACTTGTTTAATAATAAAAGTAAAAAGCACAAACGTAGTTAAAACATAGCCAAAGTTCAGTAACTGAAAATAGTAAGCCAAGCCAGGAGTCAGGAATCAAAGTAGTGGAACAGCAAGCAGGATCTGTAGCCAGAAGGGATGTCAGCAAAGCCAGTCTTTAAACAAGAACGCAGGAGATAGTTTCTTGAGATGTGACCAAGGTGAAGGCAGAGCTCTTATGGACTGGACGGCTTAAGTAGGCAGGACTGACAAGCAGATCATCAACAGCTGGGTAACTGTGGAGAGAGATGGGAGCTGGCAATTAGCCAACAGCTGAGTGGCCAGCACAAAGAAGGAATGGCTGAGCCCAGCCCTGACATTACTCCCTCCTGAATGACCCCTCCCCCTTAGAGGACCACCAGGCTTAAGGGGAAAACATTTATGGAAATGACGGAGGAGGACAGGGGCATGTACATCTGAGGATGAGACCCAAGAACGTTCCTTCGGACCGTACCCTTTCCAATGCACCAGGTACTGTATGCACCCACAGAACCTATGGAGTCAACAATGGACTGTACTTCATACTCCTTATGGTTCTCAACCTGTACAGGGTGAGGACGTGGCACCGAGGTGGTAAAGTGGTTGCAGACCAATGGTTTTAATAAGGAGACATGAAGTACATTTGAAACACGCATATTAGAAGGAAAGTCGAATGTGTAAGCCACTGGGTTAATCCTGCGTAGAATACTGAAAGGCCCAATAAACCAAGGTGCGAACTTCAGCCAGGGAGAACAAAGCTGGAGGTTGTGAGATGACAGCCAAACCCTGTCCCTAACCTGGTAGGAAGGTGCAGGCAGGCGTCTGCGGTCAGCATGGGATCTGTACCTATCATTAGCATGACGCAAAGCATCCTAGACTTGTGCCCAAGTAGAATGAAGACCACAGAGATGATATTCTAACTCAGGAATACTCTGTGGAACAAACGAGTCGGGCAACATGGAAGGTTGGAAACCATAATTCGCCATACACGGGGACAATCAGGAAGCAGAATTCAATGCAATGTTGTGAGCAAACTCTGCCTATGGTAATAGGTCTGACCAGTTGTTATGATGGTTAGAATTATAGCAATGTAGGAATTGCTCCAAGGACGATTGGCTCGTTCTGCAGCCCCATTAGACTGTGGCTGATACGCAGAGGAGAAAGCAATCTGAATTCCCAACTGTGCACAAAAGGCTCACCAGAACTGGGACACAAACTGACTACCCCTGTCAGAGACAATCCCTTTGGGTAGTCCATGTAAGTGAAAGATTTCCTGAGCAAAAATGGAGGCCAGTTCCTTAAAAGTGGGCAACCTATTAAGTGGAATACAATGACACATCTTTGAGAACCGGTCAACCACCATAATGATAACAGTGTTGCCTTGAGAGTTGGGTAACTCCACAATTAAATCCATAGACAGGTGGGTCCGGGGCTTCTATCCAATGGGTATGGGTTGTAGGAGGCCCACTGGAAGGTGTAATGGAGCCTTACTCTGAGCACACAGGCAGCTACAAAGGCAGTTACATCAGCACGTAGACTAGGCCACCAGAATTGTTGGGAAATGGCCCAAATGAGTTGATTCTTTCCAGGGTGGCCAGCTGCCTTGGAATAATGGTAAGTCTGGAGCATGGCAGTATGGAGACTCTCTGAGACAAAGCAGCGGTCACAAGGTTTCTCAGGAGGTGCATGGACCTGAGCATTCTTAGTACCAGGTAAGGCTGAGACAATGTAATTGAAACTTGACAAGAAAAGAGCCCATCGCGCCCTTCTGGGAGAGAATGTGAGATTCTTATGGTCAGTAAGAATGAGAACTGGCACAGCGATGCCTTTCGAGGAGATGTCTCCATTCTTTCAGGGCTAAAATGATTGCAAGTATTGGCTTTTCTGTAAAAAATTTCATTTTATGCCCCTGTCACATGATTCTAATAGCACGTAATCAGCGAGATTGGCATCAGGTGCTTCATACCTGCTGCTAATCCAGGATTGATTAATTTTTACAAATGTCAGCGGGTCAACAGGGTCTGTGGACAGACAAGTTCTTTCAACTGTCACAAAACCTCTGTCAGACCTGAATGCCTGTTCAGAAAGTACACAGGAGGCAGGGCAACTCAATTGCATAGTGGGCAAGTTATGGCCAGTGGTCTACTCTACTGTAAAGCTCTTCATGTCTGTTGTCGCACCTAGATGATCTGCCACCACTTGATGCAGATGCAGTCAATGGGATGTTGAAGCTGACAGCCCTGAGCACTGAGGACTAAAGAAAATTTAAATGTATCACTGAGGCAGCCCCCTTCTCCACTGATCCTCCTTTGACCAACAGAAGCCTCAAAAGTAACTTTTCCATGAGACTGTAACCTACCAGAGTCTGAAAAGGAATTACATAAACTCCTCTTTAACCACTTCATGCAAAACAGTGTACCCATCTGTACTTTGACTTTAAATACCAGGCTAACTGTTGCCATAACCTCGGTAGTTTTGGGAACGATGTGCATTTATCTTTGAGGTAAGAGTGGTCTCCGCTGCAAATTCACCACAAAATCACTGTTATTGGTGGCGGGAGAGGTGCCCAACCCTCTCCTGTCGCACTCCATGTGTCTCTGCTGCTTACTTGACCCGCCGGCAGAGGTGGGGATGATTGTGTCCTCTCCCGTGGATGCCTGGCTGCTGACTGATGGGAAGATGGCCCCTGCTTGGCTCTATGGCATGGGAGGGTGGAAATGCTCTTAAAGGAGAATTTTTTTCAATTGTTTTTGAAAAAAATGTAATTACATTTTAGTGTAAATATGAAATCTGAGGTCTTTTTGACCCCAGATCTCATATTTAAGAGGTCATGTCATGCTTTTTTCTATTACAAGAGATGTTTACATTCTCTAAGGTGTTAGAAAAAAATACATAATGTTTGGGGGTTCTAAGTAATTTTCTAGCAAAAAAAAAAACAGATTTTAACATGTAGACAACAAGTGTAAAAAAGAGGCTTGGTCCTTAAGTGGTTAACCACTTCCCACCCAGCCAATGCACATATACGGCCGGGTGGGAGCCGTCTACTTCTGATAGGATGTTCAGGAACGTCCATCATCAAAATAGAAAAAATAAAATATTGTTTTTTTTTCCAAATTTCCGCTTTTTTGCGCTTATATCGCAAAAAATAAAAAACTGAGTCGTGAATAAATACCACCAAAATAAAGCTCTATTTGTGCGAACAAAATGATAAAAATTTAATTTGGGTACAGTGTAGCATGACCGCGCAATTGTCACTGAAAGCGCGAGAGCGATGAAAGCTGAAAATTGGGCTGGGAAGGAAGGGGGCGAAAGTGCCCTGTATTGAAGTGGTTAAGGTGTCCCGAAGATATTTCATCCTCTGCTCCCCCTGTGAGGACAGGATGAGTTCCAAGACTTTCTCCTTGTATTGATAATCAAAGAGAGCTGCCAATCAATATAGATCCTTATCCTTGATGCCACAAATCCTCGGGTCCTTTTGCAGGCTTTGAAGAGTAAGGGAGGCCATGCACTGCAAGCTTGTGGAGGCATGAGAAGAGTCCTCTGGGTCACTGAGGATTACAGTACCTGGAACTGCTTCCTCCTAGCCATATAATACTCTCAAGGTTTCTGGGTACTAAAAACCATCTCTTAAGGTTTTGCATATGTCTTCCTTTGCTTCAATGTCTCCAAAACTGTTATAATCCTCCTCCCCCTTTTTCTCCTCCCTCTCCTCTTGTGTGTTCTATGGCATCACAAGAATGGTTTCTGCATAAAGCATGCCTTGATAGGAAAGGAAGTCCTCTTCTTCCTCCCGCTGCTCTGCCTCTAGTGCCCTTTCCATAATGCCAAACAGAGTATGCTCTAGCAGAAACTCAATGGTGATTGTGTTACTTATGCATGCATTGACACAGTTCACCAACCTTGTCACCTCCTCAAATGGAGACAGTGCAGTGCATGTATCCTTTATCAGAAGCCATTGATGTGAGAGAAAAAAAGCTGAAGTGCTCTGAGCATGTCCTTGGGCCATACACAGGTACTCGCTGGTGGCCCTCTGCTGCATGTGCAGCTGCTGCAGCATTACCAAAGTTGAGTTCCACCTGGTGGGCATGTGTCAGGGAATTAGTAGACCAGACTGTGTGGACTGCACTGAGGAAACCAGAAACACATGTAAGTGAATAATAATGGTGTTTATTTACATAGGTGACAAGTAAGTGAATATAACAGTGCAAAACCAACCCAAACCCACAAACAACAATGGTATATACAAATAATGGGATATACTGAAATCGTAAAAAAAAAAGCCAGGCCGAGGTCATACAATGGGGGGTCAGCAGATGGGTAAGGATGCAGAGCAGGGATCCATTGCAAACAGGAGGGATGGGTCCAGGATGGAATCGGAATAGATCAGGTCGGGTCAGATGCAGGCTCAGGTTCAGGATAGCAGGCTCAAGGTCAGGGCCCATAGAGAGAGATACCAAAGCAAGCATGTGTGGGCTTGCCGGGTATTTATAAGACTGCAGTAATTGTCCTCAAGTAACACCTGAGCGCAGGAAGTGCTGCCTGCTCTCTACTGCCAGGATCCATCCGCTAGTGGATGCCAGTACTGCGACTCAATGATGACACAACACCAGCAGGGAAAGTCTTTCCTGACAGTTACAAACTGCCAGGAGACACGTGCTGATGGACCTCAGCACTGCATGCCAAATGATGGATCTTACCAGCGGATGGACCCTTTCCTGACAGTACCCCTCCTCAAAGGAGCGGCCTCCGGATGATCCAATTGGCTGAAATTGTCCATAGTCTATGGCATCAAACAGAACACTGGATGGGGGTATGTTAGGCTGGGCAACAGGCTCTTCAGGCAGGGCATCAGGGCAGACAGCGGACTCCAGGTCATCGAGCTTGGAAGCAGGCATGGGTACTTCAAGCTGGGCAGCAGGCTCCAGGACCTTAGGCCGAACAGCAAGTACCATAAGGGCAGGCTGGATCACAGGCACTGGCTCAGCAAGCTGGGTAAAGGGTCCCCGGCCCAGCGGGCTGGGTGACGGACCCCGGTTCAGCAAGCTGGACACCAGGCACTGGTCCAGCAAGCCAAATATCGGGCACTGGCTTAACAGGCCGAGTGACAGACTCTGGTTTAGAAGACTGTGTAGAGGGCCCCGGCTCCGCAGACTGGGTAGCGGGCACTGACTCTGCAGACTGGGTAACGGGCACCGGCTCTGCAGACTGGGTAACGGGCACCGGCTCCGCAGGCTAGGTAATGGGCACCGGCTCCGCAGGCTGGGTAACGGGCACCGAAACTTTAGGCTGAGACATGGGCACCAAAACTTTAGGCTGAGATACGGGCACCGAAACTTCAGGCTGGAACACAGGCACCGAAACTTTAGGCTGAGACACGGGCACTGAAACTTTAGGCTGAGACACGGGGACTTCAGACTGGAACACCAATATCAAAACATCAGGCTGGAAAGCTGGCACATCAGACTGAGAAGCAGAGACATCAAACTGGAAGGCTGGCACATCAGACTGGGAAGCTGGCACATCAGACTGGGAAGCAGAGACATCAGGCTGGGAAGCAGAGACATCAAACTGGGAAGCTGGCACATCAGACTAGGAAGCTGGCACATCAAACTGGGAAGCAGAGACATCAAACTGGAAGGCTGGCACATCAGGCTGGGAAGCTGGCATATCAGACTGGGAAGCAGAGACATCAAACCGGAAGGCTGGCACATCAGGCTGGGGATCTGGCACATCAGACTGGGAAGCAGAGACATCAAACTGGAAGACTGGCACATCAGACTGGGAAGCTGGCACATCAGACTGGGAAGCAGATACATCAAACTGGAAGGCTAGCACATCAGACTGGGAAACTGGCACATCAGACTGGGAAGCTGGCACATCAGACTGGGAAGCAGAGACATCAGGGGATGTCAGGCTGGGTTACAGGAACTGGGACGTCAGGCTGGGTTGCAGGAACTGGGTTGGTTGGTGTGGAGGCAGGTTGGGTTACTGGCAGGATTGTTTGGGTCGGAAATAAATGTTGTTTCTTTTTTGGCGTAGCCACTGCAGCTTTGTGCGTAGGTGCAGGGCTGTAAGAAAAGAAAGTTTCTGGGCAAAAGGAAGACCAAGGAAAAGTGGCTGGAGGAGGGTTTTGTGGGATTGTTACAGGTGGAGGAGAAGAGGCAGGTGGATTGAAGACAGGATAGGTACTACACTTGGCGACTGGGTAATAGTATTTGGTAGGAAGTGGAGTAAACTGGGCTGTAGCTGAGGTTGCCATAGGCAATGGGGAGATAGATACCTGGGAAGGCAGGTGATCAATGACAGGGCTGGAATGTTGTGGCTTAGCTAAATGCAGGAGATCTAACCATGCCTGTAGCACAGGTTGAACAAACGCTGATTCACACACAGCCTGACTAACCAGAGATTGCACTAAATGGATGCAATCAGACAACACCTGCTGTGAACAAGAGGAATAATGTTCCATGAAATAAACTCGGTCATCCTCTAACAACCATCCTAGAGATTCCACTTGGCCAAAATTGAAGGGGGGGAGAAAAATCATCACTTCCTTCGGGAAAACATGACAGGGCTGGCTTTTTTCACATAATTGGATTAAGGGCTGAACATCCTCAAATGACATGTAGCCCTGATCCACCAGGGAATGAGCTGATCGGATGGTTTCCATCAGCTGGTCACTAGTCCACCCTTTTAAAATCTGGCGATCTGGCCAGCAGAGAATAATAAGTGATTTCATTGAAATCCATATTGGCAGACTAACAAGCCAGGATGGTTCCTCAATGCAGCCACATCTGGTCAGAGATGGCCTTGATATACTGTCAGGGAATTAGTAGACCAGACTGTGTGGACTGCACAGAGAAAACCAGAAACACATGTAAGTGAATAATAATGGTGTTTATTTACATAGGTGACAAGTAAGTGAATATAACAGTGCACAACCAACCCAAACCCACAAACAACAATGGTATATACAAATAATGGGAAATACCGGAATCGTAACAAAAGCCAGGCCGAGGTTATGCAATGGGGGTCAGCAGATGGGTAAGGATGGGGAATCAACGGGACAAGGCAAGGATGGATGGATGGGCTGCAGAGCAGGGATACAAGGCAAACAGGAGGGACGGGTCCAGGATGGAATCAGAATAGATCCGGTCAGGTCAGATGCAGGGTCAGGATAGCAGGCTCAAGGTCAGGGCCCAGGGAGAGAGATACCAAGGCAAGCATGTTTGGGCTTGCCGGGTATTTATAAGACTGCAGTAATTGTCCTCAAGAAAAACTTGAGCGCAGAAGCCTCAAAAGTAACTTTTCCATGAGACTGTAACCTACCAGAGTCTGAAAAGGAATTACATAAACTCCTCTTTAACCACTTCATGCAAAACAGTGTACCCATCTGTACTTTGACTTTAAATACCAGGCTAACTGTTGCCATAACCTCGGTAGTTTTGGGAACGATGTGCATTTATCTTTGAGGTAAGAGTGGTCTCCGCTGCAAATTCACCACAAAATCACTGTTATTGGTGGCGGGAGAGGTGCCCAACCCTCTCCTGTCGCACTCCATGTGTCTCTGCTGCTTACTTGACCCGCCGGCAGAGGTGGGGATGATTGTGTCCTCTCCCGTGGATGCCTGGCTGCTGACTGATGGGAAGATGGCCCCTGTTTGGCTCTATGGCATGGGAGGGTGGAAATGCTCTTAAAGGAGAATTTTTTTCAATTGTTTTTGAAAAAAATGTAATTACATTTTAGTGTAAATATGAAATCTGAGGTCTTTTTGACCCCAGATCTCATATTTAAGAGGTCATGTCATGCTTTTTTCTATTACAAGAGATGTTTACATTCTCTAAGGTGTTAGAAAAAAATACATAATGTTTGGGGGTTCTAAGTAATTTTCTAGCAAAAAAAAAAACAGATTTTAACATGTAGACAACAAGTGTAAAAAAGAGGCTTGGTCCTTAAGTGGTTAACCACTTCCCACCCAGCCAATGCACATATACGGCCGGGTGGGAGCCGTCTACTTCTGATAGGATGTTCAGGAACGTCCATCATCAAAATAGAAAAAATAAAATATTGTTTTTTTTTCCAAATTTCCGCTTTTTTGCGCTTATATCGCAAAAAATAAAAAACTGAGTCGTGAATAAATACCACCAAAATAAAGCTCTATTTGTGCGAACAAAATGATAAAAATTTAATTTGGGTACAGTGTAGCATGACCGCGCAATTGTCACTGAAAGTGCGAGAGCGATGAAAGCTGAAAATTGGGCTGGGAAGGAAGGGGGCGAAAGTGCCCTGTATTGAAGTGGTTAAGGTGTCCCGAAGATATTTCATCCTCTGCTCCCCCTGTGAGGACAGGATGAGTTCCAAGACTTTCTCCTTGTATTGATAATCAAAGAGAGCTGCCAATCAATATAGATCCTTATCCTTGATGCCACAAATCCTCGGGTCCTTTTGCAGGCTTTGAAGAGTAAGGGAGGCCATGCACTGCAAGCTTGTGGAGGCATGAGAAGAGTCCTCTGGGTCACTGAGGATTACAGTACCTGGAACTGCTTCCTCCTAGCCATATAATACTCTCAAGGTTTCTGGGTACTAAAAACCATCTCTTAAGGTTTTGCATATGTCTTCCTTTGCTTCAATGTCTCCAAAACTGTTATAATCCTCCTCCCCCTTTTTCTCCTCCCTCTCCTCTTGTGTGTTCTATGGCATCACAAGAATGGTTTCTGCATAAAGCATGCCTTGATAGGAAAGGAAGTCCTCTTCTTCCTCCCGCTGCTCTGCCTCTAGTGCCCTTTCCATAATGCCAAACAGAGTATGCTCTAGCAGAAACTCAATGGTGATTGTGTTACTTATGCATGCATTGACACAGTTCACCAACCTTGTCACCTCCTCAAATGGAGACAGTGCAGTGCATGTATCCTTTATCAGAAGCCATTGATGTGAGAGAAAAAAAGCTGAAGTGCTCTGAGCATGTCCTTGGGCCATACACAGGTACTCGCTGGTGGCCCTCTGCTGCATGTGCAGCTGCTGCAGCATTACCAAAGTTGAGTTCCACCTGGTGGGCATGTGTCAGGGAATTAGTAGACCAGACTGTGTGGACTGCACTGAGGAAACCAGAAACACATGTAAGTGAATAATAATGGTGTTTATTTACATAGGTGACAAGTAAGTGAATATAACAGTGCAAAACCAACCCAAACCCACAAACAACAATGGTATATACAAATAATGGGATATACTGAAATCGTAAAAAAAAAAGCCAGGCCGAGGTCATACAATGGGGGGTCAGCAGATGGGTAAGGATGCAGAGCAGGGATCCATTGCAAACAGGAGGGATGGGTCCAGGATGGAATCGGAATAGATCAGGTCGGGTCAGATGCAGGCTCAGGTTCAGGATAGCAGGCTCAAGGTCAGGGCCCATAGAGAGAGATACCAAAGCAAGCATGTGTGGGCTTGCCGGGTATTTATAAGACTGCAGTAATTGTCCTCAAGTAACACCTGAGCGCAGGAAGTGCTGCCTGCTCTCTACTGCCAGGATCCATCCGCTAGTGGATGCCAGTACTGCGACTCAATGATGACACAACACCAGCAGGGAAAGTCTTTCCTGACAGTTACAAACTGCCAGGAGACACGTGCTGATGGACCTCAGCACTGCATGCCAAATGATGGATCTTACCAGCGGATGGACCCTTTCCTGACAGTACCCCTCCTCAAAGGAGCGGCCTCCGGATGATCCAATTGGCTGAAATTGTCCATAGTCTATGGCATCAAACAGAACACTGGATGGGGGTATGTTAGGCTGGGCAACAGGCTCTTCAGGCAGGGCATCAGGGCAGACAGCGGACTCCAGGTCATCGAGCTTGGAAGCAGGCATGGGTACTTCAAGCTGGGCAGCAGGCTCCAGGACCTTAGGCCGAACAGCAAGTACCATAAGGGCAGGCTGGATCACAGGCACTGGCTCAGCAAGCTGGGTAAAGGGTCCCCGGCCCAGCGGGCTGGGTGACGGACCCCGGTTCAGCAAGCTGGACACCAGGCACTGGTCCAGCAAGCCAAATATCGGGCACTGGCTTAACAGGCCGAGTGACAGACTCTGGTTTAGAAGACTGTGTAGAGGGCCCCGGCTCCGCAGACTGGGTAGCGGGCACTGACTCTGCAGACTGGGTAACGGGCACCGACTCTGCAGACTGGGTAACGGGCACCGGATCCGCAGGCTACGTAATGGGCACCGGCTCCGCAGGCTGGGTAACGGGCACCGAAACTTTAGGCTGAGACATGGGCACCAAAACTTTAGGCTGAGATACGGGCACCGAAACTTCAGGCTGGAACACAGGCACCGAAACTTTAGGCTGAGACACGGGCACTGAAACTTTAGGCTGAGACACGGGGACTTCAGACTGGAACACCAATATCAAAACATCAGGCTGGAAAGCTGGCACATCAGACTGAGAAGCAGAGACATCAAACTGGAAGGCTGGCACATCAGACTGGGAAGCTGGCACATCAGACTGGGAAGCAGAGACATCAGGCTGGGAAGCAGAGACATCAAACTGGGAAGCTGGCACATCAGACTAGGAAGCTGGCACATCAAACTGGGAAGCAGAGACATCAAACTGGAAGGCTGGCACATCAGGCTGGGAAGCTGGCATATCAGACTGGGAAGCAGAGACATCAAACCGGAAGGCTGGCACATCAGGCTGGGGATCTGGCACATCAGACTGGGAAGCAGAGACATCAAACTGGAAGACTGGCACATCAGACTGGGAAGCTGGCACATCAGACTGGGAAGCAGATACATCAAACTGGAAGGCTAGCACATCAGACTGGGAAACTGGCACATCAGACTGGGAAGCTGGCACATCAGACTGGGAAGCAGAGACATCAGGGGATGTCAGGCTGGGTTACAGGAACTGGGACGTCAGGCTGGGTTGCAGGAACTGGGTTGGTTGGTGTGGAGGCAGGTTGGGTTACTGGCAGGATTGTTTGGGTCGGAAATAAATGTTGTTTCTTTTTTGGCGTAGCCACTGCAGCTTTGTGCGTAGGTGCAGGGCTGTAAGAAAAGAAAGTTTCTGGGCAAAAGGAAGACCAAGAAAAAGTGGCTGGAGGAGGGTTTTGTGGGATTGTTACAGGTGGAGGAGAAGAGGCAGGTGGATTGAAGACAGGATAGGTACTACACTTGGCGACTGGGTAATAGTATTTGGTAGGAAGTGGAGTAAACTGGGCTGTAGCTGAGGTTGCCATAGGCAATGGGGAGATAGATACCTGGGAAGGCAGGTGATCAATGACAGGGCTGGAATGTTGTGGCTTAGCTAAATGCAGGAGATCTAACCATGCCTGTAGCACAGGTTGAACAAACGCTGATTCACACACAGCCTGACTAACCAGAGATTGCACTAAATGGATGCAATCAGACAACACCTGCTGTGAACAAGAGGAATAATGTTCCATGAAATAAACTCGGTCATCCTCTAACAACCATCCTAGAGATTCCACTTGGCCAAAATTGAAGGGGGGGAGAAAAATCATCACTTCCTTCGGGAAAACATGACAGGGCTGGCTTTTTTCACATAATTGGATTAAGGGCTGAACATCCTCAAATGACATGTAGCCCTGATCCACCAGGGAATGAGCTGATCGGATGGTTTCCATCAGCTGGTCACTAGTCCACCCTTTTAAAATCTGGCGATCTGGCCAGCAGAGAATAATAAGTGATTTCATTGAAATCCATATTGGCAGACTAACAAGCCAGGATGGTTCCTCAATGCAGCCACATCTGGTCAGAGATGGCCTTGATATACTGTCAGGGAATTAGTAGACCAGACTGTGTGGACTGCACAGAGAAAACCAGAAACACATGTAAGTGAATAATAATGGTGTTTATTTACATAGGTGACAAGTAAGTGAATATAACAGTGCACAACCAACCCAAACCCACAAACAACAATGGTATATACAAATAATGGGAAATACCGGAATCGTAACAAAAGCCAGGCCGAGGTTATGCAATGGGGGTCAGCAGATGGGTAAGGATGGGGAATCAACGGGACAAGGCAAGGATGGATGGATGGGCTGCAGAGCAGGGATCCAAGGCAAACAGGAGGGACGGGTCCAGGATGGAATCAGAATAGATCCGGTCAGGTCAGATGCAGGGTCAGGATAGCAGGCTCAAGGTCAGGGCCCAGGGAGAGAGATACCAAGGCAAGCATGTTTGGGCTTGCCGGGTATTTATAAGACTGCAGTAATTGTCCTCAAGAAAAACTTGAGCGCAGGAAGTGTTGCCTGCTCCCTACTGCCAGGATCCATCCACTGGTGGACGGCAGTACTGCGGCCCAATGATGACACAACACCAGCAGGGAAAGTCTCTCCTGACAGTTACAAACTGCCAGGAGACACCTGCTGATGGACCTCAGCACTGCATGCCAAATGATGGATCTTACCAGCAGATGGACCCTTTCCTGACAGCATGTCACAAATCAGACAGTTTATGTGCAGGTGGAATTCCCGCTGAATTTCAGCCAACTGAACACTGGCTGTGTATGACCACCTGATATGGCTACAGACTCTTCTGGCCTGGTTTAGAAGAGCTTGCAAACCTGGGTACCTGTTTAAGAAATGCTGCAAACGCCAAATTCCCTGGCACATGTGTCAACTTTCCCTGTCATAGGGCAAACAGAAGGTTAGTGCCATTATCATACCCCACCACTCCTAGCTCAAGCTTCTGGGCCTGCCCCTGCAGATCTGAAATAATCTCTGCTCCGGTGTTGCTTTTGTGCCTTAGACAGGCCAGCTGAAGCACTGCATGGCATCTTTTAGTCTGACTCATTAAATGCCCCCTCGAAAACTTAGGGGATACTGGTGGTTCATAGGGCAATGCAGCAGTGGAGGGCAAGGAGAAGGAGGAGGAGGGCTTGGAGCTGACATATATTGCATCATCACCACCAGCTGTATAGAGATGTGGTGGCAAAACAAGCTCCAGCACTGAGCACTATCCTGAATCCTTCCTAGTTGCAAGCTAATTTTCCCAGTGTGCTGTAAACAAATATATATCAGCCATGACCGTGCTTGCTGGACCATGAGTCAGCAGTAACCCAGATAGCAAGGATAACTTGCCATACATTTGTGGAAGTGTTGAATTGTAAGTCTGTTAACTTGCTGCACATTTTCACTGGCAAGTTATACATTTGCAGAGCCCTTGAAGCACACGTTCTAGTTTACACTTTTCCAATTTGTTGCACATTTGTGTGGCAGGTCTCTAGCAAGAGCATGTTGCAATGGTGAGTCTACAAGTAATGTCCAGTTCATGAACGAATCGTTCTTTTGAATCGATTCTTTTCAGTGAACTGGATGAATCGATTCATCTGAGTGAACTGATTTGTTTGAAACAGTTCACTATGGACTCAGTACATAGCAGAGCAGGCCTGGTAATATGATCCTAGAGTGTGAGAGCTCCGCCCCTCCCTGCAACCAATCAGCTGGTTCAAAGCACAGTGACACTCAGGAACTGCATACAAACTTAAAACAAGAGTCAGGAGTTCACAGTACACCGAGTTAAAGAATCATACAAGTTACCGAGTTAAATAATCATACAATTTACCGAGTTAAAGAATCATACAAGTTACTGAGTTAAAGAATCATATCAGCTTTTAGAACACAGTACACTGAAAGAACCACAAGTCACCACCAGTAAAACAATACATTAAACCAATGAGGTAGCAGCAGTGATAAGGTGGTACGGACAGCCTAAGGCCCTTTCACACTCGTGCGACTTGTCCTGCGACTTGAGACTGCAAAGTCACATGACAAGTCACACCCCATGATTTCCAACGAGTTCAGTTCATATCTGTGTGACTTCAAAGTAGTTTTTGTACTACTTTTGTCTGACTTTGATGCGACTTGTGGCAGAGCCATCAAGATTACACAAATATTGCTTCAAGTCGTGGCAAAAATCATGGTAAAAGCACTTGACTTTCAAGTCGCACAAGTGTGAAAATAGCCTTAACGATTGAATTTTACTACCAGGGGTACTTCGCCCATGGTAGTGGTAGTAAAATCTGATCATCATTCCTGCACATGCGCTGTAAAGTCTACGGGCAAATCTGATGGCTAGCAATGTTAACTGTGAAGTTGGCCCATCAGAATGCAGTTCACATGCACAAAAACCCACTTTTCATTTAGGCTCCATTTCCACTTGTGCAACTTGTCCTGCGACTTTGTACTCTATGATTTCCAATGAGTATTATTCGTATCTGTGCAACTTCAAAGTTGTCCCTGCACTACTTTGGTCCCACTTTGATGCAACTTGAGATCCATAGACCTCCAGAATACACAGGCATTGCTTTAAAGTCGCATCAAAATTGTGGCAGAATTGTGCAACTTTCAGGCTACGTTGGCCTGAAAAGCCTGAAAGTTGCACGATTCTGCTGCGACTTGAAGCAATGCCTGTGTATTCTGGAGGTTTATGGAGCTCAAGTCACATTAAAATGGGACCAAAGTAGTGCAGGCACTACTTTGAAGTCGCTGTGACTTGAAGTCGCACAGATATGAATGGTACTCATTGGAAATTGGGTACTTCTTGTCATGCAACTTTGCAGTCCCAAGTTGCAGGACAAGTTGCACAAGTGGAAACAGAGCCTAAATGAAAAGTGGGGTTTGTGTGCATGTGAACTTCATTTTGGGGCAACTTCACAGTTAACATTGCTTACCATCAAATTTGCAGAAACCTAGGCTCAGGGCCAGTTCACACTGCTGCATAGTGCAAAATCGCGTGCGATTTGCACTGCAGTGCAAATCACAGGCGATGTTCGTGCAATGCGATTTCAGCCATACAGATAGTATGGCTGAAATCGTATCTTATTCGGACTAAACTCGCACAGGAACCTTTTTTTGGTCCGCACTAGAATCGGATCACATGGCACCCATGTGATCCGATTCATGTCCAAACTGACACTTTGCAGTGCGACATGCGAGCTGAAATGGGGGTGTCATTAACATTGTATGACACTCCCCAGCAGATTGCATATGTCGTTGTGAACTGTTGTGCGAGTCTGGTTCCCGCATCGCACAAGTGTGAACCCAGCCTAACACAGCTGTTTGCGTATCACCAAAATTCATGACACTGAGCTAATCTGACAACAATAGACTTGTGCTCTGCGCCGATTAACTAAATCAAAGTAAACGTCCCCAGGACCTGCCAGCTGACAACCTTCTGTGTGAATCACTCTTCTGATTCTAATCATTTAATTGAGTCGGTTGAATCAGAGCTTCGGTTCACTTGCTTGTCAGTAGACTCAGCAAGTGAACCAAAGAACCGAAGAATCGATTCATTGAATCGGTTCATTTCAGTGAGCAGTTCGAAATGAACCGATTCACTTTAAAGATCCGAACTTCCCATCACTAGAGTCTACAGTAAGAGCTCTGCAAGTCTACAGCATAAAAATTCAGCCACAGTGACCCCTGTGGTGGCATGATTATTGCACAACATAATTGAAACAGAACTTGCAGCAGACTTGCAGAATGTTTGCAAAGAAAGTTGATCTGGAGTCATGCAATGCAGACTTGCTGCAATTGTGTAACAAACTTGTGAAGCCTGGCAAATCTAGCAATAGCCTAGCAAGTGATTTTCAAACTTAAAACACAATTGCTTGCTATCTGGGAAGATGGACACCATGGCTGTCTGCTTTGCCCAATGATGCCAAAACATTGCCTTCCATGTGATGGTACAGCCCATTACATGATTAGAAATAATGACTGAGAACCTGACATTGTGGTACAGCCCATTCTGCAAATTCACAGAAGTGGGCAGAATCCACGAGATGAAAAGGCAGTAGTCGTAAAGCCAGCAGTTTTGACAAGCTCAAATTTAGATGCTAGGTATGTGGGTAAGTGTATTTTTTTAAGCTGCAACAGCTGAAGCAGACAAAATTGCCTGCTATACTCTACAGCTGGTGGTGTGCTACTGGTTGATGTGCTGCAAGGACCTATGACAAATTTTGCTATACCATCATCCCTTTCAGTGGAGGCTGCTGAGAGGTCATGAGATATAGCAGGGTTAGATATGAGAGCTGAGGAGTGAGGAGGAGAAGAATTGTGTCCCTTGTGAGTGGCTTTCAGGTGGGAATTTAAAGTGGTGGGAATTTAAAGTGGTTCTTACCACAAAAATGTATTTCATTGCCAGCTCCTCTATTATACTAATGCATAACATGCAGGGTAAATGTTTTATTAAAATTAAGCTTTTGATTATCTTTTTACAGCAATCTTCATGCCGGACTGGTAACTCCCGGCTGGTCTCCTACTCCAATCCAGGACTACTGCGGGAGGGCCTGAGATCTCCCTCTGACGTCAGCCAGGGAGGTCATGTGGCCACTCACCCCCTCCCACAGTAGCCCGGGATTGAAGTAGGAGACCAGCTGGGAGTCACGTGACCAGCCTGAAGATAGCTATAAAAATATATTTGCAAGCTTTGTTTTTATTAATACATTTACCCTGTGTGTTATGCTTTGTTATAATAGAGAGGTTAGCAGTGACAATTTGTAATCTTTTATTTTTTTAAAAACAGCGGTGACAGAGACACAGACACACAGAGCTGACAGGCAGGGAGGGAGGGGGTGATGGGGACAGAGGAGAGCTGCGGATGACGAAGGCATGCAAGCTGACCACAGTAGTCATGGTTATCATGGTCAGCTCACAGAGGTAGAAACAGAAAGTGGCAGGATCAGCCAGTTTTTTTAAAGTTCAGAGAGGGGCAGATTAGACAGCACAAGCACCGTGCTGTTTAATCTGCTATAAAAGAACAGTATATATTTTTTTAGGGTAACAAACACTTTAAAAGCCTTGTAAAGCATGTGATGCCCAAATGGTTGGTGTTTTTGTGATTCTTGATCTTCGTGTAGCAGGGATTGCAAAAAGCAACAGTGCAATTGGCTGCACATGTGCTAAAATTGGCCCACACAGCTGAGCTCTGGGAAGTGGGCCTGGTAGATTACAGCTCCACAATCTTATATAATAGTGTGGCTACTCTTTACTCTTCCATGATGGCTGCCTCTGGAGGTTTTCCTGCCTCGTTGAGGTTGTTTCTCCCCCTTACTTTCCTTCCCTGCTCTATCTGGCATCCAAATTGTGTCAGTGACCTCATCATCATCATCCCCTTCCTGCTCATCATCACTGGAGCCAACTTGGTAATACTCTGCAACTGGGGAACATGCCAATTTGTTGTTTATCAGTGTTCTCCCCTCTCTGTACACTCATGCTAGTCCCTTCCTCTAACTCAGAACCAACATCAGAATCAAGTAATGTCTGTGCATCCCCAAGACGCAAGTGGCTGACATTGTGTTGAAATAATTCAGCTGACTACTCCATGCATTATGCTATGGCTATGGCAGGAGTAGCTGTGGACAAGAGGGCAGAATAAGCCACTCTGGCAGCTGCAGTGGACTGGACTCTAGTGCCAGCTTGGGTCATAGAGGATGAGGAGGATGAGGATGGTTTAGTAAGCCAGTCCACCACCTCCTCTACATGCTATGGCTGGATAGCACTGGCAACATCACTAAATAGAGAGAAAGGTGCCCTGCCTAAAGCCGGACCATGTCCACCTTTGCCTGGGGACACAGGTGCTACTGGCCCCTCAGTGTTGCCACATCATTCCTTTAATCCAGGACACACAGTAATTACACAGGTTCTATGGCTGATTAAGTTGGTAATTAAACTCACTTGCTGCCTTATCTGCATTAAAGCAGCCTCGGAACCTGTATATTTCATATGTGTCCTGGATTAAAGGGATGATGTGTCAATCCTACACCTCATAATGGCAGGGGAATGTCTGCCTCTCCTTGTTGGCCTCCCAGACATGATGGTGGGGCTTATTACTCAAATTTCATAGATCCTGGGAAATGTTTATTTACTAAAAAGTGGTGTTCGGTGCGCTTTAAATTGAGGACTGACGCTGACAAAAATGTAAAAACTATAAAAGTTAATAAAAAAAATAAAAAAGAGGGAACACCACATCACAGTCAAAACTGCTGCTGACAATTAAAAAAAAAAGGAGGCAGGCAGGGGACAAAAAAAAAAAAAGACACAAAAAAAACAAAAAAAAAAACAGGCCGCAACCAAAAAAAAAAAAAAAGAGCACTGTGTACAGCACTAAATGTTATGTGATGCTGTTTAAAACACTGCACTACACTAACACACTACACTGACACATATTCTCACATACTATACTAACACTAAACTAACACTCTATACTCAAGAGTCACAATAAGTGAACGCACTAACTGCTAGTAGCAAAACGAGCGCTGCTCTATCTATCTACAGTTCTCCACTCCAACATACTTCAAGAGCTGGCACACCTTTTATAGTGTGGGGTGGGACAATGAGCACTGAGCTGTGATTGGAGAAAATAATTATCACTTTGTCCAATCAGCGCTCTGACAGTGCTAATTGGGGAAGCCTTGCACCTGACTAGCGGTCAGGTGCAAGGCTTCATCCAATTAGGGCCCTAGAATGCACTGAGTAACGTGCAGTGCATTGTGAGGTGCTCAGTGGGTGAACATCCCGCAGAGCTACCCACAAATTCGGAAGTTCGCTGATTGGGTGAACAGGTGAAGTTCTGGTCGAACTTAAGCTTGGCTCAAACTGTTTGCCCATCTCTACTAATACTATCTCTACTAATACTAGTTATACAAAGCAATAAGAAACAAAGAAAAAAAAAACACAACACAAAAAGACGTAATTTTATGCAAGATATCCAAAATTATAAGAAGCTTAAAGAAAAATATTAAATGTGTCCATATAATAATTGTTGCCTTTATAAACCATTTTTTCAAGAGACTACCAGATATTCCCAAGCATATATGGTACATAGATCAAGAAAGATTGTATTATATCTTAAACACGTTAGTTTATTGGATTGATGAGGTTTGTTACCTAGTGTCTCTCTTATAAAATAAGGTCACATGGGTTACATTTTAAGTGTTCCTGGTTTAATTGCAGACCATTTTGCATGTAATTGAAACTGCTCTGCTCTCCACATTTGACCCAGATAATGACACCCTGGCAGTATTCAATTGTATGTGTCACTCTATAATTATCTTCAAGAAGGGACAGGTTTAAGCATTTTATGTATTTGTATTATGAGTTTAGAACATGATTGTAACTCACAATGGAAAGCTTAGGCAGCTAGCAATCTTTAAATTCTCTATTCAAAGCACTTTGTGCTTTAGAGAGTTTGGCTTTCCCTTAATAGAACAGCAAGAGTGGGCACCAGTTGTCATGGAAAATATGTTAATGTAGGTTGCCAGGTCTCACAGGTCTGAGATGTCTCAGATTTCTTATGTAAAACCAATAATCTCACAGAAAAAGTACTTTTTGGATGAGATAAAAATGCATTTATACCATGAATAAAGTTTTTGGGGTTTTGCTAATATAGTTATGATTTACGATGAAGTCAAACACTCATTCTTATTTAATATATTGAAGCAGTTTAAAGCTGAACTCCAAGTTTGTTTTTTGTTTTTTATGGTATGGTTATGTTGGTTCAGCTTGGACCAACATATTCCATAACTGTGGGATTCTGCTGGAAGTGGAAATAATCACTGTAGTAGTCTGTGCTGCTTAGTGATGGACGAACTTCCGACGGGACGTTTCGCGAAAGCGAAATGCGAACGGACCCAAACGTTCGCGAAACCGAACGTTCGCCGCGGGCCCCATTGACTTCAATGGGAGGCGAACTTTGCAAACCTTCATGTCGAATTTGCGGCCACGTGGTAATTATTAGGGGGTAAAACGTAGTCCCACCATCTGGACAATGACATAATACATGTATGAGGTGAATTTGGGATCGATAACTACAAGCATTTTTATTTTATTTGGGAAATTGTTCTAACAATTCAGGACTATGGAGCTAATGAAGGCAATGGAGGAGAGGGAAGGTCAGGGACCAGGGTAGGCAAAGAAGAGGGTGCAGGAGATGATCACCAGCAGCGTGACATACCGGAATGACACATGCACCGTGATAGAGGCATCTGACAGCAGCACCGTAATACAGAGCACTGACAGCAGCACCGTGACATACAGCGCTGACAGCAGCACCGTGACATACAGCGCTGACAGCAGCACCGTGACATACAGCGCTGACAGCAGCACCGTGACATACAGCGCTGACAGCAGCACCGTGACATACAGCGCTGACAGCAGCACCGTGACATACAGCGCTGACAGCAGCACCGTGACATACAGCGCTGACAGCAGCACCGTGACATACAGCACTGACAGCAGCACCGTAAGCAGCCCCAGGAGGAAGTCAGCACAGCACAGGGATGGTGTGATCCCCTCATAATAAGAACCCCCAGGAGGAAGTCAGCACAGCACAGGGATAGTGTGATCCCTTCATAATAAGAACCCCCAGGAGGAAGTCAGCACAGCACAGGGATATCATAAGCAGCCCCAGTAGAAATATGACACCGCTCAACCTCTTCAAAGAGGAGGGTAGGGGCATATAGTACGGTGTGCTTTTTTGGGTCAAGGAAGTGAGCCAAATGAATTAAGAAGGTCTGTGTGCTTGATTAAAAAAATAGTTTATAGACATATACATGGTCTACTGGTCACATGTGTTGAATTCCTCCGAGATCCATGCCTCATTCATTTTTAGAAATGTGAGGTAGTTAACACTGTCGTGAGCTAGGCGAGTACGCTTATCGGTCACAATCCCCCCTGCTGCGCTGAACGTCCTTTCGGACAGGACACTGGATGAGGGGCAAGCCAACAGTTCGATTGCAAATTGGGCAAGCTCTGGCCAGAGGTCAAGCCTGCCCACCCAGTAGTCTAGGGGTTCATCACTCCTCAGAGCGTCCACATCGGCCGTTAACCCAATGTAGTCGGACACCTGACGGTCTAGGCGTTCCCTGATGCTGGATCCGGATGACACCTGTCGATGGGTCGGCTGAAAGAATGACCTCATATCCGAAGTCACCAACACATCTTCAAACCGGCCTCTTCTTGCAGGCGCTGTTGGATTGGTACCCGCAAATCCTTCTCTGGGAGTGGGAATTGCTCCTCTGCCAGCGCACGCAAAAGCAGAATGCAGCATTTCTCGAAGCAAGGCCTGGAAGTGCTGCATTCTGACAGCCCTCTGCGACGGCGGTAACATTTCCGCCATTTTGTGTTTGTACCGGGGGTCTAAGTACGTTGCCACCCAGTACTGGTCCTTGACCCTCATGCTTTTTATACGGGGGTCCCTATTAAAACACTGGAGCATGAAGGCCCCCATTTGCACTAAAGTGGAAGCGGTGTGGTGGCCTGGCTCCTGCTCATCATCCAGGATAATGTCGTCCTCTTCATTCTCCTCTCCCCATCCTCGCACAACAGGGATCCCAGAAAGGTTTAAAGCATGCTCTTCTTGCTCCTGCTCATCCGCCCCGGCACCATCCTCCTCTGACTCCTCATCAGACTCCTGTTGTTGACTTGTCTCAGATAGAGTAGCCCCCCCTGGGAATTCATCCAGCATTGCGACTTCCTCATCTTCCCGCTCCTGCTCCTCCACAGCCTGATCAATGACACGACGCAATGCACGCTCCAGAAAGAAGGCATAAGGTACCATGTCACTGATGGCGCCATGGCTGCGACTGACCAGTTTGGTGATCTCCTCAAATGGCCGCAGAAGTCTGCATGTGTCGCGCATGAGCAGCCACTGGCGCGGTGAAAAAAAACCCAGCTCCCCAGAACCGTTTCTTTCGCAGAGTTCATACAGGTAGACGTTAACTGCACGTTTCTGCTGGAGCAGCCTATCAAGCATATAGAAGGTTGAGTTCCATCGCGTCGGGCAATCGCAAATAAGACGTCTGACCGGCAGATGGTGTCGCCGCTGAATGTCAGCAAGGCGAGCCATGGCCGTGTAAGATCTTCTGAAATGGGCCGAGATTTTCCTTGCCTGCCGCAAGATGTCCTGGACCCCAGGGTATTTGACAAGGAATCGCTGCACGACCAAGTTTAAGACGTGTGCCATGCACGGCACGTGCGTGATTTTGCCCTGTTTCAATGCGCTAAGCAGATTGGCACCGTTGTCACACACCACTTTACCAACTGTCAAATTGAGCGGTGTTAGCCACTCATCTGCCTGTGAACGCAAAGCTGAAAGGAGTGCCGGGCCAGTGTGGCTCTTTGCTTCCAGGCACAACAGACGCAGCACGGCATGGCAACGTCTCACCTGGCATGTGGAATAGGTTCTGGGGAGCTTGGGCGGTGCAGCGGAAGAGACGCTAGCAGCGGAAAAGGAGGAGGCAGCTGAGGAGGAGAGGGAGGAGGATGGAGTAGGAGGAGGAGAAGAAGAGTCAGGCCTGCATGCAATCCGTGGCGGTAAAACCAAATCTACACGGGTGCCACGGGTTACATGCTTGACGGCCGTCAGAAGGTTCACCCAGTGGGCAGTAAAACTGATATACCTTCCCTGCCCGTGTTTGCTAGACCACGTGTCTGTGGTCAGATGTATCTTGGCACCGACACTGTGTGCCAGAGATACATTCACTTGCCGCTGAACATGGCCATATAGCTCTGGGATGCCCTTCTCTGAGAAATACTTCCTTCCTGGGACCTTCCATTGTGGTGTTCCAATGGCCACAAATTTGCGAAAGGCCTCCGAGTCCACCAGTTTATATGGCAGTAGTTGGCGGGCTATGAGTTCTGACAAGCCAGCCGCCAACCGTTGGGCAAGAGGGTTATCCGGCGTCATCATTTTTTTACGCTCAAACATTAGGCCCACGGAAGCCTGCCTTTTTGCAGAAAAATGTGAGCTTGGCGTGATGGAAGGTGGAGTGGAGGACAATTGTGAGGAGAGAGGAGAAGGAGAAGTAGAAGACGAGGCTGGACGGTGAGAGCCTGCAGTGTGGCTTTGTGTGTTCCGTTGCTCCCACTGGGCTCGGTGATGGCTGCTCATGTGCCTTCTTAAGGCGGTCGTCCCTAGGTGAGTATTGGGCTTACCGCGACTAACGCGTTGACTGCAAAGATTGCAGATGGCAACGCTATTGTCAGCAGCGGACACGTTAAAAAAAGCCCACACTGCGGAGCCATGTGCCGGTGTCCTGGGAGCGCCAGATGTGACCGTACATGGTCGATGACTCGCTCCTGATACATTTGCAGTCTGCTTTGTCCCTCCTGTGCAATGTAAGTTATTCCTGCTTCTCCTCCCTATCTGCTGGTCCATATCTCCCTCTGAACTCCCCTCCTCTTCCTCTCTTGTGGGCACCCACGTGACATCACTAGACACGTCATCATCAACGTCACCTTCCCCACCGCTATAAGTAGAGATCTCGGAGTAGGCAGCAACACCGGGGACCAACCTCCTCCTTGGGCTGATCTGGGTACTGTCGTCAGACTGCTGAGTAGCGCTTGTTGCTACCTCCTCTTCCTGATCCAATACCAAGAGTGGCTGCGCATCAGAAATGTCCTCTTGATATGGATCGGAAAATAATTCCAGTGACTCAAGCGGAAGGTATGTGGTGGTGGTGGTGGTGGTCGTGTTGTTGGTGGTAGTGTCTTTGGGGGTGCACATAGCAGAGAGTGAAGAAGAGGGTGCAGATCGAGAGGATGAGGAGGGTGCAGAAGAGTAAGGCTGAGCGAGCCACTCAACCAAGTCTGGTGCATCCTTTAAAGTAATTGAACGCACCTTCTGCAACTTCCCACTTTGGCTCAAGCCTGTTGCTCCTGCCCTACCCCTACCACCCCTGCGGAAGGGCCTGCCTCTTCCTCTGCCTGTCATTTTTTAAAAGACACTGTGACAAAACTCTTAGTCCCTATACCGATGAAGGACTGCTGCAGTATAGGGCAGCAGTCAGCAGTGGTGCACGTCAACCCTATCTATTGTGGACCGATAGCGGTCCTTACAGAACAGCAGACTGTACCGCACTCAAGCCTATGTACCGTAGCACCCTATACCAAGTTACCAGTCCTTATAAGAACTTTTGTGGACCAAGCAGGTTGTGTATTAGTGTTTAGCAGACTGTACGTCAGTCCCTATACCGCTGAAGGACTGCTGCAGTATAGGGCAGCGGTCAGCAGTGGTGCACGTCAACCCTATCTATTGTGGACCGATAGCGGTCCTTACAGAACAGCAGACTGTACCGCACTCAAGCCTATGTACCGTAGCACCCTATACCAAGTTACCAGTCCTTATAAGAACTTTTGTGGAACAAGCAGGTTGTGTGTTAGTGATTAGCAGACTGTACGTCAGTCCCTATACCGCTGAAGGACTGCTGCAGTATAGGGCAGCGGTCAGCAGTGGTGCACGTCAACCCTATCTATTGTGGACCGATAGCGGTCCTTACAGAACAGCAGACTGTACCGCACTCAAGCCTATGTACCGTAGCACCCTATACCAAGTTACCAGTCCTTATAAGAACTTTTGTGGAACAAGCAGGTTGTGTGTTAGTGATTAGCAGACTGTACGTCAGTCCCTATACCGCTGAAGGACTGCTGCAGTATAGGGCAGCGGTCAGCAGTGGTGCACGTCAACCCTATCTATTGTGGACCGATAGCGGTCCTTACAGAACAGCAGACTGTACCGCACTCAAGCCTATGTACCGTAGCACCCTATACCAAGTTACCAGTCCTTATAAGAACTTTTGTGGAACAAGCAGGTTGTGTGTTAGTGATTAGCAGACTGTACGTCAGTCCCTATACCGCTGAAGGACTGCTGCAGTATAGGGCAGCGGTCAGCAGTGGTGCACGTCAACCCTATCTATTGTGGACCGATAGCGGTCCTTACAGAACAGCAGACTGTACCGCACTCAAGCCTATGTACCGTAGCACCCTATACCAAGTTACCAGTCCTTATAAGAACTTTTGTGGAACAAGTGAGTTGTGAATGTTTAGCAGACTGCAGCAGAAGGGCAGCAGTCAAGTATAATATCCTTTCTATATTTGGAAGAAAGAATATTATACATGTACAAGCCTATTACTGTACCACTGATACCAGTCCTGAAAAGAACCTTTGTGGAACTAATAATAACAGCAAGTCTTTAAAATTACCCTCACTGCCTGACAACACTGCTTCCTTCCTGTCCCTATACAAATTGGCAAAAAAAGAGAACGATTAGTGGTTACTGGAACAGCTCTTTTGTGGACCTTGATAGTAACAGCTAATGATGATGATGATGATGATGAAAGACTAATCTGGCTGTCCCTGTAGCATACACCGTCCTTTCCCTTTCTCTAAACTAACAAAAGACACTCAGGCTGCTGCAAGAATCAGCAGCACAGCAAACCTATCAACACCTAACACCTATACCAGTCCTGAAAAGAACTTTTGTGTACCAAATAGCTAGTGGTTTATCTCTCCCTACTCCACACAGGAACCTGTCCCTATCGTAACAGAAGAAAGAATGTAAAATGGCCACCGGATCGGGTGTATTTATAGGTTAGGGGGAATGTCCAAGTGTCCATGTGCTGTCATGTCTCAATTGGCTGTCCTGTATCACATGATAAACGTGTCACCAAAGGTTAAAGTTCTTGTATACATTAAACACGTAAGTCCGCCGCGGCGAACGACGGAAAAAGGCGTTCGAACGTGCGGACCGCGAATGTCGGAAATTCGCCGCGAAACGACCGCCGGGCGAAACGTTCGTCCATCACTAGTGCTGCTATACAATGATCTTCATTAGGGATGTTCGACTCGAACACCGGCTGTTCACCCATTTGGCAAAGCCAGAACTTTGTGGGCCGTTCACGCCATATTCGTGTGGCACTCTTGGCCCACAATGCACTGCACCATCGCAGTGCATTGCTGGCTGATGATTGGCCAAGCATGCACTGTGACCCGCATGCTTGGCCAATCAGAGCGTCGGCAGCAAGGAGAGCCATAATTGGCCACAGACATGATGCCTGTGGCCAATTATATCTCAGGGGGTTTAGTACACGCAACAACACTATATAAGGCAGACTGTGCGGCAACCTTGTGTAGTATGTTGTCGCATTCAGAGAGAGTGAAGGATAGTCAGGGACAGTGTCTTCTTTTCTTGTGATAGAACCTAGCGCAGTTAGGGTTGGTGTATTGTGCCTCCTGCACAGTATACACCTGAGGCTACCCCCAATTGCTGGTGTTGTTCTGTTTCTATACCACAGGTAGTTGCAGCAGTTAGAGTTGGTGTATTGTGCCTCCTGCACAGTATACACCTGAAGCTACCCCCAATTGCTGGTGTTGTTCTGTTCATATACCACAGGCAGCTACAGCAGTTACAGTCGGTGTATTGTGCCACCTGCACAGTATACACCTGAAGCTACCCCCAATTGCTCATGTTGTTCTGTTTCTATACCACAGGCATCTGCAGCAGTTACAGTCAGTGTATTGTGCCACCTGCACAGTATACACCTGAAGCTACCCCCAATTGCTCATGTTGTCCTTTTCCTATACCACAGGCAGCTTCAGCAGTTACAGTGGGTGTATTGGGCCTCCTGCACCGTATACACCTGAAGCTATCCCCAGTTGCTGGTGTTGTTCTGTTTCTATACCACAGGCATCTGCAGCAGTTACAGTCCGTGTATTGTGCCACCTGTACCAGCACCGTATACACCTGAAGCAACCCCCAATTGCTGGTGTTGTTCTGTTTCTATACCACAGACAGCTGCAGTTGTTACAGTCGGTGTATTGTGCCAACTGCACAGTATACACCTGAAGCTACCCCCAATTGCCGGTGTTGTTCTGTTCCTATACCATAGGCAGCTGCAGCAATTACAGTTGGTGTGCTCCATAGGCGTTCAAGGGGCTACTCAAGTAAGCAGGAAAAAAGATGCCATACCGTGCTTGCGCTGGTGTGCTTGGGGGACAGGAGCCACACTGGGGAAGATATTTTGTCAGCTCTGCAGGGGCAGACTGAGAGGTGGTTAACGCCATGCCAGCTTAAGCCAGGAATGGTGGTTTGCAACAATGGCACCAACCTCCTCTCCGCCCTCTGACAGGGACAACTGACCCATGTGCCCTGTGTGGCTCATGTCCTTAACTTGGTGGTGCAGCGGTTCTTGGGCAGGTACCCGGGCTTACAGGATGTCCTGAGGCAGGTCAGGAAAGTCTTTGTGCATTTCCACCAAACATTTAATGCCAGTGCTTGGCTGGCTGAGCTCCAAAAGGAGATGAACCTGCCCAAGAACCGTCTTATCTGTGACATGTCCACCAGGTGGAACTCAACGTTGGCCATGCTCCAGTGGCTGCACGCGCAGCAGAGGGCCATCAATGAGTACCTGTGTGACAACGACACCAGGACAGGGTCAGGGGAGCTTGTTTTTTTCCCCCCATGCCAGTGGGGCATGATCAGGGATGCATGCACTGTCCTGTCACCATTTGAGGAGGCCACGAGGATGGTGAGCAGTGACAGTGCATGCATCAGTGACACTATACCTCTTGTCCACCTCTTGGAGCATAAGCTGCATGGAATAATGGACAGGGCACTTGAGGCAGAACAGAGGCAGGAAGAGGAGGACTTCCTTGCCTCTCAAGGTCCCCTTTATCAAGACAGTGTTCCTGCTGTCCCGCCGTTCCCACAGAAAGAGGACAAGGAGGAGGATTGTGTCAGCATGGAGGTGGAGCCTGGCACTCCGCATCAGCAACAGCAGTCTTTTAGGGATAATTTACAGTCCCAAAAAACCCGTAGTCTTGTACGTGGCTGGGAGGATGTGGCTGCGGATCATGTCGTCCTTAGTGACCCAGAGGACTCCGGACAGAATGCCTCAGCTAACCTACGCTGTATGGCCTCCCTGATCCTGCAAAGCCTGCAGAAGGATCCTTATATTCTTCGGATCAAGGAGAGGGATCATTACTGGCTGGCAACTCTCATTGATCCACGGTACAAGGGTAAAGTTGCGGATCTTATCTTGCCATCGCAGAGGGAGCAGAGGATGAGACATCTCTGGGAGGCCTTGCAGAAAGGTCTGTGCAATGCGTTCCCAGAGACTGGGATGTTACATACTCCTAGTCCTGAACAATGTGTTGCTGAAGCTTCGGCCAGTCACAGAAGGAGTGGTGGAGAAGTTGGCTGTCTGACCAATGCATTCAGACAATTTTTTAGTCTGCAGCCCCAAGGTATGATTAGTTCCAGCAACCATCGCCAGCGTCTCATTTACATGGTGCAGGAATACCTAGGGGCAAGGTCAGACTTGGACACCTTTCTCACCGAAAATCCTCTGGCTTACTGGGTCTTAAGGATGGATTACTGGCCAGAGCTTGTACAGTATGCAATTGAGCTACTGGCCTGTCCTGCATCCAGCGTTCTTTCGGAATGCACATTTAGTGCTGCTGGAGTCTTTGTAAACGATCACAGGGTGTGCCTGTCCACCGACTCGGTTGATTGACTGACCTTCATAAAGATGAATCAGTTTTGGATCACCACCAGCTACCAAGCACCTGAAGCTGATATAACCAAATTTTTTTTTTTTTTGAAATGTCAAATCCCTTCAAGACTGCCTATGCTAATGCTGACTGACTATCCTCTTCCTCTCAATAATCCTGCTGATATGTTGGAAGAACATTTTTGGTTCTAGGCGCCGCCACCAGTGGCTAAGGCCCAATTTTTCAGCCCCTGCTTAACAGGAGTAGGGATGAGCTTCGTGTTCGAGTCGAACATACGTTCGACTCGAACATCGGCTGCTCGCCCGTTCGGCGAATTCTGAGCGTTATGGGCCGTTCGCGCCAAATTCATGTGGCGCTCACGGCCCACAATGCACTGCGATGGTGCAGTGCATTGCTGGCTCATGATTGGCCAAGCATGCACTGTGACCCCGCATGCTTGGCCAATCACAGCGCCGGCAGCGAGGAGAGCCATGATTGGCCACAGGCAGGATGCCTGTGACCAATCATAGCTCAGGCTGTGTAGTACACGCCCCACACTATATAAGGCCGCCAGCGCGGCGGCCTTGTGTAGTGTGTTGGCATCTGTAGCAGTTAGTGGGTGTTCTGTGTACCTTCAACACAGTATACACCGATCGTTATCGGACGATTTTTCGTTCATGCTCTTCTGTAGTGGTTGTTGTCTGCGTGCCCTGACCGCAGTATACACCGCTATATTCACCTATATAGCTAGCGATATATCTATCTTTTATAATAGAGCTGTCAGTCAGTGTTAGGAGATTGTGCGTGCTGTCTGCAAGCTCTGAACGCAGTATACATCGCTATATCCACCTATATAGCTAACTATCTTGCTTGTTTTAAATAGAGCTTTCAGTCAGTTTTAGGAGATTGTGCGTGCTGTCTGCGTGCTCTGTAAAAGATGAACGGCAAAACAAATTATACAGGGGTGATAACCCTTCCCTATGTTTTCCAAAAAGCTTAAAAATAGTTTTTTTGACTGGAGCTACACTTTGAAAATGTACCAGTTGAAAATTACAAACAGATTCAACTTAACACAACAAACCCACACAGTCCCTGTCTTGTTTGCACTGCCTGTATACTGCTGTTCTGAGCATATAGGGCCTGGGGGCCACACGTATTTCCTTTTTTTAATATGGGTTCGGGGTTCCCCTTAATATGCGTACAAGACCCAAAGGGGCTGGTAATTGGCAGGGAGGGCTACCCATGCAATTTTTCTCAATGATTTTCAACCATATTAGCCCTGCTGCAAAGCATTGCATCAAAAATTGTAATTAAACGCCCCTGTTAAACAGGGGCAGAAAAATTGGGCTGATGGCATCACCCAGAGCCAGAAATGTTCTTCCAACATATCAGCGGAGGAGGAAGAGGATAGACAATCAACATAACATGACAGTCACTCAGCATCAGCATAGGCAGTCTTGAAGGGATGTGATATTTCAAAAAAAAATATTCGGTTACATCAGCTTCAGATGCTTGGTAGCTGTGGGTGATCCAAGACTGATTCATCTTGATGAAGGTCAGTCGATCAACTGATTTGGTGGACAGGCGCACCCTGTGATCGGTAACAAAGCCACCAGCAGCACTGAAGGTGCGTTCCGAAAGAACGCTGGATGCAGGACAGGCCAGTAGCTCAATTGCATACTGTGCAAGCTCTGGCCAGTAATCCATCCTCAAGACCCAGTAAGCCAGAGGATTTTCGGTGGGAAAGGTGTCCAAGTCTGACCTTGCCCCTAGTTATTCCTGCACAATGTAAATCAGACGCTGGCGCTGGTTGCTGGAACCGATCATACCTTGGGGCTGCGGACTAAAAAATTGTCTGAAAGCATCAGTCAGATGGCCACCTTCTCCACCGCTCCTTCTGACCGATGCCTCAGCAACACGTTGTCCAGGACCAGGAGTTTGTAACCTCCCAGTCTCTGGGAACGCGTTGCACAGACCTTTCTGAAAGGCCTCCCGGAGATGTCTCATCCTCTGCTCCCTCTGCGATGGCAAGATAAGGTCAGCAACCTTACCCTTGTACCGTGGATCAAGGAGAGTGGCCAGCCAGTAATGGTCCCTCTCCTTGATCCGAAGAATACGAGGATCCTTCCGCAGGCTTTGCAGGATCAGGGAGGCCATGCAGCGTAGGTTAGCTGAGGCATTCGGTCCGGAGTCCTCTGGGTCACTAAGGACAACATGATCCGCAGCTACCTCCTCCCAGCCACGTACAAGTCCACGTGTTTCTTGGGACTGTAAATCATCCCTACAAGACTGCTGCTGCTGCTGCTGCTGAGTGCCAGCCATCACCTCCATGCTGACACAATCATCCTCCTCCTCCTCTTCCTCCTCCTCATCCTCTTCCTGTGTGATGGGTGGCACAGCAGGAACACTGTCTGGATAAAGGGGGCCTTGAGAGGCAAGGAAGTCCTCCTCTTCCTGCCTCTGTTCTGCCTCAAGTGCCCTGTCCATTATTCCATGCAGCATATGCTCCAAGAGGTGGACAAGAGGTACAGTGTCACTGATGCATGCGCTGTCACTGCTCACCATCCTTGTGGCCTCCTCAAACGGTGACAGGACAGTGCATGCATCCCTGATCATGCCCCACTGGCGTGGTGAGAAAAAAAACGAGCTCCCCTGACCCTGTCCTGGTGCCGTAGTCGCACAGGTACTCATTGATGGCCCTCTGTTGCGTGTGCAGCCGCTGCAGCATGGCCAACGCTGAGTTCCACCTGGTGGGCATGTCACATTAAAGGTGGTTCTTTTGGAGCTCAGCCAGCCGAGCACAGGCATTAAATGATTGGGGGAAATGCACACAGACTTTCCTGGCCTGCTTCAGGACATCCTATAAGCCTGGGTACCTGCCCAAGAACCGCTGCACCACCAGGTTAAGGACGTGAGCTACACAGGGCACATGGGTCAGTTGTCCCTGTCGGAGGGCGGAGAGGAGGTTGGTGCCATTGTCACAAACTACCATTCCTGGCTTAAGCTGGCGTGGCGTCAACCACCTCTCGGCCTGCCCCTGCAGAGCTGACAAAACATCCGCCCCAGTGTGGCTCCTGTCCCCCAAACAAACCAGCGCAAGCACGGCATGGCATCGTTTGGCCTGCGTACTTGCGTAGCCCCTGGAACGCCTACGGAGCACCGCTGGTTCTGAGGACAGAGCACTGGAAGAGGCCATGGAGGAAGAAGAAGAGGAGGGGGTGGAGGAGAGAGGTGTGTCACAACCAATAGTAGCATTTTGGAAGCGTGGTGGCGGAACAACCTCCAACACTACTGCACCTTGTCCTGCATCCTTCCCAGCTGCCAGAAGAATGACCCAATGGGCCGTGAAAGACAGGTAACGTCCCTGTCCATGCCTGCTGGACCATGAGTCAGCGGTAATATGTACCTTACCGCCCTGTCCAGAGAGGCAAGGACATTGCCTTCCACATGCCGGTAGAGACCCGGAATCGCCTTCCGTGAGAAAAAGTGGCGTTTGGGGACCTGCCACTGAGGAACCGCACATTGTACAAACTCACGGAAGGGGGCCGAGTCTACCAACTGAAAAGGCAGCAGTTGAAGTGCTAGCAATTTAGCCAAGCTAGCATTCAACCGCTGGGCATGTGGATGGCTGGGAGTGAACTTCTTTTGCCGCTCCAGCAGCTGGGGCAGGGACATTTGCCTGCTATAATCAGATGTGGGTGTACTGCTAGCAGAGTGCCCGGAAGCACTTGGCTGTGACACACCTAATTCTACACCTTCATTCCTCTCAGAGCAGGTTTCAGAGAGGACTGAAGGTCTAGTGGGGTTGGAGATGCCAGCTGATGAGGAGCAAGGAGAGGTCCGCTTTGTTCTTTGGTGTGGGTCTTTGAAGTATGCTTGCCAACGAGCTGCATGGCAGGTCAACATATGTCTGGTCAAGCATGTGGTGCCCAAGCGGCTGATGTTTTGGCCACGCGAGATACGCTTGAGACATATGTTGCAAATAGCAGCAGTGCGATCTGATGCACTCGTCTCAAAAAAGGCCCACACCAAAGAACTTTTAGAATAACGCGCAGAGGCAGCGCCCTGCACAGGCAGAGCTCTGCGGTGTGATTCAGTCGGTGTGCTGCCCCTAAGCTGGCCCCCAGAGGGCATCCTGCCTCGTTGGACATGTGCCTCCTCCTCCTCCTCCTCCTCTCTCCTACCAGGCACCCACGTGGAGTCAGTGCCCTCATCATCCCCTCCCTCTTCATCGCTGTAGCAAACCTGGCAATATGCTGCAGCTTGTGGAACATGACTGCCAGATTGCTGTCCTTCTTGAGCATCCCCTCTCTCTGCATTTGCGCTACTGCCTTCCTCTAGCTAAGTGTCATCATCAGAGCCTACAAAACACTGGGCATCCTCCTGGAGCATGTACCCAACACTGTGCTCAAAGAGTTCAGGAGACTCCTCAGGAGGACGTGGTGGGTCTAGGGAAGGAGTCACTGATGATGACATTGAGACGAGGGAAGACGATGCGTTGGCAGCTGCTTTGCTAGTACCCTGAGACTGGGTGAGAGAGGATGAGGAGGATGAAGAGGGCTTGGTCATCCACTCTACCAAGTCGTTGGCATGTTGCGGTTCAACATGTCCAGCTGCCGAAAAGAAGGACAAGCGTGTGCCACCGCCACGTGCTGACAATGCACCGCGTCCACGACCAGCACTGTTGTCTCTAGACACAGAGCCTGCTTGCCCTCTTTTATCGGCTTGCGCCTGTCTGCCTCTCCTTGCTGGCCTTCCAGACATGGTAATGGCCTGAAGGGAGTTGGGTAAAACAGCAGTTGGGTAGTGTATATTGTGCTGGAGGCACACAACACCCACTAACTCCTGCAGATGCCTTTATTATAGAACACCAGAGATAAAGGGGTATATACAGATGTATACTGTGCTGTGCTGGAGGCACACACAACTTCCAATAACTCCTGCAGATGGCAAGTGGGCTCAAATAGAGAAGAGCTATGTAGGTGGATATAGCGGTGTGTACTGGGTACAGAGCACGCAGACAGCACGCACAAGCTCCTAACACTACTGACTGCAAGCTCTATTATAAAAGATAGATCACTAGCTATATAGGTGAGGTGAATATAGCGGTGTATACTGCGGTCAGGGCACGCAGACAACAACCACTACAGAAGAGCAAGATCGAAAATCGTCCGATAACGATCGGTGTATACTGTGTTGAAAGTACACAGAACACCCACTAACTGCTTCAGACGCCAACACACTACACAAGGCCGCCACGCTGGCGGCCTTATATAGTGTGGGGCGTGTACTACACAGCCTGAGCTATGATTGGCCACAGGCATCCTGCCTGTGGCCAATCATCGCTCTCCTCGCTGCTGGCGCTGTGATTGGCCAAGCATGCACTGTGACCCCGCATGAGCCAGCACTGCACTGCAATGATGCAGTGCATTGTGAGCCGTGAGCGCCACACGAATTTGGCGCGAACAGCCCATAACGTTTGGAATTCGCCGAACGGGCGAACAGCCGATGTTCGAGTCGAACGTATGTTCGACTCGAACACGAAGCTCATCCCTAGACCTGACCACTTAATTCTGTGTGTTACTTAGTCCTGACCCATGAGCTTTACTGGATCACTTAATACAGACCCTTGTACGCTATGATTTACACTATCTTGATCCAAAGCGACATATGCTCAGGTTTTATTTAGCCATAGCCTAAAGCCCCCTCATTGTTGGCACAATTTGGCCACAACTACGTTTCCCGTTCTCATGGTGCCCAAGATATTTTTACTTTATATCTTTCATGTCTGCTCCTGTTCCAAAACTCTGTGACCAATTGTTTGGGTGTTAAAAATGGGGGTGTTGAGGCGCATGCGCGGAAGCGTCCAAGATGGCCGCATAGACCGGGAGCTCCGCGCCACCCTGGACTAACGCTCGCCGCCACGACGTTCTGAGCCCTCATTTCTACCGGCAAACAGTCACTTCGGATTGGGGAAAACGCAGGCTTCACACGAATGCCCGGTTCTAAGTCCCGACGGAACCCCAAACCCGCGCTTTCCACAGCGTTAGAGAGGTCAGGCCGATCCAAGATGGCCGCCGTTACCTCACAAAATACAGCCTGCAATGAGGAATCCATAGCGGACCAAGACTACACAGTTAAGCACCTCTCTTCAACCTCAACTTCAACTTCAAACGGCACAGTGAGTGAAATTCAACTCGGGACCCTATCCCCAGCATCCACAGACCCTCTTCTGAGTCATATTAGGGGGGAAAGTAACTCATCCATACAGCATATTTTACATATAAGCTTTACCCCATGGGACATAGTTCCTAAAGATGCGCCCTCACCTCCCACAGACTTTGCCTCTATGATGAACGCATTTTCTCAAATGTTGTCCAGAGGTTTATCTCAGACTGCCACACAGATCACAGCTTCCATCCATGCTGATTTGCAACAATTAGGAACCAGGATTGATGCAATAGAGCAAAAATCAGATCAGTCATGCCTACGCATTAACCAAAACACAGCCAGGATTCAAGAACTCCAGGATCATTTAGAAACAGCCACAGCCAAAATTGACGACCTCGAAAATAGGTCGAGGAGATATAATTTCCGTGTTAGAGGCATTCCTGAATCTATCAAGGACATTCATCTCGCTATCCAAGACCTCATCAAAAGCTTAATTCCCACAATTTCACAAGATCGTCTAGAATTAGACAGGGCTCACAGGGCTCTGCAACCTCTGCGCACAGATGGTCTTCCTAGAGACATTATAGTGAAACCTCACTACTATTCAGTGAAAGAAGAGATAATGAGAGTTTCCAGAACCTCAGATTCTCTGACATTTCAGGATCATTCCATACAAATTTTTACCGATCTATCACCATACACAGTCCAAAAACGACGAGCTCTTAAACCTCTACTTCAAGTTCTGACGAGCAATGAAATCCCTTACAGATGGGCCTTTCCTCTCCGCCTGAATTTCTCTTATAATAATAAACCATACCACTTCTCGACGTTCCAAGATGGTGAACGGCTTCTGCTTCAATTGGGAATGATCACCCAGGAACTTCCACAGACTTCTACACCGAAAGGATCCTCTTCATCCAAACGCCCCTCACCGACAAGCCCCTTGACGCAAATATGGCAGAAACAGATGCCCAAGAGATCGAGGGAATCTCCACCAACCTGAAGATACACCTGAACTGTCCAATTTTTGTGGAAAGAAGGAAGAAAGAGGACAGAAAAAAGGAAAAAAAATTTTTGTCTTCCTTACGGTTTGTCCTTAGGGCCGAACCTTTACCAGGACCGGGTTGACATTTGGTCCTGTTTTTCCTGGAAACTTCTCCAGGCTTTTTCCCACAGAAGACATTAAAAAGGATATTTTTTCCTTTTTTTTTTTTTTTTCTCTCTTTTCTAAAGTGGGAAAAAATTTCAAAATATTTCTCCTTTTTGACATATAAATTTACTGTAATGCCTGTATTAGACCCCTCTTCCTCTATAATTTTATTTTTCTCTCCAACTGACCTTTTGGCTTTATATTTGATGGTTTTTTTTTTCTTTATTTTTATTCTTATAATGGCTCTTTTTGACATTAAGTCACGGTCACTCATATTGTAGAGGAAGAGGGGGGCAGTTGCACATTATTTATATTTCCCCTATGTTTATTATAGTCTGGGCTCAGATTTTTTGTTTTAGTGCCTTTGAGATAATCAACCTATGTGGCGAGGTTGTCCAGGGTGGGTACAATGCACCCCCCTGTTTACTTCGATAGGAGAACTATTTCTCCTACCGGGGTTTGTTTACAGCGACCCTTTTGGGCCGCTTTGGGATTTGTTTTCCCTTCCTATTTTATTTATTGTATACATTACTAATTTTTTTGGCTTGAATTGTTATTTTATATAATGTATATTCTGATGTACTTTTATTTTATTTCTATCTCCCTACCTTCTTCTTCCCCCTTTCCACTCTCCCTTTCTTACCTTTCCCAGTCTAATCACATCTTCCTTCCCATCTCCCTTGTACAGGATCAGGGCCTGGTTGGATTCTCCTCGTTTTTTTCTCACAAGCATTTCCTCAAAAGAACAGGTGTCATCTCCTATCTGCCAGGGATCACCACAAAGACAGGTATTCCTTTTGTTCATAGTATTAACTCCTACATGCTCTTCCCATGAACTCTACCTCACCGGTACAATCTGATCTCCGTATAATGTCCAATAATGTTCAAGGCCTTAATTCCCCAGTGAAAAGGCGTAAAATCATGCAACAATTTCATGCCCTCAAAGCTGATGTTATCTTGATGCAGGAGACGCACTTTCCCATTTCTTATAACCCCATTTTCCTTCACAAAAACTTTTCTCAATTTTATCTAGCTAATGCTTCCAATAAAACAAAAGGGGTTGCGATATGCTTTGCCAACAAAGTTCATTTTCATCATTCTAAAACAATTAGAGACCCAGAAGGCCGATACATCCTGGTCTCTGGATCAATTAATACAGTAACATACACATTTGTTTCCTACTATGCTCCAAACTCCCGCCAGGACAATTTTTTTGAAAAGACTCTCTTGACGCTGAAATCCCATCTGAAGGGAATTGTTGTTCTGGCGGGAGATTCGAACATCCCATTTGACCTTTCCTCAGACAGATCCAATCCTACTAAGCCAATGCCCAAAAGACCTCCTAAATGCAGTCTTAGGGTTGCACATTCCATCCAATCAGCAGGCCTAATAGACATATGGAGAGAAATGAATCCCCGATCCAAAGACTACACTCACTTTTCTATCCCTCATAATACATTAACCAGAATAGACCATATCTTTATTCCTCCACATTTCATCTCTTTGGTTGAATCCTCCAAAATTTATGATTCCTCTCTCTCTGACCATTCCATCGTTTCATTAATTATTAGAGGGGGAGGAGGAGATAAACGACCGTTCCAATGGAGGCTTAAAGTGGTTTGGTACCTAAAAATGAAAGTTCATGTTATTAAAATCAACAGATAGCATACTTACCTAAACGAACCCTGAAAAAAAAAAATATTATATACTTACTTTTATTTCTGATATTTCAGCTGACTTCCGGGTTGTCCTCCCGTGGGAGTAGGCGTGGCTATAGTCCTCGCAATGGTCCCTGGGAAATTTCCCAAGAATCCATGGGGGACAATGAAAGTTTTTCCTTCCTTGTCACTGCTCTCACTGAGCATGTGCAAGATGGAGCGGAGCATGCTGGGAGCCAGACGTCATCATATACCAGGAAGTAAATGCCTGTGGGCTTCAGACGCCCACAGTTAAAATGGAAAACGCCAGAGCAGGTTTTTATAAGTCATCCTGAGGAAAAGATTCGTCGCGCCGGGGGTCAAATAAACGCCGGACGTGGATGCCAATCGAAGGTAGCACTCGCCCACCAGTGAGACAGGTAAGAAAAAAATAAAAAAAGAGTGGAATCCCGCTTTAATGAGTCTCTTCTAAACAATCCAGCTCACTGTGCGGTATTAAACTCAGCCCTTTCGGACTACTTTACAGATAATAATACAGACTCAATTTCGCCAGGCTCCCTGTGGGCGGCACACAAGGCGGTCATGAGGGGTAAAATAATTCAACTCTCAGCCCGACTCAAAAAGGAATACTCCGCAGAGCTTATAAGACTCAAAGAGGAATTCCAAACACTTAGCAAAAGTCATAAAAAACACCCTACCCCAGAGAGCCTGGCTGAACTTGATAGAGCACGCATTGCACTTAATCTCTCACTCACTACCTCAGCAGAAAAACATCTGCGATGGACAGGTGCTCGCTTCTATTATCAAAAAGATAAAATAGGTGCCAAACTCGCGAGTAAATTGTGTCCTCGAACTCGTACCTTGGTCTTCCCTAAAATTAGACAATCTTCGGGTACCCTTACACAAAATCCGGTAGAAATTTTGAAATCTTTTCATGATTTTTATGAAAACCTCTACTCTAAGACAACTCATACACATTCCAAAGCTAGAAATCAGTTCCTCGATCACCTCGATCTACCTTACATACATCAAACTCATAAAGAACTAATGGATGATTCCTTCTCCCCTGCCGAAATACTTGACGTCATAAAAGCCCTTAAATCAGAATCAGCACCGGGCCCCGACGGTTTCTCAGTCAGATATTATAAGACTTTTGGACCAAAATTAGCTCCCTACATGGCTCGTTTCTTTAATTCTCTCCGGGATGGAGCCCCCCTCCCGAATGATTCTAATACTGCATTTATCTCTATTATTCCGAAACCTGGTAAAGATACTAGTGAAGTGGGAAATTACAGACCCATTTCGCTGATCAATAATGATCTTAAAATTATGACTAAAATATTAGCCAACAGAATGTCCAGTTTTATATCTAACTATATTCATAAGGATCAGGTGGGCTTCATCCCGGGGAGACAGGGAACGGATCAGGTGAGAAGGGCAATTGACTTAATATCATTATTGAATTCGCATTGGGACGGGGGCCCGGCACAAGAAGGCCTTCTGCTGTCTTTGGACTTGCAGAAGGCATTTGATTCTGTTTCATGGCCATATCTTTTTGAAATTCTCACCAAATGGGGTTTCGGAGCAAATTTTATGAACATTCTAAAATCCCTATATTCAACCCCCTCTGCTCAAGTACGTCTATTAGGCCACCTCTCTCAACCATTAGATATCCATAGAGGTACTAGACAGGGTTGTCCCTTGTCACCGTTAATCTTTATTATAGCTATAGAAACTCTAGCCATCGCCATTAGAGCAGATATAAATATTAAAGGTGTTCGTTGTGGTTTAGAAGAGCATAAATGTGCTCTCTTTGCTGATGATATGCTTATATTTCTGACCTCACCCTTAATTTCCACCCCCAACTTACTTCATCTCCTTCGGGATTTCGGAACTATTTCAGGTCTCCAAGTTAACATTTCCAAGTCAGTTGCTCTCAATATTTCGGTTCCCTCATTAACCATCTCCCGACTTGCGCCCTTCTTTCCCTTTTCCTGGGCTACAGATAGGATTCCCTATTTGGGTATTTCTCTCACCAAATGTGTCAGTAATTTATACAATGCTAATTACCCACCCGCCTTCAAATCTTTAGAAGCAGATTTAACTAAATGGTCTAAAGAAGGATTGTCTTGGCTGGGCAGGCTCAATGCAGTCAAGATGAACTTATTTTCTCGAATTTTGTACTTATTCAGAGCCCTTCCCATACCTATTAAAAAGTCGAATCTCAACAAATTCCAATCAAAAGTGATTGGATTTGTCTGGGGAAAACAGGGACATAGACTGGCGCGTGACATCCTGTTCCGCCGGACAACCCAAGGTGGTTTAGGACTTCCTAACCTCTTTTTATATTATCAAGCAGCACAACTAGCACAATTTTCAGCAATATATACTAAAACCAATTGTCCAGACTGGGTTTCTATTGAGAACCAGGCAGTACCTGACTACACATTAGATCATCTAATATGGAGACCAACAAAGCAAAGACCTGCCATATTGTCCCCAACGCTTTCTCAATCCCTAGCACTTTGTGACAGACTATACAAAAACGAACGCCTGATTTCCCCACTGAGACCTCTCGTACATTTATTCCATAATCCTGATTTCCCTCCTGGCCTGAACATCCAAGATTTTCATTGGTGGTTGAACAAGGGCCTTTTCAGAATTGGACATTTCATTACACCAAATGGACCCATCTCAATGGGACACTGCTACTCCAAACTAGAGATGCCCGATTCAGAACAATTGAGACTTTCACAGATTAAACGTTTTATACTTTCTCTTGAACTTGACAAACTAAATAGTTACAATGTTACGATTTACGAGCAATGGTGCTTAAAACATGGTCACCGCAAAGGAGGTATTTCCCTTATCTACTCGTCCCTGGCAGATAGGAGTGACAAACCGACATATGCTCGTTCTTGGGAAGAAGACTTGGACATCCAACTAGATACGGAATTGTGGTTTCAAGTTTTTAGACGTTCTTCCAAAGGTATTTTAAATATTTCCTTAATCGAAGCTAATGTCAAAATTCTAACGAAATGGTATTATGTTCCTGTGAGACTTTCAAAGATGTATTCAGAGATTTCACCGCTCTGTTTCAGAGGATGTGGTCTTTTAGGTACAATGTTACATATATGGTGGTCTTGTCCTCGCATACAAAACTTTTGGAATAACTTTATACATCTAGTGAGGAAGGTCACGAAAGCCCCAATCCCACAAGATCCTTCATATATCCCTCTGAACCGCAGACTACACAATACCCCTAAACATACTCAACAACTAATCTTTTTTATGTGCTTGGGAGCCAAGATCACTTTAGCAAAAGCTTGGAAAACTTCTAGGGTTTCTCTTGTGGCTACCAGGCAAAAAATTTCATGGATTATGATTCAGGAACAAATAGTAGCTAAATTACGGAATACCACTCAACAATTTGAAATGACATGGGATCCATGGGCCCAACACATCAAAGTACAATTGTTTCCAGGACACCTTCTGTCTTAAATTCTACATGGATGGAGCCAGGACCCTGAATCCTGTACAACTCTCCCTTCCTTACCCTCCCTCTTCTCTCCTGACTACACTTTCTACTTTTCCTTTTTTTTTGTTGTTTTTCTTTAAGCAGGATTTCTCATATTTAGTAATTGATCAGATGTTACCTTATTCTACTACCATTTTTCCTTAGTTAACCTTTGTGGTTCGGACTGGAGTTTACTAGTTCTAAAGAGTTCATTTGGAATTTAATTGGGAATTTTGAAGTCCAGCTGTTCACTTCCCTCCGGGGAGCACAATTTCTGGGTGCTGTCCGGGGGTTTAAAGGGACGTAGATGGGGAGTTCTTCGGCGGGAGTCCCCCGAGCTATCCCACTCCACAGTGTGAGCCCATTGGGGTGGAGTGGTGACCTTGGGGGTCTCCTTAGAAGTTGCCGATATGTTTATAATTTAAATCTTCTACACCTCACATTTATATCTAATCAAATTCCTTCCTTTTTTTTTATCTATGTTTCTGTATGTATATTTATATATATATATATTTATATATATATATATTTTTTTTAATTTTTGTGTTCCTTTTTCTTATATACATCTTTATTACAAATTTTCAATGAAGTGGATCTTTACACTCCAAGCCCTTCTTGACATATAATAGCCCCAATTATATCTGTATAAGATACCTTGTATATCTTGTCTTTTTTTCTGATTGATGCATCCTGCTTTATTTGAATTCTCTGTTTTTTTTATGTTATGTTTTTGCTTTATTTCTATTTCCTGTCTATACATGATGTATTTACCAAAGAATTAAATTCAATAAAAATTATTGAAAGAGAAAAAATGGGGGTGTTATTTCATGGGTGTGTCTGAAAATGAGAATGTGAGAATGTTGTTTGTGGGTGAAGTTAAAAGTGGCTGTGGTCAGTAGGGCATTATATGTTTTTATTTTGAAATTTGGACAGTCTTGTTGGACAACACTCAAAGAGGGCTAGTGAAAGGGGGGGGGGGGGCAGCTGCAGCCAGACAGGCTGGCAGTGCCTGAAGAGGTTGTATTTGGAGCAGTAGCCAGAAGAAAAGGACAGCTAGCACCAAGACCTCTATTTTACTGCACTAAAGGGCATCAACAAGGATCTAACTGGTGTTTTGTTGGATCCAACAGTCAGCGCTAGTTGTAGTTCTACAAACAAGTTTGTACTGGAGGTAGAAGGGGAAGTGTGTGTATATACCAGATGTATATAGTTTGTATCCCTGCAGAGTTTGTACTGATCAAGTGGGCATCCCATAACAACCCTTTACCATCCAAGTTTAATCCCTCTAACAAAAAAACAAACAAAAAAAAAACAAAGCTGCAAGGACTGCTTCTTGACTCCAGAGTGAATGGAAAATCCATATGCCTGGCCATGCAGGGTGGGAGATAGTCCTATTCACCAGCGGTTTCTACGGTGGTATCGCTACACATGCACTCTGCAAAAAGCATACAAATAGAAACCGACATATTGAAAACATAACAGGTATTATTTGTGACTTGCTGAGACATTCACAAAGGGAATCCTTTATACATAGACCCCTATGCCTTTGTAGAACTTAGTTGCACAAAGTTAATGAATACTTTTACTGTTTTTCCCAAGTCTTTCACTCAAAGGGTTCAGATAAAAAAAAAAAAAACGTTAAGGAAAACGTCAGTGCGATGTTTGCTTTGCACTATGGTCTTTCATCCATTTACTATTTACAGTTTTTCAGCTGCTGCAAAGCTCTAAAAAAAACACAAAGTAATAACCTGACAGAATAATTTCAGAGTTGCACCTTACATCCACCTAAATCAGCAGCTTTTGATAAAACTTTTAAGATTTAATTGAGCGGTGTTGAAGGTACACAGAACACCCACTAACTGCTTCAGATGCCAACACACTACGCAAGGCCGCCGAGCTGGCGGCCTTATATAGTGTGGGGCGTTTACTACACAGCCTGAGCTATGATTGGCCACAGGCATCCTGCCTGTGGCCAATCATGGCTCTCCTCACTGCTGGCGCTGTGATTGGCCAAGCATGCGGGGTCACAGTGCATGCTTGGCCAATCATGAGCCAGCAATGCACTGCGATGACGCAGTGCATTGTGGGCCGTGAGCGCCACACGAATTTGGCACGAATGACCCATAACAATCGGAATTCGCCGAACGGGCGAACAGCCGATGTTCGAGTCGAACGTATGTTCGACTCGAACACGAAGCTCATCCCTAGTCATAACCATAATCATAACCTTGGTCATTATGGTCATGACCATAACCATGGCCATACATAGGATTACTTACCTATATACAATATTTGTGTTCTCTAGAAGACTCTATGGGGGTTGATTTACTAAAACTGGAGAGTTCAAAGTCTGGTGCAGCTCTGCATAGAAACCAACCAGCTTCCAGGTTTTTTTGTCTTATGCCGCGTACACACGACCTGACTTTTTCGACGGACTAGGTCCGATGGTCTTCCCGACGGACTTTTGGCGAAGTTCCGATGGACTTTTCGAATGAACAGACTTGGACACACACAAGCACACCAAAGTCCGATGGATTCAAACGTGATGACGAACGATGAACTAGAATAAGGAAGTTCATAGCTAGTAGCCAATAGCTGCCCTTGTGTCGGTTTTCATCCGCCGGACTAGCATACAGACGAACGGATTTTTCGACCGAACTCGAGTCCGTCTGAAAGATTGGAAACATGTTTTATTTCTAGGTCCGTCGGGCTTTTGGGAAAAAAAAGTCTGCTGGAGCCTATACATGATCGTAATATCCGATTGATTAATTCCGTCTGACCTAGTCTGTCGAAAAGTCTGGTCTTGTGTACGCTGCATTAACCACTTGACCACTGGGCACTTAAACACCCTTAATAACCAGACCAATTTTCAGCTTTCGGTGCTCTCACATTTTGAATGACAATTACTCAGTCATGCAACAATGTACCCTTATGACATTTTTGTCCTTTTTTTCACACAAATGGAGCTTTCTTTTGGTGGTATTTAATCACCGCTGGGTTTTTTATTTTTTGTGCTATAAAAGAAAAAATACAGAAAATTCTGTAAAAAAACTAATTTTTCTTCGTTTCTGTTATAAAATTTAGCAGATTAGTAATTTTTTCTTCATAAATTTTGGCCAAAATTTATACCACTACATATCTTTGGTAAAAATAAGTACAAATTGGTGGATATTATTTGCTCTTTGTGAAAGTTATAGAGTCCACAAGCTATGGTGCCAATATCTGAAAATTGATCACACCTGAAGTACTGACAGCCTATTTCAATTCTTGAGACCCTAACATGCCAGAAAAGTACAAATACCCCCCAAATGACCCCTTTTTGGAAAGAAGACATTCCAAGGTATTTAGTAAGAGGCATGATGAGTTTTTTGAAGTTGTCATTTTTTCCCACAATTCTTTGCAAAATCAAGATTTTTTTTACTTTTTTTTTTTTTTCACAAAATTGTCATATTATCAGTTTATTTCTCACACAGCATATGCATACCACAAATTACACCCCAAAACACATTCTGCTATTACTCCCGAGTACGGTGATACCACATGTGTGAGACTTTTACACAGTGTGGCCACATACAGAGGCCCAACATGCAGGGAGCGCCATCAGGCGTTCTGGAGCACCCAGGACAATTCTGACATTTCTCTCCTACATGTAAAAATCATCATTTATTTGCTAGAAAATTACATCGAATCCCAAAACATTATATATGTTTTTTTAGCAAACACCCTGGAGAATACAATTGTGGTCGTTGCAACTTTTTATCTCGCACGGTATTTGCGTAGCAATTTTTCGAATGCTTTTTTTTGGAAAAAAAACTGTTTTGTGCTTAAAAAAAAAAAAAAAAAACACAGTAAAGTTAGCCAAATTTTTGCATAATGTGAAAGATGAAGTTACACCGAGTAAATCGATACCTAACATGTCACTCTTCAAAATTGCACAGGCTCGTGGAATGGCGCCAAACGTCGCTACTTAAAAATCCCCATAGGCGACAATTAAATTTTTTTTTTACTGGTTATATGTTTTGAGTTACAGAGGAGGTCTAGGGCTAGAATTATTGCTCTCGCTCTAACGTTCGCAGCAATACCTCATATGTGTGGTTTGAACACTGTTTTCATATGTGGGCGGGACTTACGTATGCATTCGTTTCTGCATGCGAGCACATGGGGACAGGAGCGCTTTAAAAAAAAAAATGTTATTGTTCATTTTACTTTATTTATTTTAGTTTGACATTTTGTTCCCCAAAAATAAATTTTTTGATCACTTTTATTCCTATTACAAGGAATGTAAACATCCCTTGTAATAGGAATATGGCATGACAGGTCCTCTTTACAGTGAGATATGGGGTCAATAAGACCCCGCATCTCATCTCTAAGCTGGGAAGCCTGGAAAAAAAAAAAGATTCTGGATTTGATCGTATTAGCGAGTCGGTAGAAGCACCGGAGGGCGGCGGGATGGGGGGGTGTCTATGGCTGGGTATTCCAGGGTATCACCGACTATGGCTGGGTATCTCAGAGTATGGCATTGCAGAGTATTGTGTTGCAGAGCATTGCAGGATATTGGAGGGTGTTGCAGAGCATTGCAGAGTGTTGCACGGTATTGGCGGGCATTGCAGAGTGTTGCAGGGTATTGGTGGGTGTTGCAGAGCATTGCAGAGTGTTGCAGAGCATTGCAGAGTGTTGCAGGGTATTGGCGGGTCTTGCAGAGCGTTGCAGGGTATTGCAGAGTAATGCAGGGTAATGCAGAGTATTGCAGGGTAATGCAGAGTATTGCAGGGTATTGCACAGTAATGCAGAGTAATGGCAGGGTATTGCAGAGTATTTGCAGGGAATTGAGGGGTTAATTTTCGGTGAGCAGCGATGTGGGCACTGCAGATGCAGCCCACATCGCTGCTGACACCGATCTCTTCCCCCTTCGCTGTTCCGATCGGTACAGAGCGGGGGAGGGAGGAACCGGCGTCATAACATGACGCCGGTTTGTTTACAAGTGATCACTCCGTCATTTGACGGAGCGATCACATGGTAAACGGCCGCTATGAGCGGCCGTTTACCGTGATCCGTGATGCGCCGGGTCCTGTGGACCCGGCAGTCACGGATGCTCTCGAGTGCGCGCCCCTGGGGGCGCGCGAGAGCGGAATTCTGGGAGGACATCATATGACGGCATCCCAGAGTTAAGGAACCGCCCTGTAGCCGTTATTCGGCTATAGGGCGGTTGTTAAGTGGTTAATTGAGTAAGCTGAAGTTAGAAGCTGACTGGCTACCATGCACAGCTTGACCAAATTTTGCACTCTCTAGTTTTAGTAAACAAACCCCAATGTATTTTTAAATTAACATTGTATTGCCCAGGAACATACTGTATATTCACATATCACACTACCGGAAACTTGTGTTTATACAAAACATCTGCACCATTACTCCATTAGATTTTTTTTTCTTTTTTTACTGTTATAAATCAGAGAGAAATATACAATGAAGCTTTGTTTACTGGTGTAAAGTAGGTACCATGAGCATCTGTTGCTGTGTTCAGCACTGATCCTTAGAGATCAGCTTTTATGGATGGCACGTCTTTCTGCTGTTCTATGAAAATGTGCCAGGCAGTCAATTTCCAAATAAATTATAGTAGATTCTGTGGATTCAGTTTGGGGGTATGCCCTGCATTTATACAGAGTCTGTTTAGTTCTCTCTGTCACAAAAGACCTACATTAATAGCAGTGATATATTAAGATTAATGTGTCGCTTCTTTCAAGGATTACATGCTCATCCGCGGCTCTCCATAAAATAGAGTGCATTTGTATAAAATAAGGAACACTGCAGCCATATTTTTCAGCTTAATTAAAAACCTTTCATCTTTTTTATAGTCACTTATCCACACCTGTAAGACGTAAAAACGAACAACAAATTTTCAGATAACAAGGTTGTGCTCTGTTTATTGCATAGATGAACAGTGTCGCACTCAATTTAAATTAATTTTAAAGTGTCCACCTAAACCATATTACATGCTATGCTTAAAGAAGAAGTCACAATTGCTTTTTTTAATGTCCTCTGTCCACCCAGGGGACTAAGTACTTGTAGTACTTTTCCAACTTTAGAAAATGAAGCTTGTCTCTGGCTCCAATCCCTTGCCTGAAATAGGTGCCATTACTGGAAATGCAGAGGGAAAGGGTCGTGTCAACTAAAATATGTTTGGCTCATACAGCCCATGTCTCTTCTGCACAATCCCTTTGCTATACATCGGACCTGAGCCCAGACCCAACTGCCAGCTATTCTGGGAAGATAGACAAGAGTAGTAGTTGGCTTGTGTTGTAGCGGGCCTGTGTTTTTGTGAATTACACCACTTGTATACAGAGCAGTCATTCACAACAACTCAAGTTGACAGCTAGGGATGAGCCGAACACCCCCCCCCCCCCCCCCCCACCAGTTCAGTTCGCACCAGAACCTTCGAACGAACCCAAAATTCGTATGCATTTCAGAACCCTATTAAAATCTATGGGACTTAAACGTTAGAAATCAAAAGTGCTAGGCACACAACACCCACTTTAACTCCTGCAGATGTCTACATTAGAGAACACCAGCAATAAAGGGTAGATACAGGTGTACACTGTGCTGTGCTGTGCTGGAGGCACACAACACCTACTAACTCCTGTATTAGAGAACCCCAGCAAAAAAGGGTAGATACAGGTCTATACTGTGCTGGAGGCACACAACACCCACTAACTCCTGCAGATGTCTGTATTAGAGAACACCAGCAAAAAAGGGTAGCTACAGGTGTATACTGTGCTGGAGGCACACAACACCCACTTTAACTCCTGCAGATGCCTGAGAAAATAACACACTGTTCCTGCCTATAAGCCCCGCTGGCAGCCTTATATAGTGTGGGGTGTGTCCTAAACCCCCGAGCTATAATTGGCCACAGGCATCCTGCCTGCGGCCAATTATGGCTCTCCTCCCTGCTGACACTGTGATTGGCCAAGCATGCGGGGTCACAGCGCATGCTTGGCCAATCACTGCGATGGCGTAGTGCATTGTGGGCCGTTCATGCCACACGAATTTGGTGCGAACGGTCCACAAAGTTCTGAATTCGCCAAACAGACGAATGGCCTTTGTGCGAGTCGAACACCGAGCTCATCCCTATTGACAGCTAATGCTCGAATATCACTTTCCTGGAAAAGCTAGTGGATGGGTCAAGGCTCAGGCTTTCATTTTAGAACAAAGAAGTCTTTTCGGTACATGGCAAATGGTAGAAGGGTAAAGCAGAAGAGGCACAGGGCAGGAAGATTTGATGACAGAGCTGAAGAATGCAGTGTTGGTGGTGACTTCAGTGCTGGCTGTAGGTTTCTCATAGGCATCAGGTGGGGGTTTAGCTACAGCACACAGAGAGAAAAAAATATTGTTTTATTTGAAAATCACTGTAGAAATCAAAGCAGGGTCATGCTATGTGCACAGGGTCCTCTAAGGTTTTTTTCAACTTCTGGTTATAATTCTTCTTTAAGTCATATAATTTATGATTTTCAAGTAGACATCTTTTTTTTTTCAAAAATGTGGTTTCCAAGCAATACTGTCACGTACCTGATGGAGATTGAGCTGGAAAGAGGGCTTCTCTTGCACCTCTTGTCTGACACCCCTGATAGTAGTAACAGGGAGTGAAGGGCACAGAGTGGCACGAGGGTCAATGTAGTGGATGGTGCTGGCTGGACCTTGACAGGAACCAGATGGCTGTAGAGCACTGACCAGGCTCTGAGGATCGGAGCTCCATATCGCTGGGTCAGCAGATGGAGGCATAGCCGGGATGTAAGCCAGGAGGTAATCAACAGCCGGGCAGAGCAGGTACCGAGACAAAAGGCAGAGGTAGAGACAGGACACAGGCCGGGTTTGGTACACAGATGGGCAGCAAGGTACAAGAGTAGGGATGAGCCGAACACCCCCCGGTTCGGTTCGCAAAAGAACTTTCGAACGGACCCCAAATTCGTACGAACTTGAGAACCCCATTGAAGTCTATGGGACTCGAACGTTCGAAATTAAAGGGCTAATTTTAACGGCTAATATGCAAGATACTGTCCTAAAAAGGGTTTGGGGACCTGGCTCCTGCCCCAGGGGACATGGGTCAATGCCTAAAAAGTTTTAAAAATGTCCGTTTTGGCGGGAGCACTGATTTTAATGATGATTAAAGTGAAAAAAAAGTGAAATATTCCTTTAAATATGGTGCCTGGGGGGTGTCTGTAGTATGCCTGTGAAGTGTCATGTGTTTCCCGTGTTTAGAACAGTCCCTGCACAAAATGACATTAAACGGAAATAACATCATTTAAAACTGCTTGCGGTTTTAATGTTAAATCTGGTTCCTGCAATATGGTTGAAAATCATTGAGAAAAATGGCATGGGTAGCCCTCCCTGCCCATTACCAGCCCCTTTGGGTCTTGTACGCATATTAAGGAGAACCCCGTGAACATATTAAGAAAAGAAAATGCGTGTGGCCCCCAGGCCCTATATACTCAGAACAGCAGTATACAGGCGGTGCAAACAAGACAGGGACTGTGTAGGTTTGTTGTGTTAAGTTGAATCTGTTTGTAATTTTCAACTGGTACATTTTTAAAGTGTAGCTCCAGTCAAAAAAAATATTTTTAAGCTTTTTGGAAAACATAGGGAAGGGTTATCACCACTGTATATTTTGTTTTGTCGTCCATCTTTTTTCATCTCACTTGCTGTTGTCTCCTTCCTTTTGCAAGTAGGAGATGTTTGTAAGTTGGATGTTTGAAAGTAGGGGCCTGCCCTATATGCTATGCAGAAATGGCGGAACAAGGTGTTGGTTTTGCCACAACATTGTAAGCCCTCAAAGTGACTCTTGGTGGGCGCTGGAGCGCCCTGCTGTGAACGATTATATCAAGAATTGTAATTACATGCCATTGTTGAACAGTGGTAGAAAAATTTACCTTTGGTGGTTGTGGTGCTGGTGCCACAACACTATAAGTCCTCACAGTTACTCTGGGTGGGCACAGGAACGGGCCCTCCTGTGAAATATTATATCAAGAATTGTAATTACAGGGGCAGAAAAATTGGGCCTTAGGCACTGGTGCTGGTGCCACCACACTGCAACCTCTCCCATATACTCTAGTTTTATTGCAGGAATTAGCCCTGCTGCAAAGCATTGCATCAAAAATTGTAATTAAACGCCCCTGTTAAACAGGGGCAGAAAAATTGGGCTGATGGCATCACCCAGAACCAGAAATGTTCTTCCAACATATCAGCGGAGGAGGAAGAGGATAGACAATCAACATAACAGGACAGTCACTCAGCATCAGCATAGGCAGTCTTGAAGGGATGTGATATTTCAAAAAAAATATTCGGTTACATCAGCTTCAGGTGCTTGGTAGTTGTGGGTGATCCAAGACTGATTCATCTGGATGAAGGTCAGTCGATCAACTGATTCGGTGGACAGGCGCACCCTGTGATCGGTAACAAAGCCACCAGAAGCACTGAAGGTGCGATCCGAAAGAACGCTGGATGCAGGACAGGCCAGTAGCTCAATCGCATACTGTGCAAGCTCTGGTCAGTGATCTATCCTCAAGACCCAGTAAGCCAGAGGATTTTCAGTGGGAAAGGTGTCCAAGTCTGACCTTGCCCCTAGGTATTCCTGCACCATGTAAATAAGACGCTGACGATGGTTGCTGGAACCGATCATACCTTGGGGCTGCGGACTAAAAAATTGTCTGAAAGCATCAGTCAGACGGCCACCTTCTCCACCGCTCCTTCTGACCGATGCCTCAGCAACACGTTGTCCAGGACCAGGAGTTTGTAACCTCCCAGTCTCTGGGAACGCGTTGCACAGACCTTTCTTCAAGGCCTCCCGGAGATGTCTCATCCTCTGCTCCCTCTGCGATGGCAAGATAAGGTCGGCAACCTTACCCTTGTACCGTGGATCAAGGAGAGTGGCCAGCCAGTAATGGTCCCTCTCCTTGATCCTAAGAATATGAAGATCCTTCCACAGGCTTTGCAGGATCAGGGAGGCCATGCAGTGTAGGTTAGCTGAGGCATTCGGTCCGGAGTCCTCTGGGTCACTAAGGGCAACATGATCCGCAGCTACCTCCTCACAGCCACGTACAAGTCCACGTGTTTCTTGGGACTGTAAATCATCCCTACAAGACTGCTGTTGCTGATGCTGAGTGCCAGCCTCCACCTCCATGCTGACACAATCATCCTCCTCCTCCTCTTCCTCCTCCTCATCCTCTTCCTGTGTGATTGGTGGCACAGCAGGAACACTGTCTGGATAAAGGGGGCCTTGAGAGGCAAGGAAGTCCTCCTCTTCCTGCCTCTGTTCTGCCTCAAGTGCCCTGTCCATTATTCCACACAGCGTATGCTCCAAGAGGTGGACAAGAGGTACAGTGTCACTGATGCATGCACTGTCACTGCTCACCATCCTTGTGGCCTCCTCAAACGGTGACAGGACAGTGCATGCATCCCTGATCATGCCCCACTGGCGTGGTGAGAAAAAACTGAGCTCCCCTGACCCTGTCCTGCTTCCGTAGTCGCACAGGTACTCATTGATGGCCCTCTGCTGCGTGTGCAGCCGCTGCAGCATGGCCAACGTTGAGTTCCACCTGGTGGGCATGTCACATATACGGCAGTTCTTGGGCAGGTTCAACTCCTTTTGGAGCTTAGCCAGCCGAGCACAGGCATTAAATGATCGGCGGAAATGCACACAGACTTTCCTGGCCTGCTTCAGGACATCCTGTAAGCCCGGGTACCTGCCCAAGAACCACTGCACCACCAGGTTAAGGACGTGAGCTACACAGGGCACATGGGTCAGTTGTCCCTGTCGGAGGGCGGAGAGGAGGTTGGTGCCATTGTCGCAAACCAAAGCCTCTCGGCCTGCCCCTGCAGAGTTGACAAAACATTCGCCCCAGTGTGGCTCCTGTCCCCCAAACAAACCAGCACAAGCACAGCATGGCATTGTTTTGCCTGCGTACTTGCGTAGCCCCTGGAACGCCTACGGAGCACCGCTGGTTCTGAGGACAGAGCACTGGAAGAGGCCATGGAGGAAGAAGAAGAGAAGGGGGTGGAGGAGAGAGGTGTGTCACAACCAATAGTAGCATTTTGGAGGCGTGGTGGCGGAACAACCTCCAACACTACTGCACCTTGTCCTGCATCCATCCCAGCTGCCAGAAGAGTGACCCAATGGGCCATGAAAGACAGGTAACGTCCCTGTCCATGCCTGCTGGACCATGAGTCAGTGGTAATATGCACCTTACCGCTGACCGCCCTGTCCAGCGAGGCAAGGACATTGCCTTCCACATGCCGGTAGAGAGCCGGAATCGCCTTCCGTGAGAAAAAGTGGCGTTTGGGGACCTGCCACTGAGGAACCGCACATTGTACAAACTCACGGAAGAGGGCCGAGTCTACCAACTGAAAAGGCAACAGTTGAAGTGCTAGCAATTTAGCCAAGCTAGCATTCAACCGCTGGGCATGTGGATGGCTGGGAGTGAACTTCTTTCGCCGGTCCAGCAGCTGGGGCAGGGACATTTGCCTGCTATAATCGGACGTGGGTGTACTGCTAGCAGAGTGCCTGGAAGCACTTGGCTGTGACACACCTAATTCTACACCTTCATTCCTCTCAGAGCAGGTTTCAGAGAGGACTGAAGGTCTAGTGGGGTTGGAGAGGCCAGCTGATGAGGAGCAAGGAGAGGTCCGCTTTGTTCTTTGGTGTGGGTCTTTCAGGTACGCTTGCCAACGAGCTGCATGGCAGGTCAACATATGTCTGGTCAAGCATGTGGTGCCCAAGCGGCTGATGTTTTGGCCACGCGAGATACGCTTGAGACATATGTTGCAATGATCTGATGCACTCGTCTCAAAAAAGGCCCACACCAAAGAACTTTTAGAATAACGCGCAGAGGCAGCGCCCTGCACAGGCGGAGCTCTGCGGTGTGATTCAGTCGGTGTGCTGCCCCTAAGCTGGCCCCTGGAGGGCATCCTGCCTCGTTTAACATGTGCCTCCTCCTCCTCCTCCTCCTCTCTCCTACCAGGCACCCATGTGGAGTCAGTGCCCTCATCATCCCCTCCCTCTTCATCGCTGTAGCAAACCTGGCAATATGCTGCAGCTTGTGGAACATGACTGCCAGATTGCTGTCCTTCTTGAGCATCCCCTCTCTCTGCATTCACGCTACTGCCTTCCTCTAGCTGAGTGTCATCATCAGAGCCTACAAAACACTGGGCATCCCCCTGGAGCATGTACCCAACACTGTGCTCAAAGAGTTCAGGAGACTCCTCAGGAGGACGTGGTGGGTCTAGGGAAGGAGTCACTGATGATGACATTGAGACGAGGGAAGACGATGCGTTGGCAGCTGCTTTGCTAGTACCCTGAGACTGGATGAGAGAGGATGAGGAGGATGAAGAGGGCTTGGTCATCCACTCTACCAAGTCGTTGGCATGTTGCGGTTCAACATGTCCAGCTGCCGAAAAGAAGGACAAGCGTGTGCCATGGCCACGTGCTGATGACAATGCACCGCGTCCACGACCAGCACTGTTGTCTCTAGACACAGAGCCTGCTTGCTCTCTTTTATCGGCTTGCGCCTGTCTGCCTCTCCTTGCTGGCCTTCCAGACATGGTAATGGCCTGAAGGGAGTTGGGTAAAACAGCAGTTGGGTAGTGTATATTGTGCTGGAGGCACACAATACGCACTAACTCCTACAGATGCCTTTATTATAGAACACCAGAGATAAAGGGGTATACTGTAATGGAGTCACACAACACCCACTAAGCCCTGCAGATGGCTCTCTTAGAGAACAGCAATAAAGGGTAGATACAGGTGTATATTGTGCTGGAGGCACACAACACCCACTAACTCCTGCAGATGCCTTTATTATAGAACACCAGAGATAAAGGGGTATACTGTAATGGAGTCACACAACACCCACTAAGCCCTGCAGATGGCTCTATTAGAGAACAGCAATAAAGGGTAGATACAGGTGTATATTGTGCTGGAGGCACAAAACACCCACTAACTCCTGCAGATGCCTTTATTATAGAACACCAGAGATAAAGGGGTATATACAGATGTATACTGTGCTGTGCTGGAGGCACACACAACTTCCAATAACTCCTGCAGATGGCAAGTGGGCTCAAATAGAGAAGCGCTATGTAGGTGGATATAGCGGTGTGTACTGGGTACAGAGCACGCAGACAGCACGCACAAGCTCCTAACACTACTGACTGCAAGCTCTATTATAAAAGATAGATCACTAGCTATATAGGTGAGGTGAATATAGCGGTGTATACTGCGGTCAGGGCACGCAGACAACAACCACTACAGAAGAGCAAGATCGAAAATCGGCCGATAACGATCGGTGTATACTGTGTTGAAGGTACACAGAACACCCACTAACTGCTTCAGATGCCAACACACTACACAAGGCTGCCGCGCTGGCGGCCTTATATAGTGTGGGGCATGTACTACACAGCCTGAGCTATGATTGGCCACAGGCATCCTGTGATTGGCCAATAATGCGGGGTCACAGTGCATGCTTGGCCAATCATGAGCCAGCAATGCACTGTGATGACGCAGTGCATTGTGGGCCGTGAGCGCCACATGAATTTGGCGCGAACGGCCCATAACGTTCGGAATTCGCCGAACGGGCGAACAGCCGATGTTCGAGTCGAACGTATGTTCGACTCGAACACGAAGCTCATCCCTATACAAGAGCATCAGGCAATAGCAGAGTCAAACACAAGCTGGGATAAGGTAGGCAGGCGGAGGTCAGGGAGAAGGTACAGGTGAAGCCGGGTCAAGATACTGGAAACAGGAACAGATCGGGTTAACAAGCACTAGCTGAAAGACCACTCAGCAAGGTTTATGTGTCAGTGCTCAGTTTAAATAACTACATTGGCGCGTGCCTCTGCGCCTGTGCGTACCTGCACATGTGTGCGCTGCACGTGCCAATGCAAGTCGTTCTTTACACTGGTGCAGCTGCACTCATGCACAGGCATGTGTCTGTTAGACGGACTTCTCTTACAAATACATAATAATGCTAAAGCATTAGTGAAGCTTAAATGAGCCATATGTGTCCTTTTTGGTGACACTGCTATTTGGTCCCGCTCAACAGTTCTCTTCACTAATTTCCTGCTTCGCTGTAATAATGCTAATGTAGGCAGGAATAGCCTGTAACTCCAATCACTTTTCTAAGCTGCTGAAGGAAAAAGTTGTGTTAGTATACACCACGCCGTTAAGTGGCAGCAGGGTAACTATGCAGTGAGTATTTTTTTTGAAAACTGACAATTTTTGTTGATTTTTCAAGAAAGAAAAAAAAAAAGAAATTTCTAAGAAACAATACAGGAAAATACACGTTTTAGTAATGATAATACTTCAGGCATATAAACAACAAACATTTTTGCCAAAGGCATATTTCAGTACATGCTTGTGCGTTTACAACCATTGGCAGTATACAGAATTTTTGTGTTACTCAGCAAATGCTACAAGGTCTAACCTGTATAATAGCGCATTAACCAATGGAGGAAGATAAAAATATAATGAGAAGGTTGAGAAGAGTCTAGATTAGAGAAAAGAAGCCGGATAGAAAGTAGAGAAGAAGGAGGGAGAAGAGAGGATAACAGCCCGCCCCAGAGGCCCAACACCACCTGGAAGGCACCAATCTTAATTACCAGCAGTCTCTGCAAAATCAAGGGTTATGGATCATTAGGAAGTCTCCAGCAGGACCTAGGGCTCCCATACTCTATTATGCTTATCAAGAGTCTCATTTAGAGAGGCTGTCAGGTACTCCATTCTTTTAACATCTCTGATCCCGGAATGCAACTTGAATAGTGAGGGGGGGTTCCCTCTTTTTCCACTACAGGGCCACCAAGCACTACGCTGCATTTAACACGTGTGAAAAAAGCTTCTTTGACAGTTTAGAGAAGGAGATAGGTAGTAGGCCCAGAAGGAAGGTTTTCGGATTGAAGGGCACCTCAGTACCAAAGATGGATTGAAGCAGGGAGTGCACCATCTGCCAATAGGGGGCAAGTAGAGGGCAAGTCCAATAGACATGAAATAGCATCCCTTTATCCTTATAGCATCGCCAACATTGAGAGTCGGCCGAGGGCTATATGGAGTGGAGCAGGTCAGGGGTCTGATACCAATGAAATAGAATCTTGTATTGATTCTCTTTATAAAGCGTACAGATGGAGCTCTTAGAGGCCTGCAACCATATGAGCTGCCACGCGTTTAGGGGTATATCTACACCTAGGCCCTGCTCCCACTTATCCATGTAGGCATGCCGTGGTTCGGTTGGTCATAAATCCATGGCCAAGAGCTGATAGGTACGCAAAATCATACCTTTAGGGGATGAGCCTCTAGACATACAGTAGTTTTTTTAATTCAGTTAAGGGGGAGAATTGAAGGTCCGTTACCAAGGATTGCGCATAGTGCCGTATTTGCAAGAAACTAAAAAAAAGCCCATCTAGGTATATTAAAGGTGTCTTGCAGATCTTGGAAGGATTTTAGAGTTCTGGTTTTTGGATCAGTTCCATCGGTTATAGGCATGGAGAGTGCACCAAGAGGCTACAGGACGTAACTGGGCAGCTAAATAATACTTGGCTATATTAGGGAATGTAAGGCCGTCTTGATTGTGGGGAGCATACATAACCGATCTAGTGATCCAGTGCCTCTTATAGTTCCAGAAGAAATTTAGCAATTCGCCCTGGAGTCTCTTAAAGTATGAAGTTGGGATGGGGATGGACAATGTCTCAAAAAGTTTAGGCAAAATTGTCATTTTTAAGGTCGCAAGGCAACCAAAAAGTGACAGCTTTAACGATTTCCACTTGGCCAGGGAGGCCCTGATGGAAGCGTAGATTTGGGGGAAGTTGGCTTTATAGAGAGTGTCATACGTGGGTGTTAGGTGGACCCTGAGGTACTTTAGGGAAGACATCTTTCACCTGTAATTAAATGTTTGCGAGAGGGCCGATAGTGTTTGGTGGGGTATATTAAGGGGAAGGGCTTCTGTTTTTGAGCTATTGATTTTGTAACCTGAGAAGGCACTATAATGGTCTAGCTCTACGTGTAGATTTGGGTAGATTGGGGCTACGTGAGGGTGAGGAGGACATCATCTGCAGATAGGGAAATCTTAAAGACTCTAATTCGAACTGGGATACCGTGGATGTTTGGGTTCTTTCTGATATGGGCTGCTAGGGGCTCAATACATAGGGCGTATAGAAGAGGGGAAAGCAGGCAACCTTGTCAAGTCCCATTAGAAATCTGGAAGATAGAGGAAGAGGCAAATTAGGTATGGACCATGGCCGAGGGAGATGAATATAGGTGAGTGATGGCACGGAGGAAAGAGCTCTCAATACCTACCCGATGGAGAGTTGCAAACAGGAAGGGCCAGCACAGCCTATCAAAGGCTTTTTCCGCATCTAAACTGAGCAGTATTGCCTCCAATCTGGTCCTGTTTGCAACCTCCATGAGGTCAATGACCCTCCGAGTGTTATCCCCAGCCTGACGAAGAGGAATACATCCTACTTGGTCTCTGTGGATGAGCGATGTGGATTTTATTCCCTGGTCCTGCCATATGATATCAAGTGATGTTCTTATATTTAATATATTAAAATATGGTATATTTAGACACATATACAATTATACATATCTATTTGCCTTATAGTGGATGTTAGGTGTTTCTCCAGCAAATTTGGTTCTCGTTTGATCCAGCACATCCCCTATTTCCAGGTATCCTCTTTGTTTTGTACCTCAGTGCACATGTTTTTATTAATTAACCCTTTGACATCCTTCTGCCCATTTGGGAGTCATAACTATAATCCAATCTATGCATATGCATGTTTATACAGGTATACTATAGACATGCATACTATATGTTTTTTGTTTACTTTTAGGGATCCCCTTTTTTGGCTTCAGTGTGTTCATACGGCCGGCCTTTGACCATGAGGCATGGGAACTGGAGTGATTCCAATACCAATTCTATGTGAATAAAATTCCTTTGATGCTCTCTTTGCCCTGGGATAGCAGCCCCACTGATATATCAACTACATGCAGTCATCTCTTCATTTTTAATGTTTATGATTGCAACAGAGAAATATTTCTGTGTTTAGAGAAATGTTTTTCATCTAAAAAGTTACTGATTATATATTTTGTGCTTTAGATGAACCTCTCCTTGTCTCTTTGCACCCCTGAAGAAGGAATTTCCCTGAAACGCGTTGGGTGTAGGGAGGATTTATCATACCAATGTCTGATATGGTGATATTAACTGACTGCGTTCAGTAAATCAATGTTTCATTTTTTTTTTATTATGTCTAAATTTCAATAAATAACAGTTTTACTATATTACTTTGATATTACTCTATTTAAATTGTGTGTTGCCTATAAAGTCCACTCAGGGGAATCCTTTTTCTTTTCATTGTGAAATTTGGATGTAGCACACAACAAGCACTATACTTGCAATTCGCCTTTCTTTTTCTAACCTATTTGCTAATAGTTTCATGAAAATTTTTTAATCCGTATTGAAGAGTGCAATCTGTCTATAGTTGGAGGAAAGGGTGTGATCTTTTCCCGGTTTGGGAATTAGCATGAGGAAGTAAGCTTGCATATCCCTCAGGATAGGTGTGTCGGAAAGAAATTAGTTAAACAGGGTTATTATATGGGGCCAGTTACTAATTTTAAATGCAGTTCACATAATTTTCAATTAAGGAAGGAAGTGGACCATGAGAACTTTTTGTTGCAGAATCAATTGGAATAAACAATGTTTTGGCTGTCTATGATTGGACCTACACTTTAAACTTTTCTAGAACATTTAGTACTAAAGATGTTTCATACACCTGCACCAAAAAAGCCTATGGTGGAAAACTGGTAAATCTATTATTATATGTGTTACTGTATTGCTAAAAGAAACACAAAGAAAGTGTAAAAAAATAGTTAAATAAGACAAACACACTTTTGGAAAAGTCCTTTATTAAAAATAAAAAAATAAAAAAAGATTCCAGTGGTGGTAATCCACTCTTGCTATCCAGCGATGGATGATCATCTCTCCAGCGATGGCTGATCTGATCCAGCGCAGCAAATCCATCCATCTTCTGTCTCCACGGAGGAGACACTGCGGATTCCCGGCGGCCTGACGTTTCTTATATGCGGAGGACGGGGTCACCCGTTACCTGACCCCGCCCCTGCATATAAGAAACGTCAGGCCGCCGTACCCATACCATTACACTTTCTTTGTGAAATGGTATGGGTACTTTTGTACCTCCTTACCATTTCAAACAGGGGGGCCGGGATCTGGGGGTCCCCTTGTTAAAGGGGGCTTCCAGATTCTGATAAGCTTGCCGCCCACAGATCCCCACAACCACAGTCCAGGGTTGTGGGGATGAGGCCCTTGTCCCCATCAACATGGGGACATGGTGCATTGAGGGGTCACAGACCCCCAAAGCATCCTCCCAATGTTGAGGGCATGTGGCCTGGTATGGTTCAGGAGGGGGGCGCTCTCTCGTCCCCCCCTCTTTTCCTGCGGCCTGCCAGGTTGCGTGCTCGGATAAAGGGTCTGACATGGATTTTTAGGGGGACCCCCACGTCAATTTTTTATTTAATTTGAAGCTTTTTTATTTATTTATTAATTTATTTATTTTTTATCAATGACTTTCAATTCGTTTTTCTGTATTACGGGAGCCGATGATTCATTATAGCCGCAAGTGATTTTAAAGGACTTTGTTTCCTGCAGAAATGACACTTTGTGCAAGGACAGTTCTAAGTGCGGGAAACATGTGCCCCTTCACAGGCATACTATAGACACCCCCCAGGTACGAAATTTAAAGGAATATTACACTTTTATTGTTTTACTTTAATCATTATTAAAATCACTGCTCCCGAAAAAATTTCAACTTTTAAAACTTTTTTTTGCATTGATACATGTCCCTTGGGGCAGGACCCAGGTCCCCAGACACTTTTTAGGACAGTAACTTGCATTTTAGCCTTGAAAATTAGCACTTTAGAATCTTTTCTCTCTGTGAAATCTTTTCTCTCTGTCGAATATTTTCTCTATATAATCTTGGACTAATAGAAGTAAGGTTAGGCACATTCGACCACAGGTTGTCACGTCGGATCTCCTATTCTATATCAAACTGTTGTAACAATGAAAACGAAGATAAAGCATTTATTTATGTTGGATATTTCGTTTTTTGGATTCTGCACTTTCGTTAACGTTTGTTAAAACAAAAACGAAAATACCTGAAATTCGGGCAAAAATGCATTCGGATGAAAACGAATGCACATGTCTAATAATTAGTGAAATTATGTCCACCTGTGTGCAATCTATGTGCCACATGATCTGTCATTACATATACACACCTTTTTGAAAGGCCTAAGAGGCTGCAACACCTAAGCAAGAGGCACCACTAACCAAACACTGCATGAAGACCAAGGAACTCTCCAAAAAAGTAAGGGACAATGTTGTTGAGAAGTACAAGTCAGGGTTAGGTTATAAAAAATATCCAAATCTTTGATGATCTCTAGGAGCACCATCAAATCTATCATAACCAAATGGAAAGAACATGGCACAACAGCAAACCTGCCAAGAGATCACGGACCAGGCAAGGAGGGCATTAATCAGAGAGGCAGCACAGAGACCTAAGGTAACCCTGGAGGAGCTGCAGAGTTCCAGCAGCGACTGGAGTATCTGTACATAGGACGACAATAAGCCGTACGCTCCATAGAGTTGGGCTTTATGGCAGAGTGGCCAGAAGAAAGACATTACTTTCAGCAAAAAACAAAACGCCACGTTTTGAGCTTACAAAAAGGCATGTGGAAGACTCCCAAAATGTATGGAGGAAGGTGCTCTGGTCTGATGAGACTAAAATTGAACTTTTTGGCTATCAAAGAAAACGCTATGTCTGGGGCAAACCCAACACATCACCCAAAGAACACAATCCCCACAGTGAAACATGGTGGTGGTAGCATCATGCTGTGGGGATGTTTTTCAGCAGTTGGTACTGGGAAACTGGTCAGAGTTGAGAGAAAGATGGATGGTGCTAAATACAGGGATATTCTTGAGCAAAACCTGCACCACTCTGTGTGTGATTTGAGGCTAGGATGGAGGTTCACCTTCCAGCAGGACAATGACCCCAAACACACTGCTAAACCAACAGTTGAGTTGTTTAAGGGGAAACATGTAAATGTGTTGGAACGACCTAGTCAAACCCAGACCTCAATCCAATAGAAAATCTGTGGTCAGACTTAAAGATTGAGGTTTACTAGCGCAAACCATCCAACTTGAAGGAGCTGGAGCAATTTTGCAAGGAGAAATGGGCAAAAATCCCAGTGGTAAGATGTGGCAAGCTCATAGAGACTTATCCAAAGTGACTTGAAGCTGTGATAGCCGCAAAAGGTGGCTCTACAAAGTATTGACTTTAGGGGTAAATAGTTATGCTCATTGACTTTTTTCAGTTTTTTTTGTCCTATTTTTTGTTTGATTCACAATGAAAAAAAATCTTCAAAGTTGTGAGCATGTTCTCTAAATTAAATGATGCAAATCCTCAAACAATCCATGTTAACCACTTAGCAACCGGCCCATAGCCAAGTGACGGCTACAGGGCAGTTGCTTAACTCTGGGAGGCAGTACTATGAAGTCCTCCCAGAATTCTGCTTTCGCTCACCCCCGGGGCACACACCCGAGAGCGCGTTCAAATGATGGAGCAAACAAATGTAAACAAACAGGCATGATTTCGGGTTCCTCCCTCCCTTCTCCGTCCAGTGTGAGCGGAGAGGGGAGAGATCGGTGGCAGCAGCACTGTGGGCTGCATGTGTAGTGCCCCCAGCGTTGCTTAGTGACAGATCCATCCATCCATGCTCACCCATCCATACTCTGCAGACCCAGCCATACTCTACATACCCAGCCAAATCCTGCATACCCAGCCATACTCTGCATACCCATCCATACTCTGCATGCTCTGCATACCCTTCCATACTCTCCATACCCATCCATACTCTGCATACCCATCCATCCATCCATGCTCACCCATCCATACTTAGTATACTTATCAATCCATCCATGCTCACCCATCCATACTTAGTATACTCATCAATCCATCCATGTTCACCCATCCATACTCAGCATACTCATCCATCCATCCATGCTCACCCATCCATACTCAGCATGCATATCCTTCCATCCTCATCCATAATCAGCATACTCATCTATCCTCAGCAATACTAATCCATTCATCCATCCTGTGGATGCTCAGCCATCCCATCCACCCCCATCCATAATTAGCCGTAGCCATCCATACTCAGCCGTAGCCAGCCATACTCAGCCGTAGCCAGCCATACTCAGCCGTACACACCCATACCCAGCTGGACCCAGCCATACTCAGCTGGACCCAGTCATACCCAGCCGTACTCAGCCATACCCAGCCATACTCAGCCATACCCATCTTTACCCAGCCATACACAGCCATCCTCAGCCATACCCAGCCTTCCTCAGCCATACTAAGCCATACCCAGCCATACTCAATCGTGCTCAGTCCTAGCCAGCCATACTCAATCGTGCTCAGTCCTACCCAGCCATACTCAATCATGCTCAGTCATACCCAGCCATACTCAGCCATACCCAGCCATCACATCTATACTCAGCCCTACCCAGCCGTACTCATTCATGCTCAGCCATCCTCATCCACGGCTCATCCATCCCCATTCATGCTAATCCATGCCACATCCATGCCACTACAATGCCTCACAAAAGTGTAATAGGTAGCCAAATTAGATTTGAAACTTATGTCCCTAGAACACCTGTTGGTGCTCCCTGCATTTTGGTCCTCTGTATGTGGCCACGCTGTGGAAAAGTCTCACACATATGGTATCGCTGTACTCAGGAGGAGTAGGAGAATCTATTTTGGGGTGTAATTTTTGGTATGTACATGTTATGTGTTAGAAATATTGTGTAAATGGACAACGTTGTGTAAAAAAAAGCGTTTTCATTTTCTTTACACATTTTCCAAAAACTTGTAGAAAAAAATGTTCAAAAGGCTCGATATGCCTCATAGATTATACATTGGGTTGTTTTCTTTCCAAAATGGGGTCATTTTTGGGGCGTTTCCATTGACCTGGTTCTCCAGGGCCTTCAAAAATGTAAGAGGTAGTCAAGAAATTATATGTGTAATTTATGCTCCAAGAACACCTGATGGCACTCCCTGCATGTTGGGCCTCTGTATGTGGCCACGCTATGTAAAAGTCTCACACATGTGGTATCGCCATACTCAGGAGCAGTAGTAGAATGTGTTTTGGGGTGTCATTTGTGGTATGCATATGCTGTGTGTGAGAAATAAGCTGCTAATATAACAATTTTGTGAAAAAAAAAAAATAAAATCTTGATTTTGCAAAGAATTGTGGGAAAAAATTACAACTTAAAAAAACTCACCATGCCTCTTACTAAATACCTTGGAATGTCTATTTTCCAAAAAGGGGTCATTTGGGGGGTATTTGTACTTTCCTGGCTTGTTAGAGTCTCAAGAAATTAGATAGGCCATCAGTACTTCAGGTGTGATCAATTTTCAGAGACTGACACCATAGCTTGTGGACTCTATAACTTTCACAAAGACCAAATAAAAAAAGTTATGATTTTACTCTGTCTACATTTCTTACATGCCAATGATTCAGAAAGGGCATGTTTTATTAAAATGGGTGATTCGGCCCAACTAATTTTACCATACCTTTAGGATCAGTTTGGGGTGAACTGAACCCTTGTTTAATCCTTAAGATTTTAATTTATTTTTCCATTTTATTTTTATTTTTTTGTATTTTTTAATCTGCAGCTTTTACTAAAATAATATCTAGTAATTCTTTCATAAAGGCCCCTGTTCAATCACTTACTTTTAGGATGTGACAACTGTCTCCTGCACTGTCACTTTATGACATGCACTCCTCTTTAGGATTACAAGTGGCCACCCTAGCATACATTAAGCATTGTCCACTGTTGTGAGCTAACTCATCCAGAACAATTACAGTATGTGCAACCAATGCTAGGAACAGTGCCTGGCAGACCAGGAGTGACTGAAAAGGGCTGGAAGAGATCAGCAGCACTGAGATGGAAAAATAAGCATAAAAAAGGTAAAAAGTATATTTCATTGTAAAAAACATGGCTGTTGTTTATAATACCTAGCGTTTCAACAAACTGTCATCCGGTTAGGGTTTACACCTACTTTAATATTTGTAATACTATGCTATAAAATCTACTGTAAAATATATTAACTTGATATCCTGAGAGCCCATTCACACAGGGGCAACTCCTGATCCGACTTCAGGTCGCCCCTAGTCGCCTCAGGTCGCCTCAGGTCGGACAACATTTAAAAAGCAATGTAAGTGAATGAGAGCCGTCTTAATGCACACTACTGAAGTCGCTCCGACTTCAGAAAAGGTTCCTGTACTACTTCTATCCGACCGGTACCCATTGATTTCAATGGAGATCGCCTCCAAGTCGGATCTCCGTCTATACGGAGGCGACTTTGACAGAATTATCAGCTCTCAAGAGGGAACTCCACGGCAAATTTCTGAAAAAAATTTGGCGTGGGTTCCCCCTCCGAGAGCATACCAGGCCCTTAGGTCTGGTATGGATTCCAAGGGGAACCCCCTACGCCGAAAAAACGGCGTGGGGGTCCCCCCCAGATCCACACCAGACCCTTATCCGAGCACGCTACCCGGCCGGCCAGGAAAGGGGGTGGGGACGAGCGGGCGGCCCCCCCCTCCTGAGCCGTACCAGGCCGCGTGCCCTCAACATGGGAGGTGCCTTGGGGGAGGGGGGGCGTGCGGCCCCCCACCCCAAAGCACCTTGTCCCCATGTCGATGAGGACAAGGGCCTCTTCCCGACAACCCTGGCCGTTGGTTGTCGGGGTCTGCGGGCGGGGGGCTTATCGGAATCCGGGAGCCCCCTTTAATAAGGGGGCCCCGGATACCGCCCCCCCACCCTATGTGAATGAGTATGGGGTACAATGTACCCCTACCCATTCACCTGTGGAAAAAAAGTACAAAAAAAAAACACAACACAGGGAAAAAATATTTTATTGCACAGCTCCGGGGGTCTTCCGTCTTCGGGGGTCTTCTCGCCGGACTCCTCCGCTATCTTCTTGTAGCTCTTTTGCTAGCGGAGGAGTCCGGCTTTCTTCCTCCCCGCCGCCGGCCTCTTCTCCCGACTTCGGGGGTCTTGTCCCCCTCTTCGGTTCTTCTGCCGGGCCACCGCGCCTTCTTATAGCTCTTTTGCAGGCGGTGGCCCGGTCTTCTGTCGCCGCCGCCGCCGCCGCCTTCCGTTCTTCTTCTTCTTCTTCTTCTTCTTCTTCTTCTCCAGGAGATGTTGACACAACGCTCTCTCCGGCCACAATGCCAGGGACGCGCTCCGCTGCCACTTATATAGGGACAATGGGGCGGTGTCACATGGGTTGATGTCACATGGGTTGGTCACATGGGTTGATGTCACATGGTAAGGGGGCGGGGTCACCATGTGACATCAACCCATGTGACCAACCCATGTGACATCAACCCATGTGACACCGCCCCATTGTCCCTATATAAGTGGCAGCGGAGCGCGTCCCTGGCATTGTGGCCGGACAGAGCGTCGTGTCAACATCTCCTGGAGAAGAAGAAGAAGAAGAAGAAGAACGGAAGGCGGCGGCGGCGGCGACAGAAGACCGGGCCACCGCCTGCAAAAGAGCTATAAGAAGGCGCGGTGGCCCGGCAGAAGAACCGAAGAGGGGGACAAGACCCCCGAAGTTGGGAGAAGAGGCCGGTGGCGGGGAGGAAGAAAGCCGGACTCCTCCGCTAGCAAAAGAGCTACAAGAAGATAGCGGAGGAGTCCGGCGAGAAGACCCCCGAAGACGGAAGACCCCCGGAGCTGTGCAATAAAATATTTTTTCCCTGTGTTGTGTTTTTTTTTTGTACTTTTTTTCCACAGGTGAATGGGTAGGGGTACATTGTACCCCATACTCATTCACATAGGGTGGGGGGGCGGTATCCGGGGCCCCCTTATTAAAGGGGGCTCCCGGATTCCGATAAGCCCCCCGCCCGCAGACCCCGACAACCAACGGCCAGGGTTGTCGGGAAGAGGCCCTTGTCCTCATCGACATGGGGACAAGGTGCTTTGGGGTGGGGGGCCGCACGCCCCCCCTCCCCCAAGGCACCTCCCATGTTGAGGGCACGCGGCCTGGTACGGCTCAGGAGGGGGGGGGGCCGCCCGCTCGTCCCCACCCCCTTTCCTGGCCGGCCGGGTAGCGTGCTCGGATAAGGGTCTGGTGTGGATCTGGGGGGGACCCCCACGCCGTTTTTTCGGCGTAGGGGGTTCCCCTTGGAATCCATACCAGACCTAAGGGCCTGGTATGCTCTCGGAGGGGGAACCCACGCCAAATTTTTTTCAGAAATTTGCCGTGGAGTTCCCTCTTGAGCTCATTCTCTGCTTGGCCTCGGCAAAAGTCGCCTGGCCTGGGGCGACTTGTAAGTCGTCCCAAGTCGCGCTTGAAGTCATCACAAGTCGTTTTGAAGTCGTCCCAAGTCGCGCTGTGATCTTAACTCAAGTCGTGTCCAAGTTGCCTGACTCAAGTCGCCTACAAGTCGTGTTGCCCCTGTGTGAATGGGCTCTAACTCTTAAACATTTTTCATAAAATGATGTTGTAAACATCTACCTTTACAGATGTCATCTTCTCCTTAAGTAGTGGTTCTATTGGATTTAAAGTTTTATATTTTAAATCATAGCACATAAGGGCAGGCTATTGTTAGTATAATAAACATTAATGACACACCTACATATGCATTTAAATTCATTTTAGAAAGCAGCATTTGGGTGACTGTTGTTATGCACAAAAATGGTTCCTGATAATTTATGGAAGTGTTTCAGCTCTTCTTATATTATCTTGTCTTTAAAGGCTTCTGCTAGGTTAATCACAACTTATTTTGCCAAAAATTCCACTCCACTGAAGCATGTTTTAGAAGTACTTTCATTTGAATGAGGATTGATATAGACCCTGAAAGGAAAGCATCAGCAAAATGAAACATTTATAACCAAGTACCAGGCTGAATGTTAAATGCTAAAAGTCACCTGAAAAGTGGTTGAACTCTGGAGAACCATAGGGGAATTTTCTGTATAATCTAAAAAGTTGCCAGAAAGAGGACGCAAAGAACGGTATATTATATGTAAATATGTAAATAGTAAAACTACATATACACACACATTATATATATATATATATATATATATAGATAGATAGATAGATAGATAGATAGATAGATAGATAGATAGATAGATAGATAGATAGATAGATAGATAGATAGATAGAAATTAATCACACAAAACTGGCAATAACGGAATCCCCCAACCCTGGAAGAATCGATTAGAACCATTAAAATGTTAGTATGGATGGAAAAAGTAACCCTAACTAGCCACTTTCAGACCGGACCATTTTGCTGGCTTAAGACCAGACCACTTTTTGCAATTTGGCACTGCGTCGCTTTAACTGACAATTGCGCGGTTGTGCGACATGGCTCCCAAACAAAATTGATGTCCTTTTTTTCCCACAAATAGGACTTTCTTTTGGTGGTATTTGATCACTCCTGCAGTTTTTATTTTTTGTGCTATAAACAAAAATAGAGTGACAATTTGTAAAAAAACGCATTATTTTTTACTTTTTGCTATAATAAATATCCCCCAAAAACATATAAAAATTTTTTTTTTTTTCCTCAGTTTAGGCCAATATGTATTCTTCTACATATTTTTGGTAAAAAAAATGCAATAAGCGATTATTGATTGGTTTGCGCAAAATTTATAGCGTTTACAAAATAGGGGATCGTTTTATGGCATTTTTATTAATAATTTTTTTTTTACTAGTAATGGCGGTGATCAGCAATTTTTATTGTGACTGTGACATTATGGCGGACACATCGGACATTTTTGACAAATTTTTGGGACCATTGTCATTTATACAGCAATCAGTGCTATACAAATGCACTGATTCCTGTGTAAATTACACTGGCAGTGAAGGGGTTAACCAGGGGGTGGCAGTGTAGGGGTTAAGTGTGTCCTTTACGTGTGTTAGTGAACACTGATCTCTGCTCCAATTACATGGAGCAGAGACCAGTGTCACTTGTTGCTAGGCAGAACGGGGAGATGCTGTTTACAACGGCATCTCCCCGTTCAGCCTCCCAGTGAGACGATCGTTGTTATCCCCTCGGCGATCGAGTCCGTGGGATCGATCGCCACAACCGGACTCACAGGGGTCCCGACCGGCTAGACAAGACAATTATAGTAAATTTGTTAAGATGTGGAAACCCTGGCTGCAGAGGATGAATGTTCCCTTGCGAGTGACAGAGTATGTGCAGTATATAAACCTCAATTAAAATAAGCACTAAAAGAGGGAAAATAGGAAAATAATAGGATATGTGGTGGAAAGTAAAGATTAGTGTGCACATTGTAAATTTGCATTTTATATGTGGGGAGGGGGGGGGGGGGGGGTAGGGAGTGGATAGTAAAAACATATAAAGCTGTATATATTAATATTCGCTGTACACTAAAAAAATGTATTGTTTTGCATGTTCTCTTTTTTACTTTATAATTAATGAAAACAATAAAGATTACAAAAGTAAAAAAATAATAATAATAATACACAAATCCTTAAAATAACATGCTTTGGGGATGGCTTAATCCTTTATGTGAAGTTGAGGAGCAGTACAATGTACTCCTTTAAAAGTGATTTTTTTTTTTCTTACAGAGGCTATTGCTGCTAAATGTCAGATACCAGCTTCTGTTTGTAAACAGACCAGAAAATAAGTCAATAGTCATAGCACTTCCACTGTTAAATGACAGATACCCATTGACACTTAAAACAAAAACAGGCCAAGGAACCTGGGTTACATCATTGAGTAAATATGGCCATGACTATATTTGGTCATTGACATCTTCGAGTATTCCTGGCTCCTTTGTTTACATATCAGCATCAGGTTAACATTGCAACAAGAGTAGCAGCAAGTTAACATCATCTGACATGGTGGGTCATCTTTAACGGAGTGTTACCACCAGATAACATGATCGATGTTTGATATAATTCATGGATTTATTTTTCATATTTTTTACGGGCATGATTTTTTTTAAAGGACAGTGTACATTTCTGTAATGCAACAAAAGATGGTATTCATACAAGAATCTCTACATACCAGACCCTTACAAGAACATGCAGCCTCTGACTGGGCAGGGAAGAGAGGTTGTGTGCCTCGTGTGCGGCGCGCCTTGTCCCCATGTTGATTTCTGGCTGATGTTTACGTACAAACACTAGCCAGAGGTTTGGGAGGGAGAACTAGGGAAATGTGGCCATTTTTTTCACCCATTTGCTGAACTGTGAACAGGCTGGCTTTGCATCAAGCTCATGCTCAAATTGACCCAGAAGCTCATCATCTCTGTAGAGATTTCATTTCATTCCTGCTTTGACCCTGGCACAGTAATGTAAGGTAAATCTCCTTTATGGGACACAAAGCAAAAAGTTAACTGGCAAGTATTTTAGGCCTCCCCTACTCTATTCAAAAAAGTGGAAAATTTGCCTTACACGATCAGTTAGATAGGTTGTCTTATTTTCCTAGGAAATAACACGCAACACAACAGTTTGAACAAGTTTTTGATACTTGGGAAAACTTTCTTTTGTACTGTTTTTAAAACATTTTCACACCACATGAGGCTTAGTTCTTCATTTCTCATTAATGATACTGTATCCCTGTAAATGGGAAAATTAGGCATACATAGAAAAGTAAAGCACAATTGTAGCAGCACAGGAGTTGCAAAAGGCTAAAATCTGCAAATGGTCACAGGAACTGATTTAAAATGATGAGTTTTTTTAATTGCCTTTCCAACATTTCAAAGATCTGATTGTTTGGAGTGCTGGTGTTATGTGATTTCACTGCTAAATTGACAATATGATAAAAAAAAGCCACAGCTGCATTCAGTTTCAAACAGCTGCTGCCTATGGATAGTGACTATTTCCTGTTTAAAAGCTCTATGCCCACTGCAGAGCACAGATGCTAACCTGGCGCCCTTACTCGCTTGGCACACAACATTTTTTAATTAACCATCACTTTATTGCCTATGAGTAACGACATTTGATTCTGCTGATTCTGGCATAAGCTGATGATATCATGGTATTGAAATCCTAAAAAAACAACTATTTACTTTCACTGGTGAACTCTCCAGATTTTAGTATTGAAACAAAAGCTGTAATATTTTTATAGAATTCAGGCTCAAAATATGATCCATTATGAGCTGGAGTGAAAGGGGCCAGATTTGAAAAATGCCCCAGTGTGAAAGGGGCCTTAGGGAAGCAGGGTTTTTCATTTCTTTCTTGCTGTAAATTCAGGCCACTCTGGCATAGTGACAGTGTACTATGTAGATATAGATTTCTGTGCCATTTGCTGATCTGAGGGGTTCTAGCCCTGTTGTGTCCCACATACGTTATGTTTGTTGTTAATGCTATGTATTGAATTGTAATATTATGAACTGTGGTATCTAAAACAAGTCCTAGCTAGACCCTTCAAGCTCTCTCATTTTCCTTCAGTTACATTCAGGTCATTACAGAGGACCTAGAAAAGACATTGTCTTCTTACACTTCAAATGACTGGAAAAACATCTGCTGTATTACACTGTGTAAAGCAAAACAATGTCGGATTCAACTTCTGTGTCTTATTGAAGAGTTAAGCTGCCTGTGAATTCTACTGAATCAGAAATGAGAGGTGGCTTCAGACAATTTTTTGGGGGGAGCTGTGTTGGTGCTGAAAGTGGGGGAGCTAATGTGGCTAACGTAGTGGGCCGCCTGCAGCACTCTTGTGGGTGTGGTCAAAAGTAGGTGTAGACAAAGGTGGACATAACCAGAAAAATTGTGTTTATTCATGGTCTATCCTCATTGTATAGACAAAATAAGGCCTTGGGGCACAGTAAAGTGATTGTTGGAGTAAAATAGGCTTACATGGACCAGAAAGGATAACCCCCAGCAAGTATCAGGGTCAGCAATCACCCCAGCAAAGTAAAGACTATAATGACATAATAATTAACCCAACTGCATGGAACAAAAATAAACACCCAACCTGGCACAATAAATAGCACCAAGAACAGCACAATAATTTACTCTCAACATGGTAAAATATTTAACCACCAGAATGGCAAAATAATAAACCCCCAGCACTGCACAACAATTGACATCCAACATTGCACAACAATTATCTCCGTAGCATGGCACAACAATTATTTACAGCATGGCACAATAATAAACCTTAGCACGGCACAGTAATAAACCTTAGCATGGCACAGTAATAAACCCCCAGGATTGTGCATTATTACCACCCAAAACTACACAGTAATTGACCCCCAACATCGTATAATAATTAACCTCCAGAAGTATAGCAGCCAGTGTGCCCCCTTCGATGTGAAATATGTAACAGAGTGTATACAGTGAAGAGGTCAGAACTATGAAACGTATAGTGTGTGGGGGTCCGGACTGTTTATTACATTACTTTGTCAGTGTGGCCCTTGTACAATGGTGGCTATTGTATCCCCTGTATACTGGTGTTCAGTGTGTCCTCCAATACTGGTGGTCAGGGTACCCATGTACAATGGTGGTCAAGGTGCCCCCTGTATACTGGTGTGCACAGAGCCACCATTAGAAATTATAGGTTCCTATAGGGTTTACCTGACAGGGCTCCCCTCCTCAACTCAATGTAATCATCTGTACTATTGCAGGCAATATGCGGCTCCAGTATGTAGAGTCAGTGCAGAGCAGTATGCACAAAAAGGGCAGTGAACAGTATGACATGTTGGACAGTGACTAGCCGGGGTAGTGTGCTGTATGTAGTTGGGGTAGTGAGTGGTATGCAATGGAGGTAGTATGTGGTATGTAGTGGGGGCAATGATCAGTATGCAGTGGGGGCAGTGAGCAGTATACAGGGGGGAAGTGAGCAGTATGCAATGGGGCGATGAGGGATATATAGTGGGGGTAGTGTGCAGTATGTAGTGGAGGCAGTGAGTGGTATTCCATAGGGCAGCTATCAGCCTTACTAAGAGGAGTGATTCATGCCTCGGGGGGTGTGGCGGCTCGAGACGTACTGGATTTTCGAGCTCAAGTGTTACTCACCCTACAGCATGGTAGGGGCTTGAGTTTCATTTGTGTGTTTCCAGTTCCTTCGTGGCTTGGGACGCTCCCCTAAGGTTTACACCATCCAACCAGGCTTTAGCCAGTATGGTGTGGTTGATTATTAAACCAGTTATCTTGGATTATTTTTTGTGCTCATTTTTCATTCAGTGTTATGTATTCCCCTCCGTTGAGGAGCATTGTATATATGTGAAGTCCGTGGTAACTATATTTTCTTCATATATGTAATTACGTCAATTATTTTGCTGTTTCAGGATATTTATAAAAAAAAAAAAATGTTCCCCCTGATGTATTGCAGGGATCCACTATTTACTTGTGCCTGTCATTGCATAGCTTGGTGTTGCCTTTGCGGCCTTGGTGAGCATTTTCGTTTATATGATGCTCTGCATAGTAGACGCATGCTGTTTAGTGGTGATTTTATCAATACTAGTTGGTTTCCCTCCAAGTTACCGAAATAGCCATTTATATGCATCGCCCACTACGAGCCCTCTGTATAGAACAGGTGTCCTGAGTATGCTCCTCCCCCTTGACGGTGACGCTGTGGCATGACTCTACCACTGTTATAGGTGTTTGAGTGTGTATAACGCGCATCACAAGGCTGTCTGTGTTTGGGATGGCTGATTGACATAGCAGATGACACGTGATTTGTGGGAGCGCCGCATGTTAAAAAATTTTCAGGTCGAGGCTTGGAATGCTTGAGGTTATCTCGGGCTGAGGCTTGGAATGTCACCGGTTTGTTGGATTGGCTAAACGAACGTCCAGAAATGAAGTCACACTCCACCGTTTGGTCTTGGCTGTGAGGCTTGGAACGCAGAGGTCTGCTTTGCCGTTGACATTTTTTCAGGTCGAGGCTTGGAATCCTTGAGGTTATTTCGGGCTGAGGCTTGGAATGCCACCGGTTTGTTGGATTGGCTAAATGAACGTCCAGAAATGAAGTCACACTCCACCGTTTGGTATTGGCTGTGAGGCTTGGAACGCAGAGGTCTGCTTTGCTGTCTTGAGCTGGTTTGTTTTCTATCCCACACAGATTTATGAGGATCATATGGTCATGTTCTTGGGCTCAGTTTATTCAAATAATTTTTTGGGTGTTTAGTGGATGTGTTGCCAATATGGGTGGCGTGTAGGTTTGAGACGCATGCTGTCTCAGCCACTTCTGGTCTGCCATGATGGGGGTGTTCTCTTCCATTTTTAAATTAGTATAAATGTGGCAGCAATGTGGGGAGCCAAATGATGCCCCAGTTGAAGGCCCCTTGTGTCATCTCAGTTGAAGACCCCTTGTGTCATCTCAGTATAGACCTAGACGAAGAAACCTGGACAGAGATTTGGACCAACACCAAAAATGCTACTCAGAATGTTGTTGCCTTGGAAGAAAAATTGAAAGTCCTCATGGTGGTACCTGGATCTGACTAGGATTGCCAGGTTTGTCCCAGGTTACCCCGCAACGTGTTTCCGAGGGTGCACTGAGGCAGGTACCCACATTCACATCTGGTGGACGTGCCCAGTGGTCCAACTCTTCTGGGCGACAATATTCCAGATGGCTTCGGTACTGATACATGAAACCCTGAAACCCGACCCCCCATTAGCTCTGCTCAATCTAGCACCCCAAGAATGCACCCGAACCCAACTGCGCCTTTTCCTCCAATTAACCACAGCAGCAAAGCAAACCATAGCGAGGGCCTGGAAAACGCCGACACTTAACATCGCTGAAGTGAAGAACAGGGTTACCCAAGCCATGATCCACAGTAAAATAGAAGCAACAATCCTTGACCGTCTACCACGACATAGTAGGATATGGCAGCCCTGGGTCAAGCACTTTTTGGCCCTCAACCTGGACCTTAGCCTCTTGGAGCCTTGAGCGCACCTCTCCATATAAAAGCGCATCAACGGCAACCATACTGGGCCTGCGCGAGCCTGCCGATGACCCCTTCCCTCTACCCTGTACTGTCTTTTCTGCATTCCCCTTCTCTTAGCTCTAGTCTTCTCCTCCTTTCTATTTTACTCTCCTATAATTAAAATTGCTGCTCATACAGTACTAATACTCCCACGTAATCCAACGGTCTCTGTTTCGGGAGTAACCCAAGCAGCCAGCCCCTAAAGCTCTGGGGCACCCAGTCTCAATAATTCTTGCTAGGGCTTACCCCAGCTCGGCTAGGACTCCACAGACAACTCCACAGACAATGGTTTCATCCTTGGGGCTATCCCCCTGGACTTAATGTTGTTATTCCATTTGCACCGTTGTTCAATTAATCTTGTGATAGCTTTGTTTGTTACAATTTTGCACTGTACTGTATATTTATACTGTTAAATGACAATAAAACATTTGAAAAGAAGACTTTTTTTTTTGCGACTCCCACATTGCTTTTATTTCAATTTCATTGTATTTTGGATCAATTTTATTGCCCAGCCTACAAATAGTTGTAAGGTGTTTTAAGCCCAATTTAACCCCTAAGAGGATATTGGACAATTCTCTCCCTATGGGATTTGGTATGGGAGTGTGATACTCACTTGCTTATATTTTGTCTCAGCAGCTTAAGTCCTCCATTCCGATCTCACAAAGAATGTTGCTGATCTTTTAACGTTTTTGACAAACTAATTTATGTGTTTTCTCCCCAATTCCAGATCCTAAAAGTTTGGAAGGATCTAAAACTAAAGCCAGGTGACTTGTGGATTGTTAAGAGACATTTATATATAAGGAAATGTTTGGAGACTCAATACAACATCTATTTCATGTACAGTTGTGCACAACTTGAAGGAAAAGTCACCTGGATCCACATCAGACACTGCAAAAATGACTAAATTAAAGAAATCTTTGTGTTTGATTTATTTCCCTCTTGCGATCACAGTCTAGGGTACTTTTTGATTCATATATTTTAAGTCATGTTTGTCTTTTGTACGTCTTCCATTTTAGGTAGAATTGTCTGTGTTTACATATGCTGATAAGTCAGCATGCCAACAATTAGGCTAGAAGGCCATTCTGGCCACAGGAGTGTACAGCCAGTAAATACTGTATGTCTTATCAATCATTTGTTTTTCGCAATGAAAAGTAATTTTGTAATGAAAAGACTGCTTAGCTATTATTTTCTCCACAATGGAGTTTTTGCTTCTTTGGCCAAGACTACCTCCACCTAGGCATGTGGAGGTTCCAGGTTCAAAGTGATAGCAGGTATGGTTAGTGATCAAAATATTGATCAAAAGAGAGGAGACTGTAATGGAAATGTGTAAGTTCTGTATATAATTGTATTCTATTTTGTATGTATTGCACACTGCCCTCAGTGGACAAACTGCACTAATAATGTTTTCAGTAAATGTTTGCATTATTTCGAGTCCTGAATAGAATTAGTTTGCCTATGTTATGCCCCTTGTTACCATAAACGTACAATTGTAATATTAATGTGATACCTACATAATCATGTATAAAAACCTTCAATTGCGTCATAATAAAGCAGAACAGTTATTTGGAAAGATGCTCAGTGTATCTTTTGTGTCTGTTCTCCACTGCAGTAGTTATTATTAATTTGGAACCACTACTCAATATGAGGATAGGAATTGCCTATGTAAAAAATGTCCAGATCAGGGAGGATCGGGTTTAGTCAGCCAAACAGAATGTAGGAAATATGTGATTGAAGAGTCTCAATTTTTAATCATTCTGCATTTCAAGTTTACTAACAAAATGTCCTAATGAAATAGGTAAGGATGAGCCGAACACCCCTGGTTCGGTTCGCACCAGAACCTGCGAACAGACCTAAACTTCGTGTGAACTTTAGAACTCTATTAAAGTCTATGGAACTCGAATGTTCAAAATCAAAAGTGCTAATTTTAAAGGCTTATATGCACGTTATTGTCCTAAAAAGTGTTTGGGGACAAGGGTCCTGCCCCAGGGGACATGTATCAGTGCAAAAAAAAGTTTTAAAACAGCCGTTTTTTTCAGGAGCAGTGATTTTAATAATGCTTAAAGTGAAACAAAAAAAGTGAAATATTCCTTTACATTTTGTACCTGGGGGGTGTGTATAGTATGCCCGTAAAGGGGCGCATGTTTACCGTGCTTAGAACTGTCCCTGGACAAAGTGTCATTTCTACAGGAAAAAAGTCATTTAAAAGCACTCGCGGCTATAATGAATTGTCGGCTCCCCATAATACAGAGAACAGTCATTGAACGTCATTGATAAAAAACAAAAAAAAGCATTGGGTTCCCCCCAAATTCAATTACCAGGCCCTTCAGGTCTGGTATGGTTATTAAGGGGAACCCCACGTCAAATAAAAAAAAAAATGTCATGGAGTTCCCCCCAAAAATCCATACCAGACCCTTTATCCGAGCACGCAACCTGACAGGCCGCAGGAAAAGAAGGGGGATGAGAGTGTGCCCCCCCTCCTGAACCATACCAGGCCACATGCCCTTAACATTGGGAGCACCATGTCCCCATGTTGATGGGGACAAGGGCCTCATCCCCACAACCCTGGCCGGTGGTTGTGGGGGTCTGTGGCCGGGGGGGCTTATCAGAATCTGGAAGCCACCTTTAACAGGGGGACCCCCAGATCCCGGCCCCCCCTGTTTGAAATGGTAAGGGGGTACAAAAGTACCACTACCATTTCACAAAGAAAGTGTTAAAAAACACACACACACCGTTGGGAAAGTCCTTACAAATAAAACATTTTTTAAAAAAGATTCCAGCTGGGGGGCGTGGCCTGGACGGCGATGGTGTAGGTCGCAAGTGAGCTGAGCTCCGCTCCCGGCCTATCCTGCCCAGACATCCTGTTCTCTACACTCGACCGGGAATCGCTAGTGTATACCCGGGAGGCTCGTGGACACACCGGCCAGAGATATTGCGATGTCTCCGCCGAAGAAAGGCAATAATTCTGCTGCATCTTCCCTCGAGAAATTCCGGAGAGCAGACAGGGAGGGGGACCAAGATGGCGCCTCCACACAGCGTGCGGACCAGCAGCCAGCAAGCGACACCACCAAGGTGCTTGAGGCTATTTCCACATGCCAGACGTCCTTAACCTCCAAGATCGAGGAAATACGGGTGGACATCTCCCTGATTCGGCAAGACATGACCAAGTTAAGGGACCGTGTCAAGGAAGCGGAGGACAGGATTAGCACCGCAGAGGATGCGCTGCATCCACTCCAACATTCCCACACGGAGGTACAGCGCCAATTGCAGCTCCTCGCCATGAAGCATGACGATCTGGAGAACAGGGCCCGCCGATCGAACCTCCGCTTCGTGGGCCTTCCGGAGGGCGCTGAGGGATCGGATCCCCCCACTTTCCTAGAGAACCTCCTGATTTCAACGTACGGAAGGGAGGCCTTCTCCACGTCGTTTGTGGTGGAGAGGGCGCATCGCATGCCAGCCAAGAGGCCTCCGGATGGTGCGCCTCCCCGCACATTCATCGCCAAGCTGCTAAATTTCCGTGATCGCGATGCTATTCTACGTTTGAGCAGAGAGAAGGGTAACATACCCTTTCAGGCTGGCCGACTGATGGTATTCCCGGATTTTTCGGCGGAAGTGCAGAGGCAGAGGGCTCGTTTTGTGGAGGTGAAGCGTCAGCTGCGGACCCACCATTTGAAGTACGCGATGATGTACCCAGCAAGGCTTCGTATTATTGGGGAGGATCGTGCACATTTTTTTGATGATGCTGCGCAGGCGGCGGACTGGCTGGACAGATGGGAGGCTGCTAGGAACCACCCGGCCTGAGTAGCGGAGGCCTGTATGGTGTATCGGGGAGGTGAGCCTACCTTTTGACTGTTCTTCTCCTCCAGGATTCTCTTTGTTGCCCCTTACTGTCATTACCTGCATTTGTGCGGGTTTATTGCACCCACTGCTGCTCTTTCTCTGCTTATCATTAGCCCACAAGTTCTTCTTTTTTTCCCTTTTTTCTTCTATTTATTTTTCTCCACCATTGGTGCCTATGGGCCTCACGCCCCCTGCTGACTGTTCTGTGCCGACACGCGGACTACTGACGGCTCCATCTTTTCATGAGGCACCAGGACTATTGTATGAAGTGAGGTGACTTTGCTTTTTCTGGAAAAAAGGGGGGGGGGATAAGAAGTATGCCTTAATCCTCTGTTCTCTTTTCTTATTTTACTATTGCTCTATTGTTGCTGGTACTAACTGCTATGGCACATTTTTGAGATGGCGGTTTATATGGTTCCCGGACATCGTGCAATGACTCTGGACTCCTTTATGTTTTTTTTTTTTTTTTTGATCTCCTTATTTCTGCATTTTTAACGGGCTGGGGGCGGGGGCGGTCGGCTCTATTGCTCCTACGGGCTTATGGTATAGCCGCAGTCGCCGTCTCAGCGAGTGGTCGTCCTCTGTTAGGGTGGATACCGCCTGGGCCGTGAGCGCAGGGGACCGTGCGGGCTGACCGGCGGCGGCTGACCGGCTGTCCCTGGGCGCATGTCGGGGGGTCGGGGATCTACTAGGTTGGGGATAAATGCTCCGGCTATGTTGGGGAGGCTGAGGGCTGGGTGGGGGTGGGAGGGGGGAATTTGGTTGCAGTTCTGTTCAAGGTTGTGTTTTTGGTGGTACAAGTGGTTATCTCTGTAGTATGGGATTACTTATATGTCTTTTGTTTTTCTTTATTTTTTCTGCAATGTCATACTAGGGGAGGGAGGGAGGGTTTGTTCTGGTGGTTAAACTGTATGCCCTGGTCCATGGCTGTAATACTGAGGGTACATGTCGGCTGTTAAATTCTTGACGTGGAATGTCCGCGGGATCAGAGACAAACTTAAACGTACTGCTGTCTTTGGCTGCCTGAAGGCATACAGGGCTGACATTGTCGTGCTGACAGAGACGCATGTGACCGGCCAGCTTCGGCTCGCACTTCGGCGGCCCTGGGTTGGCTGGTCGTACCACGCGACTCATTCTCCCTATTCTCGGGGTGTCTCGGTCCTTGTGGCTAAGACGTTACACTTTGGTCTGATCTCCCTGCGGACAGATCCACTGGGTCGCTATATTTTTATGCACTGTAATATCTATGGCAAACCGTGTCTGATTATAGCCCTATATATACCACCCCCGTACTCTGCATGCCTGGTCACTGAGGGACTGCTATATATGGCCCAATACCCGGGAACCCCGGCCATTTGGCTCGGGGACTTTAACATGACTCTGAACCCCCGTAGGGATCGGTTACGTAGTGATATGGACCCGACCACTCCGACGGAAACTAGACTGTCCCGCACTCTTGGTGAGTTCTCCTTGACTGAGGTATGGCGTCATAGAAACCCTGAAGCCACTGCGTTTTCCTGTTTCTCAGCCTCGCATACCACTATGTCCCGGATTGATTATATCCTTGTGTCTGATGTCCTTCTCTCACGGGTGAAGGACGCGGGATACCATGCTAGATCTCTCTCGGACCATGCCCCCTGTTGGGCAACTATATGCCTGGCTCCTCAGGTGGGGCCCCGATCCTGGCGCCTCAACCCCTTTTGGCTGACGGCGCTGGGGGAGGAGGGTGAGGGCCTTGCGGGGGAATGGCAGTATTTCTTTGAGATTAATAGGGGCACAGCCACGGTGGGGACGGTGTGGGAGGCGTTCAAACTGCATGCTCGTGCGGTTTTAATTGGACGGATAAATAGATTAAAGCGGGCATCCCAGGAGACCTTGCGACAGGCGCTGGCACAGCTAGAATCGACGACTGACGCGTTTATGTCTATTCCCACACACGCCAACGCCTCGGCACTTAAACTCCAAACGCGCGTGCTGGAGCAACTACACTTTGAGCGGGCTCGGCGTAAGCATTTTTTCTCGAGACAGCGCATTTTCGAACAGGGCGAAAGAGCTGGGAAACTGTTGGCCTACTTGGCCCATCAAGATGCCAGGCCACCGGTGGTGGTTTCGCTACTGGACCACAATGATGCCCTGACATCTGACCCGCTAGCTGTAGCAGACCTGTTTCGACGGTATTATGCAGACCTATATACGTCCAGAGCGTTAGCCACGGCACAGGAGACCCAGGCCTTTTTGCAGACTGTCCCATTTGCGCAACTGTCTGCGGCTCAGACCGCTGAGTTGGAACTCCCCTTTACTAAGGAGGAAGTGGAGGCTGCGATTGGACTTTTATGTGGCATATCTAGAGGTGCTCGCCCCCGAACTTCTCCGACTATACAATTTCTTATTTGAAACCGGATCCCTTCCCGAATCCCTTCGACAGGCGACGATTGTGGTTCTTCCGAAGCCGGGGAAGGATCCCACCCTCCCTGATTCATACAGGCCAATTTCTCTGCTCCAGGTTGACACCAAGATCATGGCTAAAATTTTGGCATCCCGGCTGAACCCGCATATTCTCTCTCTGATTCATCCGGACCAGACCGGGTTTATGCCGGGCAAAAACACGGCCATGAATGTCCGCAGATTGCACATGAATCTTCAGGCATGTCATGAGGGGACGGGTGCCCGGGTTGTGGTGGCATTGGATGCGGCCAAGGCATTCGATTCCGTGGAATGGGAATATTTGTGGGAATGCCTTGGACGATTTGGGTTTGGCCCTAACTTTATTCAGTGGGTTAGGGTGCTATACTCCTCCCCGGAGGCCAGGGTGGCGGTGAACGGGCAGATGTCGAAGTCCTTGGTCCTGAGCCGGGGGACTAGGCAGGGCTGCCCACTGTCCCCACTTCTTTATGCTTTGGCGGTGGAGCCGCTTGCGGCCTCTCTCCGCGCTAGTGTTCATGTCCAGGGGCTTCGGTCGGGTCCCATCACCGAGAAGGTAAGCTTGTACGCAGACGACATGCTCCTTTATCTGGCTGATGAGGGGGTGTCGCTGCGGGCTGCTCTGCAGATTATTGAGGACTTTGGGGTTCACTCGGGCCTACGGGTTAATTGGTCAAAATCCCAGATCTTACCCATAGATATGTCTCCCCCCGCCTGCGACGCGGCCTCCCTCCCTCTTCGTCGTGTATCGTCCATCCAATATTTGGGAGTCCAGATTACCAGGGACCCTTTAGATTATGTGAATCATAATATCTTACCGCTGCTCCCATATCTCAAGGCAAAGACCCAAACATGGGCCAGACTACCTTTGGGGGTAATGGGAAGAATTAACCTCATAAAAATAAATATTTTACCCAAGGTCCTATATAAAATGTGGCATTCGCCCACTTTTATACCCCTTAAAATCTTCAAAACAATCGACACTATCCTTAACACTTTCGTTTGGGGATCAGGCCGCCATAAACTGGCATGGAACACACTTAAAAATCCCACGGACTTAGGGGGGGCGGCGCTCCCTGACCTGCGCTCGTATTATATTGCGGCCCAGCTGTCCCATTTCCACCACCTGCACAAGTCGGATGGCCCCCGGTATCACGCGCTGATATGTGGAAAAGTCCTTGACCCTACACATGCTCCCCTACAGGTTCTGTTTCGAGGACGTGCGCGGGGTGGGAGGGGGAAGGGCGGTACGCCCCTGCTGGATCAGCACAGGCGCGTCTGGGATGTCGCTCAGGAGATGGTTGGGGCTGACGGGGTGCACTCGCATACGCCACTGTGGCATAACCCCCAATTGGGGGAGCTCAGATCGTTACCAGGAGTGCGGCAATGGGCCTCTAGGGGGGTGCTATACTTACACCAGGTGGTCTCCCCGATGGGAGTTCGCAGCTTTCCAGTACTACAAGCGGAATTTAGACTCCCCTCGCACATGGCTTTTTGTTATGCACAACTCTCGCACGCCCTCCGAGCCCAGTTTGTGGACGGGTTCCCCAGTACTCAAGAAATGCCCCTGGTGGGGGTTATAGTAGGGGAGGATCCCGCCAAGCTTATTTCAAATATATACACCCTACTTAGATCGCGCACGGTAACTGGGATTGCGGAGGTAGCTAAACATAGGTGGGAGGTGGATGTGGGCCCATTAGACACTGAAGACTGGGAGGACATCCTCACCAATGTTGGACTGGTTTCCCCTAGACTGTCTGACCGGCTAACCCAACTTTACATTATACACAAGGCTTACCTCACTCCACTAAGACTGAGCAAGTTCCGCACGGCATATGACCCGGGGTGTCCGCGTTGTGGGGATCACCCGTGCACATTTTATCATTTACTATGGGCCTGCCCAGATGTTCAAGCCTTTTGGTTGCATGTCATCCGCTTTCTACATGACCACATGGGTTCTCCGCTACAGGCTGACCCCAAACTTTGCCTACTAGGTCTTCTTCCTGACGCTCAGACCAACCGCTGTCAGGCTGCCTTTCTGCACGAGACCCTGTTCAGTGCTAGAAAGCTGATCGCTAAGCTGTGGTTGCGCACAGCACCACTCACAGTTAGAGCGTGGATACTTGAGGTGAATCTGTCGCTGCCTTTGAAGAAGGTCATATATGCGCATAGGGGCTGCCCCAATAAATATAATAGGATATGGGATAGGTGGCTTGCCAATCCAGACACCTGTGTGGAGCCTGATTAATGTTGTACGGTAGGCACCCTGCTTACAATTGAAATCTAGAAATTATGTGTGCTCTACGTTCCCAGTCTATTGGCGGAGCTGGCCGGTGGGTGGTGGGTGGGTTGGTGGGGTGGTTTTGAAGAGAGTTTGACCAACGTAGCTGTAATGTTTATCGTTGCTCTGTATGACGTCTGTATCTGTACTCTGATAGCCATGTTATTCTCAAATGCTTCGTATGCTGTATGACTTGCTGATCTTGTCCACCAATAAACTTGTTGTTTTTGAAAAAAAAAAAAAGATTCCAGCTGTGGTAATCCACTCTTGCTATCCAGCGATAGGTGATCTCTTCTCCGGGGTCCAGCGATGGGTGATCTCTCCCAATGGTCCAGCACAGCGCATCCATCCTGTCTCCACCAGAAACACTGCTGGAATCCCAGCAGCCTGACATGTGTTAGCTGAGGAGGATGGGACCACCCATCACCTGACCCCACCCCCTCTGACGCAAGGGGAAAGCCGGGCTTCCCCAGTGATGTACGGGTGACCCCACCCCCCTCTGATATACCGCAGGTTTCCGTTATATCTGGGGTCCCCTTGTTAAAGGGGGTTCCAGATTATAAAAAGCCCCCTGCCCGCAGACCCCCACAACCACTGGCCATGGTTGTGGGGATGAGGCCCTTGTCCCCATCAACATGGGGACATGGTGCATTGAGGTGTCACAGACCCCCAAAGCATCCTCCCAGTGTTGAAGGCATGTGGCCTGGTACGGTTCAGGAGGGGGGGACCCTCTCTCACCCCCTCTTTTCCTGCAGCCTGCCAGGTTGCGTGCTCGGATAAAGGGTCTGGTATGGATTTTTGGGGGGCCAAAAATCCAGCGCCATTTTTTTTTTACATTTGGCGTGGCGTTCCCCCCAAATATCCCTGAAGGGTCTGGTATGGATGTTAAGGGAAACTCCATGCCAAATTTTAAAAAAAATGGCGTGGACTTCTGGAGTTCCCCCCAAAAATCCATACCAGACCCTTTATCCAAGCACGTCATTTTTTTAAAATTTGAATCAGGGTTCTCCCTAATATCCATACCAGACCTGAAAGGCCTGGTAATAGAATTTGGGGGGAACTCCATGCTTTTTATTTATTATTATTATAATTCATTATACAATTGATTATAATTCATTATAGCAACGAGTGCTTTTAAATGACTTTTTTTCCTGCAGAAATGACACTTTGTGCAGGCAGGGACAGTTCAAAGCATGGGAAACATGCGCTCCTTAACAGGCATACTATACACACCCCCAGGTATAAAATTTTAAAGGAATAGTACACTTTTATTGTTTCACTTTAAGCAAAATCACTGCTCCCGAAAAAACTGACTTTTTTAAAACTTTTTTTTGCATTGATCCACATCCCCTGGGGAAGGACCCAGGTCCTCAACCCCCTTTTAGGACAATAACTTGCATATAAGCCTTTAAAATTAGCACTTTAGAATTTTCCCATAGACTTCTAGACTTTTACAGGGTGTTCCACTGCTTTTTGAATTTGCCACGAATAGGGATGAGCTTGGTGTTCAAGTCGAATGCATGTTCGACTCGAACACCAGCTGTTCACCCGTTCGGCGAAGCCAGAACTCTGTGGGCGGCCGTTCGCGTCAAATTCATGTGGCGCTCACGGCCCACAATGCACTGTGCCATCGCAGTGCATTGCTGGCTCATGATTGGCCAAGCATGCACTGTGACCCCGCATGCTTGGCCAATGGGGGTTACTGCAGAGTAATGGGGGGTACTGCAGAGTAATGGCAGGGTACTGCAGAGTAATGGCAGGGTACTGTAGAGTAATGGCAGGGTACTGCAGAGTATGCACTGGTATTGCAGAGTATTGGCAGGGAATTGAGGGGTTAAATTCAGTGAGCAGCGATGTGGGCACTGCAAATGCAGCCCACATCGCTGCTGACACCGATCTCTTTCCCCTCTGCTGTACCGATCGGTACAGAGAGGGGAGGGAGGAACCGGCGTCATAACATGACGCCGGTTTGTTTACAAGTGATCACTCCGTCATTTGACGGAGCGATCACGTGGTAAACGGCCGCGACGAGCAGCCATTTACCGTGATCCGTGATGCGCCGGGTCCACAGGACCCGGCGGTCACGGATGCTCTCGAGTGCGCGCCCCAGGGGGCGCGCGAGAGCAGAATTCTGGGAGGCCGTTAATTAACGGCCTCTCAGAGTTAAACAACCGCCCTGAAGCCATTAATCGGCAATGGGCGGTTGTTAAGTCGTTAAAGATAGATCACTAGCTAGCTATATAGGTGAGGTGAATATAGTGTAGTGGTGTATACTGTGGTCAGGGCACAGACAATAACCACTACACAAGAGCAAGATAGGAAATCAGCCAAAAACGATTGGTGTGTAACTGTGTTGAAGGTACACAGAACACCCACTGCTTCAGATGCCAACACACTACACGAGGCCGCCTCAAAGGCGGCCTTATATAGTGTGGGGCGTGCACTACACAGCCTGAGCTATGATTGGCCACAGGCAGGATGCCTGTGGCCAATCATGGCTCTCCTCGCTGCTGGCGCTGCGATTGGCCAAGCATGCGGGGTCACAGTGCATGCTTGGCCAATCATGAGCCAGCAATGCACTGCGCCACCGCAGTGCATTGTGGTCCGCGCGCGCCACACGAATTTTGACGCGAACGGACCAAGAGTTCGGATTTCGCCGAACGGACGAACAGCCAATGTTCGAGTCGAACGTACGTTCGACTCGAACACGAAGCTCATCCCTACTCAGCAGGCTCTGGCAAAGATTCCATCGTACATGGTAATAAGTGGAAAAATTGTTTGGGAGTTGGCATTCCCACTCCTCCAAAAGGGGTATCAAATTTACATGGAAAACTATTACACCAGTTTGACCCTTCTCCACCACCTATACCTAAAAAAAAACTTTGGCATGTGGTACAACAAGGAAAAACCGAAAGGGCTTCCCACAATGTCTTGTCACCACAACCATTCAAAGGGGGGAATCAACAGACTTGAGGAAGTGTTGGCTGTGAAGTGGAGGGATAGAAAAAATGTGTACATCATGTCCACCATCCACAATGACAACTAGGTGGAACTTTGCAGAAGATGCGGTCCTGTCCGCAAGCCTTCCTGTATCAACGAGTACAATAAATTCATGGGGGGGGTGGATGTAAATGATCAATTGTTGTAGCCCTATCTTTCAACAAGAAAATCCCTCTTCTGGTACAAAAAAAGTCACAATTTACTTTTTTTCATTTGGACCTTTTAAATTCTTTCATCATCTACCAATAATCAACAGAAACACCCACCAACTTCATAAAGTTTATTGAAGACATTGTCACTGCCCTGATCTACCAACAAGTATGCCCCCCAGAAACCCATCCACCATATGCCATCTGATTGTGTCAGCAGACTACATGAGCGCCATTTTCCAGACCATATTTCAACAACAGGATCCAGAAGATGACACCAAAAAAATGTCAGGTGTGCACCAAAAGAGGAATTAGGAAAGACACCAGCTTTCATTGTCCCGACTGTCCCTCCCAACCTGGACTTTGCATCGGAGAATTCTTCAAGCGATATCACACCCTTGAAAACTATTAGCCCACCATGTTTCTGCCTTTCACGTGAACTGACTCTGAACTGTATCGACTATGCCTCTGCCTACCGTCTATTTCTGCCTTTTGCACTGACCTCAGCCTGTTGACCATATTTTTGCCTGCCCCTTGGATTGATCTTTCACCCTGCTGCACAGGGGTCTCACATATGTGAGAAGCTCCAGAACAGTGTTCTGGGTTCAGAAAACCAGTTTTTGGTTTTCTGTGTTCCCAGAACAGGGTCTGGTTGTCTGGAGGCTTCAAAGCGATTTGGGTGGGAGAAGCCTCTACCCCTGTCCCCATTCTTTCCTGACCGATGCCCTAAGCTTGATGGTCCTGCCTGCTCCTTTGAAAAATACTCTGGCTGTGCTGACCATACCTCTGCCTACTGCATGTACTACCTATGGACAGTATTCCTACCTGCTGCATGGACAATCCTTTGATCCTTTTGCTGCTGCTGACCACATCCCTGCCCGCTATCTGGACCAATGCTTTGGCTGTGCTAACAACATCTCTGCACTGATTATTCCTGCCTGCTGCCTGTTTTGCTGTCACTATCCATGTTACTGCATGCTGCCTGGACTGATGCTCTTCTCTGTGGACCACTACACCACTAAAACCGCAGGTAATCTTTTCTTTACTCTTTGCTCAGCAGAATGTATTTTGGTTTGTAATTGGTATGTACAGTACATGCTATGTGTTAGAAATATGAAGGGCCTTCAACAATGTGATAGGTTGGCAGGAATTTATGTGTGTAATTTATGCTCCTAGAATACCTGACAGTGCTACTTGGATGTTGGGCCTCTGTATGTGGCCAAGCTGTGTAAAAGTCTCACACATGTGGTATCGCCATACTCAGGAGGAGTAGCAGAATGTATTTTGGGGTGTCCTTTTTGCTATATACATGCTATGTGTTGGAAATATCTTATAAATGGACAACTTTCTGGAAAAAAACAAACTGTTCAAAAGATTCATTATGCCTCCTAGATTATATGTTGGGTTGTTAGCTTTCCAAAATGGGGTAATTTTGTGGGTGTTTTCATTGTCTTGGTGCTCCAGGGTCTTCCAAATTGTTATAGGTGGTTGAGAAATGAGATGTGTAATTTATGCTTGTAGAATGCCTGACGGTGCTACTTCAATGTTGGGCCTCTGTATGTGGCCAAGCTGTGTAAAAGTCTCACACGTGGTATCACCATACTCAGGAGGAGTAGCTGAATGTAATTTGGGGTGTAATTTTTGCTATGTACATGCTATGTGTTGGAAATATCTTATAAATGGACAACTTTGTACAAAAAAAGTGTTGTCATTTTTTTCCCACATTTTCCAAAAACTTCTGGAAAAAAATTAACCTTTCAAATAATACGTTGGGGTGTTAGCTTTCCAAAATATGGTAATTTTGTGGGCATTTCCATTGTGCTGGTGCTCCAGGGTCTTCAAAACTGTAATAGGTGGTTGAGAAATGAGATGTGTAATTTATGCATGTAAAACGCCTGACAGTGCTACTTCAATATTGGTCCTCTATATGTGGCCAGGCTGTGTAAAAGTCTCACACATGTGGTATCATCATACTTGGAAGGAGCAGCAGAATGTATTTTGGGGTGTCAGTTTTTCTATATACATGCTATGCGTTGGAAATATCTTATAAATGGACAATTTTGTATAAAAAAAAGTGTTTTCATTTTTTTTCCACATATTCTAAAAACTTCTGGAAAAAAGGAACTGTTCAAAACACTCATTGTGCTTCATAGATTATACGTTGGGGTGTTAGCTCTCCAAAGTGGGGTCACATCCCAAGATCTGGGGCCCCCCTCTGTTTGAAACAATTTTTTAACACTTTCTTTGTGAAATGGTAGGGGTACTTTTGTACCCCCTTGCCATTTCAAATGGGGGGCCAGGATCTGGGGGTCTACTTGTTAAAGGGGGCTTCCATTTTTCTGATAAGCCCCCCGCCCGCAGACCCCCACAACCACCTGCCAGGGTTGTGGGGATGAGGCCTTTGTCCCCATCAACATGGGGGCATAGTGCTTTGAGGGTCACAGACCCCCAAAGCATCCTCCCAATGTTGAGGGCGCGTGGCCTGGTACAGTTCAGGAGGGGGCACTCTCTCGTCCCCCTTCTTTTCCTGCTGCCTGCCAGGTTGCATGCTTGGATAAAGGGTCTGGTATGGATATTTTGGGGGAACACCACGTCATTTTTTTTAAATTTGACGTGGGGTTCCCCTTAATATCTGTACCAGACCTGAAGGGCCTGGTAATTGAATTTGGGGGGAACCCCACGCTTTTTTTTTATTATCAATGGCTTTCAATGACTGTTCTCCGTATTACGGGGAGCCGACAATTCATTATAGCCACGAGTGCTTTTAAATTACTTTTTTTTCCTGCAGAAATAACACTTTTTGCAGGGACAGTTCTAAGCACGGGAAACATGGGCCCCTTTACAGGCATACTATACACACCCCCAGGTACGAAATTTAAAGGAATATTACACTTTTATTGTTTCACTTTAAGCATTATTAAAATCACTGCTCTCGAAAAAACTGATGTTTTTAAAACTTTTTTTGCATTGATACATGTCCCCTGGGGCAGGACTCAGGTCCCCAAACACTTTTTATGACAATAATTTGCATATAAGCCTTTAAAATTAGCACTTTAGATATCTCCCATAGACTTTTACAGGGTGTTTCGGCTTTTCGAATTTGCTGTGAACACCCCAAATTGTTCGCTCTTCAGCGAACAGGCAATGTTCAAGTGGAACGTGAGTTTGACTCGAACTCGAAGCTCATCCCTATTTGGGAGTGACCAAAACAAAGGCTGTGTTTATTTCATTATCCAGTATAGGTCCATCTCGAAGAGAGTTGAAGAACTGTGCCATATAGGACACCAGGGAAGGACCAAACTTCTTATAGTGACAAACCGAAAAATCATCAGGACCTGGGGATGTGTTTGTTTTAAGAGATTTAATGACCTCTAAAATCTCCTAATTATAGTTCAGCAGTCGTGCTATTTTTAAACTCTGTCTGGGGGAGTCTAGATTTCAAGGTCCTCTAGCTTTATTTATCCAGGGAGAGGTCAAATGGTATGTTCGAATTACTACCTATGATAACAGTATCTTTGAAGTAGGGCCTCAAGACTAGTGATGGACGAACGTTTCGCCCGGCGGTCGTTTCGCGGCGAATTTCCGACATTCGCGGTCCGCACGTTCGAACGCCTTTTTCCGTCGTTCGCCGCGGCGGACTTACGTGTTTAATGTATACAAGAACTTTAACCTTTGGTGACACGTTTATCATGTGATACAGGACAGCCAATTGAGACATGACAGCACATGGACACTTGGACATTCCCCCTAACCTATAAATACACCCGATCCGGTGGCCATTTTACATTCTTTCTTCTGTTACGATAGGGACAGGTTCCTGTGTGGAGTAGGGAGAGATAAACCACTAGCTATTTGGTACACAAAAGTTCTTTTCAGGACTGGTATAGGTGTTAGGTGTTGATAGGTTTGCTGTGCTGCTGATTCTTGCAGCAGCCTGAGTGTCTTTTGTTAGTTTAGAGAAAGGGAAAGGACGGTGTATGCTACAGGGACAGCCAGATTAGTCTTTCATCATCATCATCATCATCATTAGCTGTTACTATCAAGGTCCACAAAAGAGCTGTTCCAGTAACCACTAATCGTTCTCTTTTTTTGCCAATTTGTATAGGGACAGGAAGGAAGCAGTGTTGTCAGGCAGTGAGGGTAATTTTAAAGACTTGCTGTTATTATTAGTTCCACAAAGGTTCTTTTCAGGACTGGTATCAGTGGTACAGTAATAGGCTTGTACATGTATAATATTCTTTCTTCCAAATATAGAAAGGATATTATACTTGACTGCTGCCCTTCTGCTGCAGTCTGCTAAACATTCACAACTCACTTGTTCCACAAAAGTTCTTATAAGGACTGGTAACTTGGTATAGGGTGCTACGGTACATAGGCTTGAGTGCGGTACAGTCTGCTGTTCTGTAAGGACCGCTATCGGTCCACAATAGATAGGGTTGACGTGCACCACTGCTGACCGCTGCCCTATACTGCAGCAGTCCTTCAGCGGTATAGGGACTGACGTACAGTCTGCTAATCACTAACACACAACCTGCTTGTTCCACAAAAGTTCTTATAAGGACTGGTAACTTGGTATAGGGTGCTACGGTACATAGGCTTGAGTGCGGTACAGTCTGCTGTTCTGTAAGGACCGCTATCGGTCCACAATAGATAGGGTTGACGTGCACCACTGCTGACCGCTGCCCTATACTGCAGCAGTCCTTCAGCGGTATAGGGACTGACGTACAGTCTGCTAATCACTAACACACAACCTGCTTGTTCCACAAAAGTTCTTATAAGGACTGGTAACTTGGTATAGGGTGCTACGGTACATAGGCTTGAGTGCGGTACAGTCTGCTGTTCTGTAAGGACCGCTATCGGTCCACAATAGATAGGGTTGACGTGCACCACTGCTGACCGCTGCCCTATACTGCAGCAGTCCTTCAGCGGTATAGGGACTGACGTACAGTCTGCTAATCACTAACACACAACCTGCTTGTTCCACAAAAGTTCTTATAAGGACTGGTAACTTGGTATAGGGTGCTACGGTACATAGGCTTGAGTGCGGTACAGTCTGCTGTTCTGTAAGGACCGCTATCGGTCCACAATAGATAGGGTTGACGTGCACCACTGCTGACCGCTGCCCTATACTGCAGCAGTCCTTCAGCGGTATAGGGACTGACGTACAGTCTGCTAAACACTAATACACAACCTGCTTGGTCCACAAAAGTTCTTATAAGGACTGGTAACTTGGTATAGGGTGCTACGGTACATAGGCTTGAGTGCGGTACAGTCTGCTGTTCTGTAAGGACCGCTATCGGTCCACAATAGATAGGGTTGACGTGCACCACTGCTGACTGCTGCCCTATACTGCAGCAGTCCTTCATCGGTATAGGGACTAAGAGTTTTGTCACAGGGTCATTTAAAAAATGACAGGCAGAGGAAGAGGCAGGCCCTTCCGCAGGGGTGGTAGGGGTAGGGCAGGAGCAACAGGCTTGAGCCAAAGTGGGAAGTTGCAGAAGGTGCGTTCAATTACTTTAAAGGATGCACCAGACTTGGTTGAGTGGCTCGCTCAGCCTTACTCTTCTGCACCCTCCTCATCCTCTCGATCTGCACCCTCTTCTTCACTCTCTGCTATGTGCACCCCCAAAGACACTACCACCAACAACACGACCACCACCACCACCACCACATACCTTCCGCTTGAGTCACTGGAATTATTTTCCGATCCATATCAAGAGGACATTTCTGATGCGCAGCCACTCTTGGTATTGGATCAGGAAGAGGAGGTAGCAACAAGCGCTACTCAGCAGTCTGACGACAGTACCCAGATCAGCCCAAGGAGGAGGTTGGTCCCCGGTGTTGCTGCCTACTCCGAGATCTCTACTTATAGCGGTGGGGAAGGTGACGTTGATGATGACGTGTCTAGTGATGTCACGTGGGTGCCCACAAGAGAGGAAGAGGAGGGGAGTTCAGAGGGAGATATGGACCAGCAGATAGGGAGGAGAAGCAGGAATAACTTACATTGCACAGGAGGGACAAAGCAGACTGCAAATGTATCAGGAGCGAATCATCGACCATGTACGGTCACATCTGGCGCTCCCAGGACACCGGCACATGGCTCCGCAGTGTGGGCTTTTTTTAACGTGTCCGCTGCTGACAATAGCGTTGCCATCTGCAATCTTTGCAGTCAACGCGTTAGTCGCGGTAAGCCCAATACTCACCTAGGGACGACCGCCTTAAGAAGGCACATGAGCAGCCATCACCGAGCCCAGTGGGAGCAACGGAACACACAAAGCCACACTGCAGGCTCTCACCGTCCAGCCTCGTCTTCTACTTCTCCTTCTCCTCTCTCCTCACAATTGTCCTCCACTCCACCTTCCATCACGCCAAGCTCACATTTTTCTGCAAAAAGGCAGGCTTCCGTGGGCCTAATGTTTGAGCGTAAAAAAATGATGACGCCGGATAACCCTCTTGCCCAACGGTTGGCGGCTGGCTTGTCAGAACTCATAGCCCGCCAACTACTGCCATATAAACTGGTGGACTCGGAGGCCTTTCGCAAATTTGTGGCCATTGGAACACCACAATGGAAGGTCCCAGGAAGGAAGTATTTCTCAGAGAAGGGCATCCCAGAGCTATATGGCCATGTTCAGCGGCAAGTGAATGTATCTCTGGCACACAGTGTCGGTGCCAAGATACATCTGACCACAGACACGTGGTCTAGCAAACACGGGCAGGGAAGGTATATCAGTTTTACTGCCCACTGGGTGAACCTTCTGACGGCCGTCAAGCATGTAACCCGTGGCACCCGTGTAGATTTGGTTTTACCGCCACGGATTGCATGCAGGCCTGACTCTTCTTCTCCTCCTCCTACTCCATCCTCCTCCCTCTCCTCCTCAGCTGCCTCCTCCTTTTCCGCTGCTAGCGTCTCTTCCGCTGCACCGCCCAAGCTCCCCAGAACCTATTCCACATGCCAGGTGAGACGTTGCCATGCCGTGCTGCGTCTGTTGTGCCTGGAAGCAAAGAGCCACACTGGCCCGGCACTCCTTTCAGCTTTGCGTTCACAGGCAGATGAGTGGCTAACACCGCTCAATTTGACAGTTGGTAAAGTGGTGTGTGACAACGGTGCCAATCTGCTTAGCGCATTGAAACAGGGCAAAATCACGCACGTGCCGTGCATGGCACACGTCTTAAACTTGGTCGTGCAGCGATTCCTTGTCAAATACCCTGGGGTCCAGGACATCTTGCGGCAGGCAAGGAAAATCTCGGCCCATTTCAGAAGATCTTACACGGCCATGGCTCGCCTTGCTGACATTCAGCGGCGACACCATCTGCCGGTCAGACGTCTTATTTGCGATTGCCCGACGCGATGGAACTCAACCTTCTATATGCTTGATAGGCTGCTCCAGCAGAAACGTGCAGTTAACGTCTACCTGTATGAACTCTGCGAAAGAAACGGTTCTGGGGAGCTGGGTTTTTTTTCACCGCGCCAGTGGCTGCTCATGCGCGACACATGCAGACTTCTGCGGCCATTTGAGGAGATCACCAAACTGGTCAGTCGCAGCCATGGCGCCATCAGTGACATGGTACCTTATGCCTTCTTTCTGGAGCGTGCATTGCGTCGTGTCATTGATCAGGCTGTGGAGGAGCAGGAGCGGGAAGATGAGGAAGTCGCAATGCTGGATGAATTCCCAGGGGGGGCTACTCTATCTGAGACAAGTCAACAACAGGAGTCTGATGAGGAGTCAGAGGAGGATGGTGCCGGGGCGGATGAGCAGGAGCAAGAAGAGCATGCTTTAAACCTTTCTGGGATCCCTGTTGTGCGAGGATGGGGAGAGGAGAATGAAGAGGACGACATTATCCTGGATGATGAGCAGGAGCCAGGCCACCACACCGCTTCCACTTTAGTGCAAATGGGGGCCTTCATGCTCCAGTGTTTTAATAGGGACCCCCGTATAAAAAGCATGAGGGTCAAGGACCAGTACTGGGTGGCAACGTACTTAGACCCCCGGTACAAACACAAAATGGCGGAAATGTTACCGCCGTCGCAGAGGGCTGTCAGAATGCAGCACTTCCAGGCCTTGCTTCGAGAAATGCTGCATTCTGCTTTTGCGTGCGCTGGCAGAGGAGCAATTCCCACTCCCAGAGAAGGATTTGCGGGTACCAATCCAACAGCGCCTGCAAGAAGAGGCCGGTTTGAAGATGTGTTGGTGACTTCGGATATGAGGTCATTCTTTCAGCCGACCCATCGACAGGTGTCATCCGGATCCAGCATCAGGGAACGCCTAGACCGTCAGGTGTCCGACTACATTGGGTTAACGGCCGATGTGGACGCTCTGAGGAGTGATGAACCCCTAGACTACTGGGTGGGCAGGCTTGACCTCTGGCCAGAGCTTGCCCAATTTGCAATCGAACTGTTGGCTTGCCCCTCATCCAGTGTCCTGTCCGAAAGGACGTTCAGCGCAGCAGGGGGGATTGTGACCGATAAGCGTACTCGCCTAGCTCACGACAGTGTTAACTACCTCACATTTCTAAAAATGAATGAGGCATGGATCTCGGAGGAATTCAACACATGTGACCAGTAGACCATGTATATGTCTATAAACTATTTTTTTAATCAAGCACACAGACCTTCTTAATTCATTTGGCTCACTTCCTTGACCCAAAAAAGCACACCGTACTATATGCCCCTACCCTCCTCTTTGAAGAGGTTGAGCGGTGTCATATTTCTACTGGGGCTGCTTATGATATCCCTGTGCTGTGCTGACTTCCTCCTGGGGGTTCTTATTATGAAGGGATCACACTATCCCTGTGCTGTGCTGACTTCCTCCTGGGGGTTCTTATTATGAGGGGATCACACCATCCCTGTGCTGTGCTGACTTCCTCCTGGGGCTGCTTACGGTGCTGCTGTCAGTGCTGTATGTCACGGTGCTGCTGTCAGCGCTGTATGTCACGGTGCTGCTGTCAGCGCTGTATGTCACGGTGCTGCTGTCAGCGCTGTATGTCACGGTGCTGCTGTCAGCGCTGTATGTCACGGTGCTGCTGTCAGCGCTGTATGTCACGGTGCTGCTGTCAGCGCTGTATGTCACGGTGCTGCTGTCAGCGCTGTATGTCACGGTGCTGCTGTCAGTGCTCTGTATTACGGTGCTGCTGTCAGATGCCTCTATCACGGTGCATGTGTCATTCCGGTATGTCACGCTGCTGGTGATCATCTCCTGCACCCTCTTCTTTGCCTACCCTGGTCCCTGACCTTCCCTCTCCTCCATTGCCTTCATTAGCTCCATAGTCCTGAATTGTTAGAACAATTTCCCAAATAAAATAAAAATGCTTGTAGTTATCGATCCCAAATTCACCTCATACATGTATTATGTCATTGTCCAGATGGTGGGACTACGTTTTACCCCCTAATAATTACCACGTGGCCGCAAATTCGACATGAAGGTTTGCAAAGTTCGCCTCCCATTGAAGTCAATGGGGCCCGCGGCGAACGTTCGGTTTCGCGAACGTTTGGGTCCGTTCGCATTTCGCTTTCGCGAAACGTCCCGTCGGAAGTTCGTCCATCACTACTCAAGACATGTATCATAGATTCAAAAAATTTCCTTTGGCACTTATTTGAGGTATAGTATGACACAAATGTGTAAGTGCCTGTCTATAGTGCCTATCAATAAATAATGACCTTCAGCGTCTTTAAGGATTTTTGATTGGGAAAAATTTAGTTGTTTAGGGAAGCATATTGCTACACCCCTTGTTTTGTTTTCTGCATTAGCTAGGATGAAATGCCGATAACTTTGGCGAATGAATGGCCTCTTGTAATAATATTAAATCTGTCTTTAAGGAGTGATAGCATTGGATAGTTTTTGTTGTTTTACTGGGGAATTAAGTCCCTGCATGTTATGAGTTAAAATCTGTAGCTTCAGATTGTTAAAAGTCAATTTAGACATGATTCAGAGGGTTAGGCAACTCCGAAGAGGCATACGGTATATCTCACCCCATTAATGAGAATCCCCTGGCAGAGTGGATCCTTCATATTTTGGTTAGGGTCCTGGTCCTGTGTGTTGCTGAGGGATGAGCTCCTGGAAGACCTTAAGTAAAAGGAAAGTTGTAAGGATGGGAAAAGGGTAGACAGATAAAAGAAAGAAAGGAGGGGATCAAGAGAGATAATCTTAATAAACAAATATGACTGAAAATTCTAACCCCCCCCCCCCCCCCCGGGACAAGAAGGGCCCAGCCACTTCCTGTCCCATGCCCTGAGAAGGGTGATGTCCCCAAAGTTGGGAGTCATCAATCTGATTCTGAGAGGTAAACATGGTTATCTCAGGGGCAGATGGAGGCACACTGCAACTGCTATGGTCAATCCGCCTTGTAAAACTTTTTAGATAATACTCTGAGGAAGAACTTAGTTCAATTGAGGCTATTAGCAAGCTGGTAGCATACTGATAGTGGGGAGACCCCGAGCTCCAGTTACAGCAACATATAAAATATAAACAACTTGTAAACACTGTATAACATCAGGTCTAAACTTTTCTCACTCCCCAGAAGAGCCCCTTTGGAGAACCTGGGAAACAACTTGGCAGGAGAAAAAAAAGAAAAAAAGTAACTTGGGTAACTTGTGAGAAGTGGGATATCACCCTAAAGTTCAGTTCCAAAGAGAGCAAAACAGAGTGACTTGTCCACAACCTGTGAGTCTACTCAGGGAGGCTGAGAGTCTCTTGACCTTTTGGATTGTTGTTTTTTCCAAACAGGAGTGAGTGGGCTCAGAGGAGAGGGCCTTTTTTCGTAGATGATGAGGCTCTGTAGGTGGGTGGGATAGGGATTTCTTGAGAAATCAGCCATAGATGTAGAAGCAAACGCTCGCTTTCTGAAAAGGATAAAAATCCATGGGCTTTATTCTGGTAAGAAACATTTTGTCAAAATTGAAAGGACCATCTGTATGATTTATTTTTGTGTGAAAACCTGGAGGAGGGGCTTCTAAAAGTGCTGTTTTCGGACTGTGTAGGGCAAAAGGTTGGCAAAGACTTGGACTTGTTGACAATGAATTGTAAGTCTATCCAAATTGCAGGACTTTTCATCACCTCTTCTTTGACAGCATATAATTGGGGTTTGACTATGATGTTCCATGGTAGGCCATCTGTGTGTGGTAGTTGCAGAGCCCTATGGGCCCTGTCTAGCACCAAACGGTGCTCTGGGATGACAAAGATCAATTCTTTTATAAAAGAGTGTACTGCTGGGTAGACATCTTTCACTGACTCAGGAAGACCCCGGATTCAAAAGTTATAGTGCTTAGATCTATTTTCTAGACCATCAATTTTGGACATAACACTCTCTAGATGGTCCTGGAGTTTCTGTATTCTGGCTCAGTATTGATTAATTCTAGCAACTGATTTGTTTGTTTTCTTTTCCATTATGCCCATTCCTGCTCCTATTTGTTGGAGATCAGCATGTATAGAAGATGGGATCTGAGCTGCTGTTTGGGCTAGGCCCCTGGATAGCATTTTGGAGAAGGCTAACATAATGGAGGTGAAGTCAGTAGGTGTTGGAGGGTAATTTTGGGCCCCCATTTCAAGTGTATCTGGGCTGGCCAGCATATCACTCATAGGAGTAAGGTTGAGACCTTCTAATGTCCTCCCGATTAAGGATTCAGTGGATGCAGGGGATAAACTAACCTGCTGTGGGGTACTCACTGTGACTTTCCCCTGTAGAACTGCTGGATTTATTTGCCTCATCCTGATCAGTGTCTGGCTCTGTTATGGACTAGTTTGGCTCAGTGTATGGGCTACGTGGAGTTGCGGCCGCCATTTTGGATAGGCAAGTGCTGCAGCAAAGCGGAGTTCAGCTGATGGGAGACGTCCTCAGTGGACTGCTGCAGCGGAGTGGGGCCGGATTGAGAGCTCTGATGGCTGTGGTGGGGATAGAAGGACCGGAGCAGTTCAGAGCTCCAAGGCTAAGCTGCCATCTTGGACGCATCCAAGCATGCCCAAAGTGAATTTTTTACTTACAGTAAATTCACCTCATTTAATATGCAAAATGAAAATTTATTTACAAAGATCCTCTACTTCTTTAGCAAATAAACCACAAAGTCTTTGAAACCAAATTTACTCTAGATGAAATGATGATTCACTATATCAACTGTACCACTTAATAAATCTTTTAATGTTCTGATTTCAGCAAAGTGAAGTTTGATTAGCTTTCCTTAGTGCATTGCATTTTGCTAAATGGTTTATTTCTTGGAAAGGCTGCTATTTAAATGGTACAATTTCAATTTCTAATATACATCAGGCTACTTCAGATGTGCAGAAGGATGGATATATATATATTATATATATATATATATATATATATATATATATATATATATATATATATATATATATATATATATATATATATATATATATATATATATATATATATATATTGTAGACATGTCACTGGAGAAGTGGTTGAGGGGGTGTACATCTCACCTAGGTTGCTACACAGTGTGAGATGGTAAGTCCAGGATGGATCAGTTTCTCAGCAGCAATATGCTGCTGAGTTGTTATTTAATTTTGCCGGGCCTGGGTTTATATGGAATGGCAGGTAGGTTTGGTAGAGGGACCTGTCATTCCACACCCCCCGATCCAGTTCTGGGTTTTGGATCAGGTGAGCTTTGATCCTAATTAGCCTGGGAAGGTAAAGGCTCTGCTGGGCCTGCAGGTGATTGCTCTCAGCCAGGGAATGAACAGTCTGTGTGTTGAAGGAAGCTGCAAGCACAGCCACTGCTGGAGCTAAAACTCACCCTGCGATATCCAGGCGAAAGACGCTGTGTTTGTAAGTGTCAGATAGGTGAGAAGAACCTGTTAGTAAGCGCCCAGCCGGGCTAGGTCTTTTATTTTTGTTGTACTTAGAAAGCACGGTGTTGCTGTATATTTTTGTTTGCTGGACTGTTTGTACCACGAATAAACGCCAAGATCTGCTTTATAAATTCCAAGTCTGCTGTGAACTGTGTCCAAACACACCCTACCCCGGGAAGATCCCTTACAATTGGTGGAGGTAGCGGGCAACACGGTTGCTAGGGGCAACGGTGTGGACAGACTTGGCTACAGCTGCTGATGTCCTGGGTGAAAGCTGCAACTACACTCCAAGAACAGTCCAGCAACATGGAGGAGATGCTGAAGCAGTTTATGCAAGTGAGTTTGCAACAACAGCAGGCTCAGATAGAGGCCAATAGACGACATGAACAGTCCATGGCTGCACAACAACAACTTATCGAGCACCTGATAGCAAATCGAGAGGCGCCTGTGGTTGCTAATCCACCCACAGTGATGGGAGCCGCTCCAGAGATTTTTTTTGGGAGAAGGACTGTGCAGAAAGCGCTGCAAAAGATGACTGCTGAGGACGATGTTGAAGCCTATCTAACAGTATTTGAGCGCGTGGCTGAGCGAGAGAAGTTACCAGCCGCTGAGTGGGCAGAGGTAATTGCGCCCTATTTAACAGGTGAACCTCAAAAGGCCTACTATGACCTCAGTGAGCAAGAGGTTAAGGACTATACTCGGCTAAAAGAGGAGATACTTGCCCGACTAGGAGTTACTACTGCAGTCCGTGCCCGGAGGGTACGCAACTGGAGCTACAGTCTGGACAAATCAGCGAGGTCCCAGATGTATGACCTAATCCATTTGGCAAGAAAGTGGTTGGAGCCAGACACTTCTACTCCTGCACAAATCCTAGAGAAGATCGTGATGGATCGCTACCTCCGAGCGCTTCCTACTGACCTGCAACGCTGGGTGGGACAAGGTGATCCTAAGAATGCAAACGAACTTGTCAACCTTGTGGAGAGGTTCCAGGCGACTGAGGACTACCTCCGTGATGTTCCTGCAGCATCTTCACCTCCCCGGAGCGCCAGATCTGTGCCGTCAGCTGGTAAGAGACTTCCATCTATTGGGGGAGTGTGGAGGGGTGCTGATGGGGGGAAAAGGGCTCAAGTGGTGTCTCAAGGACAAAAGACTGGTGATGGTCCCGGGTGGCTAAGGGGCTCTAAAAAGGACTCCTTGCCAAAGGGACCAGGCCCTATCCAGTGTTGAAGATGCCATGAGGCGGGACACGTGTCTGCCCATTGCCCTCTTACCACTGAACCCATGGAATGTGACGCTAGCCGGCGTCAGTCGCTATTTGCGGAACCATCTTGTGCTGCAGTTCCTGGACTAGAGACTGAACCGCAAATCTGCAACATCACAATCAATGACTTTCCTGTTAAAGCGTTAATGGACTCAGGAAGCCTCGTAACCTTGGTGCATGCTAGCCTGGTGACTGGGGACTTAGAGTCTAAAAAGCATATGAGTGTTGTGTGCATACATGGTGATACAAAAGTGTACCCTATAGTGCTGGCTAAAGTCGGGACTGAACAAGGCACCGTACAATATGAAGTGGGTGTGGTTAAAAACCTCATGCATAATGTAATATTGGGGTGCGATTTTCCATTATTCTGGGCTCTCTGGGAAAAAAGAAAAATCCCCAAAAGGAGTGAGGATACCTCTAAGGTGGTTGCCTTGTCCACTGTGAATGATAAAAGTGTACAGGATGAAAATGATTGTTTTCCTTTGCAGGTCCTGGCTGGGGAGGAGGAGGCTCCTCCCACTGAGCAAAATATACTAGACTTAGAGGTGTCTAGCGATAATTTTGGGGCTGCACAATTACAGGACCCCACTCTCAAAAATGCGAGAGAGCAGGTTGCTGTTATGAACGGGGTACCTCAGGAACCAGATGCTGAAAAAAGATTTCCACATTTTTCGGTGACTAATGATCTTTTCTATAGAGTCAATAAGGTTAAGGATGAGATTGTGGAACAGCTTCTGGTACCTAAGCCGTACCGGCATCAGGTGCTTGACATGGCACATAACCATGTTCTTGGGGGACACTTGGGGACTGACAAAACGCGAGAGAGGGTTCTCCAGAGGTTTTTTTGGCCGGCCATATATGATGACATTAAAAAATACTGTGAGTCGTGCCCCACATGTCAGGTTAGTGCCCCAGTGTCACATTTTCGCAGTCCTTTGGTTTCACTCCCTATTATAGAGGTGCCTTTTGAGCGTATTGCCATGGATTTAGTGGGTCCCATTGTAAAGTCAGCTAGAGGACACCAGTATATTTTGGTAGTCATGGATTATGCGACCCGCTATCCTGAGGCTGTACCCTTAAGAAACACTGCATCTAAAACAATTGCACGTGAGTTGTTTTATATGTTCTCTAGGACTGGGATCCCCAAAGAAATCCTAACTGACCAAGGTACGCCATTTATGTCGAAAGTAATGAAGGAATTATGCAAACTATTTAAAATCTCACACATCCGTACCTCTGTATACCACCCCCAGACGGACGGATTGGTGGAGAGATTTAATAAAACTTTGAAACATATGTTGAAGAAAGTGGTGGCAAAAGATGGTCGTGACTGGGATCATTTATTACCCTACCTCATGTTTGCTATTAGGGAGGTGCCCCAAGCGTCCACAGGGTTCTCACCATTCGAGTTGGTCTATGGTCGTCACCCTAGGGGTCTACTGGACATTGCAAAAGAGACATGGGAGAATGAGTCCACCCCATACAAGAGTGTTATTGAGCATGTAACACAAATGCAGGACCGTATAGCCACTGTAATGCCCCTGGTAAGGGAACACCTCCAGAGGGCTCAAGAGGCCCAAAGTAGAATTTACAACCGGTCCGCAAGAATCAGGACATTCAACCCAGGCGATAGGGTCCTTATACTAGTCCCCACTGTTGAGAGTAAATTCTTGGCGAAGTGGCAAGGTCCCTATGAAATTGTTGAAAAGATCAGTGAGGTGAACTACAAGGTGCACCAACCAGGTAGAAGGAAGCCTTTCCAAGTTTATCACATAAACTTGATCAAGCCCTGGAAAGACAGGGAATCTTTGGTGGCGACAAATACTGTTAATAATTTGTCACAACCAATCCCTCCAGTCAAGGTAGGTGATACTCTATCAGTGTCACAGAAACAGGAGGCTCAGGAATGTTTACAGAAAAACAAAAACAAGTTCTCTGACCTCCCAGGGCGTACCCACCTCATCCATCATCACATTGAAACTGAGCCTAGAAGCAGAGTAAACCTTAAGCCCTATAGGATACCGGAGGCACGTAGGGAAGCCGTATCTGCCGAGGTAAAACGTATGCTTGCTCTGGGGGTAATTGAGGTGTCACAGAGTGAATGGTCCAGCCCAATTGTGCTAATCCCAAAGCCCAATGGAACTTGGAGGTTCTGTAACGATTTCAGAAAGTTGAATGAGATCTCCAAGTTCGATGCGTATCCTATGCCCAGGGTAGATGAGTTGATTGAGAAGTTGGGTAACGCCAGGTACATAACCACCCTCGATCTCACAAAGGGCTACTGGCAGATTCCACTTTCTGGTGAGGCTAAAGAGAAAACTGCATTCTCCACCCCTGATGGGCTATTCCAGTATGTAGTGATGCCATTCGGGTTACATGGAGCGCCTGCAACTTTCCAGAGGTTGATGGACTTGATTCTGCGACCACATCGTGATTACTCAGCTGCCTACCTCGATGATGTGGTCATTTTTAGCCCTGATTGGGAAAGTCACCTCTGTAAGGTACAGGCCGTGTTGGATGCCATAAGTGATGCAGGGTTGACCATAAATGCCGAGAAGTGTGCTCTAGCCCTAGAAGAGGCCAAATATCTGGGCTACATTATTGGGAGAGGGTTGATTAAGCCACAGCTAAATACAATTGAGGCAATACAGAGTTGGCCTAGACCCCTGACAAGGAAACAGGTTAGAGCTTTCCTGGGTATTACGGGGTATTACCGTAGATTTGTGCCGAACTTTGCCTCAGTTGCTGCTCCACTAACTGACTTGACAAAGGGCGGAAAGACAGCAATGGTCACGTGGACCCCAGAGGCCGAGAAGGCTTTCCAAAGCCTTAAGTCTGCCTTGTGCCAACCACCTGTCTTAGTTACCCCCGATTTCAGGCGAGAATTTCTGGTCCAGACAGATGCCTCTAACACAGGCTTACGTGCAGTACTCTCACAAGTAGTGAATGGTGAGGAGCATCCAGTGACGTACTTGAGTAGAAAACTAACCCCGGCCGAGAAAAATTATGCCATTGTGGAGCGAGAATGTTTGGCAGTAAAGTGGGCCCTAGAATCTTTAAAGTATTACTTGCTAGGCAGGAAATTCAAGTTGGTGACAGACCATGCCCCCCTAACATGGATGAAGTTAAACAAGGAGAGAAATGCAAGAGTGACTAGATGGTTTCTCTCCCTACAAAACTTTAATTTCACTGTGGAACACAGGCCAGGGAAATTACAGGCAAATGCTGACGCATTGTCGAGGGTAAGTTGTCTGTGGGGACAAAAGGCTCAGCCCTCCAGTCTGAAAAAGAGGGGGGGGATATGTAGACATGTCACTGGAGAAGTGGTTGAGGGGGTGTACATCTCACCTAGGTTGCTACACAGTGTGAGATGGTAAGTCCAGGATGGATCAGTTTCTCAGCAGCAATATGCTGCTGAGTTGTTATTTAATTTTGCCGGGCCTGGGTTTATATGGAATGGCAGGTAGGTTTGGTAGAGGGACCTGTCATTCCACACCCCCCGATCCAGTTCTGGGTTTTGGATCAGGTGAGCTTTGATCCTAATTAGCCTGGGAAGGTAAAGGCTCTGCTGGGCCTGCAGGTGATTGCTCTCAGCCAGGGAATGAACAGTCTGTGTGTTGAAGGAAGCTGCAAGCACAGCCACTGCTGGAGCTAAAACTCACCCTGCGATATCCAGGCGAAAGACGCTGTGTTTGTAAGTGTCAGATAGGTGAGAAGAACCTGTTAGTAAGCGCCCAGCCGGGCTAGGTCTTTTATTTTTGTTGTACTTAGAAAGCACGGTGTTGCTGTATATTTTTGTTTGCTGGACTGTTTGTACCACGAATAAACGCCAAGATCTGCTTTATAAATTCCAAGTCTGCTGTGAACTGTGTCCAAACACACCCTACCCCGGGAAGATCCCTTACAATATATATATATATAAAATATACAAAATTAATTACCTAAAGTAACACATACAATTATCAACTTTCTTCTTTTGTACTAGGATGACAATTTTATTCGAATTAAGCATTTTTTGGACACATTTATATTGGAACTGTACTTTTAGCAAATTTATTCTTAAAAATAATTCCCAGCTTCTAATAGGTTCTAGATTTTAGTACGTTTTCACTGTGTGCCCACTAGGATCTGCACAGTCACCTAATGAAGAACTGGCTGGATTGTGCTTACTCAGTAGACTCTTCCTTCATTCCTATGGACAGTCAGTCCACCAATCATCCCTCTGGGACATAGACATGCGTGGTTCATTTTGTTCAGAATAAATATTCAATTGTTTTGTTATTTGGAGATTCGGATATATCCGAATTACAGTACAAACTAATTTTACTGAATCCTCCAAATAACTAAATGAAATTTGTTTGAATTTCCAAAATTCAAATTGAAATTCAGCTCAAATTTTACATCAAATTCCATTTGAATTTGAACAAACATATTGTTGAAATCAAAGACTGTGGGGGTTATTTACGAAAGATAAATCCACTTTGCACTGCAAGTGATCTTGGAAGTGCAGACGCTCTAAATCTAAGGCCGCGTACACACGGGCGGACTGTTCGTCCAACTTTGGCCGCTGAACAGTGTTTCAGCGGACAGTCCGCTCGTGTGTGGGCTTCAGCGGACAGTTTCAGCGGACAGTCTGACGAACAAAGTTTTTCGGAATTTCCGTAAGACTGTCCGCTGAAACTTGGTTTGAGCGAACAGTCCGCTCGTGTGTAGGCTTGTTCGGCAAACTAAGTCTCGCGCATGCTCAGAAAGAATTTACACGGCGAAGGTTGCATTGCAGTGTATCGGACGCCGAATTTCTCGTCCCGTCGTACGTGCCGTTCACGTCATCGTGCAAGTTTTCAGCGGACTGTTCGTTCGTCGTGTGTGGTCAAGTCCGCTCATGCAAATTTTGAACGGACTGTTTGTCAAACTGTTTGACGAACCTAGTTGGGCGGACAGTCCGCCCATGTGTACGCGGCCTAAGGGGAAGACGTGAAATGAGAGGAAGCTCTGCTGATTTTGTCATCCAATCATGTGCAAGCTAAAATACTGTTTTTTATTTTCCTTGCATATCCCCCTCGGATCTACAGCAACTTTACTTTCAAGTGCAATTTCAGTGAAAAGTGGATTTGAAAAAGCAACTTTACTTTCAAGTGCACTTTCAGTGAAAAGTGGATTTGCCTTTAGTAAATAACCCCCTGTGCGTGCTATTATTGTACCAATTCGAAATAATGCTGTTTTTGTTAAGCCAAAGGTAATTTAAAGAGTCATTGTAATCATTTGATGAAGATTTTTCTTTTGTTTTCCTTCACTTTGCAAGTGTAAAATTAATTTAAATAAAAACAGTAAAATATAAATATTTAAAAGCATTTGTACTTGACATTATTTTTTCTCAGTATTGCACATAGTAAAATGTTGAAAGAAAGATACTAGACATGTGCATTCGTTTTCGTCCGAATATCAGCTATTTTCGTTTTCGTTTTGACAAACGATAACAAAAGCACAAAATCCGAAAAACGAAAGATCCGACATAAATAAATGCTTTATTTTCGTTTTCATTGTTACAACAGTTCGATATAGAATAGGAGATTCGACATGACACTGACAATAATCTGTGTCTATAGAACCTGTGGTCGAATGTGCCTAACCTTACCTCTATTAGTCCAAGATTATATAGAGAAAATATTCGACAGAGAAAAAAGATTTGACAGAGAGAAAAGATTCTGCAAGTTACTGTCTTAAAAAGTGTTTGGGGACCCGGGTCCTGCCCCAAGGGAAATGGATCAATGCAAAAAAAAAGTTTTAAAAACGGCGGTTTTTTTCGGGAGCAGTGATTTTAACAATAAAAGTGTAATATTCCTTTAAATTTCGTAGGGGGGGGGGGGGGGTTGTCTATAGTATGCCTGTGAAGGGGCTCATGTTTCTGGTGCTTAGAACTGTCCCTGCACAAAGTGTCATTTATGCAGGAAAAAAAGTCCTTTAAAATCACTCGCAGCTATTATGAATTGTCGGCTCCGTAATACAGAGAACACTCATTGAAAGTCATTGATAAAAAAATAAATAAATAAATAAATAAAAAAGCATGGGGGTCCCCCAAATTCAATTACCAGGCCCTTCAGGTCTGGTATGGATATTAAGGGGAACCCTGCGTCAAATTTTAAAAAAAATTGACGTGGGGGTCCCCCTAAAAATCCATACCAGACCCTTTATCCGAGCACGCAACCTGGCAGGCTGCAGGAAAAGAGGGGGAGACGAGAGAGCGGCCCCCCCTCCCTCCTGAACCATACCAGGCCACATGCCCTCAACATTGGGAGGATGCTTTGGGGGTCTGTGACCCCTCAAAGCACCTTGTCCCCATGTTGATGAGGACAAGGGCCTCATCCCCACAACCGTGGCCGGTGGTTGTGGAGGTCTGCGGGCGGGGGGCTTATCAGAATCTGGAAGCCCCCTTTAACAAGGGGACCCCCAGATCCCGCCCCCCCCCCCTGTTTGAAATGGTAAGGGGGTACAAAAGTACCCCTACCATTTCACAAAGAAAGTGTAAAAAATAGTTAAATAAGACAAACACACTTTTGAAAAATATCTTTATTAAAAATAAAAAAAATAAAAAAAAGATTCCAGCGGTGGTAATCTACTCTTGCTATCCAGCGGCGGACGGTCATCTCTCCAGCGATGGCTCATCTCATCCAGCGCAGCGAATACATCCTTCTTCTGTCTCCGCGGAGGAGACACTGCAAGGATTCCGGCGGCCTCCCACATGTGGTATCCCCGTACTCAGGAGAAGCAGCAGAATGTATTTTGGGGTATAATTTCACATATGCCCATAGCATGTGTGAGCAATATATCATTTAGTGACAACTTTGTGCAAAAACAATAAAGTTTGTAATATTCCCGCAACTTGTGGCAAAATATAAAATATTCCATGGACTCAACATGCCTCTCAGCAAATAGCTTTGGGTGTCTAAAATGGGGTAATTTGGGGGGGGGGGGGGGGTTTGTGCTATTTTGACATTTTATGGCCTTCGAAACTGTGATAGGTAGTGAGGAGTGAAATCAAAAATTTGCACCCTTAGAAATCCTGAAGGTGGTGATTGGCTCCCAAAAAGTCCCACACATGTGGTATCCCTGTACTCAGGAGAAGCAGCAGAATATATTTTGGGGTGCAATTACACATATAACTATGTAATGTGTGAGCAATATATCATTTAGTGACAACTTTTTGTAAACATTTTTTTTTTTTTGTCATTATTCAATCACTTGGGACAAAAAAAAATATTCAATAGGCTCAACATGCCTCTCAGCAATTTCTTTGGGGTGTCTACTTTCCAAAATTGGATCATTTGGAGGGTTTTGTACTGCCCTGCCATTTTAGCACCTCAAGAAATGAGATAGGCAGTCATAAATTAAAAGCTGTGTAAATTCCAGAAAATGTACTCTAGTTTGTAGACGCTATAACTTTTTTTTTTATTAAAGACATGTGGCTGAATACATTTTGGCCTAAATGTATGACTAAAATTGAGTTTATTCGATTTTTCTTATAAGAAAAAGTAGAAAATATCTTTTTTTTCAAAATTTTCGGTTTATACAGTAAAAAATAAAAATCACAGAGGCAATCAAATACCATCAAAAGAAAGTTCTATTTGTGGGAAGAAAAGGACGTAAATTTCATTTGGGTACAGCATGACCACGCAATTACCAGTTAAAGCAGTGCAGTGCGAAATTGTAAAAAGTCCTCTGGTCCTTAGGCTGACAATTGGTCCGGGGCTTAAGTGGTTAAAGAAGCTTTTTTAATTTATACTTTTTTTCATTTACATGTAACAGTAATTTATAAAAGCAATTTCTGGTAGCTTTCATTCATAAATGAATGCAGAGTAGGACCTGCAGAGTAATAGCCCTGGGTGGCTCTCCCTGTGTAATCAATAGAGCTCTGTGTCTGCCAGATGCTGTGCTCTATTTTCCTGGAGCACACACAGCACTGACAGATAAGCAGAGAGCTTCTGATTACACAGGGAGAGCTGTGATCACTGCAAGACAATGGGCCCAAAGCAGGTGCCTCTTTTTCTTTTGTCTCAGCCCAGCATTGTGGAATGGTATGTGTGCGATTTGTGGGGAATCTTAGAGGGTAGGGGTATTTAAAGGACTGTATAAAAGTACAGCTATGCTTTAATTGCATAAGTGATGTCCAATTGCACTGTCATTATAGTAATATCTGACTATTTGGTATAACTTGCATAGTAATACTAAAAATAAACCAGAATAAATTACCCAAGTAAACTGTATATCCTTTTTCTATTTCATGCATCTACTGTCTGCATATACACTTGAGTGGAAGCTGTAATCGGATCCCATTAGGAAAAGTTTATTTTGACATTTCTGCTCTAAAGGAGTTTATAATAGTTAGAGAAGTTATTCTCTTACTTTTTACTGTGTATAAAAGTAAAATAAATATTTAACCACTTAACCTCTGGGAGGTTTTACCCTCTTGATGACCAGGACATTTTTTCTATACAGCTTTGTGCTACTTTAACTGTCAATTGTGCGGTCTTGAAACTCTGTACACAAATACAATTTATATCAATTGTTTCACACCTGTAGAGGTTTCCTTTTTCTTTGTTTCTGTTATAAATTTTTGCAAACAAATAATCTCTCTTTTTAAAAAAAAAATAGGCCAAAATGTATTCTGCTAAATTTTTTCTGTGAAAAAAACCCAAATCAGTATATATTATTGAGTCTATATAAAAGTTGTAGAGTCTACCAACCATGTTATATACAGTATATTTGAAAATTGATCAATCCTACTGACAGCCTATCTTATTTTTTGATGCCCTAAAATGCTAGTACAAATATCCCTCAAATGATCCACAAACCAACATAAAGGGGAACAAAACAGGTCATCCCAAGAAACAGAAGTTGCATAAGGAGAACCAACCACGATATTGTTATCTAGAAAAAAACACTTTGTTGAAAAAATTTACCAAATATCAAAACATTTTAGGCCAAATGGCTGATACCGCCAAGCACAAAAAATGTAATACAAAGTAGACAATGTTGTCACACACAAGCAGCAAGACAGGGCCCCACACTCACATTCATGCGTACTGAAAATTGTCCTCTGATGAGTTGTCCCTGGTACTGGGCCAAAGGACAAGGCAGGGGGTCTAAGGTCAAAAATGGGAGATGCCTAACAAAGGCTAATCCACCATAAGACCGCATGGTGAGGCAGGGGGCTCTGCTGCGCTGCACACATAAATGTGTTTCACATACACACCCATATGTTTCGTCAGGAAATATCTAATCTCTCATTCATGAGCTGAATGGCATACTTATATATGGCCAATTCCCCAAGATGATATGAGACAGCCAACCATCCATGTGGATATGCATTTCCACCATCTCAAGTATCCCATTCTATAGCTCTCCCTAGATGGGAAGCCCTTAGTAGGGCCATTGAAACTCAGAGTAGTCCTTCCTTTTTTGTTTTCTCCCTAGTTGGTTATCCGGAATAAACCAGGACATTGAGATTTCCAAAGGGGAAGTGATGTGGAGTCAGTGGAGTTCTTATGGTGCATTAGACTTTTGTTAGGCATGCACCATATTGGCCCCTAGACCCCATGTCTTGTCCTTTGGCCCGGTACCAGGGACAATTCATCAGAGGAAAATTTGTAGTACACATGAATATCAGTGTGGGGCCCTGTCTTGTTGATTGCGTGTGACAACGTTATCCACTTTGTTTTTAATTGCTGGTGCTGGAGCCATTTGGCCTAAAAAGTTTTAATTTTTGATACATTTTTTCAATAAAGTATTTTTTCTAGATAACAATATCGTGGTTGGTTCTCCTTATGCAATTTCTGTTTCTTGGGATGACCCGTTTAGTTCCCCTTTATGTTGGTTTGTGGATTGTCAATCAGTTGCGGAGGTACCCCATCGGACAAATCGGTCTAGTACGAATCGGTCTAGTACATTATAGACTAAGCAGACTCCATATATCTAGTTTAAGGCCCCCTTTTTAATTTTTATGTTGGTACCCCTCAAATTATCCCTTTTTAGAAAGTAGACAGATCAAGATATGTAGTAAGAGACATGGCAAGTTTTTTGTAGTTGTGATTTTTTGCCACGATTTTTTGAAAAATTAAGAAATTAAATAAAATGTGTTTTTACATACATTCACCAGTGCAGTACAGCGTAATCATATGATTTGTGAAGCAGTGATCAGGGATACTGCTTGGGGACAGTAGTGGAAAAAAAATGTTTTTATTACATTTTTTAAAAAAAAAATCTTTTTTTTTAAGATTTTTACATACTGTCATCAAAGTAGCTCAGTGTGACCATAATGACACTGTACTACTCTTCTGGGAGTTGATCAGGGATTTTTTTTTACACTGTTATTTCCTTATAACAGTGATGCTAGCAGTTATAAACAATATTTTTAACTGTTATGAAGCTATACACGTCCCTCAGCCTGCTACAGTAAATCTACTGTGGGTAGGCAGCAAGTAGTTAAAATAGGTGGCATCCATAATACAGGATTCTGAGTACCTTATGGATTTTTGAAATAGGGAGCATGGCAGTACTCTTCATACTCTTTCTATCTGATTAAAACTTTCCATGGCTCTGTGAAAAAGGGGAGATTGGGATAGCTCATCAGTTTGTAAGTCCGAGAATATTCTGACTCATTCAGTTGTAGGTATGTGTTAATTTCAGCACTGGCTTTGTAAACAACAGACTTTTTCAAAAGAGCTGCTAAGAATTAACAGGAAAACATTTGAAATAAGCTTACAGCTCTATCTGCTACCTATTAATATAAGTATGACATATTCCTATAAATATTATGTTGCCAATATAACTTTTTTTGGTCCTGAACAAAATTATGAGAACAATATATATATATATATATATATATATATATATATATATATATACACACACAAAACAAAAAATATGTATACAAGGTATCCCTAAAGTAATATTATGTTTCAGGATGACAATACAGTGAGAACTTGTATAATGCCATGTTTTTAGGTCTACACACAAAAAAGTATGATAATATTTTATTTTAATATCATGAATTTTATATATTTTCATGGTTATATAACAGTGATTCTTCCATTAGCTTGTTGTGTATGTCCTCCTATATATATATATATATATATATATATATATATATATATATATATATATATATATAGGTATATGTAACCCAATAAAAATATATAAAATCTTAGTGCAGTATACAGAATTTGATGAAACACAGCCTGTTTCACGAGAAGCAGGTTTTCTTGAAAGTCGAATTTAACTAAACACATCTGGGTCCACGCTTATGTACATTTGGCTTATCGATGAGTAGAACTCGATAAACACTGTGTTAATTATATGGGCAGATTAATTTCTGGCCCCACAGTGATTCTACTTATGAGTAATAATCAAAGATCAGCTTGTTAACTGGGCAGCGTTAGGTAATTCTCTAACACCATGCTGAATTGATTTGCCGTCAGAATGTGTTTTCTTGCCGAGAGGCAATACAAGGCTTACATGAAGTAGAAACTGTTAAAGATATCCCAAAAGGAAATGTACTTTCAATCACTGCAGCATCAGCTTATGTGTGAAAAATTCACCCCATGCAAATACACATGCTTCAACAAAAATACAAGTGTATTTTTATTACTGATTGGGGGGGGGGGGGGGGGGTACACTTGGTAGGTATTTTATTCTTAGAATCTAAAATATAATCTTAAAAGTAAAAAGCCACAGCAGTAAACTGTTCTTTACCTCCAAGTCTTTTTTATCTAAATAAGTTATTATTATGTGTAAGTTTGCTAATGTAATGTAATTTTATAATATTTATTACATCTAATTACTTGTTTATTCTAGATGATTCAACATCAAATCCCGGACTTTTAAGATATGCCTTAGACAAAGTATATAGCAAGTGTAGGAATGATGCTGTAAATACAGCATTTGAATTTCAGTCATGATTACTGTAAAACCTCCAGACACATTTTTTTAAAGACATTTTGTATAGTTTTGGGAAGAGTTACATTTCTTTCAGGTTTTCATTTCTTTTCTTTTTTTGTTCACAAAGGGGGAGATTATGGTTATTGCGGGGATATAAAGGTAAAAGGAGCAATTACAACATTGTCAGTGATTTAAACCCTAAATCATTTTACTGAAATGCATTTTTTAATTTGTCCACTGACAGAAAAAATTGTGAAATTACCCCAAGAGGGACACAAAAGATAATTAAATTAGATGCTTTAAGTCTTCCCCTCTCTTTATAAAATAATACAAAAACATTTGGTCTTAAAACAAATCTTAATGCCTAAGCACAATTTAGCAACTTTGACATGTGCTAGTAAACCGTACATATCATCCAAATTCACAGTGACTGATCACTGTGATAGCTAATCAGAGGCTATCACAGCTATCAGGTGACCTGGTATTAGCACAAAGGGAGATATGCAAATATGAGGCCCCATGGAAAAAAGTCCAGTCCAGTGAGGTTGCACATTTCAGTATGGTTGGCATAAAGGGGTTAAAGTTACAATAAGCTAGTTGATTTAAATAATTTATAGGCAAATATATATATATTTACTGTACAATTGCATAGTTAATTTAAGAAAAATACACCAAGTTGAATAAAAACATACAATTCTCAGTACTCTAAATGAACAAGAGGAAGACAAGAAACTCTAAAACAATGTACACACGACTGGACTTTCCGGCAGAGTAGATCCGACGGGATCAGGCCATCCGAAATCCGATTGTGTGTGGGCTAACCTGATCCTTTTTCATTATAAAAATCCGACAGACCTAGAAACAGAACATGTTTCAAATCTGTATTTAAAGGGGTTGTAAAGGTAATTTTTTTATTTTCTACATAGGTTCCTTTGAGCTAGTGCATTGTTGGTTCACTTACCTTTTCCTTTGATTTCCCTTCTAAATGTTTTTTTGCTTTGTCTGAATATCTCACTTCCTGTTTCTCCTCAGTAAACTTCTCACCATCATTCGAGCTGGTGGTTAGTCAGCCAGAACAGCTTACTGAACAGCTTACTGAGGAGGAACAGGAAGTGAGAAATTCAGACAAAGAAAACAAAGAAAAAAAAACATTTAGAAGGGAAATCGAAGGAAAAGATAAGTGAACCAACAATGCACTAGCTTAAAGGAAGCTATGTAGAAAATAAAAAATTTACCTTTACAACCCCTTTAACTCAATTCCTATCGGGAAAACCGTTCATCTGTATGCTGGTCCGATGAACCTTATACGACACAAGGGAAGCTATTGGCTACTGGCTATTGAACTTCCTTTTTTAGTCCCGCCTTACATCATCATGTTCAAAACAAACAGACTTTCGACGTTTGTGTGTGGCCAAGTCCGTTTGTTCGGAAGTCCGTCGGAATTCCGCTGAAAAGTCAGTCGGGATTTGTAGGGCTAATTACTGAGCCAATGTCAAGCAAAATTGGAAGCTAGGTATTGCTATGTGGGACACACCAATGTGACAATTAAAATAATAATTAAAGTAAAACATACAAAAATAGTATCTTTACCTACATAGAGTTCCAACACACATTACCAGTATGGTTGCTGTAAACCCACTCCTTTATAGAAAGGAAGCTGGATTATCAAATCAAATTATTGGCTCTTGGGACTCAGCTGCTCTGGGGGCTATAAAATAAGACTATACTTTCTCACCAAAAGGTGTAACTTTTGGAAGTTTGCGAACCCTAGAGATTCATTGCAATCTGATGGTAGTGCTTTAAAGAATGGATCCCCCACCCCCTTGTAAAACAATCTGCTTAATTAGCTACAACCAGTTAACTAGTCAACATTTTCACAGAATAGAACCCTTTCTGAACATGGACTTGGCCAAAGCTGAAAGACAGCTACAGTCCGGTCGGCTTATTCAGGGAGCGCGTCTATGGACGTCCTCCCAGAATCTTGCTCCCGCGCCGCCCCCTGGGGAGCACACCCGGGAACATCTGTGACCGCATCATGGATCATGGTAAATGGGTGTTAACAGCGGCCATTTACCACGTGATCCCTCTGTCAATGACAGAGTGATCACATCTAAACAAACCGGTGTCACGGGGGGAGAGATTGAGTGCTGAAGAACTGTGTACAGCACTGATATGTGCCCACTTCAGCACTCATCCATCCATACCCAGCCATCCATACCATCCATACTCAGCCATTCATACCCAGCCATCCATACCATCCATACACAGCCATTCATACCCAGCCATCCATACCATCCATACTCAGCCATCCATACCATCCATGCTCAGCCATCCATACCATCTATACCATTCATACTCAGCCATCCATGCCCAGCCATCCATACCATCCATACTCAGCCATCCATACCCAGCCATTCATGCTCAGCCATCCATCCATACCGAGCCATCCATACATCCATACTCATTCACCCATCCATACTAAGCCAGCCATCCCTAATCAGCAATACTCATCCATGCTCATCCATCCATACTAAGCAATACTCATCCATCCATCCATGCTAAGCAATCCCATTCATACCCATCCATACTCAGTCATACTCAGTCGTACCCAGCCGTACTCAGTCATACCCAGCCATATTCAGTCATACCCAACCATAAACTGCAGTACCCATCCATCCCAGTCATACCCAGCCATACTCAGCCATACCCAGCCATCCCATCCATACTCAGCTGTACCCAGCTGTACTCAGCCGTACCCGGCCGTACTCAGCCACATTCATGCTCAGTCATCCCATCCATACTCAGCCATCTCTATCCACAGTTCACCCATCCACAGTTCACCCATCCCCATTCATGCTCATCCATGCCACATCCATGCCACTACAGTGCCTCACAAAAGTGTAATAGGAAGTCAAATTTGATTTGAAACTTATGCCAATAAAACACCTGACGGTGCTCCCTGCATGTTGAGCTTCTCTATGTGTGAAAGCTGTGTAAAAGTCTCCCACATGTGGTATCGCCGTACTCAGAAGGAGTGGGAAAATCTATTTTGGGGTGTCATTTTTGGTATGTAAATGCTATGTGTTAGAAATATTGTATAAATGGACAACTTTGTGAAAAAAAAATGCGTTTTCATTTTCTTTACACGTTGAAATGGATATTTTATAGATAGGCAACTCCTATCCTCATATTGATTAGTGGTTCCAAATTAATAATAACTACTGCAGTAGGTAACAGACACAAAAGATACACTCAGCATTTTTCCAAATAACCATTCTCATTTATTATGACGCATTTGAAGGTTTTTATACACATGATTACATAGGTATCACACTAATATTACAATTGTACGTTTATGGTAACAAGGGGCGTTACATAGGCAGGCTAATTCTAATCAGGACTCGAAAGAATGCAAAACATGTACTGAAAACATTATTAGTGGCGTGTGCACAGTGAGGGCATTGTGCAATACATATAAAATAGAATACAATTATATAAAGAACCTACAAATTTCCATTATAGTCTCCTCTCTTTTGATCAATATTTTGATCACTAACCATATCTGCTATCACCTTTAACCTGGAACCTCCACACGCTTCGGTGGAGGTAGTCCTGGCCAAAGAGGCAAAAACTCCATTGTGGAGAAAATAATAGCTGAGCAGCTTTTTTCGTTACAAAATGACTTTTCATTGTGAAAAACAAAGACATATTTACAGAGTACTGGCTGTACACTCCTGTGGCCAGAATGGCCTTCTAGCTTAATTGTTGGTATGCCGACTTATCAGCATATGTAAACACAGACAATTCTACATACAATGCAAGAGATACAAAAGACAAATATGACTTCAACATGGCTAAACTACTTTTCAAATATATATCCCTTACAATTAAAGTAATCAAATCAAAAAGTACCCTAGACTGTGATCGCAAGAGGGAAACAAATCAAACACAGAGATTTTTTTAATTTAGTCATTTTTTGCAGTGTCTGGTGTGGATCCTTCAAGTTTTGCACAACTGTACATGAAATGGATGCTATATTGAGTCTCCAAACATTTCCTTATATATAAATGTCTCTTAACAATCCACAAGTCACCTGACTTTAGTCTTAGATCCTTCCAAACGTTTAGGATCTGGAATTGGGGAGAAAACACATAAATGAGTTTGTCAAAAACCTTAAAAGATCAGCAACATTCTCTGTGAGATCCGAATGGAGGACTTAAGCTGCTGAGACAAAATATAAGCAAGTGAGTAACACACTCCCAAACTAATTCCCATAGGGAGAGAGTCCAACATCCACTTAAGGGCTTCATAAAATATAATAAAACATTCAGGCAAAAGTTTTCTAGTTTCTTACTCTACTTTGTCCGCTACATTGTAGACAGTAGGGGGTGTAAAAATAAAAACCTCAAAACTTCTAATAAGGACTCTGCTATAAAAATGATTTCCTCTGTTACTCTCTGTAGATTCTGCACTCTGTACTTAAAAACTACTTCTTAGAACACTTTTTACTGTGGCCTTTGCAGTAGCATTTGCCACTGGACATCCAGAAAACATGTCCATACAAACAAAATACATACTCGTAAGATCCTGACTTGGGCATCTGGATATATCTTTTTTGTTATCTCTGGAAGGGATGTTCAGCTTTTGGTAACACCTTTGGTAACAGGTAAAACAAGAAGTGGTATGTTATAAAAACAAACTGTGGTGAACCCTGGCTCTATCCCACGCTCATTTACTAAGGCAGCCATAACTGCTTGTGACTGATGACACGGTCCATGTGTCAAGCTGAAGGGAAAAGAGTCGCTGGCAGACATAAATGATCACCGTTTCCAAACTCTTGTTTCGTGAGAAGTTGCCCTCTGTGGACCGCTTGTTCCTCTCGTTCTGGGGTCCTTAAAGTTGAATTATTAATCCCAGCTATACTGGGCCAGACCTGGGGTGGAATCTGTGAGTTGCATAGACCCAGCAAGTGTCCAGGGCTGTAAATGCAGCATCCTTAGAGTTGCCTGGTCTGCTTCCATTTGTGTACTGTTAGTATGGCTACCTCAGCTAGAACCTGGAAGGCTGAAAACAGCCGATCAAATTAACTTGCCATGCTTGATTGGTTTACCTGCCAAAGTAAAAACAAACTTCTGGCCCTTCAAATGGAACCAAAAACTCTCTATATCTCGACTATCTATATAAATATATACTCTTTTTATAGCTCACAGGCTTTGCTAAAACATTGAGCTCTGCTTCTTGAGCTGGGGAAAAAGGATCCAATGACTCTGAATACAGAGAATCCTTCTGGGTGATAAACTTCATCCTCAGTATAAAACCGGGAATAACACTACAAAAAAAGTAAATACTCGGGTCTTCAGGGAGTGTGTCCTGCACTGGGCTCACCGCAGCTGATTCCTACGTCATCAATTTAACACATGTGTTTTTTCTTTGTCTCCAGCCTCCTCCAATAGAGACAATAAGGTGGCTGGATTCAAATGTACACATTTTTCATTGTTAGATTTGTACATAAACAAACAAAACACATTCATATTTTGAGCCTTTCATTAGACAAACATTTAGTTAGCTATATATTTGCTGTGCAGAATGTCGGACCCTTAAAAATTAAATATTCAACCAAACTAATGTCTGTAACTTTGTCTAATAGCAACTATGCATAAAGCTACAGCTCTGATATATCGGGGTGAACCCTTCATTACTGGGTCCAGCTTGCATAAATATAACAATAGCTTGTTTTCTATCATGCTGTTTGTGTAAGAACTCCAGTTTCATGTTTCAAAAAGACAACTTTTTCCTGGCAATATTATAATAAATGATAAGAATACCCTGCAGTCATGCAGAGATGTCCATAAATCCTAAGTATTCTTCTACTTATACCCACTGCAATTACAAGGAAAAGGGGCACATCATTTCACAATCCCCACATTCTGCTTTGGATTTAAAAAATAAAAATACATAAAAACAAAAGGACCAACAACATTTATGATGGACCAGAAAGCACTCGGCCATCAAAAACTATAAAACAACTGGCTGCAGGCAGCATCTATCCTAACAGGGTGTATGGACTTGATATGATGGGTCTGTTATATTTACATTTTATTTATTATTACTCTCAAATCATCAATCAGTTATTATCAGACTTTAAGATTTCATTTTTTAGAAAAAACTTTTTATGTATCCCATCCATCTTGGCTTTGTTAAACATTATTGCAGCTGTATTCAAATTAACAACCTCATCTTAATCTTTTTTTTCTTTCCACTCAATAAATGTAAAATTACAAAATTGTTATCTTAATCTAAACGAATCCCATTTTTACCATTTTCCCCATTAACCTGGATTTCATTTCCAACCAAAGTTTCAATATATCTATATTTATTAATAAAATTGTTAAACTCATATTAGAAATTAATACTCATATGATAATTTCAATATCACACACTAATATATATACACAGATAAATGTCCTTAAAGGGGGGACATATTACTTAATTTTACTCAATTTCTCTCTTTTTTTTCTTAATGCACTGTTTCCACTATCACAGGATATTCAATTTGTGACACGGTTTAGGCTCGGTTCACACAGGGGCGACTTGTCCAGGCGACTTCGCAGCCTGACAAGTCGCGCTCCGTTCTGTACTATGGAACCGTTCTAATAGGAGCGACTCAAGTCGCTCCGACTTAGAAAAAAGGTTCCTGTACTACTTTTGCGGCGACTTGCATTGACTTCTATACAGAAGTCCTTTTGCAAGTCGCCGTTGATCGTGTGCAGGTCGCGGCGCTGCAAGTCGTGCCGCCCACTGTGTGAACCGAGCCTAAATGTAACCTTCATTTTACCATGTTTGGAAAACAGATTCAAAAATAATTGGGATCACATTGTTTACCATTAGATTCGTTAACCCGACACATTTTATTATAAATGTTTTGTCTAAAAAAAATGAAATTGGCACGGTGTCCTTCCAGCTTATCACCAACCTCTCATCCCAGCTACATTCTTTCAGGAGAGCTCAAAAGAGGGGAGTCACATCTGCGTACATGACACACACAAGCGATAGAACTAAAGGTTCCAGCATTCACAAACATACACAAATATCTCTCTAAAATCGCTTACATTATTCCCATTTGTACACAACAAATGCATATCATTCTCTCACTTTATTTTATCGCTTTTTAATACTTCCTTGCTTAAACTTCTGCTTCCTTTATTTTGTTCTGATATTCTTTGCATCCAGTGTATTGTAATATCATACTTCACATAGTGTACCTTCTATGATCAGACAGGCAGCCATAGTGCTCGTCCCATCTTTCCTCTCTGACAACATATAAAGCATTATTTTTTAACTCTCATTACTGTTTCTTGACTTTACTAGTTGTAGTGCCTGACCCCAATTTCATCCCATAACTTAACATCAAAAAGTCCCTTTCTGTCTAGTGTTAATTGTCACCCTTGATCCACCCTGCTCACATAGATAGCTGTTTCTCTAGCTGTATACTCTGCATGATTATTTGTCCCTATGGACTTTGGTGGTAACCCAGTTACCCTTTGTGGATCCCTGTCCACTTTAACCATTAATCTAGGGGCTCAGTATAGGCGGAACCACACCTTCAGTTCATATATAGCGCTCCTCTTGCGCTGGGCATTTTTGAGGGTCTTTTACCCTTCATTCCCTTACTTAATTTATTGCTCATAATGACTGGCCAGTCTTCTCTACGTGTGCCTATACCCTCTTGCCTCTAAACGACTTTATCTAGCAGATGTACTACATGTACCTATGAACAGCACTATTCTTCCTTTTCTCTATAACACTTCGATGGACAGTAGACAGTGACAACATAACATATAACCACCAATCAATACAGTTCGATTAAGGGGAGTAAAATAGGTACCCTTTGTCCCGAAAATGCCTTACCGATCAAGGAAGTCTGATAACTCAAATGTAAGGAAAATTCTTACCTCAGCCGGCTGATTATCAGAAATTCCCAGATTGTTTCAAGCTACTTGTTTCGGATACTCAGGGTCACCTGGTAACTCCTGCTGGTCAAGCTCGCCACCTGAAATGGATATTTTATAGATAGGCAACTCCTATCCTCATATTGATTAGTGGTCCAAATTAATAATAACTACTGCAGTAGGGAACAGACACAAAAGATATGCTCTGTATCTTTCCAAATAACAGTTCTCCTTTATTATGACACATTTTAAGGTTATTATACACAGGATTACATAGGTATTGCATTAATATTACAATTGTACGTTTATGGTAACAAGGGGCGTTACATAGGCAGGCGAATTCTAATCAGGACTCGAAAGAATGCAAAACATGTACTGAAAACATTATTAGTGGCGTGTGCACAGTGAGGGCATTGTGCAATACATATAAAATAGAATACAATTATATACAGAACCTACAAATTTCCATTATAACATTTTCCAAAAACTTGGAGAAAAAAATGACATGCTCAAAATAGATTATATTCCCTTTAATATCCGTACCAGACCTAAAGGGCCTGGTATGGAATTTAGGGGGACCCCCACACATTTTTTTTTACATTTTGGTTTAGGGTTCCCCTGTGGGGAAATTCAGTGCCGTTTTTATTAATGAACTGTTATGTGTATTGTCGGACCGACAATTCATTATAGCCACAAGTAGTTTTAAATGACTTTTTTTCCTTTAGAAATGTAATTTTGCTGTGAGACTGTTCTAAACACAAGAAACATGCACCCCTTTACAGGCATACTATAGACACCCCCCAGGTACAAATTTTAAAGGAATATTACACTTTTATTGTTTTACTTTAAGCATTATTAAAATCACTGCTCCTGAAAAAATGGCTGTTTTTAAAACTTTTTTTTGCATTGATACATGTCCCCTGGGGCAGGACCCAGGTCCCCAAACACTTTTTATGACAATACCATGCATATACGCCTTTAAAATTAGCACTTTTGAGTATTCATGTTCGTGTCCCATAGACTTTAATGGTGTTCTAGAGGCAAACCGAACAAGGGGGTGTTCGGCTCATCCTTACTTGTGGACTCTATAACTTTCACAAAGACCAAATAATTTACACCAATTTGTGTTATTTTTACCAAAGATATGTAGTAGTATAAATTTTGGCCAAAATGTATGAAGAAAAATTAATAATTTGCAAAATTATATAACAAAACAAACAAACATATAAATAAACAAAGATAACTATAAACAAAGAAACATTTTTTTTTTTACAGAATTTTCGGTCTTCTTTCTTTTATAGCGCAAAAAATAACAAACACAGCAGTGATTAAATACTACCAAAAGAAAGCTCTATTTGTGTGAATTGTGGACAACAATTTCATATAGGTACAGTATTGCATGACTGAGTAATTGTCATTCAAAATGTGAGAGCACCGAAAGCTGAAAATTGGTCTGGTTAGGAAGGGGGTTTAAGTGGCCAGTGGTCAAGTGGTTAAAGTGTGATGACCTTAAAGTGAACAACTGTCCACTGAATTTTTATATGGCCAAGTCTATATGTATTCAAGGTCATGTCCTCTTTTAGCTGCTACTTCTGAAGGATAAAGAAATTCAGTTCAGTTTAGTTCAATCTTTCCTTGTAGCTGAAATCCTCCATGCCGGAAAGAAATTAGTTGCACTTCTGTGCACCTTTTACAGTTTGGCAAACTGCTGCACAAAGTAAATTGCAAATACAAGTTGACATCTTACTAACTGATTAATTACTAAATTATTATTAATTTCCCTCTTAAGTCTATATGATTTTTGATATGATAAAGAAGATTGGTAGCTTAGGATGTGCAGATTGGTATCGCTTGCTGTTATTTAGTCTATGACCTACAATGTTGTCAACACCTTTTTCCATCTTTGATCCACTTATTACCGGGCCCAAACTGGCAATAAGGCAGACCGGGCATTAGCCCGGTGGGCTGGGTGGGCTGGGGCCACCTGCTCCGTGGCATCTTGATGATCAGATGATTCAAACAAGAAAGACGCCATTACAGAGGAGCAGTCACTACAGTCCGAATGCGCTGGTTGGAAGTCACGGCCACCACCGACGAGCAATAGGAAGAAAAGAATGGCTGCACGCCACAGGAACAGTCCAACAATTTTATTCCAAAAAATAGCAATAAAAAACCAACAAAGACTGAGTGCTCAGACCCAGGATGTGACGCGTGCATTTTACACTGACCTCAGTGGTTCTTCAAACCATTTGAAGATGAAAAAGAAAAAAGAGGACTGTGCTGCGGGAAATAATAGCCCCAGAACCACCAGATAGAGCCACGCTGTACCCACACCACCAAAGAGAGAGAGAGCCACGCTGTACCCACACCACCAGAAAGAGGGCCGCGCTTTACCGCACCACCAGAGAGAGCCACACTGTACCTGCACCACCAGAGAGAGCCACACTGTTCCCACACCACCAGAGAGAGCCGCACTGTACCCACGCCACCAGAGAGAGCCATGCTGTACCCACACCAACAGAGAGAGCCACGCTGTACCCACATCACCAGAAAGAGAGGGTCACACTTTACCGCACCACCAGAGAGAGCCACGTTGTACCTGCACCACCAGAGAGCAAAATCCACGCTGTACCCACACCACCAGAGAGGGCCACACTGTACCCACACCACCAGAGAGATCCACGCTGTACCCGCACCACCAGAGAGAGAGAGCCACACTGAACTTGCACCACCAGGGAGAGAGAGCCACCCTGTACTGCACCACCAGAGAGAGAGTGCCATGCTGTTCAGCACCACCAGAGAGAGAGAGCAGGTCAGTGTCACTGGGCAGTGTGAGCACAATAGCAGGCAGACAGTACTAGCATTGTATGGCCACAATAGGATTGGAACTCTGTAATATAAAGGGGACTGCACTGTAAAGGGGCCCTGTAATCATTGAAGTGACCCTTTACAGTGCAGTTCCCTTTATATCACAGTGTCCCTGCACATTACAGTGTGGAGGACCGACCCCCCCCCCCCTTTCCTGGGTCCCTGGAAAAGTTGGCTGATCAGTCTAAAATTCCTGGGCCTATTTTTTGTCCCAGTTAAGGCCTGCTCACTACCATTCTCAGATTGATACATGCATTTCTTTTTACCTTCTAGTGCATGTGTTTATATTTATCCACAGTAAACCTTATTTGTAATGTATCTATATATCTATATGTATCTGTATGTCCAAATAAACAGTGCATCTAGGTCAGATTGAAATGTAGATATATTTTGCAAAAGATTGTATACCACTGCATAGCTTTGTGTCATCTACAAACACAGTAACAGGGGTATTTAAATACAACCTTACACACTTAGACTATTAACTGTACAAACCATAGGGGCGTGGCCTGCAGCGGAACCAAATGGAAGTCTGATTCCAGAGCTCCTGCTTCATCGCGGATGTAACGGCAACAAGCGGCTACCAGGACCCCGTTTTATCCCCATATACCTGGCGTTTCAAGAGGGGCACACCCGTAGAGCATGATGGGCAAACGAAAAGGCTCGTCGAAGCCACAACGGCTAACGGACTTCTTTCTACAGCCGCGACATGACGGTAGGCAAGATGGCGCTGACCATCCATCCTCACTGATTACCAAACACAGGCTGAAACAGCCCACCAACACTTCATCCCCTAAATCTCTGGACTCTTATGGTGACCAGGCCTCCCCTTCAGCATCCGCTCCCTCGGGGAGCCCAGCTAAAGCAAAACTAAAGCTGGATGGCACTGGATGCAGCCCCACGCTGAGCCCGGCGGCAGACTCTGAGGACGACACCAGGGAACTCCATGATTCTATTACAAACTATCCTACTACAAATCAACCAGTACTGGACACAGTACTGAAATACATGCTAGTCTCACTGAGGAGCACACTTCAGGCAGACATGATGGGTTGCATGAACAGGCTCAGTGGTGCAGTAAGGATAGTGGAAGACAGAGTAGATCACTTAGAAGGCAAGATGGGGGAATTCGCTTCCACCATAAATGACTTGGTGGATGCCCACGAGCTGCAGGAGGGGGAATCGACATGGATGAGAGACAAGTTGGCAGACATCGAGAACAGGTCTAGGAGGAACAACCTCAAGATTAGAGGTATCCCCGAGTCCATCCAAACCTCAGAACTACGCTCCTATGCCACTGACCTATTTGCCTCCCTTCTACCTAATCTCTCCGCCATTGAACTGACTATTGATAGGATTCACCGGTTGCCAAAACCGGCCTACCTCCCAGAAAAAATCCCTAGAGATGTGATCCTCCGTATGCACTTCTACCATACAAAAGAGCAACTGATGCAATACGTTCGCAAACAGGAGCAACTTCCACCCCAATACCAACATCTGCAGTTCTATGCTGATCTGTCACAGCATACATTGCAAAAGCGGAGAAATCTGAATACGATTACAAAAGTCTTAAGGAATTCCCTACCGTTGGGGTTATCCTACCAAAATCATGATCACTTACCAGGAACGTCCGTTTGTCGTAGACTCCTTGGATAAAGGTATCACCTTGCTAAAGGAATGGAAGATCCTTCCTGATGCTAGGGATAATAATAATGCGGATGCCTCCAACCGCCGGCTACCCAGCCCGGACTGGAAGACAGTGACACCACAAAATGCCAGCTCACATACTTGACTGACACGCTAACGGGGTCATCATTTCTCCCTAAAGGGGAAGTGGGACAACCGCTAGGCCTGAACTTTTACACCGAATCACCTGAGCAGCATTTGGTTGCATACGATCCACCCCTATCCTTCTGAGGGGTGTCTTAGACCTATATTGGAATTTACCATGTATACTTGTTTTCTTTTTCTCAGTTGTGTTCGTAAGAATTGGAATTTCTTTGTTTTTTTTCTTTTCCTTATTCTACTTTTAATTTTTCTTTCGGAGTCTTGCCAGTACCCTCTTGATCGGCAGTTCATCTCGAGAGCGCCTGTTCAACGCACGGATAGCAGCTACCACGAGCAGCTTCAAAAACAGCCCATGCAACGGATCCAACCCCGGCTCAACTGTGAGTACCCATATTACGGATTAGCCATTCCACCCCCGCTGGAACTCTCAAGGGGGGGTTTCAACCTTCTCTCTATGTATACAGCACCTAAAATTATCTCCACCTCCGTCCATCTCCATGGCCATTAATTTCTTGTCTATCAACACCAAGGGGCTTAACCACCCCATGAAGAGGAAATCCATGTGGAAGGAAGCATTATCTAATGGGTCAGACATCCTCTGTGCCCAAGAAACCCGCTTTTGTCAACATGCGGCGCCAGTCTGCAAACATAAAAATTTCCCACACACCTTTTTTGCGAATGCCACTTCTAAAACAAAAGGCGTTATGATAGCGGTCAAGGATTCTGTTACTTTCACTCTAGGGAAATTGCAGACACTCAAGGTCGCTATTTGATTTTGGTATGCGATATTAACCAAGCGTCTTATACCATTGTAAATGTCTACACCCCTAATTCCCAGCAAATTCGCTTCTTTCACAAAATTTTGAAAAAGGCCCGAAAGTACAGAAGAGGCTCTCTAGTGCTATGTGGTGACTTCAATGTCATACCCGATCCGTCCATCGACACAACGTCCAACCCTAAACGCCTGACTACTCCTCTGGGCAGTACATTGCACAGAGAAGATATATTTGATGTTTGGAGATGCCTACATGTCACTGAAAGGGACTTTACGTTTTTTTCTGCACCTCACCATACGTATTCGAGGATAGACTTGTTCTTGGTCGATCAACACACCCTTTCTAAAGCAGTGTCTGCATCTATCAACACTATTACGTGGTCAGACCACGCGTCAATTACGCTATCAATAAAAGACTCTTCTACATTTGAATCTATCCCTCTTTGGAGGGCGAACTCTTACCTTATGCAATTACCAGAATACAAGGCACAGATCGAGGACCACTTGAAAGAATTTTTCTCCCTTAATGAGCCCTCGATGCCTAACAAATTTGTACTTTGGAATGCCCATAAGGCATATATTTGGGGAATTTTTATAAAACTAGGTGCTGGGGCGAGGAGGCAGCGGCAGCAGAGGATACGTGAAGTTACAGATAAGATCCGTGACCTAGAATCTCAAAATAAACAAAACACATCCCAATCTCTGACTGAACAGCTAAATAGACTGAGACATGATCTGAGACTCCTTCTACTGGAATCTTTTGAAAAACAGACAAAAAGACAAAAAATTACATACTATACACAGGGTAACAGGGCAGGGAAATTACTTGCACACCAACTCAAAGGACATAGATTAAAATCAAAGATCCCCTACATTCTTCATCCCGAAAACTGTACAAACCATAAACCAATTTCTCTAAATGTAGATTCAATCCAGTTTTCTATCTATGTACAGGCTGAATTTATTTAGACCTTATCTTAAACTTATATCATCTTAGAAATTGAGTCAAACATACTAGAGAAGTCCAGATATGCTATATCCTCGGATGCCCTTCTCGCTATGACTCCGCTTACTTCCTCTTAAAAAGTAAATTGATTTGTTTGACAACATCTGTCTTTCATAACTTCATGCTGGCTTTTGCCTATGATTATTTTCTAGCCGCTATTCTGGCATGTAGCCCTTACCTCCTGTAAATAACATCATTGTAAAAAGTTTATTTTTAAATCAGAGCTTGCTCTTTATACAGTATGGGCACTAACTGTTAAACTACTGTCAAATTAACCAATACTTCATTTAAAAATACCTCTGGCTTTTACTGACTGATCCAGAAGTAGTGCATTCATTCAAGAACATTCACTTGGTGTTTTGATCCTCACTGATTTTATCTGACTGTCTTTGTCAATGGGTGTTAGTCAGCCTGTTGTCACAGTTATTGTATATCATTGAATGGCTATCACTGTCAGCCATTCTGTTTGAGTTTTAGTATAAGGAATAACATACTTCCAAAAATAAATTATTTAGGGTATTATGAATTACCTTGAGTTTTACCAACTACATTATGTTCTTATCCCATATAAATAAATATTGAGGTTTATGGAGTCCCCCTACTTGAATTATAAATGTGTACTATATTATAAATTAATTATAAATATGTACTATTTTGTCTGTTCCTATGATGGGCTTTTCTAGTAAAGCTCTGATAATATTGACGGTAACACCATAAACATTAATAGCTATAATAATTTAAAACCTAATGCTCAAAGAAACAAATGTCTTATTTATTTACAACGAGAGTAAAACTCTAACATAGAAATTTAAAAGAATATTACAGAGCAGAGTTGGGATAAACATGCATACCTGCCCAGAAGGGGCTGACATTCATAAAGCACATACGTACAAAACCAGTCAGTCAAAAAGGTCAGTCAATGGCAGAGAAGGAAACCAAATGACTACAATAGGAGCTCACATTTAAAAAAACGGTGTTCAGCTGGTAACATAAGGTGTATGAAAGAGCCTTGCACATGACAGTCAATAGATTATGAACTGATTGGATGATCCATAATGGGATGTGTAGGAGACCAGGTGTAAAGCAGTTATAAACGTACAGGAAGAAAACAGCGGCTAATATCGGCGGAACTGTTCCACTGAGGAAGATTACAGATGTGAGGCAGAGGAGTTCTATAGACATTTTAGGGAAAGAGGTTACTCCCACTGTACCCATAAAAGGGCTAAGAAAATTACCAGACAAAGAACTAGAGATGATCTCCTAAGTACCCAAGGCACAGCAACTGGTGTGCAGGAGGGCCCAGTGGGTTTAATTACCCAGTATGGTGCACAGTAGGATGAAATTGGTTAAGATCCTAAAAAATCACTGGCATATACTTACACATCCTGATGGTATAGCGGCCATAGTTGGCTCAAGACCCCATATGGCCACAAAACATGCCAGGAATCTTAATGACACCCTAGTCAGAGTTTGTCTGAACACCAAACAGGAATTGGCTCATGGACCTGCCAAGGCTGAAAGGAATGTATCCCTGCGTCCACTGCAGGATGTGTGGCTATGTTGATCACTCTAAGTCTTTCACCGACTCTGAAGGATTACACGAGTATGAAATCAACAGTTTATTAACTATGCTAAAATGAGGGTCTTCTACATTATGAAGTGCCCATACAAAAAGCTGTATGCAGGTAAAACCAAACATCAGTTACGGGTAAGATTTAGTGAACACCTTAAGAGCATCAAGCAAAAGGAGGATACCCCCGTAGAACAACACTTTACTTAGTACCATGGTGGATTTCCCCTCTTTCTCCATCAGATGGTGCCATTTGAGCATACTTGTTCGTTTCGCTGCACATAGGGCGGACTGCTTGGGTATGACTTCCCGACCAGAAGAGGGGAGCGGCATTGGTGCACGCATGCCTCTCCCCGTTCGTCCCGGGGCTTGTGCGGGTAGGCGCCACCCGTCCCCCCGGGACAATGCATCTGGTCGGCGGCATTCCGGAACAGTACCGGACGCGGCACCTCACTGCGCATGCGTTTTGTACGCGTGCGACGCGACGTGCCGACGTCACGCCGGTGCGACGCTACTGCGTACCTTCCCGCCATGTTGGGAAGGTCACTTCCGGAACGCCGAGGGGACCACATCCGGTCGGCCTATATGGCGACCAAATGAGGATATGGTTAGACAGGTGGAGTTTCTAATTCGATTCAGCTAATTGAACGACATATGGGATATTTATATCCCACCTCTTCACACTGGCAATTCACTCTGCTTACTACAGGATAGCACCAACACTGACTTTAGGTGCAGGGCAAGTCACTGGATTATTTTACTGAATGCTCTACTACTCTCCTTACTGCCTATATATAGCTCTGCTTGCAGGAGCTTAATACTATCTCTTGTTTATTTGCAGATAAAAGGTCTTTTCTGTCCCATGACAGTATAAGCATCTGAGGGGTTTGATTGGAAAGTTCATTATTTCTAATCAACCAATATGGCGACCAAATGAGGCTATGGCTAGACAGGTGGAGTTCCTAATTTGATTCAGCTAATTGAATGACACATGATTTATATCCCACCTCCTCACACTGGCAATTCACTCTGCTTACTACAGGATAGCATTAGCACTGACTTTAGGTGCAGGGTAAGTCACTGGATTACTCTACTGAATGCTTTACTACTCTCCTCACCGCTTATATATAGCTCTGCTTGCAGGAGTTTAATACTATCTCTTGTTTATTTGCAGATGAAAGGTCTTTTCTGTCCCATGACAGTATAAGTATCTGAGGGGTTTGATTGTAAAGCCCACTATTTCTAATCAACTACTATCTCCATTATATTGCCCCTTTTTGGCTCTGCTACATAACGTGCACTTACTTGATATTAACCACAGGTATATATACCACCTTTTCCACACTTACTTTTGTTACGCTGGGGCACCTTGGACACCAGAACATGGTGTATTCTTATTTTACTTTTCACCATCTTACTTTCACCACCAGTCACGCTGGGGTATTAGATTTTGCACATGCTGTGTCTTTATTTTACTTATTTTCTTCTTTGTCATCTGGCGTTGTCTGTCGTTGCTGACTCATTACTGGGCACTTACAATGATCTTTAGCTTTTATTATCATCTGCTTAAACTCTAATCGTGTATGGTATGCTACACTCAAGTAGTGTGGCTTACCTCTGTATCTATATACCCGACATACTATATGTAGGTATATTTTCTGTCCCCCTATACAGGGGGGACAGCCCCTGAATAGGGATTTTTCATATATATATACATCCTTATATTTTCTTTTGTTTTTATTGTAGGTTGTCCCCCTCCCGACTTCTGTCTACCCATACCTATACCCTCCTCCACTATTTTATATTGGAGGTAGCAATAGTGATGTGATCCCCTGTAAGTTATTTATCCCTTGAACTCCGTTCCCTTGCTCTCCCTTTTCGGTAGAGCATAGCGACCAACTTCAACTATGCAGGTTTGGCGCATCTGTGAAGGATATGGGAGAAATGGCGGAGCTTATTTCTGTCTTTCAAAGAGGATCTCCTACGTGAATGATATAGGTAGCTATCATGCAATGTATACCAACTGACTGTTAATTATGTAACCATGCAATGTTTGGTGTATATTCTGCCCACAGCAGATTATTTCTAGTAAAGTACAGTGCACCATATATGGATATGTATTTATGTTTGTCTTCCTTCTTTTACAATAGATAAAAACCTTCTGAAGAAGACCCCCGAGAGGGTCGAAACGCGTAAAGGGTCCACATTATCTATTTTTTACTGTATTTACAGTGGCATTATGGTCTAGGCATTATAATTGTATTCTGTCTATCCATGTAATATCATATATTTTTATTCACATAGTGGAGCTCAGTCCCTGACTACTGTGTCACCTGTTCAATCCTCTTTTTTACTAATAAACATTTGTATTATTAGTTTTTTGCCACATGTCAGTATTTATTTCCATATATACATAAACTAGCCTCCACAGGTAATTTACGCTGTTAAAAAACCCCACTTTGGGGATACTTTCGTTTTTTGTTTTCAACATACCAGGGGTGATCAGCGCCCTCTGACCCTGCATAGGGGTGTTACCGTCCATTTTTTCTAGTCTTCTAAAACCCGGGTGGTTAAACACCCTTCCCCATTCGGTAACATACAGAGGTCTGGGCCATGAGCTCTACTTGGTTTAGTACTATTTGAATTTGGCATTTTTCGGCTATTGTCGATTGTCTTTTGTTGTCAACACGAATAGCTTCCAAGGCGATAATTGGAACAATTTTGGTTTGGGCCTCAGATATAGCCCCTCAAGGCACCTATAAAGTTAACTTACCACACACGTGCAAATGTTCACATTTTTATAGGTGCTCCACTAATTTTCTAATAGGATGATTATATTGATTATCCTTATTTGCTCCTCTTTGCACCTGATGGGAGTATATGTGCATATATGTGATACAGTAACGTAGTATGTATATATGGCCTCACCATCCGATAACCAGCTTGCCATATTCTGTACATTCACCAGTAGATGATTTTCTTATGTATACCCAGTTTACCTGTGAATGATATATTCATTATGAAATGTTTTTGTGCTATTTTTATATTTATTTTTACTCCTGACATGTTGCTATTAAATATATTAATATGTCCTTTCACATATTTTTCTATACACTTTATGACGGTTAAGCTCGTGTGCATTTCCCCTCTTTCTCCATCAGATGGTGCCATTTGAGCATACTTGTTCGTTTCGCTGCACATAGGGCGGACTGCTTGGGTATGACTTCCCGACCAGAAGAGGGGAGCGGCATTGGTGCACGCATGCCTCTCCCCGTTCGTCCCGGGGCTTGTGCGGGTAGGCGCCACCCGTCCCCCCGGGACAATGCATCTGGTCGGCGGCATTCCGGAACAGTACCGGACGCGGCACCTCACTGCGCATGCGTTTTGTACGCGTGCGACGCGACGTGCCGACGTCACGCCGGTGCGACGCTACTGCGTACCTTCCCGCCATGTTGGGAAGGTCACTTCCGGAACGCCGAGGGGACCACATCCGGTCGGCCTATATGGCGACCAAATGAGGATATGGTTAGACAGGTGGAGTTTCTAATTCGATTCAGCTAATTGAACGACATATGGGATATTTATATCCCACCTCTTCACACTGGCAATTCACTCTGCTTACTACAGGATAGCACCAACACTGACTTTAGGTGCAGGGCAAGTCACTGGATTATTTTACTGAATGCTCTACTACTCTCCTTACTGCCTATATATAGCTCTGCTTGCAGGAGCTTAATACTATCTCTTGTTTATTTGCAGATAAAAGGTCTTTTCTGTCCCATGACAGTATAAGCATCTGAGGGGTTTGATTGGAAAGTTCATTATTTCTAATCAACCAATATGGCGACCAAATGAGGCTATGGCTAGACAGGTGGAGTTCCTAATTTGATTCAGCTAATTGAATGACACATGATTTATATCCCACCTCCTCACACTGGCAATTCACTCTGCTTACTACAGGATAGCATTAGCACTGACTTTAGGTGCAGGGTAAGTCACTGGATTACTCTACTGAATGCTTTACTACTCTCCTCACCGCTTATATATAGCTCTGCTTGCAGGAGTTTAATACTATCTCTTGTTTATTTGCAGATGAAAGGTCTTTTCTGTCCCATGACAGTATAAGTATCTGAGGGGTTTGATTGTAAAGCCCACTATTTCTAATCAACTACTATCTCCATTATATTGCCCCTTTTTGGCTCTGCTACATAACGTGCACTTACTTGATATTAACCACAGGTATATATACCACCTTTTCCACACTTACTTTTGTTACGCTGGGGCACCTTGGACACCAGAACATGGTGTATTCTTATTTTACTTTTCACCATCTTACTTTCACCACCAGTCACGCTGGGGTATTAGATTTTGCACATGCTGTGTCTTTATTTTACTTATTTTCTTCTTTGTCATCTGGCGTTGTCTGTCGTTGCTGACTCATTACTGGGCACTTACAATGATCTTTAGCTTTTATTATCATCTGCTTAAACTCTAATCGTGTATGGTATGCTACACTCAAGTAGTGTGGCTTACCTCTGTATCTATATACCCGACATACTATATGTAGGTATATTTTCTGTCCCCCTATACAGGGGGGACAGCCCCTGAATAGGGATTTTTCATATATATATACATCCTTATATTTTCTTTTGTTTTTATTGTAGGTTGTCCCCCTCCCGACTTCTGTCTACCCATACCTATACCCTCCTCCACTATTTTATATTGGAGGTAGCAATAGTGATGTGATCCCCTGTAAGTTATTTATCCCTTGAACTCCGTTCCCTTGCTCTCCCTTTTCGGTAGAGCATAGCGACCAACTTCAACTATGCAGGTTTGGCGCATCTGTGAAGGATATGGGAGAAATGGCGGAGCTTATTTCTGTCTTTCAAAGAGGATCTCCTACGTGAATGATATAGGTAGCTATCATGCAATGTATACCAACTGACTGTTAATTATGTAACCATGCAATGTTTGGTGTATATTCTGCCCACAGCAGATTATTTCTAGTAAAGTACAGTGCACCATATATGGATATGTATTTATGTTTGTCTTCCTTCTTTTACAATAGATAAAAACCTTCTGAAGAAGACCCCCGAGAGGGTCGAAACGCGTAAAGGGTCCACATTATCTATTTTTTACTGTATTTACAGTGGCATTATGGTCTAGGCATTATAATTGTATTCTGTCTATCCATGTAATATCATATATTTTTATTCACATAGTGGAGCTCAGTCCCTGACTACTGTGTCACCTGTTCAATCCTCTTTTTTACTAATAAACATTTGTATTATTAGTTTTTTGCCACATGTCAGTATTTATTTCCATATATACATAAACTAGCCTCCACAGGTAATTTACGCTGTTAAAAAACCCCACTTTGGGGATACTTTCGTTTTTTGTTTAGTACCATGGTGGACAACCCACTGGCCTGAGAGTTAAGGGGTTCTTTGCTTTGAATTGGACTAATCGTAGAGGTGACTTTGACACAGTCCTACTTAGGAAAGGAAAGTCCTGGATATTCAGGCTAGGCACTTTGTCACCTAGAGGTTTAAACAATGAGTTAAGTCGCAAGATTTTCCTTGAACGTAAACACCATACCTGATTGTCTTTGTACTAATCACCTTAACGTATGACCTTATCCTGTGCATATCCACTGTTTGAATATAGGATACTTGATCTGCACACTTCTTTTCCTGCCTTTTAATAGCTACAATATTATCTATCACCACTAGATGGTCTCAAAATGAAGTTACAATGTAATTGATGTTAACTGGGCACTTGACACTTTACTTTCAAAATATTTTATTTTATATTAAAGGCACTTACATACGTAAAACAGTACACAAACTAGCAGCAGCAGGGAGGGCCTGCTGTCACAATGTAAGTAAAGAAAACATGAGACATTAGTGAAAAACAGACAATATCAGGAGTGTACAGTCGGCAAGCCCTTCCTTATCGAGGGGCTACATTAATAAGAGGTAAACGGAGGGTGTCCCCCCCGGGAGAGCCCACCAGGTCGAACTATTAGGGTAACTCCCAGGAGCCCCCATCCCGACACCCCTAATAGGGAACTTGCTGTGCCAGGATGAGGGAGTGTCCTCCCAGGCCCCTCCCTCGCAGAGGGGAGAAACAGTCGGAGGATCGTCTGCAGTGGGTACCGCAACATTAAATTGGACTGTATGGTGAACCTGTCAATTACAGCTCTGTTGAGCAAACCAAAATCTTAGAACGACTAGAAGGACAGAGAAGAGAAGAAAGAAGGAGAAGAGGAGAACAGAGGGGTCGGGGAAGGTAAGCTATGTCCTGAAAGGGTGGAAGGATATAGCGAGGGAATGTTTCGCATTCAATGTAAGAATGGGTGCTTTAGGGGTGAGGTCTGGTTCCTAGGGGAGGGCCTGGGGGTACCCCCGGCAGCAGAGAGATTCCCATGTAACGGGCCCAAGGGTCCCACACCTTTCGGAATTTAGGTGTGGTGTCTGACAGAATACCTGATAGTTTTTCTTGGGACATTATCCACGATATCTTCCTCTTAACTGCGAGGAAGGAGGGTTTGGGTTGCTTCCATGCGGAGGCAATCGCAATTTTGGCTCCTAATAGAATAAAATAAGTTAGTTTCTGAATGTTACCAGACATCAAAGGAATCGGGGTGTTGAGTAACGCAACCTCTGGAGTTCTCGAAACCCGGCAGCCTGTGACTAAGTAAATCAAGTTGAAGATTTTAGTCCAGAACGAACGGAGTCTAGGGCATTCCCACCAGATGTGGATCATGGAGCCACGAAGTTGGCACCCCCTGAAACATAAGGGATTAGCCGTGGGATATATTCTGGCTAGCCTTACTGGAGTGAGGTACCACCTGGTTATCAATTTGATGCTAGCCTCCATTAGTGAGGTGTTCTGGATCCCACGAAAGGATCTGGCTAAGGCCAGCTGCCAGGATTCGAGACTACCAGAGGTCTGGAGATCAGATTCCCAAGCCGTCATATAGGGGGATTTACCCGTTGGGGAAGTGAGAGCCGTGTAGATCACTGAAATACCACCCCTCTGCTCCCCGACTCCACCACACCAGGCTTCATATTCAGTAAAGGGAGGAGGAAGGGGTTTGTTTTTCCAAAGTGAGTTCAAGAAGTGAGATATTTGTTGGAAGCGGAACCTCTCTGTGTTTGGTAGCTCTAAGTGTTCGATACAATAAGCTAGGGAAATCGGACCCCTGGAATTAAAAAAGTGACCTATCCGGTATAGTCCCTTGTCCAACCACCATCTGAAGGCCTCAATGTTCAGACCGGGGGGAAAGTCATGATTACGGAACATGTGAGCAAGGGGTCTTATAGTGGAGACTAGGGAAGGCTCTTTGCGAAGGCCGTCCCATAGGGCACAGGAGTGAGAGAGGGATGGGGACATGATGGGCGGCCTGGCTTTGGGCGGGCACCATAATAAAAAATCTAGTGTATAGGAGGGTACCGCACAGCGTTCTATGGACTGCCAGTCCGGTTTCTCATATTTGGAGTAGATCGAGGAGAGTTGGGCTAGGCGAGCTGCAAGGTAGTATTTGTGGAGGTTAGGCAGACCCAGCCCCCCTCTGCGTCTATGCAGGAAGAGCGTGTTTTGCGGTAGACGGTATCCCTTATTACCCCAAATATATTTCAGTATTTTGCTTTGCAGAGAGCAAAGGTGGTCCTTCCGAACTGGTATTGGCAGGGCTCGAAAGTAGTAAAGGATTTTGGGGAGAAGGGTCATTTTTATGGAGTTAATCCGGCCAAGCCAGGATAATTCATGTTTAGACCATGAGGAGAGGTCAGTTTCCAGCTGTCTGTATAATTTGGGGTAATTGTGGGCATATAGCATCTCTATTTTAGGTGTGAGGGAGATACCCAAGTATTGGATGGCAGTTTCACTCCATTGGAACGGAAAGGATTGTTTGAGTGAGAGGACTTGGTGAGTGGGGAGAGAAACATTCAACGCCACAGACTTGGAGTAATTAACCCTCAAGCCTGAGACCTTGGCAAAGTCGTCCAATACCCGGGATAAGTTGGGTAGGGTTGTGAGGGGGGAAGTGAGGAACAACAGTATGTCGTCCGCAAAGAGTCCACATTTGTGCGTTTGACTACCGCATTGGACACCTCTAATGTCTATATTGTGGCGGACTGCGATCGCCAGTGTTTCAATGGCTATTGCAAATATGAGGGGGGATAGGGGGCACCCCTGTCTGGTCCCCCTGGTGATGGGAATTGGCTCGGAAAGGTATCCCTGCATTCGAATTTGGGCCCTCGGCTGGGAGTATAAGGCCTGTAATAAGCCAAGGAAGCGAGCCCCAAATCCCCACCTGTCAAAGAGCTGGAAGATGTACTGCCATGAGACCGAGTCGAAAGCCTTTTGAATATCTAAGGAAAGGAGGAAGCCAGATTGTCCGGATCCCCCTTCCCAATTAGACTGCAAAATGGAGATAATATCGATCGCCCTCCGAATTTGATCAGGTCCCTGTCTGCCGGGAATAAAACCAACTTGATCCTTGTGGACATAGCGTCCAATAAAGGAGGCTAACCTATTGGCCATAACTTTCGTAAGAATTTTGAGATCATTATTAATAAGGGAAATCGGTCTGTAGTTGCTGACATCTTCCAAGTTCTTGCCAGGTTTGGGGATGACCGTGATATACGCCGTGTTAAGGTGGGGATCCAGGGGGTCTCCATTAGCTTTATGGTTACCGAGATTGGCCAGGTGGGGAGCTAGTGTGTTGGCAAAGGCTTTATAGTAAGGGATCGAAAGGCCGTCGGGACCAGGGGTGGAGCTTTTTTTAAGAGTCTTGATGACTTCCAGTATCTCCTCTGTCTGGAAGGGGGCTTCCATAACTTGTTTGTGAACGTCCGATAAGGCCGGGATGGGCAGACCCTCCAAAAACTTTGGGAGGAGGTTATCTTTGGGGGGTGGGGAGCTACTGTAGAGAGAGGTGTAGAATTTCTGAAAGGCATTCAGAACTGTGACCGGATTAGACGTGGGCGGGAGTCCCGCGCTTCTGATCCGAGGGAGGGTGCTCAGCTTGGTTCTAGGGGAGAGTCTATTGGCCAGGAGAGTGCCTATTTTATCCGCCTGTGAGTAAAATTTGTGGCCAGCCCACCTAACTGATTTTTCAGCTTTCGTGGTGAGGGCGAGATTTAGTTCTAGGCGAGTCCTGTCTAGTATGGCCGTGGGGGTACGGAGGGGGTCCTTTTTGTGAAGAGCTCTGAGTTTAGAGTATTCCTCTTCTAGCTTCAGGATGGTTGATTGCCTTTCCCGTTTTATTTGAGAACCCAATTGCATGAATTTTCCCCTAATGTAAGCTTTGTGCGCCGCCCACAGGGTCTCGGGGGAGACATCAGGAGTCGCATTAATAGAAAAATATTCCTTCAATGCTTTGTCGAGATCTATAACTCGTGATGGCTCCGAAAGGAGGGATTCATTTAACCTCCAATGCCTAGGATGTCTCCCACTCGAGCCCCCCAGGGCCGTCACAATTACAAGTGAGTGATCTGAGATCACTGTGTCAGTGATGGAGGCTTTGAGCATCCTGGGAAGGAGCGAGGAGGGGACAAGTATGTGGTCTATGCGTGCATATGATTGGTGAGGCGCTGAGAAGTGAGTGTAGTCTCTCTTTGTGGGGTTTAATTCCCGCCAGACATCGGATAGCCCATGAGCGTGTAGCAATTTGGCAATCCGTAAGCTTGCCTTTGTGGGCCTGGTTAAGCGGGGACGTGAGGGGGAGGATTTATCAAGTCCTTGATCAAAGGCGACGTTAGAGTCTCCTCCGACAATAACCGTCCCCTCTAAAAGAGGTGCTAAGGTACGTAGCATGGATTCGAAGAATTTGGCCTGACCCGTGTTTGGGGCATAGTAGGAGACCAAGGAGTAAAGTTGGTCCCCCACAGTGCCCTTTACAAGTAAAAATCTGCCCTCCGGATCCGCTTTTTCAAAACTCTTATTGAATTTGCATGTTTTGGCCATCAAAATGGCCACCCCCTTGGTCTTGGATTCCGCGTTGGCTAAGAAGAACTGAGGGAAATGGGCATGTAGGTACTTGGGACTATACCGGATAGGAAAGTGGGTTTCCTGAAGCAGAATTATATCTAGTTTCAGGGATTTGTAGTAATCGAGGGCTTTTCTCCGTTTGATGGGGGAATTAAGACCCTGAATGTTGTGGGAGGCTATCTTAAGCCTAGCAGCCTGTGGATCAGCCATGGAGCAGAGGGGGAGCCCAGCATCTGAAAGCGACCTCACTTACCCAATCTATAGCTGGGTTCTTGGTAAGGGCATTGAGATCGGTGGCCCGAGGATGTCTCCCAGGATACCATGTCGACTGGGTTGGCTCAGCCCAACCTGAGGAGAAAAAAAATAGTGTCATGCAAACATTCAACGGGGGAAGCTTACCATCAAGGGGGAAGAGAAGGGGAGAAAGGGCAAGGAAAGAAAGGGTTCCTGAGAAGAGAAAGAGGAGATCAGGGCAGGAGACACCCCCCGAAATCCCAAGCAAACACAATGAAGACAACCGACCCATAAGGTCAGGAGTCCCGACCCTCAGACGCCTGGGAAAGGCCGAGGGAGGGAGAGTTACACATGTGGTCCCTCGCGGAACTGGGGACCCCTAGTCGGGTAACTACCCGAACTGTGAAAACAACTTTAAATAGCAATAACATAAAAGCAGCAATATACATAAAAAGGAACTTTTCTTTTGAGGCACGGCTAAACATAATGCCTAGAAGACACTGGGGCTAAGAAATGAACGCTGTTCTTAAGGCATAAGGAAGGATGGTACATCCAGGGGGGGTGCTGAGGAATGCAGCCCCCTGGGAAATCCTCAAAGCAACCTTAGGGCCCATTTCGAGGGTATGTAAACCAAAACAAAACAAAAAAAAAAAAAAAAAAAAAAAAAAAAAAAAAAAAAAAATATATGCGGGGTTACGGGCAGTCCAGTAGATGGACAAAGTACTGCATAGCGTCCCGGATTATTGGAGGCAATGGGGATAAGGGTAGAACAAGGGTAGCACAAGTCCTAGGCAAGGGGAGGGCAAAAAGGGTTGGAGGGCCAAACTTTCCAAGTTTGGGGAGCAGTCCTCCGGCCCTCTCCAGGTCCTCGGACGGTCAGTCACAAAATGGAGAGAATGATAATGGGACTGAAAGTTGCTCAGGTGGGTGCATTATCCTTGACCTTCTTGGCTCTTCCGGAGGTCCATAACGGGGATTGTGGGCTGTTAGGAGTGGGTCGTTTGTTAGATCCCTGGCTAGGGTTAGAAGTGTCCATGTCAGCTTCTTGAGAGATGATTTTCAGCTTGGTGAGGAGCTTTTCCCCCTCGGGAAAAGTGGAGAAGGCAAAAGACTTCCCTTTGTCCGTGAACCTGACCGCAAAAGGGAATGCCCATTTGTATTTTATGTCTTTGTGGGACATTGCAAGCAAGAGGGGTTTTAGAGCTCTTCGTCTCTGTATCGTGGAGGGGGAGAGGTCCGCAAAGATCTGAACCTGGTGTCCCTGGTAATTGACGTGTTGCAGGGATCTGGCTCTCTTCATGAATTCTTCTTTCACCGAGAAGTGATGTGGCTTGGCCAGAACATCTCGCGGGGTGCCATCCTTCCTAGGGGGGCCGAGGGTTCTATGGACCCGGTCAAGTTCAAGCTTGGTAGCTGGGATGTCTGGGATTAGCTGTTGAATGAGGTCTTGCACCGCCCTGGACACATCAGTTATTGATTCTGGAAGCCCGCGAATTCTGACGTTATATCTGCGTGACCTATTTTCGAGGTCATCTATACGGGCCATGGCTATGTCCAATTGCTCCTGTACTGAGTAGATGTGTCTGGAGTTTTGGATGGATCTGGCTATGGTATCCTCCATTTTATGTTCGATCGTTTCGATCCGGGAGCCTAGGTTAATAAAATCGGCTTTCAATTCCCCCGTGATTTGCAAGGCAGTTTGGGAGAGGCCCCTCTCTAATAATTCAGAGAATTTGCCAAACAGGGCATCCATGTGGGAGACTGGGTCTGTATGAGCAGCCTCGTGGGGGGCCATGGCGGTCTGGGTAACTCTGTAGGTCCCCGCTGGGGAGGGAGAGAACTCCTGGATGGTGCGTTCCAGCAGAGAGACCGTGGAGGCCGGGGACGGTGTGGCTTCCTTGGGGAGACCCCTGGGGTTGCCTGGGGTGGCGTGGAGAGGAGGAAAGTCTGTATCTGACCTGAAATCCACTGTGCCTGCGGATCTGTGATCCTGAGACAGGAGCTGTGCTGCGGTGGCCATCTTGGATTTCTCCCTCACGTCCAATGAAGCGAACAGCGGGCCGAGATTGCGTTTAGCCAGTCCACCGGTCATTCAGAAATGTGCCCCAACACTTCGGGATTCCGCCCCTATAACTCGGGAAGCGGAAGGGTAGCCGTGCCGTGCGGTAGGGGTTCCGTTGTTCCGCGAGGCAGCGGAGCTTTAGATGATCGCGGCCATCTTGGAAGCCTCGCGCATGCGCACCGGCACTTGACACTTTAAAAAGATGGAGATACTGAATGGCATATGTTATGACAAAGCACACAATCTCATGTGTGAAAAGCATTGGCGTAGGCAGCGCCCCATGCATTCCAACAAGCGTCCGGCTCAACATCAGCCACCCCTTCCGAATTGACTGACTGGATAAATCTGCCCCAGGCTACCTCATGAGCCCTCTAAATTGATGCAGCTGCATCCGACCAGACTTGCTAGATTGCCAACTAACAACACGAGGATATATCAACACGCTGACTGCAGTGATTATGAAGGGAGACTCCCATGTATCACCACAACATCAGTGAACACTACAAAGCGGTGAGAGTCAACCTCCTTTGACTAATCCTAAACTGAGCCCTTAGTGCTGTGTTATACCCTTGCAATAGAGGACTGAAAAGCTCACAAAGGTGTATCCTGCATGCCCTACTGACAGATATCCTCACCACTGATTTGGCCTGAACTGTCACGAGGACATAAAGAGAGTAAACCCATTTCATGCTAACAAGACATCAGCACATTTAGAGCTCAGGCTTATCCAAGTTATTTACATCTTGACACATGCATCGCTGCACAGCTGGTTCTGACGACACCAAAAATGTGTGGTACTCGACTCTGTGAGGTTCATTCATTTGCTGTATTTCCACAGCTTCTATTGCACAAGCCTAATCCCTGGACATGCTAGATGTAGAACCCAGAATATATTTATTTATTATAATTTTTCACTTTATCCTGGATTAGTGATCGAGTAGTACCAGTCCCTCAAATTTTGTAGATGCATGGATGTGTGTTTGTGTGTGTGGGCCCCAGGTATTTGTGCCATTTACTGTGACAATGTTGTAATTTTGTGTGTATTTTAATCTGGGTACATGGGGGGGGGGGGTTATTTCCACTCGATTGGTGCAATTGTCACCATAAGTGGGTTATTTACACTGGCTTTTTAATAAAGTTTTTTTTTTTTTATATACCGTGGTTGATCCTCCTTTTTGCTATGCACCCAGAGACATCTCTTTATTTTCCGCTTTTTCTGTTTTGCATATAAAGCAGTTATACCAGCATGATAGACATTCCTAGGGAGCGTACTGGTAGCAGAGGGCTAGAGGGCTGATAGAAGTGAGTAATGAAACTGGAGATTCCCAACAAAAACCAGGCAACCTCAACCTCACAGTAGTACCATCAGGGAGCATTGAATCCCATGTGTGGGTGTCCAAAGTACTCATGGTCCAATGTTTGTGCTCCCCTCCGGATGAATAATGTCCGCTCTGCTGTTCCCAGCAAATACAGCTCTTCTATGTATAATGAAATCCTGCTAGGAGTCAAATGCTCTGCGCTGTGCACTGATCAGCTGTTCCAGTCGTGTGTAGCTGGCCCCTCCAATCTCCTGTGTGTGATTGAGTCCTACTAGTTTCCTGATACTCCACTGCTGTGCGCAATGCGCTGTTCAGCTGATCCAATCATAAGTGGCTGGTCTCTTCAATTAACTCATACACAGTCAGCTGAATGAGCCACAATGAAATACTAGAGCTCTCTGTTAAATGGAGTGGTCAGGCCAGATGAAAAATGAGGGGGAGAAAATCCCTGCGTCTGCGTCTACATGTTTCGATCCAGGAGGCGGAACTTCGTCAGAACATGTCAAAAGTATAACCAGGCCTTAACAGCCCAGAAATGTATTATATATATATAAGAAAAGCATGTTGCGGCTACCAGCACCCATAGTCTTATGTAGTTACATGACCATAGTACTCTTTGGTGACTCCTGCTTGTATTATCCTTTATTGTAGGGGGCACCAAATATGCATAATTGCATATGGATAGACATTGAACAATACAAATGTGTATGGAGCTTAAATGTATTGTGAGGTATACAGAAAACATACAGATACTAGACTATAGTTGGGTTTACACTATTGCGAATTGGATGCGGGTTTCCCTACATCCATTTGACATGTCTGGAGATTGAGACCGGCTCTCAATGGAGCCAGTTCACACATCTCCAGAGTGGTTTCGATGCAAATTGCACAGGAGTCCTGTGCATCCTCTGGTCCATTTCAGGTTCAACTTCAGCCACAAATTCCAGCCAAAATCGGACCTGAAACGGTGAACAGGCATGCACTGGACCCCTGCTGTGAGCCAATCTGTTCAGCAGTGTGAACTCAGCCTCACTCAGAGCTTACATAAGGCTCTATTTCCTTGTACCCAGGGATGAACAGAGTATTGAAGGAGCAAAAAATGTGTATGTGTGGCTGGAGAGAGCGGCATAAGCAAAACACAGGTTTGTTTTAAGGTTTACAACTGGTAACTGTCAGCCACTGTTAAAGCCCAAGTCTAGTTTGTGTTTCCTTTTAAAATAGTTGACCACTGATTTTAAAATGATAAATTCAGCTTTTGCTTCCATACTTACTTCCTCTCTGACACTGTTCTCCACAGACTCATCTGCGCAGCGATATCGTTCCAGTCTCCCTTTAGGCTGAAATAATGTCAGGGTCATTTAACCCACTACTCGGAATGCAGGGCTTTGTGGACCCAACCATAAAGGAAGTTATCAGCACAGTGCCCTGGATCCATGAAATAATGATGTAGTAATCCTTTGTGACAGTATCATGGTAGTGACATTCTCTGCATTATCGAGGATCACATGTCACTGGCATAAAGAAAACTTTAAAAAAAAAAGGAGAGTATATTAAAAAAAAGTCTGCCTAAGGCCTTCTCAAAGCAAACACCTAAAGAAGGTAATATTTATTTTTCATTATTTTTTAGGTATGCTGCAGGAATGGAAACACATAAGAAACATGTAGTGGACTTTTCTCAAGTTTGACTGCAAAAGTGGAAATACACTTTATGCATATATTCCTTGAGCACTTTTTGAAGCTATGTAAATGGATACTCCACACGGTGGTTTCTGTTAAATCATTTTTTTCACAACCCCTCCCATACAAAAAAAAATGCATATAGAAGAATTGTATTACATTTGTTTTTGGTGCTGAGCTGCTGTGTTGTCATTATTGCTACCGTTTTTTGTTTTTTTGTGCGTTTTTATGCTGCCTGTTTCTTGATCCTAATCTTATAGGGTTTCATTGTGTTTATGCAACATTGCTTTTGAATAAATCTTTGAGTTTTTTGTGATATTTCAAGGACAGTTTACATACATTGCATACATGGATCTTTGAAATCTGAAAATGTGTGGCTACCTTAGAAGAGTTGTCAAAATTTATAAGGTCCTATTTTGTCCAGTCTTCAACAATTACAAGGCCAAACATTAGCCAAAAGGGTCAACTATAAATAAATGCCACATTAGAAATATTTTAAATCGAATGTAATTATTTTATAATGTATTTATCACAAATAAAATAGTATTTTTTTTTTCTGTAGAAATGTCTTTGCAAGGGAAACTTCTCCCTTCTTTGGTTTCAATACTTTCTAGAAAACTCAATCATTCAGATATCCATGTGTGTTGATATGGCTATTTGTAGTGATTTTTATACCATAAATATGGAATAACATTTTTAAGACCATGTATTGTTTTTACAAGCTAGACTTCCCCTATTCATATGCTAAAATATCTATTTGGACAGGTCCATAAGCTCAGGGCAAGAAGTAATGCTATAGGAAGTAGGTGGAAAGGAAAGAGAACTTAAAAAAGACAAGTGTTAAGGAACCCAATAAATTGGTAGAAGTTTTTGCAGGACTTTGGAGAAGGAACAGTCTGGAGAGATCCTGGTTAAAAGGAAGAAGACTCCATCACCAGGATGAAGTTAAGTAACTGTTTTGTATATGTTTATTTGCTAAGAAGGATAGATAGCTTGTCCACGTTTTAGGCATATTTTTTGATGCTTTGTATGCAGGAAATTATTTTTCCTACAAGCGAGTACAGCATTTTTCTTTACTAAAGCAAATTAATTAACACCATTGAGGTTGTTATGCTTCCTTGATTTTACTGCAAAGTAATCTTAAAGGGGTTGTAAAGGTAAAAGTTTTTTCACCTTAATGCATTCTATGCATTAAGGTGAAAAAACATCTGACAGTGCCGCCTCCCCCCCAGCCTCCCGTTTTACTTACCTGACCCCTGAAAGTCCCGCGCTCGCCTCCGACATCCTCTTCACCGCTCAGCCTGGCCGCTGATTAGCTATAGTGGATGGATTGAAAGCAGCGCAGCCATTTGCTCTCGCTGCTGTCAATCACATCCAATGAAGTAGTGCGCCGGGGGCGGGGCCGAGTGATACAATGATCAGCTATAGCCACCGGCTGTATCACGGGAGTGCTCCCGCAAGTACTTCTCACCATGCGAGGGAGCTCGCTTGAACGTGTGAAGTACTTGCGGGGGAAGCGGACAGAGATATCCTGATTATCAGGCAGTTTTTTAAATACTTGACCTCCGGGAAGTTTACCCCCCCTTCATTTTATATATATATATATATATATATATATATATATATATATATATATATATTTTTTTTTACTTACTGCTATAAAAACTATCCAATAAAAAAAAATGAAAACATCAAATTTCTTCATAAATGTAGGCCAATATGTATTCTGCTACATATTTTTGGTAAAAAAAATCCCAATAAGTGTATATTGATTGGTTTGTGCAAAAGTTGATTGCTGTGTACTTACAAACTATGGAATATCTTTATTATAATTTTATATAATTTTATTTTATTTTTTACTAGTAATGGCAGCAATCAGTGACTTATAGCAGACTGCAATATTGCAGTGGACATTTTCACACTTACTGAGACTATTTGGGGGGCAGTGACAATAACGCAGTGATCAGTGCTAAAAAAATATGGACTGTTACTATACTAATGACACTGGCTGGGAAGAAGTTAACATCAGGGGTGGTCAAAGGGTTAACTGTGTGCCTAGCCAGTGTTTTATTATACTGTGTGAGGTGCTTTTATTAGGGGAAGAGATGGAATTTATTAATCCCCATGCAAAGCAGGGACACAAAATCCATCCCATCCCTCCTGCCTTGTTTACATAGATATGTAGATAGGTAGATTGCCTTTCTGTCTCTCTGCCTAACTTCCGCTGTGTGTAATTACACATGCATGTCTTCTACCTGGAAGAGTTAAATCATGCATACCAAATCCGGCACACATCCTGTAGCAGTAAAATTGCTATAGGGCAGATCTTGAGTGGTTAATGGCTTTGGAACATTGTATAGCATTGACATCTACAATAAATATGTGTTCATACACTCTGATCCATGTCGCTGCTAATTTTGTATCAAACCTTTTTTTTTTCACTATGGAAATCCTAATTTTCTATGGCATAGCTAACACACTCAGTGATTGAGTTTATGTAGTGTTTCATGAAAGCAGGCAGATTGCTAGCAACAACAGCACTACATTTACCTCTATGGCTTAGCTACAAATCGCTGAAGGAAAGTGATGTGTAGTAGCGAATACTACCACAATGATGTAACACAAGCTTGAACTATATCAGTGAAAATCTGGTTCCCAGTAACAAATCGTCAGTGGCTATAGTGTTTATCTTGCTAGCTACAAATTGCTGCTTTTCCCTGGCACTAGCAATTTGGAGCAGTAATTAATTGCTGCTACAAAATGTCAAGTTTGACATGGCCCTTCGTACCTCATAATGCTTCCACCATGCATCTCTCTTATTAGCCATAGTATAAAGCTGTGTTACATTTAGTTGTCAAATGAAATGTATCTCATTTTAAAAATTATACATAATCTACCTACCATTCTGAGATATACAGTAGCTGTTGAATACCTTGGAATGTTTAAAGTGTTTGTGAACCCATTTGTATAAGTCTATGCCAGAACTTCTATTAGAGCTTGGCATAGCACACTATGTATGTCATGTAAAAAAACAAGCAGTGTAAATACCGATCTCCGATTTCAGCTTTCTTCAGGCTGGTCACATGACTCATGGCCACTTTCCAGCTCCAATGGATTTCTTCTGTGGGTTGAGCCATGATCCCTCTCTGACGCCAGCCGGGGAGATCACGTGGCCGCTCAGGTCCTCCCGTCTCATAGCTGCAAAGTGGCCGCAAGTCACGTGACCGGCCTGAAGACAGCTGAAAATCGGTATTTACACTGCTCATTTTTTTTAAATTATTTACACAGTGTGGTATGCGAGCCTCTAATAGAGAGGCTGGCAGTGACAATTGTAGTTTTTTTTTCTAATAATAGCGGTGGGGGCGGGGCTGAGCGGAGAGAGACAGAGAGAGGGAGATGACCACAGTGGTCATGACTCAGCAGTCATGATTTTCATGGTCAGTATAGAGAGGGCATACAGGAAGTGACAGGTTCAGGGAGGTTTTTAACAGTTTAGAGAGGGCAGATTGCATAGCACAAGCACCGTGCTGTTGAATCTGCTTTAACCACTTGCCGACCGCCGCACGACGATATACGTCGGCAGAATGGCACGGGCAGGCATAAGGGCGTATATATAAGTCCCTGCCTTCCCGCGGGTGGGGGGCCCGATCGGGCCCCCCCCGGTGCCTGCGGTGGTCGGCATTCGTTCGGGAGCGATCCGGGATGAGGGGGCAGCCATTCATTCATGGCCACCCCCTCGCGATCGCTCCCGACGAATAGAAATGCTCCACGACATCACTTCCTCTCCTCACAGGAGAGGAAGTGATGTAATCTCTCCTCCATGTCGGTATTTTTCGTTCCGGCACCGAGGAGAGAGGATCGGTGAGTTGCACCAACACACCACACGTACAGTAGAACATGCCAGGCACACTCACACCCCCCTTTACCCCCCGATCACCCCCCCAATTACCCCTGCCCCCCCCCCAGTCACAGTGACACCAATTGCATTTTTTATTTTTTTTGCATTGGTGTCATTTGTGACTGTAATAACTGTTAGGGCAGTTAGGGTTAGCCCCCTTTAGTTCTAATGTGCCCCCTAACCCCCCCAATAAAGGTTTAACCCCGTGATCACCCCCCGTCGCCAGTGTCACTAAGGCTGGGTTCACATTGCAGCGGTTTATGAGAACGAATGTGATTCGCACCGCACTGCAGTGCAAATCACATCCGATCTCTGTGCGATTCGAGTTCAGCCATACAGATAGTATGGCTGAATTCGCGCCGCACCCGCCGCAAATTCGCACGGGACCCTTTTTTTGGTCCGCAGCAGAATCGGATCGCATGGGTGTTCACACCATGCGATCCGAGTTTGCAGATCGCACTGCGATATGCGAACTGATCTGGGGGTGTCATTAACATTTCACTGACACTCCCAGCAGTTCGCATAGGGCAGTGCGAACTGCCGCCGGGAGGCATGCGATGCGGGAACCCGCTGCGGATTCGTGGCGTTCCCGCATCGCTCCAGTGTGAACCCAGCCTAATAAGCGATCATTTTTCTGATCGCTGTATTAGTGTCACAGGTGACGCTAGTTAGGCAGGTAGGTATTTAGGTTCGCCGCAACTTTTTATAGCGCCAGGGACCCCCATATACTACCGCATAAAGCCCCCTGATTGCCCCCTAGTTAACCCTTTCACCAGTGATCACCATATAACTGTTACAGGTGACGCTGGTTGGTTAGTTATTTTTTTATAGTTTCAGGGCACCCGCCATTTATTACCTAATAATAAAGGTTTAACCCCCTGATCACCCGGCGGGTGTCATTTGTGACTGTAATAACTGTTAGGGCAGTTAGGGTTAGCCCCCTTTAGTTCTAAGGTACCCCCCTAACCCCCCAATAAAGGTTTAACCCCGTGATCACCCCCCGTCGCCAGTGTCACTAAGGCTGGGTTCACATTGCAGCGGTTTATGAGAACGGATGTGATTCGCACCGCACTGCAGTGCAAATCACATCCGATCTCTGTGCGATTTGAGTTCAGCCATACAGATAGTATGGCTGAATTCGCGTCGCACCCGCCGCAAACTCGCACGGGACCCTTTTTTTGGTCCGCAGCAGAATCGGATCGCATGGGTGTTCACACCATGCGATCCAAGTTTGCAGATCGCACTGCGATATGCGAACTGATCTGGGGGTGTCATTAACATTTCACTGACACTCCCAGCAGTTCGCATAGGGCAGTGTGAACTGCCGCCGGGAGGCATGCGATGCGGGAACCTGCCGCGGATTCGTGGCGTTCCCGCATCGCTCCAGTGTGAACCCAACCTAATAAGCGATCGTTTTTCTGATCGCTGTATTAGTGTCACAGGTGACGCTAGTTAGGCAGGTAGGTATTTAGGTTCGCCGCAGCTTTTTATAGCGCCAGGGACCCCCATATACTACCGCATAAAGCCCCCTGATTGCCCCCTAGTTAACCCTTTCACCAGTGATCACCATATAACTGTTACAGGTGACGCTGGTTGGTTAGTTATTTTTTTATAGTTTCAGGGCACCCGCCATTTATTACCTAGTCTCACTAGTGTACCCCTAAATTTAGGGGTGTCTACTTTCCAAAATGGGGTCATTTGGGGGGGGGTTTGTGCCATCTTGGCATTTTATGGCCTTCAAAACTGTAACGCCCTTAGAAAGCCTGAAGGCGGTGCTTGGTTTTCGGGGCCCCGTACGCGGCTAGGCTCCCAAAAAGTCCCACATATGTGGTATCCCCGTACTCAGGAGAAGCAGCAGAATTTATTTTGGGGTGTCATTTCACATATGCCCATGGCATGCATGAGCAATATATCATTTAGTGACAACTTTGTGAAAAAAAAAAAAAAGTTTGTAATTTTCCCGCAACTTGTGGCAAAATATAAAATATTCCATGGACTCAACATGCCTCTCAGCAAATAACTTGGGGTGTCTACTTTCTAAAATGGGGTCATTTGTGGGGGTTTTGTGCCATCTTGGCATTTTATGGCCTTCAAAACTGTAATAGGTAGTGAGGAGTGAAGTCAAATATTTACGCCCTTAGAAAACCTGAAGGCGGTTCTTGGCTTTCGGGGCCCCGTACGCGGCTAGGCTCCCAAAAAATCCCACACATGTGCTATCCCCGTACTCAGGAGAAGCAGCAGAATTTATTTTGGGGTGTCATTTCACATATGCCCATGGCATGCGTGAGCAATATATCATTTAGTGACAACTTTGTGAAAAAAAAATTAAAAAAAATTAAAGTTTGTAATTTTCCCGCAACTTGTGGCAAAATATAAAATATTCCATGGACTCAACATGCCTCTCAGCAAATAGCTTGGGGTGTCTACTTTCTAAAATGGGGTCATTTGTGGGGATTTTGTGCCATCTTGGCATTTTATGGCCTTCAAAACTGTAATAGGTAGTGAGAAGTGAAATCAAAAATTTATGCCCTTAGAAAGCCTGAAGGCGGTTCTTGGCTTTCGGGGCCCCGTACGCGGCTAGGCTCCCAAAAAGTCCCACATATGTGGTATCCCCGTACTCAGGAGAAGCAGCAGAATTTATTTTGGGGTGTCATTTCACATATGCCCATAGCATGTGTGAGCAATATATCATTTAGTGACAACTTTGTGTAAAAAAAAATATACATTTTTTTTTTGTCATTATTCAATCGCTTGAGGCAAAAAAATAAAATATTCAATGGGCTCAACATGCCACTTATCAATTTCCTTAGGGGGTCTACTTTCCAAAATGGGGTCATTTGGGGGGGTTTTGTACTGCCCTGCCATTTTAGCACCTCAAGAAATGAGATAGGCAGTCGTAAACTAAAAGCTGCGTAAATTCCAGAAAACGTACCTTAGTTTGTAGATGTGACAACTTTTGCGCAAACCAATAAATATACAGTTATTGACTTTTTTTTTACCAAAGACATGTGGCTGAATACATTTTGGCCTAAATGTATGACTAAAATTGAGTTTATTGGACTTTTCTAATAACAAAAAGTAGAAAATATCATTTTTTTTCAAAATTTGCGGTCTTTTTACGTTTATATCGCAAAAAATAAAAATCGCAGAGTCAGTCAAATACCTTTAAAAGAAAGCTCTATTTGTGGGAAGAAAAGGACGCAAATTTTGTTTGGGTACAACATTGCATGACCGCGCAATTACCAGTTAAAGCAGCGCAGTGCCAAAGTGTAAAAAGACCTCTGGTCATTTACCAGCAAAATGGTCCGGTCTGAAAGTGGTTAAGAGACCAGGATATAATTTTTTTTTTTTTTAGGTTAACAAACACTTTAGACTTAACACTTAAGTTTACATCATTCCAAAAATAGTGTAACACTCAGCCCTTGTACACATGGTCAGAGATTCCGACGGAATGTGTCCTATCGGACCGTTTTGTCAGATATTCCGACTGTGTGTGGTCTCCATCGGAATATCCGACGGACCAACTTTTCCAACTTGCCGGTAAAATTTTCCAACAAAATGCTCCGATCGGACATACTCCGATCATGTGTAGCCTACTCCGACGGACAAAGTGCCACGCATGCTCAGATCAAATTCCTAGACCAAAGCTATTGGCTACTAGCCTGAACGTAGTCCCATCGTAATGAAATAATGTCATCACGTTATGTACAATCGGATTTTCAGACAACTTTGTCCGACCGTGTGTATGCAACAGTTCCGGACAAAATCTGTCTGACAAAATCCAGCGGATTTGGTTGTCAGAATGTCCGACCGTGTGTACAAGGGCTAAGCAAACACATATGATAAACTTCTACAATTATGTATAGCATGTGTACACGTATTTTTGCTACTTATATTAAAATTGGTCTTTTGTATCGATAAGAGAACACTTATTTTTAGCAATCTGCACTGAATTTGGTTTTGACACCCATGTGAACATATTTTTAATGAGATTGGAGTTTTGAAGTTCTGCATTTCCAAGTGTAGCAAGGCAGTTAATAAGTTGCCAACATATATAAGTGCAAAGCTGATCTGTCTGTAATGCAATTCAGACATACATACTTAAACTTTACATCCATGCTTTGACTGCACTTGAATAATGTAGAACAGGTTTTATACTTGATTTGTGCCCTGGCTAATGGCAAGGGATCTGTGAATATTCCGTGCTTTCTTAAAAGTGATGTGACTTTTTATAAGCAGCAGCATATCAGGGATTGCACTTTTAATGCATTCTCGAAATCTGGAAGTGAATATAAACAGGAGTGACAGCAAGCCAATAGCTGGCAAGAACTGTGTAGTTTAAAACAGCTTTGCATCTTGCAATAAAAAACTACTAGAATAATCATCAAAAATGTTAGTTGAAAGGCCGAACGTCAGTTCCCCCCAAGGCGGTGGAGACTCCAGCTTGGATGCATCTGTAGTGATGTTTTATTGATTAGTCTCTGGCCTTAAGGCACTTTAGCTAAAGCCCCTGGAAAAATCTTGCTTTCCTTCATTACCATTGGAAGCGATTGATCGGTGACTGCAATAAGAACTTGGCAGGCTTACTTGTGATGTTTTCATGATAACAAGGAGAGCATCTTGAATTGGATAGTGTAGAGAGGGAAATGACTTGTTGCGATTGCATAACCAGAGTTGGCACTGCAAGTCTGTGCCAGGCTTCATGCAGTGCTAAATGCCAATGCTGCAAATAGGACATACAGGTGTTATACTGCAGGGCATTGGCAATTTCATGTTGTGACATAATGTATGCACACAACATCCTGCAGCACAGTCAGTATCTGGAATCATACCGATCAACAACTGACAATAGGAAAACATGTAGATGAAAGTTTATTGAACTTTTCATACCTAGACACCATACAAATTAACACACTTTGACCTATTTTTTTCTAATAGTTTTCTCACATAAAGGAAAAAAATCCTAAATACAGTGTACCATGCTTTGGCATTTTATTCTTAAAAAAGGAATCTGGAGGTTTTTTATGAGGTTCTTTGTAATATACCTTATATTAGGCTATTGGGTTATGAGCAAAAAGATTTAACCATGTTACTGCCTTGAATAGAAGAGTTGTGCCAGCACAGAACTGCTTGCAGCAGGCCAACTATGTAACCCTGGGCTTATTGCAGAAGGATCCCCTAAACTTAGCTATTTTGTGAATAACTGTGATCAGCCGTTTACAAGTTGGTAATCCCAGACATTAATAAAAAAAAAAGTGAGCTCCTTTCCCTCCATCCCTGAACACCCCCCACCCCACAGTGTGCTCTTTCTATTGTTACCATTACTTTACTGCTTGCAGTCTACCTTCTTTGTGTACCCTCCAAAGTTTACTGTCTCTTCCATTCCATAGGAAAGGTGCACGTAACGTTTACGTGCTACGTTACGTGCACCTTTCCTATAGCTAGCAGCAGCCGGCGGATGTTTTTATACACAGAGCGATCTTTTACTCTACAAATGTGAGTAGGTTTTTCGTATTTAAATAAAGCAATTGTTTGTACATACTACACCATGGATGTGTTTCTTCCCTCAATGCATATACCAATGGAGACAATATAAACTGAAGAGCGAACATCTCCCCAGCGCACCAGCAGCAGAGACCAGATAGCAGCACAGTGGTTCATACTGTGAAAGCCCATCCAACCCCATAGGGGTATAAGTTCTGGTGAGAGCATTCACATTACCACAGCACTGAGTGGCGCACCGGGGAAGATTGTTTTCTCAGCATTGAAGATATTGGCACTTTTTGCACTTGTCACTTTATTTCACTGATTCCTGGGACATTGTTATATGGGACATTTTTTCAGTGACCCTAGGACGTGTACTTGAAAGTTTTTTCACGTGCAATGATGTTAGCACAATAATTTCAAATTAATTTTTGTGTAATAGTTATATGTAATTTAATTTATATTAATTTCATTGGCACATCTGTATTAGCACATGTTTAACACATTAGTTACCACTACTTTTTAATTTTAATTCATTTCTTAATTAACATTTAACTAATATTTTAGCACTATATTATAGCTTTGGTTTAATATGTTTTGCACATAGATCACCATACAAACCAGTTTTTATTTTATTTTCTTGTCACAAACAGGCTATGATATGCCAGGTATATAATATTTTGGTTTTAGCGCCATAACCTATTATTCACACTTTTAAACTCAATACCCCCCCCCCCCCCCCCATTCTCTGGGGTGGAGGTTTCTAGGTAGAGGCAGCTCTAACCCATCCACTCTTTATTCTTTTTTTTCATTTACTCATTTTTCACTCATTTTTGCTTAAGCTACCCACAGGGTGGGCAGTCCGTAGCACAACTTTATCCACTTATTTGTATCTGTACTGAAGGGCACTGCCAGGACCCAAAGGCTAGTCAGAGCCCTTTAGGCACATCTGCACATGCAGTATAATGGCACCACCAAGGAGGGGGATGGGATGGAGCTGGTAAAGAGCAGGAATGACATTTCACTTTAATAACCAAGATTATATATTTGTTTGCTGATTTTGATTACAGATGCGACAAACACTGCTGAATCTTCCCCAGTAGATTTTATATCTGATTTACCCTAAGCAAATTATGAATCATCATCTGCAGAGACTGTCTGATTGTTAATCAACCAAATCATTGAAAAGTAAGCTTACCCCTAAAGAGTTGTAAGAAAAAAAGCAGAGGTGCCTTCTAAGTGTAGACAGTGTAGGTTTTAAATAGTTCAAGGAATTAAAACACTCACATTGAGGTAAAATCGTGTCAGCATATGTGAAGCTTGACAAAGGAGCCCCCCTGTCCCTTCCATCAACTGTGCGCATGGCCAAAAACGTGTTGCACCACCTCCGGTGATATGTTCATAAATTGTCAGTTCTCATAACCTCACTCCACTGGTGCCTACTGATAGAGGATGCATCTGCCTTTATGGACCAAACTGATAAAGCTTTTAATGCTTTGTTCTCACTGGAGGATTGCACTTTGCTTTGTCAAACCATGTCTGACTTGTAAAAATGCCTTAAAAACTGATGTGGTTGATCCCCTAATTGTTGAACGTATAAAATAGATGGCGGTTGTGTTCTTTTTAAGAAATGTTTGATCTGCATGGCCTTTGAATAACAACATCTTTTTGAAAAGGTTCTTGATAAGTGTCTTAGGGCTACAGAGTGATTTTATTTCTGTACCAACTGCTGCTTTTCTCACTTGCAACCTTCTTGTGTCTCAGAACAGATTAGCAGACCTTCATTAGGCCTTCATTGTCTTTGGGACCTAGGTGTCATTGGCCTAGTTCCTGCTTTAGAATGGCTCCAGGGGTTTTACTCCAGTGTGTTTGCTATCCCCAAGCCTAAAGGAGACATTTGCCTTATCTTGGATCTCAGGGCACTGAATGTCTAAAATGTTTTAGATGAACTCTATCCAATCTGTCATCACCTCACTCCACCAGGTAGACTTTCTGGCTTCTGTGGACATCAAAATGTTTATTTATATGTGCCAATTTCTACAGCACATTGGTGATTTATACTCTTTGCATTGGGACACTACATTACCAGTTTGTTCCCCTGCCTTTTGGTCTCTCTTTTGCAGCTCAGATGTTTAATAGGTTGCTAGACCAAGTGTTAGCCCTGTTGCATTCTCAAAGCATCCACAATTGTTGGATCCTTAGACAGCCTCCTGTTGAGGGAACATTCAGCGAGGGCTCTACCAGAAAAAAATTCTCTGTCTAGAAATGATAGAGTTTTGGGTATAACCTGAAACTTCAGAAATTATCACTGGAACTAAATCATCACCTGGAGTAATTGTGTCAGGTCCTGAACACATCTCAGGCCAGTGTTAATTTCTCAGGGGAAGCTTAAGGTTCTTTTCGTCATATGTTGGAACTCTTCAACCAAGAAGGCCTCTGATTCTCTGCATCTCTATGAGAGTCTTGGGAATAATAGTAGACTCCTTTGACATAGTTAAATTTTCGCAATTTCACTTTAAACGTGTACAACACAACATTTTGTGGAAAAAAAACCTGCCTCTTAACAGGTCAATTTAGTTGGCACCAGAGACCAGGCTATTCCAGACTTGATGGTTCAGGAATCTATCTCCAAAGTCAGGGAAGTTCTTTGTTCCTCTCTTTCTGAAGATTCTCATAATAGACACCAGTTTGTCAGATTGGGAAGGGGTTCTGAGCAACCTATCACTGCAGAGGATGTGGTCATTGGAGGAATCTTATCTTTCCATAAACATGAGGCTTGGTTGCCCCTTCAGTGTTAGGCCAACCTGTTGGATGGCCATCTGATTCTGATTCAATCAGACAATGGCAAGACAGTGGTGTACAACATCCATCACAGTGGAACAATAAGTCTCTCTAAAGCAATACCAGGATCTTGTACTTGGCAAAACTGCATGTTTCATTTGCAGTGAAAACATAAGGGTAATTCTTATGGGTGCATTTAGGTGGGGCCAGTTTACTGAAATTAGTCGCTATGGTTCAAAGGGCACTATGGTTGAGCCCTTTGGTGTTAATGGATATTACATTAAAGGGGTTGTAAACCCTTGTGTTTTTTCACCTGAATGCATCCTGTATGCATTCAGATGAAAAAACACCTGGCAGCCCCCGAGTCCCCCGTTTTACTTACCTGAGCCCCATATTTCCCTCGGCAGAGATGCGCTGTCCCTCTCTGCACAGGGTGCGCGCCATAAGGTAAACCCTCCAGGAGAGCACTTCTCCTAGGGGGTTATATGATGCACTGAGGAGCTACCAGCGCAGCCGGGGGACCCCAGAAGAGGATGATTGGGGCCACTGTGCAAAACTAACTGCACAGTGGAGGTAAGTATAACATGTTTGTTATTTTAAATAAAAAAAAAATTAAGGCTTACAATTACTTTAAGTGTCATATCTTGAGGGAATTGTAATTGCTCTGGGTAAGCTCCCTCTAGTTGTTGTAACTAGAACTGTGAGTAATAATATCTGAGAAATGTGATCATGTACTCACATTGAGCGATGTGTTTTCTGTCTATTCTTCTGAGAGTTATCCAAGAGGAAGTCTCATTGTAGTTATTCATGACTGAGTCCTCTGGGTGCCGAAGTGGCCCTTCTTTTTTCCTAGTTCTGCCAACATCCAAAAAATTTGAAAAGAAAACAGAAAGTAAAAAAGAAAAAAACAGTGTAACATGTAAAACAGTCTGACATGGTGCAACGAACATAGTGGGTGAGAATCACCCAGAGACATCATTATGCTGCTAGGTATTACTGGGGGATAAGTTCAACTTATTACTGGGGGAGAGAGTAGTGGTTAATGATTCTTACTCTGAATGGTATAAGGTTATTAGTGGTGCATCCCAAGGTTCAGTGCTGGGACCCTTACTTTTTAATATCTTTATAAATGATATTGGGTCTGGGATCAAAAGTAGCATTTCCATCTTTGCAGATGACACCAAGCTATTCAGTAGAATAACTTCCTTACAGGATGACTCCAATTTACAAGCCAACCTCAATTCTCTGTCTAATTGGGCGACTATGTGGCAGATTAGGTGTAATGTTGAGAAATGTAAATTTATGCACTTGGAGGCTAAGAATATGTATGCATCATACATTCTAGGGGGAGTACAACTGGGGGATCCATAGTGGAGAAGGATCTTGGGTTTTGGTAGATCATAAGCTCAATAATAGCATGCAATGCCAAGCTGTGGTTTCCAAAGCAAGCAAAGTCCTTTCTTGTATTAAGAGAGGTATGGACTTCAGAGAGAGAGATATAATTTTGTCCCTGTTCAAATCGTTAGTAAGACCTCATCTGGAATATGCAGTTCAATTTTGGGCACCAGTTCTCAAAAAGGATATTGGGGAACTGGAGAAAGTGCAGAGAAGGGCAACCGAACTGATAAGAGGCATAGAGGAGCTCAGCTATGAGGAAAGATTACAGGAACTGAATTTATTCACTCTTGATAAGAGGGGATAAAGGGTGGATATGATCAACATGTACAAATATATAAGGGGTCCATATAATGAACTTGGTGTTGAGTTATTCACTTTGCAGTCAACAAAGAGAACAAGGGGGCACTCTTTAGGTCTAGAGGAAAAGGGATTTCATCCCAGAAAACAACTTGGCCATTCACAGTTACCCATTTGAAGTATTAAGATAAGGCTTGGGTGTTTTGAATCTACAAATTGCATTTGCCTTTTAAATATAATTAACAGAAGAAGTGTCTGTCAATTTTATTCTATCAGTTTTGAGTAATTTCCTTTTAATGTGTAAATGCCGGTTCAGCTGTTACCAGCTTGCAAGCAGTTTGTTCACGTACATTCACAAACTTCCATTCATACAAATAACCCATACTGTATCTTACAACAGTATCTAAGTAAATGAATCCCCTGGTGGAGGAAGTGGATGATCTGGTAGCTCTTTTGCATTAGTACATCCTGATCTATGCCTACCCTGAAACTTTTTCCTTGTCTGGGCTGCGGAAATGAGAGGGTAGGCATTTTTAATGATATTTACAGTTCTGAATTGACCCAGGTGGATGCGGCATGCTAACTTGGTAAGACTTCTGGCAGATGCACTGTCAGACTGTCTACTGTCTCAAGTGCTGATTTGCCATCTTGATTCACAGTTACTGGCTTAAATGACATGACTGTTGAGGCCCAAGTTCTAAGGGAAAGGGGCATTTCAAAGTCTGTGATTCCTTCAATGCTCCAGGCTAGAACATCTACTTCCCACAAGGTTTACCTAAGGACATGGGAGGCTTGCTTCACTTGGTAAGAGTCTAGAGGCTTTCACCACATGAGCTTCTCTGTGAGATTTCCTGCAGCTGGGTCTACCATGATGCTATCAAGGGTCAAGTTTCTGCCTTTTCTACTTTATTTCAGAGACAAATGACCTCCCACTTTTTTTTTTTACATGCTACCACCATTGGTTTCCTTGTTACTCTGTGGGATCTAAATTTGGTTCTCTCAGCATATCAGAAACTTTTAACTTAATATATATATATATATATATATATATATATATATATATATATATATATTTTTTTTTTTTTTTTTTTTTACTTATACTTACAAGGATATTTTCCTTATAGTTTTCTGTTGTTTACATTGGGCCCAAACCCCCATCCCACAAGTGTTTAGTTGTATTGTCTGCATCCTAGCTGAAAAAAGACTGACCACCCCTGAACACAAAGGTACCATGGACTTGAATAGGGAATTGTTCCTGCAGTACATGTATACAGTGAATGGTAGATTAATGTTAATAGGAACTATGGGGGCCAGGGTCAGTCAATGTTTTATCATTCAGAGCTGTGTGCATCAGCATGCACATTAAAGGAATTGTTCTGGCATCTCAGGGTTTGCTGGAACCATGTGACCCCAAACAGTAAGACCCCTTTCATACCGGGGCAGTGCGGGTGTTAGCACCGCTAGTTTTAGTAGAAGGGGTTAACAGTGCCCATGTTGCGGTGCTGCCCAAGCCCTTTGCAGGCACTTTGGCAACCCTGCCCATTCATTTAAATGGGCTGGAGCGGTGGAGGAGCGGTGTAAACACCACTTCCGCACCACCCCACTGATTCTGCTTGCAGGTCTTTTTTTACCGTCCTGCAAGTGCACCAGCCCAGTGTAAAAGCACTCAGGCTTTCACACTGGGGTGGCTTGGGAGGCACTTTTCAAGCGCTTCACCGATTCTACTTTTAGCAATAAAACACCTGAAAAGCTCCCCAGTGTGAAAGGGGTCTAAGCCCTTGTACACACGGTCGGAGATTCCGACAACCAAATCTGTCGGATTTTGTCCGTTGGATTTCGTCCGTTGGATTTCGTCCGTTGGATTTTGTCCGAAACTGTTGCATACACATGGTCGGACAAAGTTGCCGGAAAATCCGACGTGATGACATTATTTCGTTATGACGGGACTGCGTTCATGCTAGTAGCCAATAGCTTTGGTGTAGGAATTTGATCTGAGCATGCATGGCACTTCGTCCGATCGGAATTCTCTACACATGATCGGAGTATGTCCGATCGGAGCATTTTGTCGGAAAATTTTACCAACTGGAAAACTTGGTCCATCGGATACTCTGATGTAGACCACACACAGTCGGAATATCCGACAAAACGGTCCGATCGGACACATTCCGTCGGAATCTCCGACCATGTGTACAAGGGCTAAGTGTTTTTACAGGGGATTGTTGTTTTTCTATAACTGCAACACACTTAGAGGGTAGTCCTTCGGCCTTAAAATATCAGGGTCCGCGGTTCACATAATCTGCATGAAGTTTGCACATTCCCCCTGTGCTTGCTTGATTTTCCTGTCTAGATGAGCTCTAATATCTATGTAAGATAGAGATCTTAGATTGTAAGCTCCTTGAGGGCAAAGATTAAAGTGAGTGTACTGATCTGTGTAAATTGTCAACATGATATAAATGCTTTTAATAAATAAATGAGAAGTTTAGAGTCAGTATATATTTAAACACCACCTCCTTGATTTCTAAGCAAATAAAGACATACCATGCGGCCAATAGTCTTAAATAGCTAGAAAGGTGTAATCATCTACAGTAATTATTTCAGCAAATTATCTTGCAATGCATGTGTTGTACTCCTTGTTTTATATATGCTTTTGCAAAGCATTGTGCTCAAAAAACAGTACCGTAATCAAATCATGTTAATGATGTCATCATCAGTTTCTAATACCAACTATGTCTTTATCTATTAACACTGAAGACCACTATTAACAACTGCTAATTCTGGCTGAAAACCAACATATAAAGGAATCCACTCATGCGTGACGGTTATTTGGTTTTCCTGGCTGTAGCATATTCATGCAGAAGATTTTGCAAATTTTATTTTCTAAAACAGACTTTGAAATTTCTATTTAAAACAACAAAACATATTTCAGTTATATAAAACTTTGGAAATAAGTTACTATGTTATCTGGAGACAAGCATTGTGGGATATTTCATATTGGAAGCACTTAAAAATTGGGTAGAAATAGAAAGAAATTTTGCTGACCACTTACACTGATTTTTCCCATCCCTGCCAGAATTAATCAACATCAAACACATTAATGGAACACAGAAAGTGTTTAAAAGCTCCATTTACCAGTTGGCTGCCTCCATTACGGAATGTAATATCCAGGTGTCATAGAAAAGCCCTCCCTCCACATGTGTCTATCTTAATGAAAGTCTTGAATTAGTTAGGTGCTTGTTTCAGTCCTCATGTGCCTGCTGTAGACTCCTAAGCAGATTATGATCTGCATTGTTCAATCAGAGTTCATCTACACCGTTCACAGCTCACTGGCAAGCTCTCTTGTAAATCAGGATTTTACTAGGTCTTAAATTAAGTTCTAAACCATAATCTATATTTTTAACACTTTCTTTCTACTCTATTTGTGAGTAGTATTTAAAACATGTTATACAGTAATCTTATTAAAATTCATTTAAAATGACTCACTTATGCAAATATACTTTGACCTCATATTTACTCTTAGTGGCTATGTCTAACTAAAACTGACTTTCTGTTAATTATTGGTATACACTTACATAAGTACCCCCCTTTTTTATAGGAGTTCCTTAAAGATGTACTACAAGCAGATATAGAAAACAAAACATAAGGCACTAAGTCATTTTATGTAAAAAGTTTAACTTGTGTTTTTAGATGAAAATGTTTTAACCAGTTGAGATCCCAGTTGACCTCCTTTGCCGGGACGACGTCAATAGAGCAGCCTGCACGAGCGGCCTGCGCGACCCCTGATGGGCGTGCGTGGCGCGCTCTGTGATAGGGGAGTCTATGAGACTCGCCTGATCACGGATCCGAGCAAGGGGTCGATCCCGACCCCTTACCACGTGATCAGCTGTCAGACAATGACAACTGATCATGTGATACAACAGAGCCGATCACCGGCGGCCGTGATCGGGACATCAGTCCCGATCACGGCCAGCCCTGCCAGTGCCCACCTGCCCCCTGCCAGTGCCACCTCATCAATAAATAAGTGCCCCCGTCAGTGCCACCCAGCAGTGCCCATAGTGCCACCCAGCAGTGCCCACAGTGCCACACAGCAGTGCCCACAGTGCCACCCAGCAGTGCCCACAGTGCCACCCATCAGTTCCCGCAATCTGCCTCAACAACGGTGCTGCACCCCAGTGCCACATATCCGTGCCCATCAGTGTCATCTACCAGTGCCCATCAGTGCCCATCAGTGCCGCCCATCAGTGCCCAGCAGTGCCACCTATCAGAGCCACCTATCAGTACCACCTATCAGTGCCCATCAGTCCCATCTGGTACCTATCAGTGCCCCTTAGTGCCACCCATGCCACCCATTCGTGCCACCCATCCGTGCCATCTTATCTGTGCCCATCTGTGCCCATCAGTGCTGCCTTATCTGTGCCCATCAGTACTACCTTATCTGTGCCTATCGGTGCCACCTTAACTATGCCTATCAGTGCCCCCCAGTGCAGCCTATCAGTGCCCACCAGTGGAGCCTATCAGTGCCCACCAGTTCAGCCTATCAGTGCCCACCAGTGCAGCCTATCAGTGCCACCTCATCAGCGCACTTCAATGAAGGAAAAAAATGACCTGTTTGCAAAATTTTATAACAAACTATTAAACATGATTATTTTTTTTTATTTTTTTTGCATCTTTTTTTGTTTGTTTAGCAAAAAATAAAACTTCCAGCTGTAATTAAATACCACCAAAAGAAAGCTCTATTTGTGGGAAAAAAAATGATAAAAATTTCATTTGGGTACAGTGTTGTATGGCCGTGCAATTGTCATTCAAAGTGCATCAGCGCTGAAAGCTGAAAATTGGTCTGGGCAGGAGGGGGGTTTAAGTGCCCAGTAAGGAAGTGGTTAAAGTGGAAATTCTGATTTAAGGCCTCCTCTCCCACTCTCCCTCTTTAAGAAATGTAACTCTTTTTTTTTTGGGGGGGGGGTGTACCTGGTTTTGACAGGCACCCACTCCCACTTCTGCTTGGATCGCCTAGACAATTGTGAATGAAGGTAAATCTCCCCAATGGGACAAAGATGACAAAAAAGTGAGATGTGCACAAATTTGTTTTGTTTTAGATTTATTTGTTAAGTTAATAATTGTGTTTCCTCATATTCGTAATGCTAGAATAATTTGTTTTCTGAATGAATTTCAAATATTCAGATTTATTTCATATATTTGTTCTTCTCAATCAATTCATATTTTTGGAAGTTATTTCAGAAAACTCAGATTCATTCATTATATTATGATTTAGAGATTCTGATGGATCCACCTCCATCCAACCCAAACCTAATAAGTAGGAATCATTTTATTTCACTTTTATACCTTACTGTAACTAGTTATTGCATGGTTTACTATTATATATTTATTATGTAGTGCATTTTTTGTAACTCAGGCTACACTCACTAGAACAAAAAGGAATGGATCCAAATCAATTTGGATCATTTGTTATGTTGTTACGTTATTTTGGATGCTTCAAACATTAAACGAGAACTGTACCCAAAAGAGGATGTTCCACTTTAAGTCCTCCTCCCCTGCCACATTTGTCAAGTATTTTTTTTGTTTTGGGGGGGGGTACCTAGTTTTGACAGGTTCCCACTTCCAATTTTGCTGTTGTACTGACACATGTGTGAACAAGCCCCAACTCTAATAACACACTTTAATATTTCACTTGAGCCTAAGACCTGATGTTGATATCTTGACTCTGAGATCTGACGTTCTATTCTGTTTCTGCCAACTCAGTCTAGTACCTGATACTGAGTTGTATGGAAAGGTTGGAAGATATATTTTTAAGGTATAGAATACCTGTTGTCAGGAAAATACTACATACACCTAGAGAAGGAATAAGAAAGTATATTAATTAACTGAAGTCGTGGTATAAGGCCAGCCATACATGGAATGCATTTCTTTCCTGCAACCACGAGTTACAAGAAAGAAATTAGCTTGATTCCCTCATCAACACAAACAGTGTTGGTGCTGGAATCCATCATTTTGGTCATTAGCTTCTCCCGGCAGGGGAAGCCATCCCCAAAGGGAGAAGACAGTGATTATTGCTAGTGGCTATAGTAGACACTAGGGATAATCATGGGTAAAACCCAGCATGCTGCTACATTCAGCCTGCCTATATGCAGTTTGAATCTTGGCCAGTTCAGCAGGTTTATGGCCTGCCTAATGCCCTGTACACACGGTCGGACATTCCGACGGAAAATGTGCGATCGGATCATGTCTGAAAATCAGACTGTGTGTGGGCTCCATCAGACTTTTTCCATCGGATTTTCAGATGCACAAAGTTTGAGAGCAGGATCTAAAATTTTCCAACAACAAAATACGATCACATAAATTCCGATCTTGTGTAGACAATTCCGACGGACAACGTGCCAACACTCATTGTGTGTTCTCTGTATTATGCCGCAAGTGATTTTAAAAGACTTTTTTTTCCTGCAGAAATGACACTTTGTGCAGGGACAGTTCTAAGCACGGGAAACATGCGCCCCTTCACAGGCATACTATAGACACCCCCCGGTACGAAATTTAAAGGGATATTACACTTTTATTGTTTCACTTTAAGCATTATTAAAATCACTGCTCCTGAAAAAACGGCCGTTTTTAAAACTTTTTTTTGCATTTATCCATGTCCCCTGGGGCAGGACCCAGGTCCCCAAACACTTTTTAGGACAGTAACTTGCATATTAGCCTTTAAAATTAGCCCTTTAGATTTCTCCCATAGACTTGTACAGGGTGTTCGAATTTGCCGTGAACAGCCCAAATTGTTCACTGTTTGCTGAACAGGCAATGTTCGAGTCGAACACGAGTTCGACTCGAACTCGAAGCTCATCCCTACTCAGAATAAACTAAGAGACTAAAGCTATTGGCTACTGGCCCATTTACAGTCCTGACATACGTGTTTGATGTCACCTCGTTCAGAATGATCGGATTTTCCGACAACTTTGTGCGACCGTGTGTGTGCAACACAAGTTTCGTCCATAATTCGTCTGAAAAAATCCAGTGGATTTTGTGGTCGGAATGTCCAACCGTGTGTACAGGGCATTAGACTCACCAAGGTTTATAGGAGTAGGACAAGTGAATGCATTTTGGAGGATATCTTACAAAGGTTTGTGGGAAACGGACTGAAGCTTAGAAGATGGCTAAGACAAATCATTGAAGTTCAGAGGATGACTAACTGATGTTTGGAGGACAACTCATTGAGGATTTCAAGATAACTAGATAAATCTGGGGGGAGGTTTACAATTTTGAACAGATTGAGGAAGGTTTGAACACAGCATTTGTTGTCTAGTGCGCTAAAAACTTTTGTTTTGATAGGGGCAGAAAAGGGGAAGGAACCTCTCTTAGGTTTGTATTGGTCATAATATCCTTCATTTGCTATGTAGTCACCAAGAAAGGAAGTAAGCAAAATCTGCTTAAGGAAGACATAGATTAATAATAACAATAACAAAGCTTTTTTTTTTATGAAGTAGAGCTGAGAAGGCTACAGACCTTTTTATGTTCATCTATTCCTCGGTGATCACCCAAAAAAATTATGGTCATTAAAATAGGAAGCGAGGTGAAATCTCCCCAAAAGACAAAAAGACAAAAAAAAAAAAACCTGAGAGAAGTTATAGCCTGTTATCCACTCTAACAAAAACCAATGCAATACATTGTTCATTGATGTGGGCTTTCGGTGCATTAGCTATAAAAACTAGATGGAACTCTTCATGTTCTGATCAGCTTTGACCTAAGTATGTTCTCTTTAGCTGCACTAAAGTATTGAAATGTATACCAACAGGTGCTTATTTTATTTAATAAGAATGATGGTCTAAAAGTGCCGGATCTGCCAGACTTTGTGTATGGAAATTTATATTGTTAATATCAATTAAGCGAACTTTTTTAATGTTTTACCATGCACATGAAAACCGCTTTGCTAAAGCAAAACTGTTCTTTTTATATAAGGTTACAACCTGTGTAAGTGTTTTACTGCTATCTAGAGTGTTGTTAGAGAGATTTGACCTATGTTCCTGTCCTGCTGACACCGTTCTGTTATACTAGAACAATCTGAAACAGGGACACTGATAGAAATACAGATCTGACAGGGATTCTAGTTTGTATTTCCTATACTACTAAAGGAGAACATTTTTATTTTGGTCTTTTGTTGCTGTTAGGAGAGTTTCCCTCATTCCTTGTCTGGTAAAATGTCAGCAGATAGTAATGATAGACTTTTCAAATTGAAATACAAACCTGACAGGGGTTTAAAAGGTTCCCTTTCCTTTTTGACTGGACATACACAATAGTTTAACTGCTTGCTACCCGCCCACCGTCAAATAAAGGCAGGGAGGTCCACCTCTCGTTTTGGGATGCCGTCATAGGACGGCATCCCAGAATGGCGCGGCCACAGCGATCACGGCCATGCTGTGTCCTAGCAACACTATGTTCTCTGTAAAGAGCTGTATATGTGGCTCTTTAACCATGTGATTGGCCGTGTCCAATCACAGCCGGTCACGTGTAAACAAGGAAGTGCCAGTGATCGGCTCTCCTCAATTCGGACACTTTTATGTGCGAGGCGAGGAAAGCCGATCAGTGTCATCTCCTCACAGGGGGACATCTAGGTATGTAATCAGGGCACTGATCATTAGTGACCTGATTACAATAAATAAATACAGCATTACAAAACAGTGCCCACCATTGCCCACCAATGGTGGCAATTAGTGCCCACCACTGCCTACAATTGATACCAATCAGTGCCCATTAGCAATGCCAGTCAGTGTTTGCAATCAGTGCTGCCCATCAATGCCCATCACTGCTGTCAATCAATGCCCATCAGTGTCACCCATCAGTGCCACCCATCAATGCCCATCTGTATTGCCTATCCATGCCCACCAGTGCCACCTATCTGTGCCCATCAGTGCCACCTAACAGTGCCCATCAGTGCTGCCTATCAGTGCTCACTAGTGCCACCTATCAGTGCCCATAAGCGTGGCATATTAGTACCTCTTCATCAGTGGCACCTCATTAGTGCCCGTAAGTGCCGCCCATCAGTGCCCATAAGTGCCACCTCAGCAATGCCCACAAGTTCGGCCTATCAGTGCCCATCAGTGCCGTCTCATCAGCACACATCAGTGAAGGCGAAAAATTTACTGACTGAAAAAACTTTTTTTGTGTTTTTTTCAGTGATTAAATACCACCAAAAGAAAGCTCTATTTGTGTGAAGAAAATAATAAAAAAATTGTTTGGGTACAGTGTAGCATGACCGTGCAATTGTCATTCAAAGTGCGACAGTGCTGAAAGCTGAAAAATGGCTTGGGCATGAAGGGGGTGCAAGTGCCTGGTAGGCAAGTGGTTAATAATCTGAAATATAATTTATTATAAAAAAAAACTGTTTTCAATACTAATTTGTAATATGTATTTACTATCTATCTTTGTATGAGTGCATGTGTGGGTGAGGCCAGGAGTAGTTGTACCCAGTAGTGGGGGAGCACTCACACAGAGACCAACTGTAGGTATAGTATTTTATTGTATTCGAAGAAATAGTACAGAGTCACAGGAATACTTCAGTAATATTGATAGTAATGAAACTTGCAATGGCACTTGTGAAAACATTTGCAGTAATGCTTGCAATAACCCTAGCAGTAATAGTCGAAGAATAATGGCACATGTTGCAGATTAATTCACACAGGGAATCAGAAACTTGTAACAATATGTCACACAAACTGGGCCAGGAAATGCAGTTGCGATTCTCATAGGAACACAGTATGGCACTATTGGAGGGTGGCAGTAGCAGCTCCAGTGACCGGGATGTATCAGGGGAATGCAGCAACATCCCTATTCTGTCCTTTCTCTTGAAGGAACCTTTCCCTAGGCTTCTCTCTCCTTTGAGCCAGTGGGCAACCTATCCTAAAACTTCACCACTCACAAAAGTGTGACAAACCAGTGCAGGGTCCCATATTTAAAAGGGTTGTCTCACCTAAGATGGCCACCAAAGGCAAGTGAAGACTGCAGCATATTGGACAGCTGCTCTCCCTGTGATGACTGCGGATCTTACAAAGGAACAATATTCCTCTAAGCCTCCATGCCATCCACACAGCAAGGAGCAACTAGCTCAATGGACTGATAACTACACGTGCCTATCTATCTATCTATCTATCTATCTATCTATCTATCTATCTATCTATCTATCTATCTATCTATCTATCTATCTATCTATCTATCCATATTGTGATGGATAGTATTTGTACTAAATGTTCCACATTTTGTCATGTTACAACCAAAAACGTAAATGTATTTTATTGGGATTTGATGTGATAGACCAACTCAAAGTGGCACATAATTGTGAAGTGGAAGGAAAATTATAAAGGATAATGACTTTCAATTTTTTTTACAAATAAATATCTGAAAAGTGTGGCATGCATTTGTCTTCAGCCCCCTTTACTCTGATACCCCTAACTAAAATCTAGTGGGACCAACTGCCTTTAGAAGTCACCTAATTAGTAAAAAGAGTCCACCTGTGTGTAATTTAATCTCAGTATAAATACAGCTGTTCTGTGACACCCTCCGAGGTTTGTTAGAAAACCTTAGTTAACAAACAGCATCATTAAGGCCAAGAAACACATCAGACAGGTCAGGGATAAAGTTGTGAAGAAGTTTTAAGCAGGGTTAGGTTATAAAGAAATATCCCAAGTTTTGAACATCTCATGGATCATTGTTCAATCCATCATCTGAAAAATTGATAGAGTATGGCACAACTGCAAACCTACCAAGACATGGCCGTCCACGTAAACTGACAAGCTGGGCAAGGAGAGCATTAATCAAAGAAGCAGCCTGGTAGAAGAGGCCCGTGGTAACTCTGGAAGAGCTGCAGAGATCCACAGCTCAGGTGGGAGAAGCTATCCACAGGACAATTATTAGTCATGCATTTCACAAATCTTGCCTTTATGGAAGAGTGGCAAGAAGAAAGCCATTGTTGAAAGAAAGCCATAAGATGTTGCAGTTTGCGAGAGGCCATGTGGGGGACACAGCAAACATGTGGAAGAAGGTGCTCTGGTCAGATGAGACTAAAATTTTACTTTTTGTCATAAAAGCAAAAAGCTATGTGAGATGGAAAACTAACACTGCACATCACCCTGAACACACCATTCCCACCGTGAAACATGGTGGTGGCAGCATCATGTTGTGGGGAAGCTTTTCTTCAGCAGGGACAGGGAAGCTGGACAGAGATGGATGGAGCCAAATCTTAGAAGAAAAAAAAAAATGTATTCTGCGTACACATGAGCAGAATGTCCGACAGAAAAAGTCAGACGGGAGCTTTTCATCGTATATTTTCCAATCGTTTGTATGCCCCATCTGGCTTTTTATGTCGAAACTTCTGATGGACTTAGAAATGGAACATGTTCTAAATATTTCCAATGGAACCAATTCCTATTGGCAGCTGCCTCTCAACCACAGTCTTGGACTTTTTTCAGCTGATGGAATGTTGTATATTGTTTATGTTTTTCACAACAATAAAACTTTTTTTATATTTAGTATATACCTTGTCAAATTGTGCCTAAAAAGTCCAAAGTCCCCATATTTTTTGTTACTTTCTTCTCTTCGCTGCAGCTTTCCATCCACACTTCCCTGCAGCTTTCCTTGGTGGCTGTGGCTCTGGTGGTGAACTTGTGGCAGGAGGAGGAGGAGCTTTCTCATATATGTGGCTGTTCTCAGTCAGCTGGCTCCTCAACCCCTTCTGAAGGGCATCAAAAATAATTACCTCACAAAGGAGGCTTTGGCCTTCCTCCAATTTCAGAAATATTGTGGCTAGATAGCAGCCATAGCCTCTTCAGTGTTGGGGGGGGGGGGGGGGCTCCTGAGGACATTGCTTGCTTCCCTAATGAGGCCCAGAGCTGCCGCCTCCATCATCGTCCCTTTCTTGGGCCTTTTGGTTTTAAGGCAGAGGGGAGGCACCTGGGATTGGGTGAGGCTCCTACTGGGCCCAGCCTCCTCTTGGCTGCCACTGGGCACTGCCTCCTCCTGGCTGCCACTGGGCATGGCCTCCTCCTGGCTGACACCTTCCAGACCCTCCTCCTGGCTGAGCTCATCCTGTGTATAAAAAAGGACATAGCTTTAGTTTTGATTCATCAATCACACACAATTTTCAGCTCATGACTTGCAAATTGAATGTTAATAAATAGAAAAAACTATCATTCTGACCCAAGCATTTTTCTTCTTGTCCCAAACATTTTTGGCCACTACTGTCTATTAATATGTATACCTCACTTTCTTTTCAATCAATAATTTGTTATGAATTATAACATCTAGTTAACATCATTAATATTAGGACAATAAATATGTATACAAATAATATACCTGACTCCAGCTGGGCACATCCACTTCTTCCAGGATGGAAGGCCCAGGTTCCTCGTCAGCCTCTGCTGGTGTTGAGGGAAGGGTGGAGGGAAGGCTGCAGGGAAGGATAGAAAGAGATTCCCTGCCTTCAGTCTGGTCATCCAGAAACCGCAGTTTGTTGAAGTACCGCAGCCTGGGGACATACACTTGTGCTGCTGATGCTCCTAATCGGAATGATTTCTTATTATGCTCCTTCTTATACATGTTCCTCAAGATCCCAATTTTCTTTTTTAAGAACATGATGGTTGCATAAGGGACCCAAGTCTTCCCAAATTCCAGAAGTTTCTCCAGCATTGACCTAGTTTGTTTATTATAATATAAGCTGTGTTTCACCTCCCACAAATCCCTCATCTCCCTGTACTTGTCAATGAAACTGGCCATAAATTCAGGGTCCATAAAGTGATTCATATTTTCTGTAAGACAATGCACAAGACAAAAACACTAATGTCAGCCTAAACTCTCATAATCTTATCCCAATATAGGCCTCAATCTTGAAGCAGTATAGGCCACTGATGTACCAAAGTTAAGATTTTACCTCGTTAGAACATTTGTCCTCCTTCCTCAGCACAACGATCTTACAAACGACACATGCACGTTACTTTATATACACTGCGCATGCATCGCCCGCGTCGCCCACCCCTGATGTGCTTTCTAATGTACTCCCCGCCCGTTCTCTTCGGCTCACAGTAGGAGTGACATGGCGGAAGACACAGCAGGTGTGTCATGGAATGAACGAGGAGAAGGAAAGCCCGGAGGCCGAAGCGTCCCGATCCTGGAGGTGATGATTTAAGGTTACAAATATGTCCTTTCTTGAGATGCTGAAGATGGTGGACATCTTGAGGAGGAACGACTATGATGGCAAGAATGGACCATACAGGAACCCGTATCTGAGAAAGGCCAAAATTATGATGAAAGTTGTGAAGACTTAAGGTTACAAATATGTCCTTTCTTGAGATGGTGGAGATGGTGGACATCTTGAGGAGGAATGACTATGATGGCAAGAATGGACCATACAGGAATCCGAATCTGAGAAAGGCCAAAATTATGATGAAAGTTGTGAAGAGCCTGTATGGAAATTTTGGGTTATGAAGAACAAAGGAGCAAATAAGGAAACGCTGGTCAGACCTGAAACTGAGGGAGCTGGATCAGTATTGGAGGATCAAGAGAGTGCTTAGAAAAAGTAAGTAGTTGTCGTGTGTTCCAATTCTTTATTATTATTTGAATGCTGCGCCATGTGATTTTCTTTACTGTAGGACATTTTAAAATGGAAAGTTTCAGGTTAGTGGGCACAGTAATCGGTCATAGGATACATTGTTCACTCATTTAATACAATGTTTTGGGCAGATACAGGTTAAATTCCTTTGGTCATGCTTAAATATCTGTGTGCTAAATTGTACCTTTTGTTTCATTCTCATAGGGGGCCAAAGACTTGGAGGATACCTCTCAACAGAGGGCACCAGGAACCCCCCACCTGACAAAGAAGGGGAACTCCCAAAAAAAAACACCACACCCCAAGGATCTGGAGGAAGGAGAGGTGGAGGTAGTAGGCAAACTTGTTACCACAACAGGTGAGTGTCTGACACCCCAGCTTCAGGTAATATATGTATGCCTGCATATTTATAATACATGTTTTTCCCAAATTTTTTTGGTGATTTGCTGGTTGTGGAAGAGCAAGCTCCAAAATTCACAAGTGCAAGTGCACAAATCCTAATCCAGGACATCATGACATCGTAAAATCGACATCATAAGAAACAAACTAAATTTTCTTGAACAACAAATGAAGAACATGATTGATGTGTTGGGAAAAAATTAAACTTTCTTGAAAATGCAAACATTTTCATTATTGTTCTAAACCAATTCTTTTTTGTAATTAATAAAAGCCAAATTTTGAAGATGCACACAGTGTGTCAACATGTACTATCTGCCATCAGGGGATTTCAATTTACACATTTTGTGGGTGCAACCCCTTCCTCCCAAATTAAGTAGGTGAGAGGAAGCGGTTGCTAAACCCCAAGACACGTCCATTGATCCCCCATGATGGCAGATAGCACATGTTGACATTAGGCATGGGATCAGGAGGGAAATACCTATTTTGACTCCCAAATTGTGTGCATCTTCAAAATTCGGCTTTTACATGGGTGACATCAGCCCATCTGATGAACGCAATATCGAGATATTTAGGACATACTATAATGTCTAAAATTGCCTTCTGGTTTTCTACATTGAACTTTGTAAATTCCAGGGTTTTGTATGTTATATGTTGTTAAACATGCCTATTTTGAAGAAGAAATAAAAAATAGAAAAACAAATTTTTATACCTAAAATTTTGAAAAAGAACATGTGTGAATGTGCACAGAGTAAAAACTTTGCTCATCAACAATGTGTGGCTTCTTATTTTAATGGTCAATACCAGTTTTTAAAGTAATTTTGTGTTTATAGTGACAATGGGGCTTATGTACTAAAGGAAAATTCACTTGGCACTACAAGTGCACTAGGAGAACCTAGGAGACCAAAAACAAACACAAACAATAAAGAAAAATCAAGATTTTATCAGATAATTTTTTTTTTATTCAAAATTTTTGAAACATTTTCTGGCATAGCAATGACCCCCCTACACATAAAATAATTTACATATTTCTGCCAAACTTCACGGGCGCTTTGGGGGCCAAGCTAGTACGGACAGTATCCAGGCCCATCAGGAGATTAATAGGAAGTCTGGCCTCAGGCTCAACTGAGGCATTTTTCCTTAAAAAATTGTGCAAAATGCAGCAGGATAGGGCGATATGGTTGATTTTGTAGTCCGCCATATGGATTGCTGTCAGAAACAGGCGGAACCGGCTGCCCATTCTTCCGAAGATTTTCTCAACAACCTTTCTCACTCTGGCCAGTAGTTAAAAACTCTCCTCTCCAGGGTGAGGGTCCTTTGGGGGAATGGCCTCATCAGGTGCTCGCCCAGACCAAACGCTTCATCAGCAATAAAGGCAAACGGGAGTCCTTCCACATTGTCCGCATCATGTGGCAATGCCAGGCCACCAGTCTGGAGATGCTGGTAAAACTCTGTCTGGGCGAAGACTCCTCCATCCAACATCCGTCCATTCTTCCCAACGTCCGCATAGAGGAACTCATATTGTGCCGGCACCACCGACATTAACACTATACTATACTTAAACCCCTTATAGTTATAATAGTAAGACCTCGAATGGGGTGGTGGCACGATGTGGACGTGCTTCCCATCTATAGCCCCTCCACAGTTGGGAAAGTCCCAAAGGTCAGCAAAATGGGAGGCCAAAGTCTGCCATTCCTGTGGCTCTGAAGGGAACTGTGGAGTCAAAACAGAAAAAAATATGAGTATTTTTGCACATAACATTGCAAGCAAATTAAACAAAAACATTCTTGGCCGACATCAGTATAACATTTTTTAAAGGAGTATTTTAAGACAAAAATCTAAGGTCCACTTATATCATATTCCTCCCTCCCCTCTGATGACACATTGTGAAAATTTTAGGGGGGGGGGGGGTTTGAGGTGACTTTGGGAGCCAAAATAAGCCTCCAGCACTCTGCCTGCATTTAGACGGCTTTCACACCAAGCCGCCCATAGCGTCGGTGGTAAAACACCGCTATTTCAGTGCATTTTGGCCATTAGCGGGGTGCTTTTACCCCCGCTATCGGCCAAGAAAGGGTTAAAACCCCACAATATCAGTGTTTTGCCAGCGGTATTGCAGCGCTGCCCCATTGATTTCAATGGGGAGCAGTGGTGGAGGAGCGGTAAACACACCACTCCTTCACCGCTCCAAAGAAGCTGCTGACAGAACTTTTCCTGACGTCCTGCCAGTGCACCGCTCCAGTATGAAAGCCCTTGGGCTTTCACACTGGAAACAATGGAGCAACAGTTTAAGGGCAGATTGCAGGTGCTATTTCTAATGCTATAGCGCCTGCAAAACGCCCTTGGTATGAAAGGGGTCTTAAGGACACACATAACATTTGTACACATTTTAGGGGGTGTTTTGGGTAAAGTACTACAATGGAGCTGACAAAATGCAATGTTAAAGGACTAGGCTATAGGTGTATATGGGCCCAGGATAGTAGCATGTTGGAGAGGTTAGTGAAGGCAAATATGCATGTAGGCCAAAAAAGGAGCATTTAAAAAGCTTCCAGCATGCATGAGGATAAAGGAGACATTCACAGCATATTACAATCATGGTAATTAGGGAACGATTAAATAAATACAATACATTAGCAAACATTAAATACATATAATGTGATGTTAAAGGATAAAACTTACCCTAATATTGTCCTTCAGCAGGACATGCCTGTAGAGAACATGAGGTCCTGTAGACTTCTCCCAATCGCCAAGTACCGGAAGGTGGCGACTAGCCTCTGCTACAGAGTGATGGCTTGCAGCATGCAGGTGTTCTGCTTCATAATATAAGGAGTGAGCAAAGCCAACAGACGGTGAAAAATGGGGTCCATCACCCGGAGAAAGTTCCTGAAGTCATCAGGATTATTCTTCTGGATCTCATGAAGCAGAGGCATGTGCAAGAATTGGTCACACTGGAGTAACCAATTCTTGGTCCATGAACTCCTCCTCGCCATGTTTATGGACTGAGCTTGGTTCAAAGTATAAACCCCAACACTAAGCCCCCACACAGCATGAACTATACGATGAGTACATACCCACAGCATGGTTTCAAAACAGTCGAACAGAACGAACTTAACAGAATGCACTGAAGAACAGCAAGGCCTGTGAAGAGCGAGCTGAAAATCTGCAACGAGCAGACAATAACGCACTGAAAAACAGATATTAACTGACTGCACACACTGAAAACCAGATACAAACCCACAAGCACAAACTGAACAGCAGTAAAACAATCTGAAAGAGCAAGAGTTTGAAAAGCGCGAATCGTCTCTAACCAAACTGCTACTAACACAAGATTAACAGAAGCAGCCAAAAGGGTGGTACAATGACTATTGAACTTCCTTTTTCTAGTCCCATTGTAAGTGTTGTACGTCACCGCATTCTTGACGATCGGACTTTGGTGTGATCGTGTGTACGCAAGACAGTTTCAGCAGAATTTCATCGGAACTCCGTCAGAAAGACATTCAGAGTTTATTCCGAAGGGGAAAACTGGTTGTGTGTACAGGGCATTAGAGTCTGCAAAAGACTTGAGACTGGGGCAGAGGTTCACCTTCCAGTAGGACAATGACCCTAAAAACATACAGCCAGAGCTACAATGGAATAGTTTAGGTCAAAGCATATTCATTTGTTAGAGTGGCCCAGTCAAAGTCCATAACTAAATTCAATTGAAAATCTGTGGCAAAACTTGAAAATTGCTGTTAACAGACACTTTCCATCCAATCTGACAGAGCTTGAGCTATTTTGAAAAGTATGGGCAGAAATGTCACACTCTCTAGATGTTGGTAGAGACATACCCAAAAAGACTTGCAGCTGTAAGTGCAGGAAGGGCTGAGTATTGACTCAGTATTGACTTAGGAGGGCTGAATATAAATGCATGCCACACTTTTCACATACAGTATCTTACAAAAGTGAGTACACCCCTCACATTTTTGTAATTATTGTATTATATCTTTTCATGTGACAACACTGAAGAAATGACACTTTGCTACAATGTAAAGTACTGAGTGTAAGGCTTGGTTAATAGTGTAAATTTGCTGTCCCCTCAAAATAACTCAACACACAGCCATTAATGTCTAAACCGCTGGCAACAAAAGTGAGTATCCCCCTAAATGAAAATGTCCAAATTGAGCCCAAAGTGTCAATATGTTGTGTAGCCACCATTATTTTCCCACACTGCCTTAACCCTCTTGGGCATGGAGTTCACCAGCGCTTCACAGGTTACCACTGGAGTCCTCTTCTACTCTTCCAGGACAACATCACAGAGCTGGTGGATGTTAGAGACCTTGCGCTCCTCCACCTTACATTTGAGAATGCCCCACAGATGCTCAATAGGGTTTAGGTTTGGATACATGCTTAACCAGTCCATCACCTTTACCATCAGCTTCTTTAGCAAGGCAGTCGTTATCATGTTGGAATACTGCCCTGTGGCCCAGTCTCCAAAGAGAGGGGATCATGCTCTGCTTCAGTTTGTCACAGTACATCATGGCATTCATGGTTCCCTCAATGAACTGTAGCTCCCCAGTGATAGCAGCACTCCTGCAGCCCCAGACCATGACATGCCTTCCACCATGCTTGACTGTAGGCAAAACACACTTGTCTTTGTACTCCTCACCTGGTTGCTGCCACACACACTTGACACCATCTGAACCAAATAAGTTTATTTTGGGCTCATCAAACCTCAGGACATGGTTCTAGTAATCCATGTCCTTAGTCTGCTTGTCTTCAGCAAACTGTTTGCGGGCTTTCTTGTGCATCATCTTTAGAATAGGCTTGTTTCTGGGACTACAGCCATGCAGACCAATTTGATGCAGTGTGCAGCATATGGTCTGAGCACTGACAGGCTGACCCCCCACCCCTTCAAACTCTGCAGCAAAGCTGGCACCACTCATACATCTATTTCCCAAAGGCAACCTCTGGATATGATGCTGAGCACATGCACTAAACTTCTTTGGTTGATCATGGTGAGGCCTGTTCTGAGTGGAACCTGTCCTGTTAAACCACAGTATGGTCTTGGCCACCATGCTGAAGCTCAGTTTCAGGGTCTTGGCAATTGTCTTATAGCCTAGACCATCTTTATGTAGAGCAACAATTATTTTTTTCCAATCCTCAGAGAGTACATTACCATGAGGCGCCATGTTGAACTTCCAGCGACTAGTATGAGAGAGTGAGAGCGATAACACCAAATTTAACACATCTGCTCCCCATTCACACCTACGCGTACACACGATTGGAATTCTCATCGGAAAAAGCTCTGATGGTTTTCCCGACGGGATTCAGCTCAAGCTGTCTTGCCTACACAAGGTCACATCAAATTCCGATCATTTATAACGCAGTGATGTACAACACGTACCATGTGACTAGAAAAGGGAAGTTCAATAGCCAGTAGTCAATAGCTTCTGTCTCGTAGTTGAATCTGAGCATGCATGATTTTTGGCATGTCGGAGTTGCATACACACGATCAGAATTACCGATAGAAAGTTTTTCCATCTGGAAAATTGAGAACATGCTATCAATTTTTGGCTGGCGGAAATTCGGACAGCTAAATTCCTATGGAGCATACACACGGTTACATATTCCGATGAAAAGCTCTCATCTGTCTTTTTCTGGCCGGAATTCCGATCGTGTGTATGCGGCATAAGACCTTGTAACACTAATGAGTAACATGACATCGGGGAGGGAAAATGAATAATGGGGCACAATTTGGACATTTTCCTTTAGTGGTGTACTCACTTTTGTTGCCAATGGTTTAGACATTAATGACTGTGTGACAGCAAATTTACACTGTTATACAAGCTGTACACTCATTACTTTACATTGTAGTAAAGTTTAATTTCTTCAGTGTTGTCACATGAAAAGATATAATACATTTACAAAAATGTGAGGGGTGTACTCACTTTTGCGATAGTTTGTATTTATTTGTAAAAAAATGTAAAAATCATTTATAATTTTCCTTCCACTTCACAATTATGTGCCATTTTGTGTTGGTCTATCACATAAAATCCTAATAAAATACATTTAAGTTTTTGGTTGTAACATGACAAATGTAGAACATTTCAAAGGGGGTGAATACTTTTTCAAGGCACTGTACAGTTACAGTATATGTTATATATAGGGAAATTTGTACATCTGCACTGGTGCTACAGTGCATTTAGAGGTGTGCTCCTTAATCATTTGCATCAGAGCCACAATCACATAACAATGTTACTCCAAGGTAAGTAAGTTTTAAGAAAATTTGTAGCCATTGGAGAAGTTACAGTTTTACCTTGCATCCAGTGTCAATCTAGTTAAATCTTATGTACAGCATGCCAAAGTCCTCCCAGTTCTTGAATAATCTCCACTAGTGATTTACAGCAGTGTACTCCCAGTAGGGGCACTCTATGCAGGCCTTTTAAACATCGGTCTATAGTTTGGTTATTTGAAGTATATACAGTATTTATACATTAGTTCTAGTGCTACTAGAAATGTAGGGTTTAATTTGCTACTTCCAGATCTTGAACCATTATTTAATTTTTTTTACAGGAAGCAATTAATGAGTTAAAATCCAGATTCAGTTGAGGTTACCGCTTTGTGTACTTTCTTGTATTTTCTTTTTTATGCACCTCTTAAATGTTGTCCCCTTTTCGCAAAAAGCCACAACCACACAAAAGCTATTCTACTGAAAACAAAGTGAAACATCAACATTGCATGCTGCTTTACAAAAGTTTTCTTGTCAGTGCTTGCAGGCCGTCTCTTTCATAGCATAGAATTACCCAAAAACCTCCTGGGAGCAGCCTAGACAAAGAAGAAACCTTACTTTCTCTGTTTTGCCATCAGCAAGGTCTGGGGAAATGAATGAACAGTTTGAAGGGAGTGTGGTTGGGGTCAGGCAGAGAACGGACCCAATAAAGAAACTCAACTTTGTTCACACGAGATTCCAATTAACTCAGCGCCAGCCCATAATGCTTTGCAAGGAGCCTTTCAATATTAAACTTCAAAAGAGGCTTATTGGCCTGACCTTTCTTCTTCTAAATGGGGCAGTATGTAAGAACACTTGGCAGTATTTTATAGCACAGCATGTCCAGTTTTGCTGCATGTCCAGCCCCATTGCATTCTCATGGATAATTTCTAATTTTATTGTGCTAAAAAAACTTCAAATGTGCACCGTGGAACAGTATTTCACAATCATATAAAGGCATTGTGATATATTCAGAAAAGTTGGCAGAATAAAATATGAATAAAAAAAAAAAAAAAGTAGTCTGACATGCTAAGGTTGTCCAGTTAGTAACAAAATACCTTCTAACTCTTTAAAATACTAAATAATTAAACAGAATACATAACGAGACAATGGGGTTTATTTACTAAAACTGCCTGGTTCAAAATCTGGTGCAGCTCAACCAATCAGCGTTCATGTTTTATTGCCAAGCCTTAAAATGTTACTAAACCCACAACAGTAAAATCAGTCTGTTTATGCAGTAAAGCATGCTTGGTATACTCACTGTGGAACCTAAGGGGTTAATCCTCTGCATTGTGTAAAAAGGTTGTTTGAGCCTGCCTTCTTTGATCCTCCCCTTTCTTCACTGTCCCCAATTCATCTCCTGATCAGACAGAGACTTTGGAGTCACTCTGCACATGCTCAGTTTGGTGTGTATTGCTAGAGAGTTTTTTTTTTCCTTGGGGGGTGTATGTGATCAGCACAGGGCCAATCAGCACTCTCTATACAGAGGGTCAGGGGTCCTGCATCTTGATTGGATGGTCAGAGGAGAATAAAACAAGCTTTGAGCAGACACTGATAGAAGTCACAAGAGTGCTGTATACTGCTTATGAGAAAAGTTATTTAGCAGTTTATATTTACTAAAATGATTGCATTTCCATGTTCTGTGTACTGTGGGAGACCAAACATAGTGAATGCAAGGTCCTGAGTTTATTAACACTTTAAATGAACAAGCTGAAGTTAGAAGCTGATTGGCTATCATGCACAGCTGCATCAGATTCTGAGTGCACCAGTTTTAGTAGATCTCCCCCAATGCCTCTTCCGTCATTCCTCAATGTCTTAAAATGCTAGATGGGTGACTGACATGCCAATTATCAGATCTAGAAAGTTAAAGCTGAACTCTATGCAGATTAATAAACACAAAGTAAGAACAGCGAGTGCTTAGTGGGTGGAGCTGCTAGCACTAAAATGTGACCAACCCGATAAACAATATAAATCAAAACAATGTGCAGCACATAAATACATTCACAAATAATGTAAAAATTCTAAATTTCCTAAATAATTTTATAATATGTGTAAACATAAAAAAAAAAAAAAAGCAAAAATACACACCAAAAGTAGCATGCAAAAATGAGTGCATAATTAACACCATATATGTGATCACAAAGTGTTCATATTATAAAGCAAAAATGTCCACATACAGTATAATAGAATGTCCACTTAAAAATCCACCTTTAGGCCGCGTACAAACGCGGGGACTGTTCGCTCAACTTTGTCCGCTGAACAGTGTTTCGGCGGACAGTCCGCTCGTGTGTGGGCTTCAGTGGACAGTTTCAGCGAACAGTCTGCTGAAAAAAGTTTTTCGGAATTTCCGAAAAACTGTCCGCTGAAACTTTGTTTCAGCGGACAGTCCCCTCGTGTGTAGGCTCGTTCGTCAAACTAAGTTCCGCGCATGCTCAGAAAGGATTTACACGCCGAAGGTTGTATTGCAGTGTATAGGACGTCGTATTTTTCGTCCCGTCGTACGTGCCATTCACGTCATCGCCCAAGTTTCAGCGGACTGTTCGTTCGTCGTGTGTGGCCAAGTCCGTCCATGCTAATTTTGAGCGGACTGTCCGCTGAAACTGTTTGACGAACAAAGTTGAGCGAACAGTCCCCGCATGTGTACGCGGCCTCAGTGGTGCTTCCCAGTGCAGCAAAACATGAACATGATGTGTCTCCAGTGCCAGTCCTTCACAACGATACACTCACCAGAAATCTGATAATCAATAGCAAACAACATTCCAATCTCCCAGGGTCTCCAGCAATCGCTCTTCCGGGTATATACCACAGTAAGGGGGAGCCCTAGTTGAAAGATGCTCACCCCAAGGAGCCTGAGAAGTATTATATAGTTCTATAGTTTATTATAGAAGGTTCTCCATTAAAACTCCATGTGGTGTACAAAAAAAAGACCAGACTTACAATAATGTACAGGCGTATCCCCTGAAGGCGTGTGCGTGCACAAAACGCATTGGGTGGGGCCTTACGTGCTGAACGCACACCACTGTTTCTGGGTCCCAGATCTGCGGCTATCATTGTATGTCCGGTCGCATTTGTTTTGTACACCACATATACAGTATACAGCAGGGATGTGCAGTCAGGGGAGACAGGTGAGGCAAAGACATGAACATAAAAAGAAAGAAACATTGAGCTTTGAGGGTCATAGCTCGGTAACCTGAGGTCACAGAGACCCCACATTTGGGGGGTAGGTAGCTTAAGTCCTACCTCACCACTGGGGCTCCTACAACCTATAGTTGCCAGGGATACAGGGCTCCTTGTACAGCCTGTCAGAAGCTACATACAGAGCAGCCCGTTTAAATACAAGCTGGCACAATCTGTTTGCAGCAGACTGAGATGATGAGCTCACAGTGTCTCGCCTCACTTCTTGAGTTCAATGGACAGCTTGGAGCCTTGAACCAATGGCAAAGTACCATTAACCCCAGCCGTCCAATAAAAATGCTGCATTGAAGGCATGCCTCTCACTGCAGTGTCATAGAAGAGGGCATGTGTCTAAAAGACAAATGATCCCTTCCAGTCCAGCCCTCTTAACTAGAAGGAAATAACATGGGTTTATGGGTATAAGATTTACCCACAATCCCATGTTTTTCTCACACAGTTAAGAGGGAGAATCAGAATCTGCTGCTGTTGAAAAGGTATTGTTATAATCAAGCTAACTCATATATGATTATGCTATATGTTATAAGATAATAATTTATTATTTATCTATTTACTGTGAAATTACTTGTTTGAAGTTAAAACTACAAACTTTGTCTGTTAAGCCACCTGCTTGGCTACAGTTTTTTAAAGTATAGTAAATTACCTTAAAAACAATATATAATAATTATTTGTATATTACTTATGGTAATGAATCCCTTGTCATCCAGGCCAATTATGACACTTCTCGCCTACATGTAATAATCATCATTTTCTTGCTAGAAAATTACTCAGAACCCCAAACAATATATATTACATTTTAGCATACACCTTATGGAATAAAATGGTGGTCATTGCAACTTTTTATATTACACTGTATTTGCACAACAATTTTTTAAACACATTTCATGTATATATAAAAAAGCAAAATCCTAAAGATAACCAGATTTTTTTGTAGAATGTGAAAGCTGATGTTATGCCAACTAAATAGATACCTAACATGTCACGCTTTAAAATTACCCACACTCATGAAATGGTGCCAAACTTCAGTACTTAAAAATCTCCATAGGCAGTGCTTAATGTTTTTTTACAGATTACAAATGTTTAGAGTTACAGAGGAGGTCTAGTGCTAGAATTATTGCTCTCGCTGTAATGATTGTGGCGTATGTAACCTGTGTGTATCTGGCTTTGATACTAGCCAGTGCTTCACCAGCCACTGGTACCTTACCACACGTCCCTGGTATACAGTTGATGAAAGACAGTTCCTTCCTCACTGACTTTTGTTTGCAAACAAGGTGGTCAGGATATTCAGGGTGCCGTCATTGACCACAATTGTTCACGATCACCTATGTCAACCAGCATACCCAGTCAGTTTATTGACATTTATCAGCTGGCTAGGAACAGTCATTTGTGATGGGAGAAAATTGTTGTGTCTTGGCTCATTGTGTCCCTGGATTTCTGGGGCAGCACTCATTGTGATTAATGATGGATCTACATTCCTGGATGACATGATCAATGTTAGATTTACATCAGGAGACAATGTTTATTTTTTGCATTTTTACGGACTATTTAATAATGTCTGTGAATTTGTTTATTATTTTTCTTTTTTTCTGAATAAGTAACAAGGAGTATCACATAGCATGTACTCATTCAAGTAGGAGGGTAGTCTGGATAAATAAAAGTTTCCAGATTTGCATAAGGCACCCCACAATATTGAGTGCATTAGACCTGACATGGTTTAGAAGGGAACAGGGAAGCATGCCTGTTGCCCCTCCCTCTCCTAAACAGCCTGGCTGAAAGCCCACTTAAGAGTCTAAAATGTATTTTGAAGGGCCTCATACCATTTTTTTTTTTTTTTTTTAACAAATGTTTTTTTATTGAGTTTTTACGAAGTATACAAGTTACAAGAACAATATTGTAACGTGAAATGAAAAGAAATATCACTTAAGGAGTACGCAGACTCCATCTACACCACACATAAAGAATAATACAGAGTAAAGTCACCACATAAAAGTTGAAGGAATGTATCAACATTCAACAATGTTTACTGTACATAGATTCCCATAATTTCCATCTCTGATAAAATGACTTAATATTATTTTCTTTAAAAGCAATAGTTTTTTGTAAGAGTAAGAATCATCAACTAAATATAACACTTCCCTTAAAGTAGGTATAACTGTAGACTTCCACTTCCGCAGAATAATCAATCTGGCTGCAAATATTATGTGCATAACTACAGTGGGACACGAGGGAGGATAAATATCCATATCTATACTTAGAAGAGCTTGTTCTGGTTTGAGCGGGTTTAGGATACCTGTCAGTCGTGCTATTACCTTAGATATCGAGTCCCAAAAACACCGTACAGATACGCAGTACCAGAGCATATATGCTAAGGTGCCTACCTTATCACACTTCCTCCAGCATAGATTTGATCCATCTTTGTTATATTTCCCTATAATGTAAGGGGTTATACCATCTCCAAGTTATTTTCTGGGCTGTCTCTCTAAAATTTGATTATCTGGTGAGTGTATAGTTATATTTAATAGCCGAAATCCATTGGGTACGTGTGATCCTAATGTTTAAGTCCTTCTCCCATTTAAATAATGGGGGTAACACTTCAAAACTTGACTTGCACCCCATGATACTGTACAATCTTGTGATTCCTCTCCCGCGACCAAACTCCGGCTGCCACATTTTCCACACAAATTCTGGAATTTCAAGATGATATTTCCCCAATTTAGGAACTATACTCGCCAATCTGGCATAAGTCAGAAATTCAGTCACGGGTAAGGAGAATTGGGACTGGAGAGCGTTGAAGGACTTTACTTGCGAGCCGTCCATTAAATCATGTATATGAGAAACACCATTATCTGACCAAGATTTTAGGCTTAAGTCAGTAGTAAAAAGCGATAATGTCGACAAAGGGATGGGAATAGTTCTATGTTTAATCGTCACATCTCTATTATACATAAAAGAGTTCCATGCCTGAATTGTTGCGGCTATCGTAGGATGTTGAAATTGTAATTTTAGGTCACCTATAGTTGTGGCGTAGATTATTTCTTTTAGAGATCCTCGGGTTACTTGATTTTGTTCGCAGCTACACCAATGTTTTGTTTCAGAGGATTGGAACCAGAATCAAAGCTGATCTATAATGGCTGCAACGTGATAGTCTTTGAGGTTCGGTACACCCATTCCCCCAGCCTTAGTGTGTTTAGTCACAGTGGAAAATTTGCACCTTGCTTTTTTCCCTGCCCAAATAAAGTTGGCTAATTGGCCTTGTAGCCTACGGTAGTAGGCTGAAGGTAACCGTATGGGGAGCGCCCTAAACAAATATAGCAGTTTAGGGAGTAAGAACATTTTATAGGCCGCTAATCTCCCTGACCAGGTTAAATAAAATTTCCTTAGTCTATTTACTTCTTTTCCTAGTTCTCCTATCATGGGTTCAAAGTTAAGAGTGCATAGTTGAGATATGGATTTGGACACCTTGATTCCCAAATATTGTATTGCCCCATCCGTCCAGGGATATGGCGTCATACTTCGAATTTGCTCTTGAGTTATCTTGTCTACTCCTAGATTCAGGACGTTGGACTTTGAAGCATTTATCTTATAATAGGAGATGTGGTTGAATTCGGTCAATATGTCGTGAATAGCATATAATGATCTTGCTGGATCTTCAACTGATAGAATCACATCATCTGCGAATAATGAAATCACATGTCTAGAGCTTCCAATCTGAATGCCTTGTATTTGAGGGTGGGTCCGAATTCTCTCCGCCAGCGGCTCCATCAGTAATGCAAAAATTAAGGGTGATAACGGACACCCCTGTCGTGTTCCATTTGTGATGCAGAACTGTTCTGAGAACATGCCTTCAGTAAAAACATGCGCTGATGGTTTCGAGTATAGAGGCGAAATGGCGGAGAGAACCGGACCTTTAAATCCAAATTTCGAAAGGACCGCCGAGAGGTACCCCCAGTAGACACGATCGAAAGCTTTTTCGGCGTCCAGGGACAGGAGCACAGCCGCACTCCCGCCCCCGGACGCCGAGTGGATCAGATTCAAAACCCTCCTTGTAGCGTCAGTTGCCTGTCTGCCTGCCACAAAACCTACTTGGTCTTGTTGTATCAGGGAGGGAAGCAATCTTGCAATCCTGTTCGCCAACAGTTTGGCGTACACCTTCAGGTCCACATTCAAAAGTGAGATGGGCCTAAAGTTCTGTGGCCTGTCCGGTTCCTTTCCCGGTTTTGGAAGCGTAATGATTGTGGCTTGCAGCATTTCCTCTGGGAATGAGGCCGAGGAGGCAGCAGCATGGAACATCCCCTGCATTCTAGGAATCAAAGACTCAGCAAAGCATCTATAATACTCTGCTGAAAAACCGTCTGGACCAGGTGCTTTGTTGATTGGAAGGCTAGATATCGTTTTTTGGATCTCCAGAGTTGAGAATGGGGCATTTAAAATCTCGAGGTCAGCTTGTGGAACAGTTGGAAGATTAATTTTCTCCAAGAAGTCATTGATGAGATCTGGAGTGGGATGGGGAGTATTAGTGTCTTCTTTCAAATTGTATAAACTATTGTAGTAGAAGCTGAAAGCATCCGCAATATCTTTAGGGTTAGTTAATTTTACTCCGGAATCAGGATGATGTATAAAGGGAAGTTTTTGTTTAACCATTCTCTCTTTAAGTTGGGTTGCTAATAGCTTACCCGCCTTGTTCCCATGGGTATATTGATTTGCTTTAAGAATATGAATATTACGAGAATATTGGGCTACAAGTAGGGCTCGCAATTCATTCCTTGCCTCCGTCAGTTTATTACTGAGTGATAGTGATGGTTTTTGTTTGTTTGCAATTTCCAAATCAGATATGTCTTTCAAGAGGTTGTCCATGTGCTGCCTCCTTGACCTTTTCAACTTCACACTCTCTTTTAACAGATAGCCCCTCATGAATGCCTTATGGGCATTCCAAACCACGAATGGATCTGCTTCTCCATTATCATTAATATTAAAAAATTCTTCAATTGACTTAGATATACCTTTAGCAATGTCTGGAACTCTGAACAGCTGTGTGTCATTTCTCCATCTATTAGCACGAGTCGAACAGATATTTCTACCTATTGTGATTGATACCGGAGCATGATCTGACCATTCTATATGCCCTATATCAGACATCGAAATACGCTGCAGCAGGAATTTATCTACCAGAAACAAGTCAATTCTTGAGTATGATAGATGGGCTCGCGAAAAATATGAAAAATCTTTTTCTGTGGAGTGCTGGCATCTCCAAACATCATATAACCCCGTGGAACGGGAGAAATTAGACAAGGTTGGTCTGCGATATGATGTGACCGAAGCGTTTGCCGTATCCATATGAGAATCCATAACAGTATTCAGGTCGCCACACAAAATTAGGTGGCCCAATTTGACCTTCTGAATTTTTTTCCATAATTTGTTTAAAAAAGAAACTTGTCTGGAGTTTGGGACATATGTATTGACCAACGTGTAGGTCACGTTATTAATTTCACCAATCAAAATGATATATCTGCCAGCACTATCACAGTGGTGAGAAATAGGTTTGAATGCTACTGTATTTTTAAGCAATATCGCCACACCTCTCTTTTTTTTCGAAGCATTGGCTAAATAGACGTGGGGATATTGCTTGTGATTTAGCATAGGATGAGTAGTGTCCTTGAGATGTGTCTCCTGTAAACAAAGGACGTCACATTTCAAGGAATGTGCCGTCCTCCACAGCATATGCCGCTTGCTAGGTGTGTTAAGGCCATTCACATTCAAACATGAAATTTTAAAGGACATTATAGCAGAATAATGGGAGTTCCAATTCTATACTACTAGAATAAACACCGTACTTTACCGTGGGGTATTTGCCTGTATGGAAGTTCAAAAGTTTCAACTAACCTATGCAGTTAAACAGTATGTCGTAAAATACCAGAGAAATGGATATTTTTCAAAACAGAGTCAAAATTGTCTGCTGGTGACAATTGTATTAGTGAATAACCTGGGGAGAGGTTAAACAAAAAGTGAAATATAAATGAAAAAAAAAGTGAAAAATAAAGAAATTTGAACGTCCACAAAATCAAAAGTCAAAAAAATGAAGTCGCCAATAAAATTGTGAACAAAGGCACTAGTTAAGTGCTTGGAAAACACAAATAAAAACGAACGATTCTTGCAGAATCTGAGCTTGTGTAAACAGCTGAAAAGTGGGGGTAGGTAATCACTTGGACACCGGGCGAGACTTCCAGAACTTGTGGAACTGTAAAAAAAAAATAAAGGGCATTGCAACAGTGCAAAGAGAGAGAATTGAAACTCATTTCTCCGATGAAGGGGAACCCTGGCGGCTTCTATGGCTCGCTTCGTCCGAAACGAGGATCTTCCATTTCTCCAGTAGACGTAGACCTTCCTCCAATGTGTTGATTCGATAATCCCGATCGTCTCTACGAATAACCAAGGTGGCAGGGTGGTTCCAACGATAGGGGATATTGTGGTTTCTTAAAGGCTTCGTAATGGTCATCAGGTTACGTCTTCTTTTCATCGTATGAGCCGAAAGGTCTGGGAAGAAGGACAAGCCTTGTAGACATTTCGGGGGATCATCCAAATGTCTGATAGCTTGAAGCATCCTTTCTTTAACCCGGTAGAAATGTATCCTGGCTATTGCATCTCTAGGTAGCTTGGCAGGGATGTGCTGCGATTTCGGGAGGCGGTGAATCCGATCCGATCGTAATGGTCATCAGGTTATGTCTTCTTTTCATCGTATGAGCCGAAAGGTCTGGGAAGAAGGACAAGCCTTGTAGACATTTCGGGGGATCGTCCAAATGTCTGATAGCTTGAAGCATCCTTTCTTTAACCCGGTAGAAATGTATCCTGGCTATTGCATCTCTAGGTAGCTTGGCAGGGATGTGCTGCGGTTTCGGGAGGCGGTGAATCCGATCGATTATTAAATCTTCCAACGGAAGATCTGGCAATAGTTCTGTCAAAACTTTGGTAAAATATGCCGTTAATTCTTGGGGTTGGACCGATTCAGGAATGCCTCTTATTTTAACGTTGTTTCTCCTGGATCGGTCTTCCAGGTCCGCCACTTTGTCTTTAAGCCAGGTGATATCGTCATCATGGTCGTTGTGGGCATCCACCATGCTATTGAATGTATCCGTGAATTCCCCCATCTTGTGCTCTATGTGTGAAACCCGGTCGCTGACCACCGTCACCGCCGATTTGCATTGGGACATCAAATGTAACATGTCAGTGTGAATAGCACTTCTTAAGGATAGCAGCATGTCCTTCAACGTAGAGTCCATGACTGGCAGCTTGTTAGTGGGGAAGGACGCTATGGCGTCCTGAAATTCCAGCGTGTCATCTAACGCAGCCTGGGCCTCCTTTTGTCCCCCTTCCGTAGCCTCGTCGGAGAGTCTGGGTCTAGATTTCACCGGGCTATTTGCACTAGAGGAAGGCCTGGAGTTAACAGTCAGAGGTCTGGTCTGGCCCTTCTGTTTATGGTCGCTACCTTTCTCTTCCTCTGTCCTGCTCGGCTGCATGTCTGAGAGGCCGCGTGTATCATCGGCGCCATCTTGGGATAAAGAGCGGCCGGAGTGTGGATAAAAATCCGTCATCTTACCGGGATGTTTCCCCGATTTCCTCCGCCGCGACATCCTCCGATGTTGTACAAGAAAGAAGGCACCGAATGCAGTTTAAATATCTGCCCTATGTCGCTTTGTTAGCCGCTGGATGTCTCGGTCCGCCGGGAGCCCTCTTCCTATGCGACCATGCTCCGCGCGCGCCGGCTCCGCCCCCCCTCATACCTTTTTTTATATATCCGTACCTGAGGGTAAGAGTCTGGTATGTTTTTTGCCAAGGGGAGGGGGGCTCAAGCAAAAAAAAGTGTGCCCCCCCCCTAATGCCCTATATCAGTCCCTTATCCAGGAATTAACATGGAACATACAAGGCCACCTTTCCCTGTAGAAGGAAAAAGATGATGTTGGGGCCCCCATTAAAATCTCTGTAGACCCCTATTCTGGATAGGAGCTTTGTACTGTATATGTTTTTAGGGGGCCCCCACACAAAAAATAAAAACTCTATGAGGCCCTCCTAAAAATCCATACCAGACCTTTATCCAAGTATGCAGGCTTGCTGACAAGATGCCTTGCCTCTGGCCTGGTGGATACGAGACTCTGTGGAGGGGCTTATCAGAATCTGGTTGCCCATTAGGAAAAAATGGGATCCCATTATTCCAGTCTTTCCTCTTACATGATTAAGTAAGGGCCACATGCTACTTGTGAAAATAAATAAACAGTATCCTCTAATGTAAATAAAACATCAATAAATCACCCAGCTATGGGGATTCATCACCGGTCACAATGTCCTTGGACCAAAAGACATGATGACCTTCATCAATAATCTTCTACAGTCACACTTTCGTCCCAAATAACAAGTCATTGAATGTTGACTGTCGAAAAGCTGACTGGGTATGCTGGGTGACATCACTTACCAAACATGACCATGACTATATTTGTTCAAGAGTATCATTCAGAATATTTATTGTCAACCAAGCTAGAGTGCAAAAAGCTTCCATTTATAAATTAAAGTCTTCAGGGTGGAGCATCTGGAGATTCTAGCAGGGAAACCGGCTAAATATGGCAATTTAGTTAACCATTCAGAGAACCTCAAACAGCTAGGGTTCAGGTTGATCCAAACCCAAAGCTCATCCCTGTTTTTGGTGCATTTGTTTTCGTATCTACATGAGTTTTGTTATTTTAGTCAGTATTGTTAATTTTTTTTTTGTACATATGTTTTGCTAAGCCTCACTGTTTGTCTAATTATTATTATTATTATTATTATTGCAATAAAGCCCAGTAAAAAAAATGATTAGTATATTACTGTGCCTTAACTAAACAAGAATGCTGTATATAAATACATTTTACAGTTACAGGAATACAATATAAGACAAACAACATGCTACAAACATGCATACATACATACATACATACATACATACATACACACACACTACTTACCCTTTCCTAACAAATGCACTAGTCTGTATGCAATAGGGATATTTTAGTCACTTAGCTTCCGTTTTTGCTCGTCCACAATATTTGTAGCAAACAGGACTTAAAGGGGTTGTAAACTTTTGTGTTTTTTCACCTTAATGCATCCTATGCATTAAGGTGAAAAAACTTCTGACATTGACAAGCCCCCCCCAAGCCCCCAAGCCCCCCTGTTTTACTCATTCCCATGCCGGAGACACGCTTTACCTCTCTGGCTGGGGTTCTCAGCTCTTGATTGGATAGATTGATAGCAGTACAGCTATTGGCTCCCACTGCTATCAATCAAATCCAATGACGTGGGGGCAGGGCCAAGTACGGCATTCTGCATCTCCAGACGCTAATGCTGGACTCGGAAGTATGCTCGCGCGGTAATACCCCCGGGGAGAGCGCTTACAAAGGAGGTTTACTAATGTGGGGAGGAGCCGCAAGCGCAGTTGGGGGACCACAGAAGACAATGATCGGGTCACTTGAACAAACTGCACAGTGGAGATAAGTATGTTATTAAAAACAAAACAAAAAAAAAACAAGGGTTTACAACCCCTTTAAGGCACTTCCCACATGGGTGTAACTCTTTCTACTTCCATACTGTCATATGTCACTTGTTGAAAGTTCTAGTTTTGTTCTTATTGACAAGCTATACTTAAGCTTGCAACCAGTATTTGGCAAGAGCTCCAGTAAACAATGGGGACAATTTAAAATGTGTACTTTCTCAGTTTATAGTACAGACCTAGGGATGAGCTTCATGTTCGACTTGAACATACGTTCGACTCGAACATCGGCTGTTCGCCCGTTCGGTGAAGTTATGGGCCGTTTGCGCCAAATTCGTGTGGCGCTCACGGCCCACAATGCACTGCATCATCGCAGTGCATTGCTGGCTCATGATTGGCCAAGCATGCACTGTGACCCCGCATGCTTGGCCAATCACAGCGCCATGATTGGCCACAGGCAGGATGCTTGTGGCCAATAATAGCTCAGGCTGTGTAGTACAGCGCGGCGGCCTTGTGTAGTGTGTTGGCGTCTGAAGCAGTTAGTGGGTGTTCTGTGTACCTTCGATCTTGCTCTTCTGTAGTGGTTGTTGTCTGCGTGCCCTGACCGCAGTATACACCGCTATATTCACCTCACCTATATAGCTAGTGATCTATCTTTTTTAATAGAGCTTGCAGTCAGTAGTGTTAGGAGCTTGTGCGTGCTGTCTGGGTGCTCTGTACCCAGTACACACCGCTATATCCACCTACATAGCTCTTCTCTATTTGAGCCCACTTGACATCTGCAGGAGTTATTGGAAGTTGTGTGTGCCTCCAGCACAGCACAGTATACATCTGTATATACCCCTTTATCTCTGGTGTTCTATAATAAAGGCATCTGCAGGAGTTAGTGGGTGTTTTATGCCTCCAGAACAATATACACCTGTATCTACCCTTTATTGCTGTTCTCTAATAGAGCCATGTGCAGGGCTTAGTGGGTGTTGTGTAAATCCATTACAGTATAACCCTTTATCTCTGGTGTTCTATAATAAAGGCATCTGCAGGAGTTAGTGGGTGTTGTGTGCCTCCAGCACAATATACACCTGCATTTACCCTTTATTGCTGTTCTCTAATAGAGCCATCTGCAGGGCTTAGTGGGTGTTATGTGACTCCATTACAGTATACCCCTTTATCTCTGGTGTTCTATAATAAAGGCATCTGCAGGAGTTAGTGGATGCTGTGTGCCTCCAGCACAATATACACTACCCAACTGCTGTTTTACCCAACTCCCTTTAGGCCATTACCATGTCTGGAAGGCCAGCAAGGAGAGGCAGACAGGCGCGAGCCGATAAAAGAGGGCAAGCAGGCTCTGTGTCTAGAGACAACAGTGCTGGTCGTGGACGCAGTGCATTGTCATCAGCACGTGGCCATGGGACACGCTTGTCCTTTTTTTTGGCAGCTGGACATGTTGAACCGCAACATGCCAACGACTTGGTAGAGTGGATGACCAAGCCCTCTTCATCCTCCTCATCCTCTCTCACCCAGACTCAGGGTACTAGCAAAGCAGCTGCCAACGCATCGTCTTCCCTCCTCTCAATGTCATCATCAGTGACTCCTTCCCTAGACCCACCACGTCCTCCTGAGGAGTCTCCTGAACTCTTTGAGCACAGTGTTGGGTACATGCTCCAGGAGGATGCCCGGTGTTTTGTAGGCTCTGATGATGACACTCAGCTAGAGGAAGGTAGTAGCGTGAATGCAGAGAGAGGGGATGCTCAAGAAGGACAGCAATCTGGCAGTCATGTTCCACAAGCTGCAGCATATTGCCAGGTTTTCTACAGCGATGAAGAGGGAGGGGATGATGAGGGCACTGACTCCACGTGGGTGCCTGGTAGGAGAGAGGAGGAGGAGGAGGAGGATGAGGCACATGTCCAACGAGGCAGGATGCCCTCCGGGGGCCAGCTTAGGGGCAGCACACCGACTGAATCACACCACAGAGCTCCGCCTGTGCAGGGCGCTGCCTCTGCGCGTTATTCTAAAAGTTCTTTGGTGTGGGCCTTTTTTGAGACTAGTGCATCAGATCGCACCGCTGCTATTTGCAACATATGTCTCAAGTGTATCTCGCGTGGCCAAAACATCAGCCGCTTGGGCACAACATGCTTGACCAGACATATGTTGACCTGCCATGCAGCTCGTTGGCAAGCGTACCTCAAAGACCCACACCAAAGAACAAAGCGGACCTCTCCTTGCTCCTCATCAGCTGGCATCTCCAAGCCCACTAGACCTTCAGTCCTCTCTGAAACCTGCTCTGAGAGGAATGAAGGTGTAGAATTAGGTGTGTCACAGCCAAGTGCTTCCGGGCACTCTGCTAGCAGTACACCCACGTCCGATTATAGCAGGCAAATGTCCCTGCCCCAGCTGCTGGAGTGGCGAAAGAAGTTCACTCCCAGCCATCCACATGCCCAGCGGTTGAATGCTAGCTTGGCTAAATTGCTAGCACTTCAACTGCTGCCTTTTCAGTTGGTAGACTCGGCCCCCTTCCGTGAGTTTGTACAATGTGCGGTTCCTCAGTGGCAGGTCCCCAAACGCCACTTTATCTCACGGAAGGCGATTCCGGCTCTCTACCGGCATGTGGAAGGCAATGTCCTTGCCTCGCTGGACAGGGCAGTCAGCGGTAAGGTGCATATTACCGCTGACTCATGGTCCAGCAGGCATGGACAGGGACGTTACCTGTCTTTCACGGCCCATTGGGTCACTCTTCTGGCAGCTGGGAAGGATGCAGGACAAGGTGCAGTAGTGTTGGAGGTTGTTCCGCCACCACGCCTCCAAAATGCTACTATTGGTTGTGACACACCTCTCTCCTCCACCCCCTCCTCTTCTTCTTCCTCTATGGCCTCTTCCAGTGCTCTGTCCTCAGAACCAGGTGTTCCAGGGGCTACGCAAGTACGCAGGCAAAACGATGCCATGCCGTGCTTGCGCTGGTTTGTTTGGGGGACAGGAGCCACACTGGGGCGGATGTTTTGTCAGCTCTGCAGGGGCAGGCCGAGAGGTGGTTGACGCCACGCCAGCTTAAGCCAGGAATGGTGGTTTGCGACAATGGCACCAACCTCCTCTCCGCCCTCCGACAGGGACAACTGACCCATGTGCCCTGTGTAGCTCACGTCCTTAACCTGGTGGTGCAGCGGTTCTTGGGCAGGTACCCAGGCTTACAGGATGTCCTGAAGCAGGCCAGGAAAGTCTGTGTGCATTTCCGCCGATCATTTAATGCCTGTGCTCGGCTGGCTGAGCTCCAAAAGGAGTTGGACCTGCCCAAGAACCGCCTTATATGTGACATGCCCACCAGGTGGAACTCAACGTTGGCCATGCTGCAGCGGCTGCACATGCAGCAGAGGGCCATCAATGAGTACCTGTGCGACTACGGCACAAGGACAGGGTCAGGGGAGCTCAGTTTTTTTCTCACCACGCCAGTGGGGCATGATCAGGGATGCATGCACTGTCCTGTCACCGTTTGAGGAGGCCACAAGGATGGTGAGCAGTGTCAGTGCATGCATCAGTGACACTGTACCGCTTGTCCACCTCTTGGAGCATACGCTGCGTGGAATAATGGACAGGGCACTTGAGGCAGAACAGAGGCAGGAAGAGGAGGACTTCCTTGCCTCTCAAGGCCCCCTTTATCCAGACAGTGTTCCTGCTGTGCCACCCATCACACAGGAAGAGGATGAGGAGGAGGAAGAGGAGGAGGAGGATGATTGTGTCACCATGGAGGTGGAGGCTGTCACTCAGCATCAGCAGCAGCAGTCTTGTAGGGATGATTTACAGTCCCAAGAAACACATGGACTTGTACGTGGCTGGGAGGAGGTAGCTGCGGATCATGTTGTAATTAGTGACCCAGAGGACTCCGGACCGAATGCCTCAGCTAACCTACGCTGCATGGCCTCCCTGATCCTGCAAAGCCTGCGGAAGGATCCTCATATTCTTCGGATCAAGGAGAGGGACCATTACTGGCTGGCCACTCTCCTTGATCCACGGTACAAGGGTAAGGTTGCCGACCTTATCTTGCCATCGCAGAGGGAGCAGAGGATGAGACATCTCCGGGAGGCCTTGCAGAAAGGTCTGTGCAACGCGTTCCCAGAGACTGGGAAGTTACAAACTCCTGGTCCTGGACAACGTGTTGCTGAGGCATCGGTCAGAAGGAGCAGTGGAGAAGGTGGCCGTCTGACTGATGCTTTCAGACAATTTTTTAGTCCGCAGCCCCAAGGTATGATCGGTTCCAGCAACCATCGCCAGCGTCTGATTTACATGGTGCAGGAATACCTAGGGGCAAGGTCAGACTTGGACACCTTTCCCACTGAAAATCCTCTGGCTTACTGGGTCTTGAGGAGGGATCACTGGCCAGAGCTTGCACAGTATGCAACTAAGCTACTGGCCTGTCCTGCATCCAGCGTTCTTTCAGAACGCACCTTCAGTGCTGCTGGTGGCTTTGTTACTGATCACAGGGTGCGCCTGTCCACCGAATCAGTTGATCGACTGACCTTTATCAAGATGAATCAGTCTTGGATCACCCACAGCTACCAAGCACCTGAAGCTGATGTAACCGAATAATTTTTTTTGAAATATCACATCCCTTCAAGACTGCCTATGCTGATGCTGAGTGACTGTCCTGTTATATTGATTGTCTATCCTCTTCCTCCTCCGCTGATATGTTGGAAGAACATTTCTGGTTCTGGGTGATGCCATCAGCCCAATTTTTCTTCCCCTGTTTAACAGGGGCCTTTAATTAAAATTTTTGATGCAATGCTTTGCAGCAGGGCTAATTCCTGCAATAAAAATAGAGTATATGGGAGAGGTTGCAGTGTGGTGGCACCAGCACCAGTGCCTAATGCCCAATTTTTCTGCCCCTGTTTAACAGGGGCGTTTAATTAAAATTTTTGATGCAATGCTTTGCAGCAGGGCTAATTCCTGCAATAAAAATAGAGTATATGGGAGAGGTTGCAGTGTGGTGGCACCAGCACCAGTGCTTAAGGCCCAATTTTTCTGCCCCTGTTTAACAGGGGCGTTTAAGTACAATTTTTGATGCAATGCTTTGCAGCAGGGCTAATTCCTGCAATAAAACTAGAGTATATGGGAGAGGTTGCAGTGTGGTGGCACCAGCACCAGTGCCTAAGGCCCAATTTTTCTGCCCCTGTTTAACAGGGACATGTAATTACAATTCTTGATATAATATTTAACAGGAGGGCCCATTCCTGTGCCCACCAGAGTAACTGTGAGGACTTATAGTGTTGTGGCACCAGCACCACAACCACCAAAGGTCAATTTTTCTACCACTGTTCAACAATGGCATGTAATTACAATTCTTGATATAATCGTTCACAGCAGGGCGCTCCAGCGCCCACCAAGAGTCACTTTCAGGGCTTACAATGTTGTGGCAAAACCAACACCTTGTTCCGCCATTTCTGCAGAGCATATAGGGCAGGCCCCTACTTTCAAACATCCAACTTACAAACATCTCCTACTTGCAAACGGAAGGAGACAACAGCAAGTGAGATGAAAAAAGATGGACGACAAAACACATTATACAGGGGTGATAACCCTTCCCTATGTTTTCCAACAAGCTTAAAAATAGTTTTTTTTGACCGGTGCTACACTTTAAAAATGTACCAGTTGAAAATTAGAAACAGATTCAACTTAACACAACAAACCTACACAGTCCCTGTCTTGTTTGCACCGCCTGTATACTGCTGTTCTGAGTATATAGGGCCTGGGGGCCACACGCATTTCCTTTTTTTAATATGGGTACTGGGTTCCCCTTAATATGCGTACAAGACCCAAAGGGGCTGGTAATGGGCAGGGAGGGCTACCCATGCCCTTTTTCTCAATGATTTTCAACCATATTGCAGGAACCAGATATAACATTAAAACCGCAAGCAGTTTTCAATGATGTTATTTCCGTTTAATGTCATTTTGTGCAGGGACTGTTCTAATCACGGGAAACACGTGGCACTTCACAGGCATATTACAGACACCCCCCAGGCACCATATTTAAAGCAATATTTCACTTTTTTTTCACTTTAATCGTCATTAAAATCAGTGCTCCCGCCAAAACGGCCATTTTTAAAAACATTTTAGGCATTGACCCATGTCCCCTGGGGCAGGAGCCAGGTCCCTAAACCCTTTTTAGGACAGTATCTTGCATATTAGCCGTTAAAATTAGCACTTTTAATTTCGAACGTTCGAGTCCCATAGACTTCAATGGGGTTCTAAAGTTCATACGAATTTGGGGTCCGTTCGAAAGTTCTGGTGTGAACCGAACCGGGGGTGTTCAGCTCATCTCTATACAGACCTATAGACCACAATGGTATCTGGCTTCTTTTGTTTTACAGAACACCACAAAGGATCTTGTACAAACATGTCCAGTAACATGTCTTTCAGTAGCATGTCAAACAATTATTCCCACTATTCCCAAACTGTACTTTATTGTCCCTGAAAAATCAAATCACAATATACAAAAACACTTCATTTATCCTTTTCTCTTTTCTATGACTCCTGGTAACGGCCTCTACAGTGCCCTGAAAAGTATTCAAACCTCTTGAAATTTTCAAAATTTTTTCATGTTACAACCAAAAGTGTAAATTTCTTTTATTGGGATTTTATGTGATAGACCGACACAAAGTGGCTCATAACTGTGAAGTGGAAGGGAAATGATAAATGGTTCTCAAATTTTTTTACAAATAAATATGTGAAAAGTGTGACGTGCATTTGTATTCAGCCCCCCTCAATACCTTTTAGAACCACCTTTCACTGCAATTACAGCTGCAAGTCTTTTTTGGGATGTCTCTACCAGCTTTTCAAATCTAGAGTGACATTTTTGCCCATTCTGCTTTGCAAAATAGCTCAAGCTCTTCTGAAGGCAATTGGTTCCATTAGATTTTAGTTAGGGGTATTAAAGTAAAGTGGGCTGAATACAAATGCACCCCACATATTTCAGATACTTATTTTTAACAACTTTTAAAAAACATTTATCATTTTCCTTCCAGGTCACAATTATGTGCCACTTTGTGTTAATCTATCACATAAAATCCCAATAAAATACATTTACATTTTTGGTTGTAACATGATAAAATGTGTAAAATTTTAAGGAGGGTGAACACTTTTTCAAGGCACTGTATGTGTAAAATAGGGATGAGCCGAACACCCCCAGGTTCGATCGCACCAGAACTTTCGAACGGACCCCAAATTCGTACGAAATTTAGAACCCCATTGAAGTCTATGGGACTCGAACGTTTGAAATTAAAAGTGCTAATTTTAACGGCTAATATGCAAGATACTGCCCTAAAAAGGGTTTGGGGACCTGGCTCCTGCCCTAGGGGACATGGGTCAATGCCTAAAATGTTTTTAAAAATGGCCGTTTTGGCGGGAGCACTGATTTTAATGACGATTAAAGTGAAAAAAAAGTGAAATATTTCTTTAAATATGGTGCCTGGGGGGTGTCTGTAGTATGCCTGTGAAGTGCCACGTGTTTCCCGTGTTTAGAACAGTCCCTGCACAAAATGACATTAAATGGAAATAACATCATTTAAAACTGCTTGCGGTTTTAATGTTATATCTGGTTCCTGCAATATGGTTGAAAATCATTGAGAAAAAGGGCATGGGTAGCCCTCCCTGCCCATTACCAGCCCCTTTGGGTCTTGTACGCATATTAAGGGAAACCCAGTACCCATATTAAAAAAAGGAAATGCGTGTGGCCCCCAGGCCCTATATACTCAGAACAGCAGTATACAGGCGGTGCAAACAAGACAGGGACTGTGTAGGTTTGTTGTGTTAAGTTGAATCTGTTTGTAATTTTCAACTGGTACATTTTTAAAGTGTAGCTCCAGTCAAAAAAACTATTTTTAAGCTTTTTGGAAAACATAGGGAAGGGTTATCACCCCTGTATAATTTGTTTTGTCGTCCATCTTTTTTCATCTCACTTGCTGTTGTCTCCTTCCGTTTGCAAGTAGGAGATGTTTGTAAGTTGGATGTTTGAAAGTAGGGGCCTGCCCTATATGCTCTGTAGAAATGGCGGAACAAGGTGTTGGTTTTGCCACAACATTGTAAGCCCTGAAAGTGACTCTTGGTGGGCGCTGGAGCGCCCTGCTGTGAACGATTATATCAAGAATTGTAATTACATGCCATTGTTGAACAGTAGTAGAAAAATTGACCTTTGGTGGTTGTGGTGCTGGTGCCACAACACTATAAGTCCTCACAGTTACTCTGGGTGGGCACAGGAACGGGCCCTCCTGTTAAATATTATATCCAGAATTGTAATTACATGTCCCTGTTAAACAGGGGCAGAAAAATTGGGCCTTAGGCACTGGTGCTGGTGCCACCACACTGCAACCTCTCCCATATACTCTAGTTGTATTGCAGGAATTAGCCCTGCTGCAAAGCATTGCATCAAAAATTGTACTTAAACACCCCTGTTAAACAGGGGCAGAAAAATTGGGCCTTAGGCACTGGTGCTGGTGCCACCACACTGCAACCTCTCCCATATACTCTAGTTTTATTGCAGGAATTAGCCCTGCTGCAAAGCATTGCATCAAAAATTGTACTTAAACGCCCCTGTTAAACAGGGGCAGAAAAATTGGGCCTTAGGCACTGGTGCTGGTGCCACCACACTGCAACCTCTCCCATATACTCTATTTTTATTGCAGGAATTAGCCCTGCTGCAAAGCATTGCATCAAAAATTGTAATTAAACGCCCCTGTTAAACAGGGGCAGAAAAATTGGGCTGATGGCATCACCCAGAACCAGAAATATTCTTCCAACATATCAGCGGAGGAGGAAGAGGATAGACAATCAATATAACAGGACAGTCACTCAGCATCAGCATAGGCAGTCTTGAAGGGATGTGATATTTCAAAAAAAATTATTCGGTTACATCAGCTTCAGGTGCTTGGTAGCTGTGGGTGATCCAAGACTGATTCATCTTGATGAAGGTCAGTCGATCAACTGATTTGGTGGACAGGCGCACCCTGTGATTGGTAACAAAGCCACCAGCAGCACTGAAGGTGCGTTCCGAAAGAACGCTGGATGCAGGACAGGCCAGTAGCTCAATTGCATACTGTGCAAGCTCTGGCCAGTGATCCATCCTCAAGACCCAGTAAGCCAGAGGATTTTCGGTGGGAAAGGTGTCCAAGTCTGACCTTGCCCCTAGGTATTCCTGCACCATGTAAATCAGACGCTGGCGATGGTTGCTGGAACCGATCATACCTTGGGGCTGCGGACTAAAAAATTGTCTGAAAGCATCAGTCAGACGGCCACCTTCTCCACTGCTCCTTCTGACCGATGCCTCAGCAACACGTTGTCCAGGACCAGGAGTTTGTAACCTCCCAGTTTCTGGGAACGCGTTGCACAGACCTTTCTGCAAGGCCTCCCGGAGATGTCTCATCCTCTGCTCCCTCTGCGATGGCAAGATAAGGTCGGCAACCTTACCCTTGTACAGTGGATCAAGGAGAGTGGCCAGCCAGTAATGGTCCCTCTCCTTGATCCGAAGAATACGAGGATCCTTCCGCAGGCTTTGCAGGATCAGGGAGGCCATGCAGCGTAGGTTAGCTGAGGCATTCGGTCCGGAGTCCTCTGGGTCACTAAGGACAACATGATCCGCAGCTACCTCCTCCCAGCCACGTACAAGTCCACGTGTTTCTTGGGACTATAAATCATCCCTACAAGACTGCTGCTGCTGCTGCTGATGCTGAGTGCCAGCCTCCACCTCCATGCTGACACAATCATCCTCCTCCTCCTCTTCCTACTCCTCATCCTCTTCCTGTGTGATGGGTGGCACAGCAGGAACACTGTCTGGATAAAGGGGGCCTTGAGAGGCAAGGAAGTCCTCCTCTTCCTGCCTCTGTTCTGCCTCAAGTGCCCTGTCCATTATTCCACGCAGCGTATGCTCCAAGAGGTGGACAAGAAGTACAGTGTCACTGATGCATGCACTGTCACTGCTCACCATCCTTGTGGCCTCCTCAAACGGTGACAGGACAGTGCATGCATCCCTGATCATGCCCCACTGGCGTGGTGAGAAAAAACCGAGCTCCCCTGACCCTGTCCTGGTGCCGTAGTCGCACAGGTACTCATTGATGGCCCTCTGCTGCATGTGCAGCCGCTGCAGCATGGCCAACGTTGAGTTCCACCTGGTGGGCATGTCACATATAAGGCCGTTCTTGGGCAGGTTCAACTCCTTTTGAAGCTCAGCCAGCCGAGCACAGGCATTAAATGATCGGCGGAAATGCACACAGACTTTCCTGGCCTGCTTCAGGACATCCTGTAAGCCCGGGTACCTGCCCAAGAACCGCTGCACCACCAGCTTAAGGACGTGAGCTACACAGGGCACATGGGTCAGTTGTCCCTGTCAGAGGGCGGAGAGGAGGTTGGTGCCATTGTCGCAAACCACCATTCCTGGCTTAAGCTGGCGTGGCGTCAACCACCTCTCGGCCTGCCCCTGCAGAGCTGACAAAACATCCACCCCAGTGTGGCTCCTGTCCCCCAAACAAACCAGCGCAAGCACGGCATGGCATCATTTTGCCTGTGTACTTGCTTAGCCCCTGGAACGCCTGGTTCTGAGGACAGAGCACTGGAAGAGGCCATGGAGGAAGAAGAAGAGGAGGGGGTGGAGGAGAGAGGTGTGTCACAACCAATAGTAGCATTTTGGAGGCGTGGTGGCGGAACAACCTCCAACACTACTGCACCTTGTCCTGCATCCTTCCCAGCTGCCAGAAGAGTGACGCAATGGGCCGTGAAAGACAGGTAACGTCCCTGTCCATGCCTGCTGGACCATGAGTCAGCGGTAATATGCACCTTACCGCTGACCGCCCTGTCCAGCGAGGCAAGGACATTGCCTTCCACATGCCGATAGAGAGCCGGATTCGCCTTCCGTGAGAAAAAGTGGTGTTTGGGGACCTGCCACTGAGGAACCGCACATTGTACAAACTCACGGAAGGGGGCCAAGTCTACCGACTGAAAAGGCAGCAGTTGAAGTGCTAGCAATTTAGCCAAGCTAGCATTCAACCGCTGGGCATGTGGATGGCTGGGAGTGAACTTCTTTCGCCGGTCCAGCAGCTGGGGCAGGGACATTTGCCTGCTATAATCGGATGTGGGTGTACTGCTAGCAGAGTGTCCGGAAGCACTTGGCTGTGACACACCTAATTCTACACCTTCATTTCTCTCAGAGAAGGTTTCAGAGAGGACTGAAGGTCTAGTGGGGTTGGAGATGCCAGCTGATGAGGAGCAAGGAGAGGTCCGCTTTGTTCTTTGGTGTGGGTCTTTGAGGTACGCTTGCCAACGAGCTGCATGGCAGGTCAACATATGTCTGGTCAAGCATGTGGTGCCCAAGCGCCTGATGTTTTGGCCACGCGAGATACGCTTGAGACATATGTTGCAAATAGCAGCGGTGCGATCTGATGCACTCATCTCAAAAAAGGCCCACACCAAAGAACTTTTAGAATAACGTGCAGAGGCAGCGCCCTGCACAGGCGGAGCTCTGCGGTGTGATTCAGTCGGTGTGCTGCCCCTAAGCTGGCCCCCGGAGGGCATTCTGCCTCGTTGGACATGTGCCTCCTCCTCCTCCTCCTCCTCCTCTCTCCTACCAGGCACCCACGTGGAGTCAGTGCCCTCATCATCCCCTCCCTCTTCATCGCTGTAGCAAACCTGGCAGTATGCTGCAGCTTGTGGAACATGACTGCCAGATTGCTGTTCTTCTTGAGCATCCCCTCTCTCTGCATTCACGCTACTGCCTTCCTCTAGCTGAGTGTCATCATCAGAGCCTACAAAACACTGGGCATCCTCCTGGAGCATGTACCCAACACTGTGCTCAAAGAGTTCAGGAGACTCCTCAGGAGGACGTGGTGGGTCTAGGGAAGGAGTCACTGATGATGACATTGAGAGGAGGGAAGACGATGCGTTGGCAGCTGCTTTGCTAGTACCCTGAGACTGGGTGAGAGAGGATGAGGAGGATGAAGAGGGCTTGGTCATCCACTCTACCAAGTCGTTGGCATGTTGCGGTTCAACATGTCCAGCTGCCGAAAACAAGGTCAAGCGTGTCCCATGGCCACGTGCTGATGACAATGCACCGCGTCCACGGCCAGCACTGTTGTCTCTAGACACAGAGCCTGCTTGCCCTCTTTTATCGGCTCGCGCCTGTCTGCCTCTCCTTGCTGGCCTTCCAGACATGGTAATGGCCTGAAGGGAGTTGGGTAAAAAAGCAGTTGGGTAGTGTATATTGTGCTAGAGGCACACAGCACCCACTAACTTCTGCAGATGCCTTTATTATAAAAGATAGATCACTAGCTATATAGGTGAGGTGAATATAGCGGTGTATACTGCGGTCAGGGCACGCAGACAACAACCACTACACAACAGCAAGATCGAAAATCATCCGAAAACGATCGGTGTGTACTGTGTTGAAGGTACACAGCACCCACTAACTCCTGCAGATGCCTTTATTATAGAACACCAGAGATAAAGAGGTATACTGTACTGGAGGCACACGACACCCACTAAGCCCTGCAGATGGCTCTATTAGAGAACAGCAATAAAGGGTAGATACAGGTGTATATTGTGCTGGAGGCACACAGCATCCACTAACTCCTGCAGATGCCTTTATTATAGAACACCAGAGATAAAGGGGTATACTGTAATGGAGTCACATAACACCCACTAAGCCCTGCAGATGGCTCTATTAGAGAACAGCAATAAAGGGTAAATACAGGTGTATATTGTGCTGGAGGCACACAACACCCACTAACTCCTGCAGATGCCTTTATTATAGAACACCAGAGATAAAGGGGTATACTGTAATGGAGTCACACAACACCCACTAAGCCCTGCAGATGGCTCTATTAGAGAACAGCAATAAAGGGTAGATACAGGTGTATATTGTGCTGGAGGCACAAAACACCCACTAACTCCTGCAGATGCCTTTATTATAGAACACCAGAGATAAAGGGGTATATACAGATGTATACTGTGCTGTGCTGGAGGCACACACAACTTCCAATAACTCCTGCAGATGGCAGATGGCCCAAATAGAGAAGAGCTATGTAGGTGAATATATCGGTGTGTACTGGGTACAGAGCATGCAGACAGCACGCACAAGCTCCTAACACTACTGACTGCAAGCTCTATTATAAAAGATAGATCACTAGCTATATAGGTGAGGTGAATATAGCGGTGTATACTGCGGTCAGGGCACGCAGACAACAACCACTACAGGAGAGCAAGATCGAAAATCGGCCGATAACAATCGGTGTATACTGTGTTGAAGGTACACAGAACACCCAGTAACTGCTTCAGACGCCAACACACTACACAAGGCCGCCGCGCTGGCGGCCTTATATAGTGTGGGGCGTGTACTACACTGCCTGAGCTATGATTGGCCACAGGCATCCTGCCTGTGGCCAATCATGGCTCTCCTCGTTGCTGGCGCTGTGATTGGCCAAGCATGCGGGGTCACAGTGCATGCTTGGCCAATCATGAGCCAGCAATGCACTGCAATGACGCAGTGCATTGTGGGCCGTGAGCGCCACACGAATTTGGCACGAACGGCCCATAATGTTCGGAATTCGCCGAACGGGCGAACAGCCGATGTTCGAGTCGAACGTATGTTCAAGTCGAACATGAAGCTCATCCCTAGGTCTGTACTATAAACTGAGAAAGTACACATTTTAAATTGTCCCCATTGTTTACTGGAGCTCTTGCCAAATACTGGTTGCAAGCTTAAGTATAGCTTGTCAATAAGAACAAAACTAGAACTTTCAACAAGTGACATATGACAGTATGGAAGTAGAAAGAGTTACACCCATGTGGGAAGTGCCTTAAAGGGGTTGTAAACCCTTGTTTTTTTTTTGTTTTGTTTTTAATAACATACTTATCTCCACTGTGCAGTTTGTTCAAGTGACCCGATCATTGTCTTCTGTGGTCCCCCAACTGCGCTTGCACATCTTAAATACCTTTTCAGGGAGCACCGTAATGGTCCACCCCAAAGGGAGGGGTAATGGAGGGGCGGGCATGACCGGGTGCCTAGGAACAGAGAGAGTGGAGTGTGATAGGCAGTAAGTAGAAAGTTGAAAGTTGAGGCAGGGGAGGGGCTATATATAAAGGGGTGGGGCTAGATCGGGAGCCAGTGCACTCGTGACATTCATTGGAGAAGGTAGCTTTTACCACTGCTCCTCCACCGGACATGGCGGCAATAGAAGCGGTTATGGCAAGGCTGCGTGAACAGGCGGTAGTGCAGGGGAAGGCGTGGCTCACCAGGCAGGTTGACAACTTGATGGGGGAGGACGCAGATACGGGCCCAGAGGGCCCCGCCCCCGGCCACCTTGTGAACAGTGGAGCCCGGGGGAGGACAGGTCGGTCCCCCCGCTAAACATAGGCAACAGGATTTTCGGGGCACGGGGCGGTCGGCACGCCGCCGGCCTACCCCGGGGGGTGGGGCCACGGGCCGCAATGGTCTTCCAGCCCGGCAGCCGGTCGCGTGGGGGAGCCCAGTGGGGGACCCAGCACGAGCAGGGGTCATGTGAGCTGTGCAGAGATGGCGGAAGGTGGCACTAGGACGGTCCCCTGGCGGTTGCAGCCGGGGGCAGGGGGACACAGAGCTGTGGATGGCCAGGTGGAGGTCGGCAGTGGACCCAGGGAAATGAAGGGTGATACGGGAGCCGTCCCAGGTCTGGCTCGCACCGCCGGTCAGGGGGCAGGGCCCCTGTGGAGAAGGCACTTTCCAGCCACCCGAATGATGCGGCCTCTGGGGGAGGGTCGCCCAGGGTGCTCCATTCCTAGGAGGAGAAGGACGTGGAAGATCGGTCGGAGGGGGAGCTGTCCACAGATGAAGGGGGACGTGTTCCTGGTCGACCCGGTAAGTCGTGAATAATGTGTTTTCTGATGCTTTACAGGGGTTGCTGGGGGTGGTGCAAAGGGTGTCGGTGGGAACTGTGGTGCCAGTGGCACCGGTGTGTGGGGGAGAGAGGGGTCAACAGGGGGAGGGGCCCGGGGGCCCGCGCCACCAATGCAGGGTCTTCTGGAGGGTTTACGGGCGTTAGAGGAGAAGTTTGGGGGGGTCAGGGCACTCCACCCCTGGCGGCGCCTTGGGGGGCGGGTACGACCAATGGGGCAACGGTGGTGATGCCGGCAGCGGGGGTGGAGCCCTCAGTCCCCGCCAGCGAATGGCGTCTGCTGGTACTTTATTTTGTGGTCCGGAATATGGAGGGTGGGCGCTCAGCGGCCGCGATTGACAAGAAAATGGCAGGCTTGTCGTTCCTTTTTAAATTACTGGGGTGGGAGGATTGGACAAAAGATTTTTGGGTATGTCCGATGCTGCGGGATTTTCGGAAGCAGACGAAACGAGGGGACATGAGAAGTCTGGTGACGTTTGAGATTTTGGTGGCCGTATGTGCTAAATTGGGCTCAGTTCGAGGTGCTGTTTTTTACAGGGGCCCATCCAGGAAGGTACCGAGGGGGCTGTTGGATTGGGATGTACGGGTGGAGGATACTAGGGTTCGTCTACTTATCAGGTGATCAAAAACTGACCAGCAGGGTAGGGGCGTGGAAGTCTGCTTGTTTTAGTTAACTGGGTCCCAGGTTTGCCCGGTGGCCACGGTTCAGGGGTATCGTGGGGTGAGGCCGGGAAGGGATGGTCCGTTCCTTATCCACGAGGATGGGTCCTTCCTGTCGAGATTTCAGTTTGTGTCAGTGTTTCGGCTATGTTTGGTGCATAGCGGTTTGGTGGGGTCGGAGTATGCTTCACACTCCTTCCGCATCGGAGCAGCCATGAAGCGGGCTGGTGTGGGTTGGATGAGGCATCGGTGCGCAGGATCGGTCACTGGGAGTCGCATAGGTTACAGTTCTACATTAGACAACAGCTGGCGGTTGGGCAGTCTCGGTAGTGGGGGTGTCTGTAGTTGTTTTCCTTGTTAAAAAAAAAAGGAAATAATGATGTAGGGCGAAAACATGGGTTAAGTATGGTTACAATGTTGTTGTGGGCTAGCTGTGGGGTTCCTTTCTCAGTATGTTCTGGTTTCTCATTTCAGATGGAGGTGCAGTACGCATCGTTTGGATCGTGGGCCACTCGTATGTTTGTTGGGGGGCCAGGAGAGGAGACATGAGGCCGGAGGGGAGGCAGCTGGGGATTTCCAGGAGAGAAGCGGAGTTACATTGGTTGGGCATCCCAGGCATGCAGTGGGACAGGGTGATGAGTGTGGTGGAAAGGTATGTGTCTCTGGACTGGCCCCCGGACGTGTTAGTTCTACATGCTTGGGGGAATGACCTGGGGGTCCGGAAGGTTAGGGACCTGCTTGGAGACGTAAAGGCCGATTTTCTAAAACTCCGAGCAAGGTTTCTGAATACGATTCTGTTGTGGTCGGACATTGTTGCCCAGACGCAGTGGAGGTGGGCGAGATCGGTGGCGAGTATTCAGAAGACGAGGATCCGGGTGAATAAGGTGGTGGGGAGGTTCGTGGTCAAGCATGGGGGGTTGGTGATTAGACACAGGGAGCTGGAGACTAATGTGGGTTTGTACCTGAGGAGGGATGGTGTGCATCTCACGGGTGTCGGTATTGACTTATGGTCCCTGGGTTTACAAGAAGGCATTCAAAAAGCGTTGCGGGTGTGGGGTTGCCCTCAAGGGTAAGGTGGTCACCCTTTCAGGCTGTGGCATTATCTTTCTGGTGATCTTTGACAGTGGCGGTAAACAGAGGTGATCTAAAAGGGGTGGGGGGCTCATCGGTATTATGGGCCCCTCCGGTGTATTCCTGAACGGTGGACGGAATACTGGGATGTTTTCACTGCAGGAATTGGTTGTGTCTGAGCGGTCACAGCTGGAGGCCTGGTATGTTAAAGGTACCGCAGTAAGGTTGGTTTTTGGCTTAATGTGGGTCACCGTCAGAGATCACCAGACTGGATTTTGGTAAAGTTGTTTAAAATGTTTTGGTTATGGTTGTATATATATATATATTTATATATTTATATACATATCTTTGAAGTGAGTAAAAATTTGGTTGTGTTAATAAAGGCTGTTGTGGCCAGTTTACTCCAAAGAGAAGGTGTGGTCTCATTATTATAAGAGTATAAGAGGGCTGGTAAGTGGTATCGGGTTGGGAAAAAGGGACAATTGGGCTACACAGGCCATGTATTATGATAGCCAAATCAAAAACTAAATTCTCTCAAAAGAGTGTTAAGAATGGTTACGAAAGGTATTGTTCATGGTTTTTCCCTCTATGCTGTGCACATCCTGCACACACTTTTCATGAACTTTTATCAGATGTGTGTTTGTTCCAGTACTGGTGGATTGTCAAACCTGTGTGAGCAGAATCCAGAACTATGCCTACCATAGCAAATGCATCAGCATGGCTGCTTGAGGTCCAACATAAAAATGTAAAGAAAGGGGTAACATTTCTGCCCTTCATTTTTATTTTAAACTTGCGGACCTAGGAAAAAAAACAATCAGGATACATTGTGCTGAACTAGGCTTTAGTTAAAAATCAAGGAGTGTAAAATAAGATTACACTTTTTGAAATTAGATGGATCTATGCAGCAACATATACAGGTTCCGATTTAGGCTCGATTCACATCTATTCATGTTGCTTTTGAGCATTTCTGCTGTGCTTTTTGCGATGCGTGCCGGGTTTTTGGACATGCGGTTTTACCGTGATTTTACAGCAATTTTTCAGTGATGTTCGTTTTGCATTTTTTTACACTTTTACACTGACTGCTAAGGAGGGTGCCTTGAAGTTGTCTGTCGTGTCCTTAATAACCGATGAGTCATCTGCTGTCAGTGGTCTTGTCAGCTGACAGATGAATGAAAAAAAAAGAATTGCTGGCTAAAAACAATTGTGAAAAAAAAAAACAGCGTGGGCACCCCCAAAGTCCATACTTGGCTCTTGGATCTAGTATGGATTCGGAAGAGACCCCCCCCCCCACATCAAATGTTTTTGAAAAAATGGCCTGAGTTCCCCCCAAAATCCATACCAGACCCTTATCCGAGCATGCAGCCCGGCAGGTCAGGAAAGGGACAGGATGAGTGAGTCCCCCCACCTAAACCATACTTTGTCCTCAGCATGGGGAGGTGGGTGCTTTAGATAGATCAGCAGGATGCAGCATCAGAGGAAGGTCGTTGTCAAGAAGAAGAAAACATTTTTAATAAAGAACTTTTCAAAAACTGTCTATTGTCTTTTGTCACACTACACTACTTTTTTTGGTGAATGGGTAGGGGTACAATGTACCCGATATCCATTCACATGGGGGGGCGAGATCTGAGGCCCCCCTTGTCAAAGGGGCTTCCAGATTCTGATAAGCCCCTCACTCACAGACCCCAACAAGCACAGGGCAAGGGTTGTCGGGAAGAGGCCCTTGTCCCCATCCTATGTTAAGGGCATGCGGTCTGGTATGGTTCAGGCTTTTATTTTACATTCAGCTGTCAGCAGGGAAGCCCACTGACAGCTGATAACTCATTGGTTGCAAAGGATGTGGCAGCCAGCTTCCCGGCTCCCTCCTTAGCAACCAGATATATACAGTGCAAAAAAAAGCACAAAATGCAAATCATGGTAAAAACAAGCTAAAAACATTGTACTTGCATTTTGGATGCAGGTCCATTGAAGTCTATAACATGCAAAATGATGCATTTTGTGGTAAAAAGGTCCCCAACCCTTTCCAAAAATGCAGAGGCACAAAAATGCATTGATGCGAACATGTTCCATTTACCTGCATTTCTGCAAAAAGCAAAATGCATACACAATTATTGCATTAGTACGGATGGAGCCTAACTGCTATTCAGCATGTGTGTGTGTGTGTGTTTCATACAAGTACAAGTGTTTGTGTTGTATGAGTATACAATGAGAAGACTCATATTGTAAGGCTGAAATACCCACCCAAGGCTTAGATGGAAGTATGCTGAATTTATTCTCGAAACCAGTAAATCCTTTAATAATATAGTACAAATGCAAAGCCTTGTCTGCTGAATCCTGAATTAACACTATAATCTCTCTGCCAATATCCACTGCACAGACCTGTGTATTCACCTTATTCTATTAGATTTGACTTAACATTTGGAGCTCTTTGCTAGAAAAAGAAAATATTTGAACTCTTTAGAGACCTATTAAAGAATTATTAAATTATATTTTATTTGTAAAGTGGAGAAAAATAGAAAACAATTATTAATATTATATTTCTTCTCACAATCTGACAGTTATTCATGTTTAGATGAATTGTAGTATTTGAAATAAGCAATTTGGTGAACAAAGTACATACAATACATGACAAAAAAAAGAGAACTTGAATTTATCTTCTAAGCAAAGAGCCATGATCTCTGAAAATTGGGGGATAAGCCCATGAAATACATTATTTTTAGGAGGAAGAGAAAGGTTCAAGGATCTTGTTTGATTTGGTTCTTTCACTGCCAGCCTCATAGATGTGTTTCACAATAACAAAAATTCCTCTGTTGGTGGCCCTAGATCCTTCAGTAGCCTCCCAATAGGAATTGGTCCTCTAATTCTATGCAAGCAGTCATGGGTACTTTAAGGGCTGAACAATGAGGTCTTTATGTAATTTCTATCCTTTCACCAACCTCTCCTGGACTTCAACAATGTCCATCCATCACCAGCTTCTGCCAAACTCTCCTGGATTACAACATAGTAGGCTCCTCTGAAGATGCCCCAAACATGCATCCATTTTCTACATTTTCCAGGCCCTAACACAGGCAAACTTAGATTATTTTAGGTCCTAGGCAAAGACCTCTGTCTACAGTAACATCCTCACCATGCAAAAGACTGTGAGGGAAGAACGTTCCTATAAAATTGCTACAAATATTTATTCTCTATCCTTAGCTCAGATTACTGTGTTAAAATTCTCAATGATTGGCCAAGGCAGGTAAATATTCATAACGCAGTACATTGTTCCTTCTCACACTAACTACTTGAGCCAACTTAGCAGCAGCAGTCAGAAATAATTAATGTCTTGGGCTTAGGAAAAATAATAAAATATAAACAGAGCTCAGGCTGGCTACAGCTTAGTTGTAAACACTCTAAAAGCATACTTTAGCTTAAGACAGGTTCCCTACACATGGCTTAAAGTGGTTGTAAAGGTAGAAGGTCTTTTATCTTAATGCATTCTATGCATTAAGATAAAAAAAAAAGCTTCCGTGTGCAGCCGCCACCTCAGCCTCACTAATACTTACCTGAGTCCCATCTCAATCCAATGATGATAACTAGCACCTCAACCATCTTTGACTCTCTCTCCTGATTGGCTGAGACACAGCAGTGGTGCCATTGGCTCCTGCTGTTGTCAATCAATGTCAGCTAGCCAATGAGGAGAGAGAGGAGATGGGGCCGAACTACGGCTCCATGTCTTTCTCGTGGTCTAAGCTTCTGCCCGAACCAGGATATCAATAAATTTGAAGCCATCAAAGATCTCCAGTTATTTGCCTGTAAGCTAATTTTGAAACAATTGTATTCCAAGGAATTACCGACTCAACCTAATTTTGAGTCGCAAGAATTAAAAGCCCTGGATACACTAGTTAGCTTGCTGGAGGAAAATGAGGTTCCTGATCTGATTGTCCAGATTGACCTGGAACATTTACTAGGCCGATTTGATCAAACAGAACTCCCTGCAATGCCGAAATTTAAAAAGAAATCGGACAAATTCCCGCCGTTAAGTATGAACTCTAATGTGCTGGCGTTTGTCAAGCTAGTAGGCAACGAGATATGTAAAATTCAGACAAATAAATCCGAGCTGGACAATATGTCAAAGGATGAAAGGCAGGCTTTGAAAACACTGAAGGAACATCCGGGTATAACAATAAAACCCTCCAATAAGGGGGGTAATATTGTTATTATGGATAACAGCAGGTACATTCATGTGTGTATGAAAATCTCGGAAAACAAAAAATAATATTGTAGAGTTAATGCGAATAAAATCGCCAAGTTCACCCAGGAATTGTATTCCTTGGCTGACCAGCCATATGGACAAAACATCATCACTAGGTCCGATTGGGATTTTATCAGGACAAAACAACCGAAAATTCCAACATTTTAATCCCTGACAAAATTGCACAAGTGTATGAAATGTCCCACCAGTAGGCCCATAGTATTGGGTAATTAGGGATGAGCTTCGAGTTCGAGTCGAACTCATGTTCGACTCGAACATTGCCTGTTCGCCTCTTCAGCGAACAGTGAACAATTTGGGCTGTTCGCGCAAATTCGAAAAGCCAGAACACCCTATACAAGTCTATGGGAGAAATCTAAAGTGCTAATTTTAAAGGGTAATATGCAGGTTACTGTCCTAAAAAGTGTTTGGGGACCTGGGTCCTACCCCAGGGGACATGGATAAATGCAAAAAAAAGTTTTAAAAATGGCAGTTTTTTCAGGAGCAGTGATTTTAATAATGATTAAAGTGAAACAATAAAAGTGTAATATTCCTTTAAATTTCGTAGCTGGGGGGTATCTATAGTATGCCTGTGAAGGGGCGCATGTTTCTGGTGCTTAGAACTGTCCCTGCACAAAGTGTCATTTGTGCAGGAAAAAAAGTATTTTAAAATCACTTGCGGCTATTATGTCGGCTCCCCGTAATACAGAGAACACTCAATGAGTGTTCTCTGTATTAGCCGACAATTCATTCATTCAGTGATAAAAAAAGAAAAAGAAAAAAAAAAACGCGGGGGTTCCCCTAAATTCAATTACCAGGCCCTTCAGGTCTGATATGGATATTAAGGGGAACCCCGCATCCAATTAAAAAAAAAATTGACGTGGGGGTCCCCCTAAAAATCCATACCAGACCCTTTATCCGAGCACGCAACCTGGCAGGCCGCAGGAAAAGAGGGGGGGACGAGAGAGCGCCCCCCCTCCCTCCTGAACCGTACCAGGCCACATGCCCTCAACATTGGGAGGATGCTTTGGGGGTCTGTGACCCCTCAAAGCACCATGTCCCCATGTTGATGGGGACAAGTGCCTCATCCCCACAACCCTGAGCGGTGGTTGTGGGGGTCTGCGGGCGGGGGGCTTATCAGAATCTGGAAGCCCCTTTAACAAGTGGACCCCCAGATCCCGCCCCCCCGTTTGAAATGGTAAGGGGGTACAAAAGTACCCCTACCATTTCACAAAGAAAGTGTAAAAATGGTTAAATAAGACAAACACACTTTTGAAAAATTCCTTTATTAAAAAAAAAAAAAAAAGATTCCAGCGGTGCTAATCCACTCTTGCTATCCAGCGACGGATCTCCGGGGTCCTGCGATGGATGATCATATCCAGCGACGGGGGATCTCTCAGTCCAGTGCTGTCCATGCATCCGAATTCTGTCTCCACTGCGGAGACACTGCGAGGATCCCAGCGCTGATGTTTCTTATATTAGGAGGGCGGAGCCACCCGTCACCTGACCCCGCCCCTCTGGCGCTGGTGAGGGGAGCCAGGGATTCCCTAAGGACGTATGGGTGACCCCGCCCCCTCTGATGTAACGGAAACCTGCGTTACATCAGAGGGGGCGGGGTCACCCATACGTCACTGAGGAACCCCATAGCTTTCCTCACCAGCGTCAGAGGGAGCGGGGTCAAGTGATGGATGGCCCCGCCCTCCTAATATATGAAACGTCAGCGCTGGAATCCCTGCAGTGTCTCCGCAGTGGATCCACAAATTCACCTCTGATATGCGACAGATGGGGGACAGGGTACAGTATATGGAAGATAAAATGGAGGAGTGTGCGATTACTGTTAATGACTTGGTTGATTCGTGTATGGCCCAAAAGGATGATACTGACTGGATCAAATCCAAAATCGCAGACCTCGAAGACCGTTCCCGCCGCAATAACATCAAGATACGCGGTATACCGGAAACGGTCCCTCCCACAGACCTGCATAAATTCGCGACCACCATGTTTTCTACCATGCTACCTGAGCTGACGCCCATTGAACTCACTATAGACCGCATACACCGGATCCCTAAACCAGGCCACCTGGCGGACACGGTTCCCAGAGATGTACTATTAAGGATCCACTTTTACCAAGCGAAAGAACAAATCCTCTCTAAAGCTAGAACCCTCAACACCCTACCTGCCCCTTATTCAGACATTCAACTTTTCGCTGACCTCTTCCAGCACACTCTTCAACTACGCAGACAGTTGAAATCCATCACTAAAGCTCTTTCTAACCATAAAATCGCCTACAAATGGCGCCACCCTGCCACTGTCTTGGTCCTGCACAACGGCATTCCTCATACCATCTCTATGGTGGAAGGTGGCATGAAGCTCTTACAGTCATGGGGCATGGGCCCGGAGGCACCGACTGGAAATCCTACACCACCCAGGAGACGTAATTCCCCACCACAGGGACCTCTCCGCAGGAACTACCACCCACAGCTGATCTGATACTCTGATACGTATCCTTCTTCGTGTCTCACATGGAGCTACCTATAGAATCCGGTCCGGCTGACCGTCTCCTCCACTGACACTAGAGCCCGAACTTTCCCCCTGGTTGCGTCAGCGCCCATTGGGGATGTACATCGCTGACCTGTTCTTCACAACACTAGCTCCAGTGTCTCAAGTTAATCTGTTTTTCTTTTTATTTTGTTCTGTTCTCTCTTAGTTGTTTTTACTACCTCGCACCGAGATATACCGTTGCCTTGTCTTCTAACTTTGACTTGTATCCGGAGAATATTACCTAGAGTAACATTTTCAACCTCGCCTCATATTTTCAACTTCTGATCATCACCGCGGAATCTTCATTCATCAGCCTACCTGGAATCTGCTCTCCGCCTGTGAAGAAGAGATTTCCTTGCCGACAGACGCCCTACTTCTCCCAACTGTAAGTCTATCTACTGATCTACTCCAACCACTAGTACAGCAATGTCAATCACTGTAGTCTCTCTCAATGCAAAAGGCCTAAACCATCCGGCCAAGCGCGTATCGCTATGGAAAACGGCCTTATCGCTCAAAAGCGATCTGCTATGCGTCCAGGAAATGCATTTTATGCGAGAATCCCCACCCCGCTGCCAGCACAAAGCATTTCCTCATATCTTTCAATCCTCCTATTCCAAAAAACAACGAGGTATAATGATCGCTGTCCGGGACACTGTCCTCTTCCAGCTGCAGAACTGCATTACTGACACAGAAGGACGCTACATCATCCTAGTTTGCAAAATAAACAACGTCCAATACACGTTAGTCTCACTGTATGCACCGAACCATCGCCAGATGTCCTTCCTAAGAGACTTATTGGAGAAAGTTAATTCCCACAAGCAGGGTAATATACTATGGTGTGGAGACTTTAACATCGTGCCAGATTATGGCATCGACTCTACCGCTGGGATTAAGAGACATGCTTCACCATTGAGTAATTTTCTATATTCCAACGAAATGTTTGACGTGTGGAGGTGTTGTCACGCGAATGAACGCAACTATACGTACCTGTCACCGCGTCACAACACCTACTCACGCATAGATCTGTTTATTACTGATAAATGTCTATTACAACAAGTGTCGGCTTCGGAGATTCACGCTACCACCTGGTCAGACCACGCCCCTATCAGCATCACTATCAATGCTAAATTGCATGTACCTAACTCCTATCTTTGGAGAACAAACAACTACCTTCTTCATAATCCACACACTGCAAATTCTCTCAAACAACACTTAGAGGAATTCTTCTCTATTAATTCCCAGTCGGTGTCTGACCCGGTGCTGGTGTGGAGAACCCACAAAGCTGTTATTAGGGGGACCTTTCTCCAACTAGCAGCTAGGGAAAAAAAAGCGGAGATCATTGAAATTTGACCAAATCACGGCTGCCATTGAGTCCACTGAATCCCAGAATAAACAGAACCCCTCTCCTGCACTTCAAACACAAATCTTTAAACTACGTCACGAGCTACGCTCACTTCTCCTAGAATCATATGGGAAAACACTTACCAAACTCAAAGCGACTACATACTCCAAGGGTAATAAAGCGGGGAAACTATTGGCCTTGCGAATAAAAGGGTACAAAACCAAATCCAAAATTCCGTTTTTGATTCACCCTCACTCCAAACAAAAACTCCTGAAACCCCATGAGATAGCTAACGCGTTCGGAACCTACTATACAGATCTATACAATCTGAGAGACGATAAACAAACAGTACAACCATCGCAGGAAGTAATTAATGCATTTCTAGAGCAAATTAAACTGCCTTCCGTCTCCCAGGAACAACTAGACACTCTTAATGCCCCTTTTACAGTCCCTGAAATACTAAAGACTATAAATAGGCTACCAAACAATAAATCCCCGGGACCAGATGGACTCAATGGAGAATACTACAAATCTTTTCAACGCACATTGACTCCCACACTCTGTGAAGTCTATAACTCCGCTGTATCTTCCTCCTCCTTCCCATCAGAGATGCTAAACGCAATAGTAGTTACACTCCCAAAACCTGGTAAAGAACCAAATGTCCCCCAAAACTTTCGCCCTATATCCTTATTAAACGTAGATGTCAAGATTTATGCCAAATTATTGGCCAACTGATTGATAGATATCATCCCCAATCTTATACACAAAGACCAATCCGGTTTCACAACGGGCCGCCAATCCTCCGATGCCACTAGAAGGATGATTGATATCATCCATTACGCAGGGAGCTCAGGTACCCCCTCTGTACTCTTGTCCCTAGACGCTGAAAAAGCGTTCGACAGAGTGCACTGGGGGTACCTGTCCTCCACTCTACACAAATTTGGGTTTTAATGGTCCAATCTACAACGCTATTATGGCACTTTATTCTTCCCCCTCAGCCCAAGTATACTCTGCTGCAGCACTATCCTCCCCATTCGCCATATCCAATGGCACTAGGCAAGGGTGCCCTCTATCCCCCCTAATATTCAATTTAATAATGGAACCACTGGCACAATCGATTCGCGCAAATCCTTTAATCAAAGGCATCACTATAGGCGACAGGTCACATAAAATTAGCTTATTTGTGGACGATGTAATCCTCATGCTGTCTGATCCCCTCACCTCCCTCCCGGCGGTCCGAGAGACGCTAGCCTCCTTCAGCAAAGTTTCCTACTACAAAGTCAACGACACTAAATCCTGCATTTTGAATCTAGGAGTGGACTCCACGACTAGTATGATCCTACAGCAACAAACGCCATTCACTTGGGCAGATAAAAGTATATCTTATCTTGGTGTCCAACTAACCAAAACAACTGCAGAACTCTTTTTACATAACTTCATTCCCTTTAGAGCCAAATTGCAAGAGGATCTGCGCAGACTGGCGTCTCTCGAACTGTCCTGGATGGGGCGCCTAGCGGCCTTTAAAATGATGCATCTCCCCCAAATCCTATACCTGTTCCGAACACTACCTATAACCATTCCCGCCAAATATTTCAGGTCCCTGCAGTCCCTCCTTTCCTCCTACATGTGGCAAGGTAAAAAAAGTAGAAGCGCGCACACAAAATTAATCAAACATCGAAGGGCTGGGGGCGCTGGATATGTTGATTTTCACGACTATTACATGGCATCAATCCTGACCCAAACTAAAGACTGGTTCTCACCCTCTCCGTCCACAGAATGGGGACAAATCGAAGCTTCATGTCCCTGGGAAAAATCTCTCCGCATGGCTTCTATCTAACCCTAGATCTCCACCGCCACACTCACATATTCCCCCTACAATGATAGCTACGACCCAAGTTTGGAAAAAATTTGTTCACCTCGGCCAATCCTACCCTAATAAAACCGCTATACGAATCCCCTTACAAGTTCTTCACTACAAGATTGACCTAATTTCCTTTAACCAATGGCATCACAGAGGCATCCTTTATATCAATGATCTCTTCTCCAACCACAAAATTAAAACCTTCCCCGCCCTACAAGCAGAATTTCACATCCCTAACACTGACCTCTACCTCTATCTCCGGACGAGACATTACCTACTTGCAACCCCAGAGTGGACCTGCACACTCCCTCATCCCGCATGGAAATTCTTTATGACCCAACCTACTATCAGTAAAGGCATTTCCCTCTTTTACAATTTACTGAGACAAAAAAGTATTTTCATCAAGAACAACTCACTGCTTGCATGGGAATCAGATTTAGGCCATACTTACACCTCGGAGCAATGGGCTACTGCTTATAACTCCACATTTAAGGTCACCAAATGCTCTAATCTTTGGGAACTAACTATCAAAATAGTACAGCGTTGGGGGCGTGGCCTGCAGCGGAACCGAATGGACGTCTGATTCCAGAGCTCCTGCTTCCCCAAAGACAACACGGCTACAAGCGGCTAATAGGACCCCGATATTCGTCCACATACCTGGCGTTTTGAGAGGGGCACACCTGGTGAGCATGATGGGCAAGCGAAAAGGCTCATCGAAGCCCCAGCGGCTCACGGATTTCTTCCTCCAACCGCGCCATCAAGGTAAGCAAGATGGCGCCGACCACCCTTCTCCACTGACTGCAAAGCATAAACTAAAACTGCCCACAAATACCTCATCCCCTAACAATATAGACTCCTACAGCGACCAGGCTTCCCCACCGGCATCCTCTCCCTCGGGGAGCCCAGCTAAAGTGAAATTGAAGCTGGATGGCTCTGGATGCAGTCCCGCGCTGAGCCCGGCTGCAGACTCTGAGGATGACACCAGGGAACTCCATGACTCTATTTCCAATTATCCTACTACCAATCAACCAGTGCTGGATACGGTACTGAAGGACATGCTGGTCTCCCTGAGGAGCACACTCCAAGCTGACTTGATGGGCTGCATGAATAGACTCAGTGGAGCTGTGAGAAAGGTGGAAGACAGGGTTGATCATTTGGAAGGCAAGATGGGGGAATTTGCTTCCACCATAAATGACTTGGTAGATGCGCACGATCTGCAAGAAGGGGAGTCCACATGGGTTAGAGATAAGCTGGCCGATATTGAGGACAGGTCCAGGAGGAACAACCTCAAGATTAGAGGAATTCCCGAATCCGTCCAAGCCTCGGATTTGCGCTCCTATGCTACCGACCTGTTCACCTCTTTACTACCCAATCTTTCAGCCATTGAACTGTCTATCGACCGGATACACCGACTACCAAAACCTTTGTATCTCCCAGACAAAATCCCCAGGGATGTGATTCTTCGTATGCATTTCTATTACTCAAAGGAACAACTGATGCAGTACGTTCGTAAGCAAGAGCAGCTCCCTCCTCAATACCAACACCTTCAGTTCTATGCTGACCTGTCCCAGCATACGCTTCAAAAACGAAGAAATCTAAATACGATCACGAAAGTTTTGCGCAACCATCAAATCCCCTATCGTTGGGGGTATCCTACCAAAATTACGATCACACATCAGGAACGCTCGTTTGTCATAGACTCCTTGGACAAAGGCATTACCTTACTAAAAGAATGGAAGATTCTCCCTGATCCTAAGGACAACAATGCAGACGCCTCCAATCGTCGGACGCTCAGCCCGGACTGGAAGTCAGCGACACCGCGAAACGCCAACTCACAAGTTTGATTGTACACCAACGGGGTCCCTTCTCCTCTAGTTGGGGAGGCAGGTCGTTCGTTGGGCCTGAACTGTTACCCCGAATTACCTGAGCAACACTCGGTTGCTTACGACTCACCCCTTCCTCCTAGAGGGGTGTCTTGGTTCTATGTTAGAGCTTATCATGCTCTCTTTCTTTCAATATTTTAGTTATGTTTATACAAGTTGGATTTTCTTCTTTTTTTTTCACTCAATTACTTTTCATGCATTTTCTCTTTTCCTGGAGTTTTACCAGTCCCTGCAAACCCGGCAATTCACCTTAAGACCACCTGTTTATCGTACGGACAGCAGCTTGCAAGACCAACTTCTAAAGCGGTTTACAGACCGCACTCAATCTCGGCCTAACTGTGAGTACCTTCCCCATGGAGTGGTCATTTTACACATGCTAACACCTCTAGCAGACGTCTTCTATTCTCTTTTTATGTATACAGCACATATCACACTTTCATCCCCCGAATACTCCCATGGCCATTAACTTCTTATCTATTAATACTAAAGGACTCAACCACCCTATGAAAAGGAAGTCTATGTGGAAAGAAGCGTTATCTACTGGGTCAGACATCCTCTGCGCCCAGGAAACCCATTTCTGCCAACATGCAGCGCCTGTCTGTAAACATAAGAACTTCCCACACACGTTTTTCGCAAATGCCACTTCTAAAACGAAAGGGGTAATGATAGCAATCAGAGACTCTGTCCTTTTTAATTTACATACGGCAATTGCTGATCCTCAGGGTCGCTACTTGATTGTGATATGTGATATAAATCAAACGACTTACACCATTGTAAATGTCTACGCCCCCAATACCCGTCAAGTTTGTTTCTTTCACAAAATTATGAAGAAGGCTCGGAAACATGGCCAAGGATCGATGGTAATCTGTGGTGACTTTAATATTGTACCTGACACGTCCATTGACACTACCTCCACGTCCAAACGCGTACCCCTATCTCTGGGCAGCACACTGCATAGCGAGGATGTTTATGACGTATGGAGATGTTTGCATACAACGGAGCGAGACTTCACTTTTTTTTCTGCCCCTCACCACACATACTCGCGAATAGATTTGTTTTTGGTCGATCAACACACATTATCTAAGGCACTATCGGCATCTATCAACACCATCACGTGGTCTGACCACGCGTCTATCACGCTGTCTCTGAAAAACTCTTCTACATTTGAATCAATCCCTCTTTGGAGGGCGAACTCATACATTATGCAACTGCCTGAATGTAGATCGTATATCGAGGACCATTTGGGGGAATTTTTTTCCCTCAACGGGCCCTCGATGCCTAATAAATTTGTGCTCTGGAGTGCCCATAAGGCATACATTCGGGGGATTTTTATTAAACTGGGAGCGGGGGAGAGGAGACGGAGGCAGCAGAAGATATGTGACATTACTAACAAAATTCGTGATTTAGAATCACAAAACAAACGGGCCACTTCCCAATCTTTGACTGAACAGCTCCACAGACTGAGACACGACCTGAGGCTCCTTTTACTGGACTCTTTTGAAAAACAAACAAAAAGACTAAAAATGACATATTACACTCAGGGCAACAGAGCAGGAAAACTACTTGCATACCGACTTAAAGGTCATAGACTGAAATCAAAAATTCCTTACATCCTTCACCCCACTAGTAAACACAAGATGTTACGCCCACGAGATATTGCAGACGCATTTAGCGACTATTACGGTTCCTTATATAACTTAAAAGACGACTCTACCACTACTCAGCCCTCACCTTCCTTGATTAATGACTTTTTACAACAACTATCCTTGCCAACTCTATCCTCACAGCACGTGGAACAACTTAATACACCTTTTACGTCTGACGAAATCCTCAAAGTTATTGACTCACTTCCTGGGTCTAAATCCCCCGGTCCTGACGGTTTTTCCGGAGACTACTATAAGACGTTTAAAACGTATTTACTGCCTTGTTTGACAGAAGTGTTTAACGCTGCCGCCGCTTCCTCCTCCTTCCCACACGAAATGTTGAGTGCAATCATAGTGACTTTACCGAAGCCAGGTAAGACCCCTGATACACCAGCCAATTTCCGTCCTATATCCTTACTAAACACGGACGTGAAAGTCTATGCCAAACTTATAGCAAACCGGCTAGTAAATATTCTACCCTGTTTAATACATCCCGACCAAACTGGGTTTACAAAAGGACGACAAACCTCAGATGCTACGAGGAGGCTGACCAATATCATCCATCTGGCTGGCGCTGGGCGGGGGCCTTCTCTGCTCCTTGCGTTGGACGCGGAGAAGGCCTTCGACAGGGTCCACTGGGGATATATGAAAGCAGTCTTAACCAAATTTGGATTCTCTGGTATGATCCTTTCGGCTATAACGGCCCTCTACTCGAATCCCTCAGCGAAAGTATACACCTCGGGTGTACTTTCTGCCCCCTTCCCAATATCAAATGGAACGCGCCAGGGATGTCCACTCTCCCCTTTGATCTTTAATTTAATTTTAGAACCCCTGGCGGAACATATAAGATCCCACCCCAATATCACTGGATTCAAAACTAGAACATCTGAACACACGATAAGCCTGTTCGCTGATGACATTATCTTGATGCTCACGAACCCTGAAAAGTCTTTGGCTTCGGTACACGACACTCTGAGACTATTTACCACGTTGTCTTATTATAAGGTTAATGAGAACAAGTCTTATATCTTGGGCATGGGCGTAGACAAGGATATGCAGTCGAGACTTAGCGCACGGTTCCCCTATAGGTGGAGTGAGAAAGGCATAGAGTATTTGGGAATCACCTTGACCCCCACATCCGGGGAATTATACACCAATAATTATATCCCCCTTCTTAAATCCTTACCATCTAAACTGCAAGCCCTTGATAAAACAGAACTCATCTGGTCAGGTAGATTGGCAGCAGTAAAGATGATAGTTTTGCCCCAACTACTCTATCTGTTCAGGTCCCTTCCCATCCCTGTCCCCAGTAAATACTTTACTGAAGTACAAGCAATAATAAACAAGTTTCTATGGAGAGGGAAAAGGGCCAGGTGGGCCTTCAAAGACTCACTGACCGCGAGAACAGCAGGGGGAGTGGGCAACATACAGATCTATGATTACTACATAGCTTCCATACTAGCCCAATTGAGGACGTGGTTCCCTGACTCACCCCCCACGCGATGGCAGGATCTTGAGGAAAATCAAATCCCCAACTCTAGCCTGTACAACTATTTACTGACCCACGTAGCCAATGCTCCCGACCTTGCCAATTTGGCCCCCTCTATAGTGGCATCTTTACGAGCTTGGAGGGTACTCCTTGCGCAAACTTTTACCGCCCCTATTTCTACTTTAAAAATCCCTCTTGGCAGTCTCAGTGTACTTATTCCCGACCTGCAAATATCTCATTGGCAAGCAAAAGGTATAAAACACATTGAGGATCTTATGATAGGTCCAGCAATGAAAACATTTCGCACATTACAAATTGAATACGGCCTAGCAGATTTGGATAGTTATAGATACATCCAAATACAGCATCTTTTCCAATCTTACAATATCCCAGATATACAACTCCCCTGGAGGATTGCTTTATACCTTACTAAACCCTCTACCAATCTAAAGGGGATATCTCTTTTTTATAACACCCTCAACGACAAACTAACATTCCGCAAAACTTCCAACATTCATGCTTGGGAAAAGGACTTGGGGAAAACATTTACAGAAGCCCAATGGAGAGCCGCGCTGAAAGTAGCTTACGCATCCACCAAATGCATCAACCTTTGGGAACTGACGCAAAAAATACTACGTCGTTGGTACATTACTCCCTATAAGATATCCAAATTTGCCCCCACTGCATCTCCACTTTGTTGGAGACAATGTCAACACCCCGGCACCTTGTACCATATCCTTTGGGAGTGTCCTAAAATACGGACACTTTGGAATAGGGTGTTTCACTTGTGCTCACAAATAGCACAATTTCCCATTCCTGCTGACCCAGCACTGGCCATCTTATTTCTAAACATTGATCAAATACCCCAACCAGCCAGAACGATTGTTTCCCATATTATACTGAGCACCAAACTGGCCTTAACGCGTCACTGGAAAGATCTTAACGCACCCACGTTCGGGGAAATTGTCATGACTACCAACACACATGCTATGTATGAAACCCTGTTTGCTTCAACCCAAGGCAGGCTTGGCATGGCTAGAGCTAATTGGGAAAGGTGGACTGACTGGTTTACTAATTCTAAACTGATATGATTGTAGAATTACAATAACTTAGACATGTGAAGGATCACGAGCTCATCTGTGTTAAAACTCCAAAACTCAAGTCTTTCTTTTCTTTCTTTATTTTTGTTCTACTACTTTACTGCCTTTTAGTTCTCTTCTATTCTTCATTTCTTCCATCTTTGTTTTACTCTATACTCGTTGAAATCATGGGTGCTCTTCACCCGCTCTATATTCTTATTTTACCTACAAGCCATATTACGCCTACCCGGATACAGTGCAGTGGATATCACCTGATTTGTTTAATGTCTCCGGGGTGGGTGGAGGTCTTCCCCCTCTGAGCACAGTGAGTACCCACTAGGGGTGCCGGAGGGTGGGCCTTTTCTCTTCTCCACACCGGGGAACAGACTAGATATATAGGATATCCTTATTATTATCTTCTGCCTATAGCTCTGATAGACCAGCTATGATGTACTTCTGCTCTTAGATACCTTCTCTACATTATATATCCTGTGCGTGTATTATGTGCTTCATATTTATACTGTAAGTGAAATTTTGCTTCACCATGTATGTAGGTATATCTCTGTTACCATATGTTAAAATTTTCAATAAAAACTTATTGCAATTAAAATAGTACAGCGTTGGTATCTAACTCCCACGAGATTGGCGAAATTCGGCACACCCCATAATAACCGATGTTGGCGACAATGTGGCGACAAAGGTGACATGCTCCACACTCTTTGGAGCTGTCCCAAACTGACTTCCTTCTGGGAATCAATTTTCCAACTGCTCTCTGAAATAGCTCATGTGCCTGTTATCTCTCAACCCAGCCTAGCACTTCTTTCCCTGAACCTAGATACATACCCCAAACATCTCAGACATACGATTCTACATGTATTACTCTCAGCCAGACTATGTATCACTAGACTATGGAAAAATCCTTCACCGCCCACGGTGGGAGAAGTGGTGAGAATGACCCACTTGCATTTTACCTACGAACAAACGATAGCTCGTTGCCAACGTACCCTATCACGTAAATCCCAGGCATGGCTACCATGGGCAACATGGATCAAACACCAAACTGTCCTTCCATTGTCGTATGAGAGCACTATCGTAAATCCGCCCGCAGATTTTTAAATACAGGAATGTTAATATTGTTACCCTATACACCATGGTTATGTTGTCAATCATACGTATTATGATAGTATACTTGTAGTTGCGCCTTCTGTTCTAGACGACTAATATTTTACTTACCATAGGGGGGCTGGATGCTCCTCCTGGTCACAGCAGTGCTCCCGTAAGGGGTGCCCGGGAGGAGGCTCCAAGGCCCCCTCAGACTAATTAGCAACAAGGCAACATCTCTATTACTTGTAAGTACCTGTATTCTACATCACTCACATTTTCTCTTATTACTGACTCACTCTAGGTTGATTCCATAATTGACTAGTCAACGAATGTATGTATTTTGATACTACTGTAACGCATTATCATTTGTACTACCTGTTAAAAATCGAATAAAAATCTAGATTTGAAAAAAAAAAAGATGGGAGAATTTACAGATACGTTCAACAATATGGTGGACGCTCACAACGAACATGATGAGGACATATCCTGGCTTAAAGCTAAAGTGGCGGACCTGGAAGACCGCTCGAGAAGGAATAATGTAAAAATTAGAGGCATTCCGGAGACGGTTAAGCCCCAAGACTTGATGGCACACCTCACTACTATTATGCGTGAAATTTTACCAGATGTGTCGTTAGAGGAACTAACTATTGACCGCATTCATAGTCTGCCTAAGCCACAACACATTCAGGCGAAACTTCCCAGGGACACTATTGCCAGGATACATTACTACAGAGTGAAGGAGAAGCTAATGTATGCTATAAGGCAAGCAGATCATCCCCCAGATTGCATCCAGGGACTTACGTTCTTTGCAGATCTGTCGGCTCACACTATGCAACGGAGACGTAATCTCTTGACTATTACCAAAGCACTCAGAAACCACAAGATCCCATACAAATGGAATCACCCAGCTACCCTAATTATTACCAAAGGGGACAGAGATCATCGCATCAGTACACTAGAAGACGGCTTGCACCTACTGGGGAAATGGGACATCATCAACACAGATCAGTCGTCCCCCAGGAATCATCAGGTCCATCAAGCAGTAAAGGACACCCCTGAGAGCTAAAGCGGCTATACTTGGTTTGTATTTACTGCACTTTAACCTGGATGACCCCATCGGCATTGAGACTTGTGTTTCCCCCCGTTTTCATTAGCCACTGTTGGCTTGGTTCTTAGGAATCAGTTCCTACATTTTTTTTTATTATTGATTTTTCTAAGTTTTTTGATACAAAGGTTCTTACACTTCATCGTTTTGTTTACGTTTTTCAGCTTTTTTCCTTTCTTTTCTCTTGAAACGAGACTTCCTATATACGCTCACTATCGTGCGCATCAGATTGACTAGTGGGTGTTGAGCAGAGGAGTGAATAGAGGTTCCTTTTATATTTTAGAAGTTGTTGTTCTCCACTTTTGGAGACGTCACAAGCTCCCGGGTCATGGCATTCAAGTTATCTTCTTTAAATGTTAATAGCCTAAATAGCCCGCAAAAATGCCATATGTTATGGAAAGAGGCCCAGCGGCTGCGCTGTGATGTCCTCTGCCTGCAGGAGACCCACTTTCAAGAGGGTAACCATCCTAAATTGACCAACAAACACTTCCCCACGATATTTTTAAGCAATGCCCCAACAAAAAAAAGGGGAGTAGCGATCCTCGTTAAGCAATCAGTTGTTTATAAGTATATTTCCCATCAACAAGACAGAGAGGGGAGGTATTTGATTCTCAACTGCAAAATTAATAATGTAGCTTACACTATAATCAACACTTATGCCCCCAATGCTCGACAGGTGCATTTTCTTAACAAGCTATGGAGGAGAATACAAAAGACAGCTAAAGGGCATATTATTTTATGCGGGGACCTAAATGCAGTCCCAGATAAAATATTAGACGTATCTAATCCCTCCCCGAGGCTCTCCTGCAGGCCTGAGATTGCAAAATTCATAGGAACGGCTGGCTTATATGATGTTTGGAGATGTCAACACTCCACTGAACGAGACTTTTCTTTTTTTTCTCAGGTTCATATGTCCTATTCTAGGATTGACAGGTTTCTAGTTGATACATTTTTATTACAACGTGTATCTGGTTCAGAGATCGGTACCATTTAATGGACGGATCACGCACCAGTGTCAATGACGGTTGGGGGTGGCGCCTTCTCTACCCGGGCAAACCGGTGGAGGTGTGACTCCCAGCTGTTTAAAGATCCAGAGGTGGTACAGGAGGTTGTAACCGCACTGAAGGAATTTTTTATGACTAATGATGTTGAGAATATAGACCCGTTTATCTTATGGAATACTCACAAAGCTTGTATTAGGGGTCTGCTGATTAAGATCAGCGCGGGAGTGAATAGGAGGAGGAGGCAGCGTCTGGATAGCCTTTTGAAAGAAATACATGATTTAGAAATCGTGAATAAAGCTACCCCTTCCTGCTCCGCAAGTAACAAACTTACTAAAGCTCGCATTGACCTACGTACACTACTGGTAGCCCAACACGCCAAGAACATTCATAAACTCAAAGCTAATTGCTATACTCATGGAAATAAAGCAGGGAAGCTCTTGGCCATGCAGCTTAAAGACAAAGTACTTAAACAAAGAATACCTTTCGTAGTCCATCCAGAAACGGGATCTAGGCTTACTAACCCTAAAGAAATAGCGGATGCTTTTGGCTGGTATTATAGTAGCCTATACAACTTAAAAGAAGATACCTCCGCTGTACAGCCCACACCTGATGCTATAGAGCGTTTTCTCCAGACACTTAGATGGCTACTCCTCTGAATATTATAGGACATTCTCTAATATCTTATCCACCTACATGCAGAGGGTGTTCCATGCAGCTGCTTCCTCAGCTTCCTTTCCATCCGAGATGTTATCAGCTACTATAGTAACATTACCTAAGCCAGGAAAGGATCCAGATAAGGTTCAGAACTTCAGGCCCATATCTTTATTAAATGTGGACCAGAAGATATATGCCAAGATTTTGGCTAATAGGCTGTCTGGGGTTCTGCCTCAATTGGTACAGCCCGACCAGGTAGGATTTGTGGCTGGGAGGCAGGCCCCGGATGCCACCAGGAGGGTGTTGAACTTGATCCACTCGGCGTCCAGTGGGGGGGGGGCAGCGGTCCTCCTCTCGCTGGACGCCGAAAAAGCTTTTGACAGAGTTCATTGGGGGTACCTCTCATCGGTTCTGTCGAGGTTTGGCTTTTCGGGTCCGGTCCTTTCTGCCATTTCTGCACTGTACTCCACACCGTCAGCTCATGTATTCACGGAAGGCCTTTTCTCTGAACAGTTCTATATTACCAATGGCACAAGGCAGGGGTGCCCTTTGTCACCCCTGATCTTTGCCCTGGTGATGGAGCCATTGGCGGAGAGGATTAGGACCCATCCGAACATAAGAGGTATTAGCTCTGGTTTGACGAGGCACCCTATCACTCTATATGCGGACGATGTGATTCTATCTCTTGCCGATCCGGAGGAATCATTGAAAGCGGTGTATGATGTTTTGGAGACCTTTAATGAGATTTCTTATTACAAAATTAATGCCACTAAGTCCAGCATATTGGGTATTAATATTCCTTCGGATATGCAGAACCGAATTACGCTCTCTCTACCTTACATATGGGCATCTGAATCCATCCAGTACTTGGGTATTAAATTAACCAGCTCCCTATCTCAACTTTATAGATGCAACTTTGAATCTATCCCGTCCAGCTTTGAGGGGGAATTGTCTAGATTTAAACAGTTTTACCTTTCCTGGTCTGGCAGGCTAGCCGCGTACAAGATGTTTTTACTACCCAAACTCCTATATCTTTTCAGAACACTTCCAATTGTGCTACCAGTCTCCTTTTACGCAACGCTACAACGCCAACTAAGCAGGTATCTATGGGAAGGGAAGCCTGCTCGATGCAGTCTCAAAGTTCTAGTTAAGCATAGACAGGTGGGAGGAATGGGTGTTCCGGAGCTAAGAGATTATCATATGGTGGCTATTCTGGACCAACTTAGAGTCTGGTTCCATGCACCGGGAGAGAAACGGTGGCATGTATGTGAGCTAGAGCAAACTCAGCAGGAGGATCTACCGGGGCTCCTATATGCCACACTGATAGGTGATCCTAAAGCACATAAACATCATCCCATTATAAATGCTACATTGCAAGCCTGGGCCTATTTACGTAAACACCAACCATCCAATATCGACCTTAAACATCTCCCTATTCCCCTTTCGGCCTTGTCCTTTCTTACCCCGGACTTACAAGTAACACATTGGACAAACTATGGACTCTGTTTTACTCACCAACTTTTTACACAGGGTCGCATACGGACATTTGGGAATTTGATGGCTACTCAGGACATTCCTAAAACTGAATACCTGACTTTCGCCAGACTGACTAGCATGATCCCTAGAGAACATACAAGGTACTTTAGCCTCCCGGAATGTATTTGGGAGCTGTGGCAACCCGCAACTGCACACAAAAAAGGTATTACGGCCATATACAATCTCTTACATGGCAAAATGCATTTTGAAGTGTTTAATCAGCTGGCCAAATGGGAAGAGGAATTACATATCACCATTTCCCCGGACCAATGGGTGAGAGCTATTAAAGGTAGTTATAGCTCCACCCGTTGCTCCAACTTTAGGGAAGGCGCACATAAGTTACGACTTAGATGGTACAGGACTCCTTACATAGTAGCAAAATATGCAGGAGAGGGTTCGAACATGTGCTGGAGGGGTTGCGGCCAGATAGGAAATCTGACACATATTTTTTGGTTCTGCATATCCTTACGAAGCTTCTGGAGAGAAATAAGCAAGCTGATAGCTAAAATGACAGGAATTTTGAATCCCCTTAGAATAGAACAAGCTCTCCTGGGGGTGGACTTGGATATATACTCTATCCCAGAACGCACGTTAGTGACATATATACTGTTTGCTGCTCGGCTAAGCATTACAAGAAAATGGAAGTCGAATGCATCTCCTTTAGTTTCAGAAGCTGTGACCCTAGTTGACCACTCGTTTGAATATGAAAAAACTGTAGCGTTTCAGGAAGACAGATTAAAATCCTTTCTTCGAAAATGGGCGTTATGGGACAAATTTAGAAGACGTCATCACACTGTTTCTTGAATATATCTGATAATTCTGTTGTGACTTGTCTGAAATTCTGCCTTTGTCTCACCCATTTATTGCATTTATAGGATTGTCTATCAACCCGCCCATTGGGATATAACATTACTATAAGAGAAGGCATTACTGGTTTTGTTTTATTTTGGTATCTCATGATTGACACTTTTACGAATCTGTATGAGATATGTAATTCTTTTTATGGTTTCACTACGTATGTATATCTTTATCTGAAATGTCAATCTATGAAACCTTTAATAAAAAGATTGTTAAAATAAAAAAAAGTAAGATATGGGGGTTGGAAATCTTTCGGGGGTTCAATCAGCATCGCGTACGTTATGGACAATGCGTGGGTAAGGGTCCCGCTCTCCATGCAGAGCCTTTGTAGGTTTGTAAGGGGTCTCCGTGAATCATTGGGAGGTGGCAGTATGTCCTTGAGAAAATGGGTGAGCTGGGAAGCTCGCAGAAAGTCTAGTTTGTATGGGCGCCTGGGATCCATCAGTTCCGTGTATGTCCTCCAACTACCCATTACACTAAAATGTGATGCTTGGAAAAGGCCTAGCATATGAAGGTCCCGGAATCATTTGTCCGTGAGTCCCGGAGCGAAACTCGGGTGTCCAATTACGGGTCGCACTGGTGAGTCATGTGTTGACAGTTCTGGGTTAGTCAGAAGCTGCGAGCAAATTTTCGCAGTATTGCCTATCAGGGGGTTTCGTTTAAGCCCAGTGGGTAGGTCTTCATAGCACCAAGGACTACCCAATAAGGGTACATCAAATTGGTTCTGTTCCAACTGCGTCCATAGTTTGGTGTCTCTATGGCGACACCAGTCTAGAAGTCTACTGAGGTGGGTGGCGTGATAGTACTTCCGGATCTCTGGGAGTGCTAAGCCCCCTCGATGTCTGGGGTTGGAAAGCATTTTCCTGTTTAGGCGTGGATGGTTGCCTGCCCATAGGAAGCGGGTGAAAAGTGAGTGGACCTGCCTAAAAAAGTCTCTGGGGATGTGGATTGGGAGAGCCTGGAATAGGTAGAGAAACTTTGGTAGTATCGACATTTTAAGAATATTACACCGGCCTAGCCAAACCGCCCCCCCAACCGTCCAGAAGCTTCTGTACCGATTTCAGTAGAGGGGGGAAATTGAGTTTAAAAAGATGAGACATTGAAGGGGGAATGTGAGTGCCCAGATATTTCAGGGCAACGTCCGTCCACTTTAGTTTAAAAGTGTCCTTAATTTGTTGTAGTCATGCCTGTGGTAGCCCCATCCCCATCGCTTCCGACTTGGAGAAGTTGATCCTCAGGTTAGATAGTTGGCCATAAACATGAAACTCCTGCATAAGGGTCTTAAGAGAGGTCTCAGGGTATGAGAGGGAAAACATGAGGTCGACTGCATATGCAGATACTTTATGCTGAGTCTCTTTGGTCCCTATTCCCGTAATGTCTGCATTATTACGAACATGGCATAAAAAGGGTTCTAAGGTCAGAGCGAACAGTAAGGGGGACAGGGGGCAGCCCTGCTGAGTGCCATTCGCAATGGGGAATACATCATAAAGTATCCCGTTCACTCGCACCCTTGCCGACGGCGTTGTATAGACTGCTGTTATCCAGTGTAACATTTTGTCCCCAAGGCCCGCATATTCTAGTGTCTTAAACATAAATGGCCACTTGACCCGATCGAATGCCTTCTCGGCATCCGTGCCCAGAAATACACTCGGGGTCTTGGCACTGGAGGCTATGTGGAGTAGGTTGAGGACTTTCGTGGTGTTGTCCCTTGCCTCTCTAGAAGGAACAAAACCTACTTGGTCCATGTGGATCAGCTGAGGGATATGCTGCTGCAGTCTCGTGGCCAGTATTTTGGTGAAAAGTTTCAGGTCCGAGTTTAGGAGGGAGATCAGGCGGTATCTCCCGCATTGGGACAAGTCCTTACCCTCTTTGGGGATGACCGATATATGCGCCTGCAGAGTGGTGTCGTGTAACCCAGTCTTTGTCCCAAGACTATTAAAGAGATCTACCAGGGGACTGCCCAAAGACGGAAGCAGGGTCTTATTGTAGGTGAGTGTCAAGCCATCTGGGCCTGTCGCTTTGCCCGGTTTCGCACTCTTCAAGGCTATTTGTACTTCCGTTAAGTTAAGTTAAGTTAAGTCCTTCTAAGGAGTCCCGTATTTCTGGTGATAGGGATGGCATTTTGGAATCTACGAGATAGGAGGTCATTTATTTGTGAGCGAACAACGTCCAGTTCAACGCCAAGGGCGTTGTTTTATGTGTCTGTTCCGTGGAGTGGAGCTTGGCAAGGAGGGAGTCTAGTTTTTCAGTCCTCTGTCTTTTCAGTCTGGCCCCGTGTTTTACGAGGACTCCCCGGATTACTGCCTTATGGGCCTCCCACACCACCCCCATGTCGCTGTCCGGAGTGTTGTTGGTGTCAAAGTAATGGCCTATTTCCTTGATCACGTCTGCCAGGACTGCGGGGTCCTGGAGCAGACTCTCATTAAGACACCACTGCGTTTGAGGGTGCGTGTGTGTGTCTGACAAATTATACTGCATGCTGATCGGGGCATGGTCAGACCACATAATCGACCCGATGGAAGTGTGCGCAACTGCGTGCAGTTGTCCGTGTGGTATCAAAAAATAGTCCAGACGTGAGTAATTCTGGTGTGGCTTTGAGAAGAATGTGTAGTCGCGTTCCCCCGGATGGGAGAGTCGTCAGGCGTCTATGAGTTGTGCCAAATGTAAGGAGAAGCCTATACGTTTTCGTGTGTCTCTTCCATGGGGTTGAGGAGGATATTTAGGTCACCTCCCACTATTAGCTGACCATCAGTAAAACGTAGAAGGTGTTCCAGTCTTTTTTGAAGGAATACGTCTTGACGGTCGTTCGGGGCATAAAGGTTTGCTAACGTGACCTTCCTCCCCCCAATCAGACCTTAGGAAGCGTCCCTCCTTATCTGTCTGAGATTCTATTAGTGTCCACGGCACCTTCGCCGAGATGAGGATCGTCACCCCCCTAGATTTGGCTTCAGTATATTTGGAGTGGTATGCTAATGGATAATGTCAATTTTTAAGTAAGGGCAGACTACTGTCCTTGAAGTGAGTTTCCTGTATATACACAACGTCCGCTTTGGCGCGTCGCATATCATGGATAAGGATCCTACGTTTTTCAGGTATATTAAGACCCTTTGCATTGATGGACACTATATGGAGGGAGTCCATCGCTATAAGAAGTAGTATATCGAGTCAGGGGAGGGGAAGGGGTGAGGGAGAAAGAAAAAAAAAAAGGAAAAAGAGGGGGGAGGGGATTGTAGTAAATGGGAAGTGGAAGGAGGGAGGGGGAGGGAAGTAAGTAATATGTGTGTTGGATAGGGGGCTGCCACTAAACTGTGCGGTTAAAAGGGAAAACTAAGTTAGCCTATTCGGCTGCAACGCTCTCCAGAGATATCTCTGATAACTGAGCGTAGACCTAAGTGGGAGATGGGGTAAACCGAGTTTTAGAGGCGAGCTCCCGGCACTTCCCGGTACCCCCCCCCCCCCCCCGGCAATTTACAACTATATAATGGAAAGAATAAAGACATATATTTAAACCGGCATATCAAGAAAAGCAAAAAGTTAGGACAACAGTTTAGCATTTATGTGCGTTAACATCTGCGCCCACAAGTTTAACAGTGTGTAAGGCATACAACCAAGGGCAAGAGGCCCCACGGATCATGTAGGATTGCCACACGGATGTTATTGCCTGTCACCGAGCTGTAGAAATAGTGGGGTTCGCGTCCCCCGATTCGGCCGCCAGTTCCGCTGGGCAATCTCATGTTTTCAAAAACACATGCCCTGGTGGGGAGGCATAGATCATTTCAAATTAAAACACCCCTCTCCATTACCGTCAGACCAAGTTCTCAAGCAGGCGTAAAGGCCTTCAAAGTCCCTCTGGTAATCATGTGGTTTCCCCCACCTCCCCCATTGCAATAAGGTAGCAGGTTAATGCAACCCCCGGGCCCCTCCCCCTATGTGATCTGTTTGATATGTGTCATTTGGCATGTCCCCAGGGGAGAAAAACCCAGCGGCACCCCCTGTACTGGGGTGCAAAATGTACATTCATGTAGTGGACCTGCTGTCCATTACCGTCCTGTTTTTATGTGGGAAAGACTATTCAGCCATTTTGGCGTTGTACCACATTGTGTCAATGAAGTCCTATAATCCCAGTCTTCCACTTGAAAGGCATGTTAGAGACTTACACAGTGGGATCACCCTCAAAATTTCCTTCCTTATCTTGGATAGGATACATTCAGGGATACGGGGTGGGGATACCAACAAACTTCTACAGTTAGAGCAGAGGTGGATATTCCGCCTAAATGCGACTAAGCCACCTGGCCTTAATGGAGCAATCTCATTTAGGCCGTTCTTGGAGGGATTCTCCTCTGGAGGGTCTGAGTGGGAATCTCTAGAGTGATAAAATTTGTGTCCTATCAACCACTTTATAATTAAAAGTGAAATCTCTATTCAGAGATGTCCAGTATATGGATTTAATGATTTGTGATTATTTTCAGGTTTTTTTTGTTATTGTAAATTGATATATTTGATTCATTTTTGGGAATTTGTACTTAAACATTACATTGTAATGTGGTGTTGCAATATTTGCTGTGATTTTTCTTTGTTTTTTAATGACAAATGGTTGATCGGTTACCTTCGGCTGCTTAAGGAAGGAAAGCCCTTAGGAGGTGGGCGGGGTGACTTTCTGTTCTTTCTCTCCCTCATCCCCGTCGCCTTTGTAGTTTTCACTCAGCGCAGGGGGGGGGGGGTGGCTTTGGTATAGCCCTAGTGGCATACCCGGCCTCCCTTACTGTTGGGCAGTATGTTTACATGGTTTCCATGTGAACGACATGCCTCACCTGCGACGCTGGACGTTGATGCGGGGCGGCACCACCAGGGCACCATGTCCGGCCCCCCTTTGGGTTGGGGCTGCGTGGCGCTCACACGCACATAGATGTCTTATGAGACATCGCTCTCCCTCTTTGAGGGGATGTGCGGGGGGTGGTGCTGTCCGCCACTGTACTCAGGGGCACTCCCCCAGCCACATCCTACTCCTCCCATTGCTGGTCGCAAGCCTATCAGAGGGCAAGCTTAAATAATTACACAGCCTTTTTAAACAGATGTCCCTTGATTGCCTTTGGACTGCAGTATACCACAGACTGACATGCTAGATGGATTTAGCTTGGTAAGCCTAGTACTGAACAGCAGTCATTATTCTTAGGATCATTCTGGGGGGCACTCCCCCAGCCATGCCCTATTCCTCCCATTAATGGTCGCAAGCCTATCAGAAGGCTAGCTTAAATAAGTACACAGCCTTTTTAAACAGATGTCCCCTGATTGCCTTTGGACTGCAGTATACCACAGACTGACATGCTAGCTGGATTTAGCTTGGTAAGCCTAGTACTGAACATCAGTCATTTTTGTTAGGATCATCCTGTGTGGGATATTATCCCTATTTGGATACATTTTGTTTTTTGATAAATGATTCTTAGATTAAACAAGCAGAGTCCGCTTTTGAGTCAGTTATGTCGGTAGGCATATTTAGTACTGAGAGTACTTTTATCTATAGACTTATCTATTGCAACATTTTTATTATTTTGTATACATGTAAGTACAAAGCATTGTCAAGTACGACAATGAACAGAGCCAACTTAGTAAACAATATACGTACAGAATTATACAAATTGTGCCGTGAGGCCAAAAGCTTCCTAGTACATCATGTAGGTCGCACAGAGGTTAAGCCGGATTGAAGACAAAAAGATGCTGCTTGAGCAGGTAATTCAGAGATAAACATGCCCCTAGGGCTAACTATCAGACTGTACAGTGAGATTTAGGGGTGAAGGGGGACCACTCCCCACCCACCCCCCAACCCTCACGGCAGAGCAGACAACGGGAGACCTCCCCAACCGCCCCAAAAGGGATCTTGCTGCGACTGAGGGCTCCCCCCGCCCCTCCTCCCCCACGAATGTCCCCGACCCCCACCCCAGCAGGCGAAGCGTGGCCCCCCTCTCTTTTTCATCTTCCCTTGCTATGACTCCCTGATCTCTGTGGAGCTGCAGATAATCGATCAATCATTGGATACGCTGTATGTTTTGGAGAAGCCCTGCTTTCATACATACAGGGTTAGTAATTGAACACATGTTTGTATAATATGATTGTTATCAAAATGATTAATAAGGCTTTGCATACTGAACAGTAATTTGATATTATAGTGAAAGTACTTGCTACAGGTACCTTTTTTTTTTCCTTCTTTTTATTTGTCTTTCTTTTTCCCCGTTTGAACTATAGACATAATTGTTGTTGCGACCAAGCAGACTCCCCTTGAAGAAAAGGTTCACATATCAATACCTCGAAACATCAGGTTCTATCTATTGTATACCACTATGTTTCAATAGTATAGGCGTTGTCCTTCATTTTTGTCCATGTATCCATTGTAAATACTCTATGTTGGTTTATGTCATAGTCATTGATTTTATATTTTTCTAAATAAATATTAATTTTAATATAAACTATTTTTTTTCTACTTCTACACTATTATTTATTTGTAGTAGCTCTATTTAAATTCCCATTAGAGGCTATACACTCTTTTTGAGTAATTTTTGAATGGCCCACATGGAGCTACAGCTTAGCTCGGGTGCCCCATAGCAAGCTGCTTGCTGTGGGGGCACTCAACAGGAGGGAGGGACCAGGAGAGCCAGCAAGGGACCCAAGAAGAGGACAATCTGGGCTGCTCTGTGCAAAACCACTACACAGAACAGGTAAGTAGAACACATAACAAATAAGACTTTAGTATCACTTTAACCACTTCGCGCCCAGGCCAATTCTGACATTTCTCTCCTATGTGTAAAATTCCTAATTTTTTTGCTAGAAAATTACATAGAACCCCCAAACATTATATATATTTTTTTTACAAAGACCCTAGAGAATACAATGGCGGTCGTTGAAACTTTTTATCTCGCACGGTATTTGCGCAGCAATTATTCTAACACGTTTTTTTCAGAAAAAAAACTGTTTCATGCTTAAAAAAAAAAAAAAACAGTAAAGTTAGCCCAATTTGTTTGCATAATGTGAAAGAGGAGGATACGCTGAGTAAATAGATACCCAACATGTCACGCTTCAAAATTGCACACGCTCGTGGAATGGCACCAAACTTTGGTATTTAAAAATCCCCATAGGCGACGCTTTCAATTTTTTTACTGGTTATATGTTTTGGGGTACAGAGGAGGTCTAGAGCTAGAGTTATTGCTCTTGCTCTAACGTTCGCGGCGATACCTCACATGTGTGGTTTGAACACCGTTTTCATATGTGGGGGGGACTTGCGTATGCGTTCGCTTCTGTGTGCGAGCTCACGGGGACAGGGGCGCTTTACATTTTTTTTTTTTTTTATTGTTAATTTTAATTTTAATTTTTTTAGTTTGACACTTAAAAAAAAATAAAAAAAAATTGATGACTTTTATTCCTATTACAAGGAATGTAAACATCCCTTGTAATAGGAATATGGCACGATCGGACATATTTACAGTGAGATATGGGGTCAATAAGACCCCATATCTCACCTCTAGACTGGGAAGAATTAAAAAAAAAAAAAAAAAACGATCCTGGCTTCCCTGTTAAATCGGCGCCATTCATTTGAATACCGAGGCCGGGTGTGACGTCATAACATCGCGCCTGGCCTCCGAACGATCATAGAGACTCCGGGGACGATCTGGTCCACCGGAAATCTCTATGGTAACTGGCGGGGGCCCGCGGATCCTGTCACTGACTCACAGATGGAAGCGGTGAGTCGGTACAAGCCCCGGAGGGCGTCGGGAAGGGGGGGCATCCCCTCCCGCCGCCCGTAAGAACGATCAAGCGGCGGAACAGCTATGATCATTCTTATGGTGCAGGGAATCGCCGGCTGAAAACGCTGATATCTGAGTGATGTCTGTGGCCTCAGGCATCATTCAGATATAACCACCGAAAGCCCATGACGTCAATAGACGTAGTATGGGCGCCAAGATTTTGGGTGCTTGTGCTCACGATTTGTGACTTGAGCCCCTATGCCTGTTGATAAACAATCCACAAAATCCCACATTCCTCCACATATATCCATCATAAATCCAGCATTCAATAAATAATAAGAGGGTAGGAAAACATTGATATTCAAATTGATGTTTATGGTAATCTGATCCCTTGTTATGGATTACTGCACTTTTTTATCATGGTTGTTCTACCCTCTTACTTGCAGAATAAGCACATATGTTTTATTGAATGCTGGATTGATGATGTATATATGTGAATTAAAGTGTTACTAAACCCACAACAGTAAAATCAGTCTGTACAGTATATGCAGTAAAACATGCTTGTTATACTCACTGTGAAGCTTAGGGGTTAATCCTCTGCATTGTGTAAAAAGGCTGTTTGATCATGTCTTCTCTGATCCTCCCCTTCTTTCACAGTCCCCAAACCATCTCCTGATAAAACAGAGCCTTGTAGGCAAGCTACACATGCTCAGTTTGGTGTGTATTGCTAGAGAGGTTTTTCTTTTTTCTTGGAAGTGTGCATGTGATCAGCACTGTCCAGACAGAGGGTCAGGGGTCCTGCAGCCTTATAGGACAATCAGAGGAGAATGAAAACTCCTCCTATAAGCTTTAACCAGTGCTCTGCTGGACACTGATAGAAGTCACAAGACAGCTTTAACTGCTGATAAGAAAAGGTATTTAGCAGTTTATATTTTCAAAAATAATTGCATTTCCATGTTCTATGTACTGCGGGAGACCAGCTATATTGAATGCAGGGCCCTGGGTTTAGTAACCCTTTAATATAGGGTCTTGTTATTTTCATTGCTTATTTCACCTTTTGTTAATGTAAACTAGGGATGAGCTTTGTGTTCGAGTCGAACATACGTTCGACTCGAACATTGGCTGTTCGTCCGTTCGGCGAAGTCCGAACATTTTGGTCCGTCCGCGCCAAATTCGTGTGGCGCTCACGGCCCACAATGCACTGCGATGGCGCAGTGCATTGCTGGCTCATGATTGGCCAAGCATGCACTGTGACCCCGCATGCTTGGCCAATCGCAGCGCCAGCAGCGAGGAGAGCCATGATTGGCCACAGGCAGGATGCCTGTGGCCAATCATAGCTCAGGCTGTGTAGTGCACGCCCCACACTATATAAGGCCGCCAGCGCGGCGGCCTTGTGTAGTGTGTTGGCGTCTGAAGCAGTGGGTGTTCTGTGTACCTTCAACACAGTACACACCGATCGTTTTCGGACGATTTTCGATCTTGCTGTTGTGTAGTGGTTATTGTCTGCGTGCCCTGACCGCAGTATACACCGCTATATTCACCTCACCTATATAGCTAGTGATCTATCTTTTATAATAGAGCTTGCAGTCAGTAGTGTTAGGAGCTAGTGCGTGCTGTCTGCGTGCTCTGTCCCCAGTACATACCGCTATATCCACCTACATAGCTCTTCTCTATTTGAGACCACTTGCCATCTGCAGGAGTTATTGGAAGTTGTGTGTGCCTCCAGCACAGCACAGTATACATCTGTATATACCCCTTTATCTCTGGTGTTCTATAATAAAGGCATCTGCAGGAGTTAGTGGGTGTTGTGTGCCTCTAGCACAATATACACTACCCAACTGCTTTTTTACCCAACTCCCTTCAGGCCATTACCATGTCTGGAAGGCCAGCAAGGAGAGGCAGACAGGCACGAGCCGATAAAAGAGGGCAAGCAGGCTCTGTGTCTAGAGACAACAGTGCTGGTCATGGACGCAGTGCATTGTCATCAGCACATGGCCATGGGACACGCTTGTCCTTCTTTTCGCCCAGCTGGACATGTTGAACCGCAACATGCCAACGACTTGGTAGAGTGGATGACCAAGCCCTCTTCATCCTCCTCATCCTCTCTCACCCAGTCTCAGAGTACTAGCAAAGCAGCTGCCAACGCATCGTCTTCCCTCGCCTCAATGTCATCATCAGTGACTCCTTCCCTAGACCCACCATGTCCTCCTGAGGAGTCTCCTGAACTCTTTGAGCACAGTGTTGGGTACATGCTCCAGGAGGATGCCCAGTGTTTTGTGGGCTCTGATGATGACACTCAGCTAGAGGAAGGCAGTAGCGTGAGCGCAGAGAGAGGGGATGCTCAAGAAGGACAGCAATCTGGCAGTCATGTTCCACAAGCTGCAGCATACTGCCAGGTTTGCTACAGCGATGAAGAGGGAGGGGGTGATGAGGGCACTGACTCCACGTGGGTGCCTGGTAGGAGAGAGGAGGAGGAGGAGGAGGAGGAGGCACATGTCCAACGAGGCAGGATGCCCTCCGGGGGCCAGCTTAGGGGCAGCACACCGACTGAATCACACCACAGAGCTCCGCCTGTGCAGAGCGCTGCCTCTGCGCGTTATTCTAAAAGTTCTTTGATGTGGGCCTTTTTTGAGATGAGTGCATCAGATCGCACCGCTGCTATTTGCAACATATGTCTCAAGCGTATCTCACGTGGCCAAAACATCAGCCGCTTGGGCACCACATGCTTGACCAGACATATGTTGACCTGCCATGCAGCTCGTTGGCAAGCGTACCTCAAAGACCCACACCAAAGAACAAAGCGGACCTCTCCTTGCTCCTCATCAGCTGGCATCTCCAACCCCACTAGACCTTCAGTCCTCTCTGAAACCTGCTCTGAGAGGAATGAAGGTGTAGAATTAGGTGTGTCACAGCCAAGTGCTTCCGGGAACTCTGCTAGCGGTACACCCACGTCCGATTATAGCAGGAAAATGTCCCTGCCCCAGCTGCTGGACCGGCGAAAGAAGTTCACTCCCAGCCATCCACATGCCCAGCGGTTGAATGCTAGCTTGGCTAAATTGCTAGCACTTCAACTGCTGCCTTTTCAGTCGGTAGACTCGGCCCCCTTCCGTGAGTTTGTACAATGTGCGGTTCCTCAGTGGCAGGTCCCCAAACGCCACTTTTTCTCACGGAAGGCGATTCCGGCTCTCTACCGGCATGTGGAAGGCAATGTCCTTGCCTCGCTGGACAGGGAGGTCAGCGGTAAGGTGCATATTACCGCTGACTCATGGTCCAGCAGGCATGGACAGGGACGTTACCTGTCTTTCACGGCCCATTGGGTCACTCTTCTGGCAGCTGGGAAGGATGCAGGACAAGGTGCAGTAGTGTTGGAGGTTGTTCCGCCACCACGCCTCCAAAATGCTACTATTGGTTGTGACACACCTCTCTCCTCCACCCCCTCCTCTTCTTCTTCCTCCATGGCCTCTTCCAGTGCTCTGTCCTCAGAACCAGCGGTGCTCCGTAGGCGTTCCAGGGGCTACGCAAGTACGCAGGCAAAACGATGCCATGCCGTGCTTGCGCTGGTTTGTTTGGGGGACAGGAGCCACACTGGGGCGGATGTTTTGGCAGCTCTGCAGGGGCAGGCCGAGAGGTGGTTGACGCCATGCCAGCTTAAGCCAGGAATGGTGGTTTGCGACAATGGCACCAACCTCCTCTCCGCCCTCCGACAGGGACAACTGACCTATGTGCCCTGTGTAGCTCACGTCCTTAACCTGGTGGTGCAGCGGTTCTTGGGCAGGTACCCCGGCTTACAGGATGTCCTGAAGCAGGCCAGGAAAGTCTGTGTGCATTTCCGCCGATCATTTAATGCCTGTGCTCGGCTGGCTGAGCTCCAAAAGGAGTTGAACCTGCCCAAGAACCGCCTTATATGTGACATGCCCACCAGATGGAACTCAACATTGGCCATGCTGCAGTGGCTGGACACGCAACAGAGGGCCATCAATGAGTACCTGTGCGACTACGGCACCAGGACCCATCGCCAGCGTCTGATTTACATGGTGCAGGAATACCTAGGGGCAAGGTCAGACTTGGACACCTTTCCCACCGAAAATCCTCTGGCTTACTGGGTCTTGAGGATGGATCACTGGCCAGAGCTTGCACAGTATGCAATTGAGCTACTGGCCTGTCCTGCATCCAGCGTTCTTTCGGAACACACCTTCAGTGCTGCTGGTGGCTTTGTTACCGATCACAGGGTGCGCCTGTCCACCGAATCAGTTGATCGACTGACCTTCATCAAGATGAATCAGTCTTGGATCACCCACAGCTACCAAGCACCTGAAGCTGATGTAACAGAATAATTTTTTTTAAAATATCACATCCCTTCAAGACTGCCTATGCTGATGCTGAGTGACTGTCCTGTTATGTTGATTGTCTATCCTCTTCCTCCTCCGCTGATATGTTGGAAGAACATTTCTGGTTCTGGTTGATGCCATCAGCCCAATTTTTCTGCCCCTGTTTAACAGGGGCGTTTAAGTACAATTTTTGATGCAATGCTTTGCAGCAGGGCTAATTCCTGCAATAAAACTAGAGTATATGGCAGAGGTTGCAGTGTGGTGGCACCAGCACCAGTGCCTAAGGCCCAATTTTTCTGCCCCTGTTTAACAGGGGCGTTTAATTACAATTTTTGATGCAATGCTTTGCAGCAGGGCTAATTCCTGCAATAAAACTAGAGTATATGGCAGAGGTTGCAGTGTGGTGGCACCAGCACCAGTGCCTAAGGCCCAATTTTTCTGCCCCTGTTTAACAGGGGCGTTTAAGTACAATTTTTGATGCAATGCTTTGCAGCAGGGCTAATTCCTGCAATAAAACTAGAGTATATGGAAGAGGTTGCAGTGTGGTGGCACCAGCAGCAGTGCCTAAGGCCAAATTTTTCTGCCCCTGTTTAACAGGGACATGTAATTACAATTCTTGATATAATATTTCACAGGAGGGCCCCTTCCTGTGCCCACCCAGAGTAACGGTGAGGACTTATAGTGTTGTGGCACCAGCACCACAACCACCAAAGGTCAATTTTTCTACCACTGTTCAACAATGGCATGTAATTACAATTCTTGATATAATCGTTCACAGCAGGGCGCTCCAGCGCCCACCAAGAGTCACTTTCAGGGCTTACAATGTTGTGGCAAAACCAACACCTTGTTCCGCCATTTCTGTAGAGCATATAGGGCAGGCCCCTACTTTCAAACATCCAATTTACAAACATCTCCTACTTGCAAATGGAAAGAGACAACAGCAAGTGAGATGAAAAAAGATGGAAGACAAAACAAATTATACAGGGGTGATAACCCTTCCCTATGTTTTCCAAAAAGCTTAAAAATAGTTTTTTTGACTGGAGCTACACTTTAAAAATGTACCAGTTGAAAATTACAAACAGATTCAACTTAACACAACAAACCTACACAGTCCCTGTCTTGTTTGCACCGCCTGTATACTGCTGTTCTGAGTATATAGGGCCTGGGGGCCACACGCATTTCCTTTTTTACTATGGGTACAGGGTTCCCCTTAATATGCGTACAAGACCCAAATAGGCTGGTAATGGGCAGGGAGGGCTACCCATGCCATTTTTCTCAATGATTTTCAACCATATTGCAGGAACCAGATATAACATTAAAACCGCAAGCAGTTTTAAATGGTGTTTTCTGTTTAATGTCATTTTGTGCAGGGACTGTTCTAAACACGGGAAACACGTGGCACTTCACAGGAATACTACAGACACCCCCCAGGCACCATATTTAAAGAAATATTTCACTTTTTTTTTCACTTTAATCGTCATTAAAATCAGTGCTCCCGCCAAAACGGCCATTTTTAAAAACATTTTAGGCATTGACCCATGTCCCCTGGGGCAGGAGCCAGGTCCCCAAACCCTTTTTAGGACAGTATCTTGCATATTAGCCGTTAAAATTAGCACTTTTCATTTCGAACGTTCGAGTCCCATAGACTTCAATGGGGTTCTAAAGTTCATTCGAATTTGGGGTCCGTTCGAAAGTTCTGGTGCGAACCGAACCGGGGGGTGTTCGGCTCATCCCTAATGTAAACACTCTAAGATTGCTCTAAAATTTTCTAAAAGTGAAAAATTTGCATTATGTATGATTTACAAAATATGGTATGCTCAATAACTTAATGTGACAGTCACATATTTGCTTTGTATTGTGTATACTGTTTTAGAACTAATTAATGCATGAATTTTGCTTGTGTATCGTGAGTTTTGCCTTTTTTAATGGGTAGGTGTGTGAAGCGATGTGGTGTATGGATGAAAATTATTTGGGAACCAAGCTGTGTTCAAGGAGTTTCCCCAATGAGAAGAAACTTTGCCACTTGGCAGCAAAAATAAAAACACATCCACACCGCTGTGATTTTGTGAACAGCATTTCAGTAGCAGGCAGAGTTGCTTATTTTTCCACTTGGAAGGTGAAATTCAATGGCATTTATCTCTGCTGCACAGATTCTGCATTACAGTTGTCAATATGCAGCCATTCCTCATTTTGCCTTGATTCCCATCCTGCAACAGCATTGGAAGACAGGTAGATCAGAAGCTCCTGTTTAATTTACTGCCACCACTGCTTATCTGCAAGACCATTTCCTTGTGATATATGTAGGACATTAAATTATAGAAACTATCTGTAGCAAAAATACCTTTATAAAATAGAATGAAAATAAAGTGTTGGCCATCATTATAACCTTCAGTAAACTGGTGGTTGTGTTTTTTGTTTGGAATAAAAAAGTGAATCAATTGTATTTATGTGTGCTCATTAAGAATTTCTTTAAACTTGCAATATCTAGAACAGAATACACAAAAACTGTATACAGTTCATAATGGGAAAATATAAATGTCAGTACATATGACAGGTAATAAATATAAACACATGGAAACGTTAGTTATGATTTGAACAGGATTGCATGCATGTACTGTATGTAATCAAGCATTCTTTCACAGAATGGAAAAGATGACATTTAGCTGACGTCTTGGTGGATGCCTGCCTAAGGAAATAGCAAAATCTGTTACTTGGTTTTTATCCTAAATTAACTGAGATTATTAAAGTATAAGTGTGCTTTCAGATAAATCAACAAATCATCAAAGAAAGTATGGAACTTTAAATATGCATCCAGGTATAACACATACATACAAGTGAATATGGTAAAAATGTTCACAATTTTATTACAGATGTTGGATAAAAAAAAATGTCAATGGCAACTATAACAAATACATAGTCATAAGTTCAAAAGTAAATGAATATACGTATTGAGAACCAAATTCTACACGTTTCACAAGAAGCCCTGCTTCTTCAGGACTTTTCCGGTCTCCTGTACATATCAAAGGATTATTTTAAACATTATACTCCCTAAATCGTTCTCTGATGAGTATACATCCCTGGGGGGTGAAAGACTTGACAAAATTCTAATTTGCAAACATGGGGGTATACAAAATCACCCCATTGTCCCTGCTGTTCGCTCAAACAAAATTCAGTAACAATTGTACAACCACATGCTTCGACACATAAGGACAGCAAGCTATAATTGAGAGAGGAAGTGTAAAATAAAAAGATGATCATACTGGGCTCAAAATAAATCACTTGTCCTTGATGTAGGGTGACTGTTCTGTTCTCTGTTTCAACGTTTTTACTCAGAGTTTTCAAAGAAAATAATGTATAGATAATGAAATACATTGACAAGTGTATAATGCCCATTATTTTTCACAAACATATAATAGGATGACTGTAAGTCAAATCTGTAGAAAATAACAATACCTGCACGAGTAACAATTAGTAATATGTTTTAATTAAACAATGCCTCCTGGTACTGAGTTGGTCAGTGACGATGAACCCATGCACTCGGGCTTCAAGCGTCTCTCTGTGGATGAGAGAACCCTTAGGAGGAAGGAAGGATTGTGCCATTATTGTGGTCCGACAGGTCACATTTTGAAGTCTTGTCTTTCCCATCCAGGGAATGCCCGAACCTTGAGGTCCTGTCATGGACAGACATGGACAGACCTTGGGTGGCATTGTTTCATCCCCAGTTATCCAGAAGGATAAGCCCCTGGTTTTGGTTACCCTTTCTTGAGTCGCCCATCGAGATACAGGCTCTAATCAACTCTGGGGCTGCATCAAAGCACTTGATTCCATTGCAGCTGCGTGACACTCCACTTGCCACTGAGGCTCTTGATGGGAGACCTCTACAGCCTGCCCATGTGACTCATGAGACTGTTCTGTTGTCCATGGCTGTAGGGCCTCTTTACCATGAAATAATCCAATTCCAAGTTATTTCCTCACCTAAGTTCCCACTGGTTATTGGTTATCCTTGGTTTACAGAGGCACAATGTAGTAAGTAATGCTTCCAGAAGGTAGCCAAGGTCCTGTGCACATCTTCACTCTCCTCCCTGCCGGAGGAGTACCATGATTTTAGAGATTTCTTTCACAAAGATCAAGCCGGTAGTTTGATTCCACACCAGTGGTATGATTGCGCAATTGACCTTCAACCTGGTGCCATACTCCCTCGTGGCCGGGTTTACCCTTTGTCGTTCTTGGAGGATAGGGCCATGGAGGAGTATGTAGAAGATGCAGTTCTCAAGGTTTCATCCGCAAATCCTCATCTCCTGCATGTGCTGGTTTCTTCTTTGTGAAGAAGAAGAGTGGTGAACTGAGACCTTGTTTTGATTATAGTCTCACTCATTTCACGATTAAGAATGCCTATCTGATTAAGTTGATTATGGCATTGACAGCCTCAAGGGAGCAACGGTGTTCACAAAGCTTGATTTGAGGGCATACAATCTCGTGAGGATTAAGGAGGGCGACGAGTGGAAAACTGTGTTTAATACCAAAACAGGCCATTATGAGTACCCCGTAATGCCTTTTGGCCTTTTTAATGCCCCGGCAGTTTTCCAGAAATGTATTAACCATGTCCGTCAAGATTTGTTAAAGTTATGTGTGGTGGTTTATCTTGATGATATCCTCATATTTTCCAAGTCAATGGAGAGCCACCACACAGATGTCTGTCATGTGCTTCAGAAACAAAGAGAGAATAATCTCTATTGTAAATTGGAGATATGCAAATTCCATCATGAACAGGTTAAATTTATGGGCTATGTCATTTCCACTGCTGGTTTTTCGATGGACCCAGAGGCACTTTCAGCAGTCTTACAGTGACCCCGATCCGTTGATTTATGCCCTCTGCAGCGTTTTCTGGGCTTTGCCAACTATTATCGTAAGTTTATTCGTAACTTCTCATCTCTGGTCAAGCCCTTGACTCATATGTTTCTGCTCCTGTGTTGGCACACCCTGATCCTACATTACCTTTTATCCTTGAGGTTGATGCAATTATGAGATTGGTGACAGAGAGCTATTAGCGATCATTTTAGCCCAGAAAGAATGCAGACATCTCCTCAAAGGTACCACTGTGCCGGTTCTGATTCTTACTGACCATAAGAATTTCACATTCTTGTCTGAGGCTAAACGCCTCTCTCCCAGAAGGGTATGATCGGCTCATTTCAATTACTTTGTCTCATGCTTATCCGGTACTAAGAATGTAAGGGCTGACACTTTGTCATTACAATTTTCCTCCACTTCCAAGATGGAGTCGGTTTCAGTTCCTGTGATTCCTCCTGATCCTATTCTGGCTATAGTTCGCACCAGTCTCACTTCTCCTTTGGGTGACAACATTCTTGCTGCTCAGGTCCATGCTTCTCCTGAGAAACCTTGTGACTGCTTCTTTGTCACTGGAGAGTCTCCATACTGCCGTGCTCCAGACTTACCATTCTCCCAAGGCTGCTGGCCATCCTGGGAAGAATAAACTCTTTTGGGCCATTCCCCAACAATTCTGGTGGCCTAGTCTAGTTTGCTCACAATAGTGCCTTGAATTGTGCTTCACAATTGTTCCCGTTTATGGCGAACTATGGTTTCCAACCTTCCATGCTGCCTGACTCGTTTGTTCCACAGAGTATTCCTTTATTAGAGGAACATCCTGTGGTCTTCGTTCCACTTGGGCACAAGTCCAGGAGGCTTTGCAACATACTAATGATAGGTACAGACTCCATGCTGACTGTAGACACCTGCCTATGCCTTCCTACCAGGGTGGGGACAGGGTCTGGCTGTCATCTCGCAACCTCCATCTTCATGTTCACTCTCTGAAGTTCGCACCTCAGTTTATTGGGCCTTTCCATATTCTTCGCAGGATTAACCCAGCGGCCTACGCATTAGACCTTCCTTCTAATATGCGTATCTCGAATGTATTTCATGTCTTCTTATTAAAACCTTTGGTCTGCAAACGCTTTACCACCTCAGTGCATGGTCCTCACACTGTACAGGTAGGAGTATGCAGTACAGTCCATTGTTGACTCCCGTAGGTTCCGTAGGCACATACAATACCTGGTGCATTGGAAAGGGTACGGCCCAGAGGAACGCTCTTGGGTCTCATCCTCGGACATACATGCCCCTGTCCTCCTCTGTGATTTCCATAGATGTTTTCTCTTCAAGCCTGGTGGTCCTCCAAGGGGTAGGGGTCATTGAGGAGGGGGTGCTGTCAGGACTGGGCTCTGCCCTTCCTTCTCAAAGCTAGCCACTCAGCTGTCAGCTAATTGCCAGCTCCTTTCTCTTCCCAGTGACTTGCCTGTTGATTACATCCTGCTCATCAGTCCTAAGCCCCTGTACACACGGTCGGAGATTTGCACAACCAAATCCGTCGGATTTTGCCCGCCGGATCTTGTCCGAAACTGTTGCATACACATGGTCGGACAAAGTTGGCGAAAATCCGATCTTTCAGAACGTGATGGCGTGATTTAGTTACGATGGGACTACATTCAGGCTAGTAGCCAATAGCTGTGATGTAAGAATTTGATCTGAGCATGCGTGGCACTTGGTCCGATCAAAATTCTCTACACATAATCGGAGTATGCTCGATCGGCCCAGTTGGTCGGGAAATATTTCCAACATGTTGGAAAATTGGGTCCGACAGATATTCCGACGGAATCAGTCCGATGCATACCACACACAGTCAGATTATCCGACGACACAGTCCGATGGATTCTCTGACCGTGTGTACAAGGGCTTAAGCTGTCCAGACCATATGATCTCTGCCTTCACCTTGGTCACATCTCTAGAGACGCTCTCCTGTGTTACTGTTAAAGACTTGCTTGGCTGACATTCATTCTGGCTTCAGATCTGGCTTGTCTGACTATCCGTACTGCTTCCTGAACTCTGGCTATGTTTTGACTACCTTTACTCTGTTTTCCTTTTCAATATTATTCTTAAACAAGTGTTATTTAACTGTACTTCTCTCTCAGTCTGATTCACGGTTTCTGACAGTCAGAAAATGTTATTTAATAAGCAACAATAGAACATGAAATATATATATATATATATATATATATATATTAAAGGTTAAGTTCACCTTTCCAGGAAGAATTTCACTTTTCATAATAAATTGAAGCCTTTTGTCATATATTTTTCGATCAAGCCACTACAATGCGCTTATCTATTACTTACTTCAATCACGGCAGCTTTCAAATTTAACATTTCTTTTTGAATATTTAAAAAATGCTTTCTGCTTCCATCGCTTCCTGTAGATCATTTTCCATCATGCACTGCATCACAGAATAGGTGTATTATATCACTCTGGACCACACCTCCCTTATTACTACACCACCTATGCTTTTATTTCCACTCACTTTCCTAATTTTTCCCTTAAGGTAACCATACATATTACAAACTGATTGTACAATGTCCTTTAGATCTACCATCAGATATGTAGTGCAATGGACTGTCTGATACAAATGTCTTGATACAAATTGAACAGATTGTTAAGATGAGTCCTCCTGTTTCACAGTTTTGGTAAGTCTAAAGGAAATTGTACAGAGATTGTACAATCAGATTGCAGAGTGCATTATTATTATTATTATTATTATTATTATTATATACAAGTACATAGGAGTGAGTGGATGGAGACACTCAGCTGTCAGGCCACATTCACATCTCTGCATAGTGGGAACTCATGTTCCTGCTTGCGTTTTTTTGGGACAGAATTTTGGCGCATTTCCTGTATGATCTCCTTTAGATTTACCAAAACTATATAATAGGAGGACAAATCTATCCAATCAATCTGTATCCAATCAGACAGGTTCTTGCACTACATAGTTGATAGCAGATCTAAAGGAGATTGTACAGTCAGATTGTATACTGTATGATGTGCTTCAGAGATTTCCAGGGACACACTTCTCCTGATTTCAATACTACAGCTCTGCTCAACATAGGCTCAGCTCCAGCACATTCTGACACATGAATGATCTGTACATGATGAAAGTAAAGTACAAAACTATTGATGGCTGTGTATCGAGAGAGAGAGAAGCTCACTGACATTATTTGCAATGGTAAACTGCAGAGTGGGGGTGGGGGCATACTACCAAGGAGGAGGGCAGACGTAGGGTGTGTGTTAAGGAGGTCAGCTGGTGAATTACTTCCTTTTACTGGTTTTTCTGTCGCAAATAACACATTTCAGGGTGGACCAGGAAGTAATGGATGAGCTTTTTATGGAATACACTGGAGGCTGGGGTAAGGCTTATACTAAAAGTCTGAGAAAGTTTTTTTCTTTTTTGCTACAGAAGTATGTTACAGTGTTTTTTCATGCATTCTATGCATTTGGATAAAAAACATTCTTTTTGCAGCATCCCTCCAACCCCCTAATACTTCCCTGAGTGATATTGCGATCTAGTGATGTGCATGAGAACTTTTGGCTCTCCAGGGATTCTCCCTCCTCATTGACTGAGGCAATCACAGCCAATGAGCTAATGAAGAGAGAGAGCGGGCAAGGCGGGTCTGAGACGCAGATTTGAGTGTAAATGGGGGCTTGCTCTGGGGGTAGGAGGGAGGACCCAGAAGTGTCGGCGTGGGACCCGATAAGAAGAGGATGTGGGCTGCTCTGTGCAAAACCACTGCACAGAGCAGGTGAGTATAACATGTTCAGTGGACATGTTCAGTGGGCATGGCCCAAAAAGGGCAACAGGGGAAAAACACCAATCCTTTAAATAGCATGCTTAATAGATACCTTTAAAGTATTATTAAAGTCACTTTTTTATTAAGATAAAAATGATGTTATACTTACCTTCTATGTGCATTGGTAAGAGTGGTCCCTTACATTCTTTGGTGCTCCCCAGTCAGAGCTGTCTGCTCCCATAGCAAGCTATGTGCTATGGGGGCACGCATGTGGGTGCCCTCCGAAGCCAGGTTGTGTGCCTTGACACAAACAGTGTGGCTTGGCCATGCCCCCCACCCCCTCTTTATGAAATATGGCTGACAGCAGCAGGAACCAATGCCCTTTTAAATCATTTAAAGCAGTATGTAGTACTACAGAACAGTACAATGCTCATGGACAATATCAGTGGCACCACATTCTAGCCTCACATATTTTGCATGTGTATCTGATTATTTTACTATTACATTATTGCTTGCCTTAAGCCCTTCGAGCCTAAGGGTAAAACAAATCATAATGCTTAAGCACAATTTTGCAACTTTGACATGTGTTAATAAAACCGTACATATCATCACAACTACTTGTGTGGATTATACCTTATTTTTTTTCAGGACAAATTGTGCTTTAATTTTTTGGTAAATGGTAATGGATATCTCCTGATTTGTTTTATTATAAAAGGAAAACTGGTCAAAAATAGTAAAAAAAAATTAAATAAATGTAGCTGTATATTTCTTGCAACTACTATAACCTACCACCAGAAAACAACTTAAAAATAAATTATCCTGCTCCTGACAATCGCAGCGGTACGACATGTGTATGTTAGGTTAGGTGTTGTTTGTACACATAGCGCAGCCCAGAAGTAATAGTGTTCATTTTGCTTTTTTTTATTATTTTATCTAAAACACACTGCAACTGACACTAACTGACACTGATACTAATAAAAAAAAAATCCTATCAAAAAAAATACTGACCTTGACCTTTAATCAGGGAGACCACAGTCTCTGTGCTGGGAGCACACCATGTGGCACGTTCCCTGCACAAAGGGACATACACAAATATGCAGCCCCACGGAAAAAAAAAACAGTCTAGTGGGGTCGAGATTAATGGGTTAAAAACAGCAGCATATTCTGATTCATGACAACCTGAAAAACAAATTTTAAGATAGTTTTAGCTGTGACACTTGATTTTTTTTTTTATCCAGATTTAATAAGCCTAACTCGGCCATTGGAAAAAATAGGACACCACATCCTAAAATATTATAGGAAAGGAAAAATAAAGCTAAAGCTCTCATTTTTGTACCAGTTGTAAGTTTCTTTTCTCACAGTACTACATTTCATTGTCTATAAAGTATATAAAAAAAATCACAATAGAGTGCACGAAAGGACTCTCCCTCCAATGCTCCACTTGAAACTGCTTCTCTTGTTTCAGGTCACCATGCTCTCCTCCTCCAAGGTTTTTCTTTCTATTCATTGGAATAAATGGCTCCTAATTTGCCCCAAACTAAATAGCGTGTAATGAACATTTGTAAAGCACACTACTTTTTTTGACACTGGAAACTAAGACTCACCCAATAATTTGTCCATTTTATAAAGACCTCTTTATCCCTTGTTTTGAATTGCATTGAAACTGTACTGTTTCCCTTTATTTTGTAAAGTGCAATGCAAACTGTTGGCGAGTGCTAAGTAATAATAATAATGCTAAAATTATGCTTCTAAAAAGCTTCTGTGAAGTGGTGAAACAAACAAACACAAATTTGAATGTGTTTACATATGAGTGTATAGCCACTTGATTTCTATAAGCTGTTTATAAATGGTCATTAAAAGTGGTTAAACCAAGTTCACAGCTGCATAATTTTTGCTAGCTGACTCCTGGCTTTTCAGTAAAAATGATCCAAGTAGCTGTGGAGCCACTTTTACTGCACTTGGAATTGAGGACCCACCTCTGCCCCTTCCTTGATGGTTACCAAGTCCTACCCCCCTCTCCACCCCCTCCCGAGGAGCCTTGGGCCATGGAAAATCTTTCAGTAAGGAGAGTGGGAGGAGCTCGGGAACATCCATTGAACTGTAATTTCCCAGCTACTTTAACCAGAAAGCAGGTGATCAAGCATAAGCTAAGCTTAATTAGCTTCATTGGAGGGCAGGGAAGACGTTAGGGTCTGTTTCCATAAAAATATCCTGGGGCCATCAAACCATGCTGAGAGTGCTAGTCATCTTGTAATAGAAATACTATACAGTTAAATGAAAGAACTTGAAAAAAATAACTAAAAATGTAATAACATAAATAAAAAAAAATAAAAAAATGTTGACAGCAACCCTGTCTTCCTGGACACATATATAAATGCAAACATGCATATAGAGTAGGTGTATCTAACAGTGATTATGCCATACATGTGGGATGAATCGGACATCAGATTCAGAGAAATACCATAATTCTCAGGCCATCATTCATGGTTAATTCTAAATTTTATAAACTGTAAAGGCATTTAAAGCATTGCTTGTGCATAATTTTGCATACCGTAGTTTTTCACCATGTCAAAGTGAACAAAGTTTTAAGGCTTCATTAACAATTTGTGGTTTTAAGGCTTGCCATGTTTGGTATATACCGGTACTTACTCAACATACCCCCATCTTTTATATTTTAACAAAAACCTTGGTATTATATTGTGTTTGTGTAAATACTGAAAATATGTGTTTGATAAACATTTGTGCAAATATCATGCAACTTAAAAAATTGCCACTACCACTATTCTATTTTACAGGGAATCTGTAACAAGTGATTAAATTAAAGATGAAGAAGTTAATAAAAAAAATACTAAAGAGGTTTGACTAAAGATTAATAGGAGATTAAACTTTAAAAAAAGAAAACAAATATATCAATGTCCACATCCTCCCCCCAAAAAAATATGTTTTTTTTTAAATTATTTACACCAGAACTTTTTTTCTCAGAAAATTGGTGCAGGAACTCCCTCCTTCTGAGTCACCCTTCGTCTCTGCCCCCTACCCACCTCTGAGCACTGTCTCTTGGCTCTAACCCATACCTACTTCCCAAAATCGTCCCTTTTAGAGAATACAAAACCAAGTATCATTTTGCACTACTAAGTAATTTTTATGGAATTTGATAGACCCCACCCCAGCAATAGTAGACCCTCCAGCAATAATAGACCCCCCCACACAAAAACGTAACCCCCAGGAACAATACCACCACAACAACAATAGATCCCACCAGCAGCAACAGATCCTAAAGCAGCCAACATTGTTAGACCTCTCTCTCAATAGTAGATCTTTCCCAGCAACGGTAGGCCTCCTGCCAGCAACAATAGACCTGCTCAATAACAATGGACCCCCCACACAAAAATATACTCCCAACAATGACAACAAATCCCCAACAGCCAGCATCAATAGACCCTCCCAGCACACCCCGGCAATCCTTGCCAAAAAATCCATTCAGGTTTGGAGGTGCCAGAAATGGGTTCCCCCCACGTTCCCACTGAAAAAAAGCCCTGCACATAATACTAATTTATGTCTAAAGGCTGCAGATGGCTACCCAGCCAGCACAAAGGCAGGATAGGCTTCCTTCAGAGCTACATCCCTCCCATCATGACAATGGTTTTTGGTCAAAGAAAATACTAATTCTGTTGAAGGTTCTCGTATATAAACAACTTTTTTTCCTGTTGTATTTTCCTGCATATAGTTTTCTGGCCCTTTGCTAAAAGAGGTCTAAAGTCAAATAATCTGGACTTGCAACAGCCCCCAAATGTTCTCCACAATGGCAATGCTTCCACCGCAGATTATATTGTGCACTCTAATTAACTCATAAAGAAATCAGATGATATTTAGAAGTGTCTTTCCTTGGTAAAAAAAAAATAAAAAATTCTGCTTTGGATCAGGTATGAATATAATATAAGTACCTGTACTAAAATGTTTGAATTTGAAATAGTCTTAACTGTAATTTTATATAGATTATGATATGACTGATATTAAATATTAACCACTTACCGACGGCTGAACATCCATGGACGTCCTGGGATTTGTGATGGTATATCTGAATGATGCCTGAAGCTACAGGCATCATTCAGATATCTGCGTTTTCAGCCGGCGATTTACTACACCATAAGAATGATCATAGCAGCTGGTCAGCCTCTAGATCATTCTTACGGGCAGCGAGAAGGGACAGCTCCCCCTCCCACCACCTACGGGGGCTTCTTCTGACTCACCTCTGTCATCAGTAAGTCAGAGAACGGATCTGCCAGCCCCGGATGTCCACCATAGAGATTTTTGGTGGCCCAGATGGTCACCGGAGTCTCTATGATCGTCGGAGGCCAGACACAATGTTATGACGTCACACCCGGCCTCTTCATTCAAAAAAATGTTGCCACCTCGGCTGAGAAGCTGTGATCGGTTTATTTTAGGCTTCCCAGCTTAGAGGTGAGATGTGGGGTCTTATTGACCCCACATCTCACTGTAAAGAGGTCCTTTCATTCCATATTACTATTACAAGGGATGTTTACATGCCTTGTAATAGGAATAAAAGTGATCACAACATTTTTTTTTTTTTTTTAAAGTGTCAAATTAGAAAATTTTAAGTAAAATTAACAATAAAAAAAGAAAAATTAAAGTTCCCTTAAAGCCGCGTACACACGTAGCGGTATGTCCGATGTACTTAGTCTGGCGGACTTCCCGCCAGACTGTCCGTCGGACTTTCCGAACGGGCTACTTGCCCACACACGACACTTTTTGAGCGGACTAATACGGCGTACTAAGTCCGCCGTACTATCCGCCCTACTTTTGAAATGAACAGACTCGCCCACACACGCAGAGGAAAGTCCGCTCATTTCGAGCGCGTCTCCAGGTAGGCGGAGCCCGCGAAGGAGACGTCGCTGGCCCCGCCGCCTGGTATGGACTTAAAGGGGAACCCCAATGCCGAAAAAAATCGGCGTGGGGCTCCCCCCCAAGTCCACAACAGACCCTTGTCCGAGCACGCTACCCGGCCGGCCAGGAAAGGGGGGACGAGCAAGCGCCCCCCCCCCCTCTTGAGCCGTACCAACCTGCGTGCCCTCAACATGGGGGGTGCCTTGGGGAAGGGGGGGCCGCGCGGCCCCCCCCACCCCAAAGCACCTTGTCCCCATGTTGATGAGGACAAGGGCCTCTTCCCGACAACCCTGGCCTTTGGTTGTCGGGGTCTGCGTGCAGGGGGCTTATCGGAATCCGGGAGCCCCCTTTAATAAGGGGGCCCCCGGATACCGGCCCCCCACCCTATGTGAATGAGTATGGGGTACAATGTACCCCTACCCATTCACCTGTAAAATAAAAGTACAAAAAAAACACAACACACGAGATAAAATACTTTATTGCACAGCTCCGGGGGTCTTCCGTCTTCGGGGGTCTTCTCGCCGGACTCCTCCGCTATCTTCTTGTAGCTCTTTTGCTAGCGGAGGAGTCTGGCTTTCTTCCTCGCCGCCGGCCTCTTCTTCCGACTTCGGGGGTCTTGTCCCCCTCTTCGGTTCTTCTGGCGGGCCACCGTGCCTTCGTATAGCTCTTTTACAGGCGGTGGCCCGGTCTTCTGTCGCCGCCGCCGCCGCCTTCCGTTCTTCTTCTTCTTCTTCTTCTCCAAGAGGTGTTGACTCGACGATCTCTCTAGCCGCAATGCCAGGGACGCGCTGTGCTTCCACTTATATAGGGACAAGGGGCGGTGTCACATGGCTTTATGTCACATGGGTTGGTGTCACATGGTGACCCCGCCCCCTTACGATGTCACAGTCCCGGAGGATGCTGGGACTGTCGCCATGTGACATCAACCCATGTGACCAACCCATGTGACATAAACCCATGTGACACCGCCCCCTTGTCCCTATATAAGTGGCAGCGCAGCGCGTCCCTGGCATTGCGGCCGGAGAGATCTCCGAGTCAACACCTCTTGGAGAAGAAGAAGAAGAAGAAGAACGGAAGGCGGCGGCGGCAGTGGCGGCGACAGAAGACCGGGCCACCGCCTGTAAAAGAGCTATAAGAAGGTGCGGTGGCCCAGCAGAAGAACCGAAGAGGGGGACAAGACCCCCAAAGTCAGAAGAAGAGGCCGGCGGCGAGGAAGAATGCCGGGCTCCTCCGCTAGCAAAAGAGCTACAAGAAGATAGCGGAGGAGTCCGGCGAGAAGACCCCGAAGACGGAAGACCCCCGGAGCTGTGCAATAAAGTATTTTATCTCGTGTGTTGTGTTTTTTTTGTACTTTTATTTTACAGGTGAATGGGTAGGGGTACATTGTACCCCATACTCATTCACATAGGGTGGGGGGCCGGTATCCGGGGACCCCCTTATTAAAGGGGGCTCCCGGGTTCCGATAAGCCCCCCGCCCGCAGACCCCGACAACCAACGGCCAGGGTTGTCGGGAAGAGGCCCTTGTCCTCATCAACATGGGGACAAGGTGCTTTGGGGTGGGGGGGGCGCGTGGCCCCCCCTTCCCCAAGGCACCCCCCATGTTGAGGGCACGCAGCCTGGTATGGCTCAGGAGGGGGGGGGGCGCTCGCTCGCTCCCCCTTTCCTGGCCGGCCGGGTAGCATGCTCGGACAAGGGTCTGTTGTGGACTTGGGGGGAACCCCCACGCCGATTTTTTTCGGCGTTGGGGTTCCCCTTTAAGTTTATACCAGGCGGTGGGGCCAGCGACGTCTCCTTCGCGGGCCCCGCCTACCTGGAGACCCGCTCGAAATGAGAGGACTTTTCTCCGGGCGGGAAAAGTCCGCTCATTTCAAAAGTACGGCGGACTGGCATACACATGGCCGGATTGTCCGCCGGGAAGATTGGAGTGCAACAAGGCATTTTAAGTCCGCCGTACTTTCGGGTCAAAAAAGTATGCCGGAGGCTACACACGGGAGGATTGTTTGGCGGACTTGAGTTTGCCGGACTTTTCCACCGGATTGTTTGATCGTGTGTACGCGGCATAAAGCAAACTCATACATAAATCCCACCCACATATGAAAGCGGTGTTGAAACCACACATGTGAGGTTGTGCCACCAACGCTAGAGGGAGAGCAATAATTCTATCCCTAGACCTCCCCTGTAAGTCAAAACATGTAACAAGTAAAAAAATGTAAAGCGTCGCCCATGGGGATTTTGTGACATGTTAGGTATCTATTTACTCAGTGCAACTTCATCTTGCACATTATGCAAAAAAATTGTGCTAACTTTACTGTTTTTTATTTTTTTAAAAGCTGCGCAAATACCGTGCAAGATAAAAAGTTGCAATGATCACCATTGTATTTTCTAGGGTCTCTGCTAAAAAAAACATATATAATGTTTGGTGGTTCTATGTAAATTTCTAGTAAAAAAAAATTATGATTTTTACATGTAGGAGAGAAATGTCAGAATTGGCCTGGTGGGTAAGTGGTTAAATGTGTCATCATTCCTTTAAAAGGCTTGAGTGAGAAAGATCTGAGGCACAAAAGAAGCCCTACAGCACATTCCCTGTTTGTTAAGACCTTGTAAGCCCCTACTACACTTAACAGTTATCGGAGTTGAGATTTGCAAATTCAATATTTTCGATCTATTAACCTTCTTAAAAAGTAAGTGCTATATATTAGTAAATTGTCATTAACCACTTAAGGACCACCACATGTAAATCTACGTTGGCAGAATGGCATGTACAGGCACAAGCACGTACCCGTACACACTTGCCTTCCAGCGGGTGGGGGGTCCGATCGGACCCCCTCCCGCTAGCTGCGGCGGTCCGTTTAGCTTCAGGAGCGATCCGGGATGAGGGGATGGCCGTTGGTTTCTGGCCATCCCCTCTCGATCGCTCCTGGCGAATGAGAAGCTTCCCTGATTGCCCCTAGAGTTAACCCTTTCACCCCCTTTTGCCAGTGTCACTAAGCGATAGTTTTTCTGATCGCTGCATTAGTGTCACTTGTGCCGCTAGGTAGCTAGTTATTTTTTTTAGGTTCACCGCCATGTTTTTATAGTGCTAGGTACCCCCATATACTACTCAATAAAGGTTTTAACCCCCTGATTGCCCCTAGAGTTAACCCTTTCACCAGCGATCACCGTATAAGTGTCACTGGTGACGCTGGTTAGCCAGTTAGTTATTTAGTTATTTAGGTTCGCCGTCAGGTTTTTATATAGTGTCAGGGACCCCCATATACTACCTAATAAAGGTTTTAACCCCCTAATTGCCCCTAGTTAACCCTTTCACCAGTGATCACCGTATAAGTGTTACGGGTGACTCTGGTTAGTTAGTTTGCTTTTTATAGCATCAGGGCACCCACCATTTATTACCTAATAAAGCTTTAACCCCCTGCTTACCTGGTGGGTGATATCAATTAGGTTTTAGGGTCAGGGTCTGCGTCGCCCCAGGCAGCGCTAGGTTAGTGCCAGTACCGCTAACACCCACGCGCAAAGCATACACCTCCCATAGTGGTATAGTATCTGAACAGATCAATATCTGATCTGATCAGATCTATACTAGCGTCCCCAGCAGTTTAGGGTTCCAAAAAAAACGCATTGTTAGCGGGATCAGCCCAGATACCTGCTAGCACCTGCGTTTTGCCTCTCTGCCCAGCCCACCCAAGTGCAGTATAGATCGATCACTGTCACTTACAAAACACTAAACACATAACTGCAGCGTTCGCAGAGTCAGGCCTGATCCCTGCGATCGCTAACAGTTTTTTTTGGTAGCGTTTTATATTTAAATCCTGAAGGCGGTGATTGGTTTTCGGGGTCGCGTACGCAGCTAGGCTCCCAAAAAGTCCCCCACATGTGGTATCCCCGTACTCAGGAGAAGTAGCAGAATTTATTTTGGGGTGTAATTTCACATATGCCCATAGCATGTGTGAGCAATATATCATTTAGTGACAATTTTGTGCAAAAAAAAAAAGTTTGTAATATTTCCGCAACTTGTGGCAAAATATAAAATATTCCAAGGACTCAACATGCTTCTCAGTAAATAGCCTGGGGTGTCTACTTTCCAAAATGGGGTTATCTGGGTGGGTTTTGTGTTATTTTGGCATTTTATGGTCTTCGAAACTGTGATAGGTAGCGAGGAGTGAAATCAAAAATATGCACCCTTAGAAATCCTGAAGGCAGTGCTTGGTTTTCGGGGTGCCGTACGCAGCTGGGCTCCCAAAAAGTCCCACATATGTGGTATCCCCATACTCAAGAGAAGCAGCAGAATTTATTTTGGGGTGTAATTCCACTAATGCCCATGTGTGAGCAATATATCATTTAGTGACAACTTTTTGTAAACTTTTTTTTTTTTTGTCATTATTCAATCAAATGGGACAAAAAAAATATTCAATGGGCTCAACATGCTCCTCAGCAATTTCCTTGGGGTGTCTACTTTCCAAAATGGGGTCATTTGGGGGGGGGGGGTTTGTACTGCCCTGCCATTTTAGCCATTTTAGCACCTCAAGAAATTAGATAGACAGTCATAAATTAAAAGCTGTGTAAATTCCAGAAAATGTACTCTAGTTTGTAGACGCTATAACTTTTGCGCAAACCAATAAATATACGCTTATTGACATTTTTTTTTACTAAAGACATGTGGCTAAATACATTTCGGCCTAAAAGTATGACTAAAATTTAGTTTATTCGATTTTTCTTATAACAAAAAGTAGAAAATATCTTTTTATTTTTTCATTTTCAGTCTTTTTCCTTTTATATCGTAAAAAATTTAAATCGCAGAGGCAATCAAATACCATCAAAAGAAAGCTCTATTTGTGGGAAGAAAGGGACGCAAATTTTGTTTAGGTACAACATTGCATGACTGCTCAATTACCAGTTAAAGCAGTGCAGTGCGAAATTGTAAAAAGTGGTTAAAGCAGAGTCCCACCAGCAGAAAAAAAAAACGTCAGCAGCTACAAATAATGTAGCTGCTGATTTTAACATAAGGACACTTACCTGCCCAGAGAGCCTGCGATGTCGGCACCTGAAGTCGATCTTTTGATTGACTCCCGGGTGCTGCCATCGCCATTCCTGGTAAGGGAACCAGGCAGTGAAGACTTTCTGCTTCGTTCCTGGTTCTGCACGTGTCTTCTGGGACCTGTGTGTCTCCCATAACACAGCAGGGGGAAAGGAGGATTTTCCAGACATTTCGTAGATCGCCGCACAATGTGCAGGTGATTTTCCCTGGAAGTTGGAGCAAATACCTGACTGTCCATCAAACGTAGCCGATGACTGATCAGTGTACCTGCCCATAGCCTGACTGCTCCCCCCTCCCTACTGAAAGGTGCCAAATGTGACGCGGGGGGGGGAGGGGAATCCAAACAGCAGAAGTTCAATTTCTGGGTAGAACTCCACTTTAAGTTCCCTGGCGTTCCCAAAGTATCAACCATGATCATAGATCCGGAGATCCAAATAAAAAGCAGTAAAAAAAATTCTGATTCTAAAAATAGTAAATACATGTTTTTTGTTTATGTGTAATGTCTGCCAAAATCCACTAATCTCAGGTTAACAAGACTTCTGCTTAGTCTGTGTATGCTTCCAAAGAGGAAGAGGAAACTTGTTGCATGATGAATATTTCTGAAATTTAAGTTCCCTACAGGCTGGAATTGTCTTTTGTAAATTCCATTGGCAATTTTAGGTACAGTCATACCATGGTTGATTTAGCACTGACTGCAGATACTGGGCATATATTTTAAGAAAGATGTATCAGCCACTAGAGTTGACCTTGGTATAATATAGAGTAAAGGAAAAAAAATTATATATGGGAATTTATTTAGCGGCTGAAAATGAGATGCGGGATCATTTACACAATATTTTATTCTACAGGAAGGTATACAATCTGATCATAAATGCGTTTTCTGAAAAAAAAGAAATCATACTCCATTTTAATGTAAAAGATATAATATTTCAGGAATATAGAGCTTTTGGCATTATATGAGCAATTTGAAAGGGGAGTCATAGTGGTAAATAAATCAGGTGCTCTGTAGACAAGGCGAACAGTCAGGAGAGTAAAAGAAATTAGAAAGAAAAATGAGAGCAAAAAGTAGAATAGAGATAATCAATTAGAGTTTGAGCTATGAGATTCCACATTCAATACTGCTGGGACCTACTAAGGGAATTAAATTGAGACTACCCCAAATTTTATCTAATTTTTGAAAAAGCTGTGCAATGGTAATCAAACTATATTATTAAAAAAAAAAAAAAAAAGATCCCAGCCTACTAGACCTTTAACTTAGGCACTGGTGAGGGATTCATGAATCTCCCAACATCTTTCTAGGAAGGTTACTTCACCAGAACCTGCAGGCAAGTCGCGGAAATCTAATAAATGAATTGCACCAGATCTTAGAGATCTGAGATTTCTATTGCACATATATATTTCTAAATGTTATACATGTACAATTACAATGACGCATGCATAATTACATCAAGCAATTGTGTCTGGCTTTTGGAGGAGGACTCCTGAGCTAGCTTATTTTGAGAAAAATAAGAATAGCATTAGGCTAAACATTTGTTTCTTCCCAAGAATGGATGGCCAAGAAATGTAAACTGTAGTTGGGGAGGGCATACACACATACGTTTATTGCCTTATCTGACCATAACCTATTGGATTGTGCAAATGTTCTGTCAAAATGTGTTTGGGGTCATTGAAAAAGGATGGGATGAGGAGATGGAGAAAAACAGGAGAGATTGCATTTTAGTGTAGTATATTTGTCTTATAACATCACAATTTTGTATCAGATTAACAGGATGCATCTGTATGGTTGCTCAAAACCAGCAACCAAAAGTAGTGCATGTCATTATTATATCTCTCATCGAGCAGACCTTTAAAATGGATTAATCTCTAGATGATCTTGTCAGTAATCCAATTGCAACAGTTTTAAGTAATTCAGAACTTTGGTTTAAGGAAAAAAAAAAAACTACTGACACAGTTTTATGTTTATTGTGGGAAGTGGAGAATTTAGGATAACATAATAGGGTCTATTTAAATACTTGACCTCCGGAAATGATCTACTCCCTTCATGACCACAGCATTTTTTTTTTTTTTTTTTTGCTGTTTAGCACTGTGCTATTTTAACTGCCAATTGCTTAGTCATGCAACACGGTATGCAAATGAAATTTAGTGTCTGTTTATTAACCACTTGCTTACTGGGCACTTAAACCCCCCTCAGTCCCAGACCAATTTTCAGCTTTCAGCGCTGATGCACTTTGAGTGACAATTACGCGGTCATACAACACTGTACCCAAATGAAATTTTTATCATTTTTTTCCCACAAATAGAGCTTTCTTTTGGTGGTATTTAGTTACAGCTCGGAGTTTTATTTTTTGCTAAACAAACAAAAAAAGATGCAAAAAAAAAAAAAAAAAAAATCATGTTTTAATAGTTTGTTATGAAATTTTGCAAACGGGTCATTTTTCTCCTTCATTGAAGTGCGCTGATTAGGCGGCACTGATAGGCTGCATTGGTGGGCACTGATGGGCTGCATTGGTGGGCACTGATGGGCTGCATTGGTGGGCACTGATAGGCTGCACTGGTGGGCACTGATAGGCATAGTTAAGGCGGCACTAATACGCACAGATAAGGCGGCACCGATGGGCACAGATAAGGCGGCACTGATGGGCAAAGATGGGCACAGATAAGATGGCACAGATGGGTGGCACGGATAAGTGGCACGGATGGGTGGCACGGATGGGCACTGATAGGTACCACAGATAGATGGGACTGATGGGCACTGATAGGTGGCACTGATAGGTGGCTCTGATAGGTGACACTGCTGGGCACTGATGGGCGGCACTGCTGGGCACTGATGGGCGGCACTGCTGGGCACTGATGGGCGGCACTGGGGTGCAGCACCTTTGAGGCAGATTTTGGGTGGCACTGTGGGTGGCACTGCTGGGTGGCACTGTGGGTGGCACTGTGGGCACTGCTGGGTGGCACTGTGGGCACTATGGGCACTGCTGGGTGGCACTGACAGGGGGGCACTTACTTTATTTCAGGATGGCACTGCGGGTGGCAGGTGGGCACTGGCAGGGGGCAGGTGTCCGTTTAAATTGCTGGCCGTGATCGGGACTGATGTCCCGAACACGGCCGCCGGCGATCGGCTTTTTTTTTTCTCCTCGCGCTGTCAGCGCGAGGAGGAATACTAGCCGATTACCGGCTCCGTTTTATCACATGATCAGCTGTCATTGGCTGACAGCTGATCACGTGATAAGGGGTCGGGATCGACCCCTTACACGGATCGGTGATCAGGCGAGTCTCACGGACTCGCCGATCACAGAGCGCGCCGCGCGCGCCCCTCAGGGGGCGCGCAGGCCGCTCGTAACCGGGACTACGTCAATAGACGTAGTCCCGGAAATGTGGGTCCGCGCTATTGCCGTCATTTTGCAATAGCGCGGATCCCAAGTGGTTAAAGGTCAGCAGCTACACTTTTTTAGCTGCTGTCTTTTAAATGGGTGGAACTCCACTTTAACGGTGTGCCTAAAAAGTGTAATGTGTGTAATATGTGCTGCTTTTACTAATAGACCTGGCTGATCCCTGATCTGTGAACAGAGTTCTGTGTGTTTGTAATCACAGAACTGTGCTGCGATTGGCTACAGTTGATCATCAGGTCTCAGCCATAAATCATTGGCTGAGACCTGCTGACAAAATAACACTGTAGCCAGAAACAGCGCTGGTGATCAGGGGGAGATCTCATGCATGCCCTTAATCCAGAACAGGCTGGATCACGTACATGTACATGATACATCCTGCTCGTGCCACCCGCCTGCAGTAAATATACTGTGAACAGGCAGGCAGGAACTGGTTAAAAAAATCCTTTTGCAAATGTTTCAACATTCATGCAAGCATAATAAATAATATCCGTGATTTTTGTAATATATGTGTAACAGTTTCCTTGCTATCTTTCACAGGGAAACATAACATTCACTAACATTCAATCCTAAGGGGAAAAAAGCCCTAAGGACATTCAACCATGGAAGTAAACTTTCCTGACGCATCTTCATGGCAGCACACACTGGGTTGTGACTCCGCCCCCACAACCTGACAGGATTGGATTAGCTGTAAATTTGAAGGGGAGACCCCCCGCTGCATTCTCTTTTTTTATCCTCACCTGACAGGTTGGTCGGACGCGTTTCCTTGTTACAGATGAATAAAGCCTCTACCACATTCGCCCCAGCAGGTTCAAGCCTCTCCTGTTTAGAAGTCCCTCCTGTACAGTCTCTAAAGGAGCTTCTATGGAGGCAGCCCGCCGCTCTGGTGGTCTCAAGGGGCGTTTTTTTTTTTTACTGGCATTTTTATCAAGCTTTAAAGAAGCTTACTCTGCAGTGGATTCCCTTTCTAATCTTTCTCCTTTCTTTTTTTTATTTATTTATTTTGTGTAGCCTTACATCCTCAGGTTTGTATACCTTGGGGAATTATTTTTGTACCTTTTTGTGTGGTTGCCCAGTCTAGGATTTTTTCCTCCTAGGTTTTTCTTAGAGCTTCCCTCTTCCAAGAGCGTCATTCAGCGGCGGTATGGCGCAATTTTTTAAAAACACAGTGCTCCTGTGTAAATTTCAATACATATTGTGTTGCTGGCTGCTGCAAAAGAAAAACTGCTCTGCATCCCTTGATTCAGATTCTACTAAAGGTAAGCCCCTGTGGGGTTTCTTATATTTCTTTTTTGCTTAGTATTTCTGTTAAAAAATATTTATACTTAAATATTTAATTTATATTTAATTTATTTGTTTATTTGATTTATTTATTTCTCTATGCATTTTTTAGCAGTTAAATGTTTAAAAAAAGAAAAAAAAAATGTTTCGGTGCGAATCATAGTAGTCCATTCCTGCTTATGCGTTCCTTCTTACATTTTAGACTGTCCTGTACCTTTTCCTTATGGAGTCCACTGCCCACGCAGACCACCATCAGCAAGTTAGGTAAGAGGCTATACCGGTTAGGTACGTATTGAAGGGGAGATCAAAAGAGTGCCAGATGTTTAGTGCTGCCTTTTTTTCTTCTGGCAGCACGGCTGAGTCAAGAACGGCAAGTTCTAGACAGGGGAGAAGATCCAGCCATACCTCAAGCAGAAAATCTCGTAGAAGCCGCTCAAGATCCCCTTCACGCCATCGAAGGCATAGCCATTCACGGCATAGCCACACACACCGTAGCCAGTCAAGACGCAGGAAATCTCCTCCTTCGCACCATCAGAGTCGCCATGCTCGTCCTGCTCCAAATGCCTGCTGGGTATGCGGTGCCCCGGCTTTGCCAGACAAGCTTGCTTGTCGTTCCTGCTTCAGTGAGGCCACTAGAGAAAAGGAAGCAGATGCTAGATTGGCCACGGATCTCATTAGGGAATCCGTACGAGAAACATTGCTGGAGTCAGCAACGCCGGCTATGGATAGAGCCGTTCCTAGCACATCCTCTGCGGAACCTCGTCTCACCCAAGCATCAGAATCCTCCTCTTAAGGGTTGAATGTCAGGATATGTCAGCCAGCTTTGACTTTTCCCTGGTAGAGCCTTTTGCGAAATCCATTAAGGAAGCAATTGGCTGGCAGGAGGACGCGGCTAAACCTCCCAAGGTTTGGAAATATTTTCCGAATTTGAAAAGGGATCCGTAAACCTTCCCTTTTATTGAGGAGCTTGAGGACCTCATCAAGGACGAATGGGAGAGATCAGATAAGAGAGCTAGCCTCTCTAATAGACTGGCAAAAATGTATCCTTTGAAGGAAGCGAAAGTGAGGCCCCTAATGAATGCCCCCGTCGTCGACTCTTCATTGATGCGCCTAGCCCGTCACGTACCCTTACCAATCGAGGATGCGGTATCCTTCTGGGATATTTTGGATCGAAAAATGGATCTAGAGTTAAAAAAAGCTTATTCCATGGCTGTAGGGGCCTGTAGATCTGTGATTACTAGGGCGGCAGTGGTCAGGGCCATCTCAGGATGGGCATCCGGAGTGGAGAAGGATCTCAGAGACGGCGTCGAAATAGAAAAAGTAATATCTTCCTTGCAGGAGATCAGACTCGCTGGGGATTTTGTGGCAGAAGCCTCGATAGATGTTATTAGATCTTCTGCGAGGTCAATGCTGGCAAGAAGAGCTCTATGGCTCAAGCCATGGATAGCGGACGCAGTCTCTAAAACAAATTGGTGTCGGATTCCTTACGATGGTTCAAACCTGTTCGATGCCAAACTAGATTCAGCCATCTCCAAAGTTTCCGGAGGGAAATCAGGTATGATCCCTTCCGACAGAAGACCTAGGGCACAGAGAGGTCCAGCCTTCAAGCGTAATTTGCCAGACAAGTACCGGGAATCCAGATCCTACCGTCCAGGTAGGGAATTTAGAAGAGACTGGAGGAGCACAAAAACCTCCTTTCTCAAATTACAGAAGTCCAAGGCCACCCCGGCTGCGGATCAGCCAAAATCATTTTGAAGATCCGCCTGCCCACCTGGCCCAGGTGGGCGCCAGGCTGAAAAGCTTTTCCAAAATTTGGGCAAGACACATAAAAGACTTATGGACACTTTCCACGATAAAATTTGGTCACAAATGGAAGTTCAGGAACAGTCTTCCACCAAGCTACTTCCGCACAACCAGGCTTCCGTCTTCATTATCCAAGAGGAGCCTGTTAATAAAATATATAACGGAACTAAGACAAAAGGGTGCAATCCTGGAAGTACCATCACACCAAAAAGGGAGAGGGTTCTATTCACCTCTGTTTTTGGTGAAGAAGAAGACGGGCGACTTACGACCCGTACTGGACCACAAGAGACTCAACAGAGGCATCCAAGTGGAGTCCTTCAAAATGGAGAGCTTACAGTCTATTCTCCTAGCAATAAACCTAAACGACTGGATGCTTTCTATAGATTTGTCAGACGCTTATCTTCATGTGCCAGTTCACCCGTTTTTCCAAAGATTCCTGCGCTTCGCCATAAATCAACACCACTTCCAATTTCAGTGTCTCCCGTTCGGCATCTCCTTGGCTCCCAGGACATTTACCAAAGTTTTGCTGCCACTGGTGGCTTTCCTCAGAGAGAAAGGATTACGAGTCCACCACTATCTGGACGACATCCTGCTGAGGAGGATCAAGAATCTCTGACTCTCCATCGGGAGATTCTCCTTGCGACCCTCCAGAAATTTGCATGGATAGTCAACTGGAGGAAGAGCAGTTTGCAACCTACACAGAGGATGGTCTTTCTGGGGGCAGACCTGGACACCAAACTAAACAGGATACAGCTTCCACACGAGAAGGCCAGACCTCTAGTACGGAAAATGCAAAGGCTATTGTCGACAGATCAGTTACCAGCCAGAGACTGTCTAAGTGTACTGGGGTCCATGTCAGCAACTATACCTATGATACAGTGGTCCCAGTGGCACATGAGGCCTCTCCAGAGCTCATTTCTCAGGCAGTGGGATGGAGTATCGATGCGCCAGACCATATTGGTCTCCAGTACAGTGAAGCAGTCGATATGGTGGATGGTGGTGGACACACCACAGCAATCTCAAGAAATACAAGCCGATAGTCCCTCCAGATCCAGAGGTAGTAACTTCGGACGCCTGCCAGATGGGTTGGGGAGCCCATTTTCGGGACCTGGCAGCCCAGGGGCAGTGGCTTTTTCAGGCTTTAGGCCTAGATTCCAATATTTTGGAGCTCAGAGCGGCTTTTCAAGCCTTGCGAGCCTTTGCGCCACTCCTGAGAGGCAAGAATGTAGTTATCCGCATGGACAACAAAGTGGCAGTGGCCTACATTCAGAGACAAGGAGGTACCAGGAGTGTCACCCTGATGGAGGAAGTTCGGCCCATTTTAGATTGGGCTTAGATACATCTTTCAAGCCTAGGAGCAGTATATGTTCCAGCAGCGCAAAACATGTTAGCCGACTGCCTGAGCCGAGAGACCTTTTCCAACAACGAGTGGTCCCTGAACCCTCGAACCTTCACTCTTTTGACAGAACTTTGGGGAATGCCGGAGATAGACCTTGCAGCTACCCCAGCGAATACCAAATGCCTCAGGTTCCTATCAAGAGGGTCATTCCCATCAGAAGAAGAGGTGGACTGTCTGAGTCACCCATGGAATTTCAAGCTGGGGTACATTTTTCCTCCAACTCCGTTGATCGCAAGGTTTCTATCCAGACTCCGTAAATCCTCAGCGACGGTGATCGCAATTATCCCAATGTGGCCGAGGAGACCATGGTTCACAACAATTCTGATACTCAGCCTTCAACCTCCTATTCCCCTTCGGGTATCTCCGGATCTTTTGTCCCAAGGTCAGTTCCTGCACCCAGCTCCGGAGAAGTTGCACCTGATGGCCTGGAAATTGAGAGGGCTAGGCTGAGAGCCCAGGGATGTTCTCAGGAGGTCATATTGACTCTAATGCAAGCTAGAAGATTCACGACCAACTCTATTTATTCTAGAATTTGGGAAAGATTCTGCTCCATGGCTCAGCAGAAGGGATGGAATTGTGTTTCTCCAGAGCCTGCTCACATTCTGGAATTTCTCCAGTCAGGGGTCAGCAAGGGCCTGAGCCTAAGTACCCTCAAGGTTCAGGTGTCTGCCCTATCAACCAAAATGGGCCCGAAGTGGGCCTTTCATCCTCTGGTTGTCCAGTTCTTGAGAGCCTATCTAAAAATCAAACCCCCCAGGAAACCGTTTTTTCCATCATGGGATTTATCAGTAGTTCTTCATTCCCTGTCTTCACCTCCATTTATTCCATCTGAAAAAATCTCTCTATGGGACTTGACCCTGAAGTTGACTTTCCTGATTGCAATTACATCAGCAAAAAGGGTTTCAGAAATACAGGCGTTAATGATCTCGGAACCTCATTTAGTCCTTTTTACTGACAAGGTGGTTCTAAGACCCTCGGAAAAGTTTATTCCCAAAGTAGCCACTACATTCCACTACAATCAGGATATCATTCTTCCATCCTTTCATAACGATCAGGGGGATCCACACCCTCTGGATGTGAAGTCAACCATCATCAATTATCTATCCGCTACTACCTCTTTCAGAAGGACAGATTCTCTCTTGGTCATCCCTCACGGTTCGAAGTGGGGTCAAGCAGCCTCTTCACGCACCATCGCATCCTGGCTGGTTAGGATCATTAAAAAAGCATATTCTTCCCAGCAACTGGCACTTCCTGAAGGCATCAGGGCTCATTCTACAAAGGCAGTGGCTACCTCTTGGGCAGCATATTGTAGAGTGTTTCCGGAGACGATATGCAGAGCAGCATCTTGGTCCTCCAGGCATACCTTTATTTCCCATTACAAAGTGGATTCAGCATATTTATCCATGACTGACTTCGGCAGATCTATCATTAGAGCAAATTCTTCCGTGTCATAAGGAATTAAAGTTTATTTTTTACTTGCACCCACCCGACTGGCGAGTTATTTCCCAGTGTGTGCTGCCATGAAGGTGTCAGGAAAACGGAAAATTGTATACTCACCTTCTGTAATTTTCCTTTCCTGACGCATCTTCATGGCAGCACACGATTCCTTCCCTGACTCTTTGTGATGATATATACGGAGAATGCAGCGGGGGGGTCTCCCCTTCAAATTTATAGCTAATCCAATCCTGTCAGGTTGTGGGGGAGGAGTCACAACCCAGTGTGTGCTGCCATGAAGATGCGTCAGGAAAGGAAAATTACGGAAGGTGACTATACAATTTTCCGTTTTCACCAATGAAGAAAGTCTACGACTACGGGATAAGAACATTTGAACAGCAGAGAAAATTAATATGAAGGAGACTTATGCACTTTGTAAACCTATGGAGATTACTGTGCAAACAGCAGAATGAATGATTGTTCAGCTGAACAGCCCTCCAGCTGTAGTTTGCAGCAAAATATTTGACAGTGCTAAATGTGACAACTTCTTTCTGGTTGTTAGGGAGCTGGCACCTACTGACATCTGACCAACCAGTGAGTCATGTCAACCTGGCACATTCAGCTGTTAACTAGGGATTCCCAACTGACCGGTAAAAGTAAAAAAAAAATGCAAGCATAGTGTAAAGCAAAAAAACAAAACAAAAACATGGGTCCCTCCTAGAAAGCCATACCTGATCTTTGTCCAAGCAAATAGCTGGAACCATATCAGGCCACTTTCCCTCAACATGGAGGGGGGGGGGGGTACCATGCTGATGAAGACAAGATCCTCTACCATACAACCCTAGCCTGAAGGTTGTGGGATCTGCAATTGGTGGGCTTATCAAAATCTGAGAGCCAGTTTAAAAAAAAGGGGTTCCCACATAGCACCCCTCATGTGACTGGATAAGGCGTACATAATACCCCTACTCATTCACACAACGAAGAAGCCAGGGGCCACGCTGTTGCAAGATCTGTCACTGGCTGCGTCCATCAAACATAGCCGATGACTGATCAGTGTACCTGCCCATAGCCAGTACCACGTGACAGCTTTGACCAATCACAGCAGATCACATGACAACTGTAAGTAATGGGAGGCTTCCTTTCATGCCATTCATTATGTACAATTGTGTTGCTAGCTGTGATTGGTCACAGTGATTATATCCCATTTGTACCTTGTGATTAGCTATGGCCAATCACAGCTAATCAGAACAAAAGTAACTGAATGAAATTCATTGCTATAAGCAATCATAATGTGTAAAAAAAAATAAAAAATACTGATTACTTAGTAGTACAATGTTACTGTGGTAACATTACATTGCTCTGGTCACAGTGTGCTAAAAAAACAAAAATAAAAATAAAACAAGAATAAAAAATAAAGAAAACAATATATATTATTATTTTTTGTACTGTAACCAGTTAGTGTTCCTGATCACTGCCTCACCAGTTATATAATGACGCTATACTGCAATTGTGACAGTATGCAAAAAATGTAATAAATTTTTTTTTTTGATTTCTTCATTTTCTAAAATGTCATGACAATTTCAAAAAACTTTGCCTCTTACTAAATACCTTGGACTGTTTTCTTTCCAAAGAGGGGTCATTTGGGGGATATTTGTACTGCCCTGATATTTTTGGGCCTTAAGAAATGATATAGGCTGTCAGTACATCAGGATGGATTGATTTTCAGATACTGTATTTATCGGCGTATAACACACACAGGCGCATAACCCACACCTTAACTTTAAGAGGGAAGTTTCACAGGAAACATCCTTACATTTTAAATAAATAACTTTGAAGCAAAATAAGGGTCAGTGCCCATCAATGCAGCCTGATCAGTGCCCACCTGCAACCTCACCACTGCCCATCAATGCAGTCCGATCAGTGCCCATCATTGCAGCCTCTAATATGCCCATCATTGCAGCCTGCTCATCGGCAGCCTCTAATATGCCCATCGATGCAGCATGCTTAGTGTCAATTTTCAGCCTCTAATATGCCCATCATTGCAGGCTGTTTAGTGCCCACCTGCAGCCTCTAATATGCCCATCATTGCAGCCTGCTTAGTGTCCATCTCTATCCTCTAATATGCCCATCATTGCAGCCTGTTTAGCGCCCATCTGCAGCCTCTAATATGCCCATCATTGCAGCGCAGCCTGCTTAGTGTCCATCTGCAGCCTCACATTTGTCAATCATTGCAGCCTTGCCAGTGCTGAATTATACAGATCCGCAATCTCTTGTGTACCCAGCACTCAATCACTCACAGTCTCAATCAGCCCTTTTTGATAGACAGAACAGTGGTCCAGTGACGGGCCAGGGGGGCGGGACTTTGTGTGACTGAGATCTGGATACACAGGAGATTGTGGCTCTGTGTAATCCAGCGGTGCTTGTCCCCTCCTTCCACTCTGAGGCAGCAGGAATTGGCGTATAACACGCACACGCAATTTCCCCCTAAATTTCAGGGGGGAAAAGTGCGTGTTATACACCAATAAATTTGGTACATACCATAGTTTATGGGCCCTCTAACTTTCCTACAGACTAAATAATATACACTGATTTGAGATATTTTCACCAAAGAAATGTAGCAGAAGACATTGTGGCCTAAATTTATGAAGAATGATTATTTATTTAGAAAATTTTATAACAGAAGCCAAGACAGTTTTTTTTATTTATTTAGGAAAAAACCCAGTGGAAATTAAATACCACCAAAAGGAAGCTCTAGCTGTGTAAACAAAATGATAAAAAATTAATTTTCGGTCCAGTTTTGAATGACTGCCCAATTGTCATTCAAAGTGCGACAGTGCTGAAAGAAAAATTGGCCTAGGCAGAAAGGGGGTAAAAGTTCCCTATATTGAAATGGTTAAATTAAAAAAGTCCCAAAGGTCATAGTCAATCTAGCATTTCAGATCCTCATCAGTCATGGTGCCTGACAGCCATCGATGTACTGAATGAAAACAAAACCTGCCTTTTGCAAAACTTGTCACTTAATTCTCGCCCTGAATGTTATCTCCTGATCCCCACTACCACAATATAAGCAAAGGTCTTCAGGTAACATCATTGACCATATATGAATATAGCAATATTGGTCAATGATGCAATGTCACCAGAAGTCTGCAGATGTTCACATTTCAGACGTTTCCCTGCTGGTCAAATGTTCAAGTGTTAGGCTATTTTCTCTATTGGTGTTAACTCTCAGGTCAGATGTTCTTAGTCTACTATTACACTGAGGAGGCCGGGCATTGGCAGTAAAGCGATGCTATTTTTAATGCCGCTTTACCGTCGTTTTAGCTGCACTATTTTGCCACTAACGGGGCAGTTTTAACCCCCGCTAGTGGCCGAAAAAGAGTTAAAACTGTCTGCAAAGTGCTGCTGCAGCAGCGGTTTGGCAGCGCTGCTCCATTGTTTTCAATGAGCAGGGGTGCTTTAGGAGCAATTAATACACCACTCCTACAGCACTGCAAAGATGCAGCTTGCAGGACTTTTTTTTACCGCCCTGCAAGCGCACCGCTCCAGTGTGAAAGCCCTCAGGCTTTCACACTGGAGAGACAGGAGAGGTGCTTTACAGGCGCTATGCAGGCGCTATTTTTAGTACTGTAGCGCCTGTAAAGCGCCTCGGTATGAACGTAGCCTCAGTGCTATTTTTGTTTTTAGGATTGACTATTAGGATTTTTCTTAGGGTTGGATATTAGGGAATGTTACATTTGCCCAGCAAAAGGCAACTGGGAAGCTATTACAAACATTACGGATCATTTTTCTTCTAGATGAACATTATTGTATTGTAACTACAATAGAAAGAAAAGTGAGGGATCGATACTGAGGGTTTCAGAAAAATTAAAATAAGGTTTACTATTTCCACTACAAGTGGTGGAGAAACTGCTGATCCTTCATTGTCCAATCACAGGCTGGGGGCAGGGAGGTGGCGAAGCTTTATTTAACTTTATTTAACTGCAGCAGAGAAAAGTCAGGTCACCAGCCTTGATGTGACAACTGGTAGGGATATATAAATCTTAGGTGTACATGGGCAGAAATACAACCCTTTAGCAGAGAAAGACATTCATTGAGCATATTAATTGGCATTGGTCCATGTTGAAAGGCGCGGATCCACAGCATGAAAGGAAAGTGATACATCATCACGGAGGTGGTGACCTGGCGTCCAGTATATTTACTGCAGGTATGGATGCCCCCTGGTGGCTTGATATCTGTGTTCACAGCATTGTGCTAGAGAAGTAAAGGAGTGTCCGTCGGAATGCGTTTTATCGGACCGTGTCGTCAGATAATCCGACTGTGTGTGATATGCATCGGACTGATTCCGTCCGAATCTCCGTCGGACCCAATTTTCCAACATGTTGGAAATTTTTCCCGACCAACTGGGCCGGTCAGACCTAATCCGATCATGTGTAGCGAATTTTGATCGGACCAAGTGCCACGCATGCTCAGATCAAATTCCTACATCAAAGCTATTGGCTACTAGCCTGAATGTAGTCCCATCGTAACGAAATTACGTCACCGCGTTCTTGGCAACCGCTAAATCAGACAACTTGGCCCGGCCGTGTGTATGCAACAGTTTCGGACACAATCCGTCGGACTAAATCCGACAGACAAAATCTGACGGATTTGGTTGGCAAAATCTCCGACCATGTGTACGTGGGCTAAGTCTGATGCGATTTAACAAATGAGTGGAGGTGAGAGTTCTGAGAGCCCAGATTTGGCTCTCCCAGATTATTTTGTTCTCTTCCATGTGTGGGAACCAGCTTTTTGTATATACAGTACATTCACTGAGACATCCTTTTGATTTATTATTTGAGAGACTTTTTATACCCGGATTGATGAGATGGTGCATACTTTTTATATCATTTAGAATTATTACCAGTGACTTATTCCATGTTGTCTTTAATAATTTTTTATTTATTATATTATATATATCTTTTTATTACACACTATTTTTTGTGCAGGATCACTATGTATTTTATTTAACATTTTAGCTTGCACATGATTGTATGACAAAATCAGCAGAGCTTCAACTCATTTCAGATCTACCCCTTAGATTTAGAGTGACTGCACTTCCAAGTGCACTTTCAGTGAAAAGTGGATTTGCCTTTCGTAAATAACCCCCTGTGTCTAGTGTGCCTAATTCCCCTCTGGGCTTACATTGAGGTTCCTTCCTCCTACAAGATCCAGGGTTGTGTTGTATTGGCTTCCTCTAGCAGGTTTCCAGCCATCACTGTGTATCCTCAGCCTGATTCAATCCCAGTATGAGAGACCTATATGCCTGCCATGGCTGTTATTCTAGCTGCTGTATACTCTTGTTTCATGATCCCTGCCCATCCCAAGCAATGGATATGTGAGTGAACATTATCATTATTTTTTTCAAAATAAAATGTGTGTATATGCTTTTGGATCTAGAGCTTTCATTTATACATTTCTAATAAGTTGGCTAAAATTGTTGTTAATATTTTGTGATCCGAGTTAAGCAAGGCAATTGGTCAGTAATTAGCAGTGGATGACAGGTCCTTTTTAGGTGTCAGAATGACCAAGATATAGGAGTGCATAAAATGAGTTAGTGACCTCCCCCTCAAATAGGGAGTGGCAGGGGTTGGAATAAATAGTCAGTGGACGAATAATGGGGCTTGGCTCTAAGCTTATTGACCAGCATCCTATGAGGTTCATTAGGAGATTTGTACAATTTATATTTGGCCTATAAAAGTGAATTTTCAAATTTGTACATCTCTAAACTAAACCTTTAGTTGATCACTAACCTGGGTAACCACTTGGCATACTGAGGGGTTAGAGAGGCACTGTAGTTGACGCATGCTCAGTGGTTACCCGGCTGTGAAGCTGCAAGCCGTCATAGCCAGGTGCCCATAGTAGACAAGCCAGTGCTGCAGAGGGAGGACACGGGTAGAAAATGGCTGTGGTGAGTACACTGCTGAACCATGGGACAGGTAAGTGGCTTAAAAGTCAGCAGCTATACTTTTTGTAGCTACTGACCTTTATTAAACAAACATATGACTGGAACTTCACTTTAAAGCATGTTATATAGGACAGTGCTTGTGCTGTGTAATTTGGCCCCCTGTATCACCTGAAATACCTGGCTGATCCTGCCTGGCTATACCCTCCCCCCTGTAAACTGACCACGGTATATCATGGCTGCTGAAGCCCTGACACTGTGGTCGGTTTATGTGCCTCCGCCATCTTCAACTCTGCTCTCTGCTCTCCTGTGTTTCCTCTGTCCTCCTCCCCCTCCCCTTCCTGCCTGTCAGCTCCATTCACTCCATGATCGTCCCCTCCTGCTGCTATTATATCTATACTATTATCATTCCACCCCCCCTGTTATATAAATACCCTGTGCCTGTGCTGTATAAAAATAATGCTGATTATACCTTATTTCAGAGCATCTCCTGGTGCTCATGTGACTCCTCGTCTCTCCTCTCTACTCTTTCCTCCCAGGCTGATGTCAGAGAAAGTGCTCAGCCCTACCTGCTATAGCTGTCAGCCAGGCAGAGGAGAGTGGTGAGGAATCCCGTGAGCACCGGAAGACATGAGGTATAATCTGCATTATTTTTATACAGCACATGCACAGGAACACATAGGTGTTGATTTACTAAAGGCAAATCCACGCTGCACTACAATTGCACTGCAAGTGCACTTGAAAGTACAGTTGCTTTAGAGCTGAGGGGAGGATCTGAACTTAGGGGAATATCTGCTGATTTTATCAACCAAACATGTGCATGCAAAAATGCTGTTTTTTATGTTCCTTGCATGTCCCCCTCAGATCTACATGGACTGTACTTCCAAGTGCACTTGCAGTGCTCTTGTAGTGCAAAGTGGACTTGCCTTTAGTAAATAAACCCTATAGCATTATATAACAGAGAGGATGGCATGATCATAGTATAGTGGGTTAACAACCACTTATAATGATTATAGCTTTTCTAAAGCACCGTGTATCAATACAAAATCAGCTTTTTTGAGAGGTAGCTGTTTTCAGCTTTTTACCATGCTTTGTTGCATCTCATTGCTGCTGATCACCTGTAGCTGCACAAAGTTGTTTGGGGGGGGGGGGGGGGGGGGGAATTGTTATACAGTTTTGAACATTTGTAGGGCTAATAAGCAGGCTCTTGTCAAACGAAAGACAGGGAAAGCTGGGCACTGCTATAGGGGACATGTACCAATGACAATAAAAGACTTAAAGAGGGAACAGAATCTTTTCATATGGCTTTAGGGCTCAGTTCACACCAATGTGAATTGGATGCAGTTTACTTTCATCCAATTTGCAGTAGCATGAGATTTTGACTGGCTCTCTATGGAGCCGGTTCACATATCTCCATTGCGGCTCAGGTGAGAATTTGCACAGGAGCCCTGTGCATATTTTGGTCCATTTCAGGTCCCAATTCAGCCAAATATTTGGGTTAAAATTGGACCTGAAAACAGTGAACGGGGATGCACAGGACCCCTGCTGGGAGCCGCATTGATATTAGGTGTGAATCCACCCTAAAAGCTACATGTCCTACAGCTGTGTGTGGTGTTATGGAACAGCACAGTTATCATTAATTATCATTATTATCACAACCTTAGTGACAGCACTTATCTGTCTGTGAACTAAAAGTATTTTTTTTCTAAAATTAACTTTTTTTACAGCAGCTGCACCCCAATCTGATTAATTTCTATTTGATCAAAAACTATCCAGTATTTCACTAAGCTTTCCCTGTTTTTGATTATGTAACTGTCTCCTGCCTCTGGTCAATTTCTCATTAAGAATTAAGAGGCACACTTACAGGCTGAGTGGCTCAGCTGGGGGAGGATGTGATGTGGGAAAGCTGGGGGAGGAGCCCGAGGCGGTGTCTGTGAGGACGGAAGGGGAGGCAGGAGATCCATGGCAGCAAGTCTGATGCAGATGCTGGTGAAGTGGGATAGAACACCGTGTTAGAGGACAGCACATGGTGACCCCCGCAGATGCCTATTCCCCATGATATTGGATCAGGAGACCAAGGAGGAGCGACTGATAGATCGGGGTGGACAGCAGTAAAGGATGCAGGAAACTGAACAGGGGTAAGTGAGATATATCCCTGGTTCAATCAAAAAAATGGCTGCAAGAGAAAACACCTGATCCTGAGACCCCACGAGTGACTGTTGGTTGCTGGCCTCCCCTCTGTCTCCTCCATACGCCCCCCCTCTTATCTCTGCCTTTGTGTCCTCTGTATATTATGCTCTGCATACTACCCTCCAGAGCCCCTAGGTTATCCAGCGCTGTTGCATCGTGAACTGTGTTTGAACTGTGTTTGCTGTGGAAGCTAAAGAGATTTGATGACTAACTGAGGGAGAGATGCAGCAGCTGGGGCTGGCTAAAATTTAACTGACTGGAGACATAAGAGAGGTCTTGATGGAGCAATGATTCTTTTTGAAACCTATGAATCTATGAGAGCTACGGAATTGAAATGTTTGTAAGAACGTACCAATGAGAGGACTTGTTTAAATGTCAATGATTGCCTAATAACCCTAGGAGTGGCTCAATTGATTAAATGCTGGAATTACTGGAAACTGCTAAACTGATAGTTGAAACTAGTACTGAGTTTTAAGCTCACTTAAGGACTAAGTATTGATACAGCTTAGTACTGACTGAAAAGGTTATGAACTATGCTAGGAACTAAGCTGCAAATTAAGTGATGAACTCTGCGATTTAACTATGCGATAAGTTCGGAGCGATATCTACTGGAGAGTAACTTTCCTTCCTGTGGTGGATAGCAGCTGATTAGATAATTGGGTTAAGCTAATATAGAGCTGCAAAAGCATAAGGACATTCCTTTTTTTTCTTCCCCCCCCCCTCCCCCCCTCTGCGTTTTATTTTTTATTTTTTATTTTTTTTTTTATTTATTTTTTTTTTTCCTTCGTATCTTCCCGCCTCTCTTACGTTATACAGAGACCGGGAAAGAGGGATGAATGGTACGTTTTTCATAGGTGCCCCAGCAAAATAAAATACAAAAAAAAAAAAATCCACCAAGTTGCAGAATTTTCAATTCCATCTAAACTAGGGGGCCTGAAAGGGTTAAGTGACTGGAGACATAAGAGAGGTCTTGATGGAGCAATGATTTTGTCTGAAAACTATGAATCCAGGAGTGGCTCAATTGATTAAATGCTGGAAGTACTGGAAACTACTAAACTGATAGTTGAAACTAGTACTGAGTTTTAAGCTCACTTAAGGACTAAGTATTGATACAGCTTAGTACTGACTGAAAAGGTTATGAACTATGTTACGAACTAAGCTGCAAATTAAATGATGAACTCTGCGATTTAACTATGCGATAAGCTCGGAGCGATATTTTCTGGAGAGTAACTTTCCATTATGTGGTGGATAGCAGCTGATTAGACAATTGGATCAAGCAGAAATAGAGCTGCAAAAGTATAAGGACATTCCCCTTTTTTTTTTTTGTTCCTTATGCGTTTTCTTTTTTTTTTTCTTCCTCTCTCTCTACGTGTCCTCCCACCCCTCTTACGCTATATAGAGATCGGAAAAAAGGGACGAAGGGTACGTTTTGTTTTTTTATTGTTCCTTTACAGGATCTTTACAGGTGCCCTAATAAAAAAAAAAAGTAAAAAAAAAATCCATCAAGTCGCAGAATTTTTAATTCTTAAAGCAAAAGTGAAGAGAAGTATTTCATCTAAACTAGGGTGCCTGAGAGGTGAAACGGCAGGATATTCTTCTCTCCCCTTGCCCCTCCATTCAAATCAATAAAAGCAAAGATTGGAACCGAGAGGTACTCCCCTCTATACAGGACAACTATTTTGTCAAACAAGATAAGTGAATAAGATACATGATGAGGGGAAGATCACATAAAACAACAGAACCTAAAACCCCGAGGGAGAGTTTAAATACTAGTGTAACAGCTAGTTCAATACAAAAATACTTGACAACTAAAGAGGGTAACCAAAAAAGCCCAGATGTAGAAAAAAAAACATCCTTGCCAACCAAAAACGCAAAAAGGAAATGGCTAAGTTAAAAGGAGCCCAAGGAGATAAAACAAGAGAAGAAACACAAACAGAGAGAGAGATGGAAACTTACGAGGGGGACGGGGAAGAACAGCGAAGTATAGCTCAAATACCCACGAAGATCGAGATGATGGTAATGTTTGAAAGGATGGAAAGTTTAATTAAGAGTGAGATTACAAATGTCCGGATGGATCTGGGCCATTTGCTGCGGAGAGTAGAAGAGGCTGAGGAGAGAACTGAGAAACAAACACAAGAAATCGCAGAATTAAAATCGCAAGTGAAAGCACTGCAAATAAACCAAAGAAATACCTTTTATAAAATGGAAGCACAGGAAAATCAAAATAGACGCCAAAATCTAAGGATAAGAGCCCTCCCAGAGCAAAATGGAGAGAAACTGGAAGAAAAAATAAGGAAAATATTTAACCCCCTACTAGGACGAGAAGAGGACGAGGAGTTAAAGATCGATAGAGTACATAGAATTAGAAAGCCTCTAGGAATGAAGGAGGAGACCCCACGAGATGTCATTGTTAAATTCCATCGGTATACAGATAAGGAGAAAATATGGAGGAACCTCAGAGAGATACACCCGTTGCAATACGAGCAAACAACTTTGCAAGTATTTGCGGACTTGTCAAGTGAAACATTATCCAGAAGAAGACAATTAAAACCATTACTAAAACATTTAAGACAAGCTAATATTAAATATAGTTGGGGGTTTCCTGCAGCATTGATAGTACATAGGGACGGAAAGACGGTTAGATTGAAATTTCCGGAAGAAGTACAGGACTTTTGTACAGAGTTACAGATTCCAACCATTAGTATACATAAGCGATCGGAAAGAGAAGAAAGACTAATTGAAGAGGGAATAGGGCAGAGAGTTTAATGTAGGGGGGGGGTAGGGGGAGAGGGGGGGAGGGGGGGCTGGTGTAATTTATTACAAAAGAAACGAGATGGGAGAGGTAAAGTAAATAAAAGTTAATGTGGGTATGGGTGGAAACGGGAAGAGCCTCCCTGGACTATCTGCTCCCTCCTCTCCCCCCTATGTCTACCGGGCCTTCAAGGCCGGGGGGGAGTGGAGGGACACGGAATGCCGGGCTTGGAGCTTCACCCCAAGGGGTGAGGTACATATTCCAGGATGGGGATATATTCTGGATATAGGTACAAGGACCAAAGAGGGGTCTGGGAGGGTTGGGAGGAGGGTGGGAGGGGTGGGGGGAGAAAGAAGACCCGACAGCAGAGAACCTCGTTAAGTGAGAAAAGAGGAGAAACCAGCCTGACTAAAATCTATGTCTATAGTTAATTGTTTGTCATATAACGTTAGGGGGCTAAATGAATCAGCAAAGCGGTTTAAAATTCTGAAAGAAATAGAACAATATGAAGCGGGTATAGTGTTCTTACAGGAAACCCATCTATCATACGAAAGCAAGATTAGAATATACTCCCCTAGGTTCCCGGTGTGGTTTTATGGAGATTCTTACTCAAGGAACTCAAAAGGGGTAGCTATCGGTATAGGACGGGAGGTATACTATAAAATAGAAGAAAGATTAGTCGACCCGGAGGGTAGATTCCTCTTTCTGAAGGGGAAACTATGGGGAGTAGACTATACCCTCGCTAACATATACTGCCCAAATAGAAGTCCAACGGTTTTTCTGAAAGGAATATTGGAGAAATTATGGGATTTTAAAAGAGGAAGAGTAATTATAGCTGGAGATATGAACTTTTGTATGAATCCGCAAATGGATAGTTCATCCCGTGTGCAGGGGATTGGGAAGGAGCAGAGGAGAATAATAAAACACAGGCTATATCAGTACCAGCTTATGGATGTGTGGAGAACTATGCACCCAAGGATACGAGACTACTCGTTCTATTCCCCGGTACATGGGACGTACACAAGGATCGACTACTGGTTAGTGGAACATAGGGTTCTGGACGAGGTGATATCCACAGATATAGGAATTAGAACATTGTCTGATCATTCTCCAATATGCCTGAAGATCAAAATCCCAGGATTTCAGAAATCTCCTTTTTCCTGGAAATTGAATAGGGAACTGTTGGATGAGAAGGGAGAGGAAATAATTAGAAAGGAATTGGAGTTTTTTTTTACCACTAATTTAAATGAAGAGAATATGGAAATATTATTTGGGAGACACATAAAGCTTATATAAGAGGGATATATATTTCACTAGGTACAAATAGGAAGAGAGAAGGTATTAAAAAGAGTAGAGAGTTGAGGGAGGAAATCCATGGATTAGAGCAAGAACATTAAAAGGCAAATGGCAGGGAAAGTGGACAGGTAGTGGACCTATTACATAAACTGGCTATGAAAAGAGAGGAACTCGGGGAATTAATGGAACAGGAAATGAGGACGATATATAATAGGATTAATAAAGAGAGATATTATAGCGGCATTAAAAATAGTAAGATCTTAGCAAAGATATTGAGGGAAAAAAGATCGAAGAATTATATAGAGAAAAATATTAAATAAAGAGGGAGAGTCGGTCTATAAAACTAAGGAAATAGCAGAAGTTTTTAGAGAATATTATGGGCAGTTATATTCCGTGAGAAAAAAAGAGACAGAAAAGCAAGAGATGAAGAGAAGGGGAAAAATCAAAGACTTATATTTCAAGCAAATATCCCTAAAATACCGGGGGAATTGGCGCAGGAATTGGAGAATCCAATCTCAGTCCAAGAAGTAATACAGGCAATAAGAGACCAAAGGAGGAAAGAGTCCAGGGCCTGATGGCTATAGAATATCTAAAAAAGTTTGGAGACATACTAGCCCCAATCTTATGTGCATATTATAATGGACTAGGTACAAAATATGGACTGAGCGAGGAGGCCTCCACTGCGACAATCTCCACAATATTGAAAGAGGGAAAAGAGAATACAATATGCTCAAACTATAGACCGATCTCACTACTCAATACGGACATTAAATTGTTCGCAAAAATATTGGCCGCTAGAATAAAGAAGTTAATGCCTAGCTTAGTCCATGCAGATCAGGTGGGATTCATTGAGGGGCGAGAAGGAAAAGATAATGGAGTAAGGTCATTATTACTGCTTCAGAGGATGAAGGAGAGTAGAATCCCCAGTCTACTCCTATCAGTAGATGCTGAGAAAGCTTTTGACCGAGTAGACTGGGGATTCATGATGGGTACCCTAAGGGGAATGGGGTTTGGTCCCAAAATTTTGAAGTGGATAAAGGCACTATATAACAGCCCCAAGGCAGTGGTAAGAGTTAATGGGGTACTATCAACAGCCTTCAGAATGAACAATGGGACTAGACAGGGGTGTCCGCTGTCCCCCCTATTGTTCGTTCTGGCATTGGAGCCACTCCTGGAGACGATAAGGAGAAACCCAGATATAAAGGGGGTTGAGATAGAGGGGGAAATACATAAGACAGCCGCTTCGCGGATGATATTCTGTTTTATGTATCCAGCCCACGAATCTCCATGCCAAACTTGTTAAAGGCTTTACAGGAATACGGAGAATTATCTAACTTTAAAATCAACCCAAGCAAGTCAGAAATCTTAAATGTAAATATAAATCCGAGAGAAGAACTTGACATTAAGAGAGAATTCCCATTTCTATGGCAAAAAGAAATTAAATATTTAGGGATTAAACTGACTGCATCAATAGAAAAAATTTACCTAATAAACTATATCCCCCTTCTAGAAGAATTGAGAGAAGAAATAAGGAGAATGAGAACAAAGCCCCTGTCATGATTAGGAAGAATTAATGCCTTAAAAATGATTATTCAACCTAAAATCCTTTATAAATTTCAGCTATTACCAATATATATCCCCCCCCCCCCCCCTATATTTTAAAATGATAAATTCTTTAATTTCTAAATTTATCTGGAACAACAAGAAACCTAGAATCCCACTGAAGACTTTGCAAAAGGGAAAAGATGAGGGGGGTCTGAATGTCCCAGACTTTAGAAAATATTACGAAGCAGCAGTGTTAACACGGGTGGTGGAATGGGCAAAATTAGAAAGTAAAAAAAGATGGGGAAAAATAGAACACAGTTTATCAGGCACAAATTTAGGTAGAGAAATCTGGACTCCTTTAACATATAGATCACTAGGGAAGACAACACCTTTGGTCACAAAAAATGTGTTTAGAGTATGGGAGGGAATACACAAACATAACAAGTGGAAATATAATTCCCCTTTAATTTATTTAAAAGATAATGATTTTTTTGCACCTGGTAAAAGTACAATAGGAGGGAAATGGATAAAACAAGATAATATGCAATTACGACACATAATTAAAGAGGGGAAATTGAAAACACTAGCAATATTACAGAAAGAAAATGATTGGATGGATTTGAATGAGTGGCGATACCTGCAGCTTAGACATTTCGTCTCAAGACTACCACAACTGCTTAGAGATGGAGAAAATTTGACTGCCTTGGAGCAGATATGTGAGGGGAAATCCCCAAGGGCAGGTATTGCCCAGTTTTATAAGGTCTTGAGACGGGAATGTGAAGCGGAGGTACCAACTTTCATTAAAAAATGGGAAGAAGAGATAGGAGCACGGGGTGAAAACCAAAATATAGAAAAAATATTGAAGATGGTGCACAGATCCACAGAAAATAGTAAGATGATAGAAACAAATTATAAAATTTTAGTAAGATGGTATAGGACCCCAGATATAATGGCAAAGTACCAGGAGGGACAATCTGGGAAATGTTGGAGGAATTGTGGACAAACGGGAAGTTTGGCCCATATATGGTGGGATTGTCCCAAGATTAAAGAATATTGGAGAGAAATAATAAGATATATAGAAGTAATAGCTAAAATACAGTTACCTGAGAACCCATGGTTATGCCTATTCCATGCAGTAGATACCCCAATTAAGGAGTATAGGAATTCCCTCACAAGCTCATTAATAAACGTGGCAAAAAGCCTGATTCCGAAAAAATGGAAAGAAATAGAAGCACCCAAAGTAAAGGAATGGCTAGGAAAAGTTGAGGAAATGTATAGTATTGAAGGGCTGGGAATGGAGGAAGAAAGGGAAAGAAAGAGATTCCATGTGAAATGGAAATACTGGAAAATCTTTAGACAATCTATGATTTTTAACGAGGTAATGGGTCGGTAGGGGTGGGGAGAGGGGTGGGAGGGAGATATTTTAGAAGAACTCGAGAAGTAAAGAGAGAAAACCAGGATAATGTGAAAAATTGAAGGGCATGAATGTATTTTGGTCCTATGGTTTTCTTTTATAATACTTGATTATGTTTTGTACGCAACTTAAATGAAAAATTTAAATAAAGAATAAAAAAAAAAAAAAAAAAGAATTAAGAGGCAACACATGATACAGCAGTCACCCCAACAGAACACCTTTAGGCTGGGTTCACACTGCTGCGGGGGGAGATCCGGATGTGATTCGCACCGCAAATCACATCCGATCTCCGTAGCGATGCGAGTTCAGCCATACAGATAGTATGGCTGAATTCGTATCGCTCCCGCAGCAAACTCGCACGGGACCCTTTTTTTGGTCCGCAACAGAATCGGATCGCATGGGGGTTCACACCATGCGATCCGATTCCTGTGCGAGTCGGCAGATCGCACTGCGATATGCGGACGGATCTGGGGGTGTCATTAACATATCATTGACACTCCCAGCCGTCCGCATAGGGCAGTGTGAACTGCCGGCGGGAGTAATGCGATGCGGGAAAACGCCGCGGATTTGCGGCGTTCCCACATCGCAGCGGTGTGAACCCGGCCTTAATGAGGGAGAATTGAATTCAATGTACTAGAGAAAAATAATAAAAACAGGTGTTTTACTACAAGAATAAAGAGACCTGCTGTTGATACAGCAGTGTACAATTGGCCCACAGCAGGACAATTTTTATTAGGCATGACTAGGCCCAAATGTACTAGAGATAATGAACACAAGCAAGGGTTTCACTACAAGAATTCAGGCACCACAGAGGACAGTTAAAATCAAGGGCCTAATTGGTGTAAGCCTATCCTTTTTCTGTGAAGCAAAGGTGTGATTAATGTGACTAAAATAGAGCTGGTTTGGGTACATGCTGTCCTGTGATTTTTTATTTTTTTTTAAGTGCTGCAGTAGTGTGCTGCAAATAAAAGGCAGCACCAAGAACAGATCATCAAGAACAAGCAAATACCCAAAGCTTACACGAATGGCCCTATAAAAACAGAAAGCCTCCCAAAAAATAACACCTGCAAGAGATCATCCTCTGAAACTAAAGGTCACTTTTTACAAAAGAAACCTTGCAGCACAAAAAAAAAAAAGCTATAAACAAGACACGGCTAAAAGTGACCACCAACCAAACAATTACTAGAAATAAAATGTAAAAGGCCACAATAATGTAAACAATGTACATTATAACATGTACTAGAGTTGATTTCTCAAAAGAAGTTGCCATCAAAAAAATGCATGGCTTTCTAACTGACAGTAATTTTTCTCTATGCAGTTTGTTGGCTTTCTCAATGATTTTCCTGCAACAGCTTCTACTAGACTTGTGCACAATGAAAATTTTTATTTAGTTTCATTTTGTTTTCATTCGTAAAATACATAATTTTTTTCTGTTATATTTGTTATGTTATGTTCATTTGTTTTCAGATAATTTGTTATTTCTGTAGCGTAGCGATATTCGTTATAACAAATCAATTTGTTTTCGGATAATTTGATATTTATATATGTTTATATATTCTAGTTAACGATTCATAGTTTGGAAAGTCGTTTGTTTATTGAATCCATTAACACACACAATGACAATATCTCTTCTCCTATGACTGTAAGATTTACTCCGAGTTGAACTTTTGTTTCATTAGACCTTTAACAAATTAGCAAATTATGTTGAATTCATCCCTTATTTTCACTATCATTTCTTTCTTATTAGTTGAAATTCATTATTTCTTTATACGGACATTCGGATGCATCAGAATTTCCGAAAGATGCAAAACTTGGCCAAATTTTGATTTGTTACAAAACTAGTTGCACATGTCTAGCTTCTACTACACTGACTCTATGGCTTCTCTAGGTCCCCTATCTTTATACTAAGGGGACTGGGTTAATCACAGCCATGGAATCGGTTAACCTAAACCTCATCCCTATAGGTCTCATTCACACCAGCCCACACTGATATAGATTTTTTTTCCATAAGGACTGGTATTTGGTCTGTATTGGCAGTGAGAAATAATGTTTTGTGTTTTCATAACAAAATGCACAATTTACTATTTCCTATTTTTCTTTTCAATTTTTTAAAGGTCTTAAAACATAGCTGCAATGCAAAGAAACACATGGACAGGCCACGACTTTAGGAGAGCTAAGAGACATGCTGCATTTTTCTACACCTCTCCCCTGCACACCTCTGTTCTGTTGTGATATGAACAGGACACATAGAAAGCAATTTTTTGAAAAAAACAGGTATTTGAAAATAACATAAATTAGCCCTAAGTTTTGCTGATATTGTATTTTGGTAATTATATCAAACACGGTGAAAGAGTACACATATTTTTTTTTTTTCAATAACCCTAAACAAGATCTTCTAAATGATTGGTTATAATTTACAGAGACACTTGTAAAGCTGAAATCTTGTAACTTGTAATGCATCATTAACACAGACAGAAATAGTTTTAACATGAATACAATTAATTGACAGTCCCACCACCCCAGCAGAAAGAAAGAAGCATCAAGCCTACCACACTGATTACAGGTGAAAGATTTCTCTTTTCTCTAATTTAATGAGATTTTCTGATGGTAATTTGCATAGGTCCAATGCAAAATATTCTTTCAGTATAACTCATTAGTTGAATTTAATTGCTATTTTGTATCATTTTAGCACAAGGTAGCTCTGACTTTCAGCAAGTTCTCATATTTTGAAACTTCAAAGGAGTATGAATATTTAAGCTACCAGCACATCATGTCCTGTGTTCTATGTCTTTCTCCTGTGGAGTTCACATCCCAATCATATGCCATAATCACCTCAAAAGATGGCAAACGTTTTGCCCTTTCTTTAAATACAGAATAGGATAGCCTAAAGTCAGGAGATTTACAAATATAATAAAATTTACCCCTGACTGGTAACACAAATGTCTGTAGGCATGGCTTCCCAGGCTACATGTGTTGAAAAGCAGACACTTTAGACAGTTCACACCATAGGTTAGTAGAATACTTCCAAAGGAGTCACAATTGGCTGATTGCAGCTGATGTCATTAAAAAACATTTCATATGCTGTTTACATGCAGAAAAATGGCCTCAGGCAGTTATAGAATAATGAATAATTCAGCAACTGTATTAGTTGAAACATTTCTCTAATGGAGCTGAGTGAAGATCTCCAGCTGTGATACAGGATTATACATTCTAATACTGGATAGCTGCTCCCTTGGGACTCCTAGAAAATAATTGGGAATAATGGGATTAACCTGTTCAGCATAGTCTCTTTGCAGTCAGCAATTTATTTTTGTGATATGCTAACTGTTTGAAGGAAACTGAAATACAACAAAATGCCATTCCCAATATTTGTTTGTCTTCCTATAAAGGGAGGATTTGCACAGGCCAGAAGAAACAAAGGATGTGGTATAATTTTAAAAACAAAAAGTGCATTTCAAACTTTAAATGTTAATTAAATGGACACAGGAGACACCTAAAAAGTGGCTCTGTTGATCATCATAGCATTGATTGTATGTACCAGGCCACTCCTTCTCTGCAAATCTAGTTTCTGATAGACTATATGCCTGAGCCTTCAAATACTGTATGATCAGGGAGTTCAACATTTCTAACTTACCCTTTTGAAAGCATAAAGGTAACCTGTATTTCAACGTGTACACCTTATCTAATAAAACATAATTTAGTCTTACATTATAAATGTGCAATACTCTCTTAATTTAAAAATACATTGTTTAGCCCTATCTTCATATAGTTCATATAGTTGTCTGAAAACATTGAGGTTGATTTACTAAAACTGGAAAGTAAAGGATCTGGTGCAGCTGTGCATGGTAGCCAATCAACTTCTTTTTTTTTTTTTTCTTTCCTTTCCACTCAGTGAAATCAATTTAATAACCATGGGACCACCTCAGCTTGCAGCTCAGCGTCCCTCCCATGCAGTCAATTTTTTTTTTTTTTTTTTTTGAGAGTATTCATACCAGGCTACAATTCTACGTAATAACCATATCATCCCTCTCGGTATCACACTCCCATATTATCCCCCTTCTTGCCTCAAACCCCCCCCCCCCCTTCCTTCCTATCTGTGGACCACCTTATCCTATTTTTTCTGTGGGGGCTTTTAATTTTTATCTAGTTTGTACCTTATTGTATCTTGTCTGCACCTATTTTAGGGCTTCTTCAACCCCTCTGATATAAGCCATTTCTTCCTAAAATCTACCCAACACTTCCATTTCTCTATAATTGGTGTACTGCTCCGCTCTTCCAGGCTGCCTCTCAAACACTCCATCTTATAGGTCTTTTCTACCGAATCCACCCATTCCCACATTGACGGGGCCTCCTTCTCTTGCCATTTTTTCGGTATTAATTTTTTACCTGCATTCAACAGATGGGGAATCACCGATTCCTTATATTGTCTAAGTCCAGTTCTTGTCCCATGGAATAACACTACCCAGGGATCCACTTCCACCCCTTTGTTTGTAATCTCTTTAATGAAAGCTAGGATTTGGTTCCAGTACGATTTTATTTTTGGGCAACTCCACCACAAATGTGTCATCGTGCCCAGCTCTCTACAACCCCGCCAACATTCCCTGGGACCATCCCGCTGAAATTTGCTTTTCCTCTCTGGGGTGTAGTACCATCTCGTCATACATTTGAAACTCATTTCCGCCGTTCTAGCATCTACCGCTGAGCTATGCACTAGTTTATATATTTTCCTTAATATTGTGTTATCTGGTAGTGTTCCTAATTCCCTCTCCCATTTTTTGATGTACGCAGGTACCCCCAGCTCTACTCCCTCCAACAGCGTTCTATACCATCTCGAAACTATTTTCTTTGACATCTTTAAAGTACATAGCTGTTCCAAAGGAGTTAAATCTTCCGCTGTTCTAATCTGTGAGGGGAGCTTTTTAATAAAGCTCGAAAGCTGTGCGTACCTCCACTCATCAATTATCATCATCTCTTTTTTTTGTGCCAACTTGTGATATGGTGCTATCCCCTCCCCTTTCATTACATCCTTTAATTTTACCTCTTCCTTAACCCAATTTCCTCCTATCTCCTGACACCCTGGTAAAAAGAAATTATTGTGCTTTAATGCTGTCAGTGGTGAATTGTATTTCCCATTAAATTTCCTATATATCTTATCCCAGATCCTCAACTTGTTTCGTGTAATGTTATTCCCTTCCAAAAATATACTTCTCTCCTGAGGGGGATTCCAAATTTGCTTATCCAATTTTGTTCTACATAATTCGTGTTCCAGTCTCACCCACCTTTTCTCCGTGTTATCCCTTATATTCCATTCACTCACTCTAGACACTACAACTGCTTCATAGTAAATCTGTACGTCTGGCATTGCCACTCCACCCCTATTCTTTGGTTGTCGAAGTGTCGTCCAGGCCACCCTGGCTTTTTTGTTTTTCCACACAAATTTCATTAGGATGGTTTTTAATTTTGACAAGTAAACATTGGGCAAGGGTATTGGGAGCATCTGAAACCTATATAAGATCTTAGGGAATATTATCATCTTTAATGAGTTTATTCTCCCCATCCACGATAGTTGTCTATAACTACACCTTTTACATTCTGCCTGTATCTCATCTAATAACGGGATGTAGTTACAGCGGTACATTTTTCTCTCTGTTTTTGCTAGTTTTATCCCTAAGTATTTAAGTTCACTCTTCCACGGGAATTTCCACTTCTGTTGCAAACTTTGTGCCTCTCGCTTGTTGATATTGATGTTCATTATCTCCGTTTTTAACCTATTTATTTTAAAATTTGACACCTCCCCATATTGGTCTAGTAAATTTAATAATGCTGGCATAGATGTCTTAGGATTGTGTAAGTACAATAATATATCGTCCGCAAAAGCGGAATATTTGTATTCAACTTTTCCCACTTTCACCCCCTCTATTCCAGGGTCTCCCCTTATTGCTGCTAAAAGTGGTTCTAATGAGAGCACAAATAGGAGGGGTGAAAGCGGGCAGCCCTGCCTTGTACCCCTCTCCATCTCAAAAGGCTCCGATTCACACCCGTTAACTTTTATACGTGTCTTTGGATGGTCGTACAATACCTTCACCCTCTGTATCATCTTTGGTCCTACTCCCATCTTCTCCATTGTCTTAAACATAAACCCCCAGTCTACTCTGTCGAAGGCTTTCTGTGCGTCCAGCGACAGAAGCAGACTGGGGGTTCCACCCCGTCTCATCTTCTGGAGCAGGAGGAGTGTCTTTATTCCGTTATCCTTTCCCTCCCGACCACCTATAAATCCTGTCTGATCTGGGTGAACCAATGTTGTCATTAAGTCCTTCATTCGCTCAGCAAGTACTTTAGCATAAAGTTTTGTATCTGCGTTTAACAACGAGATCGGCCTATAGCTAGTACACTGTAGGGGATCTTTGCCTTCTTTCTGAATTAGTGTAATTGTTGCCATTAGATCTTCCCTACTCATTTCATACTCTTCTCCCAGACCATTCATATACCGGCACATTTGGGGGGCAAGGGCCTCTCTAAATGTTTTGTAATAAAATGTTGTAAAACCATCTGGTCCCGGGGATTTTCCTGCAGCTGATTTTAATAGTGCTTTAACTATTTCTTCTTCCGAGACTGGCCTTTCCAGCATCTCCCTTTCAATAGGGGTGATTTTAGTTAATATAGTTTTCCCCAGAAATTCCCTAATCTTCTTCTCTTTCTCTCCGTTTTTTGCACCTATATTACTATCTGAGAATATCCCCTCAAAGTATGATCTGAAGATTTCTGCTATATCTTTGGTGGTATAAAACATTTTTCCATTTTTGTTCTTAATTGCCCCAATAAAATTTCTCCCTTTTCTCTTTTTTAACATTCTCGCTAGGAACTTACTTGATTTGTCCCCCCATAAATACTGTTCCTTGGCCAACCCTTTAAACACCATCCTAGCTTCTTGGTCTAAAAGATCCTTCAGCTCCATCCTTGCCGTTAATAACTTTTTAAATACCAGATCTTTTTGTGATCTACTTTTTTTATGGTCTTGTTCCGATTGGTGTATCTCTCTCATTAAGTTATTAATTTTTTCAGCTCTCATTTTTTTCTTTTTAGATCCCATGTATATCAGTATTCCCCTTATGTAGGCCTTATGTGCATCCCACAGCGTACAGCTTTTAATTCCCTCGGTATCGTTGTGTATAAAATATTGTTCGATCTCGCTCGCTATTTTTATTCTATCCTCCTCCCCAAGCAGCAGCTCTTCGTTCAACCGCCATGTAGAGGTTTTCCTCCCTATCCTTGAAATATTCAGGCATAGTTTTACCGGAGCGTGGTCATAACTTCTATCCCCGTGTCCGTCACATATTCCAACAGCCCATGGTCTATAAAAATATAGTCGATCCGTGAATACGTCCTATGGACTGTGGAATAAAAGGAATAGTCGCGTACCAGAGGATTCTTTGCTCGCCATATATCTACTAATTGATTGTTATACAGCTTTTGTAGTATGTTTTTATGTGCAGAGCTTCTCCCCTTCTTTACCTCCGATGAACTATCTACTTCCGGATTGAGGCCGAAGTTGATATCTCCCATCATAATTACATATCCTGTTTTAAAATTCATAAGTTTATTTAATGTCTTATTTAAAAAACTGATTGGGTTGCTATTGGGGGCATATAAATTTACTAAAGTGCATTCCAGTTCCTCTAATGTACCCTTTAGAAACAAATATCTTCCCTCTGCATCACACATTTTTTCACTTAATTGAAATCTTGTGTTTTTAGAAAACCCTATCGCTACCCCTCTACTTCTAGCCGATATGGTATCACTATAGTACCAGCCCGGGTAGTTACTGGAGTACAACCTTATGTTTGATGCGAGGGAGATATGAGTCTCCTGGAGAGATACAACGTCGGCCTCGTACCGTTTCAGCTCAGCTAAAATCTTATGACGTTTTGTTGGGGTATTCATGCCCTTAACATTATAGGACATGAATTTCAAACCTTCTGTTTTACTGTTGCCCATCTGTTTGTCCTAAATCTCCCCAGCCCTACACGAGCACTTTTTATCATATTTACTTGGGTGGTCCACACTATCTTTCTTTCTCTTTCCTCCCTAACCCCTCTTTCCACTTTACTTCCCTTCCCCAGCCTTACACCTTCCCACCTCCCATCCCCCCACCCTGACTGCCCGCCCCAACCCTCCCCCTCCCCCACCCCTCTCCTCCCAACCCCCTTGGCCTATTTCTGGCCCTTGTTAGGTTAATGGTCGTACATACCCCTACCATCTCCTAATCTATTTGTTATGCGGGTCTGGGGTTTCCCGCCTGCGCCTCTCCCGCCTCTACCCATAAGACGGGAGGTATTGAATTCCACCTCCTTGTTTTAATCAATATCTTCCTTCTTTCCTTCCCCTTCGCCCCTCTTCCTTTCCCCGCACCCTTCCCCCCCCCTTACAATGAGCCAATTATTTTGTCTTGCCAGCCCGGAAGTGCTGGCGGACGTACTCCCATTTTCTCGCAGAAATCTTCCAGATCTTCCGGGAAACTTAACTTTGCCGATTTACCATCCTTTTTTCCTATTAAGCAAGCAGGAAAACCCCATCTGTATTTAATATTCTGGGCATGCAGTTCAACTAACAGAGGTTTCAGAAGTTTTTTCCTTAGAAGCGTCTCGGGTGCAATGTCCGGAAATATCTGTATTTCTCTACCTTCATATACAAGTGGGGTTTTTCCCCTTAACTTTTTCCATATTGCCTTCCTATCCTCAAAAAATGTGAACCGCACTATTATATCTCTCGGTCTGTCCATATCTCCCGGTCTTGCTTTACCGATTCTGTGGATTCTATCGATCCTTAGGGGGGCTCCGGTCTCATTTCCCCAGCAGGGGGATAAAATGCTATTTAGTGTTGATCTTAAATCTTCACCTTTTGTTTCCGGTATCAAGCGAAACTTCAAGTTTTGCCTTCTGCTTCTGTTCTCCTGGTCTTCCAGTTTATAGAGCATATTCCTTTGTGTTTGTGGTAATATTTTTAGTTGATCTGAGACTTTGTTTAACTCTAAGGCTTGGAGGTCAATACGATTTTCTGTAGCTTCTACTCTCTCCAAAAGTCCACCTAAATCTTCTCAAAGTCCCCTAATATCTGTTTTAATTGCATTCTCTAATTTTAGAAGCATCTCTGCCATTTCTCCTTTCGAGGGGGGAAGATCTTCTGTCCTTAATTCTTCCATTTTGCTACTCTCCCACTCACTATGTGTTGTTGTGTCCTCGCTGTCTAGCTGTACGCCTCCACCCTTGTGTTTGCCAGATCCCTTCTTGTGGTCTAAAATGGCAGATTGCCTTTTATCCGATCCCGATTCTTTGGGACTTGCTCCTTGTGTCATATATTGTTGAATGGTCGTATCGTGACTCTTATCTTTTAAATTTCGTGAAGCTCCACTTTTCGCCATTTTATTCGCTGATTTACTCATTTTCGATCTATTTCAAACTTATATGGAACCGAGCACCCCGATAACTCTTTCCCTTTGATCTGTATCCTCATTAAGGTCGTTTCCTCCTGCGATTCGCCTTGTGTGGCTAATTAATCCTGCTTCTCTCTTTGCTTCCCAATTTTGCTAGGGGTTATCCGCCTTCCTCCCACTATATACCTATGTTCCACTTGCTAGCTGCTCGGGAATCCCTCGCAGCTGGCTTTCTCTTTCGGTAGGTTGATACTGCACCCCGTTATTTTACACTGCCAACTTCCCCAAGTTGTTGCCCCCTCTTATTGGTGAAAATACATATCCTGGGGGGGTGTTTTGCTCAAACAGTGGGCAGCCTCTGGGTATGCCACCCCTCCCCTAGGCGGAGACCTGTGTAACTCTGGGGAGCGCAGTCTCACGCTAATATGTTATCGTGTGTCGTTAACACCATACCATCTTAATGTACCAGGCCTAAGACGAGGAAAATTAATGGATCGACTGTAGAAATTGGCCTCCAGGCCAATTCAAACATTCACCACACAAAGGAGAGGAAGGAAAAAAATAAAAAGCCCAAAAAAACGAGAAAACGAGCAAAAAAAGGAAAAAAAGGATAATGTACCCAAAATCCGGGGGACAATATGCATTGATCTGAGGACCACTCACGAAATCAGCTCATGCGACTTTTCCCCGTACTGTTGATTATGCACAGTGTCATAAATATTGAGATAGTCTGTCTTGTATTGTTCAGTTTGTCCGCTGCGGATACAATACATATCTATCCCACCGATCTATCAGTATCCTATGGCTGTCCCTTTAAATTTCCTACTCCAGATATATCCAGCCATGCGTTTAGGCCTAAGGATGTATGGTAACGAATACCATCCTGTTATATTTTATTCATCCTTATCATATCTTCTTCTTCTAGGCTTCTTTAAATCAGATTGACTTATCTGATCAATTCCATGCATGCCAGGGAAAGAAAGAGAGCAGGGAGACATGCATTTTCTATCTCACTCCATTATATCCGTGTTCTAATCTGTATAAATCAATGTTGCTTACAGGTGGAGACACTTCTCTTAGCAGGTACAATATCAACCGAATTAAAAATGAGCCCTCAGAGGCTTATCAATATATGTTTATCCCCATGATTTTTAGTGCTGCGCGACTTTTCCAGCATATTGTTTCACATATACAGTTGTCGTAAGCAGTTGAGATAGCTTGAAATATATTGTTCAGTTTATTTTACGTGGATAATAATGTAGCTCCCCACCGGATCTACCACTGTTTTAGGAAGGTGCTTTCTGAGTTCCCGATTCAAATATACCAAACAGCGTTCGACATCGGCCTATGTGATAAGACTACAGTCCTGTTTATGGTTTATCGGGCATACAAATACTTCCCTCTAGGACACTTCAAGTTCAAATCTACTCAGCGGGGACACCCAGCCACATGAGTACACACCTAGCATCAGAAACTTCAACCATATATATATGCAAGACTGCTTTCACCAGCATATACTATCTCCATATTCACGTTGATTCTTTCCCCTTTATACATATATATTGCACAGCCAAGTCATTATGGTATGAATACAGTTACCGTCCTTTTCATTGCTGTGTCTCCTGCTGGTTCCTACTGATTCTGGGCATAGAAACACCTCCGTATGTCTCCGAGGTTCTGATGCTTGAGCGGAGAGATCAGCTGTACGGGGGAAAGGGGGGGGTCGATCGAAGAGCTGTAAGGGCCAGAAAGAGCTCTGTTCCGGGGACCGTGGAATACTGCAACACCGCTCCGAACTACCACCCCGTGGGTTCTCGCATGGCTGGGCTGGGATCTCTCACCTCCCCGCTCCACGCCATGTCCTGCTTCCTGTTCATCGGAGCGGTGTGCTTAGCGCTAGCGGCCCCTCCCCCCAGGCGGACGCTACGCCCTCTCGTCACACATCCGCCGTGCCTGTGTTCGATGATAAGAGTTGGCCAATCAACTTCAGCTTGCTCATTTAACTACTTCAATACAGGGCACTTAAACCCATTCCTGCCCAAGACAATTTTCGAGTGTGTGTTATATGCTGACAGCTTACCTTGGAAGAAAGGAGGGGAATGAGTGCCACCAGAAATAACCGAGCCATCATCTCCTCTTCACTTGGCTCTTTGACACCCAGTCCGGCCTCCGCCACTGGCATTGGACCAGTGTTCTGTCTATCACAGGAGCTGGTCCAATGCTGATGGTGGAGGCGGAACTGGGTATGTGACTGCCGACTGAGAGCGAGGAAGCAGATGACGGCTCAGTGATTTAATCCAAGATATGGTGAGCCACATTGAGGGGGCAGGTGGGCGCTAAACAGGCTGCCGGGGGGGACACTACAGGTTGCAGATGGGCACACAACAGGCTGCAGATGGGCACATAACAGACCACAGGTGGGCACACAACAGGCTGCAGATGGGCACACAAAGTTTTTTTATTACCTGAAACGTCCCTCTTAAATTGGGATGCGTGTTATACTCCAGTGCGTCTTATACGCCGATAAATACTGTATATTGCCATATATGTAAACTAAAAATCCCTGTTTTTTTGCAGTTTGTTAGAAAGGGTATATAGCAGTAAATAAACACTATACTGCTAATCAATTAAAGACAAGGGTGTTTGATTAATTTGGGGCATTTGAATTTACAACCACTTTAAAGACCATGAAACAACCCAATGGCACACCCAACATGTTTCATTTTTGTATCAGACCAATCTGATAAAGGAGACAAAGTCAGGGATTTAATTTACGTTTGTTGTACCTAAGAAGGTCTTAGTGTCAATTGTGGCAAGAGGTACTTTACTAAGGGTTTACTAATGGTGAAGGTGCTCCTGGAAATGCTATCAGTTCCACTGTGGCCATCTCTAGGCAAATTTACAGGTCCTTAATAAATTGGTTTAGTGGACTGTGAAGGATACATACTGTCCTCTGTCATGACTACTGCTCCGTATCTGGTTCATATAGGGACATTTTACTGTCATTAGAAATGTGGGTGGGGTCACCACAGCATTTTTTTTTTTCATGTAAAGCATAGATTTTCCCACTGGAAAGAGTGTTGTCATCTCATATTTTGAATCACAGCCAAAGTTTAATTCTTTTTTGTTCCTAGACAAACCTAAAACCTACTACACACTACTAGTTTTTTTTTTTTTTCCGTTCAACCCAGCAGGGATGAATAAACAAAAACCTGATATCTCAGGAGGAACTGTTAGTACAGCAATCACCCCTGATGTGCTATTAAGCTTTGACAGGGCACAGAACACTCTGGTCAGTGCTATCATTGGCTGAGAGTGCTGATCGGCAGCCAATCAGCAGACCATGCTTGGCCATTCGGTTGGCTTCTGCCGGACTGGCTGCAGTGTGCAAGGGCTGAATGTTGGCTGGTTTATATTGAACAGGCCGATGCTACCCGACATTCGGCCCTTGTGTACTAGGCTTAAAGAAGTTGCGAAGGCAGAAGGTTTTTTATCTTAATGCATTCTATGTAGCAGCCACCCCAGCACTCCCCTAATTACTTGCCTAAGCCCCATCATCTGCGCTATTGGCTCCCGCGGCTGTCAATCAAAGTCAATCAACGGTGAGAGGGGACGGGCTGGGTCAGGGCTCCATGTCTGAATTGACACACAGAGATGTGAATCAGCTCCAGTGCCCCCACAGAAAGCTGCTGGCTGTGGGGGCACTCAATAGGAGCACTCAATAGGAGTGAGGGACCTGATTAGAAGAGGATCTGGGCTTCTCTGTGCAAAACCAACTGCAGAGAGGAAGTATAACATGTTTGTTATTATTTATTTATTTTATTTATTTATTTTAAATGATACTTTACAATCACTTTAAGTCTCTGCGAGACCTGTTACCTGTTAGTGCCCTAATATATGGTATACTTTAAAGATCTATTAAGCACGGAAGAACCTACTTTTGAGAAATTCTGTTAAGCAGCAAGTTGTTTTTTCATCATTAAGTGGAACTAAAGTCCCACTGTAAAAGACATGTAAATATTTGTTATTATTGGTACTTATATAGCATCATCATTTTAGACAGCTTTTTATGTATATATACACTGTACATTCACATCAGTCCCTACTCTTAAGGAGCTTATACTCTTATGCCGCGTACACGCGATCGGAATTCTCGTCGGAAAAAGCTCTGATGGTTTTCCTGACGGAATTACGACGGAATCCGGCTCAAGCTGTCTTGCCTACAAACGGTCACATCGAATTCCGATTGTTTATAACGTGGTGACATACAAAACGTACGACGGGACTAGAAAAAGGAAGTTCAATAGCCAGTAGCCTATAGCTTCTGTCTCGTAGTTGAATATGAGCATGCATGATTTTTGGCGTGTCGGAATTGCATACACACGATCGGAATTACCGATAGAAAGTTTTTCCGTCGGGAAAATTGAGAGCATGCTATCAATTTCTGGCTGGCGGAAATTCGGACAGCTAAATTCCGATCATACACACGGTCGCATTTTCCGGTGAAAAGCTCTCACTGTTTTTTTTCTGGCAGGAATTCCGATCGTGTGTACATGGCATAAGGTTCTTAACTCACATTCATTCATACACATCCTAGGGACAATTTAGACAGGCGCTAATTAAACTACCAGCATGTCTTTGGAGTGTGGGAGGAAACCCATGCAGGCAAAGAGAAAACATGCAAACCCCATGCAGAAAGTGATGCGGTTGGGATTCAAACCAACAGCCCTATGGTTGCTAGGTGGGCATGCTAACCACTTAGCCACTGTCTGGCCAAACATAGTTTGCTCAAAATAATTCCCTAAGTCTTGTACATTCCAGCTTATTCTCATCATGCTCAGAATAGAGGGGACTGCTGTGCCCATGTGCTGGACTGACATTTTTATTCAATGGCTGAAAAGGATAATCTTTGTGGGGACTACTTTGTGGGGGAGCCTTGACTTGTCACCACTGGACAAGGACACACTAAGGGACAAGTGTGCAATCAACTGCAAGTATGCTGTGCACCCTCACTCTCACCACAAACAAAGATTTCCCAGCACACTTACCAGCTAGCCTACAAAACAACCAAACTGATGCTGTCTAACAATTCACATTAAAAACAGATGGATTTATTTTCACACATTTGCAAATAAATGCATAAGCTACAGTGCCTACATCAAGGCTTCTCTGTGTACTTTGGTCCTAACTCTATAATTTTCGGAGTCTCCCAAATTGGAGCACATATAGCACTGGATAGATTAAGGGCAGGTTTGCCTGGAGGGAGCTCACCCCTCCTTAAAGGCACAGGAATTCATGGGACACCCAATAAAAGCACAGTAACAGCTGAAGGCATCCAGTGCATTACTGCATCCAATTCAACCAACTATACAAAAAAGTGACAACCACCCCAACCTATAACTAGCATTTGCAGTGCGGTGCACATGGATGGGGCAACACATATCACAAACAAACAAAGATTTCCCAGCACACTTATCAGCATGCAAAACAACCAGATTGACCCTGCCTAACAATTCACATTCAGAACAGAGTTTTGTTTAAACAAATTTGCAAATATATGCATAAGCCACAGTTACTATGTCAAGGCTCCTCTGTGTACTGCAGCCCTAACTCTATAATTTTCAGACTCTCCCTAGTTGGAGCACATATACCAGTGGATAGATTAACCACTTGTGGACCGCCTCACGGGGATGTACGTCCTTTTATTGAAGAGGAATATCTCGGTAACGGCAGCAGCTGCTGCCACAACCGAGATATCCATCTCTTCAGGCGGCAGTCGGCTGTACGATAACGGTGGTCTCCGCGGCGGATTCGCCGCGAGATCACCGCTATCGGCAGCGGGAGAGGTGCCACCCTCCCTCCCTCCCGCACCTTCCGCCGCTTACCGGAGCCGTCGGTAGCGGCGGAGGCGATCGGCTCCTCTTCCTAGCTGGGCATAGAGACAAGTGAGGCTAAGATGGCCCCCACTCATCTCTATACCATAGGAGGGCGGAAGCGACGTCAAAACGTCACTTCCGCCCATACCTCTTAAAGGTATATTTTTTTTTAAATGTCAGATTTTCTTTTTCTTTTTTTTGCAAATTACATTCCTTGTAATAGGAATAAAAGTGATCCATTTTTTTTTTTTTTTTTTTTAAAACAGTGTAAAAATAAATAAAATCAATTAACCACTTTCAGACCGGACCATTTTGCTGGTAAATGACCAGAGGTCTTTTTACACTTTGGCACTGCGCTGCTTTAACTGGTAATTGCGCGGTCATGCAATGTTGTACCCAAACGAAATTTGCGTCCTTTTCTTCCCACAAATAGAGCTTTCTTTTAAAGGTATTTGACTGACTCTGCGATTTTTATTTTTTGCGATATAAACGTAAAAAGACCGCAAATTTTGAAAAAAAATGATATTTTCTACTTTTTGTTATTAGAAAAATCCAATAAACTCAATTTTAGTCATACATTTAGGCCAAAATGTATTCAGCCACATGTCTTTGGTAAAAAAAAAGTCAATAACTGTATATTTATTGGTTTGCGCAAAAGTTGTCACATCTACAAACTAAGGTACGTTTTCTGGAATTTACGCAGCTTTTAGTTTACGACTGCCTATCTAATTTCTTGAGGTGCTAAAATGGCAGGGCAGTACAAAACCCCCCCAAATGACCCCATTTTGGAAAGTAGACCCCCTAAGGAAATTGATAAGTGGCATGTTGAGCCCATTGAATATTTTATTTTTTTGCCTCAAGCGATTGAATAATGACAAAAAAATTATTTATTTATTTTTTTACACAAAGTTGTCATTAAATGATATATTGCTCACACATGCTATGGGCATATGTGAAATGACACCCAAAAATAAATTCTGCTGCTTCTCCTGAGTATGGGGATATCACATATGTGGTACTTTTTATGAGCCTAGCCGCGTACGGGGCCCCGAAAACCAAGCACCGCCTTCAGGCTTTCTAAGGGCGTAAATTTTTGATTTCACTTCTCACTACCTATTACAGTTTTGAAGGCCATAAAATGCCAAGATGGCACAAAACCCCCACAAATGACCCCATTTTAGAAAGTAGACACCCCAAGATATTTGCTGAGAGGCATGTTGAGTCCATGGAATATTTTATATTTTGCCACAAGTTGCGGGAAAATTACAAACTTTTTTTATTTTTTATTTGTTTACACAAAGTTGTCACTAAATGATATATTGCTCACACATGCTATGGGCATATGTGAAATGACACCCCAAAATAAATTCTGCTGCTTCTCTTGAGTACGGGGATACCACATATGTGGGACTTTTTGGGAGCCTAGCTGCGTACGGGGCCCCGAAAACCAAGCACCGCCTTCAGGCTTTCTAAGGGCGTAAATTTTTGATTTCACTTCTCACTACCTATTACAGTTTTGAAGGCCATAAAATGCCAAGATGGCACAAAACCCCCACAAATGACCCCATTTTAGAAAGTAGACACCCCAAGTTATTTGCTGAGAGGCATGTTGAGTCCATGGAATATTTTATATTTTGCCACAAGTTGCGGGAAAATTACAAACTTTTTATTTTATTTTATTTTTTCACAAAGTTGTCACTAAATGATATATTGCTCATGCATGCCATGGGCATATGTGAAATGACACCCCAAAATAAATTCTGCTGCTTCTCCTGAGTATGGGGATACCACATATGTGGGACTTTTTGGGAGCCTAGCCGCGTACGGGGCCCCGAAAACCAAGCACCGCCTTCAGGCTTTCTAAGGGCGTTACAGTTTTGAAGGCCATAAAATGCCAAGATGGCACAAACCCCCCCCCCCCCAAATGACCCCATTTTGGAAAGTAGACACCCCTAAATTTACGGGTACACTAGTGAGACTAGGTAATAAATGGCGGGTGCCCTGAAACTATAAAAAAATAACTAACCAACCAGCGTCACCTGTAACAGTTATATGGTGATCACTGGTGAAAGGGTTAACTAGGGGGCAATCAGGGGGCTTTATGCGGTAGTATATGGGGGTCCCTGGCGCTATAAAAAGCTGCGGCAAACTTAAATACCTACCTGCCTAACTAGCGTCACCTGTGACACTAATACAGCGATCAGAAAAACGATCGCTTATTAGGCTGGGTTCACACTGGAGCGATGCGGGAACGCCACGAATCCGCGGCGGGTTCCCGCATCGCATGTCTCCCGGCGGCAGTTCACACTGCCCTATGCGAACTGCTGGGAGTGTCAGTGAAATGTTAATGACACCCCCAGATCAGTTCGCATATCGCAGTGCGATCTGCAAACTCGGATCGCATGGTGTGAACACCCATGCGATCCGATTCTGCTGCGGACCAAAAAGAGGGTCCCGTGCGAGTTTGCAGCGGGTGCAGCGGGTGCGGCGGGTGCGGCGGGTGCAACGCGAATTCAGCCATACTATCTGTATGGCTGAACTCGAATCGCACAGAGATCAGATGTGATTTGCACTGCAGTGCGGTGCGAATCACATCCGTTCTCATAAACCGCTGCAATGTGAACCCAGCCTTAGTGACACTGGCGACGGGGGGGTGATCACGGGGTTAAACCTTTATTGGGGGGGTTAGGGGGGTACCTTAGAACTAAAGGGGGCTAACCCTAACTGCCCTAACAGTTATTACAGTCACAAATGACACCCGCCGGGTGATCAGGGGGTTAAACCTTTATTAGGTAATAAATGGCGGGTGCCCTGAAACTATAAAAAAATAACTAACCAACCAGCGTCACCTGTAACAGTTATATGGTGATCACTGGTGAAAGGGTTAACTAGGGGGCAATCAGGGGGCTTTATGCGGTAGTATATGGGGGTCCCTGGTGCTATAAAAAGTTGCGGCGAACCTAAATAACTACCTGCCTAACTAGCATCACCTGTGACACTAATACAGCGATCAGAAAAACGATCGCTTATTAGGCTGGGTTCACACTGGAGCGATGCGGGAACGCCACGGATCCGCGGCGGGTTCCCGCATCGCATGCCTCCTGGCGGCAGTTCACACTGCCCTATGCGAACTGCTGGGAGTGTCAGTGAAATGTTAATGACACCCCCAGATCAGTTTGCATATCGCAGTGCGATCTGCAAACTCGGATCGCATGGTGTGAGCACCCATGCGATCCGATTCTGCTGCGGACCAAAAAAAGGGTCCCGTGCGAATTTGTGGCGGGTGCGGCGGGTGCGCCGAATGGCTGAACTCGAATCACAGAGATCGGATGTGATTTGCACTGCAGTGCGGTGCGAATCACATCCGTTCTCATAAACCGCTGCAATGTGAACCCAGCCTTAGTGACACTTACGACGGGGGGTGATCACGGGGTTAAACCTTTATTGGGGGGGGTTAGGGGGTACATTAGAACTAAAGGGGGCTAACCCTAACTGCCCTAACAGTTATTACAGTCACAAATGACACCAATGCAAAAAAAATAAAAAATGCATTGGTGTCACTGTGACTGGGGGGGCAGGGGTAATTGGGGGGGTGATCGGGGGGTAAAGGGGGGGGGTGTGAGTGTGCCTGGCATGATCTACTGTGAAGTGTCGTGTTGATGCAACTCACCGATCCTCTCTCCTCGGTGCCGGAACGAAAAATACCAACACAAGGAGAGATTACATCACTTCCTCTGCCTGTGTTTACATTACAGGAGAGGAAGTGATGTCACGAAGGATTTCCATACGTCGGGAGCGATCGCGAGGGGGTGGCCATGAATGAATGGCCGCCCCCTCATCCCGGATCGCTCCCGAACGAATACCGACCGCCGCAGGCACCGGGGGGGCCCTATCGGGCCCCCCACCCGCGGGAAGGCAGGGACTTAAATATACGCCCATATGCCTGCCCGTGCCATTCTGTTGACGTATATCGTCGTGCGGCGGTCGGCAAGTGGTTAAAATAAATAAGAAAATTAAATTTTTTTTAAAAACACCCCGTCACGACGAGCTTGCGCACAGAAGCAGACGCATACGTGAGTAGCGCCCGCATATAAAAACGGTGGTCAAACCACACATGTGAGGTATCGCCGCGATCGGTAGAGCGAGAGCAATAATTCTAGACCTAGACCTCCTCTGTAACGCAAAAAATGCAACCTGTAGAATTTTTTAAATGTCGCTTATGGAGATTTTTGAGGCTAAAAGTTTGACGCCATTCCACGAGCGGGCGCAATTTTGAAGCGTGACATGTTGGGTATCAATTTACTTGGCATACCATTATCTTTCACAATATAAAAAAAAATTGGGCTAATTTTACTGTTGTCTTATTTTTTTATTCAAAAAAGTGTATTTTTAAAAAAAAAAGTGCGCTTGTAAGTCCGCTGCGCAAATACGGTGTAAAAAAAAGTATTTCAATGACCGCCATTTTATTCTCTAGGGTGTTAGAAAAAAAATATATAAAATGTTTGTGAGTTCTAAGTAATTTTCTAGCAAAAAAAACTGTTTTAAACATGAAAACACCAAGTCTGAAAAAGAGGCCCGGTCCTTAAGTGGTTAAGGGTACTCTTGCTGATTGGCTGCTGTAAAGGGTTGGAGGATCTCACGGAATACATACTAAGGTATTATGGGAAAATTGCTAGTTATAAAACATGTGTGCCCATGGAGGGATGGGAGGGAGTGAAATGTAAATATCAGAATTAAAAAGCTTCCCCTAGACCAGTGATGGCGAACCTTGGCACTCCAGATGTTTTGGAACTACATTTCCCATGATGCTCTTGCACTCTGCAGTGTAGATTAGCATCATGGGAAATGTAGTTCCAAAACATCTGGAGTGCCAAGGTTCGCCATCACTGCCCTAGACACTAATCAGAATTAAAGCTACTTTGAAAGTCTGAATGCAATTGGTAGCACAGGTAGCAGATAGAAATCTGGTGAAATTCAATTTCAGGAAATACACTTCTAGTTCACCCGAATTAGCTACATGGGAACTGTTTGCAAGAGATTGCAGGGAACTGAAACTACAATAAACTAACTGGACTTTCTGACTTTAGTAGAACGGATGTGTTAGCTTGACAGCATTGGTAGCTCACTGATTGTTTTCACTTGTTGCCCAGAATTGTTTTTATACTGTAGTAGCAAAACAACTCAGAAAATTATTTTCACGTGCTTTCCCTAAAGGCTGGTTTTGGCAAAATTGTGCCCCCTCATAGAAATGAACAAAGACAAATTACACATTATGCAGAGGCAAATTATTGTCAATTATACTGCTGATTTTGAGATCTAAAAATGCAACCAGAAGAGATCAGATAATAACAATCAATCTGCATGACACAATCCAACTTTTAAAATATTCCCTGATCTCCAAAAAGTACATTGCACAATCCAGTTTAGTACCTGCTGTATATAATAGAGCCATATTTAACGGTGTCAGGTTGCTCTAACCCTCTACAATCATGTATAAAAATATAAAAATTCAAATGGCCCTATATACAGAGTGCATATTAACACTGGCTCTCTAATTTAATGTGATCACATTTAACTACATACATTTCATACTCATATTTTATTTGAATAATACTGCACACTATAACACGCTGAGAGTTGAGAGTTTTATGGGCTTCACAATTTCAGATTATGAATGGTTGTTTGGACATCTCCACTAGGTATAAGGTTTGGGTTTGCCACTACCATGGGTTTGAGTTGAATTTTTGTATAAACCAGCCTCCTCACTATAAAAGAAGGGGAATATGGAGCAGCCATAGTATCAGTGCATTGAAAGCTAGTGTAGGGGAAAGATATGTTAAAGTGGAAGTAAACTCCCCTATCGTTTTCAGCCAAGGAAGCTGCCATCTTTGCCTCTGTTTAATCTTCAACTGCTTTGGTGCTACACAGGTGATTCGTTATGACACCAGCCATTGGATGGTTTGATAGTTTAGCTGAGAGCACAGCCAATGTGCAGTTAGCATTCCCGGCATGCCTTTTTTTTAACTGTTTAAATTCATGGCTTTACTTCCACCTTAAGATGAGAAATTGCATAGGCAGTGATTAGGGGGTTTTAATTTGTTATACAATTATCTTAGTTATATAAGGCTTTTGTTTTGGGGGCAAACAAGAAAAATTCTACAGCAGAAATCAGAAGGAGTACAGCAACTGTACTAAATGATTCCCCCAAATTGTGCATGTACAATTACAAAAATTCAGTTTTTGCATTAAAATTATGCACACAAAAATATTTTCATGGAATATATAATACATTTATGAAATAGTGCCATGGACTCAACTATTTCTGCAAAAATGTTCAGCAGAGTTAGTGTAGACAATAACACCATACAATATATTATTAACAGGGTATATAAGGGAATGGAACCAACACTAACTTAATATACAGATCAACAATATGTAGCCTTCCTAAAGAGGCTACTATACAGTTCATGATAATTAAAATTGAGTTGTTCAAGCAACATTAAATAGACTTAAGAAATAAAACTTAAAATTATTATTTTTTGTTGTATTGTGCTGTACACAATGGCTTGTACCAGTACAGGGTAGGTATTTAATATCACTTACAGGCATTCAGTCACTTGTCTAATCCAGCTGAAAATGAACAAATCCATGAAAAATGTGATACAAATTTTATACATATTAAAAAGTATCTTACATATAGTATACTTATCCATACATAATACAATCACCAAGACATCTCCATCTCACTCATGTTAACAGTAACACCACAACTCCCATCACATACCTGGGCCTGAGTGGCCCCTCACGCCTCCCTGCCTCAACCGGGTGTCCCCCTCGCTCCCCGGCACCAGATGGACCGCTTTCTAGATAAAAATCAGCACCCGATCTTACGCGGCTGCGGTGGCCCCTCCGGACAGGGTGCAAATCGAGCCCCCGGCTTCGGCCTACCCGCACAATGTGGCGGACACACAGGCGGCGGACATGGAGGTAAGCGGAGGTTCCTCACAGCACAACACCGCTTCCTTTACCAGCTCCTCCATGGGGCCAGCTCCTTTACCTACCCCCCCTAAATATGCCAGGGGAATATGTCTCTACCCCCCGGAGATGTTGGCTACACAGACCACATTGCACATGCCGTGGCAGCCCTCCTCACCCACATGATTGCAACCTCGGTGGAAAAGGCTGTTAATGCAGGTATGAAGCAGATCAAAGCCAAACTAAGCGAACATACTGCTAGATTAAATGATGTGGAACCCCGCTTATCAGAGGTAGAAAGTGAATTATATCAAGCACAAGCCACGGAACAGTCGCAGGACAAAACTAATCAATACATCATCCAAAAACTGGACGATTTAGAAAATAGATCCAGACGGAGGAATTTGCGATTTGTAGGCTTCCCTGAGTCGCTACCCATGGAAGCTCTCTCTGAATTTTGCTCAAAATGCATTCCGGAGGCCATGGGTCTTTCAGGCCTTTTCACAGTGGAACGTGCACACCGCATGGGTTCGTTCAATGCAGAACGCAAATCTCCCCGTCCCATCATCGCCAAGTATCTCAACTATGCTGACAAGGCCCTCATTCTCCAGAAATTTCATCAATCTCCATCTCTCCAAATCAACAGCATTAAAATTCTAATCTTTGCTGACTACTCGATTGAAGTCTCTGAAGTCTCTTAAAAGAGGAAAGCTTTTCAACCAATCTGCTCTGAACTCTACAAGCAACAGATAAAGTTTACTTTAGCATTCCCAGCAATTGTCTGACTCAAGTTACCGAAAGGGGATCAACTATCCTTCCAGAACCCCTCGGAAGTGGAGTCCTTCATTCGATCTCTTCGGGCAGACGCACATCCTCATGCTAAGTCTGCTTCCAGCCCACGAAAAGACTCCCAAGTGCTTCCAGTCCTCAGCACTGGACCACCGCAACCTCAGCTCCTTATGCTGAAGTCCTCTCTACCACCTTGGTTCGTCTACACAACTCAGGTCGTATGACTTGTTTTGTATTCATTGATTATGATGCTCTACCCACAGCTTATGATCTTTTCTACGGCAACCCCCTGTTCACCTCTGGCCACTGGTCCCTGACAAGAACTTTAGAGTTTTTTACTTGCTCTTCAAATGTTTTGTATTCAAGTTCACTGCTTCTAGTTAAACAGCCTTACATCCCTGTCATGTTATTTCCTGTTTTTATTGTCTTCCTCCATGGTCTCGCTGTGTGATATCCCCGGCTGCTCACTCCCTGTGCACCCAGGGACTCTCCCATGCTTCTTTGGCCTCCTTAGGGTGCTCAGGCATCTTTTCTTTTTTTTTCAGGCAGGGTCCTGCATGGGGAGCCGCATTGCACAGTGACCTCATGCGGAAAAAAGAGAAGTTCACTCGAATGTGTGATTTATTTAGTTGGCTTATTCTGCCGTGTCTTCCCCTCCCCTCCTTCCCTCCCTTCTCCCTGGTCCTCTTCTTTTCATCTCTAACTACCCTCTACTTAAGGGCCCGACAGACATACATTCCTTCTCCTCCCTTGATGAAGCAATACTTCTCCTGTCTATCATGTACTGTTAAAGTTACAAGTTCTTTGCGTGTATTCTTGCTATTTTTTACATTCTTAAGGTAGTCTCTTGGAAGGTGAAAGGTCTTCATTCTCCTAACAAGAGAATGAAGATTCTTTACCACCTTAAAAGGCTTAAAACTGATATAGCTTTGCTACAGGAAACCTATCCCAAAATCTGATTTCCACTACATGCAGAAACTTTGGGTAGGTATGGTCCTAGGAGCAGAATCAGTTGGACGGAAAGCTGGTGACCAAGGGAGTTTTGTTTCAGCCCGGGTTAACATAGGCTCCAACAAACTGGTAATTTCCAACATCTACTCCCCTAATAATCCCACTAAAACATTTTATTACAAACTCTCCTCATGGCTTCTTACCACCCCTCATCTTCCCCACCTAGTCGGGGGAGACTTTAATGATACTAATGATACTATGCATCCATCAGAGAATGAACATCCCACACCAGGACATGCTCCATCCACTCCCACTCTGTTTGCCTTCACTATGGATTCCTTACATCTGAGCCCTTGTACACACGGTCGGACATTCCGGTGGACAATGTCCGATAGGACGGTGTTGTCAGATAATCCGACAGTGTGTGGGCTCCATCTGACTATTTCCATCGGAGTATCCGACGGACCAAGTTTTCCAGCTGGGCTATAAAATTTTCCGACAACATGATCCGATCGGACTTTGTCCGATCATGTGTAGAGAATTCCGATCGGACAAAGTGCCACGCATGCTCAGATCAAATTCCTAGACCAAAGCTATTGGCTACTAGCCTGAACATAGTCCCGTCCTAACGAAATAACGTCATCACGTTAAGTACGATCTGATTTTCTGACAACTTTGTCCGACTGTGTGTATGCAACAGTTTCGGACAAAATCTGTCGGACAAAATCCGACAGATTTGGTTGACGGAATGCCCGACCGTGTGTACAAGGGCTTACAGACCTATGGCGCTTAACACATGCGGTGGACAGGGATTTCACTTTTTACTCTAACCCCCACAAGATCCTCACTAGGATCGACAATTTTTTTTGGCTCCGATAACCTTATCCCCCCACCCAAATCTTTGGTGCTTTCCCTCCTTCCTTCACAATAATGCTGATTTCCATAAATACATGGAACAATCATGGTCAGAATTCTCCACTGCCAATGCCCCTCACGCAGAGGATCCGAATCTCCTTTGGGATGCTGATAAAGAGTACCTTAGGTGTCGGATTATATGTTATGCTACCTCCTTTAAAAGGAACACCCTGACGAAATTTAAATTAGCTAGTGATAGACTACATTGTGCACAACAAACCCTTGCTACCTCAGACTCCCCTGCTGACAGAGACGAATGACTAGCTGCCAAGTCCTCCTTCAATACATTGGTAGACACACTTGAACTCACCAAAAAAGCACACTTGGATGCCACTCTCCATAAATTTAGAAATAAGGCTGGTAAACTCATGTCCAGGCTTTGCAGGGGTATGACCCGACCGACTCATATCACCTCCTTACGTGATCACACTGGAACCAACCACTCCACCCCTCTGGCCATAAACAAAACCATGCTACAATACTACACGGCCTTGTATGCCCCCAACCCAATAGACGATAATCTAGCCCAACCCTTCCTAGAGAAAATGAAACTACCTACTATATCACCCACCCAATTAGAGACCCTTAATGCTCCTATTTCAGTCAATGAAATAGAACACACCATTCGCGACCTTCTTCCTTCTAAAGCTCCTGGACGGATTCACAAGTGAATTTTACAAAACCCTCCTTAACATCACAGTCCCCGTACTCCACTCAGTATACTCGGCCATCTGGGCGGGTGGCCCCTATCTTTCGACAGGTAACCAAGCTGTTATTAAGCTGCTTTCTAAGAAGGACAACGATCCACTGGAGCCAGGGTCTTATAGGCCCATTTCTTTGCTCTGGATGTTAAAATCCTGTCAAAGATAGTGGCCTGCAGACTTGCTGTCATCCTTCCTGATCTCATACATCCTGCCCAGTCTGGCTTTGTTAAAGGGCGCACAGCCACCTTGAACATTTGCAAAGTCTTACTGGCCCCTGAACAAGCAAAACAAGACCTCAACGGTGACTACGACATCATCACCCTAGACGCAGAAAAAGCCTTTGATAATGTAAGTTTTGACTGGCTATCACTATCTCTTTCTAAAATGGGGTTTACAGGCCCCTTCTGCCACCTCATTAACTCCATATATACTAGACTGGTTGCAGCGGGTCTCCTTTCAGTAGGATTCCGTCTCCACAAAAGGACCAGACAGGGCTGTCCCCTATCCCCTGTTCTGTTTAACATTACCTTGAAACACCTCTCCAGGTACTTATCCCAGACAGCTCCCCTGCAGGGCATCAAGATCAGCAATACAGAATTACGTACCTCACTCTTTGCCGATGTTGTCCTTATCTTTACGGCCAATCCCTCCGATGATATCCTATTAAAAAAAAATTTGACGATTTCAAGCGCTGCTTGGATCTTCGTATTAACTACTCTAAAAGTGAAATTCTCCCCATCGGTAAACATATCACACCTCACTGGGCTCAACGCTCCATATTCACAGTAGCCTCCTCCTACATTACCTATCTGGGAATAAAGATCGGGAAACTACCCTCTTCTCTTTATCATCTCAATTACCCAACCCTCTTTGCTAAACTTTCTCAGGAATTGTCTAACTGGATGGATCTCCCCCTCTTGCTTCTGGGAAGGTGCCACCTTGTAAAAATTATAAACTTTGCCAGATTGTTGTATCCTATGCAAACTATACCACTACTCTTAAAGCACAAGGATGTCAAATCTCTTAATTCCATAATTTCAAAATTTCTTTGGCTCGGCGAGAAACCTTGTATAGCTTTTAAAAAAATACACGTTCCTAGGAGCAATGGGGGCATCAGTCTACCAAACATAAGATTGTACAACCTAGCATGTTTGTTAAGAACCAGTCTTGACTGGATAGTCCAATCATCCCGGTACTCCAACTATAGCCTGGAATCCAAAATGGCTCACCCCTATTCTCTGGTGGCTCTCCTGCACTGTAGATGGAAATCTGTTCCCCCTTCATATCAACACAACCTTCTCTTAGGAGACACGGCCATAGCCTGGAGAGAAACCAGGAAAATACTGAAAACTTTCCCCATTCATCTCCTTCCACCTACCTATTCAAGGCAACCCTAATTTTCTACCTGGTCTTCACTACAAATCCTTCTCAGAATGGCAGAAATGGGGCCTCTCAAATTTTTCCTCCATGTGCAACCTGGATACTGGGAAACCAAAGCCCTTTCAAACCTTGGCAGCTTCTTTTTCTATACCTCCTTTCCATGCCTTCTACTATAACCAATGCATCAGCTTCCTTTCTAGCTCCTGCAAAAAACCTCTGAGATTTAAACTCAGTTTTACGGATCATTTGCTGCAGTGCGGCCAATACAAAATTTTGGATATATACAAACCTCTCTAACGGGAATCATCTCTGTCCCTATCCTCTTCATCCATCGCCAACTGGGGTGTAGACTTCCGGACCCCAACCTAGTGGAAAAAATTCTGACTGGACTACAGAAAGTACTCCGAATAACCCCCAATGAAATATGGAGAGAAACCCAACTCAAGATTGCCCACTGGGCCCATATTACTTTCCTCTCTCCCAAAACCAACTGAGATTGGGGCCTCATGCCCTCTATGTCAGGTATCCAAACCACCTCTCTCACACCGCGTCTGGTTCTGCCCCTCTATCTCTACATTTTGGGATCAAGTCATTTCCTTTATCTTCAAAGACACTGTGCTGAAGTTACCCAAAGACCCTATACTCCTGATTTTCGGATACTGGGACCCTCTGCTGCTACCTTGGTCCCTGACTTCCAAAGACTCCTCCTCCGGTGCGACCTCCAAACACTCCTCTTGCAAAGACTGGACCTTGTTATGCCTGCTTATCGCCCGGAGGCTCATCCTTATACACAGGATTTCACTCCAAGGCCCATCTATTAACCAACTAAAAAAGGACCTCCTCACCTCCTTATTTAGAGAACAACTTCTCGCAGACTTCAAGGAACCCAAACCTAAAGCTTGTTTCTTCTGAAAGGTTGTTCCTATCTCAGCCCCTCTTTCTTGTGCTGGAGCTGGACTTTGGTGGTCAATGGAAAAACTCTCTGAACAGTCGGGTAATTAAGACACCAGCAGCATAACATATATTATGCATGCTGCCATTGAGTAGATTGTTTCACTGCTAATATTATTGGGTTTAGGAGTTATTTATATCTAGTTACCTCACATTTTCCTGTTATCCTAGCGCTACATTTTTTGGTTATATATAATCAAGACACCATACTCAGTGTGTGGATGATCAAGAATACAAAAGTTTATTCCAGCTTCACAGAATAATATGCAATAAACAAAATGGGATTGTATAGGGGGAAGGCCCTATGAACAACCAATCACATTCAAGCATCCTGCCTGTGGCCAATTATGTCTCTCCTCACTGCCAGCGCTGTGATTGGCCAAGCATGCAGAGTCACAGTGCGTGCTTGGCCAATCATGAGCCAGCAATGCACTGCGATGGTGAGCGCTACACGAATTTTACGCGAATGGCCCACAGAGTTCTGGCTTCGCCAAACGGGCGATCAGCCGATGTTCAAGTCGAACATGTGTTTGACTGGAACACCAAGCTCATCCCTAGTCCTCATCACATGTACCGGAGTATTATATTTGAATACAAATGTCAAACAAATTTTCTGCACTTTCCTCTTTTTCTGCCCTTCAAAAGTCCCTTCCTAGGTATACTGCCCACTTTTTCAAAGTCCCTTTTCAGATGTTATTTTTATAGATCCGTTTTCAATAAATTGGGCCATTAACACTTACTATACTTACACTTACCTATAAACCTCTGTTCTGCTGCAATTTATTCTCAGGTGTATAGTGTGCTCCTTTGGGATATTTAACAGCTAATTAACAGGTTGCAACTTGTATTAAGGATGCAGTCTACAAGTGTCCTGTTCATGTTCAAGGTAGAAGGATATTATTCTCAATAAAAATATTTGGCTCCAAGATAATGACTCTCACTGTACTTGTGTGAGGAATAAAATATAAATTATACACTAGGTATTCTTATTCACATTTTTCCAGAAAGACATTCAATTCAACTAAATTCAACAGTTTTCCACTGGTCCAGTTAAAGTTAGATTCCCAAATGTACAAGTAGCCGAAACTGGGTGCAAGCCTTGTGTCCACAGCTATCCTAATTAACTGTAGGAATTTGGGAATGAAAGTTATAGCATTAACAATACCGTCAAATATGTGTATATATATATATATATATATATATATATATATATATATAAAACAACAACAATTGTCAATGACACTTCTCTAATGAATGGTGCCCTCTAGTGTACAAAGTTACAACTTTGGGAAATAGTTGTATGAGTGCTGCCAGCATTTTTGCAGAGGTTGGGGGGTTTGGGGGGTCAGCCTGTCAGTGCTCAGACCATACTCCACACGCTGCATCAAATTGGTCTGCATGGCTGTCATCCCAGAAGGAAGCCTCCTGTCAGACTGGCACTTACCGAACTGGTGAGTCCGCTTGGGCAGAGGGTGGTCTCCCATACGTGTCCGACTTACAACCCCTGATAGAGCAGACAGGTGGCTGAGAGTGCGGAGTGGTAAGAGAGCCTGTGGTATGGCTCCAGGAGCAGGAACTTGCAGGAAACCTCCAGCAGCAGGTGCGTAGGTTGGACACAGGCAAACTGGGTACGGAGCAGGAGCAGAGCAGGCAGGTCCGGGTTCAGGCAGGGTTTGGCAACAGGTGGGCAGCAGAGGTACAGAAGGAGCAGGCAAGAGAGAGGTCAAACAGGCCGAGGTCAGAGGTGTCCAAGGAGAGCCGGGTCGTCAGGAGATCTGGAAACAGGAACGCAGGATAAACGCAGGATACAGACAACAGAACAGGAAACCGAGGAGCTGTTGATCAGGCAGCACCTGAATGGTCTAAGGAGCAGGCCTAAATAGGCCGATTGGCGCCAAGCGCGTGCACGTGCGCGCGCCGACACGCGCGGGCACGCGCATAGGCGCGCGCACCCGGGCACCAGCAGACACACCAGTGCCACCCGAAGTGCCCACAACAGTGCGCGCCGGCGCCGGCAGGAGCACGCAAGGGCACACACTGACGCGCACCAGCGCCCACAGGAGCGCGCAACACCGCGCCCACAGGAACACGCACCCCAGCATGCACCGCAGGACATCGGAGCACACCAACACGGGCAGCACCGCGACCACCCAGGTAACGACCCTGACAGTGCCCCCTCCTTAAGGGCAGACTCCGGCTGCCCAGGTGAGCCGATCTGGAAACTTGGCGGTTCTTGAAGGCCCGCAAAAGTTCTTGAGCATGTAGATTGCCCTCGGGCTCCCAGGAGTTGTCTTCAGGGCCATACCCCTTCCATTTGATGAGGTACTGGATTACATTACCCTTCTTCCTACAATCAAGGATTGCTTCGACCTCAAACTCTTCTTCATTGTCCACTATAACAGGTTCGGGTGGGCCAATAGTGCGGTCAGCAAAGGGATTTGGAGTAACGGGTTTCAGTAAGGTCACGTGAAAGACTGGGTGCACTCTAAAAGAGTCAGGTAGGTTAAGTTCATAGGCAACTTCATGTATCTTCCTCTTTACTGTGAAAGGGCCCATGAATTTAGGGCCTAACTTCCTGGAGGGACAGGCCATCTTTAGGTTAGCTGTGGATAACCATACTTAGTTGCCAGGCGCCAGAACAAGTTCTCCACGTCTCTTCTTGTCAAACGCCCGTTTATAGCATTCCTGGGACCGGGCCATAGTCTCCTTTAGGAGTTTGTTGTTATTAGAGAAGAAGTCCAATGTCTCAGAAACTGCCGGAACAGAGCATTCTGGGACTGAGCTGGGTAAAAAAGCTGGGTGGAAGCCGTAGTTGGCAAAGAACGGTGTTTGGTTGATGGCGTAATGCAAGGAGTTGTTATATGCGAACTCCGCCATAGGTAATAGCGAGACCCAGTCATCTTGCGAGAAAGAAGAAAAACAGCGGATGTACTGCTCCAGGGACTGATTGGTTCTTTACGTTTGTCCATTGGTCTGGGGGTGATAAGTGGAAGAAAAGGCCAATTCAATTTCAAGAGACCCGCAGAGCGCTTTCCAAAACCTTGAAGTGAATTGGACACCTCGATCGGAAGCAATACTTGCCAGGACCCCATGCAGCCTTACAATTTCTTTGATAAAGATCTTGGCCGTCTCCATTGCTGAGGGGGTGCCCTTCATCGGGAGGAAGTGGGCCATTTTGGACAGCCTATCTACAACAACAAAGATAGTAGAGAACCCCTCGGATAGGGGAAGTTCCACGATAAAGTCCATCGAAATCATTTTCCACGGTCTCTCAGGGACAGGCAAAGGTTTCAGTAGACCCCAAGCCCGTGTCCGGCTGTTTTTACTTCGGGCACAAGTGCTACAAGAGTCCACATAGTCCTTGTAATCCTTGAGAAGTTGAGGCCACCAGAAGGTGCACTGAACCAGTTCGGCAGTCTTCAAGGTACCAAAGTGTCCGGCCATCTTATGGTCGTGGCAGAGTTCCAACACGTTCACCTTCAAGGCTTCAGGAACCACAATTTTGCCTTTGTGCCAGAACAACCCTTCACTACAGCTGACTTCAGAGCTCGGGGGCATTCCCACAGAAGCCTGTCTGATCCGGGAGATAAGGTCCCCTTGGAGGAGCAGGAAGTTCCCAGAAGGGAGAATTGTATCAGGAGGCCGAGTCTTTTCAGGGTTAGAAAACATACGTGACAGGGCATCCGGCTTGACGTTCTTAGAACCAGGTCTATAGGTGATGTGGAATTGAAACCGGGAAAAAAAAGAGCCCATCTGGCTTGCCGTGGTCTAAGTCTTTTGGCCGTTCTCAAATATTCCAGGTTTTTATGGTCAGTGTAGACCAGGATAGGATGTGCAGCACCCTCCAATAGATAATGCCATTCCTCCAGAGCCGCCTTAATGGCCAGAAGTTCTCGGTCCCCAACATCATAGTTCCTTTCGGATGACGACAGTTTGCGAGAAAAGAACGCCACCGGAAAAAGAAGGGCCTTGGCACCCTGCCGCTGGGAGAGCACTGCCCCCATAGCGATTTCTGAAGCATCAACCTCAAGGACGAAGGGTAAGGCTGGATCCGGATGTTTCAGAATAGAGGCAGAAGTGAATAGCATCTTGAGTCTTTCAAAGGCCAGCTGAGCCTCAGGGGTCCAAGAGAATCGGGTACCCTGCCTGGTCAGTTCGGTGATGGGAGCAATAATTGCGGAGAAACCCCTGATAAATTTCCGGTAGAAGTTGTAAAAGCCGATGAAGCGCTGTACCTCCTTCTTGCCCACAGGCGCAGGCCAGTCCAGGATGGCAGACACCTTTTGGGGATCCATCTTGATGCCCTCCACTGATGTAACCAGGCCCAGGAATTGGGTCGAGCTAAAATGCTACGGACATGTCTACGATGGTCTTCCAATGATGAGGAAAAGATTAAGATATCGTCCAGGTATGCAATTACATATAGATCCAGGTAATCACGAAAAATGTCGTTGACAAAATGTTGAAAGGTCGCGGGTGCATTACACAACCCGAAGGGCATGACAAGGTACTCGAAGTGCCCAAAACGAGTACGGAACACTGTCTTCCATTCGTCTCCTTCTCGGATACGGATTAAATTGTAAGCTCCACGAAGATCTAATTTCGAAAAGATGACTGCAGACCCCAGCCTTTGGAATAACTCGGGTACTAGGGGTAAAGGATAACAGTTTTTAACAGTTATTTTGTTCAATTCCCGATAGTCAATGCAGGGGCGTAGGGAATGGTCCTTATTTTCGATGAAAAAATGCCAGCACCGGCAGGGGAAGTAGAAGGACGGATAAACCCCTTTTTCAGGTTTTCATCAATATAATCTTTCAGCGTGCCTAACTCCTGCTCCGTTAATGGAAAAAATCTTCCAAAAGGAACTTCAGTACCTGGTAACAGTTTTATAGGGCAGTCATAAGGCCTGTGGGGGGGAAGAGTCTCTGCCCCTTTCTTGCTGAATACATCCAGAAAGTCCTTATAGGGTTCAGGAATGGACTGATGCAATTCCGGATCGACATCCAAACAAAGAAGTTGAGAGGAATTATTGGTTGGTTGGCCCAAGCAGTGTTGTTGACAGTACTCAGAAAGAAACTTGACTTCTCCTGTGGCCCAGTTTATGCTTGGATTGTGGGCCTGCAACCAGGGTATCCCCAGGATAATGGGAAACAAGGGGGAGGAGATGGCATCCAGATGTAGGTGCTCTTGGTGACAAATGCCCATAGTAGCCAGCAAAGGGACAGTCTCTTGCGTGACAGGACCGGAACTAATAGCGGAGCCATCAGCTAGATGTACAGCAAGCCCCTGAGCCTTAGGTAGAAGCGAGATGTGATGATTGGCAGCGAAAGTCAGATCGATGAAGCAGCTGCATGCTCTGGAATCAATGATGGCTGACACTGGGAAACTCCCTCCTGGAAGCTGCAAATTGAGGAGAAGGGCAAGGTGAGAACTGGGTTTTCGTAGAACAGAGGAACACATGAAGGAAGAGGAAACACACTTACGTGTCTTGTTGGGGCAGGCCCTGGCATAGTGCCCAGGTTCCCCACAGTAGAGACATAGGTTGTGGGCACGTCTGCGCTGCCTTTCTTCAGGGGTCAACGAGGGCCGAAGTAACCCGAGCTGCATCAGTTCAGGGGCTTCCAGAGCGGGAGCAGAAGAGGTAGAAGAGAACTGACCAGCAGAACTGGGAACCTTGGGGAGCACCCAGGTGGGACGGAAGTGGCTGGAGGACCTCTCTGACCGGCGCTCCCTTAAGCGACGATCAATCTGAATGGAGAGGTTGACTAACTCATCCAGGATTTGTGGTATTCCTACCCATGCCAACTCATCCTTAAGGGGGTCAGAAAGTCCCATCCAGAATTGGTGGCGCAAGGCGGCATCATTCCAATCCGTGTCGGAGCTCCAGCGGCGGAATTCCACCGCATAGTCCTCGGCCGCTCTGCGACCTTGTTGAAGAGAGTGCAGTGCGGCTTCTACAGTCGCAGTCAATTGGGGGTCCTCATATAGTTGAGACATGGCCAAGAAGAAATTATCAAGGCTATCCAGGGTTCCAGATTTCTGCTCCAGCAGACGGTGGGCCCAGGTCTGAGGCTCGCCGGACAACAGGGATATTACAAAGCCCACCTTGGTTGCCTCTAGAGAGAATGTTCGGGGCTGCAGTGCGAAGTACAGTTCGCAAGAGTTGCGAAACGCACAATACTTGGTGCGATCGCCAGAAAACCTCTCGCGCGTAGGTACCCTTGGCTCTGGAGGAAGCATCACTACGGAGGGTGCGGATGAAAGACCGGTGGGAGAGGTTCCTTGAGGGTTAGATGAGGAGGACAAGGCTTGGACTTGCTCCTCCAACCTTGAGTAGCCTTCCTGGAGATTCTTCACGGCTTGGGTCAGACCGGCCAAATGTCTGCATAATTCATCCATGGGGGAGGCCCCTTGCCCGGAGTCAGTCATGGCTGCCTGATACTGTCAGACTGGCACTTACCGAACTGGTGAGTCCGCTTGGGCAGAGGGTGGTCTCCCGTACGTGTCCGACTTACAACCTCTGATAGAGCAGACAGGTGGCTGAGAGTGCGGAGTGGTAAGAGAGCCTGTGGTATGGCTCCAGGAGCAGGAACTTGCAGGAAACTTCCAGCAGCAGGTGCGTAGGTTGGACACAGGCAAACTGGGTACGGAGATGGAGCAGAGCAGGCAGGTCCGGGTTCAGGCAGGGTTTGGCAACAGGCGGGCAGCAGAGGTACAGAAGGATCAGGCAAGAGAGAGGTCAAACAGGCCGAGGTCAGGTGCAGGCAGAGGTCAGAGGTGTCCAAGGAGAGCCGGGTCGTCAGGAGATCTGGAAACAGGAACGCAGGATAAACGCAGGATACGGACAACAGAACAGGAACCGAGGAGCTGTTGATCAGGCAGCACCTGAATGGTCTAAGCAGCAGGCCTAAATAGGCCGATTGGCGCCAAGCGCCTCGCACACCCAGGCGCCAGCAGACACACCAGCACCACCCGAAGTGCCCACAACAACACCGGCGCCGACAGGGGCATGCAAGGGCACACACTGACGCGTACCAGCGCCCACAGGAGCGCGCAACACAGCGCGCACAGGAACACGCACCCCAGCACGCACAGCAGGACATCGCCGCACACCAACAAGGGCAGCACCGCGACCATCCAGGTAACGACCCTGACACCTCCTCTAAAGATGGTGCCTGCAAACAGTTTGCTGAAGACAAGCAGACTAAGGACATAGATTACTGGAACCATGTCCTATGGTCTGATGAGAACAAAATAAACATATTTTGTTCAGATAGTGTCAAACGTGTGTGGCAGCAACCAGGTGAGGAGTACAAAGACAAGTGTGTCTTGCCTACAGGCAAGCATGGTGGTGGGAGTGTCATGGTCTGGGGCTGCATGAGTGCTGCCGGCACCGGGGAGATACAGTTCATTGAGGGAACCATGAATGCCAACATGTACTGTGATATACTAAAGCAGAGCATGATCCCATCCCTTCGGAGAGTGGGCCGCAGGGCAGTATTCCAACATAACGACCTTAAACACACCTCCAAGATGACCACTGCCTTGCTAAAGAAGCTGAGTGTAAAGGGACTGGCCATGTTTCCAGACCTAAACTCTATTGAGCATCTGTGGGGCATCCTCAAACAGAGGGTAGAGGAGTGCAGGGGCTCTAAAATCCACCAGCTCTGTGATGTTGTCAAGAGGACTCCAGTGGCAACCTGGGAAACTCTGGTGAACTCCATGCCCAAGAGGGTTAAGGCAATGCTGGAAAATAATGTTGGTCACACAAAATTGACACTTTGGGCCAAATTTGGACATTTTTTGTGTGTACTCACTTTTGTTGCCAGCGGTTTAGACATTAATGGCTGTGTGTTGAGTTATTTTTTTTTCCATCATTAAGTGTTTATTGATTTTTTTTAAAACAATACAGAAAATAATAACTGGTAGAAAGAACACATAGTTATATCCGTGGTGTTTTACATTTGTTATATCAATGGTCAGATAACACCAACAAAAACATAAGGTGAAAATCAGTCAAACATTTTTCAGTATAATGAAAGCATGTTGGTTGGGAAGCAATAGTATCCAATATTACCAAGCCTTTTTGAATTTGAAGTAAATGTTTGTTCTGAGATCCAGAGTCTTTTCATAATTAACCACTTGAGGACCGCCGTATTGCCAATGTACGTCAGCACAATGGCACAGGCAGGCACAATCACGTACATCTACGTGATTGCCTTCCAGCGGGTGGGGGGTCCGATCGGACCCCCTCCCGCTGGTTACGGCGGTCCGATTCGGTCCAGGAGCGCTCCGTGATGAGGGGATGGCCGTTGGTTTTCGGCCACCCCCTCTGGATCGCTCCTGGCCAATGAGAAGCTTCCTCCCCTGTGTATTGTTTACACAGGAAGGAGGAAGTGATGTCATTCTCCTCGGGGCGGTCTTTTTGACCGGACTACGAGGAGAAAAGTAAAAGTAAGTGTGCACCAACACTACACTGACATGTAGGTACACACAGGCACACAAACCCCCCCCCCGATCCCCCCCCCCCGATCGCCCCCCGATCCCCCCCCGCCCCCCCTCCCCCCCCAGTCACAGTGTCACTGATTGCATTGATCATTTCTTTACTGATCAATGCATTCAGTGTCAGTTGTGACAGTAAAAACTGTCAGGACAGTTAGTGTTAGGTCCAGGGTAGCCCCCTATCACCCCCCAATAAAGATTTAACCCCTTGATTGCCCCTAGAGTTAACCCTTTCACCCCCTTTTGCCAGTGTCATTAAGCGATCATTTTTCTGATCGCTGCATGTGTCGCTAGGTAGCTAGTTATTTTTTTAGGTTCACCGCCAGGTTTTTATATCGCTAGGTACCCCGATATACTACCCAATAATGGTTTTAACCCCTTGATTGCCGCTAGTTAACCCTTTCACCCCCTTTTGCCAGTGTCACTAAGCAATCGTTTTTCTGATCGCTGCATCAGTGTCGCTACAGTCGCTAGGTAGCTAGTTATTTTTTTAGGTTCACCGCCAGGTTTTTATAGCGCTAGGTACCCCGATATACTACCCAATAATGGTTTTAACCCCCTGATTTCTGCTAGTTAACCCTTTCACCCCCTTTTGCCAGTGTCACTAAGCGATCGTTTTTCTGATCGCTGCATTAGTGTCGCTACAGTCGCTAGGTAGCTAGTTATTTTTTTAGGTTCACCGCCAGGTTTTTATAGCGCTAGGTACCCCGATATACTACCCAATAATGGTTTTAACCCCCTGATTTCTGCTAGTTAACCCTTTCACCCCCTTTCACCAGCGATCACAGTATAAGTGTCACTGGTGACGCTGGTTAGCCAGTTAGTCATTTAGGTTCCCCGTCAGGTTTTTATATAGCGCCAGGGACCCCCATATACTACCTAATAAAAATTTGAACCCCCTGATTGCTCCTAGTTAACCCTTTCACCACTGATCACCGTATAAGTGTTACGGGTGACTCTGGTTAGTTTGTTTTTTATAGCATCAGGGCACCCACCATTTATTACCCAATAAAGGTTTAACCCCCTGATCACCCGGCGGGTGATATCAATTAGGTTTTAGGGTCAGGGTCTGCGTCGCCCCAGGCAGCGCTAGGTTAGTGCCAGTACCGCTAACACCCACACACAAAGCATACACCTCCCGTAGTGGTATAGAATCTGAACAGATCAATATCTGATCTGATCAGATCTATACTAGCGTCCCCAGCAGTTTAGGGTTCCAAAAAAACGCATTGTTAGCGGGATCAGCCCAAATACCTGCTGGCACCTGCGTTTTGCCCCTCTGCCCAGCCCACCCAAGTGCAGTATCGATCGATCACTGTCACTTACAAAACACTAAACACATAACTGCAGCGATCGCAGAGTCAGGCCTGATCCCTGCCATCACTAACAGGTTTTTTGGTAGCATTTTATATTCAAATCCGGAAGGCAGTGCTTGGTTTTCGGGGTCCCGTACGTGGCTAGGCTCCCAAAAAGTCCCCCACATGTGGTATCCCCGTACTCGGGAGAAGCAGCAGAATTTATTTTGGGGTGTAATTTGACTTCTGCCCATAGCATGTGTGAGCAATATATCATTTAGTGACAACTTTGTGCAAAAAAAAAAAAAGTTTGTAATATTCCCGCAACTTTTGGCAAAATATAAAATATTCCATGGACTCAACATGCCTCTCAGTAAATAGCTTGGGGTGTCTACTTTCCAAAATGGGGTCATTTGGGGGGGTTTTGTGCTATTTTGGCATTTTATGGACTTCGAAACTGTGATAGGTAGTGAGGAGTTAAATCAAAAATTTGCACCCTTAGAAATCCTGAAGGTAGTGATTGGTTTTAGGGGTGCCGTGCGCGACTAGACTCCCAAAAAGTCCCACATATGTGGTATCCCCGTACTCAGGAGAAGCAGCAGAATGTATTTTGGGGTGTCATTTCACATATGCCCATAGCATGTGTGAGCAATATATCATTTAGTGACAACTTGGTGCAAAAAAAAAAAAGTTTGTAATATTCCCGCAACTTGTGGCAAAATATAAAATATTCCATGGACTCAACATGCCTCTCAGTAAATAGCTTGGGGTGTCTACTTTCCAAAATTGGGTCATTTTGGGGGGTTTTGTGCTATTTTGGCATTTTATGGCCTTCGAAACTGTGATAGGTAGTGAGGAGTTAAATCAAAAATTTGCACCCTTAGAAATCCTGAAGGTGGTGATTGGTTTTCAGGGTGCCGTGCGCGACTAGACTCCCAAAAAGTCCCACACATGTGGTATCCCCATACTCGGGAGAAGTAGCGGAATATATTTTGGGGTGCAATTCCACATATAACCATGGCATGTGTGAGCAATATATCATTTAGTGACAACTTTTTGTAAAAAAAATTTTTTTTTTTTTTTTTGTCATTATTCAATCCCTTAGGACAAAAAAAATAAATATTCAATGGGCTCAACATACCCATCAGCAATTTCCTTGGGGTGTCTACTTTCCAAAATGGGGTCATTTGGGGGGGATTTGTACTGCCCTGCCATTTTAGCACCTCAAGAAATGAGATCGGCAGTCATAAATTAAAAGCTGTGTAAATTCCAGAAAATGTACTCTAGTTTGTAGACGCTATAACTTTTGCGCAAACCAAAAAATATACGCTTATTGACATTTTTTTTACTAAAGACATGTGGCTGAATAAATTTTGCTCTCTATGTATGACTAAAATTTAGTTTATTCGATTTTTCTTATAACAAAAAGAAGAAAATATCTTTTTTTTTCAAAATTTTCGCTCTTTTTCCATTTATATCGCAAAAAAAAAAAATCGCAGAGGCAATCAAATACCATCAAAAGAAAGCTCTATTTGTGGGAAGAAAAGGACGCAAATTTCGTTTGGGTGCAATATTGCATGACCGCGCAATTACCAGTTAAAGCAGCGCAGTGCGAAATTGCAAAAAGACCTCTGGTCCTTAAGGTATTTATTGGTCCGGAGCTGAAGTGGTTAAAGATTATGTTGAGGTGCATAGTAAGCTCAGATATGTTGGGAGCATTGTTAGTCCGCCAGACTCTCGTTAAGAGAGATTTGGCAGCTAAAAGAGTAAGCACAATGGTAGTGTGTACATTTTTGGGGAAACCTTCTATGACCAGGTGTAATAGAGCTAATGCCGGATCTGGTTTAATGATTATTACTGTAGCCTGTGAAATTAGCTGAAACACTGTATGCCAATAACTAGTTAGACCTTTACATGCCCACAAAATATGGAGGAGAGTATCAATGTGGCCACATCCTCTCCAGCATAGGGGGGAATTATTCAATTTTGCTAGCCATGTCGGGGTCAAGTACCACTGGGATAATATTTTTTTGTGATAATTCCCAGTGGTTGATACAGTGGGTAACAGTTTGGGAGAGTCTAATAGCCCTTAGCCATTGATCGTCTGAGAAGACTTGCTTGAGATCCTGTTCCCATTAAAGCATTGGTGAGGTTTTGTGAAAGGTTGTTTTGTGGTGTACGAGTGAATAAAATAGGGCTATGCCTTTGTGTTTCGGGTTGTTGTTGGTGAGAAACTTCCATGCTACTGGATGTTTATGTGTATTGGGTTTGGGATAGGATTTTAGGAATGTTGACAAACGTAATTAGTTGAAAACACTTTTAGGTGGGATCTGGTAGGTCCTCTGTAATACCTAAAAGGGTAGGGGTCAGGATTTGGTAAGTCTAGTAAGGCTGATTTTATAGTAATAAGAAGAGTGGATATGTATGTTCTTTTCCATATGTCAACCAGTAAAAGGCTCTTGAGGTCACGAAATTGCATAGATGCATACTCTATTTCTACCCACAAGTTATCTGGAGATGGGGTAAACCATTGTTTTATTTGGGTTAGTTGTGTGGCAGTCCAGTAGTCTAGAATATCTACAAGACTGACCTCCAGCCTTCCGGTGTTTAATATGATGGAAATGGATGCAGCAAGCCCTTTTACCTTGCCAAATAAAGTTTTGGGTAAAAGAGGTAAGGGATCATAAGTAAAAAGATTGCACTGAGTTGGGTCCTGAAGAAGTAAAGGATCTGTGGCAAAATCATCATTTTAAGAGTAGCTATTCTCCCCAACCAGGAAATCTTGCAGCTTAAATAATGTTGGATTTCGGCTTTTAACATTTTAATAAGTGGTTCATAATTAGCTTCACCTAATTGCGTGGTCGGATATGTTAGGGTAATTCCATATATGGTAATCCCTTATCTGACCAAGAATAAAGGAAATTGTTTAGGAGTCATAGACAAGTCAAGAGATTTTTTTGGGGAAAAGTTCACATTATAATAGGAAATGGAACTGAAAAGGGTCAGAACCTGGTGAGTGTGAGGTAGGGAACTGGATTTGTTAGTGAACATCAAAATAACATTGTCTGCAAATAGGTTGATGACATGAGGATGGGTATGGAAACAGAAGCCAGAGCTTTCCGGGTGGGACCAAATGGCCTCAGCCAAAGGTTCTATGAGTAACTTAAAAATGGAGGGGGATAACGGGCATCTCTGTCATATCCCAATTGTTATGGAAAAGAATTTGGAGAGCAGGCTGGAGGAGTAGATCCTTTCGGAGGGAGTAGAACACAAAGCCAGTATAGCTGATAGTATTGTGCCAGAGAAGCCAAATTTGGCTAGCACCTGTGTTATGTACCACCAGTGGTCTCTGTTGAATGCCTTCTCTGCATCAAGGGACAGGAGCAGACAAGATGTTTGAGTCCTTTCAGGAAAATGAAAAATGTTTAAAATGTGCCTGGTGGCATCAGAGCCTTGCTTGCCCCTGACAAACCCGGTCTGATCTGGTTGCACCAGAGTCGGAAGAATTCCATGCAAATGGAGTGCAAGAATGCGAGTTTCGCATATATCAGAATTCAGCAAAGATATACGCCTAAAAATGGCCAGGGTATTGGGGTCTTTGCCTGGTTTAGTCAAGGTAATTATATTAGCTGTCAACATCTCGTCCGGGAATGATGCTTTCAGAGCTGCCTCTGTTAAAATTTCCACTAGGAGCAGGGATAACATATCAGCGAAACATTGATAGTATTCATTTGTGAATCCATCTAGGCCAGGTGACTTCCCTGTGGTTAGGTTTTTAATTATCCGGTTTATTTTGCATTTTGTGAAAGGGACATTTAGAGCTTCCATTTGCGTGGGAGAGAGAGAATGGAGATTGATTTGGGATAGAAACTCACTAATTGAGTCTGGAGTGGGTTGAGAGGTGGCAGCATATTTTTTTAAGTTATATAAGGCACCATAATACTCGGAAAAGGAATCTGCTATATCCTGAGGATTAATAAGCCTTTGTTTAGTTAATGGGTGGAATAGGAAAGGGATTCTGAATTTGGCGCAGTATTTTACCCGCTTGATTATCATGGGCATAGTGCTGTAATGTAAGCTTACTCAAGTATGCGTCATGCTGGGAGCAAAAGAGAGATCTAAGATCGTACCACAGTTTGGTCAAGGTGGCCGAGACAGATTCAGAAGGGGATGCCTTATTTTGGACTTCAAAACTATGTATGGATTTAAGTAGCTCAGTTAGTTTAGAATTAAATTGTCACTTGGCCCTAGCGTCAAGCTGTATAATAAGCCCTCTGATGAATGCCTTGTGGGCATTCCATACTGTTAAAATTTGGAAATTGAAGGTTTTGTTGATGCAGAAATATTCCCATAGGTGGTGGAATACTTTCTCTAGGTTAGCGGGATGTTGAATAATCAAATTGTTACAACACCAAACAAAAGTTCTAGGGCAGGCATCCTTCTCCTCCATAGTAAATTATATGGAAGCGTGATCTGACCAAGTAGTATCAATTATGGATGAGGAGTGTCATGGATCTGCCACCTAGGGGTTAAAATAGTGCAGACTAATTTCAATGATTGGTAACAGGCTGCCTTATTTAAACACCTCAGCAGCACTGTGTCTTTGCTGTCTGGTCTGCAGCTCATACCTGTTCCAGTGACTGCCTGTTCCTGTGATCCGATCTGTTTCCTGTGTTTGACCCAGCTTGTTTGACTACGATTTGATCTCTGCTATCCTGACCTTGGCCTGCCTTGTAACCACACTCTGCTCTACACTGCTTGATATCCTGTTGCCGAACTTTGCCTGTATCCTGACCATTCTCTGCCTGTCGTCTAAATCTACATCTGATCACCTGTTACCAAACCCGGCTTGTCTGGCTACGTATTCAGTGTCTCCCCAGCTTACCAGCCTGCTTCCTGTTTCCCGCTGCACCAGCTGAACTGACAAGACCAAAGACGAACCAGGCACCCATACACCGCCAGGCTCTTGTGACCACTGTTCCAACATCGGTGGCCCTTGAGCCGGGGTTGTACGAGACAGCCTTCCCACTGCACGTCAGGCTCATCTGGCAGGTACATAACAAGGAGGATGTCTGATGCAGTTCCTATTTATTGACAAGGAAAAGGTCTATGTGTGAGTATGATATATGTCTGGGGGAAAAGAATGTATAGTCCTTTTCATTACCATGATGGTATCTCCAAACATCATAAAGTTCCGACGCATGTAGTATAGTCTTCAGTTCTGGACAAGAGCCCTTGCTTGTGGATGAAGTGTCCAGGATATGGTCAGTTACTGCATTGAAGTCACCACCAAAAATTATGCTACCTTTTTGAAGATACTGAACTGTCTTGATCAGTTTCTTGATAATGCGGATTTGGTGGAAGTTGCGGACATACACGTTCACCAGGGTATACAGCTTGGGTCTACATCATAATGATGTAGTGATCTTCTGGGTCTAAGACAGAGTCCTTTGGTTCAAAGGAACGTGAGTCTCAAATTGCTAGTAGAACCCCTAATTTTTGCTGGAAGCTGAGGCCATGAAGATATGAGGTTATGCCTTCTGGGTATAGCGAGGAGTCGAGTGGGCGGCAAAGTGTGTTTCTTGCATATACAGTATTTTGGCATGTTGTTTGCAGGCTTTCTTCCACATAGAGCTCCTTTTGACCATGAGGTTAAGCCTGTTGACATTCAGTGACAGTACTTTAAATCCTATTGGTGTTGGTGGCTAAACTAGGTGAAACGGCTCTGAGCCTTAAAGCAATATGGAAAGGAGACAAGGCTATCCGCATGGGACACAGGATCATATATGATTGACCTTGGGTTGTGAGGAGAATAGACATGTGGTTATTGGCTGGTATCATCCAGTTCTGACTCCGAGCTTGGAGGATAAGTTGGATTTCCAGGCATTTTGTGTCCAGAAAAAGATAGAGTTCCAACCGGGAACTTAGCAAGCTAGTAAGAAATAAAAAACGGAGAACTGAAAAAAAAAACAGTAAAAAGAAGCATCCTCTCATGAATAGAGAGGGATTAACCACTTCCGGACCGCCGCACGCCAATACACATCCTTACTTTGAGCTAGCTGCCATAACCCTGATATACTCTTGTTCGGTGGTTTGGCGGTTCGGTTTCTAATAAGAGTTGTCTCTGCGGTGGGTTCACCACAAGATCACTTTTATCAGCGGCGGGAAAGGGCCCCCCCTCCCGCCTCGCTCCAGTGCCCTCCGCTGCTTACCAGATCCGTCGGCAGAGGCGATCGGATCCTCACTCTGGGCATGGAGAAGAGTGAGGGGAAGATGGCCCCCACCCGTCTCCATAACAATGCAGGGCAGAAGCGACGTCAAAATGTCTCTTCCGCCCACAGCTCTTAAAGGACCAATTTTTTAATTAAATGACAATATTTTTTATTGCATTTAAGTGTAAATATGAGATCTGAGGTCTTTTTCACTCCAGATCTCATATTTAAGAGGTCCTGTCATGCATTTTTTCTATTACAAGGGATGTTTACATTCCTTGTAATAGGAATGAAAGTGACACACTTTTTTTTTAAACAGTGTAAAAATAAAAAATAAAAGTTAAAATAAATAAGAAAATAAAATTGAAATGCGCTCTGTCCCGCCAAGCTCGCGTGCAGAAGCAAACGCATAAGCAAACGCATACGCGAGTAGCGCCTGCATATGAAAATGGTGTTCAAACCCCGCATGTGAGGTATCCCTGCGATGGGGGGAACCAGAGCAATAGTTTTAGCCCTAGAACTCCTCTGTAACTTAAAACATGCAACCTGTAGAATTTGTTAAACGTTGCCTATGGAGATTTTTAAGGGTAAAAGTTTGTCGCTATTCCACAAGCGGGCACAATTTTGAAGCGAGATATGTTTGGTATCAATTTACTCAACGTAACATTATCTTTAAAAATATAAAAAAATTGTGCTAACTTTATTGTTGTCTTATTTTTTAATTCAAAAAAATTTATTTTTTCCAAAAAACATGCACTTGCAAGACCGCTACGCAAATACTGTGTGACAGAAAGTATTGCAACAACTGTCATTTTATTCTCTAGGGTGTTAGAAAAAAATATATATAATGTTTGGGGGTTCTACGTAATTTTTTAGCAAAAAATGTTTTTAACTTGTAAACAACACATCTCAAAAAGAGGCTTGGTTCTTAAGTGGTTAAGTAGCATATGCTGCAACATATTGCAGGGTGTTGGAGTGCGGTGTTATGCACTCATCTTGCTGCCGGGAGCTAATGAGGCACTTTATGCGCAGGTTATCTTGGAGACCCACAATGTAAAACATAAGGTGTGGCGGTTATAGCATACGTGTTGTCAATCTGGGGTTGTCTTGTGAGGAGAGTGGATCTGTGGAGGAGCAGGAACTTGAGCAGGAAGGATATCCCATGTACGTAGCATGGACAGACATTCTTCCAGGGTGGTTACTCAGGAGGTAGAACCTTGGTGGGTAATTTCTATCTTTGCCGGGTACTTCCACTTGCATGGAATGTTGTGGTTCCGGAGCGCTTTTGTAATCGTAAGTAGATTCTTGCTTCGTTGCAATGTGTACTGAGAGAGGTCTGGCAGTAGGCATAGGGTTGTGGCCTTTTCAGAGAGCTGTGATGGCTGAATGCTTCCAGTAGTTGTTCGTTGACATGAAAAAAAGGTTTGGGCACACAGGGGCTCTTGTCAATTTTCAGGTCTGCAGATGTGAGGTTAAGAACTGCTAGGAGCAATTCTCTCATGAAATGGGGTAGTTGAGAAGATTGCATTGACTCAGGTATCCCCCTGATCTTTAAGTTGTTTCTGCGGGACCTGTCCTCTAAATCTTCCAGATTTGCTTTAATCCCAGATATATCCTCATGTTGTGCAGAGTAGGCATCCACTAAGGTGTTATGATTTTTAGTAAATTCACTCAACGTATTCTCTACATGATCAACTCTTTCGCCAAATTCTTGAATCTCCACTTTATGTTGTGCCATACAGCTCACCATGTCAGCTTTCAGGAATGCTCTGAGAGAAAGAAGCATGTCTTTAAGAACTGTGTCTGACATTCGTTGGTCAGAGGTGGGTAATGCAGCTATAGGGTCTGAGTGGATTCTGAGTGCTGGTGCTGCAGAATCTGCACCTACCTCTTCCTGCATTTAATCCTCATATGGTGGAAAGGATTCCCTGCACGGGTTTGGACTTTACTAAGCTGGAAAAGGTGGGGGTGTATCCCCTTTATCAGCGGCCGTGCTGGCTAAGAATGATGTTACTGAGGCGGTCACTAGAGAGCCGGCCGTGGAATGAGAGAATTGGGCGCCGCCGACCAATTTTAACGTGGTTCTCGGGAGACAGGCGGGAAGAACCCAGAACGTTTGCATGACTGGGGCGCTTCTTTCTTCCTCCGTGACATGGTAGGCAGTGTAGCACACCCATAGGAGGCATGTAGGGCTGTAGGATGACGCTGTGGGTTCTGCTATCTAGCGATTCTCCTGGCAGCTGTGAGGAGCTCCTCAGTCAAGCTTCCATCTTGCTGGGATGTTGCAATGCAAAAGGGGGACGGCAAATTTACACTGTTATACAAGCTGTACACTCACTACTTTACATTGTAGCAAAGTGTAATTTCTTCAGTGTTGTCACATGAAAATATATAATAAAATATTTACAAAAATGTGAGGGGTGTACTCACTTTTGTGAGATACTGTACATAGTATATTTGTTTATAATGGGAGACCTCAGCCACCACCAAAAGTAATAATTCTACAGTAGAAATGCCATGTTCCTGGTGAGGCCCCTTTCTGCAGAACAGCAGGCCAGAATATGCCCTAAAGCTCAGATCACTAAGTGCGTCTGTGAAAAGTAGCAAATCAGAGTTCAGATGGACTAATAACTGCATCACAGACCTTCTATTGTGTTCAGCAAGGAGTAGTTGCCAAACTTTGAGGTCTACCATATCTTTCATAGCGATAAAATTGTCAGTCCTGTAGACTCTTAATGTCAAAAAGGACAGCACCCCCCACCACCCCCGTGGAGGCCACTCTCCGCTCTGCATCCTGACATGTGTCCATAACACTGACTGGAGGCGAAGCTGTATAGCACCATCCCTCCGTGGAGGCCGCTCTCCACTCTGTGCCCTGACATGTGTCCATGCCACTGGAGCTGGGGGCAAGGCTGGACAGCCCCCCCGGGGAGGCCGGTCTGCATCCTGGCATGTGTCCATGTCACCACTGGAGCTGAGGCTGAACAGCACCCCCCATAGAGGCCGCTCTCCTGGCCTGTCCTGGCAGTGTCACTGGAGCAGAGTAACTCATGGGCTGTGCTCCAGCCTTCGGGGCAGGTGGAGCCTGGAGGAGGCACCAACTGAGGCAGGCACAGCAGAGTTTAATATTGGTGCGAGCGAGCAACACCAAGCACAGGGTCACATTGTTGGATAAAAGTTTTCTAATCCCAAACTCACCACCTAAGGTGGTGAGTAAAAACTGTTGCTGGCTGACATATGAGATTGTATTATCATATGCAATTTGCAAATGTGCATATGTATATAGTGACTGACTTGCCAAATCCCAATTGTGTACCGATGCCCCAGGTGAGGCTGCATTGATTGGCAGTGGTGAAGCGGCATTCATCAGCACAGGTGAATCTGCATTTGATGGTCGCTGTTGAGGCTGAATTTGATGGGCACAGGTGGGGCTGCATTGATTGGCACTAGTGAGGCTGCATTGATGGGTGCTGGTGAGGCTGCATTGATTGGCACTAGTGAGGATGCATTGATGGGTGTTGGAAAGCCGTGGGGGGGGGATTAGGTTTTTGCCTACGGTGTCAAAAATTCTTGCTCCAGCCCAGGCTGCAAAATGTGTACTATTTGCTGCAGGGTAATATTACTTTGCACCTCAGTTTGCAGCCTATTCCGGTGCTCTAGCTCTGTAAAGGCACCATACAATTGTTTGTTCAGTTGGACATCAGCTATCAAATTTCTGTTTGTTGTAGGGTGAATCATGCTCAGTGTCTTTGTGTGCAGTCTATTCTTGTGCTTGAGCTCTCTCTGTGGCTATTGTCTCTCAGATAATACACTCTAATGCCGTGTACACACCACTGGACTTTTTTCGACGGACTAGGTCCGACAGTCTTCCCAACGAACTTTCAGCGGAGTTCCGGCGGACTTTCTGGATGAACGGACTTGGACACACACAATCACACCAAAGTACAATGAATTCAACTGTTATAACGAATGACTGAACTAGAATAGGGAAATTCATAGCTAGTAGCCAATAGCTGCCCTAGTGTTGGTTTTTGTCTGTCGGACTAGCATACACATAAACGGATTTCTAGGTCCGGCGGGAAAATTGAAAACATGTTCTATTTCTAAAGTCCGCTGGATTTTTGGCAAGCAAAGGTCCGACGGAGCCCACACACGATCGAGTTGTCTGACGGACCCGTTCCATTGGACCTTTGCTGTCAAAAAGGCCAGTCGTGTGTACACGGCATAACATTTAGTACAAGATAAATCCGTCTCTTCTCTTCCACTTATATTGCAGCATAACCAATCTGCTTACATACTGTGCAGCAACTGTACAGCTTTTGTGGCTATTGCCTTTGAAGTAATACAATTTGAGGAAAATTTACCAAAACTGGAGAAGAAGACAGAATCTGAAACAGCTGTAATCAGATTCTAACATTAGCTTATTCAGTTAGAGTCTGGGTTCTCCGAGTTTTAGTAAATTCTCCTCTCTATTTGTTATATCAGGATAAAGCCTGCCCTGTTTCTCCCTCTTAAAAATATTTTTTTTTAATACTGTCCATACTGTTCAGCTCTCCCTCTTGCAGTGTGGCTTAACCTCTTCCTGACTGCTGCATGATGATATACGTCGGCAAAATGGCACAGGTGGGCAAAAGGGCATACAGGTACATCTCCTTTAAGAAGCAGCACTGCGGGCGCGCGCATGCACCCACCGCATTCTCTGTGACCAAGTGTCCCATGGACTCGATGTCCACCAGGTGCCCGCGATCGTGCCACAGAGAGGTAGAATGGGGAGATGCCTTTGTAAACAAAACATTTCCCCGTTCTGCCTGGTGTCATGACAGATATCGAGCAGTGATCACTGGCATGTGTGTTGAAGACCGCCCCCCTCTACAGTTAGAATCACTCCATAAAACACACTTAACCTTTTTATCGCCCCCTATTGGTAAACCCCTTCACTGCCAGTATCATTTACAAAATAATCAGTGCATTTTTATAGCACTGATCGCTGTATAAATTACAATGGTCCCAAAATAGTGTCAAAAGTGTCTGATGTGTCTGCCATAATGTTGCAGTCATGATAAAAATTGCAGATCGCTGCCATTACGAATAAAAAAAAAAATCATAATAAAAATGTGTTTTTTTTATATATATTTTTGGGGGATGTTTATTATAGCAAAAATTAAAAAATATTGTTTTTTTTCTCAAAATGACTGCAGAGGCAATCTACCACCAAAAGAAAGTTCTATATGTAGGAAAAAGGGACGTTGTTTGGGTACAACATTGCACAACGCAATTGTCAGTTAAATCGATACATTGCCGAATCGCAAAAAATGCTCTGGTCAGGAAGTGGGCAAATCCTTCCAGGGCTGAAGTGGTTAAATAAGATTATTTTATATAGTCCGGCCACTGTACAATGTGTGTGGCTACTGTCATGGAAATCACACACTTTCATTTTTATTTTAGTCTCATTTCTTCCTCTTAAATTGGGGCTAAAATAATATGCCTACATACAGTCCAGTGATTGTACAACCTTTGAGGCTAACACCTTTGAAATAATGCACGTTAAACTAGGATACAGCCTGCCTTTTTTCTTCCTTCTACTTTATAGTAAAAACCAAGCTGTTGACAAACTGTCCAGTTACTGTACAATATCTGTAGCTATTGTCTCTGAAATAATACCCTGTGCTGTGGCTGCTACTTTCTGCAGTCACTTATTAGTAGTCCTATTACTGCCTATTACCAGGCCTGCAGGTGATACTTGAAAAAATAGAATATCATGCAAAAGTTCATTTATTTCACTAATGCAACTTAACAGGTGAAACTAGTATATGAAATATACTCATTACATGCAAATCAAGATAGTTCAAGCCGTGATTTGTCATAATTGTGTAGATTATGGCTTATAGCTCATGAAAACCCAAAATCCACAATCTCAGAAAATTTGAATATTGTGAAAAGGTGCAATATTCTAGGCTCAAAGTGTCCCACTTTAATCAGCTAATTAAGCCATAACACCTGCAAAAGGTTCCTGAGCCTTTAAATGGCCTCTCAGTCTGGTTCAGTAGGAATCACAATCACGAGAAAGACTGCTGACCTGACAGTTGTGCAGAAAACCATCATTGACACACTCCATAAGGAGCGAAAGCCTAAAAATGTAATTGCAAAAGAAGTTGGACATTCCCAAAGTGCTGTATCAAAGCACATTCATAGAAAGTTATGTGGAAGGGAAAAGTGTGGAAGAAAAAGGTGCACAAGCAGCAGGGATGACAGCAGCCTGGAGAGGATTGTCAGGAAAAGGCCATTCAAAAGTGTTGGGGACTTTCACAAGGAGTGGACTGAGGCTGGGGTCAGTGCATCAAGAACCACCACACGCAGACGGATCCTAGACATGGGCTTCAAATGTCGTATTCCTCTTGTTAAGCCACCCCTGAACAACAAACAAAGTCAGAAGTGTCTTACCTGGGCTAAATAAAAACAGACCTGGTCTGTTGCTCAGTGGTCCATAGTCCTCTTTTTTGATGAGAGCAAATTTTGCATATGGAAACCAAGGACCAAGAGTATGGAGGAAGAATGGAGAGGCACACACTGCAAGATGCTTGAAATCCACTGTGAAGTTTCTACAGTCTGTGTTGATTTGAAGACCATATCATCTGCTGGTGTTGGTCCATTGTGCTTCATTAAGTCTAGGGTCAACGCAGCCGTCTACCAGGAGATTTTGGAGCACTTCATGCTTCCTTCCACAGATGAGCTCTATGAGGATGCTGGCTTCATTTTCCAGCAGGATTTGGCACCTGCCCACACTGCCAAAAGCACAAAAACCTGGTTCAAAGACCGTGGAATTATTGTGCTTGATTGGCCAGCAAACTCGCCTGACCTGAACCCTATAGATCTATGGGGCATTGCCAAGAGAAAGATGAGAGACATGAGACTGAACAATGCAGAAGAGCTGAAGGCCGCTATTGAAGCATTCTGGTCTTCCATAACACCTCAGCAGTGCCACAGGCTGATAGCTTCCATGCCATGCCGCATTGAGGCAGTAATTGCTGCAAAAGGGGCCCAAGCCAAATACGGAGTGCATATGCATACTTATGCTTTTCAGAGGTCTGATATTGTTCTATGTACAATCCTTGTTTTATTGATTGCATTTACTATTCACATTTTCTGAGATTGTGGATTTGGGGTTTACGTGAACTGTAAGCCATAATCATCAAAATTATTAAAAATCACGGCTTGAACTATCTTACTTTGCATGTAATGAGTTTATCTCATATATTAGTTTCACCTTTTAGGTTGCATTTGTGAAATGAACTTTTGCACAATATTCAAATTTTTCGAGTATCAACTGTATTACTGCTGGATAAATCAGATGTGGTAACCAAAACTAGCTAAAAAATATTTTTCCAAGTTATAATACATCAGATTAGGGAACTACTGCTGTACTTAAGCATAGCAATAATGTACCAGTAAAAAATCAATTACACATTTAAAATATGTGATGCCAGAAAACAGTGGGGGTTATTTATGAAAGGCAAATCCACATTGCACCTACAAGTGCAAACTACAAGTGCAAAGTGCACTTGAAATTGTACTGAAAGTGCACTTGGAAATGCAGTCACTGTAGATCCGAGGGGGACATACAAGGAGAATAAAAAGCAGCATTTTAGTTTGCGCATGATTGGATGATAAAACCAGCAGAGCTTTTCCTCATTTCAGATCTACCCCTCAAATTTACAGTGACTGCACTTCCAAGTGCACTTTCAGTGCAATTTCAAGTGCACTTTGAATTTGTAGTTTGCACTTGTAGGGCAAAGTGGATTTGCCTTTTGTAAATAACCCCAGTGTCACTGATACTGTTTAAGAGAATTGTTTTGTTCTATAACACATACAGCTTAACTGCTTCCCACCCAGCCACTGCACACATACAGCCAGGCGGGATAAGCATCATTCTGGGAAGATATACTGGTACGTTCTCCCAGAAGTGAGCCTTGTGTACAGCCTCAAGGGTGTGCAACGGCACAACCTGTGACTGCTGTGTCCACAGGACAAAGTGGATCACAGAGCGAATGATCAGGGCTGCTGTAACCACTGTCACACCAGTAATATAGGAATCAATTCACTAACGTTTGCTGCATGCGATAAGGGTATCAGGTAACGCATTTGCATACATTATCGCATGCGGTAAACTAAGTTGAATTCACAAAAAAAATAATGATGAGAATAACGAAAAAAAAGTGTGCCTTTAAAAGTCCAATTCACAAACGGACCAGAGTGTTAAAAAGCAGTATCTCATGCGGTATTTGTCAAAAAACAGCCTGGGGTCGGGGGACCTCAGGATGTTTTTTGACAAATAGGTGGTTGCAAAGCATCAGGTCGGGAAGCCGGACACTGCGTCCTTAACAACCGATGACTCATCAACTGTCAGCAGACTTCCCCGCTTATTGCTGATTGTAAAAAAAAGCGGACAATTTAAAATAATGAAAAAAAAAAACAGTGTGACCCCTTCCCCCCCCCCTTCTGGTCTATACCAGACCCTTCAGGTCAGGCCCTTCACCAGAGGGAGAAGACACAATTTTTAATAAAGTACTTTTCAAAACAGTTTTTGAAAAGTACTTTATTAAAAATTGTGTCTTCTCCCTCTGGTGTTTCTTTTCCCTCTGGTAGTTTCTTCTCCCTCTGGTAGTTTCTTCTCCCTCTGGTGTTTCTTCTCCCTCTTCTCTCGCCATGTCCCATAGCTGTATAAGAAATGGCAGACAGTGGGAGTCGGCATAATGGAGGCAGCCAGTGTTGGAGGAAGACAGTGTTTTGTTTTTTGTTTTTTTAGTGGGCAGCGGTGACGGCAGATGAAAAAGACATTACTGGAGAGACGCACCAGTCCCAGTGTCCATAATCACTGCCACACTAGTCATATTGTCCCTAATCACCTAATCACCACCATATCTGATATAGTGTCTTCAATTACCGCCACACCAGTCCCAATGTCCCTAATCACCTCCACAAGAGTCCCATTGTCCCTAATCACCACCATACTAGTTAGTGTCCCTGTTCAACACTGCACCAGTTGCAGTGTCCCTGATCACTGCCACAGCAGTCCCAGTGCCCTTGATCACTGCCGCACTAGTCATATTGTCCCTAATTATTGCCACACATGTCCCAGTGTCCCTGATCACCACTGCACCAGTCACCATGTCCCTAATCAGTGCCACAACAGTCCCAGTGTCACTTATTGCTGCCACACCAGTCATAGTGTCACCTTATGGACTTAGTTTATGTACAATGCTTTCCGAAGAGCCATCTGTGTTCATCTGCCTCCCCCCCTCCGGTGCCCCATTTGGCACCTTGTAGGGGAGAGTGGGTACCTGTTTTTCTTGATAGGTACCCGCTCCCACTTCCTGCAGAGTTTGCCGGTGAACTCAGCCGGATGTTCGGGCCTCATTGCAGCCAGCCCATTGAGAAAGCACAGCGTGATTCGCACATGTGCAGTAGGAAGCAGACTATGAAGCCGCAAGACTTCACTGCTGGTATCCCTTACCCAAGGTGGCAGCGCCAGCACCCGAGAGCCAATTCAAAAATCGGCTTGGATGAGAACACTGTGGGATCCCTGGACAGGTAAGTGCTCTAATAGTAAAAGTCAGCAGCTACAGTATTTGTAGCTGCTGACTTTAAATTTTTTGGTAGGGGGGCAGGAGCTCTTCTTTAAATATATTTAAAAACACATTGCCACACCTTATGTAAGGAAATCAAACTCCTAATAACAAGCATCGGCTGAGGAAGCGCTGTTATTAGCATGAAACATGTTCCATTGATCCAGTGATATCCCCATGGTGTCTGTGACGTTTTTTGATACACAAAAAAAGATATCAAGGAGAGCAAAAATTCTGAAAACTTTTCTTTCATTTGGGTAGTGTTGCATGACTGAATAATTGTCATTTAAAATATGGCAGCACTGAAATCTTAAAAATAGTATGGGTAGGGAGGGGGTGAAAGTGTCCAGTCTTGAAGTGCTTTAAGTCATCTCCCTAGCATATTATTGAATAAATTGGTGTTTTTTTTTTTTTACCACATCATCCTTATCACTATGGAATGTGCTTAACCATTTGCCTACCATACACTAACACCCCCTTCCTGCCCAAGCCATTTTTCAGCTTTCAGCGCTGTCACAATTTGAATGACAATTGCGCGGTCGTGCTACACTGTACCCAAACACATTTTTTATCTTTTTCTTCACACATATAGAGCTTTCACCTCACTGTTCTCATGGCTGTTCGAAAACACTTCTCCATTATTTCTGCCTTACTTCCTGGACAGACTTTAGGTCATGACACAGGAAGAAGTTGACAGCTGAGGGTGGATGATGCAAAGTATGTGCTAATGAGATCAGCTGGTCAACTCCTTCCTGTGTCATGACCTATAGTCTGTCCAGGAAGAAGGAGTAATGGAGGCATGTTTTCAAACAGCCATGAGGTGAGCATGTGTAGAATAAATTGAACTTTTTTATTTTTGCAAAAGAAGTACATTAATGCTATATTGGTACATATAGGGGCTGGAGTTTAGAAAAAAAGGTGAACTTAGCTTTTAAGTCTGGAATTTTTAGACTTTATGAGGGATTCATCAAACCCCACTGACAACTATACTTGAGCACATTCTATCATCCCTAATGCCATGTACACACCACTGGACTTTCCGGCAGACTAGGTCCGACGGTCTTCCCGACAGACTTTCGGCAGAGTTCTGACGGACCTTCCGAACGAACGGACTTGCCCACACATGAATGGACTAAGTCTGTTCGAAAGTCCGTTCGTTTTGAATGTGATGAGGTAAGACAGGGCAAAAAAAAGGAAGTTCAATAGCCAATAGCTTTGCTTGCGTCGTATTTGGTCCATCGTACTTGCATATAGACGAAGGGTTTTCCTGATAGGTATTGAGTCCGTCGGACAGATTTGAAACATGTTCTATTTCTAGGTCCTTTAGATTTTTATAATGAAAAACGATCGGATTAGCCCACACACGATCGGATTGTTCCGACAGACTGATTCCGTCGGACCTAGTCTGCCGGAAAGTCTGGTCATGTGTACGCAGCATGAGTCATAGTTATTGGAACTGATTATTCAAGCAGCAATAACGCTTAAAATTGTATGCCAGGGGGAAAAAAACATATGGAGTATATCTTTGCAAAACATGCACATGTCCCAAGGTTGTATTGCTTTAAAAACCCTACAGATACAGAAAAATATCTGGGGATGTCCCTGAAATGCAGTCATCGCATTAGTACTATTGTGGGCTGACAACATGCAGCATATTTTTAGACTGTAATGTTTTGTTAGTCCTCTTTACTGGCTTTTGCTAAACTACTTAGGCTCACCTCCTAGTCTAATCTACCCAACATAAACTCTAAAGCCAGCCATCCACCAGGGTGGTTGTACAAATGTCGACTGGTAGAAAAATACCAGTAGATGAACTTCTGTATAACCTTCCTGCCCATACATGGATCAAAATTTGTCCAGTCCCAAATCATGCAAATCATTTCTGGTAATATATTATGTTAGTTTTTTTCACTTCCTGTCCTAGGTATAGGGTGTCCTAGAAAGAGGAAGTAATGAGAAATCTCTCTAACGTGGACAGGAAGAGCAGCAAAAACGTTTGTTTTTTGTAAGTTGGGAAAGCTTTGAATCTCTGTGTAAGTAATTATTGCTGCTCAAATCTTTCCTATCTTCATTGGCATCCGCAGAACTTTATTCGGGGGGGGGGCATCATTTTACGGTCACCCATGCACCACCGCCTTTCGACAACGTCATCATGGTCAGAGACTGCAGACATAGTACAGTCCCTAGGATAGATAATGGATAATGGGCAACAGGCCCTCTTATCAGACCCAGCAAAACTACAGCAGTGATTCCTGTAGCACTCTCTCCCTCGGCTTTTTTCCAAGCTGCATTCTCTCAATTTCTCTCTTGATCGGGCTGTAGCGTCCTCCCTGTGGAAAATGGGGCTGCCAATTTTTGGGACTACCTGTCCCATGGTGTTCTCCTCTCCTAGTCTCCTTTGCTTGGCCCTCAGTTTTGGCCATTATTGAAGGAACGGAGTGGGCAGGAAGCTGGGTGGGGAACCTGGTGAGAGCCGCCGTCTCTTCTCCCTGACAGGAGAAAGGAGGGGCAAGCGGGGGAAACCTCTGCCGCTTGCCTTTCTCCTGTGGCAGCGCTACCAAGTTCTCTGCTGGACTGAGCAGGGAAAAGAGCCCGAAGTCATACTACACTGATAGGGGATCTTGACAGCACATTAATGGTGTCACCACACTGGCGGGTGGCACCCGGGTGCAGGCTGCCAGCACCCCGATAGCAATGCAACTGTGCCGAATTTAAGATCTGATTCAGGGCAGGGGGCACTTGACCCCCCTTGCCCCTACCTGCGGATGCTCATGCCTATCTTAGTGATCAGAACCAATGTTTCTTTTCCTAGTGACACAGAGACATAAAGTTAAAACATATGAACTGTGCAAGTCATGCTGAAAAAGTGTAACCTCTGTAATAAGTAAGGTTATCTACCAAGCGTCCTATTTGTTGTTAATAATCTTTGTGATCATGACTATGACAAATATAGAAAATCATTGCTAATGCATTCAGTTGCTAAAGCACCCCACTGATCAATCAACTGGGGACCATAACACTAACACAGAAAAAATATGGAATGCTAAATATGCAAAGCTAGCGCTGTGCCTGTATTACTGATATGTATTCATTTAAATACAGAAAAAGAATATCCATTGTATATTTGGCTGTATATGTGGGAAAGCAAGGGAAATTGTTGATATTCTATGTGCCTTATAATTACAAAGCAGTTTATATTCCAGCAATTCTAAACCTGAGGGAATCATCTGACTTTCATAGAATTCTTCAGTCTAAATGCTTCATTCTCTTTGTATTTTCTTGATCCATGACCCCAAAATTGACAGTTGTGGCATAATTGGACTGCTTTTCCAACTGAATAGGGCGTCGATCCTACGCGGGTATTGTTATAGACATTAGAGGGGGGAACATTTTATTGATTCTGACTACTTTTCTTCATAAAGAGAGACGAGGGAGGAAAAATAAATCATAAAAGCATTGGCTCAGAAAAAAGTGGGGGGAAGGCGCAAGCAAAATAAAAAGCTATCATTGCTTGGTCATTGTACAGATAGTACAAGCTTTTGTGTTCAAGATTCAGTAAATTGCTTGCGTTTTCTGTACACGGTAGTACAGAGTCTGACAATTGATAAAACTGTCATCATTCATTTTCTTTTTTTTTTTCTGCATTACTGCCCGTGGTTTCTTTTTTCCTCATCTTTTAGAATTAACTCTTAACTGCCTGTTTCTCTAAGGACTAAAGTTAACCTTCAGAATATTGTCAAGTTTTTGACATTTTCAGCTTTGTTTTTCCTCCCAGACCAAAGACCCACATTTTCTAGCTAGGTGATCATCATGTTCAGCATTCAAGGTGAGTGCTGTGATTATCAGTTTTACTAATGCCGCGTACACGCGATCGGAATTTTCATTGGAAAAAGCTCTGATGGTTTTCCCGTCTGAGAAATTGAGAACATGCTATCAAATTTTTGCTGGCGGGAATTCGGCCAGCTAAATCCCGATGGATCATACACATGGTCGCATTTTCCGATGAAAAGCTCTCATCGTTTTTTTGCTGGCCGAAATTCCGATTGTGTGTACGCGGCATAAGACGGAATCCAGTCACTTCAATAGGATCACTGTTATCTATAGGAAGCTCTAATATTCAGGGAAAATGCATTCTTCCGTGCACTGATACAGTATTGTACTATGCTTCCATTTTCAGAAAATCCTTTACTTCTAGTTATATCTTATGCTAAGCTGCTGTGCTTATTATCTATACGATAATACACAATTATTATATTCAAGTGCAATACGCTATTTGTGTTCTCTTAAAGGGATTGTAAAGTCAGAAGTTTTTTTTATCTTAATGCAATCTATACATTAAGATTAAAAAGCCTTCTGTGTGCAGCAGCCCCCCTCAACCCCCCTAACACTTACCTGAGGTCTCTCTCTGTCCAACGATGTCCTTGAGTGTCTCAGCTCTCCGAAAGTCTCCCTCCTGATTGGCTGAGACATAGCAGTGACACCACTGGCTGCCACTGTTGTCAATCAAAGTCAGCTAGCCAATCAGGAGAGAGAGGGGGTGAGGCTGGGTCGGGGCTCTATGTCTGAATGGACACAGGGACCTGTGCTCAGGTGCCCCCATAATAAGCTGCTGCAATTGGGACGAGCCTGGATCACAGAAGAGGGACCCGAGAAGAGGAGGATCTGGGCTGCTCTGTGCAAATCCACTGCAACAGAACAGGTAATAATGACATGTTTGTTATAGGAAAAAACAAGAGACTTTACAATAACTTTAGGATTTATAAAAATAGCATTGCTAACATTACTGTGTTCAAGTTAATGCGGCAAAGCAATCAAACCAGATATATAATTTATTTACCCAAAATGTAATATATCAAATGTTAACTCAGAGCTTCAAATCGCATATCAAACACATATGCAATTTTACCAAAAGTATTAGGATGCCTGTCTTTAAACGCACATGAAATTGAATGGCATCCCAGTCTTAGTCCGTAGGGTTCAATATTGAGTTAACCCACCCTTTGCAGCTATAACAGCTTCAACTCTTCTGGAAAGGCTGTCCACAAGCTTCGGAAGTGTGTCTAGGGGAATGTTTGATCATTCTTCCAGAAGCGCATTTGTAAGGTCAGGCACTGATGTGGACAAGAAGGCCTGGCTCGCATTCTCCACTCTATTTCATCCCAAAGGTATTCTATCGGGCTGAAATCAGGACTCTGTGCAGGCCACTCAAGTTCCTCCACCCCAAACTCACGCATCCATATATTTATGGACCGTTCTTTGCTTGGGAGCATGCCATTTTCCAACATATATGCTGATGCCTTAAGAGTCCAGTTCACTGGAACAAAAGGGCCAAACCCAACCCCTGAAAAACAACTCCCCACCATAATCCCCCCTCCACCAAATAATTTGTACCAATGCACAAAGCGAAGTCCATATAGACATGGATGAGTGAGTTTGGGATGGAGGAACTTACTGGCCTGCACAGAGTCCTGACCTCAACCCTATAGAACACCTTTGGAGTGCATTAGATTGGAGACTGCAAGCCAGGCCTTCTCATCAGCATTAGTGCCTGACCTCACATACTTCTGACAGTCTATGCCAACCCTAGTCAATCCTCCTCTCCAGCACACAGCAGGTGATGAGACTATGAGACTGTGTCTAAGGAGGTGTGCCTATTCCCTTCATTCCGGTCTCAGATTACACTCAGATTACACTCAGCTCCCTGTTCTATACTGTGCAATGTGTGACATTGGATCCCCACCCCTGCCTGCCTAATCTGGGAAATGCTGTATAAAATCTGTACTTTGAAAGGCTGTAAAGGAGAGAGGGTAGCAGATAAACAAGTACAGCTTATGCAGGAGGATTTGTTACTTCTCTGTGTATCACCTGAGGCTAGTCACTTCACTAGGTATATGTATATTACCTTTATTTATCAACCACTTTAATTCTATTACAGTCTCTGTTTGAAAATATCTGGAGAAGATTCAGTAATACAGCACTATGAAGAAGTCATCAGATTATATTGACCACTTATGGCCCATGGTCATCCCACACCACTGCTGTCTGCATGGCAGTGGCGGCCCGTCCATAGGGGGCACCCGGGCGCCGCCCCCCCTCCAGGCAGTCACAAAAAAAAAAAAAAAAAATGAAAAAAAAAAAATTTTTTTTTTTTGGAAATGGCCCTTTAAAAAAAAAAAATGAAAAAAAGTCCTTAAGTGCACTGTGTACGAGCGCCGGATACAGTGCAGCGCTGGACACAGTGCACTATGTGAAGACGCCACGTCAACGCAATCACAAGATTGCAGACGCGGCGCTTCATTTGCGGGGTTTTAACCCGCCTTGTGGCGCTAGTACAAATGCCGATCTGCATCCGCCCGGCGCCCATAGGTTTACAATGCTATGGGTTTGAGTGACAGACTAGTTAGCCGTCACTTCCGGTCTTCCCCTGTCGGATCAGTGCGCCGAGCGGAGGAGCAGAGGAATGTGAACTGCTGCTGGCCTGCTGCACTATGAAACAACAAGGTTAGAATTGCTGGAAATCCACAGGGGGGGGGCAGAGCTACAGGATGGATGGAGGGGGAGGCTTTACACGGGCAGCACTGACAATCAGCAGATGCCTTTTAAGTAACAAATCTTCTTGTTAGAATTCTCCTCCTCTCTGAAGTGCCATGGCAATTTTTCTTTTTTTTTTTTTTTTCTTCAAACTGCCTGTGACAGCTCAGATCAAGGAAGACTGGATGTTCGTCTTACCGTTAAGCTCTCAAACCGTGAGCATGCTATGTTGTAGCAAGCTAGCTGTATATGGCATATGCTTTACCACTAAGTAAACTAGATGTATTTGCAGTACATTCTGCATGCGTGACATATTTTGTGATCTGTCTTGTGTAAGTGACAAAAGTTCTTGTAATTAAAGTAAACCATTCACAAACCTGGGAAACTGAGCAGTGGAGGCTCTTGTGAAACACACAGCCCATATGAAGCCTCCCCCCACCCACCCATCCCTCTGTCCCTGATTCATCCCAACCACCATCTCTCTGTCCCTGATCCCTGATCCATCCCACCCACCATCCCTCTGTCCCTGATTCATCCCAACCACCATCTCTCTGTCCCTGATCCCTGATCCATCCCACCCACCATCCCTCTGTCCCTGATTCATCCCAACCACCATCTCTCTGTCCCTGATCCCTGATCCATCCCACCCACCATCCCTCTGTCCCTGATTCCTCCCAACCACCATCTCTCTGTCCCTGATCCCTGATCCATCCCACCCACCCATCCCTCTGTCCCTGATTCATCCCAACCACCATCTCTCTGTCCCTGATCCCTGATCCATCCCACCCACCATCCCTCTGTCCCTGATTCATCCCACCCACCAGCTCTCTGTCCCTGATCCCTGATCCATCCCACCCACCATCCCTCTGTCCCTGATTCATCCCAACCACCATCTCTCTGTCCCTGATCCCTGATCCATCCCACCCACCATCCCTCTGTCCCTGATCCATCCCACCCACCCATCCCTCTGTCCCTGATTCATCCCAACCACCATCTCTCTGTCCCTGATCCCTGATCCATCCCACCCACCATCCCTCTGTCCCTGATTCATCCCACCCACCAGCTCTCTGTCCCTGATCCCTGATCCATCCCACCCACCCACCATCCCTCTGTCCCTGATCCATCCCACCCACCATCTCTCTGTCCCTGATCCATCCCACCGTCCTTCTGTCCCTGATCCATCCCACCTACCATCTCTCTGTCCCTGATCCATCCCACCCACCATCTCTCTGTCCCTGATCCATCCCACCCACCATCTCTCTGTCCCTGATCCATCCCACCGTCCTTCTGTCCCTGATCCATCACACCTACCATCTCTCTGTCCCTGGTCCATCCCACCCACCATCTCTCTGTCCCTGATCCACCCCTCTGTCCCTGATCCACCCCTCTGTCCCTGATCCACCCCTCTGTCCCTGATCCACCCCTCTGTCCCTGATCCACCCCTCTGTCCCTGATCCACCCCTCTGTCCCTGATCCACCCCTCTGTCCCTGATCCATCCCTCTGTCCCTGATCCCATCCCACCCACCACTGATCCAACTCCCCACCCCACCTCCATCCTTCTGTCTCTGATCATCACCATCCCTCTGATCCCACCACCAAAGGAAAACATGTAAGATATTGCATTATTGCAGTCACTAAATGTGATGACTGTATTTGTTTTATTTTATTAGGCTTTCTTGTACTTCATTGTGTGCGGTGACCTCTGCCTATTGCTGTTTCCCGAGCACCTTTTTTGTGTTTCCTGTTTTTTTTTCTCTGGTGAACGAGGAGTGTGGCTGGGCTGTCAGACATATTGATGTGTCATTAGAACCTGGTGTATAATGTAGAGCCTGGTATATGATGTACAGAGCCCTGTCTATAATGTAGAGCCTGGTATATGATGTACAGAGCCCTGTCTATAATGTAGAGCCTGGTATATGAAGTATAGGGCCCTGTGTATAATGTAGAGCCTGGTATATGATGTACAGAGCCCTGTCTATAACGTAGAGCCTGGTATATGAAGTATAGGGCCCTGTGTATACTGTAGAGCCTTGTATATGATGTACTACAGGGGACGGAGTTGGTGGATTCTATAATGGGTGGGGCTTATGAGAAGTGGGATGGGTCAAAAGGGTGGGCGTGGTCTAGCGCCCCCCCATCTTAAAACTTCACCAGCCGCCACTGCTGCATGGTGTTTTGGCCTGCAGAGCTGTATGGTGGAGGGAGATGCATGTTTTATCACATCACACCTTTTCTTAACAGAGCTTTATATGAAGTGTACAAAGTGACACTTCATTCTTCCTGGACCATGCTCAGTGATTCCATATTATGTACACATGTTGCATAATCTCACACTGCTCTGGAACACAGTATAACACTACATTCTGGTGTGAACATAATGCACAGAAATCTATTTTTTCCATGAGGAAATACACAGATGACTGTACATAGTGTGAATGGGCACTTATGCATACTGTGTGTATGATCAAAAGTGATTGTTGTGGATATTCCACAGCATTTTCCTCCCTGGTCTCATTGCCATCCACAATGTCACATAAGTACTCCTTCTAATATAGGAAAAAGTAATATCAAATTTAATGTATTGTGCGTCATCACTCTTGCCATTACCGTATTTATTGGCGTATAACACACTCCGGTGTATAACACGCACCCCAAGTTTAAAAAACTTTTAGGAGGCAAGTTTATGGAAAAAAACTTACATTTTAACTACCCGTCAATGCAGCCTTCCACTGTCCCCCTGCATCCTTGCACTGTCCCCTTGCAGCCTTGCACTGTTTCCCTGCATCCTTGCACTGTCCCCTTGCAGCCTTGCACTGTTTCCCTGCATCCTTGCACTGTCCCCTTGCAGCCTTGCACTGTTTCCCTGCATCCTTGCACTGTCCCCTTGCAGCCTTGCACTGTTTCCCTGCAGCCTTGCACTGTCCCCTTGCAGCCTTGCACTGTTTCCCTGCAGCCTTGCACTGTCCATCTGCAGCCTTGAGGCAGAGCCTCAACTGCCATTAACATAAAAAAAGAGGCCGAAGCCTAAGTCCTACCCCACCACTGGTAAAAATGTGGGGCTCCTACGACCTATAGTTCAAGAGATACGGGGCTCCTTGCGCAGCCAGAAGCTACATACAGAGTGGTCAGTTTAAATGGTCACTTTGCAGCAGACTGAGAGGTTGAGCTCACAGTGCCTCTCCTCACTTCTTGTCAGAGACTCTCAATAAACAACTTGGAGTCTTGGACCAACGGTAACGTACCATTGGTCCCAGCTGTCCAATAAAAATGCTGTAGTGGAGGCACGCCTCTCACTGCAGTGTCATAGAAGGGGCATGTGTCTAAAAGACAAATGCTCCCTGCCAGCCCAGCCTTCTTAACCAGAAGGAAATAACATGGGTTTATGGATATAAGATTTACCCACAATTCCATGTTTTTCTCACACAGTTATGAGGGAGAAACTGATTATGTTGAAAAGGTACTGTTATATTCAATCTAAATCATATATTTATTTGCTATATGTTATAACATAAACATTTATTATTGATCTAATTACTGTGAGATTACTGGCTGGAAGTTATAACTTCAAACTTCAGTAATTTGTCCATTATGCCACCTGCTGGAGTACAGATTTTGAAAATATAGTAAATTACCTTAAAAACAATATATAATAATTATTTGTATATTACTTAATTATGGTAATTAACCACTTGCCCCCAGGCCATTTTTTGGAGGGAAAAAAACACTTTCATGAATAAAAAACAAAAACAAAACACTAAAGTTAGCCTAATTTTTTTTGTATAATGTGAAAGATGATGTTACGCTGAGTAAGTAGATGGATACCTAAAATGTCCGCTTTAAAATTGCGCATATTTGTGGAAGGGCGCAAAACATCAGTACTTGTAAATCTCCATAGGTGACGTGTTACATATTTAGAGTTACAGAGGAGGTCTAGTGCAAGAATTATTGCTCTCACTCTAAGGATTGCGGCATATGTAACCTGTGTGTATCTGGTGCTGATACTAGCCGGTGCCTCACCAGCCACTGACCTCACCGCACGTCCCTGATTTCACTGGAGCATGTAAGACACAAATGATCCCTCATTTGTGTCTTACATGCTCCGGTGAAATGCATCCTCCAAGACATTTCAGGATGTGGCTTACTCAGGGACGGTAAACACACTGTTGTTAATTTACTAAAACTGGAGAGTGCAACATCTGGTGCAGCTCTGCAAAGAAACCAATCAGCTTCCAGTTTTTTTTTTGTTAAAGCGAATTGAGCAAGCTGAAGTTAGAAGTCGATTGGCTACCATGCACAACTGCACCAGATTTTGCCCTCTCCAGCTTTAGTAAATCAATCCCTCAGCTTTTGTTTAACCCCCAGAAGATTTTACCTTCTTCCTGACCAGAGCACTTTTTACAATTTGGCACTGCGTAGCTGACAATTGCGTGGTCATGCAATGCTGTACCCAAACGAAATTGAGATCCTTTTTTTTCCCACACAAATAGAGCTTCATTTTGGTGGTATTTGATCAGTTTAGGCCAATATATATATTCTTCTACATATCATGACAGAACAGGGATTTGTTTACACACATAAATCCCCATGCTGGCTCTCGTTGCTGGGATCGTGGGTGGCTGGCGGCGATCATGCCCATCAGGTCCAGAAGCCAAACATTTGGCCGGTCTAAAAAAGGTCTGCCGGCTGGCTCCTGATTAGTGCTCTCAGTCAATGGCTTTTGGCTTTATTTTACATTTGGAGAAAGTATTTCCCCCTCACCAAATATAATATTTGCTAAATTTCTTAATGGTAATATCATGTAGCTTGGTATAAAGCAAAATCATTTATTTTTGGGATAATGAATACTCCATCTTTACCTGGTGTCTATGCTGTTGCAAAATCCTATCAATAGTAGGAATATAGTAATATTTACAGGGTGCTGACTGTGTGATAATGGAAACCATTATTGCAGAACTAAAGACATTCTTTCCAACTGCTCTTTTTTGAGAGCATAATTATTCATAATTATTCACGTATGCCTTATCAGATAGTACCTACAGACCTTAAAGTGGTAGTAAAGTCGTTTATGGTACTTTTACGAACATATAAGCTTATACTAAAGCTTACCCATAGGTAAAATGAAAATCTATGTGCTCTGAAGGAATGGTACCCCTTGCCGTTTATTCAGAGGTCTGTGCCATAAAATATGCTTTCTGTGTGTATGCGGTGGAGTGAAGTCATCGTAGCTCGGTCAGTCAGACGGCTAGAGCCCGAAAATCAAATGAAGACCTGGAGAAGATAGAAAACCCTGTCAGCGGTGACAGCATGCTGCTGGAGGGCTTTATTTTAAAGTAAGTCTCAAGTTATGACATTGCCCTGCAGTTTGGATTTTCTTTACTACCAATTGAAAGTGGTTTTCAGTGCAAAAAATAAATAGTATATCATTGAAATACATGCACATTTCCCATGTTTGATATCTGGATCCTGCAAATACAGAAACATTCTTACAAATTCTAGTGTAAATGCTTTTAATTCCTAATTTCCTGTTGTGGGTTGACAATACACTGCCTGATTGAATGGAATGGTATCAGCGCTGACTAGTTGTCTCTTTTTCTAAACAACATAAACAAAATGTCTGTTGATTCCACCAGTGCTAACTGATAACACAATTAGCTTTGTTCTGAGTTCTCTCTGTGGAATACAGAGCACATCCCCTCTATGTTATGGAGGTAAGGTGAGGGGACGTTTTGTGTAGTCCTAACCTACTTCCTGTCTTAAGGTTATAACATTGCTCCTCAATATACATATATATATATATATATATATATATATATATATATATATATATATATATATATATATATATATATATATATATATAATTATGTAGTCGTCATAAAAAACATAAAAAACTGTTATTCACATGGTCATTTTTATTTAAATTAATAATCAAAATGTTGAATAAAAGGAAACTTATAATCCATTGCTTTGGTTAAATGTAACTATACATATATGCTAGTCAATTGATGTACACCCATACATGAATGCACACAGACAAATTTATGTGTGTGTGTGTGTAGATGCAGATAAAATGTAAACATGTTGAAGTATATAACATAGATTAGACTTAACAAAATGAGTTTAAAGGTTTAGCCCTTGTACACGGAGTAACATCCCTTAAGCTCTTTGCAAACAGTCTTGCTTTGAAGCTTTTTGCATTAATATTCCATTGGATTTGTTTTCCAGCTTCCTAGCTGAAAACATTATAAAGTATACATAAAAGCAGTGCGTTTCATGTTACATTTTGAGCCTTGCTAGGCCTAGTATTCACAGAGGTCTCTAGTGAGAGGGAACTGGTATAGTTTGTTCCTTCTTCTTGCATTGTGCTGCAGACTTAAACTGGCAAAATGAGAAATATGAGAAGCAAATACAATCTTATAGCAGCAATTTAAAACTTTCACTGAGTATAACTCTCTTAAACTCTTTAACTGAAAAATTAGTTGTTATTTAATATTACTTGTCTTCATATCTCTCTCTCATTTGGTCAATTTAGATTTCCCTTCCATAAAAGAAAATCACTGAGCATTTTGGGTGATTCCATACTTGAAGTATTGATGTAAGTTATAGAAAGTTTTTGTTATGACTTTCAGATTCTACACACAGATTTAGGGCCGGTTCACACTGGGGGCGATGCGAGGCGACACGACTTGCCTCGCCGTGACCTGCCGCAACCTCAGCGGCGACTTGCAAATGACTTCTGTATAGAAGTCAATGCAAGTCGCCCCGAGGTCGCCCAAAAGTAGTACAGGAACCTTTTTTCTAAGACGGAGCGACTCGAGTCGCTCCTCTTAGAACGGTTCCATTGTACAGAACGGGGGGCGACTTGTCAGGTCGCGGCACGGCAAGTCGTGTCGCCTCGTGTCGCCCCCTGTGTGAACCGGCCCTTACTCAATCAACTTCTATGTATTGAGTGCCATTTTTTTGCTTGTTTACCTTGATTCACCAAACTTTCTGCATTAATACCTACATTTATGCATTAATCTTACTGGACTTCCTGGTGTTTTTTTATGTTTTGGTATAATCATAAGATTTCTCTCACCTTTTTGCATGTTTTTTTGGTTGCCGGCATGCTTTTTGTTTCACTGGATGAAATTCTTTGTATATATATATATATATATATATATATATATATGTATTTTAGTATTTTTTCAAGGGAATAAGATGTACGCACACTGCACAAACCCTATTCCCATAACCTTGTCACTTTGCGCCTTCATCACTTCGTGGTAGTGTTTTCATCAGCTTTTCACTTTTCACCTGTTCTTGGGCACAGGTGTCTTGATTAGAGCCAAATTGAGTTGTAATATGATAGAATATTTACCACCTTTAAAAAAAAAAAAAAAAAGACATATAGTGATACATATATTCTTACTAGCCTATATGGAATCTGAGAGACTCTTCTCCCTTGTTTCCTTTCTTTTTCCCTCTAGAATAAACCGTTCTTCGTTTTTTATAGAGGACGCCGAGCATGTGCACTTAACTCCTTGGTTGACCATGGCGAGGCCTATTCTGAGTGGAACCTGACCTGTTAAACTACTACATGGCCTTGTCCCCCATGCTGCAGCTCAGTTTCAGGGTCTTGGCTGGGAATGAGTCTGATGTTCAAGTCAAATGTAAGTTCGACTCGAATATTGGGTGTTCGTCTGTTTGCAGAATAGTGAACAATTTGGGTCTTTTGCAGCAAATTCGAAAGCTGCGGAACACCCTTTAAAAGTCTATAGGAGAAATCAAAAGTGCTAATTTTAAAGGCTTATATGCATGGTATTGTCATAAAAAGTGTTTGGGGACCTGGGTCCTGCCCCAGGGGACATTTATCAATGCAAAAAAAAGTTTTAAAAATCGCAGTTTTTTCAGGAGAAAATTAAATTTCTAAAAGAAAAAAAGTAATTTAAAAGTACTCGTTCAGGGTTCCCCTTAACATTCATACCAGACCCAAAGGGCCTGGTAATGGACTGTGGGGGAATCCCATGTCGTTTTTTTCAATGACTTTTGTGTGTATTGCCGGGACTGACAATTCATTATAGCCGCGAGTACTTTTAAATAACTTTTTTTTTCTTTAGAAATGTAATTTTGCTCTCGGACTATTCTAAACACGGAAAACATTTGCCACTTTATAGGCATACTATAGACACTCCCCAGGTATGAAATTGAAAGGAATATTTCACTTTTATTGTTTTACTTTAAGCATTATTAAAATCACTGCTCCCAAAAAAACTGCCATTTTTAAAACTTTTTTTTGCATTGATATATGTCCCCTGGGGCAGGACCCAGGTCCCCAAACACTTTTTTATAAGAATAACTTGCATATAAGCCTTAAAAATTAGCACTTTTGATTATTCATGTTCGTGTCCCATAGACTTTAACGGTGTTTGCGCGTTCGAACAAATGTATTGCCTGTTCGCATGTTCTGCTACGAACTGAACCAGGAGGGTGTTCGCCTCATCCCTAGTCTTGGCAATCTTCTTCTAGCCTAGGCCATCTTTACGTAGAGCAACAATTCTTTTTTTCAGATCCTCAGAGTTCTTTGCCATGAGGTGTCATGTTGAACTTCCAGTGTACAGTATGAGAGAATGAGAGTGATAACATCAAATTTAACACTCCTGCTCTCCATTCACACCTGAGACCTTGTAACACTAATGAGTCACATGAAATCAGGGAGGGAAATTGGCTAATTTACCCAATTTGGACATTTTCACTTAGGGGTGTACTAGCTTTTGTTGGCAGCGGTTTAGACATTAATGACTGCGTGTTGAGTTATTTTAAGGTGACAGCAACTCAGCAACTTTACACTATTATACAAGATATATATATATCTTGTATAATAGTGTAAAGTTGCTGTCAGATATATATATATATATATATATATATATATATATATATATATATATATATATATATATATATATATATATATATATATATAATATATATATACAGTTAGGGCCATAAATATTTGGACAGTGACACAAGTTCTGTTATTTTAGCTGTTTACAAAAACATGTTCAGAAATACAATTATATATATAATATGGGCTGAAAGTGCACACTCCCAGCTGCAATATGAGAGTTTCCACATCCAAATCGGAGAAAGGGTTTAGAAATCATAGCTCTGTAATGCATAGCCTCCTCTTTTTCAAGGGACCAAAAGTAATTGGACAATGGACTCTAAGGGCTGCAATTAACTCTGAAGGCGTCTCCCTCGTTAACCTGTAATCAATGAAGTAGTTAAAAGGTCTGGGGTTGATTCCAGGTGTGTGGTTTTGCATTTGGAAGCTGTTGCTGTGACCAGACAACATGCGGTCAAAGGAACTCTCAATTGAGGTGAAGCAGAACATCCTGAGGCTGAAAAAAAAGAAAAAATCCATCAGAGAGATAGCAGACATGCTTGGAGTAGCAAAATCAACAGTCGGGTACATTCTGAGAAAAAAGGAATTGACTGGTGAGCTTGGGAACTCAAAAAGGGCTGGGCGTCCACGGAAGACAACAGTGGTGGATGATCGCCGCATACTTTCTTTGGTGAAGAAGAACCCGTTCACAACATCAACTGAAGTCCAGAACACTCTCAGGGAAGTAGGTGTATCTGTCTCTAAGTCAACAGTAAAGAGAAGACTCCATGAAAGTAAATACAAAGGGTTCACATGTAGATGCAAACCATTCATCAATTCCAAAAATAGACAGGCCAGAGTTAAATTTGCCCAAAAACACCTCAAGAAGCCAGCTCAGTTCTGGAAAAGTATTCTATGGACAGATGAGACAAAGATCAACCTGTACCAGAATGATGGGAAAAAAAAAGTTTGAAGAAGAAAGGGAACGGCACATGATCCAAGGCACACCACATCCTCTGTAAAACATGGTGGAGGCAACGTGATGGCATGGGCATGCATGGCTTTCAATGGCACTGGGTCACTTGTGTTTATTGATGACATAACAGCAGACAAGAGTAGCCGGATGAATTCTGAAGTGTACCTTGATATACTTTCAGCCCAGATTCAGCCAAATGGTGCAAAGTTGATCGGACGGCGCTTCATAGTACAGATGGACAATGACCCCAAGCATACAGCCAAAGCTACCCAGGAGTTCATGAGTGCAAAAAGTGGAACATTCTGCAATGGCCAAGTCAATCACCAGATCTTAACCCAATTGAGCATGCATTTCACTTGCTCAAATCCAGACTTAAGACGGAAAGACCCACAAACAAGCAAGACCTGAAGGCTGCGGCTGGAAAGGCCTGGCAAAGCATTAAGAAGGAGGAAACCCAGCGTTTGGTGATGTCCATGGGTTCCAGACTTAAGGCAGTGATTGCCTCCAAAGGATTTGCAACAAAATATTGAATAAATAAATATTTTGTTTGGGTTATGTTTATTTGTCCAATTACTTTTGAGCTCCTAAAATGTGGAGTGTTTGTAAAGAAATGTGTACAATTCCTACATTTTCTATCAGGTATTTTTGTTCAACCCTTCAAATTAAACGTTACAATCTGCACTTGAATTCTGTTGTAGAGGTTTCATTTCAAATCCAATGCGGTGGCATGCAGAGCCCAACTTGCGAAAATTGTGTCACTGTCCAAATATTTATGGCCCTAACTATATATATATATATATATATATATATATATATATATATATATATATATATACTCACTGGCCACTTTATTAGTTATACCTATCAATTGCTTGGAAAAACAAATTGCTCATAAGCCAATCATATAGCAGCAACTCAATGCATTTTGACATATAGACGTGGTGAAAACGAGCATCAGAATGGGAAAGAAAGGGGATTTAAATGACTTTGAAAGTGGCATGGTTGAAGGGCTGGTCTGAGTATTTAAAAAACATGCTCATCTTGGGATTTCCACACACAACCATCTCTAGGGTTTACAGAGAATGATCCAAAAAAAAGAAAATATCCAGTGAGCTGCAGTTGCGTGGATGAGAATGCTTTGTTGTCAGCGGTCAGATGAGAATGGGCAGACTTGTTAGAGATGACAGAAAGACAACAGTAACTCAAATAACCACTCGTTACAACTAGGGATGGGCGAACGGTTCGGCTGAGCATAAGTTCGGGTCGAACTTTCGTTGTTCGGATGTTCTGTGAACACCGAACAATATGCAGTGTTCAAGGCAAATTTGAAAGCCGCCGGAACACCGCTAAAGTCTATGGGATTCTAATGCCCTGTACACACAGTCGGATATTCCGACTACAAAATCCATCGGATTTTTTCCCGACGGATTTTGGCCCAAACTTGTCTTGCATACACACGGTCGCAAAAATTTGTCAGAATTTCTGATTGTTCTGAATGAGGTGACGTCAAACACGTACGTCCGGACTATAAATAAACCAGTAGCCAATAGCTTGCTTCTCTTAGTTTATTCTGAGCATGCATGGCACTTTGTCCGTCGGAATTGTCCACACACGATCGGAATTTATGCAATCGGATTTCGTTGTAAAATTTTAGATCCTGCTCTCAAACTTGTGCGTCGGAAGATCCTACGGAAAAAGTCCAATGGAGCCCACACACAAATCCAACCGTGTGTATGTGGCATACCATGAAAAATCAAAAGTGCTAATTTTAAAGACTTATATGCAAGTTATTGTCATAAAAAGTTTTTGGGGACCTGGATCCTGCCCCAGGGGAAATGTATCAATTCAAGAGTTTTTTAAAAAAAAACACATTTTTTGGGAGCAGTGATTTTTTTAATGCTTAAAATGAAACAATAAAATGAAATATTCCTTTACATATCTATAGTGTCTATAGTATGCCTGCAAAGTGGCGCAATTTTCCAGTGTTTAGAGCAGTACCACAGCAAAATGAAATTTCTAAAGGAAAAATTGTCTGTAATGAATTGTCAGGTCTTGGCAATATAGATAGATAAAACTCTTAGAAAAAATAGCATGGGTCCCCCCCCCCAGTCCATTACCAGGCCCTTTGGGTCTGGTATGAATATTAAGGGGAACCCCTAACAATTTTTTTTTTTTATTGTGTGGGGGTTTCCCTAAAATCTATACCAGGCCCTTCAGGTCTGATATGGAAATTAAGGGTAACCCTGCACCAAATTTGAAAGAAAGAGAGTAGGGGTCCCCCCAAACATTTTAAAGGGAACCCTGTGCCAACATTTTTAAAAAAATGGTGTGGGGTCCCCCCCAAAACTCTTACCAGACCCTTATCTGGTCACGCAACCTGGCTGGCCGCAGGAAAAGAGGGGGGATGAGAGAGAGCGCCCCCCTTCTGTACCATACCAGGCCACATGCCCTAAACATGGGGAGGGTGCTTTGGGGTCTGACCCCAAAGCACCTTGTCCCTGTGTTGATGGGGACAAGGGCCTCATCCCCACAACCCTTGCCCGAGGATTGTGAGGGTATGCGGCCAGGGGGGTTATTGGAATCTGGAAACCCGCTTTAACAAGGGGACCCCAGATCCTGGCCTCCCCCTATGTGAAATGGTAGTGGGGTACATTGTACCCCTACCATTTCACAAAAAAAGTGTCAAAAATTGTAAAAAAGACAAGAGACAGCTTGGGACAAGTCCTTCATTAAAAAATAAAAATGTCCTGTGATGTAAATTCACGCCACTCGATGGACGGAAAAAGAAAAAAAAAGCTGCAACCATTCTGTCTTAACATGTAAACAGGTGACCCCACCCCCTCTGACCCTGTTGTGCCAGAGGGGGTGGGGTCATCAGTTTACATCACCTGGGGCCCTCCCTCAGCTATATAAGAACTGTCACAGAGAAGAAGCGTTAGTTGGCGGGAGCCTCCCATGGAGGCTGAACAGTCATGTTTTTTTTTTCTTCTAGATTTGCGAGCTCTGGCTGTTTGAATGGCCAAGCCGCCATGACAACACTCCCTTGCATGTGCACCGGGGTCATGGCTGTGACAAAGAGCTCTGAAGGAACGGCATGAGTATGCCATTCCTTCAGAGCGCATACACCGGTGATGTCACAAGCTGTCAAACAAGCAAATAGCGGTGCACATTTAGGAGATATTCATTTTACCTACAGGTAAGCTTTATTATAAGCTTATGTGTAGGTAAAAATCACAAAGCAGTTTACTACTGCTTTAATGCAGAGAATGCATTAAGGTGAAAAATATCCATGCCTTTTAAATTACTTTAAACTTTCTGTGTCCTTTCCAAGGAGAAAATTAAAACAAGCTCCTACAGATATGAAACATAAGTGCTTGGGTCCAGAGAACATTGGTGGACTAATATGGACATACACAAAGATGAGCACTTATAAATTGTAATGACTATATGCCCTTATAGGTGTGTTCCAAGCAGCAGTACATTTGACCTTCAAACTATGCTACTCTGGATGTCTAGGAAATGTCAGTTTGGTAATCACTCAAGTTAATGCAGTAGCATAGAAAATTTCCAAAATGACTTCTGCAAGCAACATAACAAGCTAATCTATTTTTTCCTGAATTATTTAGCAATGAGAGATATGCAAAACTATCTGCCCGAAGGCTGATCTGCAGGTTTGTACGTATTAGGCATTAGATTTGATCTTCAAAATTATTTTACAGTCAGAGATGTCCATTGCACAAATTTTAGCATTTTATTTCAATAAAAAGGCATCTAATAAATATAATAGAAAATGCTGTGCCACTCAGCAAAGCATATTTTGTTAACAGTTGTAGATGAACATAATGCATTAATCAAGCAGCAAAAGCTAGACAGCACACATACTGTGGATATCTGATTTTTTTTTTGTTCTTTTATTAGGTTTGGTTTCTTTAACTTAAAAAAGTAGATATTAATTTAGCTGTATTACCAAATATATACTGAATTGTTTTTGTTTGTTTGTTTGTTTTTTACTGCCAGCATACAGAACCATTCCAAAAAAAGAAAAAAATGGCCATGTACAATATTCTACTGCAAATCAGCAATTAAGCATTTATTTGATTTGACTTTTTTGTCTGGAGATGTGATTACCTAAGTATTGAAATAACTTAATCACCCAAATATGGAAATTACTTGTCACAGGGTGGGTGGAAACTGATGGGGAACTGAGAGACTTATTATATAAGGTCCCCCTGCTCATTGCTTGACAGTGCTCAGCAGAGGATACATTCAAAAGCCACTATTGGACTGAATAGAAGCTATGGATTTGCCCACTTCCATGCACTGGCAATCAAAAGCCAGGCAGTCCTGATGGAGACTGATGGATCCATGAACCTCCCACAAGCACTTTTGATGGAGTGGTTAGTAACATTCTAACGGGTGTCTATGACACCGCGGGTTGGATGCTTAGCCTGCTGAATAATGTCTGAGAGGTGAACCAGAACATTTTTGAATTGAGCCATTCTTCGGCATGCTTAAGCTGGTCATACACTAAGTGAAAAATCGAAGATGCCCTGGTGGAAAAGAAGATCCAGCCACTGTTTGGGTATTCTACCAGCTACCAGCCCTGGTTGTCAGAATACAAAATCCTTCAGATTCATCTATACATGCTGTGCAGCAGGCTGAACAAAATAAAAAATAAAATAGCCTTTAAACTATTGGTTGTGATAGGAACATGTCTTCTTTGTGTAGTTCCTGGACCATACAAATCTTAGATTGCAACATATCATTTTTTTTTTTAACTACTTTCCACCCAGCCAATGTACATATAAGGCTAGGTGGGAGCTCTCTCCTTCTGACTGAACATTCAGGAATGTGCTTCAAAAGGAGGGGGATCGCTCGCACGTGTGCCCACGCAGCGGTGCGATCCCGATGCGCTCATGTCACCCGAACACAGCGCATCTCCAATCGGCAGGAGGGCTCTGTGATTAGCCCTCCTGATCACATGATGGTCATGTCCAATCACAGCCATCATGTGATGTAAACAAACAGCCGGTTGCTAGGCAAACGGCTCTCCTCTCCTCACACGGAAGTTGTCGCTGAGGAGAGGAAGGTGGATCGCAAGAGCCGGCTGGTGATCAGTGAGTATGAGTATGAATTTTTTACAGCTTTTTACTCACTGATCACCAGTCTAGTGTAAATACACAGTGTAAACACACATGTCCCCACACAATGTCCCCAAATAATAAAAACACCTGTCCCCCACATATGTCCCACTAAATCATGTCCCTAATGAATATTTGCACACATATGTCCGTGATCACCTGCACACATCTGTACATGATCCTTTGCATACATACAGTATGTCCGTGATCACACAAACCAATTATTATACACTTACTGGAATTTTTTTTTTAGCAAAAACATGTAGCAGAATAAATTTTTGCTTACATTTATGACAAAATTTGATTTTATTGGATTTCTTTTAAAATAGAAAGAAGAAAATATAGTTTTTCTTTTACAATTTCTGCTCTTTTTACGATTATATTGCAAAAAATAAAAAACAGTCATGAATAAATACCACCAAAATAAAGCTCTATTCGTGCATACAAAATGATAAAAAGTTAATTTGGGTACAGCGTAGCATGACCGCGCAATTGTCATTGAAATTGCGAGAGCACTGAAAGCTGAAAATTGGCCTGGGAAGGAAGAGGGCGAAAGTGCCCTGTATTGTAGTGGTTAGTGACGGATTGCATTTGACAGGAACAATAAGTGTAGCTGGCACTGGCAGCCAGTGCTCCTCTTCTATTACTCCTTTACACTCAATTGACTAAATACAAACATTCCATTGCTAGACCATTATGACACAACACAGATCTGATATTTACTTGTAACATCAAATTCAACTTTGGACACATTTCAAATTTCCCATATATCCCACTACCCTGCTGCCACCCATTTGCAAAAAAAAAAAAAAAAAATCTAACATGATCTAACATTGCAGTCTAGGCCCATTACCAACTGATCTTTATGTTACTCTTCATTGTGACATTTTTGTGCTTCTACTGATGTTTTCAGGATTCTGTGAGTACCTTGATGATAGACAGCCAATGGGAAGTGTTCGTGTCACTAGGCAGTTACACGGGCACCTAAAGGAGGACCATCCCATTCTCTAGTTAAGAAGATAGAAGACACACAATCTGGTATGTCACATGACCATGAATAAAGGTAGGATTTTTATTAATACATTCTTTATTTTGTTCAAGAGTAGGGATGAGCTGTATGTTCGAGTTGAACCCATGTTTGACTCGAACATCGTCTGTTCGCCTGTTCGGCAAAATCTGAACATTATGGGCCTTTCGTGCCAAATTTGAGTGGTGCTCACAGCCCATAATTCACTGCAGTGCATTGCTGGCTGATGATTGGCCAAGCATGCACTATGACCCGCATGCTTGGCCAATCACAGCTCCGTCAGCGGAGAAGTTGCTTGTGGTCAATTATGACTCATGGAGTTTAGTACATGCTCCACACTATATAAGGCTGTCTGCGTGGCGGCCTTGCGTAGTATGTTGCTTTGGCTAAGGGAGAGAGAGATAGACAGAGAGACAGTGTCTGAATTTCCTTTGAAGCTGTTGCAATTACAGTCGGTGTATTGTGCCACCTGCACAGTGTACACCTAAAGCTACCCCAATTGCTGGTGTTCTACTGGTCCCATACCACTGGGAACAGGTTTGCTCCAGTGATGAGGAGGGAGGGGGTGATGAGGTTACTGACTCCACGTGGGTGCCTGATAGGAGAGAGGAGGAGGCACATCTCCAATGAGGCAGGATTCCCTCCAGGGGCAAGCTTAAGGGCAGCACACCAACTGCATCACACCGCAGAGCCTCTGTGCGTTATTCCAAAAGTTCTTTGGTGTGGGCCTTTTTTGAGACGAGTGCATCAGATGTCTCAAACGTATCTCACGTGGCCAAAACATCAGCCGCTTGGGCACCACATGCTTAACCAGACATATGTCGACCTGCCATGCAGTTTGTTGGCAAGCGTACCTAAAAGACCCACACCAAAGAACAAAGCGGACCTATCCTTGTTCCTCATCAGCTGGGATCTCCAACCCCACTATACTTTCAGTCCTCTCTGAAACCTGCACTGAGAGGAATGAAGGTGTAGAATTAGGTGTGTCACAGCCAAGTACTTGAGAGCAATCTGCTAGCGGTACACCGATGTCCGATTGTACCAGGCAAATTTCCCTGCCCCAGCTGCTGGACCACAGAAAGAAGTTCACTCCCAGCCATCCACATGCCCAGTGGTTGAATGCTAGCTTGGCTAAATTGCTAGCACTTCAACGGCTGCCTGTTAGGTACCTGGTGGTGAGACTGACTTGGTGGAAGAAGACCTCTCTTACAGCTCTGGTTCAGGGGCCACTGGAATGGAGCCAGTGGTCCCGTGAGCGCAGCGGGGTAGGAGTGTCTGACTGGAAGCAGCAGCTGGGTCCTCCTGGATACTGGAACTGCAGGGCAGATGGTGGATAAGCAGGCAGTGATCCGCAGACACAGGAGCAGTGGCAGCAGGAACAGAGTGCAGCACACTTGAACGACAGAAGAATAGTCAGGGTCACAATGGGTAATGCAGGCAGATAAGTTCAGCAGGCAGAAGCAAGGTACAGGCAGGCAGGGATGCGGCAACAGAGGTACAATCCAAAGCAAGGTCAAGCAGGCTGAGGTCAGGGCAGGAAAGGTCAGCAAGGTCAGTCGGAAGCCGGATCAGAGATACAAACAGCAGGCAGATAGCAGGTGATTCAGATACAGAGCTGGAGACAAACAGCAGACAAACAGCACTAGGCAAGTGCAGCAGCCTTCCTTAAATAGGGCCACACGCGCCAAACAGCGCTAACGTGCACACGCCCGTTGCACACGCACGTGCGCCTGTAATGCGCGCTGGCGCACACACGCGCGCTGATGCCTGGCTTGCCCAGCGGCGCGCACGCATGCGCATTTGCCTTTTTCATGTGGGAAAAACCCGGACAACCTCTCTTCTTCCATTGCCTCTTCCTGTGCTTTGTCCTCCGTAGACATTTAAGGGGCTACGCAAGTACGCAGCCATAAAGATGCCAGCGTGTGCTTGGGGAACAGGAGCCACACTGGGGCAGATATTCTGTCAGCTCTGCAGGGGCAGGCTGAGAGTTGGTTGACGCCACACCAGCTTAAGCCAGGAATGGTGGTTTGTGACAATGGCATCAACCTTCTCTCCACCCTCCGACAGGGACAACTGACCCATGTGCCCTGTGTGGCTCACATCCTTAACTTGGTGGTGCAACGGTTCTTGGGCAGGTACCTGGGCTTACAGGATGTCCTGAGGCAGGCCAGGAAAATCTGTGTGCATTTCCGCTGGTTATATAATGCCAGTGTTTGGCTGGCTGAGCTCCAAAAGGAATTGAACCTGTCCAAGATCTGCGTAATCTGTGACATGCCCACCACGTGGAACTCAACGTTGACCATGCTGCATTGGCTGCACATGCAACAGAGGGCCATCAATGAGTACCTGTGTGACTACGGCACCAGGACAGGGTCAAGGGAGCTTGTTTTTTTCCCCACGCCAGTGGACCATGATCAGGGATGCATGCACTGTCCTGTCACCATTTGAGGAGGCCACAAGGATGGTGAGCAGTGACGGTGCATGCATCAATGACACTGTACCTCTTGTCTTGTTAGAGCGCATGCTGAGTGGAATAATGGATATGGCACTTGAGGCAGAACAGAGGCAGGAAGAGGAGGACTTCCCTGCCTCTGAAGGCCACCTTTATCCAGACAGTGTTCTGCTGGCCCGCCGATCACACAGGAAGAGGAGGAGGATTGTGTAAGCATAGAGGTGGAGGCTGGCACTCAGCATCAGCAGCAGTCTTTTAGGGATCATTTACAGTCCCAAGAAACCCATGGACTTGTATGTGGCTGGGAGGAGGTGGCTGTGAATCATGTTGTACTTAGTGACCCAGAGGACGTCGGACCAAATGTCTCAGCTAACCTATGCTGCATGGCCTCCCTGATCCTGCAAAGCCTACAGAAGGATCCTCGTATTCAGCGGATCAAGGAGAGGGATCATTACTGGCTGGTAACTCTCCTTGATCCACGGTACAAGGGTAAGGTTGTGGACCTTATCTTGCTGTCGCAGAGGGAGCAGAGAATGAGACATCTTCGGGAGGCCTTGCAGAAAGGTCTGTGCAATGCATTCCCAGAGACTGGGAGGTTACAAATTCCTGTTCCTGGACAACGTGTTGCTGAGGCTTCGGTAAGTCTTAGAAGGAGCAGTGGAGAAGGTGGTCGTCTGACTGATGCGCTCAGACAATTTTTTAGTCCGCAGCCCCAAGGTATGATTAGTTCCAGCAACCATCGCCAGTGTCTGATTTACATGGTGAAGGAATACCTAGGGGCAAGATCAGACAGTATGCAATTGAGCTACTGGCTTGTCCTGCGTCCAGCGTTCTTTAGGAACGCGCATTCAGTGCTGCTGGAGGCTTTGTAACTGATCACAAGGTGCACCTGTCCACAAACTTGGTTGATCGACTGACCTTCATAAAGATGAATCAGTCTTGGATCACCACCAGCTACCAAGCACCTGAAGCTGATGCAACCGAATATTTTTTTTTGAAATGTCAAATCCCTTCAAGACTGCCTATACTGATGCTGAGTGACTATCCCGTTATGCTGACTGACTATCCTCTTCCTCCTTAATGATCCTGCTGATAGCGTGGAAGAACATTTTTGGTTCTGGGCACCACCGCCAGTGTCTAAGGCCCAATTTTTCAGCCCCTGTTTAACAATTACAATTTTTGATGCAATACTTTGCAACATGGCTCATTCCTGCGCTCCAACTAGAGTATCTGTGAGGGGTTGCAGTGTGGTGGCACCAGCACCAGTGCCTAAGGCCCAATTTTTCAGTCCCTGTTTAACAGGGGCGTGTAATTACAATTTTTGATGCAATACTTTGCAGCAGGGCTCATTCATGCTCTCCAACTAGAGTTTCTGTGAGGTGTTGCAGTGTTGTAGCATCAGTGCCTAAGGCCCATTTTTTCTGCCCCTGTTCAACAGGTGCATGTAATTACAATTCTTGATATAATAGTTCACAGAAGGGCGTTCCCCCACAAAATTCCAAAAATGGGCTGGTTTAAATTCTTGGCACCCTTAACTTAATATTTGGTTGCACACCCTTTGAAAAAAACAACTGAAATCAGTCACTTCCTATAACCATCAATAAGCTTCTTACACCTCTCGCTTGGACCACTCTTCCTTTGCAAACTGCTTTAGGCCTCTCTTATTGGAAGGGTGCCTTTTCCCCACAGCAATTTTAAGATCTCTCCACGGGTGTTCAATGGGATTTAGATCTGGACTCATTGCTGGCCACTTTAGAACTCTCCAGTGCTTTGTTGCCATCCATTTCTGGGTGCTTTTTGACATATGTTTGGGGTTATTGTCCTACTGGAAGACCCAAGATCTCGGACACAAACCCATCTTTCTGACACTGGGCTCTACAGTGTGACCCAAAATCCTTTGGTAATCCTCAGATTACATGATGCCTTGCACATATTCAAGGCACTCAGTGCCAGAGGCAGCAAAATAACCCCAAAACATCATTGAACCCCCCACCATATTTCACTGTAGGTACTATGTTCTTTTCTTTGTAAACCTCATTCCATTTTTGGTAAACAGTAGAATGATGTGCTTTACCAAAAAGCTCTATTTTGGTCTCATCTGTCCACAAGATGTTTTCCCAGAAGGATTTCGGGTTACTCAAGTACATTTCAAGTACTGTAGTCTTGCTTTTTTATGTTTCTGTGTCAGCAGTGGGGTCCTCCTGGGTCTCCTGCCATAGCGTTTCATTTCATTTAAATGTCGACGGATTGTTCGCACTGACATTGATGCTCCCTGAGCCTGCAGGACAGCTTGAATTTCTTTGGAACTTGCATGGAGCTGTTTATTCACCATCTGGACTATCCTGCGTTGCAACCTTTCATAAATGTTTCCCTTCCATCCACACTATTAGTTACAGTGCCATAGGTTACAAACTTCTTTATAATGTTGCACACTGTGGACAAAGGCAAATCTAAATCTCTGGAGATGGACTTGTAACCTTGAGATTGTTGATATTTTGGTTCTCAAGTCCTCAGACAGTTCTTTTCTCCCCTTTCTGATGTGCATGCTTAGTGTGGTACACACAGACACACAATGCAAAGATTAAGTGAACTTCTCTCCTTTTTATCTGCTTTCAGGTGATATTTTTATATTGCCCATGTCTGTTACTTGCCCTAGGTGAGTTTAAAGGAGCATCACATGCTTGAAACAATCTTATTTATCCACAATTTTGAAAGGGTGCCAAGAATTTTGGCAAGCCCATTTTTGCAATTATATGGGACATTATGTCCAATTTGCTTTTTTTTTCTCACTTTTTTTGTTTTGTTCCAATACACACAAAGGGAATAAACATGTGTATAGCAAAACATGTGGTACTGCAATACTTTTCTGTGAGAAATATTTGATTTTCTGAAAAAAATTCTGGGGTGCCAACAATTTCGGCCATGACTGTAACACTCCAACCACTTCCTAAAATATTGGGTTCTTGAACTTTATATTCATTGCCTTTTTTGAAACTTTTCTCTCTGTGTGATCATTTTAAATTGTAAGGATTTTTTTTTTTTTTTTTTAGCAGAATCCTGCCCTTTGTTACTCTGAAGAAATAGTTGCTTGTTTTACCATGTCCTATGTATACTGAATCTTAATGGGTGGAACTAGTTCATTATGATCAACTGCTACATTCTCATTGTTCTAATTAGAAAAGCTGCAGGATCGGCATCTCCTCAATAATATCTATCCCTTGTGGATTATCTCACTAAAACTGAAATTCCTATTGCAGAGGAAGCCTAATATCAGATTTGTATTTTATGGCATACTTCTAAAAAAATCAATGAGCCATTTACACAAGTAGGAAATTAAATTTCTATGGGTGATCTGTACATCAACATTGAAGTGGAAATTAAAATGTTTAATAAGCTTAATTTACAACATGTGCCAATGCTTGTCTGGCTATTGTATATTCTGTATATACAGTATATTTTTATATTTGCAATCCCCCCCCCCCCAAAAGTGTAGTTACTCTTTAAGTTCAAACCAGTTAATAGCTCCTATGTCCAGATAGGGCAGCCATCAGATTTTTTGGGGCCCCTTACACAGCTTTGGACCTGGGACCCCAGGCCTGACCACCGACATTCTGCAGGGCCCGGTCCCTTTCACAGTCCCCTTCCTTGCACTCCGGTCCTCTTTACAGCCCCCCTTCCTTGCACATCCATTCCCTTGTGAGCCGCCCCTTCCTTGCACCTCCATCCCCTTCACAGCCCCACTTCTTTGCACATCTGTCCCTTTCCCAGCCCCTCCCTTTGCACCTCAGTCCCCTTCAAAGGCCCCCTTCTTTGCACCTCTGTCTCCTTCACAGCCCCCATTCTTTGCACATCCATCCCCTTCTCAGCCCCCCACCTTCTTTGCACCTCCATCCCCTTCACAGCCCCCCTCTTCCTTGCACATCCATCCTCTTGTCACCCGCCCCTTCCTAGCAGCTCCACCACCTTCACAGCCCCCTTCTTTGCACATCTGTTCCTTTCTCAGTCCCCTTCTTTGCATCTCTAACCCCTTTCTCAGCCCCCCTTATTTGCACATTCATCCCCTTTTCAGCCCACCCTTCCTTGCTTCTTCCTCCCCTTTACAGCCCCCCTCTTTGCACCCCAATCTCCTTTATGTGAATGCCCCTCCCTTACTAATCCTATCTTACACAGGTAGTAGGGAGAATACACTGCATATCCAGACAGAGGGTGAGAGTTGCCCATCTTTTTAAGGTTAAGAGGCAGGTGATTGGTTGCTAAAACTGCCCAGCAACAAATCACCTGCCTCTTGACATGAAAAGATTGGCAGCTTTCACCCTCTGTGCGGACTTGCTGTGTATTTGTCAGAAACCATGAATCAGACAGAAATACAATTAAATCACACTTGTTTAGTAAATAAAAGGGTAAATAGAAAAAGCGTAGTCAAAGCATAGCCAGAGTCCAGAAACCAGATAGAGTAGTCAGCCAGGCCAGAGTTCAATAACCAGATCGGGTAATCAGCCAGGCCAGAAGTCAGGGATCCAAGTAGAGCAACAGCAAGCAGGATAAGGAGTCAGAAGGGATGTCAGCAAGCCAGTCTTTAAACAGAACCGCAGGAGATGGTTTCTAGTGATGTGATCAAGGAGAAGGCAGAGGTGAATTGAGCTGGACAGCTTTAAGTAGGCAGGTCAGACAAGCAAGATCAGGAACAGCTGGTAACTGTGGAGAGAGATGAGAGCTGGCAATTAGCCGACAGCTGAGCAGCCAGCCCAGAGAAGGCAGGGCTAAGCCAGCCCTGACAGTATTCTTCCTACTACCTGCTGTGTAAGATTGAATGCGGGGACTCTGGCAGCAGTGACAGTGGTGGTGGTTGGGAGAGGAGGGGGGAAGGAAAGATGATACAACCCAGGCTGCTAAGTGATGGACAAGGGAACAAAAAGGAAGTGCCACTTAAGTGCAATAAGTAAAGTAAGATTTTAATGACACACCAATAATGCACTTACAGGAAGGTGAACAAAATCAGGTTCATTTGTGCTGTGGGCAGTGGCTGTCATTCAGAGGAGCAACCAGCAGAAAAAGTAACAGTGAAGTCCATGGACAGGAGCCTTCATGGGCCCCCGAGCAGTGCCCGAATGAGCCCGGGCCCTATACATGTGTATGGGCTGTCCCCCCCCCCTCCGATAGCGGCCCTCTGTCCAGTTCATATGCATGTTTAAACCATAAATAGCTTTAAAAAATCTCATCAGTTGTAACTATTAAAATGTGTGGTTAATTGGGTCATCTTCTCTGTAGTATGTGTTTTATCTAAAATACTTCTCTAAAATCATTTTCGGGCAAAATATTCAGTTTTGCTTTTTTAAATATTTTTACAGTAGAAAAAAAAATTGGCTATATTGTTTACCCTTTGTGCCCCTGTTCTTTCCTTTCTGTACAGCTTACTATTTTGCAGTACTGCTCTAATCATACTTTCTAATTGTAAAACCTGAGTGGATTGTAAAACCTTATGCAAAATACATAAGTGGAATTTTCAATCACCTCTTCTTCAAACATAATAGAAAACACTTCCCAAAGCAGTTTTGGCTTTTAGTATTATGGTTTCTAACTAGGTTTTTAAGAAAACTTTACTAAGAATGTATAAATATACAGGTAAAATACGTATGCCTTGCCAAAGTTACTTGATTTCCAACTGGAGGTTTGGGATTTGTTCCAGAAAACGCATTTCACTTTAATGCTGTCTTTATATGAAATGTCTCATTCCACAACACAATGTTAGAGGTGGTGTAATGAATGAATTACCACCATGCCCATAAACTATAACACAAACTATCCCCTTCAGAGGAGGGGAGCTGAAAACATAAGGCTCCATAGGTGATCTCCCAAATAAATATTGCTTTAAATGCCAAAAATTAAAACACAATACACTGCGTTTTTGACACAAAACCATCAAACAATTCACGGCTATAAGTAAAATAGCCAAAACAGTAATACAGATATTAAAATCATCATTGGGACTAAACATCAAAGAAGTTACCAAACGTTTAAAAAATCGTTATACTTCAAAACACAAGCTTTCAGAACTACTCCACAGTTTTCTATCTAGATATTCAATCAGATTTCACCAAAGGTGGTTCAAAGGACAAAACGGTACCCCTAAATGAGATAATTCTCAATTTAATCCATTGATCAGATCATGTGCTGTGGGTAAGTTTTGAGATCCCAACATTTAGCTTGTAAGCTTCTTCAGGGATGAGGTGTTATATAACAAAAAAGAACAGAAAAGACAACATAAGACAATACAAAAATATATTACAGCCAAAACAAAAGGTATATACCAACAGTAATATATGAGGATTTACCTGAGAAAGATGTGTTGTCTACATGTAAAACCCCAATGACCTCTGGGTAATCAAGATTCAAGGTCCACAACAGACCAGACCCACAATGATGGATCCATTTGCAGCATCATTGTGGGTCTGATCTGTTTTTTAGAAGTATGCGTATGCATGCTTGTTAAAAATAATATTTATTTTCTTAATTTCCCCAAATATTGTGACAGAAAATTACAACAGAAACTAAAAAAACTCACCATGCCTCTTACTAAATACATTGGGCTGTCTACTTTACAAAAAAATTATAATTTGGGGGGCATTTGCACTGTCCTGGCATTTTAGGGCCTTAAAAAATTTGAGTATGTACAGTATAACAGGACGGATCAATATTCAGAAATATATACCATCATTTGTAGACTCTATAACTTTCACACAGACAAAATATACACAAATTTGGATTTTTGTACATTTGCCTAATTGTATGAAGAAAGATTATTTATTTGAAAATGTTTGCGTAGATCACCTAGGTGATCCAAGCGTAAGTGGGAGCATGTACCTGTCAAAACTAGGTACTCGCTCATCCCCTCCAAAATTATGTGCCAAGTTAGGCAGAGGAGGGCGGGAGGATGTCTTAAAGCGGAACTTCCCCTTTAGGTGGAGTTCCGCTTTAAAGTGGATGTAAACCCAAATCCCAAAATCAACACAATTTTGCACAATTTGGTAGATAATACTGTTATAACCTATATAGTATTGTGTGTACCTATAAAAAAAAAAAATTTTGGTTGGTTGTCCTCATAAATCTTCTGATCTGTGGGTTGGCCATAGCATCTGAACTTGGGGGTGGAGACATGACACCACACTCTTCCTTCCACCTATACAGATGTCTCTCACTCCTCTCCTGTCTGTGATGACAGTGACTACCACTGTGGATATTGATCATCCTCTTTGCCATACACTATGGTGGAAATCAGCTACCGCTAACATCTTGATTTCTTTTGATGTATGATGGCTGTCTGTCTCCACTGTGTTTCCTGATTGCTGGTTCCCTGCCTTCCTCACAGCTGTCGGACGCTGACTTTGGAGTGTTTTGCTGTATTTTCTGCTGCTGCCATTGAACATTAATATTAATTTGTATTTATTTGGTGGATAGCCTATACAATATTTCTGACTCCTGATGAAGTATACTTTGCTTCACTAAACGCGTTGAGTGCTAAGACTCCAATTGAATGTTCTCTGATGTTTATGTGATAGAACCACGTATGACTCTTTTTATCGATTGTATGTAATTTTTACATGATTTTTTTATAATGCGTCTCAATAAAAAGTTATAATTTTTCAGAATTTGTTGATTTTTTTGTTGTTTGGTGCAACTCCTGTTAAAATCTCATTGGCAACCTTATTATCTTTGATGATGGAGCTGCACCACTTTACATTGCATTACATCCTTTGTTAACCACGTGAAGACCAGGCCTTTTCTGCAACTTTTTGTATGTAACAATCAGTTTTGTTTGAAAATTAGCTAGAACCCACAAACATTATATATATATATATATATATATATATATATATATATATATATATATATATATATATATATATACACACAATATATTTTTTTTTTTAAATTGTAATTTTTATTGAGAGAAATTTTACAGAATATAAAGACATACAGAACTGACAATAGACAAGGAATGTCTGGAGCATACCGTATTGGAGAGACTGATATAACCTCATGGTGACTACAGGTATACAGTAGCAGTCAAAAAATAAAAATAAATGAATAAAAGAAAACAAAGCGAAACAAAACACATAAAGGAAAGAAAAAAAAAACAACAGCAAAGTAGTACGTAAAACAATATTAAAATAAAAAGAAAGACTGAGAGTCATCGTATATTTCGTAATGCAGAGGTTGGGGTCTTGAACTGGTGCTTCAATAACATGACTAAAATCTGACAGAAGAGTGCTTCCTACCACTATAAATTTCCTCAAGAGATAAGGTAAGCTTCGAGTGGCTGTTGGGCCAGTAAAAAAAGACTTAAAGTACCGACATGATACCATACACTGGGGATCGAGAAGGATAGGGAACACTAGGGGATAGCTAATGACTGGGTGGCTGGGGGTACCAAGTGTCATGGAATGGTCCACCCGTTGGTGGCGCTGTTGATCTCTTGGATTGCAGTACCAGTGTCCACCAGTGGGTGTCTTCTAACACCCAGGGCCTGTAATAAGAGGACCTACCTCCTGGTGGCACTATTGGATCCCTGGACTGTAGTACCGGCGTCCACCAGCGGGTGTACTCCGGCAGGGTGGAGCAGACAGCACCTGCTGCGATCAGCTGTTACATGAGGGTAATCATCAGTAGTCTTATAAATACCCGACAAGCCCTAACATGCTGGCCTTGGTGTCGCTCTCTCCATGTGCCCTGACCGTGGAACCTGAGCCTGAGCCTGAGCCTGAGCCTGAACCTGAGCCTGAACCTGAACCTGAACGCTGTATCTTCCTGACCTGTTCCTTCCTGAGCCCATCCTGGACCTGTCCCTCTTGTCTCCTGTTACCTAAGATCCCTGCTCTGCAGCCCATCCATCCGTCCTCTCCCTCTTCTACTAATTCCCCAGTGTATGACCTCGGCCTGGCTTCTGTTGATGACTTTGGTAGTTCCCATTTATTGTATATATTTCTTGTTGTTGGTGGTTGGTAGTGCACTGTGTGTTTTCACTTTCTTTTATTTATAATAAACACTTTTGTTAATTTACTTACATGCGTTTGGGTTTCCTCTGTGCAGTCCACACAGTCTGGTCTAATAATTCCCTGACACCAAGGGCACCTGTGGGAGCCCAAAGGTCGAGGTGTCCCAGGGGGCCCAAATCAAGCCAAACCGGTCAGTCCCATCCTCCACCATAGCCGTCAGATGTTCCATTCTGCATATGTCCTTGATGGTTTGTATCAGCTGAGTCTGGGTTGGGGGCTGAGTAGATAACCAATTAGAGGGAATAGCTCTTTTAGCAGCAAGCAGAACATAGGAGGCTAATTTATTAGCTGCCTTCCCCAACCCCGGGAAGGGAAGGCCTAGGAGAAGGTGGACAGGATCCAATGGAATGGAGGTGTAAAAAATCTGCTGGAGCATGTGAGATACCATGGACCAGAAAGGAGCAATTAGAGCACATTTCCAGAAGATATGATAATGTGTTCCCTTGGCATTTCCACACCTCCAGCACATGGGAGAAAGAGAGGGGTCATATCGATGACTAACCTCGGGGGTCCTATACCAGAACAGTAGGACTGTATATGCTGTCTCTCTCTGTGCAACACATCTGGAAATTTTAGAGGCGGAGGACCAAATTCTGGACCATTGTGAGAGAGTGTTTTGTTGATGAAGGAGCTGCGACCATTTGTCCATGTAGGAGTGGGATAGGGCAGTGAGAGAGGACCTCTGCTGAAGTATACGGTAAATACTAGAGATAAGCTTTGCTTGGTAGGGGCCCTGGGAGCAGAGCAGCTCAAAAGGCGTCAGTGTGGTGAGGGAGAGAGAGGGGGAAAGAGTTGAAAAGTAGTGAGTTATCTGGAGGTACGAATACTGCATGTGGTTCGGGAGTTGACTGTCAGTTTGGAGGGCCGAAAAGGGTTTAAGTTTACGCGTGACAGGGTGAACGAAGTGGCGGAGTTGGAACAGTTCCTCTTTAGCCCAGGGAAACATACGAACATACGAAAGACTGTCAGGAACTAAGGGATTCATCAACACATTAGAGAGGGGGGGGGGGGGGGGCAGGGTGATGACAATGCAAATTTGGAAGAGCAGGAACGCCACAGTCTGAGTGTGAACAACATGGGACCCAGGCAGAGATCCTGAAGCCTAGGGTCCCCCATTGTCCCTGGCGACCACGCCATGGAGCAAGGATGGGTCAGATATAGGGAACCCATCTCAATCTCCGTCCAGCGATTCGGAGGTCTCAGGCAAGACCAAGACACTATCGGGCGCAGATGAGAGGCCAGATAGTATTTGTAGACGTCAGGGGCACCCATGCCCCCCTGATCCTTGGGGGCAAAAACCACCGAACCAGCCACTCTATGGGCCCGCCATTCCAAATAAATTTCAAGAACCAGCCCTTAAGTAACTTAATCTTATATTTTTTTTTTAAAGCAGAGGCCCTAGGGAATAAATTGGTGGGTTTTGCAATTTTTATGTCAAGCGGTATTTGCGCAGTGGTTTTTCAAAAAAAAATTTGGGAAAAAAATACACTTTTTTGAATAAAAAAAATACATAATCTAATTTCTTTTTGTAAAATATAACAGATGGTGGCATGCGAATTAAATTGATACCAAACATGTCATACTTTAAAATTGTGCATGCCCATGTAATGGCGACAAATGGTATACATTTTTCTATCCATAGGTGACACATCAAAAGCCTTTACAAGTTACCACTTTAGATTTAAAGAGAAGGTTTAGTGCTAGAATTACTACCCATGATCTAACATTTGTGGTGACACCTCACATCTGTGAGATGATCCCTGTTTGTGTGCGCGTGGGACAGATGCGAGTGTTCGCCTTTTGCGTGCTAGCATGGGGGACAGGGGCACTTTACATTTTTTTTTTTTAATTCTTCATTTATTTTTTGTATTTTTTTTTACACTGTTGCTTTTTTAAAGACTTTTTGCTGTCACAAGGAATGGAAACACCCTTGTGACAGCAATAGGCACGTGACAGGCAATTTTTATGGAGGGATCTGGAGTCAATTAGACCCCAAATCCCTCCTCTAAACTTCAAAACATTAAAAAAGGATAAAGATCTGTAGCTTTGAATGCACTTCATTATCTAAAAACATTGGGTAAACCAGAAGTGATTTCAAGTCATTGCTTCCGGGATACCATCAAAGCCCATCAAAGCTGATCCTGGTCTTGTTGGGCTGTCCATTCAGTCGCTCAGGTCTCCCAGTGGGACGAGAGAGCCACGGAAGGTCGCGGGAGGGGAAGGACATCCCCTCATGTTGCTTGTAACAGCCACTCTGATTGCTATTACAAAAGGAGCCAACCGTTGGCTCTAAAAAACGGTTGCAGGCATCATTCCGGTATAACCACTTGAAGTCAAATGATGTACTAGGTATGTGATTTGGCAGCAAGTGGTTAATGCATCAACAAATAGGTATTTTTTAATGCAATTTGGTGTAATATTATTTTAAAACACTTAATTTTACATATCAATATGGCCAATGAACAGATGGTAAATATTCTATAAAAGATTATCAGCCAATGTAAAGCATACAAAATCTTCATATAACAGTCTAGGCACGAAATTTGCAAATTTACAATTTAATTGTATATTTATATATTACAATATTTTTTCCAGCCATTATATTTAAATAACTGGTCCATGTATAGGGGCATTTTTGGAATTAACGGTACAGTGCTTCCAGGCAGCAAAGTGTAATTGTAGCTTGTGCATAGTTGTACATGCCGGCTGATTGATTGAAAGATAAACCAATGAAAAGAATGTACAAGCTACTGCCAAATATTATTACAGCCTGCTTGTGTAAGATGTCATATTTCCTGCAGTTTGACACAGCTAGTAATAGAATTGTCTCTCAGATGCCTGGAGAGAGCAGTTTAGAACAATCATCAGGGCTTTCTTATTGTCAACATTTCAAATGAGGGAGCATGTAAACTCCTCAATTAAATCTTAAAAGTTTTATCAAAAGCTGCTGATTTAGGTGGATGTAAGGTGCAACTCTGAAATTATTCTGTCTGGTTATTACTTTGTGTTTTTTTTAGAGCTTTGCAGCAGCTGAAAAACTGTAAATAGTAAATGGATGAAAGACCATTGTGCAAAGCAAACATCGCACTGACGTTTTCCTTAACGTTTTTTTTTTTTTTTATCTGAACCCTTTGAGTGAAAGACTTGGGAAAAACAGTAAAAGTATTCATTAACTTTGTGCAACTAAGTTCTACAAAGGCATAGGGGTCTATGTATAAAGGATTCCCTTTGTGAATGTCTCAGCAAGTCACAAATAATACCTGTTATGTTTTCAATATGTCGGTTTCTATTTGTATACTTTTTGCAGAGTGCATGTGTAGCGATACCACCGTAGAAACCGCTGGTGAATAGGGCTATCTCCCACCCTGCATGGCCAGGCATATGGATTTTCCATTCACTCTGGAGTCAAGAAGCAGTCCTTGCAGCTTTGTTTTTTTTTTGTTTGTTTTTTTGTTAGAGGGATTAAACTTGGATGGTAAAGGGTTGTTATGGGATGCCCACTTGATCAGTACAAACTCTGCAGGGATACAAACTATATACATCTGGTATATACACACACTTCCCCTTCTACCTCCAGTACAAACTTGTTTGTAGAACTACATCTCCCGTGACCAGCTAGCGCTGACTGTTGGATCCAACAAAACACCAGTTAGATCCTTGTTGATGCCATTTAGTGCAGTAAAATAGAGGTCTTGGTGCTAGCTGTCCTTTTCTTCTGGCTACTGCTCCAAATACAACCTCTTCAGGCACTGCCAGCCTGTCTGGCTGCAGCTGCCCCCCCCTTTCACTAGCCCTCTTTGAGTGTTGTCCAACAAGACTGTCCAAATTTCAAAATAAAAACATATAATGCCCTACTGACCACAGCCACTTTTAACTTCACCCACAAACAACATTCTCACATTCTCATTTTCAGACACACCCATGAAATAACACCCCCATTTTTAACACCCAAACAATTGGTCACAGAGTTTTGGAACAGGAGCAGACATGAAAGATATAAAGTAAAAATATCTTGGGCACCATGAGAACGGGAAACGTAGTTGTGGCCAAATTGTGCCAACAATGAGGGGGCTTTAGGCTATGGCTAAATAAAACCTGAGCATATGTCGCTTTGGATCAAGATAGTGTAAATCATAGCGTACAAGGGTCTGTATTAAGTGATCCAGTAAAGCTCATGGGTCAGGACTAAGTAACACACAGAATTAAGTGGTCAGGTCTAGGGATGAGCTTCGTGTTCGAGTCGAACATACGTTCGACTCGAACATCGGCTGTTCGCCCGTTCGGCGAATTCCAAACGTTATGGGCTGTTCGCGCCAAATTCGTGTGGCGCTCTCGGCTCATAATGCACTGCATCATTGCAGTGCAGTGCTGGCTCATGCGGGGTCACAGTGCATGCTTGGCCAATCACAGCGCCAGCAGCGAGGAGAGCGATGATTGGCCACAGGCAGGATGCCTGTGGCCAATCATAGCTCAGGCTGTGTAGTACACGCCCCACACTATATAAGGCCGCCAGCGTGGCGGCCTTGTGTAGTGTGTTGGCGTCTGAAGCAGTTAGTGGGTGTTCTGTGTACCTTCAACACAGTATACACCGATCGTTATCGGACGATTTTCGATCTTGCTCTTCTGTAGTGGTTGTTGTCTGCGTGCCCTGACCGCAGTATACACCGCTATATTCACCTCACCTATATAGCTAGTGATCTATCTTTTATAATAGAGCTTGCAGTCAGTAGTGTTAGGAGCTTGTGCGTGCTGTCTGCGTGCTCTGTACCCAGTACACACCGCTATATCCACCTACATAGCTCTTCTCTATTTGAGCCCACTTGCCATCTGCAGGAGTTATTGGAAGTTGTGTGTGCCTCCAGCACAGCACAGTATACATCTGTATATACCCCTTTATCTCTGGTGTTCTATAATAAAGGCATCTGCAGGAGTTAGTGGGTGTTTTGTGCCTCCAGCACAATATACACCTGTATCTACCCTTTATTGCTGTTCTCTATTAGAGCCATCTGCAGGGCTTAGTGGGTGTTGTGTGACTCCATTACAGTATACCCCTTTATCTCTGGTGTTCTATAATAAAGGCATCTGCAGGAGTTAGTGGGTGTTGTGTGCCTCCAGCACAATATACACTACCCAACTGCTGTTTTACCCAACTCCCTTCAGGCCATTACCATGTCTGGAAGGCCAGCAAGGAGAGGCAGACAGGCGCGAGCTGATAAAAGAGGGCAAGCAGGCTCTGTGTCTAGAGACAACAGTGCTGGTTGTGGACGCGGTGCATTGTCATCAGCACTTGGCCATGGGACACGCTTGTCCTTCTTTTCGGCAGCTGTACATGTTGAACCGCAACATGCCAACGACTTGGCGACTTGGTAGAGTAGATGACCAAGCCCTCTTTATCCTCCTCATCCTCTCTCACCCAGTCTCAGGGTACTAGCAAAGCAGCTGCCAACGCATCGTCTTCCCTCATCTCAATGTCATCATCAGTGACTCCTTCCCTAGACCCACCACGTCCTTCTGAGGAGTCTCCTGAACTCTTTGAGCACAGTGTTGGGTACATGCTCCAGGAGGATGCCCAGTGTTTTGTAGGCTCTGATGATGACACTCAGCTAGAGGAAGGCAGTAACGTGAATGAAGAGAGAGGGGATGCTCAAGAAGGACAGCAATCTGGCAGTCATGTTCCACAAGCTGCAGCATATTGCCAGGTTTGCTACAGCGATGAAGAGGGAGGGGATGATGAGGGCACTGACTCCACGTGGGTGCCTGGTAGGAGAGAGGAGGAGGAGGAGGAGGAGGAGGAGGCACATGTCCAACGAGGCAGGATGCCCTCCGGGGGCCAGCTTAGGGGCAGCACACCGACTGAATCACACCGCAGAGCTCCGCCTGTGCAGGGCGCTGCCTCTGCGCGTTATTCTAAAAGTTCTTTGGTGTGGGCCTTTTTTGAGATGAGTGCATCAGATCGCACCGCTGCTATTTGCAACATATGTCTCAAGCGTATCTCGTGTGGCCAAAACATCAGCCGCTTGGGCACCACATGCTTGACCGGACATATGTTGACCTGCCATGCAGCTCGTTGGCAAGCGTACCTCAAAGACCCACACCAAAGAACAAAGCGGACCTCTCCTTGCTCCTCATCAGCTGGCATCTCCAACCCCACTAGACCTTCAGTCCTCTCTGAAACCTGCTCTGAGAGGAATGAAGGTGTAGAATTAGGTGTGTCACAGCCAAGTGCTTCCGGGCACTCTGCTAGCAGTACACCCACGTCCGATTATAGCAGGCAAATGTCCCTGCCCCAGCTGCTGGACCGGCGAAATAAGTTCACTCCCAGCCATCCACATGCACAGCGGTTGAATGCTAGCTTGGCTAAATTGCTAGCACTTCAACTGCTGCCTTTTCCGTTGGTAGACTCGGCCCCCTTCTGTGAGTTTGTACAATGTGCGGTTCCTCAGTGGCAGGTCCCCAAACGCCACTCTTTCTCACGGAAGGCGATTCCGGCTCTCTACCGGCATGTGGAAGGCAATGTCCTTGCCTAGCTGGACAGGGCGGTCAGCGGTAAGGTGCATATGACCGCTGACTCATGGTCCAGCAGGCATGGACAGGGACGTTTCCTGTCTTTCACGGCCCATTGGGTCACTCTTCTGGCAGCTGGGAAGGATGTAGGACAAGGTGCAGTAGTGTTGGAGGTTGTTCCGCCACCACGCCTCCAAAATGCTACTATTGGTTGTGACACACCTCTCTCCTCCACCCCCTCCTCTTCTTCTTCCACCATGGCCTCTTCCAGTGCTCTGTCCTCAGAACCAGCGGTGCTCCGTAGGCGTTCCAGGGGCTACGCAAGTACGCAGGCAAAACGATGACATGCCGTGCTTGCGCTGGTTTGTTTGGGGGACAGGAGCCACACTGGGGCGGATGTTTTGTCAGCTCTGCAGGGGCAGGCCGAGAGGTGGTTGATGCCACGCCAGCTTAAGCCAGGAATGGTGGTTTGCGACAATGGCACCAACCTCCTCTCCGCCCTCCGACAGGGACAACTGACCCATGTGCCCTGTGTAGCTCACATCCTTAACCTGGTGGTGCAGCGGTTCTTGGGCAGGTACCCGGGCTTACAGGATGTCCTGAAGCAGGCCAGGAAAGTCTGTGTGCATTTCAGCCGATCATTTAATGCCTGTGCTCGGCTGGCTGAGCTCCTAAAGGAGTTGAACCTGCCCAAGAACCGCCTTATATGTGACATGCCCACCAGGTGGAACTCAACGTTGGCCATGCTGCAGCAGCTGCACACGCAGCAGAGGGCCATCAATGAGTACCTGTGCGACTACGGCACCAGGAGAGAGTCAGAGGAGCTCGGTTTTTTCTCACCACGCCAGTGGGGTATAATCAGGGATGCATGCACTGTCCTGTCACCGTTTGAGGAGGCCACAAGGCCTGGTGAGCAGTGACAGTGCATGCATCAGTGACACTGTACCTCTTGTCCACCTCTTGGAGCATACACTGCGTGGAATAATGGACAGGGCACTTGAGGCAGAACAGAGGCAGGAAGTTGAGGACTTCCTTGCCTCTCAAGGCCCCCTTTATCCAGACAGTGTTCCTGCTGTGCCACCCATCACACAGGAAGAGGATGAGGAGGAGGAAGAGGAGGAGGAGGATGATTGTGTCAGCATGGAGGTGGAGACTGGCACTCAGCATCAGCAGCAGCAGTCTTGTAGGGATGATTTACAGGCCCAAGAAACACGTGGACTTGTACGTGGCTGGGAGGAGGTAGCTGCGGATCATGTTGCCCTTAGTGACCCAGAGGACTCCGGACCGAATGCCTCAGCTAATCTACGCTGCATGGCCTCCCTGATCCTGCAAAGCCTGCGGAAGGATCCTCGTATTCTTCGGATCAAGGAGAGGGACCATTACTGGCTGGCCACTCTCCTTGATCCACGGTACAAGGGTAAGGTTGCCGACCTTATCTTGCCATCGCAGAGGGAGCAGAGGATGAGATATCTCCGGGAGGCCTTGCAGAAAGGTCTGTACAACGCGTTCCCAGAGACTGGGAGGTTACAAACTCCTGGTCCTGGACAACGTGTTGCTGAGGCATCGGTCAGAAGGAGCAGTGGAGAAGGTGGCCGTCTGACTGATGCTTTCAGACAATTATTTAGTCCGCAGCCCCAAGGTATGATCGGTTCCAGAAACCATCGCCAGTGTCTGATTTACATGGTGCAGGAGTACCTAGGGGCAAGGTCAGACTTGGACACCTTTCCCACCGAAAATCCTCTGGCTTACTGGGTCTTGAGGATGGATCACTGGCCAGAGCTTACACAGTATGCAATTGAGCTACTGGCCTGTCCTGCATCCAGCGTTCTTTCGGAACGCACCTTCAGTGCTGCTGGTGGCTTTGTTACCGATCACAGGGTGCGCCTGTCCACCGAATCAGTTGATCGACTGACCTTCATCAAGATGAATCAGTCTTGGATCACCCACAGCTACCAAGCACCTGAAGCTGATGTAACCGAATATTTTTTTTTTAAATATCACATCCCTTCAAGACTGCCTATGCTGATGCTGAGTGACTGTCCTGTTATGTTGATTGTCTATCCTCTTCCTCCTCCGCTGATATGTTGGAAGAACATTTCTGGTTCTGGGTGATGCCATCAGCCCAATTTTTCTGCCCCTGTTTAATAGGGGCGTTTAAGTACAATTTTTGATGCAATGCTTTGCAGCAGGGCTAATTCCTGCAATAAAACTAGAGTATATGGGAGAGGTTGCAGTGTGGTGGCACCAGCACCAGTGCCTAAAGCCCAATTTTTCTGCCCCTGTTTAACAGAGGCGTTTAATTACAATTTTTGATGCAATGCTTTGCAGCAGGGCTAATTCCTGCAATAAAACTAGAGTATATGGGAGAGGTTGCAGTGTGGTGGCACCAGCACCAGAGCCTAAGGCCCAATTTTTCTGCCCCTGTTTAACAGGGGCGTTTAAGTACAATTTTTGATGCAATGCTTTGCAGCAGGGCTAATTCCTGCAATAAAACTAGAGTATATCGGAGAGGTTGCAGTGTGGTGGCACCAGCACCAGTGCCTAAGGCCCAATTTTTCTGCCCCTGTTTAACAGGGACATGTAATTACAATTCTTGATATAATATTTCACAGGAGGGCCCGTTCCTGTGCCCACCCAGAGAAACTGTGAGGACTTATAGTGTTGTGGCACCAGCACCACAACCACCAAAGGTCAATATTTCTAACACTGTTCAACAATGGCATGTAATTACAATTCTTGATATAATCGTTCACAGCAGGGCGCTCCAGCGCCCACCAAGAGTCACTTTGAGGGCTTACAATGTTGTGGCAAAACCAACACCTTGTTCCGCCATTTCTACAGAGCATATAGGGCAGGCCCCTACTTTCAAACATCCAACTTACAAACATCTCCTACTTGCAAACAGAAGGAGACAACAGCAAGTGAGATGAAAAAATATGGACGACAAAACAAATTATACAGGGGTGATAACCCTTCCCTATGTTTTCCAAAAAGCTTAAAAATAGTTTTTTTGACTGGAGCTACACTTTAAAAATGTACCAGTTGAAAATTACAAACAGATTCAACTTAACACAACAAACCTACACAGTCCCTGTCTTGTTTGCACCGCCTGTATACTGCTGTTCTGAGTATATAGGGCCTGGGGGCCACACGCATTTCCTTTTTTTAATATGGGTACAGGGTTCCCCTTAATATGCGTACAAGACCCAAAGGGGCTGGTAATGGGCAGGGAGGGCTACCCATGCCATTTTTCTCAATGATTTTAAACCATATTGCAGGAACCAGATATAACATTAAAACCGCAAGCAGTTTTAAATGATGTTATTTCCGTTTAATGTCATTTTGTGCAGGGACTGTTCTAAACACGGGAAACACGTGGCACTTCACAGGCATACTACAGACACCCCCCAGGCACGATATTTAAAGGAATATTTCACTTTTTTTTCACTATAATCGTCATTAAAATCAGTGCTCCCGCCAAAACGGCCATTTTTAAAAACATTTTAGGCATTGACCCATGTCCCCTGGGGCAGGAGCCAGGTCCCCAAACCCTTTTTAGGACAGTATCTTGCATATTAGCCGTTAAAATTAGCACTTTTAATTTCGAACGTTCGAGTCCCATAGACTTCAATGGGGTTCTAAAGTTCGTACGAATTTGGGGTCCGTTCGAAAGTTCTGGTGCGAACCGAACTGGGGGGTGTTCAGCTCATCCCTAGTCAGGACTGAGTAACGCCCAGAGTGAGAGGGGCAGTATTAAGTAGGGATGGGCTGAACATCCCTCGGTTCGGTTCACATTCAGAACATGCAAACGGACCAAATTTTTGCATGAACATTCGAACACCATTAAAGACTATGGGACTTGAACGTGAGAAATCAAAAGTGCAAATTTTAAAGGCTAATATGCAAGTTATTGTCCAAATTTTTTTTTTTTTAAACTGACTTTTTTTTCAGAAGCAGTGATTTTAATGATGCTTAAAGTGAAAAAATGAAAGTGAAACATTCCTTTAAATATTGTACCTGGGGGTGTCAATAGTATGCCTGTAAAGTGCCATGTGTTTCCCGTGCTTAGAACAGTCCCTGCACAAAATTCAATTTCTAACTAAATAAAAGTAATTTAAAACTGCTTGAGGCTTTAATGTAATGTCGGGTCCCGGCAATATGGATGAAAATCAGTGAGACAAATGGTAAGGCAAACAAGGATTGGTGATAAATCAGTGGAGGAGACACCTTTTTCCCATATTAACCTTTACAAGAGAGGATTTCCCTTCCTAGGGGTAGATTTCCTCTCACTTCCTCCTGTCTCCCTCTGTTTGTAAGTGTGAGTCGTTTGTAAGTCAGATTTTTGAAAATAGGGGACCACCTGTATATACTATATGGCCTGCCCTATACACTCAGTGGAAAATTGGGCCTTAGGTGTTGGTGGTACCAGAACACTGTAATGCCCCATAGACACGGTTGGAAATTCAGACAGAAAAAGTCTAATCGGATTATGTTGTTGGAAAATCTGATCATCATGGGCTCTATCGGACTTTTTCCATCGGAATTTCAGATGGAAAAAGTTTGAGAGCTGGATCTAAAATTTTCCGACAACAAAATCCGATCTGACTTTTTCTGGTTGTGTGTAGAGAATTCCGACGCACAAAGTGCCACGCATGCTCAAAAAAAAATTTGGAGAGAAAAGCTATTGGCTACTGGCCTCTACATAGTCCTGTTGTACGTTTTGTACATCACCTCATTCCGAACGATCAGATTTTCTGACAACTTTGTGCGATCGTGTGTATGCAACACAAGTTTCGGACAAAATCTGTCGAAAAAAATACAACAGATTTTGTGGTCGGAATGTCCCACCCTGTGTATGGGGCATTAGCCCTCACAGTTAGTCTTGGTGGGTGCTGGAACAGGCCCTGCTGTAAAATATTATATCAAGAATTGTAATTACATGCACCTGTTAAACAGGGGCAGAAAAAATGGGCCTTAGGCAGTGGTGGTGGAGGCACAACACTGTAAAGGCTCACAGATACTTTTGTTGAGCGCAGAAACGGGCCCTGCTGTAAAATATTAGATCAAAAATTGTAATTACATGCCCCTGTCAAGCAGGGGCAGAAAAATTGGGCCTTAGGCAGTGGCGGTGGTGCCACAACACTGCAACCCCTCACAGATACTCTTGAGCGCAGGAACAAGCCCTGCTGCAAAATATTACAGCAAAGATTTTAATCACACACTCTGTTAAATAGGGGCAGAAAAATTAGGCCTTAGCCACTGGGGGTGGTGCTCAGAACCAAGCATGTTCTTAGAAACCATCAACATGAACATTGTGGAGAAATAGGAAAGTCACTCAGCATAACAGGATAGTCACTCAGCATCAGCATAGGCAGTATTTAAGGGATCTCACATTCACAAAACAATTATTTGGTTATGATATGTAAAATACCTCTGCGCCAGCCAATCAAACAAAGAAGTGGAAAGACTGCTGCATACACTGAAAGAGGGCTTTCCTTCCCCAAATAACTGACTAGTTGTAAATGATAGTGCCGCGCAGTATACTATAACCAGAACATCAAGGATTGTGAGAGAGCTTCTAAAGGTACATCTACCTTGAGATACCAGAGTTGGGGACGCTAGGAGATATAGATCTTCATTGTGATAAGGCTGTAACCTTACAGCCGTGAGGAAAGGGCACATCCACCCACTTACTGGACGGAGGGAAGAAATTGATAACCACACCCCTGTGTTTGCATGATCTATGAGAGCACCAACACCTGAGTTTGAAATATTGCTGAAGCTTATACCGGCAGAATTTGCATGTTTAGTCTAGTTTTATGGACTGTGTGTTTGATTTATTTAATCATCTATAGCACCAGCACTTTATTTAATATGTTTGCTGCTTGCAGTGTTTGCACAATGGAATGCACTGGATAGAATATCAGCTTATGTTTATTTGCTGCTAGCAGTATTTGCACAATGGAATGCACTGTATAGAATACCAGTTCATTTTTACTTGCTGCTATTTTTTCTTTGTGATATATTTGTGTGATTTCATATTTTGCACATTTTTCACTTGGCACTTTTTATTGCATTTTTTGCACATTTATAGTTGCTGCTATCAGATATTACTCATATGTATATTGGGTTTATTATATTATTATCCAGATACACTTTTTTTGGATCACTGATATATTATATATGAGGTACACTATGCTCATTGTGGAGCATATATGCTAAGCCCAGAGGTGACTTTTGACACTAAGCAAATTTAGTCTTTATCCATTTATACACCCTTACCTCACTATTTCTGCTTATATTCTGAATATATAACTCTCCTGTTCACTTTATTTTTCTTCACCCTCCCTCTCCCTTCTCTTTAATCTCTGTATATACTGTGCGGCACTATCATTTACAACTAATTAATCGGTTATATCAGCATCAGGTGCTTGGTAGCTGGTGATCCAAGACGGATTCATTTTTGTGAAGGTGAGCGGTTACAAAGCCTCCTGCAGCACTGAAAGTGCGTTCCGAAAGAACGCTGGATGCAGGACAGGCCAGTAGCTCAATTGCATACTGTGCAAGCTCTGGCCACTGATTCATCCTCAAGACCCAGTAACCCAGTGGATTTTCGGTTGGAAAGGTCTCCAAGTCTGATCTTGCCCCTAGGTATTCCTACACCATGTACAACAGACACTGGCAATGGTTGCCGAAAACAATCAGACCTTGGGGCTGCAGACTAAAAAATTGTCTGAACACATCGGTCAGATGGCCACCTTCTCCACCGCTCCTTCTGTGACTGACCAAAGCCTCAGCAACACGTTGTCCAGAAGGACAAGAAAATTGTAACCTCCCAGGCTCTGGAAATGCATTGCACAAACTTTTCTGCAACGCCTCCCGAAGATGTTTCATCTTCTGCTCCCTCTGCGATGGCTGGATAAGTTCTGCCACCTTACCCTTGTAACATGGTCTAAGAAGGGTTGCCAGCCAGTACTAGTAATTAATGATATGTGGCGCTACCTTACTTATTATACTCCTTAAATTATATAAAAAATATTAATTTGTGAAGAATAGTGATACCATTAATTATCACATAAAGTACAATAATTACCATAAATAATAAAGTGAAAACAGTCATAAACGTGCAAACATATACCGAAATAATGTGCAAATCAGCTAAAGTGCAAACATATATCACAATATTGTGCAAAACGGCTAAATAAAGTGCAACATGCTAGTGAAGTGTTGAATACTTTCAAAAGTGCATCCGTGTTCCACACTAATTAAATTATTCAATCATGTGACCATCAAACAGATTAATTAACAAGTCCCAAAATAATGGATAACTTTCATGAAAAAGTTCAATCAGTTGAACAGGCGAAAAACTGGGTGCAATTCACTTCAAACAGTGCAAATTCACGGATGCGCATTATTCAATGTGATCCGGGGTGCGCCCCTTGTTTCCCCCAGCCTCTCACCTCTAATAGCGGCCACTACAGGCCATATGACACAGTGTGTAAACTGGCTGTTAGTTTCTCATCCACTCCTCGCAGTTTCAGCCCGCCATATATCAACATATGCCATCGATATTCATAGCCATGGTTAAATAATTAAGGAGAGAAGAGAAGGGACTCCAACGTGTAGTATAGGTAAAAACTTTTTTATTTAATCCACATAAACACTTACAGTTAATCAGAGTTTCTAGTGCTTGTAAACATTGGGCACTTCCGGTCTCGGCCGCGGCCGGAAGTGACAACAATGACACCTGCCTGAGGGAGGAGCCAGGTGTCATTGTCCTCACTTCCGGTCGCGGCCGAGACCGGAAGTACCCATTGTTTACAAGTGCTAGAAACTCTGACTGTAAGTGTTTATGTGGCTTAAATAAAACCGTTTTTACCTATTCTACACATGGAAATTCCTTCTCTTCTCTCCCTTATTATCTAAACATGGCTATGTTGCTATATGGTGGGCTGAAACTGCGAGGAGTGGATGAGAAACTAACAGCCAGTTAACACACAGTGTCATATGGCCTGTAGTGGCCGCTATTAGAGGTGAGAGGCTGGGGGAAACCAGGGGCGCACCCCGGATCACATTGAATATTAAGCATTGGTTGATTTGCACTGTTTGAAGTGAATTTCATCCAGTTTTTTGCATGTTAAATTGATTGAACTTTTTCATGAAGATTATCCATTATTTTGGGACTTGTTAATTAATCTGTGGTCCTTTCGCAGGCTTTGCAGGATCAGGAAGGCCATGCAGCGTAGGTTTGCTGATGCATTCAGTCCGGAGTCCTCTGGGTCACTAAGGAAGACCTGATCCGCGGCCACCTCCTGCCAGCCACGTAAAAGTGCATGGGTTTCTGGGGACTGGAAACGATCCCTTGAAGACTTCTGATGATGCTGAGTGCTAGGCTCCACCTCCATGCTGACACAATCCTCATCCTCCTCCTCCTCTTCCTGTGAGATCGGCGGGCCTGCAGGAATACTGTCTGGATAAAGGGGGCCTTGAGAGGTAAGGAAGTCCTCCTCTTCCTCCCTCTGTTCTGCCTCAAGTGCCCTGTCCATTTTTCCATGCAGCGTGTGCTTCAACAGGTAGACAAGAGGGACAATATCACAGATGCATTCACTGTCACTGCTCACCATCCTAGTGGCCTCCTCAAATGGTGACAGGACAGCACATACATCCCTGATCATGAGCCACTGGCTTGGTGAAAAAAAGCCATTGATCACCCTCTGATGGATGTGCAGCTGCTGCAGCATTGCCAACGTTCAGTTCCACCTGGTGGACATGTCACAGATGAGGCAGTTCTTGGGCAGGTTGCATTCCTTTTGGAGGTCAGCCAGCTGAGCACTGACATTATATGACTGGCAGAAATGCCCACAGACTTTCCTGGCCTGCCTCAGGAGATCCTGGGATCCAAGAACTGCTGCACCACCAAATTAAGAACATGAGCCAAACAGGGAACATGGGTGAAGTATCCCTGTCGGAGGGCAGTTTGTGCCTTTGTCGCAAACAACCTGTCACGACCGCTCGGGCACCCCGGTCGTATGCAAGAGACTTACCCGTAGAGACCCGTCGTGGAGAGCCCGTCGTTTCCCTTTGACGCGCGCTAAAGCCAACGAACGCACTTGCGTCAACACGAACTAACGCGCACGCGCACGTGGGTCACGAACGGGAGCACGTTCCCTTGCGAGGACGCGCTGACCCGTCGTACGTCTGTTTGGCGCCCTAAGGCCTTCTTTAGTCACTGGCTCCCTTCCACCCGTGCTGTCCAGTCTACAGCGTGTCCGTGATCTTGCTATCTGAATCTGTACCCGTTACCCTGGTTTCCTGATATCCGGCTTGTTCCTTGACTCCGATCCATTGCTGCCTGCCTACGACCTCTGCTTGTCTGACCACGTCTCTGCCTCATCCCTTGTACCTTGCTGACCGATTCCTGCTGACCCGGCCTGTACCCGATACTCCTGTTTCTGCTTACCCATTGGGTTCCTGGTGCCTCCTGACGACCACCTGCCCAGCAGTCCATCCACTGGTGCCTGCCTGCTACAGATCAGTCCTACCAGCTCTACCTACTCGCTGTCGGTGCCCAGCTGTCATCTGGACCAGTCTCCATCTGCCAGGCACTTGTGCCCCCTGAACTTTTGAATACCTGTCCTCATCTCCAGGGGTTCATTAGCCAGGGGGATACGAGGGGCCGATCCCTGCATTCCAGGCTCAGCTACTAGGTACGTGACAGTACTGGACAGCCATGTCCGAGCCTGCGCAGGGAGCCTCCCCCATGGACGAGCTCTGCCATCATCTGGCCGGCCTTACTCAAGCAGTTAAGAGCTTGCAGGAGGGCTACGGAAGACTGGAGGAACAAGTCCAGGCACTATCTGCTTCAGCACCAGCCGCTCCAGGGGTTCATGCCCCACCGTCAGTAGTCATGCTGCCACCTGAACCTAGGGTTCCAACCCCGGAACGATTCTCGGGAGACCGAAACAAGTTCAGGGCCTTCCGCAACTCATGCGAACTTTACTTTGCTTTGCAACCCCGGACCTTCTCCCTTGAAGCAACGAAGGTGGGATTCATCATCTCTTTGTTGACAGATGAACCTCAGGCCTGGGCACACCGTCTGTTGGAGCGGAAAGACCCATCTCTAGACTCTGTGGATACCTTCTTTCAGGCAATGTCCAGACTCTACGAGGACCCCCAACTCGCTGCAACCGCAGAAGCAGCCCTACGTGCCCTGCAACAAGGTCGTAGACCTGTGGAGGACTATGTATCAGAATTCCGGCGATGGAGCGCGGACACAGAATGGAACAACGCGGCCCTGCGCTATCAGTTCCGCTTGGGTCTCTCTGAGGCCCTGAAAGATGAGTTGGCTCGTGTGGGCATCCCCGAGACATTAGAAGCCCTGATAGACACCTCCATCCAAATCGACAGGCGTTTAAGGGAACGCCGCCAGGAACGGTCTTCCGCAGCTACTCGTCCAATCTGGATGCTACCACGGGTGCCTAGTCACCCAACTCCTCCTGTTCCACCCGCATCCACATTGGACACCCCGGAACCCATGCAGCTGGGGCTACTCCGCCCGTCTTTGACCCCAGAAGAACGCCAACGTCTCCGGGTCAACAACCTTTGTCTGTACTGCGGAGAGCCAGGGCACTTTGTTCGTTCCTGTCCAGCTAAGATACGTAAGTGCCTCCTTGTTCCACCTGTCCCCTCACCTGTGTTGACTGATAACCCTTCTCATCTGGCTGTTCCTGTCCTTTTGCAGCTCCCAGGAAGGACTATCCAAACCCACGCGGTTATTGATTCCGGGGCTTGCAGTGGCTTCGTCGACTCGTCCTTCGCCCGAAGAAATAGCATTCCCCTCAGACCAAGAGAGAAGGGGCTCTCGGTATAACTAGCTGACGGGTCTACCTTGGGATCAGGACCAGTGATTCAGGAGACTAGCCCCCTACCCGCTGTCATTGCCGGAACTCACCGAGAACTCTTGTGCCTGGACGTCATTCAGTCTCCCCTGTTCCCAATCATCCTTGGTATGCCTTGGCTGAAGGCACACAACCCGCGGATTGATTGGATCACCGGAACCATCGAATTTCCTTCGGATTACTGCCTCCAGCATTGCTGCCGGAACCCCGACGGGGACTCCTCGGTTCTTCTCTGTTCAGAATCCGATGACGAAACCCGACAAGCGGTACCCAAGGAGTATCACGCCTTCCTAGATGTCTTCAGCAAAAAGGGGGCAGAGACCCTTCCTCCCCATAGGTCATATGACTGCCCAATAGAACTGCTCCCGGGGGCAGAAATTCCCTTTGGAAGGATCTTCCCTCTTTCCGAGTCCGAACTGAGTGCCCTGAAGTCATATCTAGATGACAGTCTAGCAAAGGGATTTATTCGGCCCTCCACCTCCCCGGCGGGTGCTGGAATTTTCTTTGTAGAAAAAAAAGACCACTCCCTACGCCCATGTGTGGACTATCGGGCCCTGAATAAAATCACCATTAAAAATCGTTACCCCCTGCCGCTGGTACCTGAACTTTTTCAAAGACTGGGGTCCGCTAAGTTCTTCTCTAAGTTGGATCTTCGGGGCGCCTATAACCTCGTACGTATCAGGAGAGGTGACGAGTGGAAAACTGCCTTCCGCACCCGCTTCGGGCATTACGAATACTTAGTGATGCCATTTGGATTGTGTAATGCCCCGGCCACTTTCCAGCACTTTGTTAACGACATTTTTAGGGACTATCTAGATTTGTTTGTAATTATTTACCTGGATGATATTTTAATTTTCTCTTCCACCCTAGCCATTCATCGGGAACACGTGAAGAAGGTACTGACCCGTCTCCGTCTCCACGGCTTGTACGCCAAACCTGAAAAGTGTATTTTTGAACAGCAGAGCATCCAGTTCCTCGGCTTGGTCATCTCGGTAAGAGGAGTAGAGATGGATCCACAGAAGGTCTCAGCAATCCAAGATTGGCCTGCTCCCTCAGATAGAAAGGGAGTCCAGCGGTTTGTGGGCTTTGCTAACTTTTACCGCAAGTTCATAAAGGGTTTTTCTGCTATTATTGCTCCCATTACCGAGCTGACCAAACAGAACCGAAGGTTTCATTGGACTCCCGAAGCACAAAAGGCCTTCCAGTCCCTGAAGAATCTATTTGTCTCAGCCTCGGTCCTGAAACACCCCGATTCTGCTCTACCATATACCCTTGAAGTTGACGCTTCAGAAATAGCAGTCGGAGCAATACTCTCCCAGAGGCAGGGACCCAAGTCCTTACTCCATCCGGTCGCCTTCTTCTCCCGCAAGCTATCAGAGGCCGAAAGAAATTATGACGTCGGAGACCGTGAGTTATTAGCCATCAAGTCCGCACTTGAAGAGTGGCGCTACTTGCTGGAAGGGGCTACCCACCCAATCTTGGTCTATACAGACCACAAAAATTTAGAGTACCTGAAGACAGCTAAGAGACTTAAGCCTCGTCAGGCCAGGTGGGCACTCTTCTTCTCAAGATTTGTATTCCATATCACCTACCGTCCCGGATCCAAAAATACCAAGCCGGACGCTTTATCCCGCATGTTCAGTCAGCCGGAGAACTTGCCACCTACTGATACCATCCTCTCTGCTGGGAACTTCCTTCTTCTCCAGGGAGATGTGATGTCTCAGCTTAAGCAGGCGTCCATAGGCGCTATACCTCCATCCGGTACCCCGTTACCCTCCAGTGATGGCCTTCTATGGCACGAGAACAGGATTTTCGTCCCCCAGGCAGCTCGGACTCTGGTTCTGGCCTCCTGTCATGACCACCCCTTGGCTGGCCACTTTGGGATACTCAAGACCCTGGAATTACTCAGGCGCACCTTCTGGTGGCCACGGATGAAGGACGACTGCAAGAATTACGTACAAGCTTGCACCACCTGCATCCGAAGTAAAAGCGACAAGTTAAAAGCCTGGGGTCTACTAAGACCACTACCCGTTCCTGACAGACCGTGGAGGATGATCTCCATGGATTTCATCGTTGAACTCCCCCCTTCCGAAGATCACTCCACGATTTTCGTCGTAGTTGACCGACTCACCAAGATGGCACACTTCTTGCCCATGAAGGGCACCCCTTCAGCCGCGGAGACAGCTAACATTTTTATAAAGGAAATTGTGAGGCTTCATGGCATTCCTGCCAACATCACATCCGATAGGGGGGTGCAGTTCACCTCAAGGTTTTGGAGGGCACTCTGCGAAGCATTGAAGATTGACCTTCGCCTATCCTCAGCCTACCATCCGCAGACCAACGGCCAGACCGAAAGGACGAATCAAACACTGGAACAATACCTTCGTTGTTTTTCGTCCTTCTCTCAAGACGACTGGGCCTCTCTTTTACCAATGGCGGAGTTTGCGTACAATAATACTGTCCACTCGGCCACCAAGCAATCCCCGTTCTATGCGAACTTTGGATTCCACCCGTTGTTCCTGTCTGGCGACCTTCCTGAGTGCCCAGAGCCAGCGGTTCAAAAGAACCTGAATTTCTTTGAAGAAAACAACAAGCTTCTGCAGGAAACTCTGGCCAGATCACAGGAGCACAGTAAAGAAGTCTTCGACCGAAAGAGGAGAGGGGAACTGGACCTTAAGGTTGGGGATCGGGTCTGGCTGTCTACCCTGAATCTTAAGCTCTCCTGCCCTTCTAAGAAGTTGGGCCCAAGATTCATAGGTCCTTTCCCGATCAAGAGGAAACTAAACGATGTTGCGTTTGAACTCAAACTTCCTGGATCCTTCCGAATCCATCCAGTTTTTCATGTGTCACTCCTCAAACCCACAGTCATGGACCCCTTCACTGACAGAATCTCCAGCCCTCCGGAACCCGTGCTGGTCGATGGGGAGATCGAGTTTGAAGTGGAGGCCATTCTGGACTGTAGAAAGAGACAGAACCAGATTCAATTCTTGGTCAAGTGGAAGGGGTACGGACCTGAGGAAAACTCATGGGAGCCAGAAGCCAACATCCACGCCAAGAGACTCATCCGTGCCTTCAAGAAGTCCTACCCGAACAAGTTGGCTCGGTTAGGCATCCGGAGGCTGCCCCTTGGGGGGGGGGGGGGCAATGTCACGACCGCTCGGGCACCCCGTTCGTATGCAAGAGACTTACCCGTAGAGACCCGTCGTGGAGAGCCCGTCGTTTCCCTTTGACGCGCGCTAAAACCAACGAACGCACTCGCGTCAACACGAACGAACGCGCACGCGGGTCACGAACGGGAGCACGTTCCCTTGCGAGGACGCGCTGACCCGTCGTACGTCTGTTTGGCGCCCTAAGGCCTTCTTTAGTCACTGGCTCCCTTCCACCCGTGCTGTCCAGTCTACAGCGTGTCCGTGATCTTGCTATCTGAATCTGTACCCGTTACCCTGGTTTCCTGATATCCGGCTTGTTCCTTGACTCCGATCCATTGCTGCCTGCCTACGACCTCTGCTTGTCTGACCACGTCTCTGCCTCATCCCTTGTACCTTGCTGACCGATTCCTGCTGACCCGTCCTGTACCCGATACTCCTGTTTCTGCTTACCCATTGGGTTCCTGGTGCCTCCTGACGACCACCTGCCCAGCAGTCCATCCACTGGTGCCTGCCTGCTACAGATCAGTCCTACCAGCTCTACCTACTCGCTGTCGGTGCCCAGCTGTCATCTGGACCAGTCTCCATCTGCCAGGCACTTGTGCCCCCTGAACTTTTGAATACCTGTCCTCATCTCCAGGGGTTCATTAGCCAGGGGGATACGAGGGGCCGATCCCTGCATTCCAGGCTCAGCTACTAGGTAGGTGACACAACCATTCCTGGCTTAAGCTGGTGTGGCGTCAACCACCTCTGAACCTGCCCCTGCAGAGCTGCCAGAATCTTTTCCCCAGTGTGGCTCCTGTCCCCTAAGCAGACCAATGCAAGCACCGCATGGCATCTTTTTGCCTGAGTGCTTGCATAGCCCCTAGAACACCTATGGAGCACTGTTGGTTCCGATGACAAATCTGCACAGGAAGAGGCCATAGAGGAAGAAGAAGAGGAGGGGTGGAGGAGAGAGGTGTAGCAGAATCACCACTACCAGCATTTTGGAGGCATGGTGGCAACACAAGCTCCAACAATACTGCACCCTGTCTTGCGTCCTTCCCAGCTGCCAGCAGGGTTACCCAGTGTGCTGTGAAAGAAAGGTAATGTCTCTGTCCATGCCTGCTGGACCATGAGTCAGTGGTAATATACACATTACCACTGACAGCCCTGTCCAACAAGGCCAAGATATTACCGACATGTGAAAGGCAGAGAGACGGAATGGCCTTCAGAAAAAAAAATTGACGTTTGGGAACCTGCCACTGAGGTACCGTACATTCCAAAAATTCTCAAAAGGGGGCAGAGTCTACCAGCTGAAAAGGCAGCAGTTTGAGTGCTAGCAATTTAGCCAAACTAGCATTCAGCCTCTGATCATGTGGATGGCTGGGACCAAATTGCTTTAGCCCGTTTAGCAACTGGGGTAGGGAAATTTGCCTGCTACAATTGGATGTTAGTGTACCGCTAGCAGATTGCCCAGAAGTGCTTGGGACACCTAATTCTACACCTTAATTTCTCTCAGTGCAGGTCTCTGAGAGGACTGAAGTTATACTGGGGTTGGACATCCCAGCTGATGAGGAGCAAGGAGAGGTCCGCCTTGTTCTTTGGTGTAGGTCTTTTAAATACTGTTGCCAAAGGACTGCCTGAGAGCTCTAGATATGTCTGGTCAAGCATGTGGTGCCCAAGCAGCTGCTGTTTTGGCCACGCTTGATACGCTTTAGACATATGTTGCAAACAGCAATGGTGCGATCTGCTGTACACATCTCAAAAAAGGCCCACACCAAAGAACTTTTGGAAAAACAGCAGAGAGTCAGCAGCGCTCAGCACATGCAGAGCTCTGCGTTGTGATGTAGTTGGTTGCCTGCCCTTAAGCTGACCCCTGGAGGGCATCCTGCCTCATTGGAGATGTGCCTCCTCCTCCTCTCTTCTATCTGCCACCCATGTAGAGTCAGTGACCTCATCATCCCATCCCTCCTTGCCACTGGAACAAACCTGGCAGTATGCTGTAGCTGGGGGAACATGAATATCAGTTGTTTGTCCTTCTTGGGTACCCCCTCTCTCTAAGCTCACATTACTGCCATCATCCTCAACCTGGGTACGACCATCAGAGCCTTCAAAATGCTGCGCATCCTCCTGCAGCATGTACTCTACACTGTGGTCGAACAGTTCGGGGGACTCCTCAGGGCATGATGGTAGGACTAGGGAAGGAATGACTGATGACATTCAGCTGATGGAAGAGGCCACTTTGGCAGCTGCATTGGTAGACAAAGTACCCTGAGCCTGGGTGACAGAGGAAGAGGAGGATGAAGACAGCTTGGTCATCTACTCTACCAACTCTTCTGCATGTTGTGGCTCAACACGGCCAGCTGCCAAAAAAAAAGGACAATCGTTACCCAGGGGCACGTGCTGAGGCTGCACCGTGTCCACAACCAGCACTGTTGGCTGTAGACACAGAGCCTGCTTACCCTCTTTTAGTGGCTTGTGAGCATCTGCCTCTCCTTGGTGGTCTTCCAGACTAGGGATGAGCCAAACATCCCCCAGTTAGGTTTGCATCAGAACGTGCGAACAGGCAATAAATTTGTTCGAACATCCGAACACCGGGAAGTCTATGGGACTCGAACATGAAAAATCTGTGCTAAGTGCTAATTTTAAAGGGTTATATGCAAATTATTGTCATAAAAAGCATTTGGGGACCTGGGTCCTGCCCCAGGGGACATGTATCAATGCAAAAAAGTTTTATAAACCTCTGATTTTTTTCGGGAGCAGGGATTTTAATAATTCTTAAAATGAAACAATAAAAGTGTAATATTCCTTTAAAATTTGTACCTAGGGGGTGTGTATAGTATGCCTGTAAAGGTGCGCATGTTTCCTGTGCTTAGAACTGTCCCTGCACAAAGTGTAACTTCTGAAGGTAAATAAAAAATATAATTTTATTATTTTTATTATAAAAAAGTAATTTAAAGTGGTTGTATACCCACATTTTTAACTTTTACCTACAGGAAAGCCTATAATAAGGCTTACCTGTAGGTAAAAAAAATATCTCCTAAACCTATATGGCAGCCGAGCAGCCGGACTGAAATCTCCCGCGCGCATGCGCGGGAGTGACGATATCGCGGCTCCGGCCACTCACAGCGCCGGAGCCGCGATACCCGGAAGAAACGCCGAGGGAGCATGTCAGCTCCCTCGGCGTGGATCGGGCCAGATGTCGGGGCCTCGTTCTAAGGTAAGTATTTCATAATGAGCTAGTATGCGGTGCATACTAGCTCATTATGCCTTTTGCTTTGCAGGTTTAAAAAAAAAAAAATGTGCGGGTTTACTACCGCTTTAAAAGCACTCGTGGCTATAATGAATTGTCGGCTCCCGGTAATACAGAGAACAGTCATTGAAAGTCATAGATAAAAAAGGGGGGTCCCCCAAATTCAATTATCAGACCCTTCAGGTCTGGCATGGATTTTAAGGGGAACTCTACAATGCCAAATTTAAAAAAAAGGCATGGAGTTCCCTTCAAAAATCCATACCAGACCCTTTATCTGAGCATGCAACCTGGCAGGCCGCAGGAAAAGAGGGGGGATGAGAGAGCCCCCCCTCCTGAATCGTACCACGCCACATGCCCTCAACATTGGGCTTCATGATTCCGATAAACCCCCTGCCCACAGACCCCCACAACCGCCGGGCAAGGGTTATGGGGATGAGGCCCTTCTCCCCATCAACATGGGAACAAGGTGGTTTGGGGTGGGCTGCTGTTGAGGGCATATGGCCTGGTAAGGTTCAGGAGGGGAGGGCTCTCTCATCCCCATCTTTTCCTGTAACCTGCCAGGTTGCGTGCTCGGATATGGGTCTGGTATGGATTTTTTGGGGGGCCCCCACGACTTTTTTTTTTAAATGGCGTTAATATCCATACCAGACCTGAAGGGCCTGGTATGGAATTTAGGGGACCCCCACACATTTTTTTAAAAAATTTTGGTTCGGGTTTCCCCTGTTGGGAAATTCCATGCTGTTTTTATCAATGAACTGTTGGACCGACAATTCATTATAGCCGCAAGTAATTTTAAATTACTTTTTTTCCTTTAGAAATGTAATTTTGCTGTCAGACTTTTCTAAACACGGGAAACATGCACCCCTTTACAAGCATACTATAGACCCAAGGTATGAAATTTAAAGGAATATTACAATTTTATTGTTTAACTTTAAGTATTATTAAAATCACTGCTCCCGGAAAAACTTTTTTGCATTGATACATGTCCCCTGGGGTAGAACCCAGGTCTTTTTATGACCATACCATGCATATAAGCCTTTAAAATTAGCACTTTTGATTTTTCATGTTCGTGTCCCATAGACTTTAATGGTGTTCGAACAAATGTTTTGCCTGTTGGCATGTTCTGGATGCGAACCAAACAGGGGGATGTTCGGCTCATCACTACTGGGCACCAGTGATCTGTGAGCCTAACCAGAAAGGATTGTGGGATTAGTAGTTTTTCAGACCAGCATTCCCTTTGCGTGGTATGACCTCTGGACAGCACATCCCAGAGATCCCGGCTACAACTAGTGGGGAGGAGTTATAAAAGGGTGGGGAGATCCGCACTGCACTCTCTTCTCTCTTCTATGCAGGAGAGGAGAGGCTGCAGCCTACCACGCGGTGAATGAGTGATTCCAACCCAGCTCCAGAGGGCCTAAGCCTGCCTGCTGTTCACTGGACATCCATGCGGCACCTACCCAGCTAATCTCCTCTACGGTCACTTGCATCCATCAGCCGTGGGTCATCGCTGGTCATTTGCTGAAGGGTGTATCTTCCAGGATCTCTGTCTGCAAGGTGTAAGCCGGTCTGGCCATTGGTGAGAGGGCAATTGCGCATCCTTTGAAACCCTTCTTTGCTACTAAATCTGAATACTGTGTACAGACACCTTTACCTTGGGAACACTTTATTGCATTACTGTTTGGAACACTGTACCTAGACACCCTTACTTAAGACCACTTCAAGGATTATTACTAGTTTGTTTAAGCCCCTCAGCTATTACCGCACCACTGTGCCACATCAGATGCAATCCAATGAGCTCTAACTGCGGGTGAAGACTTTCAGGCCTGCATCTTGGACACTGCTGTTATTACCAAATAACCCACTATTTCATATGATCTTTCATTAGGATATAAAGGTTGAATAGGCCAGCATGGAGTTCCCCTTTAGTATGAGACTGCCTGTCCTAGATAGTTAACCTTTTACTGCCTTTGCAGGTTATACTTCAAGTGGCAATTCATACATACTATATATGTATTATGTATGTATGTATGTATGTGTGTGTGTGTGTGTGTGTCTGTAAATTGTGCTGTTTTGCTGTCTTTTAGGGGCATTATTCTTCCGAGTCTGGGCTGTTATCCAGCACTCGGCTGATCAATTCCCCTTTTTCTGTGTATCAATACCACCTAACTTACTCCAGTAAAAGAGTATATACCATAAACATATTTGACTTGTGTGATATGTCATTTAAGGGTGTTGTGGAAAATGTCTGAACCCAGAGTGTCAGGTGGATTGGAATGTTCAGAGGGTCATGGCGATGCAGAAAACAGGTAAATCCAAGCAGCCCCAAAGGCGGCCGTGCTACATTTAGGGGCTCGTCAGGAATATCTTTTGCAGCCGGCCCTAGCCAGCCTAGACAAGGGCCACGATCTGTCAGCTTCTATCGCTGCGGGAGCTTGGGGTAGGGCCCCGGGATCCCGAGTAGAGCGAGGCACTGGCCTAGAGATCTCAAGAAGTGAGTGCACTGAAAAGGAGGAGATTCGGCAGTGAGTGAGAGCTCCATCCCCAGAACAGAGGGCCTACATCATGGATGTATAAGTTTACTATGAACTGGGTCAAATCAGGGTATTGTTGGAGTCACAAGAAGAGATATCTGTGTGCTTCCAGGAAGAAGAGATATGCCAGGCTGAAGGGTTTACTGCCAGGGTGATCCCAATGAAAGGTGTGGGGAAAGATTGTAGAGAAGCAGACATTAGCAAGGGCCCAGGAGAGGGGCTTAGGATTGATTGGGACAGACTTCACTGGGGCCGGTGCACCACCTGTTTCCATCTACACTGGTATGAGCCGGTTATTTGATAGCCTAATGTAGAATGGATCTGAGAATGCCAAATCAGAGTTAGCAGAGACTCTGATTTTTTTCAGGGCAGTTGCCAACCCCTATTGGTGAATATGGAAACTGGATGAGTCAGGCCATTCAAGCTATGGAGTAGTGGAGTGTCCCAAGGCTGTGAAATGACAGTGGCTCAATTAGAGCCTCTGAGGCCCTGCTGCCTATGTGATCTATAACTTGAGAATGGGAAAGAGAACCTGTATTGCTATGGACTAGGGATGAGCCGAACATCCCCCTGGTTCGGTTCGCAATAAAACACGCAAACAGGCAAAAAAGTTTGAACACGCAAACACCATTAAAGTCTATAAGACACAAATGTGAAAAATCAAAAGTGCTAATTTTAAAGGCTTTAATGCAAGTTATTGCCATAAAAAGGGTTTGGTGACATGGCTCCTGCCCCAGGGGACATGTATCAATGTAAAAAAAGTTTTAAAAATTGTTGTTTTTTCTGGAGCTTAAAGTGAAACAATAAAAATGAAATATTCCTTTAAATTGTTCGGGGGGGGGGGGGGGGGGTATTCTTAGCATGCCTGTAAAGTAGCGCATCTTTCCCATATTTATAACAGTGCCACAGCTAAATGAAATTTTTAAAGGAAAAAATGTCATTCAAAACTGCTTTCAGCAATGTATTGTTGGATCCCGACAATATTGAAAAAAATTCCAAAACGAAAAAAAAAAGGTGTGCATGTCACCCCTAAAATCCATGCCAGACCTGAAGATGGATATTAAGGGGAATCCATACCCAAAAAAAAAAAAAAGGCATGGGGTGGCCCCCCCAGGCACTATATACTGTTGAACAGGGGCAGAAAAACTCGGCCTTTGGTGGTGGTATTGGTGCCACAACACTGTAAGCCCTCACAGTTACTCTTGTTGTGTGCAGGAATTGGACCTGCATTGAAATTATATGTTAAAAATTGTAATTACATGCTCCTGTTAAACAGGGACAGACAATTTGGGTGGTGGTGGTGCCACAACACTGTAAGCCCTCACAGGTACTCTTGTTGGGTGCAGGAACAGGCCCTGAGTTGAAATATTATATCAAAAATTGTAATTACATGCCCCTGTTGAAGAGAGGCAGAAAAATTGGGCCTTGGGCAGGGGTAGTGGTGCCCCAACACTGTAAGCCCTCACAGTTACTCTTGTTGGCCGCAGGAATGGTCCCTGCATTGAAATATTATATAAAAAAATTTAATTACATGCCCTGTTAAACAGAGACAGAAAAATTGGGCCTTGGGGGGTGGTGGTGGTGCTACAACACTGTAAGCCCCCACAGTTGTGTTGGGCAAAATAGAAAAACCTGCTCCAGGTTTCTGTATCCAATGATCTCCTCCCTCTTCAGATGTGGGTGTGGCTCAATATGCAACCATATGCAAGTAAAGAACAAAAAGTCCAGATGGCCACACTCCAATGAAAAAGGATTCTTTATTAATATAAATTCATACAGCAGGGATAAAACCACTAACACGTTTCATAGCGTTAAGGCAGGTGCTTATTCATAGCTAGGTTTTAAAAAACTAACAAAGACATATATATGCAAACAGACAAAACCGTAAATTGGCTTAATTGAGTATCGTGTACACCCACTACAGGTGATGTGATATTCTAAATTAGTGTTAAAGGGAATCATTTGGATTTCTCCATGTGATCATCAAATTAAATGCTTAAGAGAAAAAATAAAGCAATCACATAAAACAATCACATAGAAATCAAAAGCCTGATATTTATCCATAATAACATACTTAAAACCTAACCTAGTGAAAGACATCCCACCTAAAAATCATTTAAGAGCAAAGAGTAATTTTAAAAGCTTTTAATAAATGTGAACATATATGTGCATATGGCAGAGAAGCCCGTGCATGCCTAAAGAGAATCTTCAAACATATGTATACATAATAAAATGGTAAAAATAAAAATAAATCTTATTCTCATGCACATACAGGTAAGTGAAGAAACCCTTAATTGTTGTCACAGATGGACAGGATTCTCATTACACAGTGCAGCAAAAAAGCTTATATTAACCCCATGACCAACGTGACCAGAAAAATATGCAATGCAAAATCACAGTCATTGACATCATGACCATGGTTATAACTATCCCAATTGGATGTGGGTATGCATTAAACTTCATATGAACAAATAAATCACATATAGGAATATGTATTTATATGAACGCTATGAATAGTGAGAGGATAGAAGGACTTAGATTGATACATTTTTTCAAAATATCTGTGTCTAAGAAATATACAGTGTCACTAATCTTTAAATACCATCTGTCTATCCACCTTATCCAAAATTCATATAACAAATGTCGCTTTATAGATGTTAATACAACAAACACAGTCACTTCCAGCACTAATAGGTCTTCCAAGGTGTGGAATAACAGATGTCAGATAAAACGGTGGTGGGAAAGGTATATATGGTATCCAAAACTGGGTGGATGCTTCCTTCCTCAGATGGGGCAATCCGAAAGGAACTACCAGAATAACAGAAATGGAAGGCGGGCACACCTAGTGCATTACCAAAGCTAATTTATTAATAAAAATGTTTTATATAAAAGTGGGTACTAACAAAATGCAACTGACAAAAGGCCATAAAACCAATGCTAGGCCTAGCTCTGAGGAAGGGGGTGCGCCCCAAAAAGTGTTAGCTGTACCCCGTGTTCTGTGCTTATCCATGCATTGTTTTTATGCCCTTTTGTCAGTTGCATTTTGTGAGTACCCACTTTTATATAAAACATTTTTATTATTAAATTATCTTTGGTAATGCACTAGGTGTACGCGCCTTCCATTTCTGTTTTTCTTATGTTAATACAAAGTCATAGACCAAATGCCAGAGACCAACCAATCCAATATTTTTGTCAGATGGCAAACAATGTACTGACATACATTGTTGGGGCAATTAATTAGAAGCCACTATATTCTAATGAAACTCTGAGTTTAAAAGGTATCAGAATCTGATATAGGCACACATTGTTATTCATAACAATGGGAAATATCCCATTCATGATATATGCCCCCCCGGATTTCTGGTATTGAAAAAGATCCAATATACCTCTCTCTTACATAGTATTTTGAATTTATCTCCTCCCCTGACTGGCACAGATATATTCTCAATAATCTGGGTCGCTAAACTAGAAGTATCCTTCTGATGTACCAAATTCCAATGTTTGGCTACATTAGTATTGTGGTCCTTCTGGATGCTGTACAAATGGTCATACAGGCGATCACGCAAAATGCGTGTAGTACGCTCAACGTATTGTATATGACACAGTTGACATGTAATGGTATAGACCAAGAACCTTGTGTTACAATTAACAAACATGGTCATTTTAGACTGTTTATTAACAGCAGTGGCTTGAATGGTACCACCTTTGAGAATTTGGGGACAACAGAGACAACCATTTTGTCCACATCCAAATGTGCCCTCAAACTGTAACCAATGTCTGCAAGAATGTCTACTAGTGTATAAACTCGGTGATAAAGTATCTCCTAATGGGGGGGGGGGGGGCTCTACGGGATACTGTTTTAACTCCATGTGCAAGGATCCTTTCATAAATTGGATTGTTAAATAATACTGGTAAATGTTTAGAGACAATGTTCCTAATTTTATAAAATTCTGTACTGAACTGAGTGGAAAAAAATAGATCCTCGGGGAGGTAAAAACAGACGCGAAAAATCAATGCACACCCTTCTGACTGAGTTACTAAATTGACTCCACCACACTCAAAGAAGCAGATTAGGGCCCAGACTATAGAGTCACCAGCCAGAAATCTGCCAAAGAACTTAGTCGGGCCTTCTCCGAGTCACGATACAAGTGGAAGGTATCTATACTCAAGCTTTTTTGGATATAGGCGCTCAAGTGACTTTTCTGTATCAGAACTTCTACAACAAGTATCTGAAGCACATCCCTTTGTGTAAACTCGAAGAGTTGGGGATTTGGGGGATAGATACTCAAAAGTGCCCATATGACAGATATATCCCTATCAAAATCATCTTTGATACCTCCTTGGAGAGAAAATCGGAAACTTTCGACACCTTAGCTGTTTGTCCTCAACCTCCCAGAGCAGGCCGCAATTCTTTACTAATAGGTACCAACACCAATCTGGCGAGGAGACTGCTCACCCCATTGGCCTTGGAAGGCGCTCCAGTTGGGAAGATCCATCCTAAGTTGCGTCAAGCTTTCCAGCATGTGCTGCAGGAAAAGAAGGCCCCCTCGGAAGGAGTAGGAAGACTATGGCGGTTGTATACACAAAAAAGATGTGTTGCAGCCTGGTGAAAGAACCTGCATGAAGGCCACTATTAAACTATCTTGGGATCAACCGGGTCCCTATGTGGTGGTAGAGTGGTAGAAGCCGATGCACTGGATGAAAATGGTGGAATAGAATTGGTCCCAGAGATTCTACCCACTGTGGTCCTACTGAGAAGTGGTGGGGGGGGGGGGGGGGTATCCCTGTCAATGTGAGGAATGTATCTAGCCATCCAATCAGCCTGAAGCCTCATATTGTGATTTGGAAAGTTGGTGCTGCTACCCCGGTAGCAGGGGATGATCTGGTTCAGAAAGAAAATAGAGGAGAGATTACTGTTCAGTGCCCAAATTTGTCTCCCAGATGGGAAGAGAGGATTAAAGCTCAGTTAGTCAGGAGGGAGAAAATGTTTTCCAAGAACAACTTTGATATTGGCTGCACCAAGAGTGCCCAACACCGAATCAGGCTGAGTGAAGATAAGCCCTTTTGAAAAAGAGCCAGACGGATCCTCTTGTGTGACTTGGAGAACCTTCGGGAACAGTTAGCTGAGCTGAAGAAATTGTGGGTCATTAGGCAATCCAGGAGCCCTTATGCCTCTCCTATCATGGTTGTGAGGAGTATTGACTATCGAACTTTGAATCTGAGGACTATCCGAGATCAGTACACAGATCCCCATATAGAAGAGGTCCTGCAATGCCTAGTGGGAGCTAAGTGGCTCTGTGTGCTAGATTTAAAAGAGTGGATATTATCAGATACCCATGCACCCAGGTGACCAAGAGAAGACAGCTTTTATCAGTCCTCTAGGATTCTTTGAATTCGACCTCATGGGTCCCCACACAGGGGCCCCACTACCTTCCAGAGACTGAAGGAGATATGCATTTGATAGACGTGCTGGTGTATCTGGATGACATCATCGTGTTTGGCAAAATGTTGGAGGAGCATGAAACTTGATGATTGGAGAAGGTTTTCCAATGACTACACGCAGAGGGGCTGGTTGTTGTTAGAGAAGTGGGCAATTGCCAATCCTTTGCAACCCTTCTTTTCTACTATAGCTGAACACTGTATACAGAAACCTTTACCCTGGGAACACTTTATTGCATTACTGTTTGGAACACTGTACATAGACACATTTAATTAAGACCACTTCAAGGGGTATCACTATTTTGCTTAAGCCCCTCGGCTATTACCGCACCACTGTGCCTTATCGGATACAATCCAATGAGCTCCAACTGCTGGTAAAGACTTTTAGGCCTGCATCTTGGGCATTGCTGTTATTAATACACAAAGGGCCCTACTCTATCCCCCTATTTCGTCTGCTCTCTCATTAGGATATAAAGCTTGAATAGACCGGCCTGGGTTTCCACTTTAGTGTGAGACTGCCTGTCCTAGATAACTAAACTTTTACTGCCTTTACAGGTTATGCTTCAAGTGGTAATTCATTCATTCAGAGACTGGGAGGTTACAAACTCCTGGTCCTGGACAACGTGTTGCTGAGACTTCGGTCAGTCACAGAAGGAAAGGTGGAGAAGGTGGCAGACTGATCGATGTGTTCAGACAATTTTTTAGTCTGCAGCCCCATGGTATGATCGGTTCCAGCAACCATTGCCAGCGTCTGATTTACATGGTGCAGGAATACCTAGGGGAAAGGTCAGACTTGGACACCTTTCCCACTGAAAATCCTCTGGCTTACTGGGTCTTGAGGATGGATCACTGGCCAGAGCTTGCACAGTATGCAACTGAGCTACTGGCCTGTCCTGCATCCAGCCCTCTTTTGGAACTTACCTTCAGTGCTGCTGGAGGCTTTGCAACCGATCACAGGGTGCGCCTGTCCACCGACTCAGTTGATCGACTGACCTTCATAAAGATGAATCAGTCTTGGATCACCACCAGCTACCAAGCACCTGAAGCTGATGTAACCGAATAATTTTCTTTAGAAATGTCACATCCCTTCAAGACTGCCTATGCTGATGCTGAGTGACTGTCCTGTTATGTTGACTGACTATCCTCTTCCTCCTCAATGATCCTGCTGATAGCTTCAAAGAACATTTTTGGTTCTGGGTGATGCCACCAGCCCAATTTTCAGCCCCTGTTTAACAGGGGCGTGTAATTACAATTTTGGATGCAATGATTTGCAGCAAGGCTCATTCCTGCACTCCAACTAGAGTATCTGGGAGAGGTTGCAGTATCGTGGCACCAGCACCAGTGCCTAAGGCCCAATTTTTCAGCCCCTGTTTAACAGGGGCATGTAATTACAATTTTTGATGCAATGCTTTGCAGCAAGGCTCATTCCTGCCCTACAACTAGAGTATATGGGAGAGGTTGCAGTGTCGTGGCACCAGCACCAGTGCCTAAGGCCCAATTTTCAGCCCCTGTTTAACAGGGGCGTGTAATTACAACTTTTGATGCAATGCTTTGCAGCAGGGCCCGTTCCTGTGCCCATGAGAGTAACTGTGAGGACTTATAGTGTTGTGGCACCAGCACCACCACCACAACCACCAAAGGCCCAATTTTTCTACCACTGTTCAACAATGGCATGTAATTACAATTTTTTATATAATCGTTCACAGCAGGGCGCTCCAGCGCCCACCAAGAGTCACTTTGAGGGCTTACAAAGTTGTGGCAACACCAACACCTTGTTCCGCCATTTATGCAGAGCATATAGGGCAGGTCCCTACTTTCAAACATCCAACTTACAAACGTCTCCTACTTGCAAACGGAAGGAGACAAAAATGTACCAGTTAAAAATTACAAACAGGTTCTACTTAACACAAGAAACCTACACAGTCCCTGTCTTGTTTGCACCGCCTGTATACTGCTGTTCTGAGTATATAGGGCCTGGGGGCCCCACGCCTTTCCTTTTTTTTAAATGGATTGGGTACGGGGTTCCCCTTAATATCCATACAAGACCCAAAGGGGCTGGTAATGGGCAGGGGGGCTACCCATGCCATTTTTCTCAATGATTTTCATCCATATTGCCTGAACCAGATATTACATTAAAACCACAAGCAGTTTTAAATGACTTTTTTTCCCGTTAAATGTCATTTTATGCAGGGACTGTTCTAAAGGCATACTATATACACCCTCCAGGCATGATATTTAAAGGAATATTTCACTTTTTTTCACTTTAATTGTCATTAAAATCAGTGCTCCCGAAAAAACTGCAGTTTTTAAAAACATTTTAGGCATTGACTCATGTCCCCTGGGGCAGGAGCCAGGTCCCCAAACGCTTTTTAGGACAATATCTTGCATATTAGCCAATAAAATTAGCACTTTTTATTTTCGAACGTTCGAGTCCCATAGACTTCCATGGGGTTCTAAAGTTCACACAAATTTTCGGTCCGTTCAAAAGTTCTGGTGCGAACCGAACCGGGGGCATAATTGGAGAAAGTCATGATGACTTAGCCCAATCATGACTCATTTGTGTGTTATTGGAGTAGGGCTCTGTTCATTGCTACTAGCGAGTTTGTGTACTATTGTGATTCTATTATAAGTGTAGAGTGTCAGTGTAGTGTGAATATAGTGATAGTGCAGCATCAGTGAAGGGCATTTGTGCAGTTTTACTGTAGTGTCAGTGTAGTGTGTCCGTGTAATTTTACTGCAGTATAGTTAAGTGTGTCAGTGTAATGCGTCAGTGCAGTTTTACTGCAGTATATTGAAGTTTATATGTGCAGTTTGACTGCAGTATATTGTAGTGCATCAGAGCAGTTTTACTGTAGTATATTGAAGTGCGTCAGTGCAGTTTTACTGCAGGATATTGTAGTGCATCAGGGCAGTTTTACTGCAGTATATTGAAGTGTGCCATTGCAGTTTTACTGCAGTATATTGCAGTACATCAGTGCAGTTTTACTGCAATATATTGAAGTGTGTCAGTGCAGTTTTACTGCAGCATATTGAAGTGTGTCAGTGCAGTTTTACTGTAGTATATTGTAGCGTGTCAGTGCAGTTTTACTGAATTATATTGTAGTGTGTCATTGGAGTGTAACTGTGCAGTAGAGTGTTTTACACCACATTAACATTTAGTGCTGTATACAGTGCTGTATACCCCGTTTACGTAACCAGGTAGCCCGTCCCCTTGACGCCTTGGGAAAGCCATGGGGAAGTCCTCGTGCATCAGAGGGGAGTGGGGTCACCCGGGATTGTCACCATGTGGCCCCACCCTCAGTTATATAAGAACTGTGAAAGCGAAGACACGTCATACGGTGGGTGTCTCCCATGGAGGCTGGTTGGTCGTGGGTTTGTTTTTTGTTTTTTTGGTTCATCAGCGGAGTGAAAGAAGATGAATGGAGTTTGTGGGACATTTTTTTTATTAAAGGACTTGTTCCAAGCTGCGTCTTGTCTTTTGTACCGTTTTGACACTTTTTTGTGAAATGGTAGGGGTACATCTGTACCCCGTTACCATTTCACACAGGGGGGAGGCTGGGATCTGGGGGTCCCCTTGTTAAAGGGGGCTTCCAGATTTCAATAAGCTCCCTGACCGCAGACCCCCACAACTATTGGGCAAGGGTTGTGGGGATGAGGTCCTTGTCCCTGTCAACATGGGGACAAGGTGCTTTGGGGGTATACCCCTAAGCACCCTCCCCATATTAAGGGCATGTGGCCTGGTACAGTCCAGGAGGGGGCACTCTCTTGTCCCCCCTCTTTTCCTGCAGCCTGACAGGTTGCGTGCTTGGATAAGGGTCTGGTATGGATTTTTGGGGGGACCCCCCACACCATTTTTTTTTTCATTTTGGCCCGGGGTTCCCCTTAATGTCCATACCAGACCTGAAGGGCTTGGTATAGAATTTGGGGGGAACCCCACGCAATTTTTTTTTTTAATTTTGGTTCGGGGTTTCCCTTAATATTCATATCCCCTGCCATTTTTTTCAATGACTTTTATCTGTATTGCCAGGACCAACAATTCATTATAGAGTACTTTTAAGTTGCTTTTTTTTCCTTTAGAAATGTCATTTTGTGCAGAGACTGTTCTAATAATGTGCCACTTTACAGGCATACTATAGACACCCCCCCCAGGTACGAAATTTAAAGGAATATTTCACTTTTATTGTTTCACTTTAAGCTTTTTTTAAATCACTGCTCCCGAAAAAAGGCTGTTTTAAACTTTTTTTTGCATTGATACCCAGGTCCCCAAGACCCAGGTCCCCAAACACTTTTTATGACAATAACTTGCACATAAGCCTTTAAAATTAGCACTTTTGATTATTCTTGTTCCTGTCCCATAGACTTTAATGGTGTTCGTGTGTTCTGACAAATTCTTTGCCTGTTTGGTATGTTCTGGTGCGAAATGAATCAGGGGATGTTTGGCCCATCCCTGCTGATGAGGTGGCACTGATGTGCATTGACGATGGTCAGCACTGATAGGCAACACTGATAGGTGGCACTGATGGGCTCTGAAAGGCTGCACTGATGGGTATTTATGGGTGGCACTGACAGACCACACTGCTGGGCACTGATAGGCACCCCTGATGGCCACTGAAAGGCGGCTCTGATGGGTATTGATGGGCACTGATGGCTTGCACTGATAGATTTCACTGATAGACATCACTGGTGGCACTGGCACTTGCAGGCATTTTTCATTGGCACTGATTGGCAGCTGCCTGGGCACTGATTGGCATTTCCCTGGTTTCCCTGGTGGTCTAGGGTGGCATAACTGGTGGTCCAGTGTGGTGGCCATCCCTGGTGGTCCTGGTAGCATCTTGGTGGTCCTAGGCAGGCATCTAGGGGGGGGGGGCTCCGCTGATAAACAATCAGCACAGACCCCCCTGTCGGGAGAGTAGCAGATCAGCTCTCCTCTACTCACGTCTGTCAGAAGCGAGTGAGAAAAAAATGATCAACGGCTCTTCCTGTTTACATCTGATCAACCGTGATTGGATATGGCTGATCATGTGGTAAAGAGTCTCTGTCAGCGGCTCTTTACCTAGATCGGAGTTGAGGACTGACACACCACAACAATGATTGCCACGATGCGCGTCCCTGCTTAATATCCTGACTGCAACATATGACGTCCGGTCAGGATATTGCAACCATTTTACCGACGTCAGTTTTCTATATGGCGGGCGGGAAGTGGTTAAAAACCACAGAAAATCTGAGGATCACTTTCCTTGGAGAAAGTATAAGATTATTGGGTTACCCTGTGATCCCCAAAATCTTTTGAGTTATATGCCTTTCCCTCATTCGATATTTCTACCCCTCACTGCTCCTACTCTTTTGTTAACCAGTGGTACCCTGTCCCTGAACTACTCCCACACTTTGGGTGAACTGAATGCGGCAGAATCTGTTATTTAAGCACTGTATATTCACAGGGCACAGTGAGTAAGTGGATTCAAAGAAGTAAATGTCTGGAGTTCTTCAAAAACGTTTTAAAACATTAAGATCATTCAGACTAATAGGTGTAAGCTAGAAGTAATTGGAATACAATGTAAAATTAATATATGATTTTAAATGTTGACCTTATGCCGCGTACACATGTAGCAGACTATCTGGCGGACTTAGTCTGGCGGACTTTCCGCCGGACTGTCCGCCGGCCTTTCTGAACGAGCTACTTGCCCACACACGGTACTTTTGCAGCGGACTAATGTGGCGTACTAAGTCCGCCGGACTATCCGCCGTACTTTTGAAATGAATGGACTCGCCCACACACGCAGAGGAAAGTCCGCTCATTTTGAGCGTGTCTCCAGGTAGCCGGGGCCAGCGAAGGAGGCGTCGCTGGCCCCTTCACCTGGTATGGACTTAAAGGGGAATCCCTACACTGAAAAATCGGCGTGCGGGTCCCCCCCTAGGTCCATATCAGACCCTTATCCGAGCACACTACCGGATCGGCCAGGAAAGGGGATGGGGATGAGCGAGCGCCCCGTCTCCTGAGCTGTACCAGGCCCCATGCCTCAACATGGGGGGTGCTTTGGGGAAGGGGGGGCCGCGCGGCCGCCCCACCCCAAAGCACATTGTCCCCATCTTGATGAGGACAAGGGCCTCTTCCCGACAACCCTGGTCGTTGGTTGTCGGGTCTGCGGGCGGGGGGGCTTATCGGAATCCGGGAGCCCCTTTTAATAAGGCGGCTACCCGGAGACACGTTCAAAATGAGAAGACTTTTCTCCGGGCGGGAAAGGTCCATTCATTTCAAAAGTACGGCGGACTGGCGCACACGGGGCCGTATTGTCCACCGAAATGCGAGTCCAGCAGACAGATTGGAGTGCAAAAATACTTTCTTAGTCCACCGGACTTTTGGGTAAAAAAAGTCCGCCGGAGCCTACACACGGGCGGATTGTCCACCGGATTTTTCTCCGGATTGTTTGATCGTGTGTACGAGGCATTATATACACTTTATGTTTTACTATGAAAAAAAAAATGTTCAGTGATTCCATTATTAAAATAAATGCATAAATAAACTATTTTTATTAAGTGTGTTTTTTTTTTAAGCCAGCAATGTTCTTGAAAACTTGAAATTGTAATTAATACAGGAAAATGACCACAGCTTGGGAATTGCTTTCATTCGTTTGCCTAATATCATCTGTTAAAAGCTACATTTGATTAGTTACCATTGAATTTTTGTCTTACCTTATTTCTCATGGAATACACAAAATGACAGTAATATAACTAGCCTCATCAAAGCACAGATATTTAAGGCAAGCAAGCTTATTTACTAAGACAATCCAAAGAGCAACAATAATGTGCAAAGTGCAATTATCCATAGCAGCCAGATTTCTCATTATTGTAGTCAGATCAATGAACATTCTTCCAGACACCCAGATGCTCTCAGTATTCCTGATTTAGCCAAATGACGTGATGAAGTGATTTATTCTGTAGGGTACCTACATCCACACGGAAAATAGAACTCTTACTCATTGGCACGACAAAGAAAACAAAATGTAACTTAAATAAAAGAGACTAAGCTGAATTTTTCTAGCTCACCAACCTTCAGAAACCTTAACTATTAAATTATTTAGTATTCACTCTCTCAGCTTGATCCAAGGTAAAGGATATTCTATTCACCATGAAAAAGGGACAGTCACCAGAAGTCTGTCTCTTGACATCCAGCTTTCTCTTTTTCCAGAAAGTTATACTTTCCTGCTACATTATGCATGGTCAGGGCCGCTGATAGGCCAGTACAACTGGCCCTGCTGTACCGGGCCTGACCAGCAGGGGGGCCCGGGCAACCTGAACAGCAAAGTAAATTCAATGTAAAAAAAAAAAAAGCCACCAATCAGCCCAGCCTTGACGCCATCCCACCATGACTCTGCAATTAAACACCCTGCCAAGACTCTGCAACTAAACACCCTGCCAAGACTCTGCAACTAAACACCCTGCCAAGACTCTGCAATTAAACACCCTGCCAAGACTCTGCAACTAAACACCCTGCCAAGACTCTGCAATAAACACCCTGCCAAGACTCTGCAATAAACACCCTGCCAAAACTCTGCAATAAACACCCTGCCAAGACTCTGCAATAAACACCCTGCCAAGACTCTGCAACTAAACACCCTGCCAAGACTCTGCAATTAAACACCCTGCCAAGACTCTGCAACTAAACACCCTGCCAAGACTCTGCAATAAACACCCTGCCAAGACTCTGCAATAAACACCCTGCCAAAACTCTGCAATAAACACCCTGTCAAGACTCTGCAATAAACACCCTGCCAAGACTCTGCAATTAAATACCCTGTCAAGACTCTGCAATTAAACACCATGCCAAGACTCTGCAATAAACACCCTGCCAAGACTCTGCAATAAACACCCTGCCAAGACTCTGCAATAAACACCCTGCCAAGACTCTGCAATAAACACCCTGCCAAGACTCTGCAATAAACACCCTGCCAAGACTCTGCAATAAACACCCTGCCAATACTCTGCAATAAATACCCTGCCAATACTCTGCAATAAATACCCTGCCAAGACTCTCCAAAATACCATTTTATTTATTCATTAATGGTTTGTATTACGTATAGATAATAAAGAGGTCTGTTCTCATCTGAAAACAGTATTTCTTTTGGATAAAAACTGGAGAAAACCAAATATCACTTGTAGACAAACCTACACTTTATTTCAAGGCGGGGTCTGGGGAGGGACAATGGGTGGGGCTGAAGGAGGGACCAGGGGCGGGGCCAGGGTGGAGCAAAAGGGGGCCCTGTCAGGTAGGCTGTACGGGGCCCCATGATTTCTATCAGCGGCCCTGCATTGAAGGGTTTTTAACAATAAATGTGTACTAGCAGAATTCACGCTATGTGCTGCCTATGTTCCTTTTCCTCTATCGTATCTGTCTGCGTTGGATCTGAAGTTGTTCATTTGTATTGGGGAATATCATATGTTGAAACCCAGTGGACCATACTGATCCTATTTAGAGACACCCATTATTCCTCCTTTGTGTTTGATCTCTGTAATTGGGGATCACAGCCATCTGATAAGAGGTTTGATTACAGTGGAGGGCATGTGTGTATGGTAAAATCCCTTAACAATTCACATGGTTTGCCACGCAGTGGGATAATTCATTACTTGGATAAGAATTAGGCTGGATTCACACCTATGCAGTTTTAGTGCTTTTTGCATTTTGAATATATACACTACAGTCCATTTAACATGGTTTCCTATGGAACATGATCTGTAGGGCAAATCTGCAAAATGCAAAAAGCACAAAAAATGCATAGGTGTGAATCCAGCCTTAGATACACCTTTGTTCAACTAAATACTTTCATTGCTATTAGCACATGGAATTATTTTCATATTGAACATTATGGACTGTTTCATTCACTGTTTGATTGTATATTGATACATTTTTAGTATTTCATTTCTTGCATAGTAACCAGAAGTGCACTATTATTTATGTAAAAATAAGACAAGGCAATGGACATCCAAATTCACCAAAGCAGTCACAAAGGCTTACCATAAAACCCCATAGAGCTACAGTACCTTTCTTGGTCTGAGTGTTATGGTATACAGGCAACAACAACTTCTTCTCCTGATCATTCTAAAATAAGCATGGCTGTGTGAAATGACATTCCAGTGCTGCCTCATCCCACAATTTAATAGGTTGGGCAGCAGTAGTGGTGACTTTTTGCTTTCAGATAGGGAGAGGACTAGGGAAATACTGTACAAGGGTCAGTTAGGAATCAGCAACTTACTATTTTTTCTAGCTCTTTCGGCAATCATCCTCTTTGCTGTCTTATTTTTCATTCAATTTCTTTTCATATTATCGGGGGCCTTGTCTTTCATTTTATTTAGTGGCTGATTTAACCATTAATTAGTGATTGACAATCTTAGAAGTGGTCTCTTTTAGCTACTGCCCCATTAATACTCATCCTTTTCTATTGCTCATGCCACTGGTCTTCTGCTATAAAAAAATGTGCTCTATATTTCGGAGTATGCTAAATTTTATTTTTCACTGGTAGGACCTTTATTTTTGCCTATCTAAATTTTTTGGTAACTTTGTAAAATAGAAAGTGAACCTCTCACTGTATAACAATGCCTCATATTCATTTACACAATCCTTTACCCACAGTTGATCCAGAGGAAGTAAAAAAAAAAACAGCAAAGCATGATCTAATTTGCTACAGCAGGGGAAAAAAATCCTTCCTGATCCCCGGAGAGGCAATCCGATTTTCACTGGATCAACTTTACCTATAAATGTTAGTACCCTGTTATATTATGTACATTTAGGAAAGAATCCAGGCCTTTTTTAAAGCAATCTACTGAGCTGGCCAGAACCACCTCTGGAGGGAATCTATTCTGCATTTTCACAGCTCTTACTATGAAGAAACCTTTCTATATTTGGAAATTAAATATTTTTTCTTCTAGATGTAAAGAGTGCTCCCTTGTCCTCTGTGATGACCTTAAAGTGAATAACTCAACACCAAGTTCACTATATGGAACACACTATATAGAACACTATATGGAACGCTTATGTATTTGTACATGTTGATCATTTCACCCCTAATCTCCTCTTCTCAAGAGAGAATAGATTCAGTTCCTCTAATCTTTCCTCATACCTGAATTCCTCCATACCTCTTAGCGGTTTGGTTGCCGTTCTCTGCACTTTCTCCAGTTCGCTGATATCCTTTTTGAGAATATATCTCTCTCTCTGGAGTCCATACCTCTCTTAATACAAGAAAATACTTTGCTCGCTTTGGAAACCGCAGCTTGGCATTGCATGCTTTTATTGAGCTTATGATCTACCAAAACCCCCAGATCCCTCCCCACCATTGATTCCCCCAGTTGTACTCCCCCTAGTATGTATGATGCATACATATTCTTAGCCCCCAAGTGCATAACTTTACATTTATCAACATTAAACCTCATTTGCCACATAGTTGCCTAATTAGACAGTACATTGAGGCTGGCTTGTAAATTGGAGACATCCTGTATTCCACTGCATAGCTTAGTGTTATTTGCAATTAGAGAAAATGTACTTTTAATCCCAGACCATATATATCATTTATAAAGATATTAAAAATTAAGGGAGCACCATTTTTATATTTTTTAACCACATGCCGACCAACCGCCGCAGTTATACTGCGGCAAACATGACTCAGCTGCGCAAATTGCTGTCATGGTACGTCTGTACCATAGACGGTCACTAGAGGGCACGTGCGCGCCGCTGGAGGAACGCACCCCCTACTCGACCACTGAGCCGATGCGAGTGCCCAGCAATTGTGATCACTGCCAGGCTCCAGCAATCGCTCGGGGCACACAGTTTCCGGTTCTCTGAGGGGAGAACAGACAGATCGCCTGTTCATACAGAGTATGAACAGGCAATCTGTTATCTCCCTTGAACAGTCTCCTCCCTCTTCATTTAGAACACGTACTAGGACACACTTAACCCCTTCACTGCCCCTAGTGGTTAACCCCTTCACTGCCAGTGACATTTTCACAGTAATCAATGCAATTTTATAGCACTGATTGCTGTAAAAATGCCAATGGTCCCAAAAATGTGTCAAAATTGTCCAACGCATTGGCGTAATGTCGCAGTCCTGATAAAAATCGCAGATCGCCGCCATTACTAGCAAAAAAAAAAAAAAAAAGCCATAAAACTATCCCCTATTTTGTAGATGCTATAACTTTTGCGCAAACCAATCAATGTGCGCTTATTGTGATTTTTTTTACCAAAAATATGTAGGAGAATACGTATCAGCCTAAAATGAGGAAAAAGATTTTTCAATATATTTTTGGGGGATATTTATTATAGCAAAAAGTTAAAAAAAATTGCGTTTTCTTCAAAATTGTTGCTCTTTTTTCGTTTATAGTGCAAAGAATAAAAACCGCAGAGGCGATCAAATACCACCAAAAGAAAGCTCTATTTGTGGGAAAAAAAGGACATCAATTTTGTTTTGGTGCAGCACTGCATGACCGCACAATTGTCAGTTAAAGCAACGCAGTGCCGAATTGCAAAAAGTGCTCTGGTCAGGAAGGGGGTAAAATCTTCCGGGGCTGAAGTGGTTAAAAGCTCTTTTTTTTATTATGTATAGCCATTTTAACAGTGTAAACAAGGTGGATCCCCCTTATGATAGGGGACATGTAAGAGATCTTCTGTTCCCAGTGATCAAGAATAGTGATCTCTGTCATGTCCCAGTGAGCCCATTCCCCCTACAGGTAGAACACACCTAGGGAACACACTTAACTCCTTGATTTCCCCCTAGTGTTAACCCCTTAACTACCTGCCATTGTTATTTTTACATTGATAAGTGCATTTTTATAGCACTGATCAATGTAATAATGTCATTGGTCCCCAAAAAGTGTAATTTGGGGTCAGACCTGTCCACCGCCATTACTAGTAATAACAATAAAAAAAAAAAAAGTCCCTAAATCTATCCTATAATTTGTAGATGCGATAACTTTTGCGAAAACCAATCAGTATAGGCCTGATGCAATTTTTTTTTACCAAAAACATGTAGAAGAATATATATCAACCTAAACTGATGAATAGAATAAATGTGTTTTTTATACATTGTATTATAGCAAAAAGTTTAATTTTTTTTTTTACTATAAACATTTTGCAAATGTATGTTGCATATTTTTTATTTTAGTACAAATAGTACCAGTTCCAATGGTTGATTGTAACATAGGAACCTTCATATCATCTGCCATTGCCCCCTCATCTTTCCCCATTCTATCCACCAATAGGGGTTGACCCCTGTCTGGCCTGTCTGCCTATTATATTCCAATTCACTCTCCCCCACAATACTAGATTAAATACTTTTCCAGCCATCCCATAAACTTCTCCCTGAGCACAGAAGACCCTCTTCCATTTAGGTGCAAACCATCATATCATTTGCACCGCAATGAAAAGTCAGCTCGGTGCTCTAAACACCCAAATCCCTCCTCCTTCTACCAGGTCTTTAGCCATGCATTCAGCTCTCTAATCACCCCCTACCTTTCCTGTGTTGTGCATGGCACAGGCAATATTTCTGAAAATATCACCTTGGTGGTCCTTCCCTTCAACTTGCAGCCTTGTTCTTTAAATTGGTTCTTAACCCAGATAGAAAGCAATTGTGTTGCAAATTTGAAAATTACTTGCTAAGCTTTTGCTAGACTTGCCAGGGTTCACAAGTTTTTTGCACAATTGCTGCACATTCTGGTTCAGTTATGCTGTACAATAGTCATCCCACCACAGGGGTCACTGTGGCTTAATTTTCATGCTGTAGACTTACAGAGCTCTTGCTGTAGACTCACCACTACAACTTTGCTCTTGCTAGAGGCTTGCCACATAAATTTGCTACAATATGGAAAAGTGTCAACTACAACTTGCTCTTCAAGTGCTCTGTAAAAACTTGCCAGTGAAAACGTAAAGCAAGTTAACAGACAATTCAACAATTCAACACTGCCACAAATTTGTGGCAAGTTATCCTTGTTATCTGGGAAGGAACTTCCACCTTCCATATATTCTGTCATTAGTTCCAACGTGAACCAAGACAGCTGGGTCTTTTTTGGCATCTGTGTCCCTGTTAGATTCACCCTTTCTATGTGTCCTGTTTACCAAAAGTGAAAGAAAAAGAAAATCACAAATGTTGGGTCATACCCAGAAAAGTAATAGAGGGGGAAATGTTTGCTGGGATTTCCTCTCACTTCCTATTTCACTATGGCAAAGGAATTGAAGGTAAATCTCCTCAATGGGACACAGATGGCAAAAAATAAAGCAACAGGGGTATAGCCCTTGATTACTCTACCCAAAATGAAAGAAAAATCCTATAGTTCTACTTTAACCACTTGACGACCATCACCCACTGATATACGTTGTCACAATGCCAGCAATGGGCAAATGGGCGTACCCATATATCCCCTTTAAGAGGCGAGGATAGCAGGCCCGCCGCATACAACGTAACCAGTCTCCCAGCGATCGTGTCGCAGAACGGGGAAGTGCCTATGTAAACAAGGTATTTCCCCATTATTCCTTGTGTCATGAGAGAGATCACTGCTCCACTGTCATGTGAGTTAAAACCCATCCCCTCCACAGTTAGAATAACTCACTAGGACACACTTAACCCTTCATTGGCCCCTAGTGGTTAACTCCTTCCCTGCCAGTGTCATTTACACAGTAATCAGTGCATTTTTATAGCACTGATCGCTGTATAAATGACAATGGTCCCAAAATAGTCTCAAAAGTGTCCAATGTGTTCACTAGGGATGAGCTGAACACCCCCCTGTTCGGTTCGCACCAGAACCTGCGAACAGACCTAAACTTCGTGTGAACTTTAGAACCCTATTAAAGTCTATGGGACTCCAACGTTCACAATCTAAAGTGCTCATTTTAAAGGCTAATATGCAAGTTACTGTCCTAAAAAGTGTTTGGGGACCCGGGTCCTGCCCCAGGGGACATGGATCAATGCAAAAAAAAGTTTTAAAAACGTCCGTTTTTTCAGGAGCAGTGATTTTAATAATGATTAAAGTGAAACAATAAAAGTGTAATATTCCTTTAAATTTCGTAGCTGGGGGGTATCTATAGTATGCCTGTGAAGGGGCGCATGTTTCCCGTGCTTAGAACTGTCCCTGCACAAAGTGTCATTTGTGCAGGAAAAAAAGTCTTTTAAAATCACTTGCGGCTAAATTGTCGGCTCCCCGTAATACAGAGAACATTCAATGAGTGTTCTCTGTATTAGCCAATTCATTCATTCATTGACTAAAAAAAAAAAAGCGTGGGGGTTCCCCTAAATTCAATTACCAGGCCCTTCAGGTCTGACATGGATATTAAGGGGAACCCCGTGTCAAATTTAAAAAAAAAATGATGTGGGGGTCCCCCTAAATATCCATACCAGACACTTAAGGTCTGATATGGATATTAAGGGGAACCCCGCATCAAATTAAAAAAAAAAATTGACTTGGGGGTCCCCCTAAAAATCCATACCAGACCCTTTATCCGAGCACGCAACCTGGCAGGCCGCAGGAAAAGAGGGGGGGACGAGAGAGCGACCCCCCCTCCCTCCTGAACCGTACCAGGCCACATACCCTCAACATTGGGAGGATGCTTTGGGGGTCTGTGACCCCTCAAAGCACCTTGTCCCCATGTTGATGAGGACAAGGGCCTCATCCTCACAACCCTGGCCGGTGGTTGTGAGGGTCTGCGGGCGGGGGGCTTATCAGAATCTGGAAGGACCCCCAGATCCTGCCCCCCCCCCGTTTGAAATGGTAAGGGGGTACAAAAGTACCCCTACCATTTCACAAAGAAAGTGTCAAAATGGTTAAATAAGACAAACACACTTTTGAAAAATTCCTTTATTACAAATAAAAAAAAAAAAAAAAAGATTCCAGCGGTGCTAATCCACTCTTGCTATCCAGCAACGAATCTCCGGGGTCCAGCGATGGATGATCATATCCAGCGACGGGGGATCTCTCAGTCCAGCGCTGTCCATACATCCTTCTTCTGTCTCCATTGCGGAGACACTGCGGAGATCCCAGCGCTGACGTTTCTTATATTAGGAGGGCGGGGCCACTCGTCACCTGACCCCGCCCCCTCTGACGCTGGTGAAGGAAGCCAGGGGTTCCCCAGTGACGCGTGGGTGACCCCGCCCCCTCTGATGTAACGGAAACCTGCGTTACATCAGAGGGGGCGGGGTCATCCACACATCACTGGGGAACCCCTGGCTTCCCTCTCCAGCGTCAGAGGGGCGGGGTCAGGTGACGGGTGGCCCCGCCCTCCTAATATAAGAAACGTCAGCGCTGGGATCTCCGCAGTCTCCGCAGTGGAGACAGAAGAAGGATGTATGGGCAGCGCTGGACTGAGAGATCCCCCGTCGCTGGATATGATCATCCATCGCTGGACCCCGGAGATCTGTCGCTGCATAGCAAGAGTGGATTAGCACAGCTGGAATCTTTTTTACATTTTTTTTTATTTTAAATAAAGGAATTTTTCAAAAGTGTGTTTGTCTAAGGAATATTACACTTTTATTGTTTCACTTTAATCATTATTAAAATCACTGCTCCTGAAAAAACGGGTCCCCAAACACTTTTTAGGACAGTAACCTGCATATTACCCTTTAAAATGAGCACTTTAGATTTCTCCCATAGACTTGTATGGGGTGTTCCGGCTTTTCGAATTTGCTGCGAACAGCCCAAATTGTTCACTGTTCGCTGAACAGGCGAACAGGCAATGTTCGAGTCGAACTCATGTTCTCACTCAAAGCTCATCCCTAGTGTTCACCATAATGTCGCAGTCCCAATAAAAATCGCAGATCACTGCCATTACTAATAATAAAAATACCATAAAACTATCACCTATTTTGTAGACGCTATAGCTTTTGTGTAAACCAATCTATATACGCTGATTGCGATTTTTTTAATATGTAGAAGAGCACATATAGGCCTAAACTGAGGGAAAAAATAGTTTTATATATTTTTGGGGGATATGTATTATAGCAAAAAGTACAAAATATTGCGTTTTTTTCTAAATTGTTTCTGTTTTGTTGTTTATAGAAAAAAAAATAAAAACCGCAGAGGTGATCAAATACCACCAAAAGAAAGCTCTATTTGTGGGAAAAAAGGAACATCAATTTTGTTTTTTGTTTGCAACGTCGCATGACCATAAAATTGTCAGTTAAAATGACGCAGTGTAGAATCGCAAAACGGGCTCTGGTCAGGAAGGGGATAACATCTTCCGGGGCTGAAGCAGTTAATCATATCTCCTTGCTGAGTGAAACACATTGGGGTGTTTGAATCTCAGATGGATTGGTCTCTTTGTTGGACTGATGAAACTGGATGTGCAGCATTTAATACAGTGAGCAGTTCCCTTTCTTCTTTTGGAGTTGCTGTAAAGTTGATCCCAGTAGCCTATAAATTTAAAGAGCCTACTGTCATCTGTGAGAGTGGGGAGAGTGGGGAGAGCAAAGCCTTGAGGAGAGCATTTATTCCTGTTCCTTAAAGTGGTTGTAAACCCTTACAAACCACTTTGACCTACAGGTAAGCCTAGATTAAGGCTTACCCGTAGGTCCAAGAAATATCTCCTAAACCTATATGGTTTAGGAGATATTTGCCCGAAAACAGGCACCGCTGTCTACGGCACATGCGCCGTAGACAGCGGCGCGCAGGCGCACTGATCGCGGCATTCTCAGCGACGGGGCTGCCACGCGTGTCGGCTCCCGTGCGCATGCACGGGAGTGACGTCATCGCGGCCTCGCCGAATGACAGCGGCGGAGCTGCGAGACCCCACCAAGAAGATGGATGCGGCGGACTACAGAGGACATCGGCGACTTCGCTGGCTCCTGTGTCAGGTAAGTGACACATAATGGACTACTATGCGATGCATAGTAGTCAATTATGCTTTGCCTTTGCAGGGAATGAAAGAGGAAGTAAACTCATCAGGGTTTACTTCCTCTTTAAAAATTATATATATATTTTGGGGGTATAGTGATTTTTATTTTTGTTGATAAGGTTATTTCTATGGTTCTTTTTTGTTTCAAAACTCTTTTTTTTTAAGTCAGTTTTTGTTTGAGGGGTGGTATTTTCGGGTTTGCATGCCGCTACATCATTTAAAAGAAAAGCGCAAGACTAGTGTGCAGCTAAACCACTTCACATTATATCACTCACGTTCACTGCACCTTGCATTCTGATATATAAAAAAAAGTTAGCGATGCACTGGTTAGGCCTATTATCTCTAATTAAGACTGCTATGCTGCTGGACATTTTACACTACTGTTTTCTTTTTGCAGTATTTCATTTATTTGTTATTTTTTCTGTACTAAATCTCTAGACTGTGCTCTTTGTCTCTAGTAAATTTGGGCTTAGCTTTGTATCTTCTGTGGTGTCCTAATTTTAGTAGTAAAACCACAGCCTCTACCCATTTTCTAAATTCACACAGTTCTTCCTCATTAAAAAATGCCCCACTGCTGGAAAAATTTACACTGCTTTATCATTTGTGGTTTTTAATTCCAGATGCGACTATAATAGGCATGGCCAATGGCACGTAAGGTTTGCATTGGTTAGAACAAAGACAGCTTTAGCAAACTACTGGCCAATTTCTATCTGTTGGTCTAGCTGAACCTATTAGTGTTTGATAAAAAAACATGTGTTGCTGCTGTTTCTAAATGAAAACATTCTTTTTAAAAAAAAAAACTGACTCCATTCAAAATGGAGTGCTGCTGTTGTATGTAAGACAAGTAAAAAGTAAAAGAAAAAAAATCCATTCCACAAAAAAAATGCTCTGCCAGTGTACACTGTTACTGTGGCTGTCATTTAAATTATTATTTAAATGATTTGTGTATTTTTAATGTTGCCCACTAAACTATATAATAAAACCCCGTCCCTGCATTATTTTAATTTTGGAAAAAAATGTAATGGTACATACTGTAACGCCAGTGGCAAGGCCCACCTTCTGTGCCCTTTGTTTGCCTATTAGTCTTTTAAATGGACTGAATTTACTAACCGGATTTGCTCTTCCTTAGACTTCAATGGGATTTGTAACTAAGTTCAGGTTCACCCCATCTCAAACATGGTAAATCTAATTCAGGAAAATGTACCTATCCATATTGATCACTTTCCCTGCTATGGAATGTCTGACTGGATGGTACTAGGTGGAAACCTAGGAGAAAGAACAGTAAGTTTGTGTAGAGTTTTAGGAAAGTTAAAGTGTTTGTTAACCTAAAAAAAAAAAAAAAAAAACATACCCTGCATGAATAACAGCACAGTGCTTGTGCTGTGTGATTTGGCCCCTTATATCAACTAAAAAACCTGGCTGATCCTGCCTCCCATTTCTGCTCTGTCCTTCTCTGTCCTCCTCTCTGCCCTCTGTACTTGCCTGTCTGTTCTGTGTAGTGCCCACCCCCCTGCCCTCCTGTTGCCCCCATAACTACTATAAAATCCTCCTATCCCCTCTGTAACATAACAATATGTATCCCAGTGCCTGTGTTATATAAAAAATATGCTGATCTGTACCTATATCAGAGCAGCTCCTGGCGCTCACGTGGCTCCTCGTCTCTCTCTCTCTCTCCTCTCTTACCCTCCTGCTCACGTAATCAGGAGTGCTTGGCCCCACCCGCTGGAGCTGTCAGCCAGGCAGAGGAGTGAGCCGAGGAGTCACATGAGTGCCAGAAGCCACTCTAATATAGGTGCAGATGAGCATATTTTTTATATAACACCGTCACAGGGACACATATTGTTATGTGACAGAAGAATGGGAGGTATTTATAGTAGTGGCCTAACAATCACTTTAAAGGCTAAGTGTACTTTTCCATAAAAAACAATAAATGCACATATGTGTGTAGAAAAAAAATTGCATTTATTATTTTTGCCTACAGGAGCCTGGAAAGCATTACACCTGTAATCAGTAGATCATGGGTGCAAAGAGGGCTCCTGCAGACATGTCCTTTGGCTTTCCATACCTCTGCACAGGTTTTTTGTTTGAAAGCTGGAGGACATGTTAGTGGACTACACGTGTAACCAGGTTGCTAGATCGGTGAGTTTAAAAATTTACCTCCTGTTCTAGACTGACAACATAAAGCCACTTCCTTGCCTTGACCTCCGGACAGAACCTTTTATTTCATCCCAAGTAAGAAGACTGGATCCTGGCCTACAGCCAAGACCAAAAGTTGCTCAGCTCATCAGAGCTTGGCAGACGTTGGCTTCTTCTGAGCGAGTCTGTGGCACCAAATCGATTTTACTGGCATTGGGTATGAGATCGTAATTCCATACACTCCAGGAGCACCATTACCTCTATGGATACACCTGGGAAAGTTTTTCCCTACAGCACTTTTGGCTTTTCCATTAGTTTGGAAGCCACCACATTCTGCTGGGAGCAATAAAGGGAAAGCTGAAAGAAGATTATTTTATGCCTTACACCGCAAACACGGAACCAACCAGCTGAAGCAGGACCAGGCAAATACTATGAAGGCGAAATACCCCCATGTGGGGTGAATAGTTCCGGTGAGTAAATTTCTTATGGGGCACCTCTAAGAAGCACAGAATACAGTTTTTGAAGAGCACCTGTCACTTTTATTATTTTATTAACTTCATGATATAAGGACTTTTAGTGCACTAGCACTTTTGTTAGTATCCGCCAGAGGGTATCATGAGAAGGATATTGTGTTTTGTGCTTTTTCGTGTTTGTTTATATAATGACACTGTTGTTTTTACATATGCACAATATTTATATTTTTTTATGTCATGCTAGATTGTTGCACTAGAACCAAGATTTTTTTGCATATAAGGATTGCACTAATTATTGATCTGGCTTTTTACATATTTGCATCTCAGCAGTGTTGTACTAGACTGTTGCAATAGACCCCAGATCATTAGGAGAACTGGAACCACAGCTTTGCCAGAAAATGTACCATAATAAGATACTGGATCAAAAGCATAGGGTGGCCTGATCCTGATCTGCCTCCATCTTATCTTATATCAACAACCATATTTATTATCAAATTCCCATTTATTCACTTACAGACTAATTTATATAATACTATTAACCATCCCAACTATACTGACCTACAAATACGATGATATAGCAAGTAGATATTGTTATCTCCAACATGCATTCCATAAGTGGCTCTCACAATGAGAATATGTCCACAGTCTATATATCTGGTACTGAAATAAAGCAAAAAAAGAATGACAAACTTGTATTAAAGCAATCCAAACTAGAAGGCAGGCAGAGGAATAGTATTATGCATGGAACTAGGATATTGTAAGTCAGGGGTAGGCAACCTCGGCCCTCCAGCTGTGGTGAAACTACAAATCCCATCATGCCTCTGCCTCTAGGAGTCATGCCTGTGATTGTCAGGGTCTTGCAAAGTCTCATGGGACTTAAGGGACTGTACTGTAAGTACTCACCAAATTAGTCAGAAACCCAAACGTCATGGCACCAGCTATCCTGTCTCCATCATCAATATCTACTTGTTGTCCACTCAGCTCACCAAGCCTGATAATCTCCTTGCCTCCCAAGAACCCTCCTATCAATTATCTCCTATACAGGGCCAGCCCCCAATGGTCAAGTGATTTAGCTACTGGCTCAGACTGGGGCAAAGGGTAAGTTATGTGATCTCAGTTCTAGGCTTTTTGGTCCCAGCCAGCCCACTTGTGATATAAAAAGGGGGAAGACTGAGGTCCAGGGCTCTTTGTCTATCTTGTTCTCACTCCCAGCTCCAGGGTTTACGGAAAACATCCAAGCCAAGGAGAATATCAGCATGGACTATTGTCTTATATATAGGTATGCTTGGGCAGCCACATAACTGTAGATATTGCTAGTAATTGGACAAGTTCATATTGGACTGTAATGTCGAAGTTTATCCAGTAAAGTTACATTAACTCTTCTAAGCCTAGTCTGAAGTTACTCAAAGGGGTGTATGTTGGTTCTGGCATATCTAAAGAACCAGGGTCTGCAAGGCATTAAAGGATATGAAGTAACACCACTACAAAAGAGTTATCGCAGCAAGACAAGAAAGAAGGAGTGTAGTTGCTAAGGGTAACTAAGCACATGTTCAAGACATCAAGCAACCAGTTGTTAGGCATTGTACCTGGTAAAGATGACAGGTCCTCCGGTAGCAAAGGGGTCAATATGCTGGCTGGCTCCTTAGCTGTTGGTATCCAATAGCAACCAAAACCAAACAGAGATATATGCCCTGGTCATGAGGTATGGGAAGGAAGGAGTTAATGGGCACACATGAGGTCTTTCCTATGTGCTCGGCAGGACCCCATTCTGTTACTGGGAGTGAGGTATCGGAGGTACGCTGGACTGTTGGAGTTAGCAGAGGCTCAGCACATCCCCCCTAATGCAGCATCTACTAGAGTTACAGTGTGTAGTAACATGGGACAACACTTTTCAGAGGAACTCTGCATTTTTACTACATACAGTGTGAAGGCTTATCTCTAAGTCAGGAACTGTCTTAATATTAGAATGTTCACATGATCGCAGTCCTTCGCCTGGTTCTGAGCATTGATGGACTTGCTCTGCACAAAAGGAATCCCTCGTGCAGGGCGAGTGTTCATCAGAGCCCCCGTAGCCCTTTGAAACTAAAAGCCCATCTGTTGGGCTGGCAGATGGTATCTGTAGGAATCTGTGAATGAATGAATGATGAGCCCCACACAACATGGTTGTTTTTGAAAAGTGACAGCGGGTCCAGGGAGAGGAGACCCTGTCTGCGGTCAGAGAGTGGTGGTGGTGGCAAGAGCTGAAGCATGTTAGTTGCTCCATCTTATATACGTGTGTAAGTTCCAAAAGTGAACTGATCCTTAAAAGCTTTAAGGCTTGATTCACACCTATGCATTTTTAGTGCATTTTGCAGATTTGCACTACAGAACGTGTTCCATAAGAAACCATGTTAAATGGACTGTAGTGCAAATCTTCAAAATTCAAAAAGCACTAAAAATGCATAGGTGTGAATCAGGCCTTAATCCAGAAGCACAGTCTTGGTTTTCCTCCTCAGCAGAAAAGTTATTGGAGTCAGGGAAAAAATGGTAACTTTTAGTTGGAGCAAATGCATACATACAGTAGAATCCTTTCATGATATGCACAAATTTAAAATTTTGGTGCTGCTGTTGGCATTTAGATGCATTACATCTCAGAGTCACTAAGGAAGTCTGTGCTGGAAGACTCTTCATTGCCAGGAGCAGTAATCATGCGTCTAAACATGGAACATGTAACGTTATAACGACCACCATATGTCACCAACTTCAGGTCCCACTGTTATCAAATGCTGAAGAATTTTCAATTAGGGTAAACTGCTAACATACTGTATCCTATTAGGGCTAGTCGTTAAATGTAGGCATCATATGTGTTCTGGCAGCAAGCTCTAGCTTTATTCTAACTAATGTTACCTACAGTCAATAAAGTCAAAAAGGTATTTTTTAAGTGGTTAATGGAGGAGAGATACAGTATAAAGATTGCAGTCAACATAGATACTAATCCAAAATAAAATAAAAAATGCACTGTTTCCAGTTGCACCAGGGGTAGTACTGTAAGTAAGAACACTTCAGCAGTCCAGTGTATTATTGTGATCCTCATAGGACCACTCAAAGCTTTCTTTGGGACTCCCTTAGTTACACCCTATTTCCACTCCACTGTGACCATCCCTAGAAGGAATTTTGTGCATTACCTTTAAATGTACCCAGTTGCAGAATTGTGGGCTAATTTTCCCCTTTTTGGAAATTCCTACACATATCCACAATATGAATTGTGATAGCTTACAGGATATACTGTGCTGAAAGCACATTTATATCACATTTAAGCTTTTGTTCTTGCAAAAAACAAAATGTTTTATTTTTATCTGAAAATTTATTATGTGGGTGTTGCACAACTAATAACCCTACGATCCACTAAATCTTTCCCTACAAATGAGTTTATAGATGTTTATCAATCGATAAAAAACAAGTGTAATTACTTGGAAACTTCCCGGAGACAATTCTGAACTCCTTACCTGTCTTCTATCCAACTTTGATTACAGCTACCACGACACGACCAAATTGATCAGCAAAATCAGTGTCTTTAGGGATACAAAGAAAAAAAATGGCAGCTGAGCCAATCAGTGCCCAGCTGAGACGCAAAGCAATAATACATAATTGCAGGACTCGCCGAGCTGTGCTAGATAAAAGATCGTTCATAATTGTCAAGCAAATTGCGTCTTGTATCGAGCTTAAAAAAATGAATCATGAGAAGCATTTTCTTATTGATCACCAGAGTAGAAAGAAGTATTATCCTTCTAGTGAAGAGAAAGGTGCTGTAATTATTTTCTTGTTCATTTTGCTTCTAAAAATAAAATAGATCATGTATTAGTTTGAACAGACTAAAATGATGCTTTTATTCATTGACAGAGGAATAGGGAAAATTTAACTACAGTACTGGGCTTGAAAGTTTAGCAGAGAAAAAAAGTAAATTTGATAGTAATCTAAAACTTACATAAACACCCATAAAATATCTGCAACAAACAATTGAAACAAAAAAGAAAAACTTTCACAAAAAATGTTTGCATTTTTTTTATTTCCTGTGCTATATGCATGTGCGCACCCAAGAAAAAGTAGCACTATAAATAATAAATGTTTAAAATAGGTTTAGTCTCTTATCCTGTAATCAAACATCTAAGTGAAGAAAGCACTCTTTAGTAAGTTAGGTTAAAACTAAATGGATCCCTCTTATGCCCTGTACACACAATCAGATTTTCCAGCAACAAATGTTGGATGTGAGCTTGTTGGCGGAAAGTCTACACATGCTCGGAATCAAGTACGAGCCGGAGATATAACTAGCACTCGTAATGGAGATATCACGTACGTCACTATGTTTGTAATTGTTGGTAAACATTTGTGTGACTGTGTGTATGCAAGACAAGTTGGAGCCAACATCCTTTGAACAAAAATCCATGGTTTTGTTGTTGGAAAGCCCGATCATGTCTACGGGGCATTAGAGTAAACCTGTGATTTGCTAATATAAAACTGTGAATCGGTGGCCAGGCTATGCCATTTACATATTTTTATCAAGCACTAAATAAGCTTCAAAGCTAGTCCTCACCTAACTCTGTAGCTGTAGACACTCTAGATCAATTAATCTTTAAAGTGTTCAGAAGAAGCACTGAAAGCCAAACTGATCCTCCTCTGATGGTAGATTGGTGATGAATGCTGCAAAAGCATATGCCATATAGTAATTAGGTGTTCCAATCTCTACATCATTTCTCTGTGAGTCCAGGACGACATAATGATAAGACCCCACAGGACGGGTCCTGGGCTCACAGGAAGTGGGTTGAATAATGAATATGTAAACACTTTATTGTTCAAAGTCTATCCACAAGTTCAATATGACATGAGTTGCTGGTAATCCACTGCAACCATAACCTAGAGAGTACCACACATGGCCAATGTGAGTGTATTTCTTGAAGTCTGCATTGCATACTTTCTCCCGGTATGGCAATCATTTTCCAAAGCAGTTATTTCTAATTACTGTTTATTATCTTTCTTTTTTTATATTAGACAATTCTTATTTGATAACTATAAAGGAGCTTGTGATGAAGGAGTTTGAGAATTTCTCCTCTACATCACAAGCAGGGTTTTGTTTCGATCATCAACTTAGTAGCAAAAGGGACAATGAAAACCTGATTTAATTAGTAGGTAAGCTGTGCTCCCTTTAGTCATTTTGATGTTTAATTGTCAATTTTGACTGTAGTATGGCTTTAGCTGACCTCCCTGTTTAGCAACTTGCAATATTCTATAGCTATTATAGCCACTTCCATTGATCTGTGTCTAAGTCTAAGAGAGTTCACGTAACAGTAACTGGCAGAAATAATGAACTGTATGTTGGTAAGCAGCACTTTACACTCATGAGAATCAAGTGAAGGCGGTCTCTGAATAGCCAAATTCCATGACACACCAGACTCAATCTGTTTAACCATCACTATGCAGCATACACAGAAAAAGCAAACAGCATGAGCAAATGATCATGCATATAAAAACATCAATCTTGTATGGGATAAGGTGCTATCTCTAAAAGTATATCTAAGACAAAATATGTATTTTTGTTTTGGATTTAGTACAGATTGGTTAGAATCCAATCTTTTTTGCTTTAAGTTTGTGTCCTGTTGGGGAGATTTTCCTCCACTACCTATCAGAAAGTCACAGTTGGAAGCCAGAGGAAGTATTTTTAAAGAGAGTGGAACTTCCCACTAGGAAAATTGTCTCCAAAACAGATGTCCTCATCAACTGTCTCCCGTCCAGCCCACGTATAAAAATGGTGTGATAGAAGCAGTGCCATATCCGAGGAGAGGACTGCAGTCATTTCTGAACCTCCACTCACGGGTGCCCGTTTGATCCCACCTGAGCCTGCTATGTCTGCTTTTACACACCTACTGTAGATGGGTGCTGAAGGTTTAATCCTCCAAATTCCTAAGGATGTTCCTAGCCATTAGCACCACAATTCACCACCTAAATATACCCTTAGACAAAGAACTTGCCCTTATCTCTGATAGGGCCCATTCAACTACCAGGCCAAACAGCAAACAAACCCATGAGGCTCCACCAGTCACATGATCAGAACCCAGAAACAATGAACTTACTACCCTTAACTCTGACACAACCAACTCTGCCAAAGGTACAAGTAATTATGCATACCAGGGCCAAAAGCTGCATAATATGCCCTTCCTCATTATCTGGTTCAGAAGATAATGGACATACAGTTAACCCCAGAAGAATTGCATCACTTTCATTCCAACTTAAATAGACTCATGCTTAGTTATATAAAAAAGTGTTTGACACCTCCCAAGCTAAAATTAAAGGGATTGTAAAGTCTCTTTTAAAAAATAAATAAACATGTCATACTTACCTCCTCTGTGCAAGGGTTTTGCACAGAGTGACCTTATCCTCCTCTTCTGGGGTCACTCCATGGTGCTCCTGGCTCCTTCTCTTCTCAAGTGCCTGACAGAAAAGTGCTATCTCTGGGAGCACTCGGGCGGGCGCGCTCTCGGGTCTTGCTGCTATCAATCTATCCAATGAGAACCCGAGACAACATCTGGAGCCAGTGTGCTCATCGCTGGAAAGACAATATATTAAGGTGAAAAATCACAACCCCTTTAAGGTCCTACAGTTTAGAATCCAACAGCTTCCTAACAGGATTAAGATTGTGGAAGACATGTTCCAGTCTACAAAACCAGAAGTCCACAAGCTCAAAGTCCAAGTTAGAATTATCATTGAAAGTGAAATAAAAAAAAAAGATCCCAAATAGTGGGTTGACATTAGAACAGTAATAGGGTGACCCTGGTGACACATTGGAGAGATTTACTCTCACCTGATGATGATATCATGTTCACCAGCCCTGCTGGTTACTTAAGCTGTGTGTTCAGTTCCTCTCTGCCTTTGCCTTGGTCAACACATCCAGAGACTCTCTCCTGTGTAGCCGTTGAAGATTTGCTTAGTTGACGTCCCTTCTGCTTCCTGATCCTGCTTGCTGTTCCACTATGCTGATTCTTTGGTTTCCTGATTTCCTGGCCTGTCCTGAAGTAAGCTGATCTCGGGATCCCTGATGTCCTGGCTTGTCTGGCTATCCATTCCAGTTACCGAACTCTGGCTATGATTTGACTTTGTTTCTCTGTTTACCTTTTGCTATTATTGTTATTATTATTGAAGTGAAGTGTGGTTTTAACTAAATTTCTGTCGTGGTCTGATTCATGGTTTCTGACATTATAACCTTCCCTTGCTCTATCCAAAATGTAAAAAAAAAAAAAAAAAAATGTTGCCTTTAGTTCTACTTTAAAAGATAGAGGGGCCAATAGGGTTAACTGAGGGTTAACAATAGGAATAATTACTTTAACTGATGTTTTGTGAACCACTATATACTTTTTTTTTTTAACATTTAATATTATGTTAATGATACCAGGCAGTATTTACACAGGAGTTGCTGCAGCAGGTTCTCAGACGCAGGGCAGGTCTGAATATAATGGCAGCATAGCCAAAGTGAGAGAGGAGGATAACAGCATAAAAGGTAGTCCCTAGGAATTTTTTTAGCAGTGCCTTATTTTTTCAAGGTCTCAAACTGGTTAATTTACAAGAGGCTCGAGAAAGGACTGAATAAATGTAAGAATATCTTTTTATCAGAGTCTTTGTTTCTCATACTGTAGCTAACAACTTTGCTATGGGATGCTATAACTCTGCATGCATTCTTGTTTTTGCTCAATAATAGTAATACAGAAATCTATGTGGTAGCTGACATTAGATATAACGGCCTCTTTTGGGATCTCTCCTTTATTTTCTTGCCTTGCTTTTGTGACCTATTCAGTTTAATCTTCTATTTTTAACCTCTTAGTTCCTTTTGTTTGTTTTTGAACACAGTGTTCAGCTCTGTTCATACTTCGTTCAAACAAAGGTAGCAACACAAAGCTTCCTTGTCACTAGCAAACACTAAAATAACAATGTTGCCTAGGGAAGAAGGCTGTATTGAAATCTGGATCACAGTAATCTTGTTGGATATTTTCTTATTTTCTCTAACTTGATTTAATCTGCAATGGTAAAAGCATTTCATGAATTCTATAAAATAAAATTAATTGTATATTGATATGATGAACTCTTGATTTACAGACCCATATTCTACCCTGCATTTGTTTTCACATCTTAAAAGAGCTTTGCAGAAAATACATATCTTACAGTAGTATGATAGTTTTGTGATGGTTTTTGGTTTTGACTGTCTTGTTAAGGTCTAGAATTCTGCTCTTTCCGATTGTAAGCTGCTCAAAAAGACAATAACCATGGACTTTCTATGTAGACTGTGACTGTCACCCAACTACCAATTTTCCTGCATGCCCCAGTATTACTGACTGCCTGTAATGAGTGAGCTGATTTAAAAATGAATTCCAGGCAAACATCTAAATGCACAGATTAAAATCTAAATTCATATTTTGCAAATAAATAGCGTAAAAAATGATTAATAAAAAAGTGCATATATTATTTTATTTATTTTCTGTATTGAAGGCTGCAAAGCATTGCAAAATTTTAAGAGAGCCTCCACACCGCTGAAGGTGAATTCATTAGTCAGCCATCCAGTGTGGGAAAGCATTGCAACTTTAATCAGTGGATCATGGGTGCAATGATCTAGCTCATGAAGACTATTCTTCTAGCTGCAGCTTTATACCAAGGTATGGTCCTTCAAATAAGGGTCTGGAGGAAGTATCAATGTACTACAAGTGTGGTAACATCACCATACTTGAGCCCTCTACTGCAGTACTATGTGAATGAATGACATGGCTTTGCAGACAGATTCATGTACAGCTGTGCCAAATTAGGCCGCGTACACACGGGCGGATTGTCTGCCCAACTAAGTTCGTCAGACAATCCGACAGACAGTCCGTCCAACATTTGAATGAACGGACTTGACCACACACGATGAACAGACAGTCCGCTGAAAGCTTGCGCGATGACGTGTACAGCACGTACGACGGGACTAGAAAAACGACGTCCAATACACTGCAATGCAACCTTCGGCCGTGTAAATCCTTTCTGAGCATGCGCCATACTTAGTCCTTCCAACTTGCCTACACACGAGCGGACTGTCTGCTGAAACCAAGTTTGGACGGATAAAACCAAGTTTGGACGGACAAAATTACGGAAATTCCGAAAGACTTAGTCCGTCAGACTGTCCGCTGAAAAAGTCCGCTGAAGCCCACACACGAGCGGATTGTCCGCTGAAACACGGTTCAGCGGACTAAGTTGGGCAGACAATCCGCCCGTGTGTACGCGGCCTTAGAAAAAAAAATGTAAAGAGTCAGCAGGGAGAAGAACCCCACGATTCAGGTAAGTGGAGGTGGAGTTTTTCTTTTTGGGAGGGAGGGGGGTTGCCGACGCTGACCATGTTTTTTATGTTACGCACTAAATATGAGTGCAACTTGAAAATAGTCGCAAAGCTGTACTTAACTTTTAAATACTATATGGCAGTGGTCATCAACCCTGTCCCCAGGGCCCACTAACAGGCCAGGTTTTATGTATTACCTTGGGGAGATGCAGACTAGAATAATGCAATCACTGAGCAGCAAATTATATCACCTGTGATGTATTTCAGTTATCTTGTACACCTGGCCTGTTAGTGGGTCCTGAGGGTTGATGACCACTGCTATATGGCACCTCTTTCATCTGCCTAAGGATTTATTTTCCTGTTTAGCAATTCCTGAGATTTACAAAGACAACACAAGGCTGGTGACCTGACTTTTCTCTACTGCATTTACAAAATACAGTTAGGCCACTGTCCCTAGCCTGTGACTGGATGTCATGGTTATGCAATAGTTTGTCTGCTTACCTGTTCCCATGTGTTCATCTAGAGACCAGCTGACCCTCACCTGTCTGCTTTTGTAATCCATCTTCTGGCATGGCTCCACCCTAGCTCCTATCAGGGAGCTCTATATTAACCTGTGCACTGCAGGCCAATGCTGCTGATCAACCATTGTGTGTTAGCTTCCTGTTACCTGCCATGTGCTCTTCTGTTGTTCCGTTACCGACCTTGGCGTGTCCTTGACTATCCCTGTTTGCCTGTGATCCTGACCTTTTGGCGTGTCTCCGACTATTTCTGACTGCTTGTGGCCCCAACCTTGGCTTTATCCCTCACTATCCCTATCCTCCTGTTGCCTACTGTGGGTGTGAGCTGGAGGACCCTGGGGGTCGCGACCTGGAGCCAGTTGCAGCCAAGTTCATCCTCACCACTAGAGGCACTGGTGAACACCTGCTGGCTCTTAGACTCCGCACCCCAGGGAATCTTACGCTCTAACTCCAGTGGGATCTGTCTCCGGTCTGCAGCAGTCCACAACCTTGCAGTGCACTCCTGATCCCTACGGTGTGCATGTGTCACCTCGCCTCAAGGTGACCTGACACTGGACAGAAGGAGCTCAAGAGACTTTGCAATTTTCTTTTGGAATATGTTAAAGTGCTTTGGCATACCTTTAATTTTTTACACCTATTGTACTGCCTGCTTTCAACTGAAACTAATAATGCACATGATGGTGGTAAGTAATTTTTTGCAGGCAATGGCTGGTGTTGGCGTTTCAATCATCATGGCACCATGGTTTATATGGTGTCAGGGTGACTGAAGCACTTTATTTCTATAATTACATTGCAATAAATAATGAAATGGTTCAACTTATAATGCAAAATCAGTGGGAACTCCCGAGTGTGTCACCTGCCACCAGATGCAGCCACAAGGGACGAGTCCGATGTTCAAGTCAAATGTAAGTTCGACTCGAACATCGAGTGTTCGCTCGTTCGCCGAACAGCGAACAATATGCGGTGTTCGCGGCAAATTCGAAAGCCATGGAATGCCGTTAAAGTCTATGGGACATGAACATGATTTCGAATTGGTTGCAGGTCCTCAAAAGTGGTCAAGGTAGGCCCGATGAGTGGATGTGCCAGAACCTTGGGTGTTATATGCTCCTTAGCTAGCCACGGTAGATGTTGTAGATCTAGGTGCGTCACCCTTCCCTCCAAGCCCACCCAATCCTTACTACTTTTGTGCACATTCCAGTCGACAATTCACGCAAGATGCGCTGCCCAATAATAGCGTTGTAGATCAGGTAGACCTATGCCACCTTTATCTTTTGTCAGAATCATTTTATCCCAGCTGATACGTGCGGGCCTGCCATGCCACAGGAAGGCCCTACATGTTGATTTGTACATGCCAAAGAATGAGGCAGGCAAGTGAATAGGCAAGGTCTGAATTTTATATAAAAGGCGTGGAAGAATAGACATTTTAAGGATAGACGCTCTTCCAAACCATGATATATTGGATTTGTCCCATTTTTGTATGTCCTGCTTTATTTTTTGGACTTCTGTCAGAAAATTCCTACTATACAGTTGCGACAGATCTGCCGGTAACTGAATGCCTAAATACTGAATCGCATCTTGCTTCCACTGGAAGGGAAAGGTATGTTGACACTGGGTCATCAACTCCACAGGAAGGGAAATGTTCAGTGCAAAGGACTTAGTGTAGTTGATCTTTAAATTTGAGATGGAGTGAAATTGGTCAAGTACCTCTAAAAGGTTGGGCAGGGAAGTTAAAGGGGAAGAAAGGAAGAAAAGGATGTTGTCCGCAAATGCAGCTATCTTAAATTCACGGTCTTGTACCTGGATACCCCTGATGTCTGGGTTGGCTCGTATACAACGAAGGAGGGGCTCGAGTGAGAGAATATATAGGAGGGGGGACAATGGGCACCCCTGTCTGGTGCCATTGTGGATGGAGAAGGCGTCTGACAGGTGGCCATTTACCTTGACCCTCGCCCTGGGATTAGCATACAGGGACATGATTTGGGTCCGCATACTGGGCCCCAGGCCTAGTGAGCTCAGAACCGCATCCATGTAGTCCCAAGCCAGCCTGTCGAACGCCTTCTCTGCATCCAACGACAAGAAAAAGCCCTCCTGCAAGGAAGAGGTGAGCCAATGGTGTAAATTAAGCGCTTTAATGGTGTTGTCCCTGGCCTCTCGACCAGGGACAAACCCCACTTGATCCAAACTGACCCATGTAGGCACATAGCGAGATAAGCGGGAGGCCAAGACCTTAGCATAGATCTTTACGTCCGCGTTTAAAAGTGAGATTGGGCGATAGCTTGCTACATTAGTGTGATCCTTCCCTTCTTTGGGAATGACCACCACATAAGCTTCCAATAACCTTTCTGACTCGCAGGAATCAGTGGAAAGTGAATTAAATGCTCGGAGGAATCTAGGTGACAAAATTTCCGCAAACGTTTTACAATATAATGCCGTAAATCCGTCTGGGCCCGGACTCTTACCCGGTTTCGTGGCCTTCAGCGCATCTATAAATTCCTCATGGGATAGCGGGGCTTCCAACGCTTGGGTGTCTACTTCTGATAGGGCTTTGGGACTATATGCATTAAGGAACGCCCTGATCAGAGTCTCACGCTTAGCGGCCATACCCTGCTCCAGGTGTTCCGAGTGAAGGTTATAAAGCTTGTTATAGAAGATTTGGAATTGCCTCGCTATGTCTTCATTTTTGGAGTGGACCGTACCGCCAGAGTCAACTAAATGGTGAATCATGTGGGCGGTCTTACGCTGCTGAGTGGCTCTTGCTAGTAATCGACCCGGTTTATTACCTTGTTCCTAGAACAATTTATGTGCAAGTATATTGCGACGCCTTGCCAGTTTATGCAGCTCCTCCAACAGTCGTGACCGAATTTACACTAGTTCCTGCGCTGTCTCCACTGCCAGGGTGCGCTTGTGAATAGTTTCCAACTTGCGCAGTCTGGTAGTGAGATCTCGGATTAAGGCTTGACTCTCTCTCTTCTTCCTCGCAGAGATTGCTTATAATTGGCCTCTTATAACACACTTATGCGTTTCCCACAAAGTCATTGCCGAGACATCAGGGGTATCATTCCGTGTGAAGAACTCATGTAGACCTAATTGTAAGTCTGTTAAGTCACGGGGGTCTGTCAACGTCGACGCGTCCAATCTCCACAGCTTGGAAGAGGTCACTGTCTTTTCTTCTAATTTTAGTGAGTGGCCATGTGTCTTGTTAAACTTCCGCAAAATAGTTTTATCCCTATTGTGAGGTCACCAGTATGGTATTTGTAAATTGAAATCATATACACTCACAAGCGTCTTTGCTCCAGAGAGAATAAGTTCAATGCTCACAACTTTTCGTCATAACTAATATCCTCCAGACCCTTTATTAGATTTGTTGCACTTCTTTGTACTTGTTCCATTTCCAGTACATCCTCCCTGAGGACTGGTGCCCAGAACTGGACAGGATACTCCAGGTGAGGCTGGACCAAGGTCTTGTAGAGTGGAAGAATTGTCTCTTTATCCCAGGAGTTAATCTCCTTTTTAATGCATTGCATGCTATTGCTGAGCCTATCATCTACTAGGACCCCCAGGTCCTTTTCAATCCTTGATTCCCCCAGAGGTACCAACCACTAGTGAGTAGATTGCATTAATATTTTTGCCACCCAAATGCATTATTTTACATTTTTCTACATTGAACCTCATTTTCCATGTAGTTGCCCACCCCATTAATTTGTTCAGATCTTCTTGCAAGATTTCCACATCCTATGGAGAAGTTATTGCCCTGGTTAGCTTAGTTTTGTCAGCAAATACAGAGAGCTGTTTACCCCATCCTCCAGATTGTTTATGAACAAATTAAACAGGATTGGTCCCAGTACAGAACCCTGGGGGACCCCACTTCCCACCCCTGACCATTCTGAGTACTCACCATTTATCGCTACCCTCCTAACTTGCCCTTGTAGCCAGTTTTTAATTCATGTACTCACCCTATGGTCCATGCCAACTGACCTTACCTTGTACAGTAAACGTTTATGGGAAACTGTGTCAAATGCTTTTTCAAAATCCAGATACCCCTCGTCTACGGGCCTTCCTTTATCTAGATAGCAGCTCACCTCCTCATAGAAGGTTAATAGATTGGTTTGGCAAGAACGGTTCTTTAGGAATCCATGCTGACTACTGCTAATGATACAGTTTTCATTACTAAAATCTTCTATATAGTTCCTTATCATCCCCTCCAAGAGCTTGCATACTATTAATGTTAGGCTAACTGGTCTGTAATTCCCAGGGATGTATTTTGGCCCTTTTTTAAATCTTGGTGCTACATTGGCTTTTCTCCAATCAGATGGTACCATTCCAGTCAGTAGACTGTCAGTAAAAATTAGGAACAATGGTCTGGCAATTGCTTGAGTACCCTAACTACTAAGTACCCTTGGGTGCAAGCCATCTGGTCCCAGTGATTTATTAATGTTAAATTTCCCAAGTCTATTTCTAATTTTGTCCTCTGTTAGCCATGAGGGTGCTTCCTGTGATGTGTCATGAGGACAAACACTGCAGTTTTGGTTACTGAAGCCCCCCGATTCCCTGGTCAAGACTGAGGAGAAGAATAAATTCAATACCTTCATCATCTCACCATACTTTGTAACCAGATGTCCTTCCTCATTCTCTATGGGGCCAATATGGTCTGTCCTCCCTTTTTTACTGTTTATATACTTAAATAATGTTTTGGGATTTTTTAGCTTTCCTCCGCTATGTGTGTGTGTTAATTGCACCCTTACATATCTTATATCATATCTGGTGCATACTTTGTAAAGTCTGAATGCTGATGATGATCCCTCAGCCTTGTTTTTTTTTTTAAGGCCTTCTCCTTTGCTTTTAACAACTTGAAATAGACTTATATGAAAAAAAGACATGATTAAAAGTCAAACATAAAAAGAATCAACTAAACATAATTCTCAAGCTCAAAAGCCCCCTTTTTCCAAAGAAAAGCAACCACCCCAGTTTATAACTAGCTTTTGAAGTAAGGTGCACATGGAAGGGCATTGCTTTTACTTGTGTTAACGTGTCTGGTATACTGGCAGTAAGAGAAAAGAATCAACAGGTGAAACATTGTGAAGCACTACTAAGCAGGAAACAGATCCTACATACTGAATAAACGTCAAGCAAGATATCTTCATCCCCTTTGGAGCAGTATTGACACCAAATGGGTAGAAGGTTACTATTTTCAAAAGTATGCGTTATTCAAACTTGGTAAGTATAACAAACACATGTCTCAGATACAATGTCCTAAAAATAAAATAAAAAAAACTGCCAGAAATTGACATCATGCAGGTAATTGTTCATCACAAATAGAAAGGGAACACGATGAGGGGGATTATCCTTGGTCAGCATAAGCAGGTCTCCTAATCATCCATCATCAGGTACAAGTTGTAAAGCATATCATAATCATCTAGGTCCATCAGTGTCATGTTGTGCTTACATGTGGATTTTTCTTTGGAATCATTACATCTAATGTGAACCTAAAGGCAGACATATTTTTAATGACTTTTTTAGAGGCATATTCTTTATTTTAATGTTGTTAAACAATAAAAACTTCTGTTTGTATATCAGTGTCTTTGCTTTTCTCTAAATGTCCATCAAAAAAACCCTGGCTACGTATCAGATCTCTATGGTGTATACCGCCTTTTAAGGATAAGGGCATATAGCACACAGGGGAATGTGAAATAAGCTTCTAACATTAGCCTTTTCAATTAAGCTTTGACAAAAAAAAACTGGAAACTAACTGGTTTCTATGCATAGGTGTGCGCAGCCTATTGCACCCCCAAGCTCAAACACATGTGTTTCTCTGCAGCCTCAACTGCCCAGGACAGTGAAAGAATGGGAAGTGCTCTGACAACACGAGGGGAAGCCTGGGCAGTAGTGGGATCGGCACAGCACGTAATGATTAAGGTGTACCCAGACACACCTGGCACACTCAGGGTGCCTGCCTATGTTTCTATGTAGAGCTCCATAAGATTTTTGCACTCCACATTTAGTAACTTGAGCCCACAGTGTCTTATGCATTCTGTGTTTTTACCTTTCCAGAAAATTTAGTGAAGTAGATTATGCTGAAAGAGCAGCAAGCAGCCAGAAATAGATCACTATTATAAGTGATCTGTCCTGTAGCTGATGTGGGGGTCTGGACATGGTCTCCACTGACTAGATCCAGATGCCCATGAATAAAAGAGTTAAATAAAAAATGTATTCACGAAGCAAGCATCAAACACTCACATAATTAATACAAACTGTTTTTTTTTTCCATCTGCATGCATTGCAATGTAGCTTTGAAAGGGGAGTAAGCCTCTCCTAAAGTAAAACAAATGCTTTCTCTTTGATCTTTATCATTCTGCTGCATTTCATAAAAATCACAATAATGTGATATTTTAATCAACAGACTTTGTTGATTATATTTTGTGTATGTGAAATGTAATGTAAAATGTAAAACTTCCTGGAAAATTCAGTTTTTGATTCAAATTGAAGTTCTATCTACCCCAAAAAATTATATATATATATATATATATATATATATATATATATATGATACCTAAGGATACACTGCAACACCTAAAATTTGAATGTGTGGAACCGAGACAAAAACAAAAAAAAAACCACTCTGGGACCTCTGGGACATTCAATCTTAGACAATTTTTATATTCCTATGCTGGTGAAAACAATGATCGCTAGGATAAAAAAGAGAATGAAAATAACCCCAGGAGGAACACACCCTTCTTTCAGTGATATAAAATTTTCCAGTACCATATGTTTAAAAACAGCCCCACGCCATGATGTTCTCACCTTCAAACCTCACTATTGGTATGGTGTTTTTGGGATGATGTACAGTGCCAAACATAGTGCGTATTATGGCTTCTGAAGAGTCCAGTTTTGGTCTCATCTGACCAGATTATATTCTCCCTGTATTTCACAGGCTTGTTTAAATGTTGTGCAGCAAACTTTAAATGAGCTTCAACATGCTTTTTCTTCAACAATGGAGTCTTGCACGTGCAATGGTGAGCGTGCATACAGACCATGGAGGTTGAGTGTATTACTTATTGTTTTCTTTTGAAAAAGTTGTACCTGCTAATTCCTGGTCTTTCTGAAGCTCTCCACAAGTGATCCTTGGCTCTTGCACAACTATTCTTATAATTATTTTCACTCCTCTGTCAGAAATCTTGCTAGGAGGACCTGGTCATGGCCGGTCTTGAGAGAGTTCTTTACTTTTATCCACCATGAGATGTTTTGTGTGTGACACCTTGGTAATGAGACACCTTTTTATAGGCCATCAGTTAAGACTGAATCAGCTAATATTAATTTCCACTGTCAAGGGACAAATTATGCAGTGAACTTGTAGTGCAAAGTGGATTTTCCTTTCATAACTGACCCCCCATGTTTTCTGTGAGGCAAGAAGCTCATATCAAACTCATATTCTTACACTAAATACATTTAGAAAAATAAAATTATATATATTAATGAATACATGTGTAATTATTTGTGTGTTTTATATCTGCCTGGAGTCCAACTTTAAAGAAAGCCCAATTCTGTAAAGTAACATTTTGTATTGTACTATGAGAGACTGGGAATGGCCTAGAAGAGTCTTGACATTTTTGTCTCTTTCATTAGTCAGCTCGTAATACCATATGGTCCCTCAGATACAATCCTTCCACATAGCACACTTGTTTGTACATGTTTTGCTGTTAATGCCTGGAACACACTGCAATTTTATGATACTTTATGAAATGCTCTGACATTTGGGAAATCTATCATGGAAATGCTTTACTTAGAACAAATATCACCAGCTGCCTATTTCTATGGTTGCCTGCTTAGTAGGAACACAGTAGTAAATAATTTGAGGTTGAGGACACTCATAGCAAGACATTTCTTATGTAGATAATGAGATCCACAAATTAATTCTGAAAATGCAAATGTTTACAGTTGATTTCATTAGAGAATATAATGTCAATAGGCAGAGTTTAAAGTAATGTCTTCTTGGATATATATGTCCAAATGACTTCTAGGTCATACCGTGTTTTTTTATAATAGACTGTAAGTTCATATCTGACCCACTAGATGTATACATCAACCATTCAGCCTTCGCTGAACCAGAACACCTACTGGTGGACAGTACTGTTTTGGTATAATGGGCTTCATCAACATAGTGGTAAATCTCAAGATTTGGGGGTCACTTTACTAGAGTACATGCCAGTAGGAACCTTTTATTATATATACATATAACCAGTTCTGAAAGTTGAAAATGTCCTGGTTATTGCCATGTTTTGTGTTGTGGGCCCCTTCTGTTGGAAGGGATCACTGGGTTATTTTAAAATGCTTTATAAAGACCTGGAAAAGCTGGGAAGGAATTTTGTAAAAGATTATCTAACACACTATTTTCTGGATGAGGATAGGTAGGTTGTAAAGGTGAGGCACTAGCATAGAATATGTTATAATATCATTCTTCCATTACCTATTGCTCCTTTTTTCTTATATGTATGTACAGGATGAGACATGTGCACAGTAATATAAAGCTAACATTCTACAATAAAATACTCAAAGATTGACTAGCCCTTGCTGATTCCAAATTTCTTTGGTATTTCCAACATATTAAAAGTACCATTTAGGGAATAGTGATAAGTGAATTGGTCTGGGTTTAAATTTGCAGGCTATTCGGTAAACCCACATTGAAATCCACAAACCTTGAACATAAAACCCAAACCACACTGAAGTTAAAGAGTCAAATCTAATTTGTTTCTAATGCCACGTTCACACGAGCTGAATGCCCGACAGAAAAAGTCAGGCGGAAGCTATTCATCGTATATTCAAATCATGTGTATGCCTCATCTGACTTTTTTTTCCAAAAATTATGACGAACCTAGAAATAGAACATGTTCTAAATATTTCGGACGGAACCAATTCCTATCGGGAAAACCGCTCATCTGTGTGCTGTTCCGACGGACCAAAAATGACGCATGCTCTAAAGTAAGTATGACACAGAAGCTATTGGCTATTGAACTTCCTTTTTCTAGTCCCATTGTATGTGCTGTACGTCACCACGTTCTTGACAATTGGACTTTGGTGTGATCGTGTGTACGCAAGACAATTACAGCGGAATTCCATCAGAACTTCGTCAGAAAAACCTTCAGAGTAGACATGTGCACACTGAAATATTAGGTTTTGGAATTTCGTTTTTATTCCAAAAAATAAATTTATTTAGTTATTCCCGAAATTCATTTTTATTTATTTTGTTTCGTTAAAAAATGCATTAGTCCGAAAATCCTAAATAATTAAGGTCAAATCTGTCATTGAAGGCTAATGTTGTATGACACTAGTAATAATTATATTTATTGATTATTATTACTGGTCAACCAACATTAGAATTCTTCTATAGCCTATGGGCATAGCATTTGACCACAAATGTCTGCTCGCGGTGACTGCTTCGTTGAATCTTCATGTTGAATCTTTTCTCTCTATGTCAAATAATCTTGGACTAATAGAATTATGTTAGGCACATTAGACCTTTTTTTTGCTATTGTCTCTATAATGTAGAATCATCTTGAACTAATAGAGCTAAGGTTAGGCACATTTGACCACAGGTTCGATGGACACAGATCGCTATTGTCAGCATCATGTCGAATCTCCTATCTATATAGAACTGTTGCAATGAAAATGAAAATAAAGCAGTTGTTTAAGTCGGATATTAAAATTTTTCAGATTTTGCACGTTTTGCAGTATTTGAAAATATCCGAAATTTGGATAAAGATGCATTCAGATGAAAACGAATGCACATGTCTACTTCAGAGTATATTCCGATGGGAAAACCGGTCATGTGTACACGGCATTACCCTTTTAATGGCCAATTTTCTAGCATTTGGGGAAAAAAAGGAGATGAATAGCTGGACACTGCCACGGAGGACATGTATCAATACAAATTGCTTTAACCTTTTTGCCGCCAGGCTCGGGGGTTCTGCTTTTACATCAACTGGCCAGACCATTTTTTGCAATTTTTTGCTTTTTTATACTTAAAAAAAAAATTGAGCTACTAATTTTGTTGGTCCCATAATATTTGTAAAAATGGTTATTAAAGTGATTTCTTTTATAAAAATACACTAAATTCCTTATTTGCTCACACATACCTTATACAATTTCTACTAAATCTAAAAAAATAAAACTGTGTTGCATTAAATAAAAAATTATTGTACATTTTAAATTGTGCATATTTGTGAAATAGTGAAAATCAAATACCGTGAATAAGGAACTTGTGCAAAAAATCTGTAGGTTGTTTTCACACCTATGCATTTTGGCAATGCCCAATCTACAGTGCAATATGTTCTCTGTATTCCTATGTATTGTGATAAAATTATCCAGCCATACATTATATGTCAACATAGCACATTACGATGTGTAGCACTGCATCACTGTTGCACAATACTTTGAAGGAATGTTTAAAATGAGACAAAAAGAAAAAATAAAGAACTGCAATATGACATTATGTAGTAACTATTCCCTGTAGTGTATGTGCTCGTCACTTACCCATGTGCCTTATATATCATAATGCTCACCTGCTGGTGTGGATGGACCCAAAGTATGGTATGGTAGTACATATGTGTAGATTATGTGTGTGTAGTTGTGTTCAAGTCTAGGTTTTCATATTTGAACTGCACTAACGCACTTGTGTGCATGTGTACTCCTATAAATGTATGCTGTGCTATGGCAGAACATTCATTTGAATAGTCTTTTGAATTCTAATTGACATGCATAGGGAGAAAAGGAATTTAGACAAGAAAAAAAGCCCATGTACAGGATCCCTTAGAAGCATATTTAAAGAGGAGATTAAAAGCTACACTTCTGTATTAATTGTGTTTAACTTCCTGTGAGTAAAATTTTACAGACGTCTTCTGTGATACCTCAAATGATTTTACAGCCTTCACCTGCAGAGGATTACCATTTAAATTTTTCCATTTTCCTATATACCCAAGCAAGAGCTAATGAGCTAATAACATATTGTTTAACTGCTAAAGAATATGTGGTAGAGATAGAAGTAATCAGCTGTAAGACTGATTAGCTGGTTATACACCATCACGTCTGCCTCTTGTGTGAGCACAGAACATTAAAATCTGTCAAAGAAAATGTGTAATATCATATTACAATTTGAATAAGCTCTGTTTATAAGTTAAAACAATTTAACATATCTCTCAGCAGTTGGCTAGCATTTCTTGATTGAGATTTAGTAAGATTTTCAATATATACAATATCTCACAAAAGTGAGTACACCGCTCACATTTATGTAAAATATATAAAAAAAAAATTTTCCCCTAGGTTAAGGCCGATACCTATTCTTCTACATATTTTTGGTAAAAAAAAATTGCAATAAGCATTTATTGATTGGTTTACACAAAAGTTGTAGTGTCTACAACATAGGGGATAGTTTTATGACATTTTTATAATTTTTTTTTTTTTACTAGTAATGGCGGCGATCAGTGATTTTTATCATGACCGTGACAGTATGATGGACAGATCGAACACTGATTTTGGGATCATTCACATTTATACAGCGATCAGTGCAATTAAAAATGCATTGATTACTGTGTAAATGTAACTGGCAGTGAAGGGGTTAACCACTAGGTGGCACTGTAGGGGTTGAATTATAACTGTAACATGACCCTGATCACCACTCCAGATTACAGGGAGCTGCTTTTTAAAGGGCAACATACCGGTATGTTGATCTGCCTGTACGTGCCCTTTTGCCGACTTATATCAGCGTGAGCCAGTCGACAAGCGGTTAATGCTTAAACCTCTGGCAGAAAAAGTGAGTACACACCTAAGTGAAAATGTCCAAATTGGGCCCAATTAGCCATTTTTCCTCCCCGTTGTCATGTTACTCATTAGTGTACCACTACCAAGGTCTCAGGTGTGAATGGGGAGCAGGTGTGTTAAATTTGGTGTTCTCACTCTCTCATACTGGTCACTGGAAGTTTAACATGGCACCTCATGGCAAAGAACTCTCTGAGGGTCAGAAAAAATAGAATTGTTGCTTGACATAAAGATGGCCTAGTCTATAAGAAGATTGACAAGACCCTGAAACTGAGCTGCAGCACGTTGGTCAAGACCATGCAGCGGTTTAAAAGGATAGGCTCCACTCAGAACTGGCCTTGCCATGGTCGACCAATGAAGTTGAGTGCACGTACTCAGCATCATGTCCAGAGGTTGTCTTTGGGAAATAGACGTATGAGTGCTGCCAGCATTGCTGCAAAGGTTGAAAGAGTGGGGGGGTCAGCCGATCAGTGCTCTGACCCTACACCGTATACTGCATCAAATTGGTCTGCATGGCTGTCATCCCAGAAGGAGGCCTCTTATAAAGATGATGCACAAGAAAGCCCACAAACAGTTTGTTGAAGACAAGCCGACTAAGGACATGGATTACTGGAACCATGTCCCGTGGTCTGATGAGACCAAGATTAAAAAAACGTATTTGGTACAGATGGTGTCAAGCGTGTGTGGCAGCAACCAGGTGAGGAATAGAAAGACAAGTGTGTCTTGCCTACAATCAAGCATGGTGGTGGGAGTGTCATGGTCTGAGGCTGCAAGAGTGCTGCCAGCACTGGGAAGCTACAGTTCATTGAGGGAACCATGAATGCCAACATGTATTGTGACATACTGAAGCAGAGCATGATCCCCTCCCTTTGGAGACTGAGAAGCAGGGCAGTATTCCAACATGATGATGACTCCAAACACACCTCCAAGATGACCATTGCCCTGCTAAAGAAGCTGAGGGTAAAGGTGATGGACTAGCTAAGCATGTCCCTAGACCTAAACCCTAATGAGTATCTGTGGGGCATCCTGAAATGGAAGGTGGAGGAGCGTAAGGTCTCTAACATCCACCAGCTCCATTATGTCATCTTGGAGGAGTGAAAGTGGCAACATGTGAAGCTCTGGCGAACTCCATGCCCAAGAGTGCTGGAAAATAATGGTGGCCACACAAAATATTGACACTTTAGGGCCTAATTTGGACATTTTTCACTTAGGGTTGTATTCACTTTTGTTGCCAGCGGTTTAGACATTAATGGTGGTGTGTTAAGTTATTTTGAGGGACCGCAAATTTATCCGCGTACTGACCAGCTGCCGCAGTATTACTGCAGCAGAATGGCACGGCTGGGTGAAACGTTACCTTACGTCTCTTCGCCTTTATGCCACTAGGGGTGCGCATGTACCCATGGCGTGTGCCCAGAACTGATGAGAGTGCCCAGTGGGTGCAATGAGCGCTGGGCTCCCACAATCGCTTGTGACAGAGCGAGAACCAGGATCTGTGTGCCACAGTAATCAATGCATTTTTTTAAAGCATTAATCGCTGTATAATTGCCAATGGTTGCAGAAATGCATCAAAAGTGTCTGATGTGTCCGCCATAACGTCGCAGTCCCAATAAAAATCCCAGATCACTGCCATTACTATTAAAAAAATAATAATAATAAAAATGCCATAAATCTATCCCCTATTTTGTAGACGCTATAACTTTTGCTCAAACCAATCCAATAAACGCTTATTGCAATTTCTTTTTTTTTTACCAAAAATATGTAGAATATATATCGGCCTAAAAAAAAATGTTTTTAATAAAAAATGTGGGATATTTATTATAGCAAAAAAATTTAAGATGTTGTGTTTTTTTGAAAATTGTCACTCTTCTTTTGTTTATAATGCAAACAATAAAAACTACAGAGAAATCTCTATTTGTGGGGAAGAAAAGACATCAATTTTGTTTGGGTACAGCATTGCATGACCGTGCAATTGTCAGTTAAAGCAAAGCAGTGCTGAATCGTAAAAAATGGCCTGTCACTACTTTACATTGTAGCAAAGTGTAATTTCTTCAGTTTTGTCACATGAAAATAGAGAATAAAATATTTAAAAAATATGAGGGGTGTACTCACCTTTGTGTGTGTATGTGTAGGTTTTCTTGCATTCCATTAGTCACTACCAGCAGGTGGTATAAATGAAGAAGGACTGGAGAAAGAGATTGGGACTCAGGAAGCCAAAACCTGAAAGATCTATCAATGTGGAGACTGCTTTATGAAAGAAAGAAAAAAGGTTTGCACCACAGTTGTCTTGCTGGTGATTGGGAGAAGCCCTTTATCCGTGAGATAGGAATCTCTTCTGTTTACTTTGTGTCTGGATGGCAAGGATTTATTTTTTGTTTTGTTTTCTTGGATTTCCATGCAATCTTTTAAATACAACTTGCTACAAGTCAGACTTTTTAGACCTGCTGTTTGGACTGCCTTTTTCCCACTGAAGGTGAACCCCATTTGAGCTAACCTCCACATATGGTGGAGGATGTGGAAAACTTCCTGATCAAGTGGAAAGATGGAGGATGTGACAAGTAAGGATGAGCCGAACACCCTCCGGTTCGGATCACACCAGAACCTACGAACAGACCTAAACTTCGTGTGAACTTTATAACCCTATTAAAGTCTATGGGACTCGAACGTTCAAAATCAAAAGTGCTAATTTTAAAGGCTAATATGCAAGTTATTGTCATAAAAAGTGTTTGGGGACCTGGGTCCTGCCCCAGGGGACGTCGAAGCAAAACAAAGTTTTAAAAACTGAAGTTTTTTCGGGAGCAGTGATTTTAATAATGCTTAAAGTGAAACAATAAAAGTGGAATATTCCTTTACATTTTGTACCTGGGGTGTGTGTATAGTATGTCTGTAAAGGGGTGCATGTTTCCTGTGCTTAGAACTGTCCCTGCACAAAGTCATTTAAAATCACTTGCGGCTATAATGAATTGTCGGCTCCCCGTAATACAGAGGACAGTCATTGAAAGTAATTGATATAAAAAAAAGCTTGGGGTTCCCCCAAATTCAATTGCCAGGCCCTTCAGGTCTGGTATGGATATTAAGGGGAACCCCTCGTCAAATTTAAAATAAATGGCGTGGAGTTCCCCCTAAAAATCCATACCAGACCCTTTATCCGAGCATGCAACCTGGCAGGCCGCAGGAAAAGAAGGGGGACAAGAGAGCACCCCCTCCTGAACCGTACCAGACCACATGCCCTCAACATTGGGAAGATGCTTTGGGGTCTCCCCCAAAGCACCATGTCCCCATGTTGATGAGGACAAGGGCCTCATCCCCACAACCCTGGCCGGTGGCTGTGGGGGTCTGCAGGTGGGGGGCTTATCAGAATCTGGAAGCCCCCTTTAACAAGGGGACCTCCAGATCCCGGCCCCTCCCTGTATGAAATTGTAAGGGGGTACAAACGTACCCCTACCATTTCACAAAGAAAGTGTAAAAAATAGTTAAAAAAGACACACACACCGTTGCAAAAGTCCTTTATTAAAAATAAAAAAAGATTCCAGCGGTGGTCCACTCTTGTCTCTATTGTCGTACCTTTGAATGACTCCTTGCAACATTTTTTCAGAATGAAGTCTGTATAATATAATGCCATACCTGGATTCCTTTGAAAACCCAGGCAAACACTCGCTTAACGGTAGCTAGAAGACTGCTGGGAATTCATAACAAACTCCCCAAATCCTCTATAGGATATAACAACCCCCTGTCCTTCACCTTTCTTCCTACATTCTTATCTCTACTTTTTATCACCTCTCTATGAATACTCTATATGGGAAACTCCAAGATATTGATGGTAGATCACGTTATATAATTAAGGCCTCAGGCAATTACTGTAGTCTCATTTGCCATTGCTGTTTTGATAGATCTCTACCCACAGTTTTAAAAGACATAGTTTCACCTGGTTCTATTTTGCTGACAGTAAGTAGCATATACACAGCATATGTCTGTAACTGAACTGTTTTCCATGTACATGTGCATTTTTTTCTTATAATAAACTTTGATGTTAAAAAAAAAAGGTAGTGGACAAAAATGTGAGAAATTTGGATTTGTTTGTTGCCGTAGCTCATATTTTCTTTACAGGAATAGAGTTGGGCAAACATTTCGAGTCGAACAAAAGCTTGGCCCAAACATCGCCTGTTCTCCCTTTTTTTAAATTTTTTTTTTTGGTTGCTGCATTTTTTTTTTTTTATTCCGTGCCTGCTACTTTTTTTAAATTGTCAGCCACAGTTTTTCTGACTGTGACGCTGTTGTTCCCATTTAAAAAAAATAATAATATTATTTTCATTTTTGTCAGCGACAGTTCTCAGTTTAAAGTGAACCAAACATCACTTTTCATTGAATAAAGTGCATACAATAACACAATTCCCAGTAACTATTACATTTGGGTAATAAGCCCCCTGGCCCATCATATCTGGGAGGCCAACAAGGAGATTCAGATGTTTCCATGCCATAATGAGGGAGCCAGCAGCATCTGTGTCCACAGGCAGAGGCAGAAGTGGACATGGTCTACAGGCAGAGGTGGACACGGTCCATCCTCAGGCAGGGCATGTTTTTCTCTGTTTAGTGATGTTTAGTGATGTTACCTGTGATATCCAGCCACAGCATGCAGAGGAGGTGGTAGACTGGCTTACTAAACCCCACTGCATCTGCCAGAGAGGCCTATTCTACTTCCTTGTCCACAGCTACTCCTGCCACAGCCCCATCATCATGCAAAGAGGAGTCAGCTGAATTATTTGAACACAGTATCAGTCTTGCACCCTCCAAGAGTAAGTGTGAGAAGTTACAGGGTGCAGGCACCACAAACACCCAAGGCCCAATTTTTCTGCACCTGTTACTCTATTCAAAGAGATATAGACTTTATGTAAAAAAAAATTTTAATCTTGGCCTGAGTGTACTATAATTTGGCTTCTTCACCAAAGGCTTGCTTACCGTGGTGCAAAACTCTGCCAAAGAGACACCAAAATTTATACAAAAATCTCTAATCTTGTTCCGAGCGCCCTAAAATGTGGTCTCATCATACAGACTGGCTCCCCAAGCCATTGTTTACAAAATAAAGAAAGCATGCAGGGAAAATCATTTAAATGTTATTTTTTTTTGCATATGTCAGTTTTTCTGCAGCAGGTTCTATACATGGTGCAGATGCCCCACTATACAAGCAGACTAAGGGGACCTCCGCAACACTAATTTTTTAATTTTTATTATTTCACTTTACGCATCATTAAAATCTTTTTTTTTTAAATGTTGCATTGATACATGTTCCCCAGGGCAATACCCAGCCCTCATAGCACTTTATGGCCAATAACTTGCCTATAAGCCTTCACAATGGGCACTTTTGATGTTTCAAGTTCGGGACACAGAGACTTAAATAAGGTTTTGAAGTTTGGGTCTGAACTTTTGTGATGTTTGAGAGTTCTGGCGTGAACTGAACCGGGGGTGTTCGACTCAAATCTATACAAGAGGTACCACAGGCTATTCACCCTTTGAACTACTGTATGTTAGACAGGGGATTGCTAGATGTTGCAAAAGAAATGTGGGAGGGAGAAACCATGCTTTATAGAAGCATCATCAAGCATATCTCACTGATGCAGGATAGAATCGTCACTGTCATGCTGCTTTTATGGGAACATATGGGGCAAGCCCAGGAGGCTCAGAGAAGGGTTTATAATCGGGGTGCCAAGACCTGGACCTTCAATTCCAGGGATAGAGTGCTGGTACTAGTAATCACAGTTGAGAGTAAATTCCTAGAAAAGTGGCAAGGTCCCTTTGAAATTTTAGAAAGAATAGGGGAAGTAAACTATAAAGGCCACCAACCAGGAAGAAGAAAGCCAAAGCAAATGTAGCGCCCTGCTCCTAATGAGCAGACGCTACTGTTTTTGTAATTTTAAGTTTCTCTGAAGCTGCAGTTTGCCTCAGACTAATTATGTCAAAGTTCTGGTTTCTGTACCAGTTCAGCTGGGTTGTGCTAGTTTCCACTTGGCCATGGATGTCGCTGTCACCACCGGTAAGTGTTGGAAATGCAACAGGCTGAATGCATTGGGTACTCCTTTTACTCAGAAATAGCCCAGTGGGAGTGGTTCACCCGCTGTGCATTCTGGGTAAGAGTACTTAAGGTACAGGCGCCATAATTTGGGGTTTCGTTATTCCGACCTCGTGGCCCTCCTGGCCTGGGGTGTGTGCTGCCTGTCTCTATGTCTCGGGGCTGGCTGGCCCGAGGCTTTGTAACTGAAAGGGTGGGCCCAAAAGTCTTGGGGCTTACTGATCCAGGGGTGGTCCTGTGCTGTCTTGCCTGCGGGGAGAAGCCAAGCAACTGGAGAATTCAGGGGGGGGAACTTTTTAAGGAGAGGACCGAGCAACAAGGCTGGTATCTCTGGAAGAGCCTGGAGACTCAGTTGGAGGATACATCCCGGGTCACCTACCACACAGTATCGCCGGACTGGCTGAAAGAAACTGGTACTGAGTGACAGGTCTTTAATTTCTAAACAAACTGATGATTGTACCTTCCTGTAGCAGAGGATTGCACAACGATTCCATTGAATTTACAAGTCTGTGGCAGAGACTTTGAGCATCTCACCGGCTGCTAGGTCAGTGAGAGAGTCCTATCCGGTGGTAGCTAGATCCAGCCTGTGGAAGCCATTTGTCCTCTGGATCAAGGCAATACCTCTAACCCAAAATTATAAGGTACCTATCCCTCTATTGCAAAACTTCATGTTTCTTTCAAATAAATCTTTGGAAAAAGGACTACGTATCGGAGCTAACATTCTTTAATCCACTCTACAAGTGGACCCCTAAGACGGACACAGTGAGCAGGTGAGGTAATGGTAAGCCTAACAAAAACCAGGAGCTCCTTTGGGGGTCAGTGCTCCACAAACATCTCACATTAATCTTTTAAAACCTTGGAAGGACAGAGAGACTTTATTGGCAGTGCCAACCCCCAAAAGGACATGACCCCCATGACGCTTGAGGTACCCATAACTTAAACGTTGCCAGTGGCCCAACAGAATGTTGTTAAAGACTTTTTAAGTAAGAATAGAGACTTTTTTCTCATCTACTCAAAACAGCCAAAAAAAACAGTTGCGTGACAAAGTGGCTCCTTGCTCTTCAAGCATTCAAATTCACAGTTCATAGAGCTGGGAAACTTCAGAATAATGTAGATGCCCTTTCTAATGCCCACTGCCTTGTTGGGACAGTTTCTCAGCTGCAGGGGCTTGAGCAGAGTGGGGATATGTGACAATATTAAAGGTGAGGTGATTGATGTATACTATGTGTCATCTTGCATGCATTCATAATATAGAAAACTAGGGTGGAATCAGGTCCATGTTTTTTTTTCGGGCCATCATGACAGTGTTAGTTCCGGACCAGATTTTGCATTCAACTGGTGACCAGTGACTGACCACCAGCATGTAGTATGAATAAAAAAAGAACTGGAGCAAAAGGTTTTTTATGGTTGAACTTGATGGACTTGTGTCTTTTTTCAACCTGACTAACTATATAACTATATTTCTCTTGGCCTAGGAATCAGGAAGCCAAAACCTAAAAGACCTATCAATGTAGAGACTGCTTTGTGAGAGTAAATCCGCATACACGTGACCAGATTTCCCAACAGGAAATGTGTGATGACAGGCTGTTCGCGGAAAATCCAACCTTTTTAATGGTCCATCGGACAATTGTTGTTGGATTTTCCGCGGACAAATATTGGATGAAAGATTTTAAAACTTTCTGCGGACAAATGTCTGTTGTTGGATTTTCCGAGCGTGTGTACACAAATCCGTTGGGCAAAGGACCAAAGTACAAACACGCATGCTCGGAAGCAAGGATGAGCCAGATGCGGTTGGGCTTGTAAACTAACATTCATAATGGAGAATTAACATTCATGACGTGGTAAATTACGAAATCTTGAAATGCAGAGCACATTCTCTTCTTCTTTAAAGGGATAATAATGAAGTTGGGTGATACTGATGAAGTTTTTGCAAACAAATTTTCAAAGGCTTTTTCTTCTAGCGATATCAAGAATAATATCATTATGCTTTTTTGGGCAAGTTACCACGACACCATTATCCTGTAGTTTTTAAGATCAAAGATACAACTATGTTGGTGTCCCTTGTCAATTTTACATTGTATTTGTATTAAGTGTAACTGCCTACTCCCAAACTGTCATTTGAAGTGAAACACTTTTTTTTATTGTGCATTAAAAAAAGAAAACAAATACATTTAGACATGCTATCTGCCAATAGAACTTAACCAAAAAGTTAATTATATGCATCCACAAATATAGAAAATATAACTAATCAAATCATTATTTTTCAACCAAAAAAATAAAATAAAAGCTTCATGCATGTGTCCTGCTTCTTTTTTTTTTTTTTTTATATATTTTTATTGAGCAAAAAAGAAAAATTTAAACAATACACATCAGTCGAAAAGTAAGACAGTATCTTACGAAAGACATATATACGAGAGAATATAAAACAACACAGAAGAGAAGGAGTAATACACCCCAACGACCCAAAGGGCCACAATATCAAGCAGTTTAATCTTTCAAGATAGAGGAAAATGAAAAAGGGAGATGAGAAGAAGGGGAAAAAGAGAAAAAAAAGAAAGAAAAGATAGAGGGGAGGGGGGGGGGGGAGGCGGGTAGAGGGGGGGAAAGGGAGATAGGGAATGGCACCCTGGGAGGCGAGGATCACCTCATAATCCGATTGCAGTATGGTAACAAGAAAAACATGAAGATGAGAAACAGTATCATCTATACATACATAAGACCCCTACATGTAGGACAGTAAAAGAACACTAATGTTTGGTACAAACAGAAATCCGAGTCCAGGAAGGGTCATGGAGATGCAGAAGGGGGAGTAGAGGGTTGCATGTCCTCCAGTGCAGAAGAGATAGGGTCGAGCATGTCCTGTGGTAGTTGAGCCAATAAGAGAGCGGGGTCCTGTGAAGGAGAAGAGTTGGCGAGGGGTGATGTCAGCTTGAGTTTCCCCAATGCATTGCCAATGTCGCGGTGTAGGTACCAGCTTGTATAGCGAAAGGGGGAAACTATAGAATTAATTTCCTCCGAGTTAAAGGATTGTTCGATATAAGCCCTCCATCTGGCAAAGAAGCGAGGAGTGGAGACAAAGTGGGACGATATAACATCAAGTCGTTCTATATGGAACAGCGAGAGGAGGGTATGTTGAACGCCTGTTAGACTCGGTGGAGTTGTGGAAATCCAGTAATTCATAATAGTTCTGCGAGCCGCCAGCAGGCATAGGTGAGACCAATGGGAAAGGGTAACTGGACTCGGAGAGGTTAGTGACACGGGTGGTGGGTCACAGCTAAACAGGCAGGTCAGCGGGTCCTCAGGTACATGTGTCCCGGTAACGAGTTGGATATAATCCAAGACTGAGTTCCAAAATGCTGATATGAAGGAGCAATCCCAGAAACGGTGTAGTAGGGTGGGGCGATCCAGAGAGCACCATGGACATTTGGCTTGCGAGGGATCCTCGGTGTTATTACGGAATGGATAATAGGCTCTATGAGTGATCTTAAAGTGAGTTTCTCTCCACTTCTCCGAGATAACAAGTTTGTAAACAAGTCTGTATCCTTGCAGGATTCTTTCCGGTAGGTTCATATCATTAAATATAGAGGCCCATTGCTTGAAGGGGGCAACGTGGTACTTTTCCGCCTGGTAGTTGATTAGGTGAGAGTATAGGGTAGAGATGGAATAATCGCCCTGTTGAAGCACAGCCTCCAGATGCGATTTGCGAAGGCAGTCCGGACGTACTCCTCCAATTGACTTCAGGTAGCTCAGCAGTTGGTGGTGATAAAACGCATGGTGAGAAGGCAGTGAGAATTCCTGAGATAATGTTTGGAAGGATTTGAGTGTTCCTCGCCCCGGCTCATATAAGGAGGCCACTTTGAGTAGACCCCGCTGCGCCCAGTGGGCAAAAGCTGAATGAATGGTAGAGGGCGGAAACATGGGGTTGTATACAAAGGAAAAAAGAAAATAACTGCGCTAAGGTTAAGAATGTGAATATGTAAATGTGTAAATATATAAAGAAATTCCTGTGAGGATGTTCAGCTGCGGCTTCGCTATGTCACATGCATGCAAATAAGAAAACGAAAAATCATAAGCCGCGCTAAATGGATACCAAAGCAAATACAACCAACTATTTGTGCAATAATATAAAAATAAATGTTGAAATAGATATTAGTAAATACAACCAACTGCTAGTGCAAAATATGCAAGTAAATATTGAAATAGATATTATATAGGGTATAGCAACCCCATATGTGTAAATACATATACGTGATACAAAACATATAAGTATTAAAATTTCTGATCCCAAAAACCCACAAATGCTGATGGGCACATATAATAAGAATCAGTGACATACACCTATGATAAAAATAAACATATAAAGTATAGACACCCAGTGTATGAACAATGAGTCCGTATAAAGAACAAGAAGGGGTTAACGTGAGACCAAATAAAAGTCCTCTGAGTAAAAACCACACTATTCCTGGAAATCCAAATATGGGAGCAGTTGTCATATCTGGTAAGCAGTAAATCTTATCGTGTGTTGGTGGTGGATTGAACACAACTGCTCCCATATTTGGATTTCCAGGAATAGTGTGGTTTTTACTCAGAGGACTTTTATTTGGTCTCACGTTAACCCCTTCTTGTTCTTTATACGGACTCATTGTTCATACACTGGGTGTCTATACTTTATATGTTTATTTTTATCATAGGTGTATGTCACTGATTCTTATTATACGTGCCCATCAGCATTTGTGGGTTTTTGGGATCAGAAATTTTAATACTTATATGTTTTGTATCACGTATATGTATTTACACATATAGGGTTGCTATACCCTATATAATATCTATTTCAATATTTACTTGCATATTTTGCACTAGTAGTTGGTTGTATTTACTAATATCTATTTCAACATTTATTTTTATATTATTGCACAAATAGTTGGTTGTATTTGCTTTGGTATCCATTTAGCGCGGCTTATGATTTTTCGTTTCGGAAACATGGGGTTGCCTTGAATAGGTAGATGAGCGGAAATATTAGTGGGTAATCCCAGGAGCCTCCTAACTTCCCTCCAAGCCACTACAGTGTCCCGAATAAGGATGTTACATTTAAAATGAGGTGGTAAAGCGTGAACGTTGGAATGAAGGATCGCAGAGAGCGTGTAAGGATGTACCAACGCCTTCTCAAGGTGGTGATTGGAGTATCTTGATTTGCCCGCTATCCAGTCAAGGCCCTGTCTCAAGAGGCACGAGAGATTATAGAAACGGAGATTGGGCAGGCCTGCACCCCCGTCAGGCTTCGGAAGACATCGTTTTTGAAGGGCAATGCGTGGCTTCTTATTGGCCCAGAGAAAAGCGGACAAAGCTTTGTGTATTTTCTGCACATCAGAGTGTTTAAGGAGGAGTGGAATGGTCTGCATCGGATAGAGTAGCCTTGCAAAGGAGACCATCTTGAAGAGATGACATCTTCCAAAGAGTGATAACGGCAGGCCTGCCCAAGCCTCCAGCTCCTGCACAATCTTAGAGATCAAGGGTGGGTAATTGAGGGTATAAAGGGAAGAGGGCTCTCGACCTATGCGCACTCCCAGGTAGGTGATGTGGTGTCGTGCCATTGCAAAGGGTGAGGATGATTGCCAGGAGATGGCTTTTTTCGCAAATTTAAGGAGAGGATTTCACTTTTACCAAAATTGATTCTAAATCCCGAGCAAAGGCGATACGCTGCGAATAGGTCACGGAGTTTAACAAAATCGGCCGGGGGATTAGACGAAAAAAGTAAAATGTCGTCCGCAAAAAGCGCAGATTGAAGGTTCTGGTCCCCAAACGCAATTCCGCTGACACCGTCCGGGGAGTTTAGAAGTCTAGATAAGGGTTCAATCGCTAGATTAAACAATAGAGGGGATAAGGGACACCCTTGTCTTGTCCCTTTGGTGAGAGGGATAGTGGGCGAAACAAAGTCTGGAGTAACTAATCTGGCAGTCGGGGCATTGTACATTTGGCAGAGGAAGTGCGTAACCGGACCCAAAAAGCCAAAGGCTTGCAATACCTTAAATAGCCAGGCAAAATTAATGTTATCAAAAGCCTTTTCGGCGTCAATGGAAATGATGGCTAAGTCCTGTTCTGGGCATATTTTCGCTCTTTCCAATGCCAGAAGCACCTTGCGGATATTTAAAGTCGCTGATCTGCCAGTCGTGAATCCTGATTGGGCCTGGTGCAGGAGAGTAGGGAGAATGGTAGCTAGGCGTGAAGCTATCATTTTGGATAGTATTTTAACATCAACATTTATAAGGGAAATGGGCCTATACAAACCTGGGCATAAGGGATCCTTGCCCGGTTTGGGAATTAACTTACTGTATGCCTGAGAACCCGTAGGGGGGTAGGACCCACCGTCCCATAGGGCTGTAAACACTTTGGATAGAGTGGCAGGTATAAAGTCTCGGGTAAGTTTATAAAAATCGGCTGAATAGCCATCGGGGCCAGGTGCTTTAGAAGGGGACATCAATTTTATCGTAGACCGAATGTCGTCCAGGGTAACAGGGGCATTGATGGCGTCTAATTGCGGTCCGGTCAACTGTGGCAAACTCACCCTCGAGAGTAACTGGTCAGCGACTGAATGGTCAATGGGGTCCTCCGCATATAGGGAGGAGTAGTAGTCAGTCAGTAGTTGGCTTATCATCTTAGAGGAGGTAGCAATGGATCCGTCGGGGTGCTTCAGGGCATGGATATGGGTGGGCCTTTTAAAGGCCGCACATAGCCGGGATAAAAGCTTACCCGCTTTATTGCCATGTTTGTGAAGGCGCATGGACAAAAAGTAGGGGGCAATCTGCTCCTGCCTTTCCGCCCAGAGGTCAAAGTCCTGTTTGGCTAACTGCCAGGCCCTGACATTAGCCTGTGTGCGATTACGTAGGAGCTCAAGATGCATGGAGCGAAGTTTTTCGCTAGCTTGTATATAATGTTGCTTTGAGTGTCTCTTGTATTGCGTCACATAAGCTATGATCCTGCCGCGGAGGAAGGCTTTGCCCGCCTCCCAGAAGAGATTCGGAGTGGCGATATGTTCACCATTCGTTTCTGTATATTCAGTCCAACTAGTGAGTAGCATTTGTTTGAAGTCCTCGTTATTGGCCAGATAGGAGGGAAAGCGCCATATGGGCGAGGAAGAGGAAGGTTTCACATTTAACAGGCTAACCGTCACAGGGCAATGATCTGAAATGGCCATGTCCTTGATGTCAGGATCGCTCACCATCGGCAGGAGAGCAGGGGACGCAAAGACATAGTCAAGACGCGAAAACGACTTGTGGGGGGGTGAATAAAAAGTGAATTCACGATCCGTAGGATGGGACAATCGCCATATATCAGTGAAATTTAGTGATGTGAACGTACGGGCAAGGGGGGTGGTGTCATTGTCAGTTTGGGCCGAAGGTGTAGGGCTACGGAGGTTACTGCAAGTCCTATCCTCAGAGGGACACATGACCGAGTTAAAGTCCCCACCTATCAGGTGGAGTGCTTCAGACGCTTGGGAGATCCAGGCTCCCAGCTCCCTGAAAAACAACAAGTCGGGGGAGTTGGGCGCATACACGTTAGTTATAGCAATGTCTTTAGAAGCCAGGGTCAGGTGTAAGGTGATCATACGACCACACGAGTCTATACGGACGTCACGAGTGGTATACTGCAGTCGTTTATGGAGCAGAATAACCACCCCCGCCTTGCGACCCACGGCCGGGGAACCCAGAACTTCGCCAACCCAAAGTTTGCGAAGGCATGAAAGATCTCCGTCAGTCAGGTGGGTCTCTTGTAGGAGTGCCACATCGGCCTTCAACCGCTTCAGATGACGGAGGACTTTCATGCGTTTGGAAGGCCCTTAACATTCCATGACACTACAGTAGATCGGTCTTTAGAGGCATCAGCCATAGGGATCAGCAGGGGTGGTAATAGCTGGTAAAAGAGTCATTAAGTCAACATTGAGATAGACGGAAATATTCCAGGGAGTGCGCATATGTAAGGAAGCCCCCAAGGGTAGCCAGGTACAGGTGGAAGGGAAAGAAAAAAGGAAAGCATTAGCAGGAAAGAGAAAGGAAAAGAAAAGGGGACAGAACCAGACAGTACGAATTGCAACAGAACACTTTAGGTGTATCCACCATAGAGTAGCCGTAGCCCACTTCACCTTTTTCCACACGGGTTGCATCTAAGGCACACGGCTCCCAGCGGGTGCATTCGCCCCCTGGGAGAGGCCAGAAATACTCCTCGGGGGGGGGGTGAAGGTAGGGGGGGAGGGTAAGGGAAGGGAGAGAGTACAAATCAGTACCTCTGATGGGGAGGTGGGGGAGGGTTGGGGGGGCAGGGGAAGGGGGGGATAACCCCAAAGTTTTAGATGGGCAGCATAATAGCTGCATGACAAAAATGGGAGAACCAATCGTGCAGGTGAAATAGGCGGGCTAATACCCCAAACTAAAACAACATAACATGGACAGTTTCAAGAATAGGGATAATAGCCCCGGTTATAAACAAACATAAGAGGAACATTAAGTATAAAACAAAACAACCGTGTGCAAGCACCATCTCTTAGGCAAGCATCCCATTGAAGACCTCACAACAAGAGTAGTGGCTGAGAGTACTAAGAAGTGGAAACACTTTTTAACGTTACCAATATCCAGGCGTGGAGCCCGGAGGGATCAAAGGACAAGTTCAGCGGAGCTCAGAGCACGGGCGCTGGGTGGTGGAGCGACTTCGCTTGTATGGTGGTTTGGAGGGGCTCAGCTGTGCACCAGTAGGGGCCTGGGGGGTGGCAGCCAGACCAGCAGAGGGACTCAGCATCGAGGGGTCATGTGTGGTATCCATGTCTGCGGGGTAGTTGGCGAATCGTTCCGCTTCAGAGGGTGAGTTGAAGGTGCGGCGAGTGCCATTGGGAAGAGTAACGTGCAAAATCGCCGGATAAGCCAAAGTGAACTTGACATGGTTCTTAAAGAGGGAGGCACAAATCGGTGAGAATTCTTTTCGCAGTCGCATGACTTCTGCAGAGTAATCAGCAAACAGGAGTAAATTAACGCCATCAACCCGTAAGGGTGCGTTGGGAGCGGAATTTCTGCAGGATAGCATGCTTATCCGCATAGTTCAAGTATCTAGCTATGACCGCTCTGGGTTTGTTGCGCTGTTCCGAGAGCTGTCCTAGGCGGTGTGCTCGTTCCACCACGCATGGGGTAGAGAGGCCCAGTTGAGCAGTAATAGCAACCATACAGAGGTCCATAAGCTGTCCCGCGGAAACTGATTCAGGCAATCCTACTATTCTCAGGTTATTCCTTCTCGCCCTATTCTCAAAATCATCTAATTTAATTCACAAGTCCCTGGTAGTACGTGTGAGGCGAGCCAGAGCAGCGGCCTGAGCAGTGGTGTCATCCTCCATGAGGGAGATCCGCTCTTCTGCCTGTGTAAGGCGCTGTGCCTGGGCCTGCAGCTCGTTCCGGTACTGTTCCATCGCCTTCTGTATTGCAGAGTCTATAGAGGCTGTCAGCGTAGGCGTCAGTAAGGCTACCACAGCCTGGGCTATGTCTGCCGATGGAAGCGCTTCTACGCCTGGGAGCAGAGGAGCTGTGAGTGATGGCTCAGTGAGGCTGTGCACCGGCGCCATATTGGCCGAGGATTCGGCCGCGTCCGCCGTCGCGGACATCGCGGCGGCCAGCGATCGGTTCCCGGACCGCTCCACAAAACGGTCCATCAATGGCTCTATACCTTCCCCTGACAGCAGGAGGGATCCCCGAGGCGAATAGCTGCCTTGTAGCCGGTTTATAGGGGGTATGCGGCGGGAGCTGAGTCCGCTTACCTCCTCCTCATGTGGCGCTGGGAAACCGGAAGTGTCCTGCTTCTTAATATAGGGGGTCAATAATGCCAAGAGTTGGTGAAAGCAGGGGTCCGTCATTCCGTCATCCAGAGATAATTCCGAAAATCATCTAGCTTATTCTCCTGGAGCTTCCGCAGCAAAGCCATATGACATAATTGGTCACGATTAATAAAGCAACCAATTTTTGGTCCAAGAAATGCTCCTCCTGTTCATGGACTGGCCTTGGGTCAAAGCAATAACTCCAAGGCCAATAATAAATAACACATTATCTCCTCCCATTCTGCAACATGTCTTGTTGATGAACGACCGTTCAGAAACAAACTGAAAAGCATGAAATGAAATGTGCGAATCAACATTCACCAAACTTCTACTAACACAAAATTAGCAGAAGGAGCCCAAAGGGTGATGCTAATGAGCTGAAAAAACACGTAGTACATTACTACGTTTGTGTTTGTTGGCTGACAATTCCTTGCCATTTGTATGCAAGACATAATCCAGGCACATGTCTTCGGACAAAAGTCCAAGGTTTTGTCTGTGGAAAATCCAATCAAGGCTTAAGAAAAAATGTTTGCACCACAATTGTTTTGCTGGTGATTGGTAGAAACCCTTCACCTGTGAGATGCCTGGATGGCAAGGATTTATTTTCTCTTTTGTTAAATTTCCATGCAACCTTTTAAATAAAACTTGCTACAAGTCCAATTTTTTTTAAGAGAGTACCTTGCTCCTGGACAGCCAGGCAGAAATGCCTGCATGATGTGAACACCCGATTAACCTACAAAATTAGCATTTTGCAGATTCAGGGATATGGGTGCAGTATACAAAGTTTGAAGTTTGCCAAACAACGTTATAACTGAACTCAGAGCAAACCAGCTCATTCCTACTTGCAGCAATCAATTAGGAGGGTGGGAGGGAGGTTATCATCATCTTAGAGATGGACTTAATTGAGAGGAATAAAACAGTTATATCATTTGCAGGATAATAATTTCTTGCATGGTTCTATGTATTTTTTTATCAGAAACTCCAATTTAAAAAAAAAAGTTATTGTGGCTGTTCTATGTATGGTGAAGATGGCAATTGATCTTATTGTTTACGTGCTGTACTATCAGTTTTTCATGTGTCTAGTTTCCGCTCTTGCTGTCATAGCAGACATTCAAAATACACTTTTGTCTACTGTTTTGGAATGTGATGTCATGCCTTTGTATTGATTACTCAAAAGATTGAATGAAAACATAATCAACCCAAAAGAGTCAGTGCAGCAGTGTGCATAAAATTAAAGCATCACTACTTAAAGCTAACTGCATTTTGTGTCTGCTTCTACCTATATGTGTTACTCCAACTACTAAAAGATGTCATGTTTGGAAAAGTTTAGTAACTTGAGAAACTTAATTTAAATTGGAACCAAGCCAACTCTTCTGTACACAATATTTACAGTATGACTAAAAATGAGCCACTAAATTGTTTTGTGATTTCTCTGCACACCTGAAGATGACATACCTCACTCACTCAGCACTTACCGACACACCTTGAGGAGGCCAAGCAAAGCCTAACAATAAGACAATAACGTTACTGTGAGAGATATGGTTAACCAGTTGCCGTTCATATGATTTCAGCACATTAAAACAGGGCATGTGTATGATCACGTGTGTGCGCACCCCTGCAATGTCAGTGGTGGCGTGTCCCCGAGACTCAGTGCGTCACCAACAGGGGTGAACAGCCATTGGGCATCGCTGTTTACCACATGATCAGCCGCGATTACGATACGGCCGATCACAAACGGTACTCCCCTCTTAAGACGGCACATGCACGTGATCGGGAACCTGTCACATTGCCCCCCCATTACAGCTGTCATCCAACAGTCACCATATAAGTGCCCATCAGTGCTTATAAAAGTGCATCTGTCACCCATCAGTGCCCATAAAGTGTACCTGTCACACATCATTGCCCATCGCCTCTCACTCATCAGTCACCGTTAGTGATCGTCTTCAGTGACCGTCATCAGTGATCCATCCGTGACCCTCATCTGTCACCTATCAATCCCATAAAGTACACCGGTCACCATCAGTGACTGTCCCCTGTTTGCCATCAGTGACTGTCACCCATCAGTGACCATCACCTGTCACCCGTCAACTATCAGTGAACATCACTTGCCACCCATCTGTCACCCGTCACGCAGCCCATCAGTGACTATCACCTGCCACCCATCGTATAGCCCATCAGAAAAATGTCCAAAACAGTTTTTACCAGTGAGGAGGCGTTCCAGATCCTCTCCATGACTGATGAGAGCAACAGGGAGTTCTCATCGGATTCAAATGCTAATTCTGAATCAAATTCAGCATTTGAATGATCGATAGTAGTGGATTGGCAAATAAATCAGAGGAAGAATAGATCCCTCCTAAAAGGACACAACGCTCTGGAGACCAGGAAGCCGCCAGCAATATACCCCAGGATCAAATTCCCAGGCTCAGTACCAGTGCTGCTGCCAGCGATAGACCCCAAGAACAAAAGCCCAATACCAGAGCTGCCGCCAGTGATAGACCCCAAAATCAAAGGCCCACAACCAGTGCTGCCACCAGTGAAAGACCATGAAAAATGCCCAGGCCCAGTACCAGCGCTGCCACAGCATTAACTACCAGCACTAGAGTGTCACGTTCCCCAAGAGCCAGGGCCGCTACATATCTCCCAGATGGTCTTGCTAATCCAACAAGGCTGCCATCTGACTCAGGATCAGCAAGAATTCTCTTCTTCACTGCACAGCCAGGTGTGCAGGCCAATATTTAAAATTTTATGAAGCAGAAATCTATTGCCTTTATTTATTTTTGCCCGACACTTTGCTGCAATTCATCATGGACCAGACCAATTTATGTGCCCAGCAGAATATTGCCAACAACCCCCAATCATCATACGCCCACCCGTTTGAGTAGAGAGAATTGACTCTGGAGGAGTTCAAATTGTTTATGGGCCTCACCATAAACATAGGACTTACAAAAAAAATTAAGGGCATGCCTATTAGTCCACTAACCCTTTTACCACATGCCCATTTATTCTTCTGTAATGTTCAGGTCCCAATACGAGATGATTATGTGCTTCTTACATCCCAGCAACAACACCCAGTGGCCTCCCCGCAATCATCCAAATTACTATAAGTTATATAAAATTTGCCCACTCATAAATTTATTTTCCCAATGATTTGCAGAAGTCTATGTTCTCTATCAACATATATGTGTAGATGAGTCCTTGGTACCGTTTTCAGGTCGGCTAGGAATAAAACAATACATTCCTAGCAAAAGGGCCAAATACGGAGTGAAATTTTATACGTTTTGTGAGAGACTCATGGGATATCTGTATGCATTCCGCATATACAAATGAAGAGAATCCCAGCTCCAGCTCCCTGAGTGCCCGGCCTACATGAGCACAACTGGTAAAATGTATGGGACCTGGCATACCCACCATTCAAGAAAGGTTACCACCTGCACCTTGATAACGTCTACACTAGCCTGCCCCTTTTCAATACCTTGCAGAAACCCTGGCCTGTGGGAATAGGAAGGGCTTCCCACAAGCCATAGTGAATAAAAAAACTGCAAAGGGGGAAAGAGCAACTTTGAGATGCAACGAAGTGCTGGCCTTGAGGTGGAAGGATACTAGGAATGTGTACATGATGTCCACCATCCATGATGGCACTACAGTTGAAGTTTAAAGAAGACGAGGTCCCATTGAAAAGCCAACATTATAATCTCTACATGGGAGGTGGATTTCAACGACCAAATGCTTCAGCCCTATTTGTCAATAAGTAGGGGCTGTTTCTGGTACAAGAAACCAGCAATTTATTTAATTAATTTGCCCATTTGTAATGACTACATAATTCACACCAAATCAACGGAAAGCCCTGCCGACTTCCTAAAATGAATCAAAGAAGTTGTCACATCCCTCATCTACCAACAAAGACCCCCCCCTCTGAAAAGCTTCGCTCTGATGCTGTTAGCTGACTTCATGAGCGCCACTTCCCGGACAACATTACACCATCTGAAGCAGACCAAAGACACCAAAAAAGATGTTGAGTATGCAGCAAAAGAATTTCAAAGAGATACCAGCTACCATTGTCCCCAGTGTCCCACCGAACCCAGCCTTTGCATTGGTGAATGCTTCCGACTGTATCACACAGCTCTAAAATATTATCTCATATTCTTAACCATTTCCCCATTTTCATCATCTGTGCTGACCATTTTCCATGCTTTCTCAAATAACCATGCCACTGCCTTCTCCATGAACTGACCCTGGCCTGTTTTTTAACTACACTTCTGCCTATTGCTTTGACTCCTGCACATGAACTGACCCTGGCCTGTTTTATGGACTATGCTTTTGCCTCCCGCTTGGACTGATCTGTTGCTCTGCTACTGTAGTACACAGTGGTCTCACATGTGAGGGGCTTTAGAAATGTTTTTCCAGATGGAGAAAACTTTTTTTTGTTGTCTCCAGGTTTTTTAATTTCCAAATTAGGGTCTGGAGTCCAGAGACTTCATAAAGATTTGGGTAGGCGAAGCCTCTACCCCTGTGCCCCTGTGCACAGGTCTTACCTGATTGCGGCCCTCAGCCTGCTGCTGACTTGCTGCCATCATGCCTCTGCCTGAACTGATCACACCTCTGCCTGATACCTGGACTATGGAAATAATTAGCTGTAGCAAGAGGCAGTATGTTTATGAAGGGCTGGAGAGTGGTACTATAATAAGTCTGAAGGTAACGGTGTACAGGACCAATATTATAGCTGTACTGGCTGTCTCTATCTGACAATTTCTATGGACAAATGCTTTGGCTGTGCTGACGATAGCCTTGTGCTGACTATAGACAATATTCCTGCCTGCTGCCTGGATAATTACTATTGTTTTTGCTAAGCACATCCCTTCCTGCTGCCTGGACCAATTATCTCCTCTGTGGACACTACTAAAACCACAGCTAATACTTTTTTTTTTACCCTTTACTTAATATAATTTATTTTGGAGTGTAATTCTTGGTATGTAAATGCTATGTGTTAAAAATATGAAGGGCCTTCAAAAATGATAGGTTGTCAGGAAATTAGATGTGTAATGTATGCTCCTAGAATGCCTGAAGGTGTTATTTGAATGTTGGGCCTCTGTATGTGGCCAGGATTTGTAAAAGTCTCACACATGTGGTATAGCCATACTCAGGAGGAGTAGCAAAATATATTTTGGGTTGCAATTTTTGCTATGTACATACTATGTTGTAGAAATATCTTATAAATGGACAACTTTGTGTAAAAAAAAAAAATGCGTTTTTATTTTTTTTCCCACATTTTCCAAAAACTTCTGGAAAAAATAGAACCATTTAAAGAGGAAGTAAACCCTGATGAGTTTACTTCCTCTTTCATTCCCTGCAAAGGCAAAGCATAATGGACTACTATGCATCGCATAGTAGTCCATTATGTGTCACTGACCTGACACAGGAGCCAGCGAAGTCACCGCTGTCCCCTGTAGTTCCAAGCGTCCATCTTCTTGGTGGGTCTCGCTGCTCCGGCGCTGTGATTTGCCGGAGCAGCGATGACATCACTCACGCGCATGCGCACGGGAGCCAAGACATGCGGCATTGCGCGGTATCTTCGCCACCGACGATGCCCCGCTCAGTGCCATACTCAAGAGGAGCATCAGAATGTGTGTTTTTGGTGTGTAGTTGCAAGCATGCATATGTTGTGTGAGAGAAATAATCTGTTAATATGACAATTTTGTAAAAAACAAACAAAAAAAAAACCACACACACACATCTTCAGGTTGCAAAGAATTTGGGGAAAAAATTAAAACTTAAAAAAGCTCACCATGTGACTTACTAAATACCTAGGGATGTCTACTTTCTGAAAAGGGGGTATTTGTACTTTCCTGGCTTGTTAGTGTCTTAAGAAATGAGGCATTCAGTACATCAGGTGTGATCAATTTTCAATGATTGGCACCATAGCTTGTAGACTCTATAACTTTCAAAAGACCAAGTAATATACACTAATTCGGGTTATTTTTAACAATGATATGTAGCCGTAAACATTTTGGCCAAAATTTATGAAGAAAAATGACTAATTTACTAAATTTAAGGACAGGAACAAAGAAAAGGGCAATTTTTCACCAAATGTTCAGTCTTTTCTTATTTATAGCTCTATTTGTGTGAAAGAAGGATGCAAATTTCCTTTGGGTACAGTGTTGCATGACTAAGTAATTGTCATTCAAAGTATAAGAGCACTGAAAGCTGAAAATTGCTCTGTGCAGGAAGGGAGTGAAAGTGTCCTGTAGGCAAGGGGTTGAACACCTGCAGTATTTTGACTAGCAGTACTTTACAGAACTGAACTGCATCTACATAGCAGCAGTATATGAAGACAGTCCTAACTTTCTAAAACAGTCGCACAGGTCAATGATTGATGGGGAAAATAAAACATTGGTCGACAAAGTAAGGGCCCTTGACAAAAGGACAAAAGTTCCTAGCAGACAAAAGATTCATTTGTATAATGTTAGTTTCTTACCAGGCCCAGGACACCCTCTTCTGATTCAGTAAAAGTCAGGTTCAAGTGAAGCTCTCTCTTTCAATCTTTTCGAACCTGCTGAGACAGTGCACTTTTCCTTCCTTACACGTAGTGGGAGCGCTCTCTAATACAGTCTTTTTAATCCAAAGGGGAACTGGATTGTTCCCAAATGAGAGTTATGGGAACCCCAGGGAGACAGATCTATTTTCCTGGAACCAGCAAACAAGAAAAGTTAGTGGCCAAGTGGTTTCTCACCACAGTAGGCACGCTCTCCAGGCTTTAACACCTAGGTTTAATAAAGGGTCCTCCCTCGCACGCTAGCACCTTTTAGTTGTAGCCAGTAACACCATCCTGAATGATGGTCAGGGTTCTGCTGATAATCAAAGTCACATGCCTTGTTCAGCAAGTGAAACACTCATCCCTAGTGCAGGCTCTCAGGATCCAGGTTTACTCACACATATCATTACACAGAGTATGATGGAAGCAAGCATGCAAGCATCAGCTAGAGCCAGCAAACTCTGACTACATATCAATGTCCCCCTTCACTGCAAAGCAAACCCTTTCCCCTTTGTTGTATCAGTCAATCACCTCCACAGTCAAATCAGACCCAGCCAAGATGGATGCCCCCTGCACTGGAGACACTCCATAGATGAGCATTGAAAAGTGTTCTCCTCAACCATTTCAATACTGGGCACATTCACCCCATTCCTGCCCAGGCCAATTTTCCTTTTTCAGTGCTGTCACACTTTGAATGACAATTGCTCATCAACTCAATTGACTAAAAAAAAAGGCCAAACATTTTGAAAAAATTAGTTTTTCTTAGTTTTTGTTTTGTTATAAAATTTTGCAAACAAATAATGTTTCTTTATACATTTAGGCAGCCCTTTGCTAAAACTATATTTTTTAGTTTTTTACCTTGAAAAATTGTAAACAATTGTAGATTGCATTATGAGCTTTATAAACGTACTCCACTGTACATTGTAACATGTGGTCAGAGGGGAACAAACACTAACAATGAAAGACATCTTTCCCAAAAGCTTACAATATAGGAATTTTGAGATTAGAACAAGGCCTTTTTAATCTCAGCATGTTGAACAGATGTCTCATATCTTACTTTGTTTCCCTCTGGTGGTTCACATAAATTAAGAAGTACTCAGGAAATGCTTAATTCTTGATCATATTTACAAATGATGTAAGTACTACATATTGGGAATTAAAGAAAAAACTTTAGAAGACTGAAGTAATCTCAGTGATTTTCCACAACAGGTTTTAGACACAAATAATTTCTAGAATTTTAGAATTTATCAAAATAAATTCTCACACGGTTCAGTAAATAATTGAAAAACTTATTTAAAATTAGAGCAATGCCTGATGAAACAAAAACATGCCAGGACCTACATGACTCATCTGCTACACTTTGCTGCATTTGCCAACTGACAGTTTCCCCACTGACACCAGAAATGTCAACAAGGGTAATGGTTACTGATGCCATTAACCAAATATGGTAGTTTCCATTTTTGGTCAGTGACATCAGTCATCTAACCCCCACTCCTTTGTTTACATTGTAGCCATCGGTAGAGAAAGTCTGGCCGACAGCTGAATGGTGCGGGAGGATAACACATGGTTGTTAATAAACGGGCAGCCAAAGCTTTCTAAAAGTAAGTTTTCATATTTAGTAGTGGCAGAAATATTGCTACTAAATATGATTTACCCTCAAAGCCAGAAGTTGGGGCTTGTAAAATCGCTGAATACTCCATTAGTTCTGAACAGCAAAATTTTTTACCAAACATTGGTTTGGTCTAAAACTGGGGCCCACCTCGACTTTCTACCCATTAAAAAAAAAACCCTGTGGGTTCATGCAAGTGAATGATTCTTGTATGAGCTTTACCCCTAAAATAAAAGAGATTGAAATATAAAAAAAAAGGTATCCCCTATTAATGAAGAAGGTGAAATATGTTGCACTACCAGGCAGAACAGTGAAGAATGTTCTCATATAGTCATTTAATTCACTTTGATGACTATTGATGTCAATACTGAGCAAAGAGAAGGCAATTTTCAATAGTTTATATATAGATTTTTAACAAGCAGGTGCTAGAGGAGCATTCTGATTTTCTCCGACATTTAGAATCCAACATATTCCAAAGCAGACATACTGTAAGAATGTCTTTGTCTTTCATTCCATCTCCACATTTCTGTTCCATGTCTGACCATTCCTTCTCATTTTCTTTTTCATCCTTACAAGCGTCTATTTTGTCATACATTTTTAGCCTGTCACCAGATCTTCTACTAATCTTTGACTTCTTTGTGCCTCTAAGAGATCTCATTAGAGCTACATATGTGAGCATGCATTGCAAAGTTTCATGGTTTCCTTTTCCACATATTAAACTACCAAAAGTGTGCTGGTTCATTGAAAAGTGGAAAAATAGAATGAAGCATGGAGACTATCTTGTGCTGTGAGCAGCTGACCAGCGTAACCCATACCACTGTAGGCTGAAAGATGTGTCTCTGGGATGGAGTAACATTTATATTTATAGACTAAGGTAATATGTTCATGTAGGTGCAAGAAGTTTAACTGCTAGATGTAATATTCTATCTGATCCAAAATGCTCCAATAAATCATAATATACTAACCTGCTGCAGTATCACCTAATTATTCACTGAGTGTGCCATTCCTTCTTTCATATATAGATAATGTTGTAATGGGTTACATGATATTGCAAAGATGTGGCATGCTTAGTAACCACAATTTGGGTCACCATAATAAATTAAATAAAGACTTTCACTACAACACAATATTGTACATCACTGTCAGTGATTCTTCTTTTATTTATTATTTATTTTTGTTCGCATTAACGACCAAATTTTCAGGGAGCACCCCCTTCTTCAAGTTCCAAGCAGTACTAATACATGTTTTAGCAGAATGTTTAAAAATACAATCTCTGAGGGGAAAAAAAAACACAAACAAACATACACAACAATGGCCATTAAGCTTGGATAGTTGGTGAGATAAGGAAAGGAGAAGGCTATGTACTGGGAGGGGAAAGAGTCACAGAGGTGAGAGTAGTCATAAAACAAATGAATAGTTATGTTAAAAACTGAGGTCCACATTTAGTCAATAATTCTCTGTGTCAAATAGAATTATGATTCTTAGTTCAAATGTTTTCCTTTTTTTTTGAAGTTTTTGAAGTTTTTGAAGTTTCCTTTAAGATCTAAAATATTCATATTTTCCATGGAGTTGTCTAGTTTTGAAAAATGATGTCTAATGCCCTATACCCACGATAGGATTTTCCGATGGAAAATGTGTGATAGGACCTTGTTGTCGGAAATTCCAACCATGTATAAGCTCCATCACACATTTTCCATAGGAATTTCCATTACACAAAATTTGAGATCTGGTTCTCAAATTTTCCGACAACAAAATTCGTTGTCGGAAATTACAATTGTGCACACAATTCTAACGCACAAAGTTCCACGCATCCTCGGAATCAAGCAGAAGAGCAACACTGGCTATTGAATGTAATTTTTTTCTAGGCTCATCGTACATGTTGTACGTCATCGCGTTCTTGATGTTCGGACCAACTTTGTGTGACCGTGTGTATGCAAGACAAGTTTGAGCCAACATCCGTCAGAAAAAATCCCATGGATTTTGTTGACGGAAAATCCTATCATGTGTACAGGGCATAACAGGTGTGCAGACGTCACCTCATTACATTGGAGTTCACGGGAGATAGTGTTTGTGTGGCTCTTTGAGGAACACTTGCTTATTCAATGCTTGATTTAGTCTGGTGCGCTGGAAGCTCCAGGAACATTTGAGTACCTCTCTTAATTTAAAATATATGGGGTAACTGACCTGAGAACTAATATGAATGCCAGGCGATCCTAATCTAGTTTGATTGAGCCCAGGAGAGGCTCACAAGTGCTGTTTGACCATCCTTAATTGTAAGGTCACACTCACTGAGGTGAAGACATTACAACCGAGGGGGGGGGGGGCACGAGTGTGGTGACACATTGTAAGGTGTTTTTGGAGCACGACCCACAGGGTTAATCCAGATAAAATAGACTTATTTTATTTGGGATTTTGATCTGTTGTTGAAATCATGTATTCACATACACTTATGAATTGGGAATTTTTTTTTTTATTATTATTGCTAGAAAATATTTTTTCACGTATACGTATATTAGCACTCATATATTTTAAAGTATTTTGTTTGTATTACTTTATATATTTATTGTTTGTACTTATAGTATATATTTTATATATACCGTATATATATATATATTTGGATAGTAGCACAACACTCAATTTTGGTTTGATCGCCTCATTATTTTGGTGTTTGACAGAATCTACTGGATTATCTTCATTCAGATTGTAGCCCTCATCAACTCTACATGAAAGCACGGATATGTGCATAGAGATAACTCCTTTTTATGCAGTAAATTGAAGGTGAAAGGGAAGGTGAAGGTTTCATCCCTGTTTTCTTGCAGCTCCAGGTGTCCAGGCAAACTTCCTATTAAAAAAATAAAAACATAAAAAGCCTGTCTTATTAAATTATAAAGTCTTTCTTCCTAATCCATTATTCCATTATCTCTCACTTCTATGTGACAGTAAAGAGAATAACAGGTGTTTCATAAACACAAGCTTTTCAAATGGAACCATATGGAGATTAAGTGATACATTTTGCAAACAATGGTTATGCTTGAAAGCAAGATAGTAACCATGTACTAATTTCTCCTGCAAAAATACTACTTAATTACAAAGAGCATACCAGTTGTCTTTGAATGCGTACATTGCTAGTTAGTAAAATGCTTTAATGGCCTAAGGGCGCTATCACAAAGGAACTTTTATATACATGTTAAATTTTGGAATATTATAAGCATCCACAGTGAACTGATAATTAATAATTAATAATGCTGTATCGTTTCGTGAGGAAATCAATAGAAAACATGATTATCTTGTCATATACAAAAGCATTGTTTGAGAGAACATCATCTTATCTGACACAATCACGAGCATGAAATCGGTGGTAGAAATTGCATTGGTATAACACTGCTCTTAATACTGTTAACTGAGAATCCCTGCTCAAGTGGATGTGAAGGCCTTTCTCTGACTTCTTTAACATGTCAGTTCACCCTATACTTGCCTGCCCTGCATCATTGCCTTGGGACAGGCAAGCTGCCATTTAAAACATGTACAGTTGCATCAACTTAGCATTAAACTTTGATGCAATTGCTGAACATCTGAGGCCACATTAACCATGAATATACAGTAAGTGTCATTGAAATCCCTCGACAAGCCAGTAACAAAATCTAACCAAACCAACTGCCCTAACATGGAAAAGAATCATATAAATGATCTGCTATTTTCTAAGTCTTTACTAGCAAAAAAAAGGCACATTGATGTATCTCAAGTGCAATCACTTATGATGTTCTCAGACAAGGTACTACTAACCAAGTACACAAGAATGTTGCCTTGACTCAGACATCCAGGTTAATTTGTTTCGTTTCCTTTATATGTAAAAATACAGATTTACAAGCCGTCTATGAGCAGGGCTAAGTCATTTGTGTATGTTCTTCAACATAAATAAAACTGGAGCCATGAATACACTCGTATTTCCTTCACTGGGGATTGCTCTTTACTTTGCCTGCTCGATGTACAGAAAATGTAAACTATATTATGTTACTGGCCTTTATAACTTCTCCACAAATGGCGTTATCGAATGGTAAAATTGCCAGATGTCACACACATTTCTACATTGCATTTTAATGTATCAACTTTTATATATGTTTTCTGCGGCAGCTTTATTGCTTTTTGGCAATTTTACCTAATGCAGAAGACAAGTAAAAAAGCATTTCCGGCAATCCTTTTAAGACAAAGTATTCTTTTTTTTCCCACCAGGTGTCCTTGGTCGGTGTCTTTGGTCTTCTAGACTGAATGACAGCCAGTATCATTTACACCCCTTTGGCTAAGCCAAAACTGTCACAAGCCCACCCCTAGCCTGTAACTGAACAGTAAAAAGAGAAGTAGCACAGTAATAGGTTCATCTCTCAATCACTCTGCTTTCTCTTCCTATCTTCTAAATGCTTCTTGTTAGCATATGAACTGATTGGCTCCTTGAATTCCTTCTATTTCTCAGACTCCAGCCCTTCTGTACAGAGACTGATACCAGGTAAGTTTCAGGTATCTACACTGTTTGCAATAAACAAAAAGGAAATACATTGAACAATAAATTCATGAATACAGGGCTCCACTTATGTTTGTCTTGTATATCTATCTACAGTTTTGATTTAAACATGCATTCAAAGAATACAGGTAAAACACAGCTGAAAAAATTTACAATGAATATTTTTGTAGCTACAGTAGGTGTTGGGCTACAATGACATCGGGAAGGAGACATTGTTATTTAATTGGCTTTCTCTCACTACTATAACATTAATGTTATGCTGCACCAGCCTACTCTGGCCAGCAGGGGAGAGCTAAAATCAATCAAGCCCATAGACTTCTATGCAGAGCACTGAGAATCCTCTGAGTTGTAGTTTGAGACAGCAGCCATATAATGACTACATTACAATGGTTACACTACAGATCCCAATATGCACTGTGCAGTAGGAGATGGCTTCTTTTCCAGGGGAGGTTTGCACCAAGGGAATTGGAGAGAGAGCACCTCTATCAGAATATTCACCTGTCAGCAGGAGGCTATACCAGCAGAGATCCAAGCCTGAGAATGGGACTGTGGACACCCAGGGGCAGTGCAGCACCGCCCACATTGCAGCACCTGCACCACTGCTGCGATGAGACTGAAGTGTCCACTCGCCCTCTGTTTCCCACTGCTGATCACCACTGGTGAGAGATCACTACAGCATCATGGTTACTGGTGAGAGTGCTATTCCCCCATTACTGATACTGCTAGCAGGACACTAAGGGGTTGATTTACTGAAGGCAAATACACTGTGAACTTTGCAAAGTGCAGTTGTGCTCAGTTGCTCCAGAGCTTAGTAAATGAGTTAAAAAGAGTTCCATCATCCAATCACATGCAAGCAAAAATTGTGTTTTTATTTTCCTTGCACGTGATTGGGTATTCTTTACAACATGGAGCTTTAACTCATTTATTAAGCTCTGGAGCAACTGCACTTTGCAAAGTGCATAGTCTATTTACCTTTAGTAAATCAACCCCTAAGTGTAGCCAATCCATACCATACCCATACCGCACTCTTTACTGCGCTTATTCCAAACCTAGACTGCACCTACAGTATACCAACTCTATACCGCATTACACTGAACGTTTAAAAAATCTGAACCACACCTACCTGGAACCTATGCTGAGACTAGACCATACCTATACTGCATGCTGGTTAAGCACTTGACTACCAGGCGAATTTTGACATTTCTCCCATAAGTGTAAAAAATCTGCATTTGTTAGAAAATACTTAGAACCCCCCCAGCAGTATATATGTTTTTTTAAGCAGAAGCTTATGTACAGCTAGATGTAGATGCAGGCTAGATGTACAAGTTTGTAACGATTTGTCAATAAACAAACCTGAACGAGAAGTGACTAAATCTTCATCAATTCCATTTCTGTTGTCACAGAAGAGGAGAGGTAACTTTTAATACTGTCATTATTCTACCTGAAGGCAACCAAGGTGTTTGCATCAGTACAGCCTCCTTTATGGGATAGAAGAGCCCGATGAAGATGGCAGTGGTGCTTGGGGAGGGGAGCTTTACTATGTTCCCAGTATAACCACCTCAATACAAGACCATATACTGTATATAAATACAAGTATTGAAGTGGTTAACTGGCACTGTCATTAAGTGCACCAACGCTCTTAAAGGCCCCCAATGATAGCTGTCTGAAGAACATCTTAAAATACTGCCCCCCATTATAATTATTCTGCAAGCCCCCTTCATTCCACTGCCCCCTCTGCTACAATCCTCCTTTTATTTTGGACAGTGCATGCCTAATCTCTCTAGGAATAGTACTGCCTCTATAAATACACTCTGGCAGTATAGTTTCAGCAATCAGGAGATTATATTTTACTACGGCTCACTGCTGCACTTGAGGTGGCCCTTGCTACTGTTTATGCTGATCTGGATTTCAAATGTCATCCTCTCCTGTTAATCACTTTATATGCTAAATTGTGTTATTACCATTGTTAATCCATGTTATGCTTGCCTAGTTACCAACCATATTGGTTGATAATATATTACGGTTGCCCTTACTTCCTGGTTTGGTGCCTGCTTTCATTGATATAGTACTACTATTGACCACCACCCAAAAGTTGACCAGTCACCAAAATTCATCTAATTGTAATGGCAAAAGTGAGCAATACATTTACATATTCAACACTTTTTAAATTGTGTTTATTTTTGCTTTTTTATTTCTAAATCACAACAAAACAAACAAGTAATGGAAGCAAAACAATTCTTCTCATTCATACAAATGTTGACTTTTCCAGGTCTCTGCGCTTTTCTCACATTGTTTCAAACTTATTGATTCTATAAGTGTTAACAATTTCAAATAAAATCTGTTCTCATTTCAGGTTCATTGTGGGAGAGGTGAGCAAGTTTCATTTGATCCAGTCCAACCATGTGGTCCAGATCTAAGCAATAGGACAGTCTCTAGATTAGTATATTATTTTTAACTTTGGGAGGGATACATTATGTCTTGTACACACGGTTGGACATTCCAACAACAAAATCCATCAGATTTTTTCAGACGGATTTTGTCCTAAACTGGTGTTGCATACACACGGTCGGACAAAGTTGTCGGAAAAATCTGATCATTCAGAACGTGATGACGTTCATTTGTTATGATGGGACTACGTTGAGGCTAGTAGCCAATAGCTTTGGTCTCGTAATTTAATCTGAGCATGTGTGGCACTTTTTCCGATCTGAATTCTCTACAATTGATCGTGAAAAGTCTGATCTTATTTTTTTTTCGGAAAATTTGAGATCCCGCTCTCAAATTTTTTCCTTCGGAATTTCCAACGGAAAAAGTCTGATAGAGCCCACACACGATTGGATATTCCAACAATATAATCCGATCGTATCTTTTCCGTCGGAATTTTCAACCGTGTTTACAAGGCATTATTCTAACAGAATCTAAGAAAATGCACTGGAGGGTGGGTTTGAATCTTTCCAATGTAGAAAAACAATTTTCTGGGTGTATAAAACAGATTAAAGCCCATCTTTGGGCAAACATGTACCCCCTCCCACCTCTCTTCCACCACCCTTTCCCCATACAGCAGCATTTTTAATAGCTTCTGAAATTATGTTTTTTTTTTCACTGAAGTCCATTATCTGAGTCCCTTGCCAGCACTATTTCCAGGTGTGGGGAAACGGTATTTGACCATGTAGATGTGAACCTCTGCTGATGTCACTGATGGGAGAGGATAAAAGTTCAGCCTCTAGGGGAGTTATTTTTGTTGTTTTTATTTTTGGAGAACTGGAATAGGGTTGAGAGATTTGAGTGGGATACTCCAAAATCAGAAACGATGTACAGGTTGAGGACAGTAAACTCCTTTCTGAAAAGCTTGCATTTAGCAACCTGTGGACTTGGCTTTGGGTGGAAGAAGTTAGAAGCTCACTAGCTTCTTTAGAGCACTAACACCAAAGCCCTTTCACAGGGAACTAGATAGACAAAGCTCTTCAGAAAACCAGCCGATGTTCCCTTTAGACAAACACACAGCTGACTCTCTGGCACAGGAGGGGGGCAGCAGCCCAAACACCTCTAAGATCTCTCACAACAGTCTGTACTTATAGAATGTCCAGGGACAGCTGGTTGCCTCCTTCCAACTTCCAAGCATTACCTTTCACCAGTGATAACAGACTAGATCTTTAGCAGACAGCCACTCAGTCAGCTCTCTGTAGCTTCAGCATCCAGGCCCTCAAGTCACCCACCCTCCAGGCTGTACTGATCCTGTGCAGGAAAAGACCCAGAGCTCAGTGTCCCAAAGAATATTTACAGACTCCCAGCAGGCTTCAGGGCTCTGCACCTAGGGATTGGCCAGGGCTGTATAAATATTCATACTGCAATATGCATAGCTCCACACCTACCATCCAGAGATTTCTCACAGCTCTCTTGAAAGCAGAGAGAGCAATCAGACTGGCAGCAGCTAAGAACACTGAACTGACCTAAATAATCAGCTGCACTGGCTACAGTCAGCAGAACTAAATTTTCCTAACACAATAATTACAGCCACACTGGTTACAGCAAACTAAATGTACCCACTAAAAGCACACCCAGCTCCACTAAACACAGTTTGCCAGCGCTAAAGTTGAACTAACCCCAGCATCTAGAAGGGTGCTACATTAAAGTAATGTGATTTTTAGCCATGTTTGAACAGGGAGATTTGGATCTCATCTCCATGCAGTCCACCAGACTGATCATTTTATGTCTTAAATTGCTTCTTGAATTTTTAAAAAAATGAAATGCTTAAGACATTTTCAATCTGACCTATGACTTCACTCTTGGCTGCTTGTGCAAAGCAGCTTGGTCAAGCATCTTTCTGAGCTGGTAGATGGGACCAAGCACGGTGCACAGGGGCGATCCCTAGCTTTAAAGTAGGCATGAACCCAATCACTAAAATCTCATATACAGTAGTCTTAATTATTAATGTAATTTCAAAAGTAGTTTACATTATTTTTAAATCTACAATTTTCAATAAAATAAAGGCTGGTGATCAAGACATAAGTGTCCTTGTTCAGACATTTCCTGTTATAGAGTGATAATGCTCTGTCTCTGCAATTGCTGTCATGCATTGTCACCCAGTCACCTGCACTGCCAATGAAGATTACAAACAGCCATGAACATGGCCCATAAGGCTCGGTTCACACAGGGGGCGATGCGAGGCAACACGACTTGCCGCGCCGCGACCTGCCGCGACCTCAGCGGCGACTTGCAAATGACTTCTGTATAGAAGTCAATGCAAGTCGCCCGAGGTCGCCCAAAAGTAGTACAGGAACCTTTTTTCTAAGTCGGAGCGACTCGAGTCGCTCCTCTTAGAACGGTTCCGTAGTACAGAACGGGGGCGACTTGTCAGGTCGCCGCACGGCAAGTCGTGTCGCCTCGTGTCGCCCCCTGTGTGAACGGAGCCTTACTGTCCCAATTGGGAAACCTCTAAACAAATTTTTGCAGCCCTCACAGGGGCAAGTACATGTAGGTAGAAGTGGCTGCACAGAGGTTGGAGGAAATTAACAGCACTGCAAATAAAGATGGAAATATGGCAATTGTTTATGATACAATTGAATTAGAAAATATAATATCTTCCAGTTGGAGTTTGCATCAGCTTTTAATCCCCTGCCTGTTGATTGAGAGAGGCTTGAAAAGATGATTGAACAGAAAGGCAGTTCAGAACTGGGCAGTAAGGCAGAACAGATATGCAACAAAGGTATTCAAGGATACTAGCTTGGTACATAAATTCTTCCTACTGCTGTTCTAAACTAGCAAAGAAACAATATAAACCCAGCTGTTGACCATTTCCTAATTGTGCTTGTGTTTGAAGTGAAATCATCTCAAGGTCTCATAGTAAATTGTTTTCAAACCTTTCATAAACCTTTGCTTGCCTCTGAGTATTGCAGGTGCAGGCGCTACAAGCCCTTGCAGAAAAAAGTGACAGTCTGCTTCTTTTTTTTTAATGTAAAAATATTCCTACTTTTGTTGCTGATTTGTTTTTTTTGTTTTTTTAATAACAAACATATCATACTTACCTCCACTGTGCAGTTTGTTTTGCATAGAGTGACTGCCGATCCTTGTCTTCTGGGGCCCCTCAGCGGCTGTCTCGGCTCCACAAGAGCTAACCCCCCTCTTGGAAGCTCTCTTCCAAGGGGGTTAGCTTGCGAGCGCGCGCCATGTGATACACAGAGTGTATCACTCTGCCCCACCCCCCGGTGCACCGGGTCATTGATTTGATTGACAGCAGCGGGAGCCAATGGCTGCGCTGCTATCAAAATCATCTAATGAAGAGCCCACAAGAGCTGGGGGAAAGCAACGTGGGATCGCGCCAACTGACATTCGGGCTCAGGTAAGTAAAGCGGGGGCTCGGGGGGGGGGGGGGGGGCGGAGAGTGCAAGGTGTTTTTTCACTTTAATGCATAGGATGCATTAAGGTGAAAAAAACACAAAGATTTACAACCACTTTAAAGCCTACCTTGAGAATGTGATAAAAAAAGAACTTGCCCTCCCCTTCCCTCAAGCAGATAAAGAATATATTCTTTATCTAGATATCTATTGCTAGAAAATTATGTAACCTTAATAAATGGTTGTGCAGTCTTCCTCCTTACTGGTTCAGGTTGTGACAACTGGTCCCCCTGGAAGCCTGACTCTGATGGGTATTATCACTGCCTATTCCACCAATGGCATTAGATTGGACCAGTGGCCATTGCTGCTCCTCTATTGTAAATGATAATATTAGAATGTCAGGCCACATTCTGTGTCTACAGAAAAGAGAAACAGACTACCGGCTGTGAAGAAGGGTATGTTATACTCTAACCACTTGACCTCAGGAAGATTCTTGACCAAGCCATATTTTTTATACAGCACTGCGTTACTTTAACTAACAGTTGCGCGGTCATTCAATGCTGTAACCAAATAAAATGCATGTCCCACAAATAGAGCTTTCTTTTGGTGGTATTTGATCACTTCTGAATTTTATTTTTTACACTATAAACAAAAAAAGGGCTGACATATTTGAATAAGAAAACTCAATATTTTTTACTTTCTGCTATAAAACCTATTCAATAAAATCCAAATTTCTTCATAAATTTAGGCCAATATGTATTCTGCTATATATTTTTGTTATCCCAATAAGTGTAAATTGATTGGTTTGAGAAAAAGTTATAGCGTCTACAAACTATGGGATATTTTTTTTTATTTGTATGTATTTTTTTTTACTAGTAATGGCGGGGATCAGTGATTTATAGCGGGCCTGCAATTTAGCGGTGGACAGTCTGACACTTTTGACAATTTCTGGGGAACAGCGACACTGATACAGTGACCAGTAGGGATGGCCGAACGGTTCGCCCGGCGGTCGTTTCGCAGCGAATTTCGGCTTTTCGCGGTCCGCCCGATCGGCGGACTATTGCCGCTGTTCGCCCGGCGGACTTACGTGTTTACTGTGTAAAATAACTTTGACCTATGATGATACATCCATCATGTGGTACAGGACAGCCAATTGAGACATTACAGCACATGGACACTTGGACATTCCCCCTAACCTATAAATAGACCCGATCCAGCGGCCATTTTACATTCTTTCTACTGTCACTATAGGGAGAGGTTGCTGTGTGGAGCAGGGAGAGACTGCAGTGACACAAATCGCTAGCTATTAGGTCCACAAAAGTTCTTTTAAGGACTGGTATGGTATTGGTGTTAGGTGTAGTTCAGGATATAGGTTTGAGGCACTGCTATTCACGTCATTGTTGCAGCAGCCTGTCTTTTGTCAGTGTAGAGAGAGGGACAGGACGCTGTATGCAGCAGGGACAGTCAGTATAATCATTAGCTGTTACTATTAGGTCCACAAAAGTCCTTTTCAGGACTGGTATGGTAAAGTAGTACATGATATAGTTTTGTGCTATTCAAGTTATTGTTGCAGCAGCCTGTGTTTTGACAGTTTAAATAGGGACAGGCAGGAAGCTGTGTGTGGCAGTGAGGGACAGTCATTTTAATCAGTAGCTGTTACTATTAGGTCCACAAAGGTTCTTTTCAGGACTGGTATGGTAATAGGCTTGTACACGTATAATATTCTTTCTTCCATATATAGAAATAATATTATACTTGACTGCTGCCCTTCTGCTGCAGTAGCCCTTTATGAGTATAGGGACTGAGGTACAGTCTGCTAATCACAACTTACTAGTTCCACAAAGGTCCTTATAAGGACTGGTAAAGTATAGTGTACTACAGTACATAGGGTTGAGTGAGGTACAGTCTGCTATTCCTTAAGGACTGGTATAGGTCCACAATATATAGGGTTGCGGTGCACTACTGCTGACTGCTGCCCTATTCTGCAGCAGTCCTTTATCAGTATAGGGACTGAGGTACAGTCTGCTAATCACAACCTACTAGTTCCACAAAGGTCCTTATAAGGACTGGTAAGGTATAGTGTACTACAGTACATAGGGTTGAGTGAAGTACAGTCTGCTATTCCTTAAGGACTGGTATATGTCCACAATATATATGGTTGAGGTGCACTACTGCTGACTGCTGCCCTATACTGCAGCAGTCCTTTGTCAGTATAGGGACTGAGGTACAGTCTGCTAATCACAACCTACTAGTTCCACAAAGGTCCTTATAATGACTGGTAAGGTATAGTGTACTACAGTACATAGGGTTGAGTGAGGTACAGTCTGCTATTCCTTGAGGACTGGTATAAGTCCACAATATATAGGGTTGAGGTGCACTATTGCTGACTGCTGTCCTATTCTGCAGCAGTCCTTTATCTGTATAGGGACTGAGGTACAGTCTGCTAATCACAACCTACTAGTTCCACAAAGGTCCTTATAATGACTGGTAAGGTATAGTGTACTACAGTACATAGGGTTGAGTGAGGTACAGTCTGCTATTCCTTGAGGACTGGTATAGGTCCACAATATATAGGGTTGAGGTGCACTACTGCTGACTGCTGCCCTATTCTGCAGCAGTCCTTTATCAGTATAGGGACTGAGGTACAGTCTGCTAATCACAACCTACTAGTTCCACAAAGGTCCTTATAAGGACTGGTAAGGTATAGTGTACTACAGTACATAGGGTTGAGTGAAGTACAGTCTGCTATTCCTTAAGGACTGGTATATGTCCACAATATATATGGTTGAGGTGCACTACTGCTGACTGCTGCCCTATACTGCAGCAGTCCTTTGTCAGTATAGGGACTGAGGTACAGTCTGCTAATCACAACCTACTAGTTCCACAAAGGTCCTTATAATGACTGGTAAGGTATAGTGTACTACAGTACATAGGGTTGAGTGAGGTACAGTCTGCTATTCCTTGAGGACTGGTATAAGTCCACAATATATAGGGTTGAGGTGCACTATTGCTGACTGCTGTCCTATTCTGCAGCAGTCCTTTATCTGTATAGGGACTGAGGTACAGTCTGCTAATCACAACCTACTAGTTCCACAAAGGTCCTTATAATGACTGGTAAGGTATAGTGTACTACAGTACATAGGGTTGAGTGAGGTACAGTCTGCTATTCCTTGAGGACTGGTATAGGTCCACAATATATAGGGTTGAGGTGCACTACTGCTGACTGCTGCCCTATTCTGCAGCAGTCCTTTATCAGTATAGGGACTGAGGTACAGTCTGCTAATCACAACCTACTAGTTCCACAAAGGTCCTTATAAGGACTGGTAAGGTATAGTGCACTACAGTACATAGGGTTGAGTGAGGTACAGTCTGCTATTCCTTAAGGACTGGTATAGGTCCACAATATATAGGGTTGAGGTGCACTACTGCTGACTGCTGCCCTATACTGCAGCAGTCCTTTATCAGTATAGGGACTGAGGTACAGTCTGCTAATCACAACCTACTAGTTCCACAAAGGTCCTTATAAGGACTGGTAAGGTATAGTGTACTACAGTACATAGGGTTGAGTGAGGTACAGTCTGCTATTCCTTAAGGACTGGTATAGGTCCACAATATATAGGGTTGAGGTGCACTACTGCTGACTGCTGCCCTATTCTGCAGCAGTCCTTTATCAGTATAGGGACTGAGGTACAGTCTGCTAATCACAACCTACTAGTTCCACAAAGGTCCTTATAAGGACTGGTAAGGTATAGTGTACTACAGTACATAGGGTTGAGTGAGGTACAGTCTGCTATTCCTTAAGGACTGGTATAGGTCCACAATATATAGGGTTGAGGTGCACTACTGCTGACTGCTGCCCTATTCTGCAGCAGTCCTTTATCAGTATAGGGACTGAGGTACAGTCTGCTAATCACAACCTACTAGTTCCACAAAGGTCCTTATAAGGACTGGTAAGGTATAGTGTACTACAGTACATAGGGTTGAGTGAGGTACAGTCTGATATTCCTTGAGGACTGGTATAGGTCCACAATATATAGGGTTGAGGTGCACTACTGCTGACTGCTGCCCTATTCTGCAGCAGTCCTTTATCAGTATAGGGACTGAGGTACAGTCTGCTAATCACAACCTACTAGTTCCACAAAGGTCCTTATAAGGACTGGTAAGATATAGTGTACTACAGTACATAGGGTTGAGTGAGGTACAGTCTGCTATTCCTTGAGGACTGGTATAGGTCCACAATATATAGGGTTGAGGTGCACTACTGCTGACTGCTGCCCTAATCTGCAGCAGTCCTTTATCAGTATAGGAACTGAGGTACAGTCTGCTAATCACAACCTACTAGTTCCACAAAGGTCCTTATAAGGACTGGTAAGGTATAGTGCACTACAGTACATAGGGCTGAGTGAGGTACAGTCTGCTATTCCTTAAGGACTGGTATAGGTCCACAATATATAGGGTTGAGGTGCACTACTGCTGACTGCTGCCCTATACTGCAGCAGTCCTTTATCAGTATAGGGACTGAGGTACAGTCTGCTAATTACAACATACTAGTTCCACAAAGGTCCTTATAAGGACTGGTAAGGTATAGTGTACTACAGTACATAGGGTTGAGTGAGGTACAGTCTGCTATTCCTTAATGACTGGTATAGGTCCACAATATATAGGGTTGAGGTGCACTACTGCTTACTGCTGTCCTATTCTGCAGCAGTCCTTTATCAGTATAGGGACTGAGGTACAGTCTGCTAATCACAACCTACTAGTTCCACAAAGGTCCTTATAAGGACTGGTAAGGTATGGTGTACTACAGTACATAGGGTTGAGTGAGGTACAGTCTGCTATTCCTTAAGGACTGGTATAGGTCCACAATATATAGTGTTGAGGTGCACTACTGCTGACTGCTGCCCTATTCTGCAGCAGTCCTTTATCAGTATAGGGACTGAAGTACAATCTGTTAATCACAACCTACTAGTTCCACAAAGGTCCTTATAAGGACTGGTAAGGTATGGTGTACTACAGTACATAGGGTTGAGTGAGGTACAGTCTGCTATTCCTTAAGGACTGGTATAGGTCCACAATATATAGGGTTGAGGTGCACTACTGCTGACTGCTGCCCTATACTGCAACAGTCTTTTATCAGTATAGGGACTGATGTACAGTCTGCTAATCACAACCTACTAGTTCCACAAAGGTCCTTATAAGGACTGGTAAGGTATAGTGTACTACAGTATATAGGGTTGAGTGAGGTACAGTCTGCTATTCCTTAAGGACTGGTATAGGTCCACAATATATAGGGTTGAGGTGCACTACTGCTGACTGCTGCCCTATACTGCAACAGTCTTTTATCAGTATAGGGACTGAGGTACAGTCTGCTAATCGCAACCTACTAGTTCCACAAAGGTCCTTATAAGGACTGGTAAGGTATAGTGTACTACAGTACATAGGGTTGAGTGAGGTACAGTCTGCTATTCCTTAAGGACTGGTAAAGGTCCACAATATATAGGGTTGAGGTCCAAATTTGGATATGTTGTAGTGCTAGTACTATTGTGTTTGCATACCAAATTTAGAGTTTCTAGCACCAAGTGACCCCGAGATACGTGGCCCCAAATTCGGGTCACAAAATGTCAACCACTTTTCTGCAGCAGAGAATGACATTTTGCAAATAAATAATTTCGAATCATGTTGAAATCATTTCGAATGCGGTTGAAATAATTTCGAATCATGTTGAAATCATTTCGAATCCGGTAGAAATATTTTTGAATTTGGTTGAAATATTTTCGAATGTGGCCGATTTTTCGAATTCGGTAGAAAACTAAACGAAATCCGAAAACGAATTTAAGGAAGTTAACGAATATAACTAAAGGAAATTAATGAATTAACTAATTAAAACGAAACAAAACTAAACAATTTTTTTCCTTTTGCACATGTCTAATATTAAACAAAACTGCATATTTTGTCCAAAACTCACTGTTTTAAAAGCTGTGATGTCATCATTCTGCTTCTGAAGGTTTCTCAATCCCAAGGGTTCGGAAGGAGGTGTCTCAGAAGGGGCAGTGTCACTTCCTATTAGTGCTCTTCACCACTCATTGAGACTACACATCCCAGCATGCCTTGGGATATAGCGTCTGTGTGGGCGGGACTATGGGCTTATGTGCAACTGATCTGAAGTGTGTTACACAGCAGCTTCAGATTCCCTGTGCTCTGCTTTGTTCTCATTTTATGACAGTATATTGCACATTGTTTCTCCACAGTGCAACATGGGAAGCTGATGTGATAAAGCTCACTTTCTCTGAGCTGTGCACATCCTGTTCTGCTAGAGAAGTGTCTGGTCATAGGAAGTGGGACAGACCTGGAGAGCAGTGGCCAAACCATCCAATTATACAGCACAGTGGGTGGATAAGACCAGGAGTCAGAGACTCCTGGGTCTACCCACCGCAGTGGGCAGCAGAGTGATCATGTCTCTCCTGCCTTTACAAAAAACCACAGGGGGGATTGTACAAGACTGGTGGCTGAGGGGATAGAAAGCACATTACCCACTGGTTTTGTGAAGAGGATATGAGGGGGGCAGAGGGCTCCTCACTGAACAAAGAAAGCTGGATATCTGAGATACAAGAGAACTGTGCACTGTAAGACCAACAGATTATTTAAAGGTATGGAAGCACCTGTACAAATATGTAATAAAATGTGAGTTCTGCGTTAAATCTCAAGGTGTCTGGCAGTTTCAATTTTGTTCTTGACCCTCACTAAAAAGAACACACATATACACCCTTATACATATGTCTTTGCAGGACACATCACAAGCAGAAGCTATTTGCCTGTTCTCAATACAGCGCACCACATGATCCAAGCCCCAAGACGGTTATTAACCCACTAAGCATAACTTTAAATATTTGGTTATCAATGTGCTTCTATTACTACCCCATACCTCTACGTTGTGCTTTCAAGGGAGCTTAAATATCACCTTTGTGAATAATCATATCAGAACATCATCTTTCTTTTTCTTTTTTTTTTTATTCCCTTAAACACTCTGGTTATGATGACCTGCTGATTTCTGAGTCTTTACAACCAAAAGACTTAAATATGCACTACAAAAATCCAGCTTAATCCTTTGCTGCTTGTTTATCCGATCACCTTGGGAATGGTACTTCACTTCATAATGCACACTATTCATTAGCAGTCACATGCATCTATCTCAGTAGAGGGCAGTCATGACTTAAAAATCTTTTCTTTCTAGACGCAGCTGCCAGGGATGTGTTAACGTGAATGCAGTCGCAGTCCCACATGAGACATGAAATAAGTAATATTACTAATGATATCCACTATATTTCTGACTACTGTATTCCATGCAAAGATTGATATAGCGGTGTAAATACATACAGGATGAAATATAGCACCGTAGAAAAGCTTAAGCCTCGATTTCCACTGTGGAATTTAAACATATCACTTCTGCATCTGTCATGTTTTCATGCGTGTGATATATTGTGATGCCATTCTATAGATTTAGCTATCACAACAGTCAAATACACATGAATATTACTGAACTTTTCGTTCAGATATTAAACCCTCTACTTGCTGAAGAGATATATATTAAGACGGACATAAAATCTGAGCTGTCATACTTCTCCTTGCTTCACTACTTAAGGCTCATTTACACATGTTAGTCTCTGAAGAGCGATCCGTTGGTGCATTGCCTCTCAGAAAGCATTGCAGGTGCGGCAGCTGACAGGCATTCAGGAGGTGATTCTGCTGAATGCCTTTTTTTTTCTTAGAGGCCAATGCAGTTTTTGTATGGGAATACTATGCCACAACTGCAAGCCTAGCGTTTGAGTTATGGTTGACTTATGGTTGTGGCGGGATGTCAGTCACATGAGTATGGGCAGTACTGCCACCAAAAACAACAAAGGGGAGAAATTTTGCTGCAGAGCTTTGTTGCTGCTGCATGCACCCAACCCTATCAAGCTGCCTTTTGAGGGTGGTTAAAAATGCAGCTCAACAGTCTATTTTGATCCCATTTCCCAACCGCAAGTACAGCAAGGCTTAGTGAGTTGATCTAGAACAAGCATTAGTGGTGTCTCCTAACACCTATTGTGGCAGACCTGCAGCGGGCTACTCAAAAAATAGGTCAGCAGTGGAAGCTCCCACCATAAAGATGAGGTTACCATTATCCACTGCCTTTAATTTTGGTTTTGAACTCAGTTAGCTTGTCTTTGAGGTAGACAGATGGTAGCACATTGCTGGTACAATATCTAGGCACAAAGGCTTCTGATCACTGTTTAAAGAAAGATCAAACCTTGCTAGGCTCCTTTTTCACACAAATGTGCATGTCATGAAAGCTCTCCACAGCAAGTTATCTTATCTTGGCATTGAACAGTGGGAATCTGTCTGACAATATCCACATTAGGGAAGATAGCCATTAACAGTCACATAATCACAAGTAATTCAGACCTTTTCAACCTCTCTGGGAGGTGAAAAATACCATAAGCATTTCCAGAAGTCAGAATTGCATTGTTCAAGGACAAGCGGATATCTCTACCTACCTGTCACTGTCAAAGATGTATGTGTATGTGTGTGTGTGTGTGTTTAAAGATGGGTTGTGACTCATTAAAATGTCAGTGAATAAAGCCTTAATTTAAGTTCTTTTCAGTACCTGAAAGTATTAAGGATGCCCAATACTCCAAACTTTAGATCACTGTCATCCATTTTTTTTCCAATAATTTAAGGAATCACATGATGATTTGTATGGCTATGTGTTATTCATGAAGGGTAATAGCAACTATGGCGATGCTTCATTAGCAGAAAAAAATGTCTTCTTGTTGGATTTTTTTATCTGCAAATCTTTTTTTTTCCCAACCATAAGAACGTTGCCAATGTATCTGCAGAGTAAAAAAGAAAGATATTTATATTCATAATGCGTAACAAATGCTTGTGGATATGAGTGATTTAGCTCCAGGCACCGCCATCAGAGCAGAATTTTAGATCTGTTGCAAATTTTCCTTTTTTCAGTCCAGTGATCAGCGTGAATCTACAGATCACACACTTTCAGACATGAGATTGAAGCACACATGTCTATGACAGGCTTTTGGTCAAAGAAAGGTCTTCAGATAGTCTTGCTGTTTCCTAAGATACGACTGCCACCTAAGGTCTATAGGTACCTTTAAAACCGAAGTGACCATGAGCAGATCTGTAATCTGAAAAGAACACAATGTTAAAATATAGCTACAATTGGCACTGTTCATGGGACACACTCATTATCTATCCCTTTATTGCAAAAAAGGAGGTGGAAGGAGCTGAAATCATTAAAATAAGTAAAACGCAAGCTGATAAAGCTCTTTTTATCTTTCTTCCGTAGTTTAAACTATAAATTCAGGTTAATGGGAAAAGACCAGTACTAATTTTATGAAGATGTTCTGCAGATTAGTAGCTTCTTCAGCAGAAGGGCAGAGGCTGTCAGTGGCAGTACAGGAAAAAATATGGACACTGCGAAGGAAGGGTACAATCTCTCCATAAAATGCTGCAAGAGAAATATAGGCCTAAAGCTGTGATGAAACACCTAGAAGCATTCTATTTGCAGAAAAACATATTTCACCATTACGCTTATTTAAAATGGCAGTCCAAAGTGCAAGGATGATGTGAAAAGTGCAATAAGCCCTAGCAACCAATCAGAATTAGCCACTTACTTTTATGACTACAGTGACCTGCAATTGTAACAGCTGCTATGAATTCAATGCAATCTTGCCTGTGCTCAGCAATAAGTATAAGGAGCAAGGACAATCTACAAAGTGAGGAACCAAAAGTACCCAAATACGTTTACCTTCGTAAGTCAGAACAATGATGAGCTGCAAATGCAGTTAGCTTACTTCACTAGATATGATTTCTGTTTACTGTAGTCAAATCAGCTAAGACATTATTTCAGGTTACCATGGATTACTATACCCTGCCTATTGTCCCCACTTTCACCCTGCACTATTCTCAATAATAATGAAAGTAGCTTGGAGTTCAAAAGATACTGTACTTTGCCTTATTACAGCAGCATAAATGGAGATTACATGTTCTTTATTTTATTTTTTTAGAGGCTTTAAATTATGGAATTTTAGCAGGCACAGAACACTCCGATTATATCTGAAGAGGAAAGTCGATTGCAACACATAAAAGGGGATACATTTTAATCCAGAGCTAATATTTTAGATCACAAAAGTCCCAAGGGAAATTTGTTTCTACTATAAATGCACTGTATATGGTATGTATTGTATATGTGTGTAGAAATGTATACAGGATGCCTGCATACAGACCAGAACAGGATACCATTTATAAATATAAAGTAGGTTTTGCCCATAACTACCAGTTGCTACCAGGTGTCATATTTTCAGTACAATCTGGAAAAATAAAGCTGACATCATATTTGCTACTCTCAGTAAACCCTTTTTCTTTCTTTCTCTTGGTGTTATAAATAAACCCTTAGGTTTATTTTTCAAGACAGCATAATTTCTTTATCACATACACTCTTTTTTTTTTTTTTTTTTTTACTTACTAAGACAAACATCAAAAACTTAGCAACCAATCAGGAATCAACTTTTATTGCTTCCACTGCTTTGAAAATGGGTAAGTATGTTATATAGCGTCTGAATGTTGTTATGTGGCAGTTGTGGCATCTGTACAGTTTGTTTTTCTCTTAATCTACCAGAATCTCTGTTTTGGTCTGCATGTTTGTCAATGTGTCTTGTAAGATGGTGTCTTTTTTTTTAATAATCCACAAATGGAACAAGTTAAGCAGAGCATGCAATGCTCCATTATCTGTGATTAATATGATACTGTATAACAGTGATATAGATATAAATAGCTGCCCTCAGATCCCCTGTGTGCTGTCTCAGCCCATCAGTGCTTCAGCTATATCCTCATGCATTGCTGATATGGAATGTGGCCTGAGTTGGGATATCTCTCTCTTCTCCAAACTGACAGTTTAATTGAAAAGTTTCACGCTGCAGTGGCCAAAACGCCACATCCAGAAGCTGTCAGGTCTACACTGGGTAAAGGAAATTACTTTAATTGCTCTTTTTTAAACTCTTAACTCTTGATTTACCAGTATGTCTTAAACCATTTAAATAACACACCTCTGTGTAGCTTCAAAAGTGTTCAAAAGATTGCAGTTCAACTATTCACTGATGAGAAGTGCAGGACGCAGATGTGATAGCTACATTGGAGGCAAAATGAAATGTCCTTTATTTTTTATTCGATAGGACAGAGCACCATAGTAGAAAAAACTTAAGATACTTCCAGAATTCAATTCTGTTTGGTCAATGGTAGTCTTCAAGTTAAGATATTGGCATACCATTATGCTTTGTCTTTAAGCAAACCCAAGCTTTGTTCATGCAAGGCATATCAACAAGTTTGCTTTAATGCCCCTACCCCCAACAGCACATACTGACCATTCTTTCAATCTTTACCAATCAGTTCAGCCACCATGAGCAAGATGAGAAAGCTCTGTATAAGCTTTGAGTTACTCTAGTTAAAAATCTCACAAGGCTGAGAACTACCTATACCAATGTGTTACAGCCCTGGGCCAAGTACCAGTTTTGTCGCATAAGAGGAAGGGAAATGAGCCATATGCTCCTAAATTTCTGGATGTACCAGGTATTTTCTTCCATTCTCATGGCTCAACAAAAAGGTGAAAAAGCAAATGAAATATAAGTGTGTGTTGCTAGGTGTGGTTAGGGGCAATAGAGAAAACCTGTTGTTTTTCCCTTCATGAGAAAAGCATATATTTGAGTTTAGGAAGAAATAGAGACAGAGATAAGCTATAGCTTTCTACATACCATTGGCAGCACATAAATTCAAGAGCTTTACTGCCAATCAATTGTTTTAAGATACTTCTTTAATATTTCCCAAAGTTTTGCTAAAAAAGTTCCTTCTGCATCCAGGCCATATTCTGACTAAACTGCTAGCACTGTTGACATATATCTATGGTAAAACAATTAGGTCAAGAATACAAAGAAATACGATTTACAAATAACCACCACACATAAATCCTATTTCATTTGCTCTATAGCCGTACCAGGCTGCTTTCACATCGAGGCGCTTTACAGGCGCTAAATTGCTAAAAATAGCGCCTGCATAGTGCCTGTAAAGAGCCTCGCCTGTCACTCCAGTTTGAAAGCCCGAGCCCGAGGGCTTTCACATTGGAGCAGTACTCTGTCGGGACGCCAAAAAAAGTCCTGCAAGCCACATCTTTAAGGCGCTGTTGGAGTGGTATATACACCACTCCTACAGCGACCCTGCCCATTGAAATTAATGGGCTTCGCCGCCGGAGTGCCCCTTCAGCACCGCTTTGCGGGCGCATTTAACCCTTTTCTGCCCGTTAGCGGGGGTTTAAAGCACCCCGCTTGTGATGCAAAAACAACACGCCCAACACCCCAGTCTGAAAGTAGCCTTACTGTTTATTTACAGACATCAGTTGGAGGTCGATGTTAGCTACCTAACCATCCATCTTGGAGAGCAACAAGCTACTTTATGAGCATTTCCTATCTGGTAACTAGTTTTGCCTGCAGTGATGGTGGTTCAAGGTTGTCTGGAGTGGTCTAACATGTCTCATATTCAACTCTAACATCTTTTGTTACTGTTATATTTCCAAAAGCATTTAATTTTGGTGCACAGGTTTTTAGCGCTGACAATTTGGCACAATGTAAATTGGTGGCATAAATTGTGATATTATTTATTGCTGTGTTGGCATATATAAAATGAGTGTAAGAGATCAGAGTAAGGTTACACTTTTTTGTTAGGGACCTGTAAAGCATTGCACCCATGATCATCAGATCATGGGTGTATGCCATGGGTCTTCAGACTGTCTATGTATCTGCCCAAGAGCGAGCAACAACACTGTGATCTGTCATTGAGAACTACAAGCCGACAGCTGCAAAAGATAGTGGGACCTGTAGTTTTCCCATTCACAGAATACTGTGATTGAATGACATGGGCACGTTTTTCTAGGTTTGGGACATCTAGCAGGGGATAAGATCCCCATTTGGCTGTTGAAATGGGGACTTGAGGGGCTGGTGCATTTGTAACATGTTACATAAATATGGGTATAACACACAACCCTCAAATTTTCCAATCGCCTACTCACATTTTGCGAGTGGAAAATTAGGTCTGGTGAGGAGCTGGGCTGCCTGGGAATGGGGGGAGCACCGCCGTCGGGGGGGGATGATTGAGAGCCATTCTCCCAGAGAAAGAGAGTGTGGAGGAACAGAGGGGGAAGCCGTATCTTTATAGCGGAAGAGAGAGTGGAGGAAGAGGAGATCTGGCTTGATCACAGAGTGGGGTTTGCCCACTGTAACAGCTTACATTACAATTGCAGTCCACGCGCCGTCACACACAGCCCAGCCCTCCTGACCCCACACCTGTGACAGCCAGAACACTGGTCCAATGCCAGGGCACCTGTCTGTCACAGGTGCGGGGTCAGGTGGGCAGTGCTTTGTGTGATGGCGAGCAGACTGTAATTGTAATGTAAGCTATTACAGTGGGCAAACCCCGCTCTGTGATCAAGCCGGCTCTCTTCTTCCTCCACGCTCTGTTCCGCTATAATTATCCAGCACCCCCTCAGCACAGGTGAGGCTGCATGATGGACACAGGTGAGGTTGCACTGGGGAGGTTGCCTGATGGACACAGGTGAGGCTGCACTGGTGAGGCTGCATGATGGACACATGTGTGGCCAAACTGGTGAGGCTGCATGATGGACACAGGTGAGACTGCAATGATGGACACAGGTGAGGCTGCACTGGTAAAGCTGCAATGATGGAAACAGGTGGCTCTGCATGGGTGAGGCTGCAATGATGGACACAGGTGAGGCTGCAATGATGGAAACAGATGAGGCTGCATTGGTGAGCCTGAAATGATGAACACAGGTGAGGCTGCAATGATGGACACAGGTGAGGCTGCATGAGTGAGGCTGCAATGGTGGACATGGGTGAGGCTGCATTAGTGGGCACTGATAACACTGCATTGATGGGCACGGGTGAGGCTGCATTGATGGGAATGGGTGATAAAGTTGTTGTTAATATTTATTTGTGTAACTTAATTCTGCATAAAACATCTAAGTGTAATTTCATGATAATTTATAAGGGCATGTATATGGGATGGGATTAGGGGCTAGGCATGGTAGGGGTTGGGTGGGGCAATTGTTGGCAAGTAACCCTTAAGGCCTGGCTAGTAGCTCAGGACTTGAAATTTTGAGCCCTGTAGCACGTAATATGTTACAAAAGGTTGTCGCCAACGTTTTGAGATGTGGAATTTATAAATATATAACATATGAAATAAAAGATGCCAATTTTACATAGCTTAAAAAAGGCATTCTGTAAAAAAGGTAATGGGCAACAATAATCCAATATGTAAGAGAACCAGAAAGCACTATTCACATTTGTGTAGGACTTGCACTTGGGTTGGACTTCTATTTATCCATTGCAAGTGGTGTCCTTTAACTTAAAATGGATACCACCATTGCAAATTGTATGGTAAGCACAAAATTGTATATTTTCATGTGAGGATGTAGATTAAAAGGGATTTTGCAGTGATCCTGTGGGATAAAGGAACATCACTATCTTCATTGGTGTAAATAGCAAAAAAGCTATGACTATATAATACAGCATTAAAATTTGGGGAAAAAAATCTGTAAATACAATTTTTCTATGTCTCTATCAGATCTCCAGTCATTCGTGGATTTGAATTTCTGTTCCTATGTGCGGCCATTTTTCCATTATATAAAGTCATAACCAAGCAGGTCTGAGCTAAGAAAATCCTAGTTCCACTAATGCAGCAGTAACCACCCCTAATCATTGGTGCCAGTCATATGAGGTGTAGTGAAGAAGACAAACACAACATTTTAGGAGTTGTCTGATCCAGTACTGCCTATCAGATGCTTTGCATGCATAGCAGGTAAATGTGTTAACGGGTTATACTTAATGAGTTCAACAGCTCTTCTTTTTAAAACAATATCCCAATTTCTATATTGACCAGAGTTCCTCTTTTCCTTTTGCTGCATCGAACTTTGATTTACTGTATGTATCTAAAAACAGGTGCTGTTTGCATATTATGTATCCAGTTTCCCATTGTCTACTGTTTATCACAATAATAATTGCAGCTAGTCTGTATAAATGACACATATGTTTAAACCCCAGTTTCAGTCTTTAAACAATGCTTTGCATGAATCTCCATTTGAAGCAAGAGGGAAAAAAAAAAACACACACACTTTAAGTTTCAAAATAGCCACTGAATGAACTGTACTTCTACATAAATCTTCTATTTTTTCCCTTTTCTCTCAAGGGAAAACTGTCTCCGATTGTAATGAACTAGTTTCTACACCTTCAACGGAATGACTATGATCATTTGTTTTAAAACAAATTACAGAGCACAGTATGTATGCATTGCACATTTTATTTTTTGCTGTCATTGTTTCAATTGACTGCTAATGCTTTCCTTTTTGTAATTATCATCCTTTAGCAGTGATTTGATGCATGGTATTTAAAGTTATTCTATTTGTGAGTTTGTTCTGTAGGCAGATGTGAAAGAGGGCCACATAACCTAAACAATTCCTTTTGTCACATAACATTGGAACGTTATTAACATTAATGACGCTATTTATGGTGAGACAGATCACTTAGTAACCCTGTCCTAATGATAAAATATCAGCTCCCTAATCATTAAACCACACCTTTCCTTGCACCCTCAAAGCTTGAGTTCCTTCATTGCTGCATGGGTAGCACTGTAGGAAAAAAAAAAAGCAGTATTAGTGCTAAACTGAAGCTGGCACCTTACCCACTTCAAGCAAGTAGCTTCCTAGGAAAAGGGAGGGGGCATGGAAAGCTGTCCTGTATGAATTCAGTACAGACACCCATTTTCTGAAGGTCCAAGCTCCCATTTGCAATCCAGTATTACCCTGTCGTTTGTATTTGCAGTCCACCCATCCACTCCTAAAGACTACACACAAGTGCAATGAATTGTATTCACCCACTGAACAAATCACAGTCATGAGATGGTAGCTGCTTTGCATGTGGAGCAGGCAGGCTGCCTGAGTGTGTGTGCTTTTGTCAGTCCAATTCTCTCTCACTGCTAAATCTCTGAAGCCAGAGAAAGGAATATACATTTTTTTTTTCCTTCAGCTGCAGGATGGCTCTTGCTGCATCTGTCTTTCCTTCTCCATAAGCCCCAGGGAGCTCCTGATTTCCTATGTCTGGGATTCCACTCCACAGCTTTGCTAAGGACCAGTTGATAGCATCAATGAGGACTGCATCTAAGCATCTAGTCTCCAGCAGGTGAATGGGACTGGAGAGACCAGTACTACACATGTAAATGAAGAAGAAGCTTTTTTTTTTTGTGGTTAGTAGAAGCATCTCCTAACCTTTGATTTCAGCTGCTGGGGCTTGGGGATAGTCTGCTAACATGTGCAGTGCAGAGGCATTCAACTGTGACTGTCTTGGGCTATCACTGGAATCTTAAAACCGCCAAGGAAGTCCCAGGGAATCCCATATTAACTAAACTTCGTGGGGATTTTGTTTCTAACAATGACACATTACTGGCTCTCTTTTTGGAGTATGGTTTTAAAATACTGGGCAGTTTTGTTCTGCTACATCGTCTGGCTTCAGGACTGTCAAGGAATGCCACACGTTATTCGCATAGGTAAGTGCCTGCAATTCTTCTTTCACTTGCACCTTTACCGACCTTGTGTGCCAGGGGGATGCAGCAGTAAAATGTCAAGCTGTGTTGTTCCCTGTTTTACTGAAAGGGTTAACTGCGTGATTCCCTCTGAAGGAACGTCTTTGAGATTGTTCGCTGCAAACTCTAGATTGAAACAGACGACTTATAAGGGGACGCCAACTGTCTGGGTTTCCCAACTGCCCAGAGTCTATATTTTGATGACATCTGCGTACACCTGCCTAGCTTTGTCAGTCCTTCACTGCAGTTTATTTGAGCTGTCCCTAAGGACACAGATATAGACTGCGACTGTGCCCATAGATCTCCATGCAGGTGGAATCGTACAGCGTGCCAGCTGATGCTGACAGTCTTGTTTGCACCTTTTAAAACAGTACTTTATTAAAAAGTTGCTTATTTTGAAACACCATTTGTTATTCCCTGCAAGGGAATTTGGCATTGAAAGGGTAAGGCTTTTGAGAGCACAAAGCAAGCGCTGTAGTTTGAGCTTTGAGATACTGTCATAGCGTTCTATGAACAGATGTCCAGTTTCGAAACAAAGTGGCAATGTTTTCACCTATTGTCTTCAGTGGTGCTTCAGATCAGCTGTGAATTCTTCTTTCTGTGCTGTCTTTGGCTTTGTGTTGTGCTTCCTGAAAACTGTGATAGTCTGTGATAAGTCACGCAGTTGTTTCCCCCTTCATAGCAGATTAACTTTATGTTATTCATCCACGGGCAGCCAAAAGGGTATGTAGGGAGCTTCCCAGTAAAAGAAAAAAAAAATCCTGTTAAGGTTATAGACTGTGCTGTCTCTTCATTTATTGACCTTGGGGGTCCACTAATCTCTTGGCTCCCCAAGGACAGACTATACTAAATTAGGTTAACAGCTGCATTTCACTGAGTATTGAAATAGGACTCTTCCACCTATACTCACACGGTCAGTGAAGATGGAAGTTGGAAGTATAAGAGGTTTATATTTGAAATCTATCCACAGCTTTCATTTCTATCAAGGCCTGAAAAGTAACAAGAGTGCAATCTACTTTCCTAAGAGTTACTTAAGAACCCATTCTTGATTTTTCTAATAAGAGATTTTATTCCTCTAGATGTATACACTTGTATGTTTTAACTTTAGAAAGTGAATACTTAGCGTATATGTTTTACAGCATGGCGAATTTTCAGAATTTCAATAAGATGTGCATTTTACATATTTTACCTTTAGGAAGTACTTAAAGAGGTAATAAAGGGTTAACATCTTCTGGTCTTACTGATAAGAGATATGGCATATCAAATTATATATATATATATATATATATATATATATATATATATATATATATATATATATATATATTATAATTTTTTTCTTTTTTTTTTTCCTGTTTTAATAAGTCAGCAAAAACAAAGTACTACACTACAGTTTTGTCAATGTCAGGTCTCAAAGCAGGAAAATCTATTTGCAGTTACGCCATACTCCAATGGATCTTCACTTTATGAAATAGATTTTATCATCGACAATGCATTTTATAGGTCTTTTATAACTGACAAAGGAAAACCATACCCAGAAAGCAATTTTTTTTCCCTTTGTCTTTTCAGCGTTGGGGCAGGTGCTGTAAAGGACATACTTTACAAGCAATTTCTAAAGCCCAAATCAAAATTAAATCCATTTAGACACTGGTTAAAGTATTGTTTTGTTAGTTCCTCACAATATTTTTTTTTACTTTTTTTTGCAGACAGTGTTCACTATATGATTTCAGTATAGCAAACCTGGAAAATAAAATGAGTCCTATTTGAAATGAGTTTCATGTGCAAAAAAAAGCTTTATGCATCATATAGTGATTAACCCAAATAATAGAATTTTTTTTGGGGGGGGGGAGTTTAAATTACAACTAATTAAATAATCTCAGAGAAATAGCCAAGTGTTGGGTTTGCTGCTAGATAAAAGCCGCTGCAGAAAAAGACAACCTCCAGAAGTTTTTTTTTTTTTTTTCATAACCTGTCAGTAACTTATGCACTCTATGCGGCATACATTCTTGAAAAGAAATGTATTTTCACACTATTATACTGTAAAAGAGTAGCACATGTATAATATTGTGTTTTCAGTTGTAATACGACCATTAAAAATAAAATCTGGAATGTGTTTAGGAATCCATCTATGAGCCAATAGTGGACATCTTTACTTTTTAATTACTGGGTTAATAACCTGTTGGCCACAATATAACTGATGAAGGCACACTTATATGACTTTTTAGAATAAAAACCCGATGTAAGATACACTAGCTTGTTAACAATCTGGAGGTCGTGCAACAGCAGGAGTTGATAGTGATAGTTCATCATCAAAGGTCACAGAGGAGAAAGAGGCTTGGGGCTCACACCTGACTGGCATGTTAAAGAGAAGAGTTTCTGTCTGTATACTTTATAAATGAATAAAAGTATGTTCCCATGGCAAGCATGTCATCGTTCTCTTGTATGAGTAACACTATTAAACATCATGGGTCTTTGTACGAGATTCATTCTTGTTTCATAAGGGAAATAAAACTTCATAACAGATATGAAATTACACCTATGCCAGGTAAATGGAGACTGCCATTCTCAGAATGTTCAACTATAATGTAATGCTTAGCCTCAAATAGGTATGCATTGCCAAATGTTGGTTTCCAACTGAAAAAAAACAACTATTTATGAATTTTTCATTCGGTAAAGGAAGATCCAATTCTAATTCTTTAAGTACATCTTTATAAATTACTTTGCTTGCTTGGTTGGAGAACAGTTTATAGCTAATGGATAAGGCTTATTATCGGAGGTGATCACCGCCATTTATAAGATCATTAAAAAACCTCTACAAGGTTATGACTCTCTTCTATTCTTAAACAAGATCTGCATTTCTTTCAGAATTTGAAAAGATGTAACACATGAAACCAGGTCTCCTACACATATTCCTGATGAATTTGCCCTACAATATTACAACAACCTATCAAACCCATTTGTGTCACAGGAAGAACGCCCTTACATACTAATATATGCAGCATGTAGTGTGCTCTCTGCTGTGACTACTATAAATGCACATAATTAATACAGACTATAAATACACTACGTAGTGTTCAAACTTCAAATATTATTTGACAGGATAGATATGAATGACGAAAGTTGAGTTACAAATAAATGATTAATATGTGTCAAGGTTGGGACCTTGATGCTTATCTATCTGTCTTTACCACACTCTTACTTCCTAATGCTCCTTGAGAGCTCAAGCTTCATTTATACTGGCTCTTTGTATCCATCTAGCCTCATCCCACTACTTTGCCTTCTTTTTTATAGCACATGCACCCTAAGCATCAATGAATTAAAGTATGTGCCTCTGTTATTCCTCCATTCCCTTATTATGCTCACAGAAAGACAAAGGCCCCCAATTTCCACCTTCTTATAGTTTGTGTGTAAAGAATAAATCCTCCAATACTCTCAAGTAAGACTACACGGAGATTTCTGTTCACATTTTTGCCGAACGGATATTGTGATTTCCATCAAATATTATTACAGATATTGAAAAGCTATGATCTGTATTTTACTACTTTAACCCCTTTTTCATGAAGGAAAGGCATTTCATTATTAGTGCTGCATAGGCTAAGAAGAAATGTCACTAGGACAAGAAAAATACAAAAAGTACAAGTACGGTATTTCCTTGACAAGCCATCTACAGGTAATTACTTGTTCATTTGGCCTTTTTGAAATACATTTTTTTGTTGAATTTTTTAATTTTTCAAGTCCAAGATATAGGCTAATATTTGTAATTGTCATTTTCTGAAGCTGTTAGAAACAAACATGTATTTTTAGGCAAAGCTATGAGGATACAATAAAAGTAAATACTGTGTATCATTTGAGGGTGCCTATATTTACGTAATTGCAAAAAAATGTAAACCAGGACAAATGCACAGACACTCAGCATTCAAGATTTTTTGTCATCAATTGCACCACTTGCCTTATAAGTACTGCTGGACAACAAGCATACCAATAATGCCATAGGCTTCAGCACCAGAGGTCAGAATAATGCAAGAGCTATCATGTGATATCATGTGCATGCACCTCCCACATTGTTGCCGTTCATATAGAGGGTTCTGGCTAACCCTGTATCTATATATATGTATGTAGTAGGCACAACATAAAGCCTTCAGTTGCAGAGCAACAATTCCTGTACACCAATTGAGTTTTTTCAACGGCGGGCAATGCAGCCACACCTTGACAACTTCAAAGCTCATTGGAATGGCTAATTTGTTGTCTTCATATCAAGGATCGTTGTTAGGGAATATAACAGAGGTATCTTTTGGACTTTTGTTAGCCAGAAGTGTAATTAGTTGCAAAACCCAACTGGACCTACTAACAGTCATCCTTACCACTTTTACCAGCAAGAGCAAAGAACATTGGACCTACTGTTCAAAAGAGCTTGCCTGATTCCAGCTATCATCTTTGATGTTCATTTAGCTGCCACAGTGGTATAGATGATACTGGTTCTTTTTGTTCCTTGGCATTGGAGTTTTTTTTTTTCTTTGTTTCATTTTTATAAAGATATTAAAATAAAGAACTTCAAAAGCCAACAGCATTCCATTGTTAGAGTCTGATTATTTTGGTGAAGAGCTCCATTTATTTGAAAAATGTACACAAGGATATATGGATAAGGGTCTTTTTATGTAATTTCAAGCAAAACATTGCCCTTTTCCAAGTATGCAAAATGCTAAGTTGAATGCATGCTGTCCTTAAAAACAAAGCTTTAAGATCCAGTGGCTCAAACATTACATGCAGCATCTGGTTAACTGTAAGCCTTTTAATATTCAAATTCAATGGAATACTAAATTCAGCATTAGCACAGCCATTGTGAAACATTAACATTGTCTACCAGGTATGGAAATATTGTGATCCTCTGATTATCTCTCATTAGCTCTCGTCGTGGACTACAGAACACCTCCTCCATGCAGAGAGGAGGTGTTCTAAGGCTCCGAGATGGTAAATTAAATCTGATTCCTTGCTACTTTTGGCTATGGAGGCAAATTTAAGTAGAAAGCACCAGTTACAGATTTTCATCTGCTGATTACTCAGCAAGAGAAGTGTGTATGTGATTTGTAAGGGTGATTTTGAATTTTTATTTTATTTCACATGGTCTACAGTCAGTCACCGAAAACACATTTGAAAGACTGATATCACAAATGTGAGAATTTATACTCTATGTCACCATCTGGTGGGAACAACACAAAATAAAAAAAAACATAAAAGTGTATCTACACCCAATAATGAAAATTTTATATATTGCAGCTGACCTTAGATTTCGTGGCTGCCCCATTTGTTCTTTTTTCTTTGTCTTCTTTCCCGTGTAATTAAGCCAGAAACACATATTACCTGTAATAGGGTAACACTCATTCACCGTACGGTATCTATGAAGGAGCTGTTTCATCATCCTAGTACAGGAAGTATTTAATTTACCATTTCGGAGCCTTAGAACACCTCCTCTCTGCATGGAGGAGGTGTTCTGTAGTCCACGAAGAGAGCTAATGAGAGATAATGATACTAACTGATAAGGGTGCAGAACAAGCAGAGAACACAGGAAGTTACCAGCTCAGTAGATTTCTGGCAGGATCAGCTGGTATTTTATGCCCATATTTAACATATATAATAGAACAGGACACTTTCAATGAAATACAGACCGGCAGGGGTAATACTTTTAATGTTAAGGTTTACATACACTCTAAACTGTGAAATATTTAAGTACCTAATTAGATAGATAGATAGATAGATAGATAGATAGATAGATAGATAGATAGATAGATAGATAGATAGATAGAGAGATGGGACTTTACCATATCATATAAGAGTCCATGTTACTAATATAGTAGTATCTCATAGATAACACAATACAATATATTGTTTGGAGCATTTTGAATTTAGAAATAGCATGTTTTCCCCTAAATTAAACACTAGGGGAGCTATTATATTGCAACTTGGAATTCATATTAAATACCTACCTCTGTAGAAGAAGCTTTATGGACCTGCACACGTTAAAGAAGATCTGAACTGACTTCCATTGCTGAGCTGTGCTTTTGACAATGATACATCTCTGGCTTTAAATGTTACTTTGCATCACTGCATCACAGAACACCTGTGCTCATCAAGAGCGCTGACTTTTTCTATGACATCACTAGCAGCTTAACTGTTCTAAGTAAGTGACTCATTAGGAAAGACAGCCAACCATCTAGCATTTTTCTGAAGAAGGGCACAGTCTTCCTTTATTGAAAAATATAAGTACAGTATCAGCTGTTTGTGTACAATGAATTATTCTGATTCTCTATAACTACCATCTATTGCTAAAATTAATTAAATGTGTTTATGGCTGGTAGCCAATAGTGGAAAAGGTAAGCCATTCCTTGTTGTTATTAGGTTTGCAGTATATTTATTTTATTTTGTATAATTTTTAATATTTTAAATGATTCAGATTACATTTTGAATCCAAATTACCATAGCATTTTTTGAGCGCACAAGAAGATGCATGTACCTTTCTTTGCAAATCACTAAGTGAATTGCTTTAATCATTGTTGATTGGGCTATGCCTTCTTGTGGTTGACTGGACATTTTTATCAGTTCATTGATTACTTACAGTACATTGGGAATAGGTCACGGACCAAATAACCTCGTTTGACAAGTGGATCAATTCAGATTGAATCACTTCATTTAACAAGTGGATCAATTTAGATTCTGTCAACTTAAGGCACTCAACCTAAGGAGCCAGTGTTATTCTTTTTCCTCACTTAACTGAATGTGTCATTTCGATATATCAAGATTATAATATTTCCTTTCACTCTTCTGTCATGCATGTTTCTGGTGCCAAACAAGATTTCTTGTGTTTTTATTGATGGTTTTAGTGTATATTGATCACCCCAAATGCAGGCATATCATGAATAGTATAACAATACTTTGTAAGGACTAAGCTGCAAAAAAAAATAAAAAATCACACATGATGAATCCAGGAAAAGTACAGGGTGAACCATTAAATGTCACTCAATTGAATTCAAAGTGAATCTTGTAACTGTGTTACAGCGTCGTTTTCTAGAAAGTCGCAATAATTCCGCTGATTCAAATCAGCATAATTATAAGACAGATAAAAATAAAAGCTGCATATTTGCCTATTTAATTTCATTAAATGTAATCTCAACTGAATCCTGCATAAGTCACTTTGACTGTATGCTAAATCAAGGTGGTGTTCTTCACTGAGGAGCATGGCTGACTCTTGCTTGAGTCAGAGAAAATGTTCTAATACGTCTGATCTTGGCAGCCAAGATATACAATTGACATTTTGTCGGAAGAACTGTTCTGGGGACAGTGCAAAAGTTTAATAGCAATAATTATGTTATGCATAGGGCATTTCCTTTCAGTGGGCATAAGCCTATGCAGAGTTATGACCACATAGGTTTATGGACCATTTGCAATAAAAATTTACCTTTATTGGTCTAAGCTATATGATAGCCAGGAAGCTGATGTTACCATCATTTACACGTGGCTCTTAGTTGGTATGTAATGTACCTATGTGGTACTCTGAAAAATGTACTTAGTGTGTTGAATTTCTTACAGGCTTTATGACTTCCTGGCATGTAACTGTGCCTAGGAATTGCTTGTTCTATAGCCTAAGAGCTATAGATACATTTGCAGTTTGAGATCTTCTTAGGCCCTGCTGCCTCTGATTTCTAGCCTCACAAGATCTTGTGTAAGATCAGGTAATGTCACTTCTGTCCTGATTACTGTTCTTTTTCCTGCAAAGAAAGCTGTATAGGGAGATATGCAGTGGAAGATTCTGCCTGCTTCTTCTTCTGTGGATCTGTGCTTCCTCCAACTCTCCTGATGCTTCAAAATTATCTTGCCAGTAATCAGATTGCCAGTCAACAGTGGGGGCAGCTTAGATATAAGGAAGCAGTCTCTGCTCTTCTACCAGGATAGCCACTTTCACAAAGAGACATAGTGCAGAACAAGGCATGGTAAGTCAGTAATTGGTAAACGATAAGCTGCAGGCAGTCCATCGACAATTCTGACTAGTCTTTTGCCACCTACTTGCTATTGTTGTGCACAGCTTGCATAGTAGAGGTCCTTTCTAAACCACTAAAGTTCATTGAAGTTGAATTGGTATGTAGTTTATCCACAGAAGGCACATGAATGAAATGTACAGTAATTGTGAGAGTTAAAGCGGTTGTAAACTTCTGGCATGAAATATTAATAAAGCTTATCCTTCTATGCTGTATACTTGTCTCTATCCAAAGCAATGAATATTATTTATCTCTACTGCCTTGCTCCTCGGTTATCTGCATGAGTCACTTCTGACAGCTTTTCCCGTCTCCAAGATATAATTTGTGACGAGGGAGGAGAGCTCCAGTACACAGCCTGTGACTCACACAGCCCCAGCTTTGCTTGTTGTTCATGTACTGTGAGGGGTGGGGTGTGTCCCTTGGGCTCTGATGGCTCTGATGGCTTTTCTTTTTGAGCTCCTGCAGTGTGGGGCTTCAGATTCCTGCCACATGCTTTTTAAAGCTCAAATATGCTGTGTAAAATCTGTGTTTTGGAAGGCTATAGAGTTGAGATGGTTGCAGATAAACAGGTACAACGTATGTAGGAGGATTTGCTTTATCTCTGTGTATCACCTGGAGCCAGTCACTTCACTGGACATGCTGGTGTTTACCACCTTAAGGTTTAAATAGCTGGTTTAAGTAAGAGAACAACCAGATGTGCTGTAGAATTTTCCAAACTGAGATGGACCCTTACATCAAATCCTGCTGTGAAATACCATTGAAGGATCTAGGTCTTGGGACCATTATAAACACTAGATAAATGCAACACTTTTTTGTAAGTGTCATTTTTTTCTGAGGCTTCAAAAATATAAAGGACTCTATTTATCAAAGGCAAGTTGGTTTTTCACTTTGCAAGGAGAGTTCCACTTCGCAAGGAAATTGCCTTATATCCTTGTGAATGCAGCAAAGTTTCTCTTTGCAACGAATACCCAATCACATGCAAGGAAAATAAAAAAAAACTGTATTTTTGTTTGCACGTGATTGGATGATGGATGCCAGCAGAGCTTCACCTCATTCACTAAGCTCTGGAGCAAGTTCCCTTGGATTAGGCAACTTCTTTTGCAACGTGAATGGTCTATTTGTCTTTTTGCAAATTAATCTTCAATGAACCCAATCGAATGTCATACATAATAACATGGTGACCTAGACTTCATACTGAGATCAAATCTGAGTTTTACAATGTTTACTTTTGATAATGACATGAATTAGTGTCATTCCAAGCTTTCATTGCATTATTTCAATAACAGCTAGAAGGGAGTCCTGTGCTGATCAATACAAGTCTGAATTAAAAGTCCAATTTTGGTTTAAAGAGTAAAACCACTTTAGCTTCAAGAGCTACAAACTGTACCATTACTGGTCCACGTCTGCCAAACATTCTCGAAAAATGACCATGAGTAATCAAAATGAGTCTACTGTCCTTTATCTGTCCTACATTATAAATACTTAAATCTTTTTTCCTTTCAGTCAATAACATCTAAGGAAGAATCCATTATACGTATAATGCTTAAATATCCTTTTGCATTTTTCTTAACTGTTATTTTGTTTGTAATATCTATAAGGATTTAATTGGAGACAAACGAGGTTAAGTTAACTTGTGTAAACAACAGAGCCTTGGCAAATATGTACATTTAAATAAAATGTACAAACTTACACAATTGACTTTAGCAGTGTGACGCTATATAAAATCCATTTCCCAAATGCGAGGTTTCATGTGAAGATTACTAAACCACCGGTCTAAAGCCATTTGCTTTTAACTGGAAAAACCCCAAACATATTGATTTTCATTCAGGATCTGTCTGCCTCTACACTGGCACATACATAGAGGAATCTCCCGGAGACACGGTGACTGAAAGCTACCCGCAGTGTAACAATGTCAGCTTGGAGGGCATTGGAAGGTTAACGTTGGAATGTGCAAGAACAGAAAGTGTTGTTTGCACAATATGGGATGCCTAAAGGAAATTAATATGTAACAGGGCTAAACAACAACACAGCAAATGTAATGCTTGATGACTTCACATTTTCTCATGTGTTTTTAACTGCATCCTGTATATTGTACAAAATTTCACAGCATTGTACAACTGAGTGGTACATTTTACAGGAATATGTCCTATACTTTTTTTGTGAAAACATTAAAGTGGAATAGAAATAGCTCTATTCCAAGGGAGATTTTTCTTAAATTTTTTTCTGCAAGTTTGACTTTTTTTTTGTAGCTAAGGTATAATATATTATTCATAATATGTATAACATGCATTACCTCTATGCAGTGGTGGTCAGTCCATAAGGGGTGCAGGCTCCCCCCCCCAAAGTTTCCAAAGTTATCTTGCCAAAGAAGAAAGCTACTTTAACATGTTAAAAACTGTTAGTCATATTATAATTTATTAAAAAATTAATTGTGCATATATGTGCGCACTGTGCGGAGTGCTGGACTAATGGGTGTCTATTAGGTCTGTAAATGTTTGAAAAGCATTTGATTTGAGGCTGAGACTCTAATTGGCTTAATACAGGTTGTCCTCGGGGCGCCCTGGACCCTCCCACTTTTGATTTGTGCAAATCAATTTTTGTCATCGGGCCACTTCTGGTTTACAGCTTCTCATCCCGTGGAACAAAAGGAGTCCTCTGGTGAGTGAGGACCTTGAGGGGTCTGTTTGCGCTCCCCCCCAAAAGTTTTTTTATCACCAGCCACCACTGCCTCTATGTAGGTCTAAGGCCGCGTACACACGGGCGGACTGTATGGCCAACTTAGTCCGTCAGACAATCCGACGGACAGTCCGTCCTACTTTCGAATGAACGGACTTGACCACACACGATGAACAAACAGTCCGTCGAAAGCTTGCGCGATGACGTGTACAGCACGTACGACGGGACTAGAAATAGGACGTCCAATACACAGCAATGCAGCCTTCGGCCCTGTAAATCCTTTCTGAGCATGTGCCATACTTAGTCCGTCCAACTAGCCTACTCACGAGCGGATTGTCCGCTGAAACCAAAGTCTGACGGACAATATTACGGAAATTCCGAAATACTTAGTCCGCCAGACTGCACGCTGAAAAAGTCCGCTGAAGCCCACACACGAGCGGACTGTCCGCTGAAATGTGTTTCGACAGACTAAGTTGGCCAGACAGTCCGCCCGTGTGTACGCGGCTTTACTCTATCAGAGTAGGAAGCAAAGTTTATTTAATTTCATATTAAGGAAAGAATGATGACTTTTTTTTTTTTTAATACAAATTACATAAAAGCTTGCGAAAGACTTGCAATTATTATATGTAGATATTGTATATGAAGTATAAATAGAAAAGGGTACTATAATAAAGGAATATAAGTCACTTTGGAAATTGTTGTGTATAAATCAAGAATAGTGAGCCCTAAAAAGCCCCCTTCCAGAGTAGTATACCCAAAACACTGCAAGGGCCTACACACTTTTATATATAATAGAACAAAGTGGGTTATCTACTCTGATGGGGTTTGACATGCATAGAGGTAATTCATTTCATACATTTTATGTGAAAATATTTTATGAGCTCTAACCTCAATCTTACATATTCATCTCTCTCTATTCCTTCCGTGCTCTCCCACATATTAAAGTGTGGTCCCAACAACTACACTTTTGCAGTGAATTTGCCATGATTTTATTATAAACGGTGTGGTCAGGCCTGTAGACATACTGTAGTGCTCTTGTCTTTCCAAACACCAGCTAGATTTTACATTACAAAACTGAAATACATATATTAAAGTGACCAATTTTCTAGATATATGTTAATAGAAGATAAACATGGTGACTTAAACCACACATCCAATTGAATAGACATAAAATAATGGATCAATTTTTCCTGTCTTTTAGCAGCTGTAAGTTTGCATGCAGTTAGTGCAGAACTGAAATATTATTGTCACCATGTACTGTAGGTGAATAACTGTAATAATGTAAATAGAATCTGAAACATTTTCCCTGAAACCATATGGTAAAAATTCTGAGCTGGTATGAACAGGCGTAAGAATCAAAGTGCAAGCCTTTCTAAAGTAGATTTTTTTTTTTTATTCTTCATGGAATTGAATTACTAAGGGAAAATATTTTTTTTTTCTCTTTGCAAGGAAATTGTCCTTTAGCTTAGTTATCAAGGTAAACTTTCATTTTGCAAAGAATTCCCAATCACATCCTTTCTTGTATTAAGAGAGGTATGTACTCCAAAGAGAGAGAGAGATATACCCCTATACTAATCAGAAGTAAGACCTCATCTTCTCTATTTCAAAAAGAATATTGTGAAACTGGGGAAGGGCAGAGAAGGGCAACCCAAACTGATAAGTGGCATGGAGGAGGTCAACTATAAGGAAAGATTACAGGCATTGCCTTTATTCGCTCTTGAGAAGAGATTAAGGGGAGATTTGATCTGTACTGTATAAATACATAAGTGGTCCATATAGTGAAGTTGGTGTTAAGTTATTCACTTTAATGTCATCACAGAGGACTAGGGGGCACTCTTTACGTCCGGAGGAAGGAAGATTTAACCTCCAAATACAGCAAGGTTTTTTCACAGTAAGAGCAGTGAAAATGTGGAATAGACTCCCTCAAGAGCTGGTTCGGTCCAGCTAAGTAGATTGCTTTAAAAAAAGGCTAAAAATATAACTGGATACCAACATTTATTGGTAAAGTTGATCCAGGAAATATTGGATTGCCTCTTGGAGGGCCAGGAAGGAATTTTTCCCATGCTGGGGCAAATTGGGTAATGCTTTGCTGGGGTTTTTTGCCTTCCTCTGGATCAACTGTGGGTATAGGATTGTGTATATAGGATTATATATTTTTCTCTCTTTTATTGGTTGAACTAGATGGACTTGTGTCTTTTGTCGGCCAGATGTAACTATGTAACATGAAAGCAAATGGAAAAAAAAAGCATATTTTTTGCTTGCATATGATGGGATGGTGAAAATCAGTCAGCAGAGCAACACCAAATTAAGTGTGCATTCCATTGAAAAGTGAAAATCCCCTTGCAAATTGAACCGCCTATTTGCCTTTTGTAAACCAACCCCTATGTATCAGAAAAGGAGTTTCTCCTTAGCACATACGTATATATCTCTTTTTCAATAAAAGGGTTTTATTATTTTTATTGTATTGATGGATAAAAGCCATCTGCTTGTACAGTATGTAATGGCGGATCAAAAGGGTGTAATTAGGTTAATTCCAAATGAACCACAATTGCATGTTTTAACTGATAGTGGGCCAGTCCTAGTCATGGATAACAGGAGTTGAGAAATTTTAGAAAGGAAGTCCCCTGAGTTGACTTATGGGCTCTCTAACATAATTCCACTACATTAAAAAGCTAATTTAAAGCTCAGTTTGCAATACACCTCAACCAATGAAAACGTGGATGCTGTGTCTAAATTTACACTGAATATATTAGGAATGAGTTGCTAAATGAGCAAATAGTGTTTGATTAGCTATAGTTAAAGTGTTACTAAACCCACAACAGTAAAATCAGTCTGTATATGCAGTAAAGCATGCTTATTATACTCACTGTGGAACCTAAGGGGTTAACCCCCTGCATTATGTACAAAGGCTACACATGCTCAGTTCGGGGCGTATTGCTAGAGAGTTTTTTTTTCTTGGGAGATTGCATGTGATCGCACAGGGCCAATCAGCACTGTCCAGACAGAGGGTCAGGGGCCTTTCATCCTGATAAGACAGCCAGTGCAGGATGGAAACTCCTCCTACAAACTTTAACCGGGCATTAATAGAAGTCACAAGACTGCCCTATACCGATGATGAGTAAGGATATTTAACAGTATATATTTACTAAAATGATTGCATTTCCATGTTCTGTGTATTGTGGGAGACCATATATAGTGAATTCAGGGTCCTGGGCTTAGTAACACTTTAAGTTCACTTCTTTCTTAAAATCAAGTGCAAAACAAAGCCCCCCCCCCCTTTTTTTTATTCCATGGTACATAATTTGCTTTTTAACCATTTCGGCCCCGGAAGATTTTACCCCCTTCCTGACCAGAGCACTTTTTTGCGATTTGGCATTGTGTCACTTTAACTGAAAATTGCACGGTCATATGACATTGCACTCAAACAAAATTTAAGTTCCCCCCCCCCCACAAATAGAGCTTTCTTTTGGTGGTATTTGATCACCTTTGCAGTTTTTATTTTTTGCGCTATAAACAAAAAAAGAGAGATAGTTTTGAAAAAACACAATATTTTTAACTTTTTGTTATAGTAAAAAATAAAGTTAAAAATATATAAACATTTTTTTTCCTCAGTTTAGGCTGATATGTATTCTTCTACATATTTTTGGTAAAAAAAATCATAATAAGCATATATTGATTAGTTTGCGCAAAAGTTATAGTGTCTACAAAACAGGGGATAGTTTTATGGATTTTTTAGTATAATTTTTTATTTTTACTAGTAATGGCGGCAATCTACGATTTTTTATCAGAAATGCAAGATTTTGGTGGACACGTCGGACAATTTTGACACATTTTGGGACCATTGACATTTTTACAGCGATCAATGCTATAAAATTGCATACTGTAAAAATGTCACTGGCAGTGAAGGGGTTAAAAATTAGGGGGCAGTGCAGTGAAGTGGTTACGTGTATCCTAGTGTGTGTTCTAACTGAAGGGGGATGGGTCTGTGCAGGGAAGATGACAGATCGCTGTTCATACTCTGTATGAACAGACGATCTGTCTGTTCTCCCATCAGAGAACTGGAAACTATGTGTTTACACACACACAGGTGCCGGTTCTCGGTGTGCCCTGAGCAATCGCGGGAGCCTGGCGGTAATAGTGTCCGCAAGGCACTCGCATCGGCTCCGTGGGCAAGCAGGCCTCTGGCAGCACGCACGCGCCCCCCTAGTGACTGCCTATGTTACCGACGTAATATGATGGCAATTCACGCAGCCGAGCCATGTTGCCGCAGTACAAATGTGGCAGCTGGTCGGCATGCAGTTAAAGTGAACACTAGCTCACCTTATTTACTTAGCTAATTGAACGTTCACTTTGCTAATTGAGTGTTATCTACTCTTTTAGCAAATCAATCAATAAGTCTCACATAGCAGTGAATTTGAACACACATCATAAATAAAAAGCCTCAGATTTTGACATGAATCATACATCAATATGGTAACAACCACACATAGTGCCCAGTGGTTTCACATGCCCAATTTATGGTTCTTACAGGGGATTATGCTTGCTAGACTAATTATATTTATGTTTCTTGACAAACCACTTTAAAGAGGAAATAATGTTACAGAAATAAAGGCGTAGTTTACTTTCAATTTATAGTGAATAGAGGTAGAGCTGTTTATTATATATAGCTGAACTCAATAAGCTCCCTTTTGACACAATTGATGGTTTCCATGTGTTATTTGTAGAAACGTACTTTCACAAAGAGAAAAAAACATTCTACAATATGAACAGGGCTCACTAGATCAGCTTGAGCTTATACCGTGCTGTTGATTCTTGGCTTTGTATTGTCTGGTACAACATCCTTTACAAGAGTCTTTGTTCTGGAGTAGAATATACAGCAGAATCAACAAGATAGTAATAACACATCTGTATATACGTGTAAAATTTCTTCACATTCTTTTCTTATTTGTAATGGCTTTCAATTTGATCTTAAAGTGTCATAGCCTGATTCTGCAATGTCTTTATCTGTAGGCTGTGGACTAGTTTATACTAAATGCTTTTTTTAAAGTCTTGCAGATTTAAAACAAAAATAATGTTATTTTTATAAGGATGTCAGACAGAGAAGGAAGTGTCAGTAAATTACCCCAACATGGGCCCAGACAATGAAACACCTTCTCTAGTAAAACATGAATCAAAGGACAGGAAGGGAAATTAGGGATTTTCGCGGTGCTAATTAACAAAGTACAATTAATTAAAGTACAAAATTAGTAGTACAAAAATTTATTAAGTTTGAGGTTAAAATCAGTAGCAATATATGCTTAAAAGATTCAGAGTAATGCAATACAGTGGTTGTTCTCGTCAAGCACACATAGTCCCGACATGTTTCGCATTGGATTGCTTCTTCAGGGGATGTGTGAATGTTTGAACAAGATCTAGACCAAAAATACAAAAATAATAATAGAATATATCACAAAATTCATAAGTGCAGAAATAGAGAAAAAAAAAAAAAAAAAAAAAAACAACACACAGACACACATCAAACCCACCTTCAACCACTACGTTGATGGTAAAGTAGGGGAATTGTCCACCTCGGGGGTTAACTGCAGCAGTGCTGAATCGCAGGGGGCTGAAAAGCCAACCCAAGGAAACTGATAAAAAAAGGGTATGTAGTAAAAAAACGAAATTTGAAATTTTGGGATAATTTAAAGTTCTTTAATACATGACTTAATTTTAAGGTTGCTAAAATAAAACAGCCTTTTAGGGGTGAAAAACCCTCTAAAGTATAGAAATTGAGAAAGGTAGTACAAAGATATATTTTAATTTCAAATGTATTACTTACATAGGTTGGATAATTGTAAGAAATGGGGACGCTCGTATTTTGAAAAAAATCTTTTTGAGCACTCAGGGAGACACACCTGCACAGAAGTACCAGCTGGGTGGCCAATCAAAAAGAAAACAAAACGAAGATTAGAAGGGTTAGAATAGATAAGAAAGTATATCTCAAAAGGGTGGTGTGTACATCATAAACTGAGTGTTATAAAAACACAAACCCTCAAGCATATAGATATACACCAAAAATTACACATTAGCATCCCAAAGCATAGAATTCAAAGCCAGGGAGTCAATGCAGACATACAAATAGAGACATGGACAGTAGCCCAGGTCTAAAGAGTTGAAAAACCGGCAGAAAGAAAAGTGAACGTTTGCAAATGAAAAAAACGATCGAGTAAATATAAAAAGATATAACAGTAAGCTTACCAAGAAGTACAGAGTCTGGAGGATCAAGCGTCACCCTTGGCTGCGACCCGCAAAGGAATGACGGTATTACGAAGGCTTTTTATATGCCCCGCCATCAAGCCGGCGTCTGACGTAGTCGGCCTGATGCGGACAAAAGGAGCGCTATTACGCATGCTCACCAATGGGACGAGACTGAGTAAGCCTACAAATCCCATAATGCCTCAAGCATGTGGGCGGAGGAAAGAGGGGAACGATCAATGCCTTCGTAAAGGGCGACGGCATAGACGAACGTGGCCACCAATCCGACCGCCCAGTCAGGGCTTTTTGTATGTCTGCATTGACTCCCTGGCTTTGAATTCTATGCTTTGGGATGCTAATGTGTAATTTTTGGTGTATATCTATATGCTTGAGGGTTTGTGTTTTTATAACACTCAGTTTATGATGTACACACCACCCTTTTGAGATATACTTTCTTATCTATTCTAACCCTTCTAATCTTCGTTTTGTTTTCTTTTTGATTGGCCACCCAGCTGGTACTTCTGTGCAGGTGTGTCTCCCTGAGTGCTCAAAAAGATTTTTTTCAAAATACGAGCGTCCCCATTTCTTACAATTATCCAACCTATGTAAGTAATACATTTGAAATTAAAATATATCTTTGTACTACCTTTCTCAATTTCTATACTTTAGAGGGTTTTTCACCCCTAAAAGGCTGTTTTATTTTAGCAACCTTAAAATTAAGTCATGTATTAAAGAACTTTAAATTATCCCAAAATTTCAAATTTCGTTTTTTTACTACATACCCTTTTTTTATCAGTTTCCTTGGGTTGGCTTTTTAGCCCCCTGCGATTCAGCACTGCTGCAGTTAACCCCCGAGGTGGACAATTCCCCTACTTTACCATCAACGTAGTGGTTGAAGGTGGGTTTGATGTGTGTCTGTGTGTTGTTTTTTTTTTTTTTTTCTCTATTTCTGCACTTATGAATTTTGTGATATATTCTATTATTATTTTTGTATTTTTGGTCTAGATCTTGTTCAAACATTCACACATCCCCTGAAGAAGCAATCCAATGCGAAACATGTCGGGACTATGTGTGCTTGACGAGAACAACCACTGTATTGCATTACTCTGAATCTTTTAAGCATATATTGCTACTGATTTTTACCTCAATCTTAATAAATTTTTGTACTACTAATTTCGTACTTTAATTAATTGTACTTTGTTAATTAGCACCGCGAAAATCCCTAATTTCCCTTCCTGTCCTTTGATTCATGTTTCAAATTTTCAGGGATGAGGTGCCATCTTTGTTAGGTGTTGTGTGAGGCTGAACCATCAAAATTATTCCAACCTTCTCTAGTAGTATGAGGAAGGTTGACAATGTGTAATTTTGTTAGGAAGGATTGTGTCCCCATGAGGACTATTTATCCATAACCACTGCGGTTTTTATTTTTGTTGCGCTATAAACAAAAAAAGGCCAACAATTCTGAAAAAGATGTTTTACTTTCTGCTATAAAACACATCCAGTGCAAAAATTTAGAAAATCGAATTTCTTTATCAATTTTAGGTCAATATGTATTCTGCTACATATTTTTGGTAAAAAAATCCCAATAAGTGAGTATTGATTGGTTTGCACAAAAGTTATAATCTACAAACTATGATATATTTTTATACACTTTTCTTTTTTTTATTGTTTTTACTAGTAACTGTAGCGATCAATGATTTTTAGTGGGACTGCGATATTGCGGTGGACAAATCTGACACTAAGTGACACTTTTTGGGGACCAGTGACATCAATGCAGTAATCAGTGGTAAAAAAATGCGCTGTCTTTGTATGAAGTACACTGGCAGGAAAGGGTTAAGTGTGCTCCTAGAGATTGATTTCTAACTGTGTGGGAGATGGTTTAACTGGAGGAAGAGAGAGATCTGTGTTCCTGATTATCAGGAACACAAGATCTCTCTCTTCCTCTCTGACAGAACAGCAGTCTACCTTGTTTACATATGCAAACCGCATTCTGTCTCTCTTCTGAATGATTGCCAGTGGCTGCACACGCCCCAGAGCCAATGACAGTGATGACGTAAATGACAAAATTTGGACATTACATCCTTTGTCTCGCATTAGAAATGCTGGATACATGGATCATGTCAAATCTCCACTGAGAAATTTCCTGTCACTTTCTGTTCTTACAGCAAGTGAGTATGGACACAGGCAACAATAAAAACCTAACTTTTTTTAGAAGTCCTTAAAATTAATTACCTAACTGTCAAAAAAGCATTATCTTTGGCTGGTAGATCAGAAGATATTTGAGCTGAGAACAACATCTGAACCTAGATGCCCCTGCTGCTAACCTATTAATATTGTGTTCGCACTTTTATTCTGAGGGATGGAAGGAACACGATTGTTATATTCTCCTATTTGGTTTGTTAACACATTTTGGAAAAAAAAAAAAAAATATATATATATATATATATATAAAAGAAATAACCTTACCTTAGTCTAGGTTTGTGGAAGGCCCCAATCTAAAACATTATAATTTTAAACCTAAATTCCAGGAATTCAGCTCCTTTTTAAAACATAAAGGCACACTATGAGTGCATGACACACTCCTGGGCTTATCTCTATTATTTACATCTAAAAGTTTTATTGCACTCCCGGAAGACGACTTGGAGACTGACACTGATGCTTCAGCTCTAAGCATCTTCAACATTAGAGACCGTACAGCTGTCTGCCCAATCACAGAAGCCTTTGTATCATATGAACTAATTTACAAAATACAACGGTTTCTCTGAATGGGTAGCAGAGGGGAGAGGCGGGCATACCTTCTTTGTGCCTCTTTCTCCCCTCATAGCCCTAAAGTGTCAGTGTATGCTCCAGAAGAGCCATAAACCTGTTAGATATGAATAAATGCTTTACGTTCAGGAGGTGTCAGGCACATCCTTGGCCTTAATGTGGCTGAATTCCTGAAATTAAGCTTTAAAGTGGTTATTGAATTACCATAGAAACATAATAGAAACATAGAAAAGCATATTTAAGTCCACTTACTGTTGCTTAACCTCTGATGGAAATCTGTTATAAGCATAAACCACTCAACATCAACTTTGGTAAAATAATACTTTCTAAGGTTAGTTCTAAATTTTCCTCCTGCAAGTTTGAGTTCATTAGCCAGTGTTCTTGATCTTAGCTTGATATTGAAAAGAAGGCCCTCTGGAACCTTATGCATACCACTTGCCACCCAGGCCAATTCCAACATTTCTCACATACATGTTAAAATCTTCATTTTTTTTTGCTAGAAAATTATTCAGAACCCCCAAATTATACATTTTTGAAAGTAGAGATTCTGGAAAATGAAATGGTGTTGTTGAAATTTTTTATGTCGCACAATATTTACAAAGCCGTTTTTAAAACTCAGATTTTTAGGAAAAAAAAAACTTTAATTTAGAGCTCAAAAATACAATATAATATCCAATGTTTGTAAAATATAAAAGGTGATTGCCAGTTTAGAGTTAAACAGGAGCTCTAGCTCTTGCTCTGATGTCTGTGGTAATACATAACACGTGTGGTGCATTTACCATTTACATATAAGTGCGGAACCTACATATGTGTTCGCCTTTGCACGGGAGCATAGGGGGAAAGGAGCACTTTATTTTTTAAATACATTTTATTATTTATTTTAATTACATTTATTTTTTACACTGTTTCTTTATTTATTTATTTATATTTTAGATCAATTTCATTACTATCACAAGAGATGTGCAACATCCCTTGTGATAGCGTGGGCAGGGATGGGTATACTTTACTGAGATATCTGCGATTTATTAGACCCCAGATCTCTTCCTTCAAAAGTAACAGCTTGTAAATAACAAACCGTAACCAGAAGCGACAGAATCCTCATTACTTCCAGTTTCTAATGCCACAGAAGGGGATAAAGGGGTACAGATGTACCTTCCTTCCTACTCAACAGGTCACAGAGGTCCTGGCACCATGATGGTAGGCAGCTGTAGAGCCACATGTATCACTTTTACTGGAATGCCCACGGCTGGACTGAAAATTTTGATACTGCAACTGCAACCATGATCACGGCAGAACCACTTTAACCTGAGGATGTACAGGTACATCCTAAGGGTATGAAGAGTCAAATGCCTCCTTTTTCCCATATTTTCCTTCAGATGGTACATATTAAGCTTCTGAAGTCTCTCCTGCAATGTTTTATTACTCAGGAGCTTTCATCATTTTTGTTTCCCATCTCTGGACTCGTTCTATCTTATCAATATCTTTATGTAACTGAGATCTACAGAACTGGACACAGTACTCTAAAAGAGTTCTAAATAAAGATCTATACAGAGAATCAGAACCTCTTTCCTCTTGCTGGTGACCCCTCTACTAATATATTCTAGAATTCTCTTCAGGACTACCAGCAAGAGGAAGGAGGTCCTGATTCCTCCATATAGTTTTTAAGTTGTCACTAGGGGGTCACTAGCAGGAGGAACAAGGTTCTAATTCCTCGACATGTAGATCTAGTTACACCTCACTTAGACTATTTTGTCCAGGTTTAGAGACCTCACTGACAAAAAATAAAATAAAAAAAATACAATAAGTCCAGCAACGAAATGGTAAAAAGTATGAGGGGTAAAGCATACCAGGTTATTTATTTATTAGGTGATTTATTTTGTTTAGGTGATTAATTCAATAGGTTATTTCTTTCTTATGTGTTAATATAATATGTTTCTAAAATAAATACATTACATTTATTTATATAAGGGACTTTATTTTATAGAAAGCATAGTTAAAGTCGAACTTCAGGCAGGTATAAATTTATATCATTATACAGAATTTATAAAGTGCCAACAGTCTAAGCAGCACGTTACAAAAACACTGGTTAACCACTTGCTGTTCAGGCTTTTTCTGACACTTTTTGTTTACAAGTTTAAATCAGTATTTTTTGCTAGAAAAGTAGTTATAACCACCAACATTGTACTTTTTTTTTATTTTTTAGCAGAGACCCTAGGGGGAAAAAATGGCAATCATTGCAATTCTTTATATCACGCGGTATTTGCACAGTGGTTTTGCAAGTGCAATTTTTGGGGAAAAAATACACTTTATTGAATTCAAAAAAATTTAAAAACACAATAGTTACCATAATTTTTAGTATAATGTGAAAGATGATGTTACACAGAGTAAATAGTTACCCAAACATCTCATGCTTTAAAATTGTAAACGCTCGTGTAAATGGCAAAATGGCGATAAACTATGGTACTTAAAAATCTCCATAGACAACGCTTTAAATGCCTTTACAAGTTACCTATTTAGAGTTACAGAGGAGTTCTAGTGCTAGATGTATTGCTCTTCCTCTAACATTCACGATGATACCTCACATGTGTGGTTCAAATACCCTTTACATATGCATGCATAACTTACATATGCGTTGGTTGTGAGGGATGGGGGCGCTTTCATTTTTTTTTTTATTAATTTATTTTACTTTTTATTTTACACTGTCCCTTTATTTTATCACTTTTATTCCTATTACAAGGAATGTAAACATTCCTTGTAATAGAAATACGGATGACAGGTCCTCTTTATGGAGAGATCTGGAATCAAAAAGACCGCAAATCTCTTCTTTACCTATAAAAACAAAAGATCAAAAAAAAATTAAAAAAAATTCTTCCAGCCTTGGCCGGAAGTGACGTCATGCCATCTCTCTGGTCCTCCAAGGCCAGAGAGTCGACAAAAGAGTGTTAACTCTATAATGGGAGCAGCTGGCTTCACTGTTGGATCGTTTCTCAGGCGAGGGGGGAACATCCCCTCCCACCACTTCAGAAACTGTTCCAGCGGCTCATGAGCCACTCAGAATGGTTTCATGAAAAAGCCGGCCGCTTGAGGAAAAAAATGGTACTGGTATTGTGGCTGATATCTTCAGCCATAATCCCGGTAAACCACGTATTGTGGTTGGTACGTGGCTAATATAGTTGAGTATTCCTTTAAAAATACAATTTACATTATATGTGAATGCATATGAAATGAATCCTATAGTAACACAGCGAATAGTGTACTTACTATACATTCACAGTTATTATATAAAAAAAAAGACTGAAAAAGTACCTTTTATTGTAGTTTTGTTTTGTGGTCACATGATCACAAAGCTTCTTACTACTGCTTTTCCGAGGGGTTGGAAAGATATTGTCACACACAGCAGGGTGGTTCCTTGTGGCACTTATGCTCCTCCCTCAGCAGCGAGGCTCCAGGAGCCCCTGTTGACGAACCAGGCAGGAGGCATGTCATACAAACAGACTGACTATGGAAGATGCAGCCACGTTGTGCTTAGGAACAGCAATTTGCATCTCTTAACAGTATAATAAACCAATGGATATAAACTGACCACGATAGCATGGATGTGCTTCTAGGCTTGCCATGGTCGGTTCACATTAAAGAAGCAGGGGAAAGGCAAGATCAAACAGTTAGTTTATATGAAAGGTGACAATACATATAAAGTAGGCTACAGTAAAGCACACACATGGCTAAAACATTTTTTTTCTAGGGTAACATACCCTTTAAATGAATTTACATAGACAAAGCATGTATCTGAATCTTTCTTGGGATCAGCCTTATGGCATCTCCTGTACATTATACTGGGAGAATAAGTGGCAAGCACTATCAATCATGCACTTGTCCTGCCAAGGAACACAGTGACAAGAGGACAAAATCAGAATGAGTAGAGCTGATGGCTAAGGCTAAAAAGAGGTGACACCAGTCACCAATAGAGAAAGTGCTGTTGTTGTACTAGCTATGTTGTCTGGTATGGGTGTATGAACCACAAAACTGAGTAAAAAACAGTTTGGCACACAATGGTTCACATTCAGTGGGTGTTTTTTTTTTTTTAACTGTGTATGTATCTAAAAGCTTTTTTTCTAAAACCACTAAGGTATGTGGTTAAGAGGACATTGCATTAAATGTGGCCTCTTGTGACATGAAATAAAAATATAGTCCTACCAACAACACAGGTTCCCTTTTAGTGTAAAGCTGTGCATTTCCCAAACCCAAAGTGCTCATAGCACCAGAGCTGACTAAAAAGCAGCTCACAAATCCATCTCAGTACACATAAATAATATATTAAAAATGGGGATATAACTAAACCACTATAAGAGAATCCATAACTTAGTGTGTCGCTTAGTCTACATGGAAAAAAAAAATGGCTTATTAATATTTCAATCAACAAACATAAAAACAATAGCTCACACTTTGCTTTGCATCACATTTTCTTCTTACCGGGAAAAACTGAGATGTTGTACAAATAACAAAATACATATATAGGCATTTTCCCCCTAAGGTTTTTACAATATGTCTTAAATCCACAGTAACAATAATATATTCATGTTGCACCCAGAAAATACTTTGCCAAGATAATTGAGAACAGCATTGACAGCTTTTTAAGCAGTGATTTCTATCTAAACAATTCTCAGACAAATGCAAGCACTTATTTCTGATATTAATATTCTTTATATGTTACTTCTGCCATTTGCTCAATGCAACTGTTTTTCTATCGATCTAAGCAGAAAAAATATATATCGAAGTGTAACATTTTATGATCATGATTCAAAAGAAAAATATATTTTTTTCTCATTCAAGAAAATGATATTGAGATTACTACAGTACCCTTTGGATCAATAACCTGCCAAGGTTTAAACATCTGTGGAATGCCTAATATTCCACATGCTGTATAATACAATAGCCTCTGAATTTTGTGCTGCATTAAAAATATGCTTTGTGCTGGCTCTTTCACTTAAAGTATATGTATATATATATATATATATATATATATATATATATATATATATATATATATACACAATAAGAATGAAATGTTAACCTTCACATTTGCTAATAGGTAACATTATGAAATGTAGTTATAGAAATCACTGAGATAACTGGCTCAACACAGTAATTGGAGTCTGAGTTAAAACTCCCTATTAGGGATGAACCCGATGTTCAAGACAAACGTAAGTTTGACTCAAACATCGGGTGTTCATCCATTCGCCAAACAGTGAACAATTTGTGCTCTGCAAATTCGAAAGCCACCAGAACACCATGAAAGCCTATGGGACACTAACATGAAAAATAAAAAGTGCTAATTTCAAAGGCTCATATGCAAGTTATTGTCATAAAAAGTGTTTGGGGACCTGGGTCCTGCCCCGGGGGACATGTATTAATGCAATTTTTTTTTTAAAACTGACATTTTTTCCGGAGCAGTGATTTTTTTAATGCTTAAAGTGAAACAATAAAAATGAATTCCTTTAAATATCGTGCCTGGGGGGTGTCTATAGAATGCCTGTAAAGTGGCACATTTTTCCCATGTTTAGAACAGTACCACAGCAAAATGACATTTCTAAAGGCAAAATTGTCATTCAAAACTGATCGCGGCTGTAATGAATTGTCGGGTCTCGGCAATATAAATAACTCGTATTGAAAAAAAATGGTATGGGTTCTCCCCAGTCCATTACCAGGCCCTTTAGGTCCGGTATGAATATTAATAGGAAATTTTAAAAAAATGGAGTAGGGACCCCCCCAAAATCCATACTAGACCTGAAGGGTCTGGTATGGATTTTAAGGGGAACCCTGCACCTAAATTAAAAAAATGGCATAGGGGTCTCCCCCAAATCCATACCAGACCCTTATCTGAGCACGCAACAGGGCAGGCCACAGGAAAAGAGGGGGGATGAGAGAGCGCCCCCCCCTTCTGAACTGTACCAAGCCACATGCCTTCAACATGGGGTGGGGGCTTATCGGAATCTGGAATCCTCCTTTAACAAGGGCATCCCAAGATCCTGGCCTCCCCCCATGTGAATTGGTAATTGGGTCATTGTACCCCTATCATTTCACAAAAAAAAATTCAAAATGGTAAAAAAGACAAGAGACAGCTTGGGAAAAGTCCTTTATTAAAAAAAAAAAGCTCCGCAATGTAAATTCACGCCGCCCAACGGACCAAAAAAAACGCCACCGTTCTGATTCCTTGGCATCAGAGGGAGGTGGAGTTACCCGTTTACGTCATCGGGGCCCGCCCTCAGCTATATAATAACTGTCACAGAGAAGAAGTGTCAGTCGGCGGGAGCCTCCCATGGAGACGGAATGGTTGCAGCTTTTTTTTTCCGGTCCATCAGGCGGCATGAATTTAGATCACAGGACATTTTTTTTTTTTTTTTTTTTATAAAGGACTTGTCCCAAGCTGTCTCTTGTCTTTTTTACCATTTTTGACACTTTTGTTTGTGAAATGGTAGGGGTACAATGTACCCCATTACCAATTCACAAAGGGGGGGAGGCCGGGATCTGGGGATCCCCTTGTTGAAGGGGGCTTCCAGATTCTGATAAACCCCCCACCCCCATCACTTTGTCACACACGTTTCCATTGGAGACTCTAAGCAGCCGTTTCAACATATATTATACAGGCATGGTCCTCTGTTGTTATTATTAGGAAACCCACCCCAGCAGTGGCCGGTCCATAAGGGGCGCAGGGCCGCCACCCCTAATCTCTTTGCGCCGGCCCCTAATCTCGATGTGAGGCACCAGATGCATAGATTTCTACAAGTTTTTTTTTATTAAGTACATGATTAGAGCTTGAGGCTCTAGTTTGCTTAAAAAAGGGTGAGCCTATCCACTTGTGATATTAACGAATCAACATTCGCTATTGTCTTCCTGCTTCTTCTCCTGGCCAATCAGGACAGGAACCTGGTCCTAAGACCGGATTGACCATGAGGAGAAACTGGGAAACCACCAAAGCCACACGTGTCCTATGTGGGTAAGTGCGAGGTTGACAGGCTGGTGAGCGGGTGGGGGTTTTAGGGCTTGTTTGCCACCCCCCAAATACTAAGCACCAGCCGCCACTGACCCACCCTGAAAATGCACTGCAGAATTTGCTTCCATTACCTACTGGAAAAAAATGTGTGAATTTTGGGTGAAAACAGTCATTTAATTATGACTGATATGTACTTTTTGAAGCATGTACCCCTAATCATTACGTAGGCTAGTTCTAATGGAACATGTGTTACTTAGATTTCCATTGTGAACAATTGAACATGAACATTTGAGTGAGTTTTAGTACTGTTTTTGCAACCTAAATTGCTTTTCTTTCACTGTCACTTTTTCTGCTTTCCTGCTTTCCTACTTAGCATGGAGTTCATTCTAGTCTTTTTATACTCTTTACCCTGCTATTCCATTATAAAGTCAGTTAGTCAAATCTTGATTCTTTTTTATTGACAAATGTCAAAGGTGGACAAGATTTAAGAGAGAATTGGCTACAGTGTAAATCAGGAAGGCGTTAAATGAAGGAGATCAATTTGATTGGTTGATTAACAAGCCTGTCATCCACTAAGGATCCAGAAAGTAGTGAGTATAAGAGATGTCTCATCTGCTTCATCGCATTAATATAAACATTATATTATATAGGGCATTAATGCGCTTATCTAATAAAATTATACATATACCTAGAATGCTACATCTCTACCACGCAGGGCAATGTGCCTATACATAGCATATATGTGCAAAAAACATTAAAAAAATCTGAGGTTTTCCTACTTTATAGATAACATTTTTATGCAGTTTATTAACTTAAGCTAACCAATAAACATGACATTTTCTAAACTGCTTCATGTTTATCACAGTTTAACACTGTGCTAGTACAATGTTATATGCATTGCATTTACAAAATATATGGGTATTAAAAGGTTAGTTGACCCAAATTAGTTACGCTTTTGGTAGATGGCAGGGATTTATTTCACCTGATGATTCTTTCACATGTCCCACAGGTGGCCTGACCAGATGTCTATGTTTTAGTTCTATGGTGTTCATTGTTGCTGCAGCTATTACAGAAGAATATTAATCCTTGCCTGAACTCAAGGTAGAAATAAAAAAATACTAGTGGTTGTAAACCCTTACATATACCCAGTGAAAAAAACTGGCCTTGGATGATACATAAAGATGAAACAAATCCTCCTACATAAGTTGTATCTGTTTATCTGGAGTCTTCTCTGCTCTACAACCCAGGGTTAGAACTAGGGTAGGGGCAGAGGAAGCATATGTTACCAGGTGCCGCATTATGAGGCTTGCCACTGCTGACAGGAGCAGTATCACTGTTCCTGTGGCCAGCATGTCTGGAGCGATTCCGGAGATGCTAGTGCAGGGAGAGTGCAACAAAGTAAACACATAGCCACAACATAGAAAGACTTCCAATGGCTTTGTCTGCTGGGCTCTACATTAGATGATGTCACCAGTCAGGGCCAGGCAGATAAGGCCCCTTTCACACGATCGGCCTGCAAAGATCCAGCTGTCCGTTTTTTAGACCGATCTGAGTGGGCCACCTATGACTTGTATGGGCAGGAGGATGTCAGCGGAGATGTGTCCGCTGACACCCACCTGCCATCCGATCTGACAAGATCCTCTGAAAACAGACAGATGGCGATATGTTCACCATCCGTCCAGAGGATGGGATCAGATGAAAACGGACATGCAGTCCATTTTCTTCTGATCTTCCCATAGAGAAAAATGGGGCTCTGACATGTCCATCCCTCCACAGTGAGCAGAGAGGGACCTGACCAATGGAGCAATCCCCTGCTGAGATAGTGGAGTCCACTGAATGGATTCACCCTGTGTGAAAGGGGCCTAAGTAAGTAGAGGAAGTCTTCTTATGCTGACAACTCTTTGTTTGTTCTCTTACAAGCAGTAATTGTTTGAGCTGGTACTCCATCTGTGTCTGGAGAAAGCTCCACAGACAAGAATGGTGAAACAGGAAATGATCCTTCTACAGGATTCCAGATGGTATTAAGCAACAAGATATTGAACACTAGTGCCCCCTCCCCTGTCATTACCGAGCGCCAATGCCCCCTTGCCCCCCACTAATAATAAGGACCCCCACCCCCCCCACTGAGCACCAGTGTCTCCTTTTGTCCCCTCACTGAGTATCAGTGTCCCCTATATTTCCCCACTGAGCACCAGTGCCCCCTTTTGTACCCCAACTGCCCACCAGTACTGCCTTTGATTCCCATTGGGCACTAGTGCCCCCTTCTCTCCTCACTGAGCACTAGTGCCCCCTTTGTCCCTCCACTGAGCACCTGTGCCCTCCATGTTCACCGCTGAGCACCAGTGCCCCCTTTGTCACCCCACTGAGCAAGCACCATTACCCCTATTGTTACTCCACTGAGCACAAGTGCCCCTTCTCTCCCCATTTAGCACCAGTGCCTCCCATTTTTCCTCACTGAGCATCAGTGCTCTCTTTGCCCCCCCCCCCTGAGCATCAGTGCCCCTTGCCCCCCACTGAGCACCACTGCCCCCTTAATCCCCCCCAAGCCCTAGTGCCCCCCTTGTTCCCCCACTGAGCAACAGTGCTCTCTTTGTGCCCCCACTGAACAAAATATTGTAAAAAATCAAATAATAAAATTAAAAAAACTACTCACACTGTCCTCTACCCTACTGACACTGCCCTCTTCAGAAAGGGTGGGGAGCAAAATTAGTATTTTTCTCAGGTACAATAATGTCAAGCTTAGTCACTTTTGCAGCCATACAAAAGTGCAGAATTTTTACAGCTTGTCTAAGCTTTCAGAAAGCAGGAGGTGGGGAGCTGAGGCTACACTCTGCAGAAGAGATCTCTTTACTCCACGAGGGCATAAACAAAAGTAACTATAAAACATGGAGAAACAAGGAGTTGCAGTTAAGGGCAGGTGTAACAAGTGCATAAAGAAAGGGGGACACAGTGAAATGCCAAAAGACACAAAAAACATAGCAATAAACAACAAATAAAGTGAGCAGATATGTGGCAAAACCCTCACTGGTTGGTATTGGTAGAAACTATTATTCAATAACATGCAATAATTGCAACAATAACATTCAATATAAGGTCTATAGATGCAGATAATGCTCTCCTCTAAACATAAAAGACAAAAAAAAATATATATATATAAACATGAGTCTATATGGATCAAATTAAGTCTCTGATGAGTTGCAGATTTGATACAGCTGGAGCAGTTCTTGGAAGTGCCAAGTCAAATAAATACAAACAATGCATATACATACAAAGCTATATGTAATTTCGGTCATTCATTCTTGAGATTCATATACGGTACCTCTACTACAGTGCAAAACAGGAGCATTCACCTAAGCCTTACAATTTGATGGGTTTCATTAGATAAACAGGATGATACTAATTATTAGTCCAATGGGCTGGCTGGAAGAAGCATTTAGATGATGTAGTAAATGTCATCGCTGAACCATATTTCACCTGTCTGGCTGTGCAGTATTGTAAATCACAAGATTGTCAGAATGGAATAACAAATCTTGTCAGAGGTTTCTGCTCCTATTGCATTGAACATGCTTAATTAGCTGCATGCCCAGAGTTTCACTTTAAATGTATTAAAATATTGTAAGTACATACATGTTTCTATATGCGGTCCTGGTATACTCACCTTTGCAACAGTACCTAGACTGGAAGAATGAAGGTTAAACTAGGGGCCGGTGAGACTTTACTGCATGCAAAAGATAACAGGCTTACATAAGGAACTAGATAATAACATTGTCGGTATTCTATTGCTCTTTCTTTTTCTATTTAGTAGCAATGAGCATGTTTTGACCAATAATTTTAACTAAACTGTGTGGCAGTCAAAGGTTAGGGTTTGCTCTCTTGTCTGGATCATGAAATCAGCTGCATCAATCTTTAGGAAATGAAAACAGTTTCCATATATGCATTTCAGGTGCTAGAGAACAGTTTTAATAGTCTTCAGCAGTTTAGTATTTCTAAAATTGGATGTTATGCATTTTGCACACTTTTCATCGTGAAAACAATCTAGTAGCAGCAATAAGGTTTATGAAAACATTACAACATTTTAAGATTTTTTTTCTATTATTATTGCAATTACTCTAACTTTGATGGAAAGGAATTGTAAGACCTAAGAACCTAATTTCTATTACATTCAATAAGTATAACCCATCATAAAAGCTATAAGAATTTTTAGTTCACAATGTTACACCAGAGATTTAGGTCTTGTCCTCTTGTGTATGGTTTTGTTAAGGTAGCTTGTGTGCACAACGCTCGGTTACATTGTGTTTGGAGATTGACAGCTTGCTGTCAGTAGAGGGCAGTATATCACACCAAGAGACAATGAACTAGAGGCTACAATACATGAATCTCCCCATTGTATTTTTTCCCAAACAACACAAGGAATAGAGATTGGTAAAAAAATGAAAAAATAAAGAATTTGAAAAGATAAAACAGGGAGCTAGAAATAAGAAAACATATATGAGGACACTAGGGAATGCAGAAAGGTAGCATCTCATTGTTTTTTAATAATATACTATCAAACATTCCAGGCTCATAATGGAGTTATAGATGTTCCTGAGAACAAAGCTGCTTTAAAATCTATGTTGTTGATAACAATTAGCAATAAATAAGTTATCTTAGGATTGGAAAAAAAAAAAAAAAGATAAAGGTAACACAGATAAAGAAAATCTGCCATGAGACAAATATATACTGCCAATGCTGACTCTACTTGGAAATGTTAGTTGGCTGGAATCATTGGCCCAGAAAAAGTATAAAGCAAAGAAATTGCTGACATTTCTATAGCTTGTTTTTATTTGGGTTAGTGACTTATTTTGCTAATACTGTAATTAGGTTTTATTCTTTTTTTTAAAAGTTAAAATACAAATTGTAACTCCGTATCTACATTTATTCTACACTGCTATCCACCACAGTGCTGTGATCCTGAGTAAGTCCTCTTGGGTTGAAAAATGACCAACATCAGCATTCAACAAATTTCCTATAAGCCCAGGGTATCAAGGACCCACTGTGAGGGGTGCATCATTAGGACACCCTGGAGACACAGGACAATGCTGCAGAAAACAGTAAATACACAAGTGACATTCTTTTCAGCATCCAGGCCCACAAAAAAAGGAGAAGGAGGACCTGTGAAATCACATGACCGACTGAAGACTTATCAAAAAGAAACATATGTATACAGTGTTTTTTAAAAGAAAATATACAGTATATGTTGGGCCAAATTTGGCATAACATCCAATTCTGTTCTTGGGATGCAGCAGTGGTCCAGGACCAACTATAAAGCCATTCTTAGGTGATATATGTTGCCTTTTAGACTGGCCCGTGTCAACCCTGATGTTCATCTGGCCTACTTTCATGGATGTTCAGATAGGGGTACAGTCTTCCATATTTATCCAAAAACCAGTGCTAGAATATAAAAACTTTACACTCCATCTTTATTTTTTATATTATAAAAAACTTCTATTTTAGCGCTGGTTTTTGGATGTTTATGAGTTGAAACATCAGTGGGTGTTATTTAACCAGCAGCTTGAGGAAATAAAGTTGAGCGCAGATAACATGGGTTTTTCTTCCATATTTGGTGGTTCTGTCTTGTAGCATGCAACCTTTTGCTACAAGAGTATGCTATCCTGAGAATACTTTTACAGAAATATTTGCCTGTGTTATCGCGAGAGGCACTCTTTACCAGGAACCTAACAGGATCACTAAAAGAATTTACCCTTGTGACCCATGTTTTGATTACCATGAAACAAACAAAAATTAAAGCTTGGCTCACTGACATCTTATCTATATCAGAAGTTAAATCTGCCATACAATGATTGATGATGAACATTAAACTCACAGCCAAATTGCAGGCACTGTGGGGGTTATTTACGAAAGGCAAATCCACTTTGCACTACAAGTGCACTTTCAAGTGCAGTCGCTGTAGATCTGAGGGGGACATGCAAGGGAGAAAAAAAAACATAATTTTAGCTTGCACATGATTGGATGATGAAATCAGCAGAGCTTCCCTTGTTTCAGATCTTCCCCTCAGATCTACAGTGACTGCACTTCCAAGTGCACTTGCAAGTGCACTCACAGTGCACTTGTAGTGCAAAGTGGATTTGCCTTTTGTAAATAACCCCTTATGTCTACATTTCATAGAATTGGGGAAACCATAGGTTACTCACTTCCACCCAAAGGATTTTGACCATCACCCCCTAGAAGTTTTCTTTATGCCAAGACTCACTTGGGGGACTAACTGGGAACTGAACCCCACCCCCCCGGCCACCTTCTTCTCCTTCCCTTTTCCTTTCACTCTTTCTTTTTGTCCATTCCTTACGATGTGGCTTATTACAATTTATCATCCTTATGTTGCGATTTCCAATATAGAGGAACATATCCAATAACAATCTTTATGTGATTTTTTTAAGTGTTTGATGAGCTGGATACCTAATAAAGTGCCTTACTGTATGTTATGCGCTTGTACTTGAAATGAATAAAAAAACTGAACAAGAAAAAAATATATATGTTGGAAGAGTCCAGGTGGGGGATAGCGAATGGAATGGCGGGGGCGTTTAAGTGAAATTGGCCGTGAAAGAGCAATACCCCAAAAAATAAGACAGACCTACAGTGGAAGGAATACAATAGTTATTTATACTATGCAAAATAAGATTAGATATTATCTATATAACAGATTTGTTTGTTTTATTGTAAAACGGATATGAAATCAAAATTTAAAATTTTGTTTATTTGCATTTTTACATCTAAGTTATTTTTTCTATAACAAAAAGTAAATTCATGTTAAATAATAATTGTTCTACGTTTAAGTTTGCAGCACTAGGCTTGAACCCCTTGATCTACAAGGAAGAGCTTGTAAGCCTATCATAGCTCCCAACAGTCCCACAATAGGACAGTTGTGTCAATTTAGCCTGTTCCCTGCCAGAGGAAACCCCACCAAGCACGGCCACCTCTGCAACACCTCCTCCACTAGAGGGTACACTTCAAAAGCTGCCGGGCATTCATGTTATGTAATGCTGAATGCTGAAACAAATTGACTTGTGCTAGTGTTCAAGTGAAGTACAACAAAAATTTGACACTGTGATCCCAGGCCGATGACTATTCCCTTGTGGATGTAAGCAGAGAGCTTTATCATGCCATAATCACTACTAGCTGGGGCAGGGGGGTTGCAAAAGTACACAGCATGGCAATCTCTGAGCCTGGAGGGATGCCATTTTGTTATCAGAGCCTTTTTGTAGAGATGCAATCAGGCTAGCTGCTGCTGCCAGAGTGACAAACAGATCATGCCTTCTCTGCATTGTGTGGCTGCTGCAACTGAGCACTGCCGAATTGCTTTGTTAGGACAAGCAGAGTCACACATAAGAATCTCATGAGGTCCTACACAGGAAAAGGGGGGCTCTGGGAAAAGCCACATCACTTGACAGAAGTGCTGACAATACCCCATAATTGCTGGTTTATGCTGCTTGTCTGTATTACATCAATACATTGATATAAGACACGGTAATATAAGAGTAGCCTAAAAAATACATATGTATCTCATAATTTCTCTGGGAAGCAATCAAATACATATGTATTGCCTCTACACAGAGTTGCAGCCAATGGTTCAAAATGCACCCAACTCATCAATATTCCCTATTTAAAAAAAAATGCCATATGCATGTTCTGTCTAATAACACCATAAAATTACCAGGAAAATGATAGATACTAACCAAAAAGACCACCAAAACCCAACTAGTTACCAGAAAGATACAGGAAATATAAATGCTGGGTGTGAGTAGGCATATAAAACAAATACTACTAGACAACCACAAGCCAGTGATATTGTGGAGGCCTATGGGATAGGGAGTGGGGATGGGGGAGTTTTGGGAGGCATTGGTTAGCTAGCATCTCAGAATTAGGATTTTCAGGACAAGGAGGTAAATGCCAACACATATTTTGACTACAATAAGTCACACCTGGGGTTAGTTAGGTAACATTGCTTAAAATGGTACTAAAGGCTGAACCTTTTTTAATAAATGCACTGCTAGTAAGCAGTGAAACATGCCTAAGTACATTTCAATATCCCAGAGTGGTCAAAAATGTACATTTTCTTGCCTTGTCTGCTGTCATTCTGGTCACAAATCATTTATTTCCCGAACTTCCAAGTAGAGGAAGAGCATGTGCTGTGTACCTTAAATGTACTATTTAGAAGGGACAGCCCAGGGGAACAGAGAGGCGGGGTAGTAGGGGAGAGGGTTGCCACTAGGAATATGGGTTACTATAGACAGAAATAGGTTCATTCACAATGCTCGCTCAGGGCACACCCAAAGTAGACCCCATGGATAAGGGGTTGGAGTCAACTGAAAAAAAAAGGAAACAAGGAGGTGAATTTTCACTAATGAAAGAAAAGCATCTGCAAGCCTCAAAGTATGGCAGATATTCATAAAATTTAGGTTTTGAGGTCTGCAATAATACATGCTTTTTATGTATTAGGTATTTGTAACATTTTAATATATCTATTGAGGTGTTAAACTATACACGTGTATTTAGATGTGTTATGCTGTGATGCATAACATGTTTTAACTAGTATGACTGTTTTACAATATTTTCCTTTTATTGTGCAAGTCAAATTGTTACTCTAAGCAACTCAAAGCTATTGGAAAAAAAATGAGTTAATTCTTTACTTGTAGGGGATGTAGGAGAACACATTTCCCTATTTGTTGCTTGTTCTGTGCTCACCCTTATGCCACGTACACGTGGTCAGAATTTCAGCCAGCAAAAGACCGATGAGAGCTTTTCATTGGAAAATACAACCGTGTGTATGCTTCATCAGAATTTTGATGGCCGAATTTCCGCCAGCAAAAGATTGAGAGGAGGTTCTCAATTTTTCAGACGGAAAAAGTTTCTATCGGAAATTCCGATCATGTGTATGCAATTCTGATGTGCAAAAACTCATGCATGCTCAGATTCAACTACGAGATGGAAGCTATTGGCTACTGGGTATTGCATTTCCTTTCCTTCCTCGGAATTTGGTGTGACCATGTGTATGCAAGACAGCTTGAGCGAAAACCCGTTGGAATTCCGTCGGAAAAACCATCAGAGCTTTTTCCGACCAAAATTCCGATCCGATTTGGCATAAGAATTACCTATCGCAGAAGCCTCTGGTGGAGCTTTTGACCTGGAGCTAGTATATGGTCCATAAGACTAGTAAAATGTTCTCTTTAAGGTACTCCAGTACTGCTGTGTGAAGGTGTGAGAACTGGATATCAAGGAATTTACAGTCTACGGGGGAAATTTTCTATTTTTCATTTCACAGTTATACATTGTACGGAAGGAAAAAAAAAACATATTATAATTTTCAAGGTCAGAAAAATACATTTTTTACCAGGTCACTAGCAATCAGCCAGTTACTTCCAGCCACTGCCAGTTTAATATCATGACGTATAAGTTCTCTTTAGTCTATAGTCAGATTTAACATCACATTCCCCCTTTTCTTTAGGGAAGATGACATGAGATTATTTTAAAGGAGCTTTACAAGGCAGGTAGCCGACAGGAAAGTGATTCCGATAAAGCTCTCTCATTTTAACTATAAAGGTTTCTTCTTCAGCAGTTCTGCGTGCGAATGACAGTTAACATGTTGCTGGGTCTCCTTGTTTGCACTACTTCAAGATGCAGTTTTACTATGGATCTGCCAGATCTAATGACAGTGATGGGTTTGTGTGAGGTCAGAACTGCTTTCTTTCTCTTCTCTTTCTGTTTTCTCTCTGTCTGGATGGAATTTCCTAGTAATGCGGTTACTTTCTTAATGGAAACTGTAAATATGTCAATAAAAAGGAGTGTTTGGTACAGCCAGCAAATCAATCATAGAGTACAAGACAAAGAAAAAAAAGGTTTGGTGCCTGAGAGAACATGAAATAGTAGATGTGGCGGTTTTGCAAGTCAGCAGAATTTTACCATTAACTCAACAACGATGAATACACGCTACATGATCTGATTAAATGAAATTGTCACTGTTTCATGTAACACTGTGCTTGTTTTTTTTTTTTACTTTAAACATACAGTACACAAGGCACTAGTACCATCCAAAGAGGACTCAAGACTAGAGGGGCAGAGATTATATCCAATAAATCCAATGACTAGCTTTATTTTGGCCGAACACAAACCAATCTGATCACTGTATTAAACAATTTGAATCTCTGGTTATCTCTTTTCTCTCTATGTGCTGAATGAGCTCCACATAATAAGGCAACTTTTTAAAAATGTAAATGGGGTCTGCACAGTATATCTGTTACCAGGTCACAAAAAAATATAGCTACTATGTACCGTATATACTCGAGTATAGGCCGACCCGAATATAAGCCGAGGCCCCCAATTTACCCCCAAAAAAACTGGCAAACTTATTGACTCGTGTATAAGCCGAGGGTGAGACATGCCTGTCCATCCCTGTGTGTGTGTCCGTCCATCCCTGTGTGTCCGTCCATCCCTGTGTGTCCGTCCATCCCTGTGTGTCCGTCCATCCATCCCTGTGTGTGTGTGTGTCCATCCATCCATCCATCCCTGTGTGTGTGTGTGTCCATCCATCCATCCATCCCTGTGTGTGTGTGTGTCCATCCATCCATCCATCCCTGTGTGTGTGTGTCTCCATCCATCCATCCATCCCTGTGTGTGTGTGTCTCCATCCATCCATCCCTGTGTGTGTGTGTCTCCATCCATCCATCCATCCCTGTGTGTGTGTGTCCATGTGTGTGTGTGTGTGTGTGTGTGTGTGTGTGTGTGTGTGTGTGTGTGTGTGTGTGTGTGTGTCCAGCCTACCTGTGTCCCGAGCCTCCGTCCCGTGCCTTGCCTCCTTGCCTCCGTCCCGTGCCGTGCCTTGCCTCCTTGCCTCCGTCCCGTGCCGTGCCTTGCCTCCGTCCCGTGTCGTGCCTTGCCTCCGTCCCGTCCCGTGCCGTGCCTTGCCTTGCCTCCGTCCCGTGCCTTGCCAGGATCGCCGCTCTTCGTCGGCGCCTCGGCGGCCATTCTAAAATTCAAAAGCCGCGCCTCCGCCTTCGCCTGTGATAGGCGGAACACTGAATTTCCCAGCAGCCTGTGTTCCGCCTATCACGGACATCGTCTCATCCTCGTCCGTAGTACGAGGATGAGACGATGTCCGTGATAGGCGGAACACAGGCTGCTGGGAAATTCAGTGTTCCGCCTATCACAGGCGAAGGCGGAGGCGCGGCGTTTGAAGGGTAGAATGTCCGCTGTCTGTCTGCTCGACACGCTGATCGAGCAGGCAGACAGCGATGACTCGAGTATAAGCCGAGGGGGGCACTTTCAGCCTCAAAAAAGAGGCTGAAAATCTCGGCTTATATACGGTATATAAATTTAAATTGCATATCCAATTTTCATCATAAATACTTTAAAACAGCAAAAGCAAACAAAACATTAAACACCTTAGCAGTGACTCATGCACTCATTCTTGGTCTACCTGACCTTGACTTGGTATCAAAAACGTCCCTAATTTTCCATTTCTTAATAAGTGATTAAACAGTACTGAATGGCATATTCAAGGCTTTGGATATCTTTTTATATCCTTTTGCATCTTTGTAAAGTTTCATTACCTTGTTATGCAGGTCTTTTGACTGTTCTTTTCTACCTCCTCATGGCTCAGTGTCTAGCCTGCTTAGTGCATCCATGTGAGAGCTAACAAACTCATTGACTATTTATACACAGACATTATTGTGATTTAAAAAGCCACAGATGTGGGAAATTAACCTTTTATTTGCCATTTTAACCTGTGTGTGCCAGCTTCTGTGTCTGTACCAAGGCCAAACATTCCAGGGTATGTACATTTTTGATCACTGTAATTTGGGTAGTTTCTGTTGTCATTACAATTTAAAAAGAGTAAACACAGTTGATTGATAATAAATGGCTTCAGCCAAACACTAACCATGAGTGAAAGAAAAGTTTTTGTGTTATCATTCATATTCTCAGAAAAATGGCCAAGAAATCATAATTTCTGCCATTTCTGTAACCTTATAAGCACAACTGTATGTGTTACGTGGTCAGCAAAAGGATAAAGTCAGGGGAGGTCAGAGATACCATTGGTGCTGATCCAGTCAAGAATGCACTGGAACTCACTTACAGGGTAATAAATAGAGGATGCCTTGTGCCGACACAATGCCAACCAAAACATCTCTAATTTATTGTCTGTTGCCAGGGTTTCATTTGTCTCTGTTGGCCAATGGGTAATCTGCAAAAGCTAAAAATCAGTACGTTATTACCTGTGCTCCAAAAGTGTTTTGTTCTACCACTAACCCAGCCATCTAACTTTGTTGCAGATTCCTACCCTTTGTTCGTCTGAGTCCATGCGCAGTAAATCTGTATGGGAATGGTTTTATAATTATCAATCAGCTGCTGCACCTACAGGGCTCTAGTGAGGAAATTGGCAAGGTGATTTCCCTTTGGCAATTTTTTTATTTTTTTTGCAAGGAATGCCAAAAATCTGATTTGTTTCTTAGTGTAGACATCTGTGAAAATCAGTAGGCCAATCACACAAGCAGGAAATTACATTTCTAGGGGTGTTCTGTACAACAATTGTGTACAGAACACCTCCAGGTAGTCATATTGCATCGTATTTTACTGAAAATTACAGTGCTGCAGATTCAAAAGAAAAGGAAAGATCATTTTTAATAACATTCATTTACAATATGACATGAGTCAAATTTGTTTATGCTATATTATTATTTTTGTTTTTGTTTTGTTTTTTCCACAAAAGTGCAGTTACCCATTAATGTGCTCCCCCCCAGTTCATTATGTACAGTGTGTGTACAAAGTATAATAAGCAGCACTAATAACAGATATGTGTTTAAAAATGATATGTTAAAAACCCAACCATATTGTGTTAAATGATGAAAGTGGTATATATACATATATATATATATATATATATATATATATATATATATATATATATATACAGAGAGAGAGAGAGAGAGAGAGAGAGATAGGTGGATAGATAGATCCTCCATACAGAAGGCTTAGATTTACAAATAGGAATCCCACAAAGGGAAATTCATTAAGCAACAAGTTTATCAAGTAGATAAAATCAGTTAAAATATGTAGCATTACTCGCATTTGTTTGTGCCCCTACCAGAACTCAGTATTTCCAGCAGAATACTAGTATCAGGATCAGCGCTTCTCTGTGTATCCAAGCCAGCCTACATTCCATGTTAAGGAAGTTACATCATCAGATGTGACATAGGCAAACAGAAGTCCTGCCTCTAGGCATTTCATGTTTTGTCCTCAGACAGATTTCTATTCTGGAAAAAAAATAGTTTTTGCTAAAATAATAATTTAATTGAGATTAACTGAGGTTTAATCTTAAACTACATAGAGGGTTTTTCACTGTAACACCCCTTTCACACTGGAGCGTTTTTCTGGCGTTTTTCTGGCATTTTTCAGGCGCTTTAGCGTTAAAAAAAACGCCTGTAAAGCACTTGAAAGAAGCTGCAACTGCAATCCCAATGTAAAAGCTCAAGTGCTTTCACACTGAGATCTCTTTCACTGGAGCGTTTTTCAAGCGCTTTAGCTTTAAAAAAAAAGCACCTGAAAGAAGCCGCAACAGCAATCCCAATGTAAAAGCCCGAGTGCTTTCACACCGAGGCACTGCGCTGGCAGGGCGTCAAAAAAAGTCCTGCAAGCAGCTTCTTTGCAGCGCTTTTGGAGCGGTGAATACACCGCTCCTAAAGCGCCCCTTCCCATTGAAATCAATGGGAAGCACCTGTAAAACGCCTGAAAAGCGCTATTGGCAGCAGGCACTTTTAACCCTTTATTTGGCCACTAGCAGGGGTTAAAAGTGCCCCAATAACGCTCAAAAATCGCTGGTAAAGTGCTGCTAGTTTAAGCAGTGCTTTACAAGCATTTTTCGGGCGCTGACATTGTGAAAGGGCCCTTAAAGCACTTGGGCTTTCACATTGGGACTGCAGATGAGGCTTCTTTCAAGCGCTTTACATGCGCTTTTTTTAACGCTAAAGCGCCTGAAAAACACCCTAGTGTGAAAGGGGTCTTAGAGTGGCAAGGATGTGGAATTCCCTTCCGCAGCCGGTGGTCTCAGTGGGGGGCATTGATAGTTTCAGAAAACTATTAGATAAGCACCTGAACGACCGCAAGATACAGGGATATACAATGTAATACCGACAAATAAACACACAAATAGGTTGGACTTGATGGACTTGTGTCTTTTTTCAGCCTCATCTAATATGTAACTATGTAACTATGTAAATATATGTAACTGGGAATGAAATTAATCTTTGATTAATAATATTATTAAGTATAATACCAAATTATCTGACAAATGTATATTTTTTTACAGTTGTATACATTGCATTTGCTATTCTATAACAATGTACAGTTGGTATTAAACATTGCACCGTTTGGCAAATGTCATGTCAGCACTAACGCAGAAGCTTTTTATGGTTATTATGGTTGATGGAGCCATGATTGGAATCGTGTACACAGAAATCTATGCCATTAGTCACACATATAGAGATTGGCACTCTATGGAGTCCTGATTGTGTTCACTTATTCTTTTGCTGAAGCTTTGTGGCCAGAGCCTGCAATTTATTTTTCAGCCCAGGCAGCAAATAACATTAACCTCTTTTCCTGCCTGAGCAATCTGTTTAAAGTTCATAACCTATTGTACATATTCTAATGGTTTGAAAGCAGATTGCCTATTTTACATCAGTATTTAAAAATCTACAATTTATGCTAAATTAACATGATTGCTGTTAAAAAAAAGAGTGTAATAATACAGCCACACATCTCTAATCAACAATTCCAGTGAATAAGCAATTGTATGTTAGTACTGAGTGCTCCAAAGCATAAGCCAAAAAGCAAGAAAAGGTACATGGAAATATACAGAGAATAGGGATGATTTGTAGAACATTATTTTTTAGGGCTTTTGGTTTAACACTATACTACCCAATTCCTCCAAGTTTAAAAGAGGTCTTAATTTTAAGTATGTCAAAAGAGACTGGATTTTGTGATAACAATTGGCTTTATGGATCGCATAGATTAGGTATGCCATTCGTGAACATGCATTGTGAGAAGAGCACTGGGAAATCCATTTCAGAGATGAAGGGGTGCTGAGAAGCTAATCAGTCATCATTATGCTAGTGCTCTGGTTACCCTTATAGATGAAACCATTGCCTACACAGGGGTCTCTCAAACCCTCGTAGAGAAACAGTCTGCATTTGACCTGCAATAATACTGATTTATTAAACCAAACGTGTGTATGTAGTTACATCAGTGTGTTCTGTGGAGCAGTCTGAACAATCCAATGGCCGCCATATTTACTATGTGTGTGAAATATGCATGGACATATACACATCTATTAAAGTGTATATTTTGAAAAACGACATTTGGATAGCCAGTGTCTGACTATATCAAAGCTACATTTTGCAACTCAAGGGCACAAGCCACCTATGGTATTTGTTATATGTCTTATCACGGTGCTCATTATATTCCTGGACTTAATATGTTTGCCGCACACTAGCCGTTTCATGTTGTAAAAAGTTGTATTGCTATATTTTGTTAATGCTGCTCCTTTCACTTTGGATAACAAATTGTACATAACCTTGGATTTGTAATTTCTGAATATTCCAATAAAAATCTATTTTGGAAAAAAAGCTACATTTTGCCATACAAAAATATATATACTGTATATATACTTTTTTTTATCCATTGGTTTTAGAGCTCATCTGTCAATTTTGGGCTCGGGTGATATTTGTTAGCTATTTTGTCTGCATATTTTATCCGAGAATATGACCAAATGATTGAAAAAAAATGACTAAAAGTAAAAATGTAAAGTCCATGCTAAATGCACACAGAAACACATACAGAGACACACACACGTTTCTAATAATTCTTTTTTTCTACAAATATTTTTTTTATTAACGCCCAATATGGGCCAAGGCAGTGCAATACAGGCATAAAATACAGACATAAGTAATGGTATCATAGAAAGAAGAGAACAAGGACTTGTGCATAAATTTGGCATTAAAGCTGTGTTACAAATAGGAAATGTTCTCTAAGTTAGTACCAAGTAACAAAAGCCATACCTATACACAAGTGTCAGCTTGAAGGATTAGGTAGAGAAAAGACCCTGGAACGCCTTTTACCTTTTTCCCGGAAAACCTTAACAACGGGTATGTAGTAGAGAAAAAAGGAAAGGAGATAGAGAGGGGAGAGGAGAGGGGTAAAAAAAGGGGGGGGGGGGAAGGGAGAGACAAGAGAAGGGTACAAGGACAGAAGCGCCAGGGTAGGAACAGGGTAGAAACTTGGTTGATTCAGGGTAGCCGTAGAGCGCAAACTTACAAATGTATCAGCCTTATCAAGAGGCCAGAAGGGCAGCTCCCTCTGGGGAGAGAATTAAGGAATTTCATATCGCCCACGTCTTGGAATATTTTTCCTGTTGGTGTCGTGTGGTAAAAACTAGGTCTTCCATTTTATTAATATCCTCTTCCTTCCAAAGCCAACTTGCCACAGTCGTTGGGGATTGCTTCTTCCAGTGAAGTAGGATACATGATTTTGGAGTATTCAATAGGTGATGCACAAAAGATTTTTTGTATAGTTTAGCCGAGATGGTGGCGACATGTAATAAGAAAAAAGCCGGATCATTCGGAATAATGTATTCCATAAACTTCTGAATGGTTGTTCTGGCTGTGGACCAAAAGTCAGATATCTTCGGACAGGACTAAACTACATACAGTAGCATGCTGCTGTCCCCCTGGCATCTTCATCAAAGTACGGACGTGTCTCTGTAACATTTATGTAAAACGTGGGGGGTAAGGTACCATCTCGTTAAGAGATTGTAGTTGATCTCCTGTACTTTTGTGCAAATGGAAGATTTGAAGGCGAACATGATGATATGTTGAATTTGGGCAGGGGTGAATGTACGGTTCAGGTCTCTTTCCCATTTACTTATGAAAGGTAGTGTCATTTGTTCTGCCGGGGAGGTCAGGAGGTTATGCATTGTAGATAAAACCCATGGAAGAGTACCGACTGTCGAGCAGTGTTCCTCGAATGTCGTTAAGAGTTTGCTAAAACGTTACGGGTTTGGTATAGATGTGAGGTAGTGTCTTAATTGGAGGGCGGTCCAGAAGGGTAGCTTAAATTGACTCATGTAGCTTCTTAGTATCTCCAGAGAGGAAGTGTTGTGCTCGGGTGCGGTTTGCTGTGATTAGAGTTTTGCTTGTTTAAAGCAAGTTTGTGAGCCTATCCGAAGCATCATACCTAGTAGGCGGTGTTTTTTCAGCCATCATGGTAAGTGATCATAGCACCAGATAGCTCCCTTTAACGGCACGCCTGTTTGAGCCTGTTCCAACCACTTCCACAGCTTAGAATCATGATGACGGCACCTATATGGGTTGCTTGGTAGTATTTCCTCACAACAGGAATCGCCAAGCCACCACTGAGCTTGGGAAGGGACAGAAAGGGGAGGAGTAAGCAAGGTTTCTTAATTGGCCAGATAAATCCATTGAACAGAGTGTGCACCTGTCTAAAAAACTGAATTGGGAATCGAATTGGAAGTGCCTGGAGAGGAACATGGGCAGAATACACATCTTAATAAGGTTACATCTACCGAACCAGGAGTGAAGGCCCTTGTGCCAGGATTCCAAAAGGGTCTGGGTTTTAGTCAGCAGGGGTGGAAAGTTTAGTACAAAGGTATGGGGCAAGTCGGTTGGGACAAAAGTGATCAGGTATTTCAGGGTGGTAGATGTCCATTTGAAATTGAAATTAGAGCGAAGCGTTGACATAAGGGCAGGTGACATTCCAACACATAGCCTCCGATTTTTTGTAGTTGATTTTCAGGTTGGGTATATCACTGTAGAGTTCAAACTCCCAGAGGAGGTTCAGGAGTGAGATGACAGGATTTGTGTGATTTGTGGAGAAAAGTAAGTCGTTCGCATATGCAGAGACTTCATATTGGGTGTTACGGACTGTGAGGGCTTGGATGTCTGCGTTCAATCTAACTTTGCAAAGGAACGGCTCCAGGGATAGGGCAAATAAAAGAGGCAACAATGAACAGCCCTGTCTAGTTCCGTTCGTGATTGGGAAATGGTCTGAAAGGACTCTGTTGGCTTTGACCTGCACTGTAGGGGTTGAATAAATTTGGGCAATCCACTAAAATTTAGTTTCCCCCAGCCCGATGTGTGGAAGGACAGCAAACATATATTTCCAGTTAACACAATCTAATCATTTTCCACGCCACTGTTAACAAACTTGTGTGCTTGTGTGCTTGTGTGCTTGTGTGTCTGTTTGGCAATGTGTAGCAGATTCAAGACTTTAGTTGTACTGTCCCTAGCTTCCCTAGTGGGGATAAATCCCACTTGAGCTAGGTGAATCATATTCGCTGGAGAAGGCTGCTTCCGTCCCTAGGTCGTTGTTGTTGTTGTAAGGCAGCATTTTTGCAGCGCCACCTTGGCCCTATAGCAGATAAGGTCATTGATTTGGGTATGGAGGGAGGCAAGTTCTGCATCTAAGAGTGGAGTGGAGGAGCGTTTATGTTGTGACTCGACGGGGTGGAGTTTGGAGAGAAGCAGTTCTAACTGCCTCTCCCTCTCTCTTAATTTGAGCACTATGTTTTATGAAGATACCTCTAATAACAGGCTTGTGGGCCTCCCACACCACTCCTGAGTCGCAGTCTACTGTAGTGTTTGTTTGGAAGTAGAAATTGAATTCCCTGGTTACTTCCTCCAGGACCTCCGGTTTCTGTGTGTCTCACCACGTGGTTCTGCCAACTTGGAAGCAGGGGAGGCTAGCTGGGAGTATGTGAGGTATTGTTCTATATATCCCCCTGTCTTACCGTGTTTTGCAGTTTTTGATTTTCCCTTCATCTTCGGTTTCTTTTCGGAGTACAAGGTGGAATCTTAACATGCACTTTACTTACTGTTTCTTATTGGAATTGGAGGCAAAAAAGCTAATTATATGGGATTGTTGAATGCACCCTACAAACAGCAACTGTAACATATGCAATGAATATGAGCAAATTCTTTTAAAGCCCTATACACACAAGCTGAATATCGGCTGGTTCAACAGAAACTCGCTGACATTCAGCCTGTGTGTATGGCAGCCTTACCTACAGAAGCTGACCGAACGCACTGTTTGTGTCAAAGGGACATGACTGAAAAAGCTCTGCTGATCAGCCAATGGCCAGTACCCCTGTCAGAACACATTAGCTCAGCGGGGAGATCGCTGCACTATAGCATAAGATAGTTAGTACAGTGAGCTCCTCTCAAGCTCCTCAGTTGTTTTTGTTCATCCCACTGGGTTGAATGAAAAAAATAAATAAAATTATAGTGTGTACCTAGCTTTAGGATGTAGTTGCTGATTAAATTACCCACATTTCAAAAGGACTGTTTATCTTTACAATGGTTTACTGTATTCTTGCTCTAGTGCATTTTGTTTAGTACATTGGGCCCATTACTGGTGGTGCCCTGTACATATAAAGTATATGTTTTGGGGAGCTGGACACGTTTGTCTTGATTTGGTTGCCAGACAGGCTAAGATTTCATTATATATATATATATATATATATATATATATATATATATATATATATATATAAATATTTTTTTTTTACCAGCGGAACCGCTGTCTAATGTATCTTATGCTGGAAATACTGTAAAAATTGGAGGAATATTTGTGCTAAATAGTCAATAAAAATACCAGGAAATTGAGAAAAAATTGCTTCTAGCACAGGTCATTAAACCAAGCAATGAATAATTTAAAAAGTGTATATCACAAATAAGAAAAATTATATATATGACTTGGTACAATTAATATGATGTCTAATTAGTATAATTAAAAATGGGGATATGAGAAGGAAGTACAACAAATATCCTATCTACAAAAGAGCTTTTTTGTATTTGTCATATACATTTAGTTACCGACATGATTTCTGGGTTCCCCTATATTCCTCTGCTCAATATTACCTACACCTTGAGCATCTAAACATTTTTTTATATATCATTTTATTATCTATAATGTGTGTCATTTGAACAGCATGCAACATCTTAACCGTATTTTATAAATCTACTATCTATTTTTTACGAATCAGACTGTGTCCCTCTTGCCCCTTGCACACGCATATAATTGAAAGAAGACCATAGCGTGATACTGTTTAGATGTTTTCTTAAATATAAGAGAAACAGCGTACACTCACATGGTCATCTATTAAAACAAGCGCATGGTCATGTAAACGCCGCAGCAATTGCCAAAAACAGTGTAATGAGCGGCCTTAGGAGCAAGGTAGTGTCACGTCTGGTCCCACCCAAAAAGTTTCATAATAGAGTTGACATCATCAGGGGCGTGACTACCATCATGCTCTATTTGTACTAAAATCATAGGATCAAAAGGAGGAAGTATTCACTTTCACCTACATGTAACTACCCCGAAATCAGGGCAGGAAAAAACAAAACCAACATATAAACAGAGGTATGAATCCAGATATATAATAAATAGCAAATCTTAGTGCATGTCAACAGTTCAAAAAACTACTTATACAAACTTCATACAATGAGAAGAAGGGACCATATCATAAAATAACTGCATATTATAGAGTAGATCCATACCTATCATTGCCATCTAGTGGTCAAAAAGTATAATAACACTCAAAAATAAACTGTAAAATTGTGCATAAATAATCTTAATAATGCTGGAAATACTGCCTATGTTTATGAAATGCTGAAAACACATTAACAGCCCATTCACACCAGTGGCTGCACTAGAACACAGCCACTGGTGTGCTGTAGGATGACAGCAGTACCAATGTGAAGATCGTAGTTCTATTGGGCACAGAGTAGTGCTAGGTGGTATATTGCATTGTAATGTGCTGCACTGAAAAAGTACTGCATGCCAGACTTTTTTCATCACACACCACCGCAATGTGGTGGTGTGAACTGAACAGGTAGGAGACAAGGCATTTTACATTGTCTTAAGGTGGGACTGCACTGGAAAAGCTGCCCATTGCCTTCCTACTGCACCTAGTGTGAAAGGACCTTAGTGCTGGTTGCAGCCTGTTTGAAACTGATGTGTGGATTCACTAGCTGTTCAAAAATAACTAATTGTAACTGTTCAAGAGACAGCAAGCCTGCAGTGGGTGATCTTTTTATTTTTTTTATTTTTTTACTTTAACCACTTCCCGACCAGGGTACGATGATGTACGTCGACAGAATGGCACGGGCAGGCATATTGGCGTACAGGTACGTCCAATATTCAATGCCGCCCTGCCATCGGGAGCGCGCCGCCGGCGGCGCACTCCCGCGCTGGCCGGGACCCCCGTGAGTCCGGTCGCGCGACCCGCGGACTCGATCGCCGCGGGCATCCCCGCGATCGTCTCACGGAGCGGCCGAATGGAGGAAATGCCGTGTAAACAGCATTTCTCCATTCTGCCTAGCAACTAGTGACGCTGATCTCTGCTCCATGTGATTGGAGCAGAGATCAGTGTTCACTAAATGAAAGCCCAACCCCCCCACAGTTAGTAACACACCCCTAGGAACACGTAACCCCTACACTGCCACCCACTGGTTAACCCCTTCACTGCCAGTGTCATTTACACAGGAATCACTGCATTTATATAGCAGTGATTACTGTATAAATGACAATGGTCCCAAAAATGTGTCAAAAATGTCCGATGGGTCCCCCACAATGTCGCAGTCACAATAAAAATCGCTGATCGCCGCCATTACTAGTAAAAAAAAAAATAATAAAAAATTATTAATAAAAATGCTATAAAACTATCCCTATTTTGTAAACGCTATAACTTTTGCGCAAACCAATCAATAATCGCTTATTGCGATTTTTTTTTACCAAAAATATGTAGAATACGTATCGGCCTAAACTGAGGGAAAAAAATGTTTTTTTATATATTTTTGGGGGATATTTATTATAACAAAAAGTAAAAAATAATGCATTTTTTTCAAAATTGTCGCTCTATTTTTGTTTATAGCGCAAAAAATAAAAACCGCAGGGGTGATCAAATACCACCAAAAGAAAGCTCTATTTGTGGGAAAAAAAGGACGTCAATTTTGTTTGGGAGCCACGTCACACGACCGCGCAATTGTCAGTTAAAGCGACGCAGTGCCGAATCGCAAAAAGTGGTCTGGTCTTTGACCAGCAAAATGGTCCGGTCTGCAAGTGGTTAACTTACAGCTTTGTGTCAACACTATCAAAATGAGTTATATATTTCCCAAAATGTTATATTTTTAGAAATCAATGTCAAATCAGTTTTTTTTTTTTTTTTAAATCAATATCATAGGCAAAGGTTTAATCCAGAATATTTCTCCCTGAGCGATGATTGTTTTGGAGTCACCCTTACTTTCTCCTGTCCCTTGTTAACGTGTGAAACAGTTCATAGTCAAATGAAAAAAATAAAAATAAAACAACAGAAAGGGACATTGACTTGACGAGCAAGGAGAATGGCTGCATGTTAACTGAGCTCAATGCTCAATGCTCACAAAGGGATTTACACTCCTCCCAGACTATGGGAAAGATTCACCAATCCTTACACTTGGTAGACCCATAGTGATTTCTTTACTCAACCAAAAAGAACTACACATTTAACTCCACTCCATTTAACTCCACCACACTGTCAGCAACTATCACAGAAAACTCTAACCATTCAGTGCCTATTCTGATTTGGAAAGCTCAAAAATGTTTAATTCAGGGTGTACAAATGTAAACATGAAACTGACCCATCTCAAGGTTGATGTAAAACTGTTTGCCAAAATCATTCCTAACTGTCTACTTCCACATATCATCATATCCCCTATATTATAGACAGAAGTCAGATGGGCTTTATCCCTGGCAAGAAGGCAAGGGACATTATATAAATAAACAATAAACATAATTCAACACATGTTAAAATGGAAGTTCAAGGCCTTTCTCCATCCACAGCTATTGGAATGGCCTCAGATTGACAATTCCCTCTTTTTTATCAGGCATCACCACCCCTTCCATCCAGAATACATTATTTGTGGATTACAGAGCCTAAGGAGGGGAGAGGAAGAATAGATTTAATCTCTGCCACTACACCTGTGTCCTAATGAGAATATTAGACTGGAACTGCCATGATAACCAAAAGTGTTGGGAAACACTGGAGACACACTTAGTAGTTGCCCAGCATCCCTCCTTATCCTGGACAAAATAATCACATACCCTTTAATTTGGAAAGATTGGGCAATGATATTAATCTCTTGCTCAATAGCTTCAAAAAGTTGACCACATTGTGCAAATACAAGAAGCCTCTTCTTTTGACCCATATACAGAGATAATTCTATAGATCCTTGGGTTATGGTGTGACCCATACCAGAATTAATCTGTGCTCCATTACTACATTCCCGTACCCTAGATTGCTTTCACCATATTCCTCAACAACCTCCCCCCAAACAAACACTACATTAAACTGCTTAGCACTGCTTCTTTCCTTAACTGCCCTACCCCTACTCTTGTATATCACCACCTCAGACCCTCTCTTATTTCTTCACTCTTTTACTTCCTTCTCTTATTTTCTATTATTCCCCCATCTATCCTACCATTCCTTCCACACACAAACCTTATTCATAAACTACATATTGGGTTACACAGATACTCCCATTACTGTTTCTAAGCCATTCTGCTATCAGGGGTACTTATGAGGAATATCCAGAATGCCAAATCCTAGCACACCACACTGAGAACACATATTCTTTATCATAACTAACACATTAAAGGCTGGTAACTCCCCTCCCACCACCACCTTTCTTTTTATTTATTTTTTCATTACATTTTTTTCATACATTCCTAACAATTAACAAATTACACATTTTAATCTCTCGCTCTCTTGGAAAGGATTTTTGATGAGGAAAAAATTATATCAAAAATCATTAGACTTTACTGTCTCCTAATACTTGCTTTACCCTTACATGAGATATATATCTGTAAACAATGGCAAACAGATTGCAATACTTCATTCACCAACATCATGAACAAAACTGTGCACCTTAGTTCACAGAGGTATCAGCTAGAAAAAAATATGCTTTTAAATACACAGGATACATTTTCTTTTATTGCCTATAAAAACATTTTATTTTTGGATAATAGAAATTCAGGTGTTCCAATAATATACAGGTCAAAAGGAACAATCCCTAGATTTTTGCAAAGGTAAGAGTTTAGAAGAGTAGCCGCCACCAAATTTCTATTTGTGGACTAAAATGCTTCTGAACATGACAGAATTTCAGAAAAATAAATAATTTCAGTGTGGAGTACCTTTACTGATACATGATCAGTTAGCAGGTTAGACTGTGAAGTCTAAGCCCCTGTACACACGGTCGGAGATTTCGACAACCAAATCCGTCAGATTTTCTCAGTCGGATTTTGTCCGTCGGATCTTGTCCGAAACTGTTGCATACACACGGTCGGACTAAGTTGTCGAAAAATCCGATCTTTCAGAACATGATGACGTAATTTCATTACGATGGGACTACGTTCAGGCTAGTAGCCAATAGCTTTGATGTAGGAATTTGATCTGAGCATGCGTGGCACTTGGTCCAATCAAAATTCGCTACACATGATCGGAGTATGTCCGACCGGCCCAGTTGGTCGGGAAATATTTCCAACATGTTGGAAAATTGGGTCCGACGGATATTCTGACGGAATCAGTCCGATGCATACCACACACAGTCGGATTATCCGACGACACGGTTCGATAGGACACGGTCCGATAGGACACATTCCGACGGATTCTCCGACCGCGTGTACAAGAGCTTAGATACCAGACATTGACCAGATGGTATCAAAACCAATCAGCCCCATGAGTGGCTCTGTTATAGGAGGAATATGTCAGTTTGAGCATGAGAGGTCATCATCTAAGAAGAGGAAGCACAAGAATTGGTTTAATTGTGTGCATATGTTCTACAGCAGGGTTCCTCAAACTATGGCCCTCCAGCTGTTGTGAAAACTACACATCCCATGAGGCATTGTAAAACTTACACTGTGAACTGACATTCACAGACATGACTAGGCATGATGGGAATTGTAGTTCCTGAACAACTTGAGGCCCATAATTTGAAGACCCATGTTCTACAGAAATTACAAGAAATTAAACCTACCTACGTTTTACTGAAATAATTGAATATTCTTTATGAGAAGAATATGGCATTATTTGGAATTTCAGAAAATATTCTACAGGAAAAGTTGAAGATGAAGGAGTAAACATCAGTATATTGATTGTATAAGTATAAAATCAACCATTAGGTTGAAAGTACAATAGCTTGGTGGCACCAGTGCATGTGTTCTATATTGACATTCACCTCCACTAATGGCTCAATTCTGGTTGCCTTAAAGCCTTTGGCAGATTGACTCATTACTGACTCAATGACTCATTGACGCAGTAGTGATTTTTTATTTTTTTGGTAGAAGAAAAGCAGCATTCAACTATAATGCAGAAGTAAATGCTATCCACAGTAAATAATATAGTAATGAAGTATGTGGTAATACATTTATGAATGATAAAAGAAGCCTGGCCACACAATGCATAAAATACAACGTGCTCCTAATTTCACACAACAGATATTCTTTTTCACAAATGCTATTTCTACATATGAATGAGGTCTGATGAGTGTGCTACAATTAATCATTGTCACCTGTAGATAAATAAAGCAAATGATACGGGATTAATACATTAGACCTTATGTTCCAGCCCCTTTTAAGTAAATCTAAAATGAGCAAGCTGGGCAGCTGTCATTTCACATCAACTGTCAAACTCTATTATAGGGTAAATCTACAGCCTTAGGTAACCCATCTCTTTGTGGTGCATGAGAGACATTTTTTAGCCTGCAATTAAGCACTTACCCTACAGAGCAGCAAATGACAGGCTTGCAATGGTTTGCAGGGTGCCAGCTGGGGACTGTCCAGCTGTGTCATCAACACATGTCCTAGAACTGTCATAATTCAGGCAGCTTGTCCTGTCATTTAAACTGAAGTCCCTTTTTTATTTATCAGTTGGGAATTGATCTGCTTTTCATGAATTTCCCAGCATACACTTGTATCAATACACAATATAAATGCAAATTTAATTACCAAAAATCATATTTTCTTTATTTTTTTCATCATAAATAAGCATTATTTTGGAGTTGCCTGTTTTTTATTGTCACTTACATATACGTCTTTCACGTCAGTATACATTTTAAATAATTGTGTATTAATATTTTCTTTAAAAAAATATCCTAATCCCAGACATTAAAAAAAAATCTATAAAGTTACCCTGAATATATAATGTTTTCCAGCTGTTGAATTTAAGTGGCATCTCAGGCAGTAGTGCAGTTCTGTAATCAATAGTGCATTATTAAATGTATTTTTAAATGTAAGCAGTGTACCTATATTTGAATTGGTATCAACCACTTGCAGTCCTTGTACAGCAGAGCTTGGACACTCAGAGGGTGAAGCAGGACACGGAGACAATTAGTTGTACTAACATGGGACATGCTGATTGACAGTAGATGAGCATATCAGTTTAGTCTTTTCACTGTCCAATCACAGGCTTGAGGAGAGACAAGACTTGTGTTTCCTACCCTACAAGACAGGTCTGTATTGTGCGGCAGAGCTATGAATAGCTCATGACTGAATGGACAAAAACACAAAACCTTTGGCAGACCCTACATACACAAACAGCTCCCTGCATATCAAATATAATCACTTGGTGACAATAGATGTCACAATATACATGTATTTCTAAAAGCAATAAAGTCATTTAGGAATGAAAAACAAAATACCTACATGTCATAAATTTAATTTATCGATGAGTAAAGTTGTATAAAGTTGTATAATGTTGACAGTTTTCTTTTTAAAGTTGTGTCGCAGATTCACATTCATTTTTATATTTTAGGAGCTAAAGTTTTTTTTTTTACACATATCAGGCCTACAATATTCTTTGGAAAATGTAGGAAGACTATGATTTTCCCATACATTAGGGGAATATCAGCAACAATGATTTACTAGCACCTCCTCTTCAAATAAGGAGTCTACTTAATAAGGAGGCTACTGTGAAATAGAAATGCATATGTTTGTGCACAGTGAGTAAGCATTAACAAGATGTCCAAGTTGTTTCTCAATGGTTCCTTGGCTGCCATACATCACATCTAGGACATTTATTTGAAAAGCAACCAATCAATTAACTTCAGGATAATTTGCTAAGAAAATGTGTTTATCAAATAACATTGTCAGCAAATAAAGACTGCATATTTGGAATGTACATCCAAACTGCCTGCCACCTGCCCAAATAAATACATTTGTTTCTGAGAAAACAGGACCCACAGTTTTTGTTTGAATTGGCTTTCTACTTACATAAAAAAGTAAAACATTCTTTTAGCTTGGCATAAATCACCAGCCGTAGGGTGTAGCACTTTTTGTTTAAAAACTTTCATTTGAAGAAAAATTGTGGTACAAAAAATAGACAATATACAATATAAAGAGATGTATATCATAGCCAAATGTAAAATAATAAAATATATGTTGTACGTGTGTTATTTCAATACTTTTGGTGCAAAAGGGAAAAACGTTAAAAGGGTGTAACACTTTTTGGTAAGCATTAACATTTTAAAGCATGAGCATGTTAAAGTAGATGAACAACTAAAAATATTTTTTGAGAAGGGAAAGGTGTAAACCCCAATCACTTTTCCCTTCACTTCCTATCTCAGAAATGCAATAGGAAGTGAGATAAAATGTCCTCAAAATGTGAAGATTTTCTCTCTTAGGCTGGCCATACATGGTTTGAATCCTGGCCGGGTTCAGCAGGAACCAGTCGAGATTCGAACCGTTGATGTTTTAGTTTTAATTTTTAATGGGCAGGCTGAATGTACCAAGTTGATCAATTGATCAACTTGGGTACAACCAGCCTACCGGATTCTTTTCTGATTATCGCTGGCGGCTGCTATAGCTGCTAGTGATAGTTACTGTCTTCCCCCCACCCCCCCTCCCCCGACGTGAGCAGACAATTGCTTGGCAGGAGGGATTCCCCTGTCAGCACTGTCTGACAAAAACAGTGCTTGCAGGGAAGAAATTTGCACTGTGTGTGCCCTGCCTAAGTCTGTTTTTATAGGAAAAAGGGCCCTCCTGGTCTGTAACTATAAATTTTAGATTTGACCACTTTCTGTCTCAATGGTCACCAGGTCACCAGTGTAAATAGAATATATGACTCTTTCCAGTGGTGATACAAATAGCAATTAAAACTTGAGATAGGTAAAAGTACAATGAAAGTGTCATGCTGTAATATTCAAGGATTTATTCCAAACATAAATTTATGTGAAAGCCAACACATTTTGGGGGCTATACTCTACTCCTCTCATCAGGGCTGACAAATAAACACAAATAAATATCTATTATACAAATCAAAGTGATATATATCAATGAATATCTTTTTTTTACTATAATTCTAAAATTAGCATAGACTTTTTTAGGAATTTTTATAATACAAATGGAAATAATTGATTAAAAATATTAAAAAAATAGTAAAAATCATGCTCATAAAATAATACTATCATAAGTGGTACTAGTAAAATATCTTTAAGAAAATGGGGGGCACTTTTGTTGAGATATATCGGATGTAAAACTCATTATGAATATAAAAGGATGATAACTGAACAGAGATTATGAATTATGAATCAATTCAATGTAAATTATGCTGAACATGTTTCTTTCTTTGTTTTTTCAAGCTAAATATATGAATTAACCTTTACCCTGTTTCCATCTGGTAGATGAAATAAGTAGTTAGCAGTTCTCATTAGCTGGCTCTATCATATTATTCATCATTTAAATTAGGCCATTATGATAATAAAATATAGAAACAAGTTGGTATCACATTTATTTTATATGTTTGGTGGTCAGAAAAAGACAGATGCTTTTATTAATTTAGTGGTCAGAGTGGTCGACAAATGTTCATAATTTATAATTTGAACAGACAGCCTTTGGACCTGGAGATCGAAGGAAATAACACTTAGCTGTTAAAGACTCTCTGAATGTTCTGCTCTGTAGGCATGTGAACAGGTAAAGGTGGACAACTGTCACCTCATTAGTCCCAAAAGGATCCCTCAGTCTGGTCAACTGATTGGAGGCATCAGACTGTTTGCTGCAACACTCAGTTCATTCAATCTTAGGATCAAAGGATATGTTTATTGTCTATACTATTAGAATGCACAATAAAAGACAAATATGTAAATTTTTCTTTCTGATAGTACACATTATGCGTGTTATACAGATAGACCCTGCGGTAGACTAGCAGTGTTTGGACTTGTTTGGACTTGCTGAGTTTGGAATTATGCACTTATAGGTTTTATGTTCAGCATTATTTGCATAGAGTATAATTCATAATGCCTATTCAGTTATCAACCTTTTAGATGCATATATATATATATATATATATATATATATATATATATATATATATATTATTATTATTTTTTTATATCCTATATACATCACATCATGATTGTCACCATCTCCAGTGTTATGTTTTATTTCTTATGTTCCTTTGTCAGCCCCAAAATGAGAGGTGGAGTATAGCCCCCAAACAGCACTTGCTTTAATATACAATTTATATTTGTATTAGTTTAATAAAACAATTTTTTGGATTTAAAAATGAATGAGCTTCAATTCTAGATATATCTATGTCAATCACAGCCAAGGTCACTGTGAAAATCATTTGGAGTGCAAAAGCTGCCAGCCTAATATCCACTGTCTCTTAAATTTACAGCATCATCATACTGTTGAATGATATACAGTACTTTATTTATTTTTATTTATTACAGTTACTTATATTGTGTCATCAATGTACGCAGCACTTTACATATATTGTGTATTCACATCAGTCTCTGCCCTCGAGGAGCTTACAATCTAAGGTCCCTTACTCACATTCATAAATACAGTACACATAATAGGGCCTATTTAGACAGGAGCCAATTAACCTACCAGCATGTCTTTGGAGTGAGGGAGGAAACTGAGTACCAAGAGGAAATCCATGCAGGCACAGGGAGACTATGCAAACTCCAGGCAAGGAGAGCTGTGGTTGGGATTCAAACCAACGTCCCTAGTGCTGCTAGGTGGAAGTGACAACCAAACTTTAGGGTTCTAGCACCTTTAATCCACTTTTTGCCTTAATTCTAATCCTTTCCTATTCTATCCAGAATTTTTTTTAAAAACACAACGTTTTGAAAATGTTAAATTTGTATGGCTTGCCTAGTTTGTACAAAGTGTGCTTTTCCTGGCTGGAGAGATGGAGAATAAATCTCTGTTCGTTAACTACAACTCGTTATTTGGATCTGACATACTTCAAATTCTTCTGTTTTCTTTAAGTGTAGCTGTATATCACTAGTACATACATATTGGATAATATTTATTTATGTTCCATCCTCCTTAAAATGAATTGTTTCTTACCAAGTTTCCTTGGATCAGGTGCACAATTTCCCATTGGCTGTCTAAGTTTCCTTTTGTCTGTCCCAGTTGTGTGTCAACTGTGACAGCTGATTACAAAACACAAAACAATTAAGGGAAGAAGATGTATCAGCTGCATAATGGAAAACGATTTTACTGGACAACATGCTTCAGATTTATGAAGGAGCTTAGCTGTAAGCAACTAAAAAATTCTGATGCTTTAAAACACCTAAAGCACCTACAGATAATTATTCCTTTTCAATCATTTCTTTTGAATATCTGAAGGTTTGGAGTCCCACTGCTAACATAAAAGCCATGATTAAATTGCACCAATACTTTTCTACCTCCATCAAAGCCTGATTTATAATATTTGCACTAAAGTTTCTTTTAAACTCTTGGAGCTGATGTATTGACTAATCAATTTTCGTATCTACCTAACACTTTCAAGTGATTCATCAGTAACACACAGTCAATCTTGCTTGAAATGCAAAGCGTAATTTCTGTGCCATGTCCTGAGAGACATGGTAAGGGTGTGTATCATTTTTCATTTCATTCTGTATTTTCATTCTGTAGCTCATTGAATTCTGTGTCTTGAGCTGTTATGCCTGAGATCTTGGCTTATTAGACAAATACAGTATGTCCCTCCTTGTGTCCTCTGAGAAAGACAAATTCTGTGGTTCATAAGAACCATAAGAAGGGTCAGCATACCCAAAAATTGGAATACCAACCAATAAAAGCAATGGTGGCTTCCTGGGTAAAAAAGTCTTTAAAAGGGCTGTAAACAAAAGCCTAGAAACAAACATATAAAAATTATATACCTCTATTGCTATAAAGTAGTTTGAATTTCATTAATAAAGAGGAAACTCTTTCACTAGAAGACTTACAACCAGGAGAGGGAGACAGTCTTTTTTTTGCATTTACTTGATGAAAGTAAAAGAGCGGCTATGACCCTTAACAGCAACTGTAGCCTCCCAAAGATATAAGGTATTGGTAATTTTACATATGGCTTAAAGTGGGAGTAAACTCCCATGTATGATTTTAACCTATAGGTAAGTGTATAATAAGGTTTACCTATAGGTACTATAAATATCTCCCAAACATGCACCGTTTAGGAGATATTTACTTTAGATGCAACCGGTGACATCACCGGTGCATGCGCTCTGAAGGAATGGCATACCCATGTTAGTCCTTCAGAGCCATGCTCTAAACACCGAATCCTGCGCGCCAATCAGATAGCCAAATCCCGTGAACCCGGTTACATCAGTAAAATATTTAGGCTAGAGAAGCTTCCTGTGTCCCAGTTGGAGATACTTTCTAATAAAAAAATAAAATAAATGGGCAGACTATTCTACAGAAGCGTGTGAAAAGAAGAGTGATGTAACCTACAACCATCACCCAGATAGCAAGCAATTGAGCTGCACGTTTGAAAATGACTTGTTAACCGCTTCAGCCCAAGAAGATTTTACCCCCTTCCTGACCAGAGCATTTTTTTGCGATTAGGCACTGCATCGCTTTAACTGACAATTGCGCAGTCATGCAATGTGGGTCACAAACAACATTGACGTACTTTTTTCCCACAAATAGAGCTTTCTTTTAGTGGAATTTGATGACCCCTGCAGTTTTTATTTTTTGCGCTATAAGCGATTTTGAAAAAAATTCTATATTTTTTACATTTTGCTATAATAATTATCCCCCAAAAATATATAAAAAACATTTTTTTCCTCAGTTCAGGCTGATACCTATTCTTCTACATATTTTTGGTAAAAAAATCGCAATAAGCGTTTATTGATTGGTTTGCGCAAAAGTTATAGTGTTTACAAAATAGGGGATAGTTTTATGCCATTTTTATTAATAATTGTTTTACTAGTAATGGTGGCGATCTGCGATTTTTATTGTGACTGTGACATTATGGCGGACACATTGGACATTTTTGACACATTGTTGTGACCATTGTCATTTATACAGCAATCAGTGCTATACAAATGCACTGATTCCTGTGTAAATGACACTGGCAGTGAAGAGGTTAACCACTAGGGGGCAGGGAAAGGGTTAAGTGTGTCCTGGGGCATGTTTCTAACTGTGGGGGGGCATGGCTACATGTGACATGTCACTTATCTCTGCTCCCAATCACAGACAGAATGGGGAGATGCTTGTTTACATTAGCAGCTCCCCGTTCTTCCTCCCCTTGAGACGATTGCAGATATCCCCACGCCGATTGATTTTGTGGGATTCGCGATCCGCACGGCGGAAAATTTAAACGGATGTACCTGTACGACCATTTGCCTGTCCGTGCCATTCTGCCAATGTACATTGGCGTGCGCCAGTCGGGAACCAGTTAAGCTATTGCTAAATTTGTCAGGCTTCACACTTTTTTTGCACAATTGCAGCAAGCCCACATTGAATGACTCCAGATTAACTTTTGTTGCAAACATTCTGCAAGTCTGCTGCAAGTTTTGGTTCAATTATGCAATAGTCATCCCACCACAGGGGTCACTGTGACTTGCCGAGCTCTTGCTATAGATTCACCTTTGCACCTTTGCTACACTTGCCACACAAATTAGAAAAGTGTCAACTAGAACTTGTACTTCAAGCACCCTGCAAGTATACAACTTGCCAGTGAAAATGTGTAGCAAGTTAACAAGACTTACAATTCAACACTGCCACAAATTTGTGGCAAGTTTTCCTTGCTATCTGGGCAGAAGTCAAGTAAATAAAAAAAAAAAAATAAGTGCTGTCATTTGAAGGCTTCTATCTTCAAATGGTCTTGGGCCTGCAGCCTCGGCCATTTTAATGGCTGAACCTACATGATGTCACTTCTGTGCATACAAATGGGAGTCACAGCAGCGAAACAGTGCTCTGAAGAGACAGCACACCAATCCCTTCAGAGCGCAGTGCACATGCGACAGTGAAGTCACCAGCTGTAGAAGTAGTGAATATTTTCTAAACGGTGCACTTTTAGGAGATATTCCTTGTACCTGCAGCTAAGCTTTATTATTAGCTTACCTGTAGATACAAGTGAGCAAGCAGTGTTTACTACCATTTTAAATGCATGCAAAAGTATTACAATATTCAGGGGAGAGTATATTCTCCATTATTTTTCCATTTAAAGAAACTTTAAAACCTATGCTAGAAACTAGGAAAAGGCAATTCTCTGAAAAAGCGGGGAACCAACCCTAAGAAGCCAACCAGGTTTTCTTCTGCAGCAGCATTGCATCTTGCAGATTGCGGTTTGAGTGATCACTGGGGAAGAGGTGACTGAGGATATGCTACCTCCAGCCTGTTGCAGACTAATGACTTCACCTTATCTTAGGCAAAGTTACTTGGCTTGCATTTAAGAACTTAATTTGTATTAAAAAACATAAAGCTATTTTGAAAAATTGTTAGGATACAATTTTATGTACAGGAAGTCTGCATTAAATTGCAAGTGACTCAGTCAATAGCAATACCAGCCAGTCACCTGTCTAATCTACTGAATATGTTCTTACTTACTGAAATGAGTATTAACATATCCACAAAGAAGCTTATGCATGAAATGTAAATGATGGATTATGAATTTCTTCAAATTCCTCTAAATACTTCATGTATTTAGAGATAATTTTATTTTCTTGCATGAGTCACTCATTTTCATTCTTTTGTAAAGTTTTGAATGCAAATATGATGTACACATACTTGTATACACGTGATATATCCAAAGCATTTGACAAACTAAGGATGGACATACATTATACAATTTTCTTGTACAATTTTCTGTTTCAATAGTTTTTTTATTTATTTATTTTTTGTTTACAAACTTTTTATTAGGTACAAGACAAGATATTATATATTAAGAAAAATGCAATATATAAGTTTGCATAGTAAGGACAATTACAACTATGTATACCAAAAATGACATACAGGTATTAGAGGTACATTGCAATTATTGACTAAAATACAATCCATGGTGACCTCGAAAATAGTTAAACAACTGTTGTATATTAATGATCTTTAATGAAGAGTACTAGTTATTCGGGGTTTAGAAAGTGTTTAGAATGTGCAAACCAGGGGTCCTATTTCTTATCATACAAATGATTTGTATTATGTAAAGTATAACATATTTTTTCCATGAGGTTAATATTATTTATTCTTACTTTCAATTGGGCTAGTGGTACTGATGGAGATTTTTAATAGTAGGCGATTAGCCAGTGTATGCAAATGCACATTGTGTGGATCAGTCTCATGTGGTGGAGGGACAATCCTATAATAGGGAAGAATAACAGAGAGTTGGGAAGAGAGTCATAATATTATCTGAAATTTTGGAAGCAAAATGTTCCAATTGTTTCCATATTTAGGATATTTTCTCACATTCCCCCAAAAAAATGTATGAGAATGAACCTGTAGAGATGCAACCTCTGAAACACGTCTGAGATTCAATTTTTTATTGTGCATCTTCAGGTAGTATAATATTGTTATTTTGCTGTAATGCATGTTAAGAAACATAAGCACATAAAAATGCATATAACACAAACAAAGTATTGTGTCATTACAGAAGTGGAGTCAGTACAACTGTGCATGGTAATGCTGCATTTTAGCTTTAACTTGAAATTCTAATCATTTTGATTATTTTTTTATAAATGTATTTATGAAAGTAGATGCTAATCATCTTATTATTAATGTTGCACATTAATGTTTCAAAAATGTTGTCTCTGTGTACAGTTTGTAATTGCATTTTCCCTTGGAGCCAACTATATTTGCTTATTACATTTGAAGACTCCGATACCTGTTAGGCAGTACTACACAGTGGCTGTACTTTACTGCTCCTTCTCACAATGCAAGTCTATCAGTAGTAAACCAAGCCCAAGCAATGTGAAGGGACAACCAGAATCACAGCTCTCATATGATTTCAAGGGAAATTGGCTTTGTTTTATTCCAATGTTACTGTCAGTGCACATGAAAATAATATGAACCTCAATAAACATTTTTGGTTTCAAAAATATGTATACTGATTTGCACAGAATGCAAAGAATCATATTACATGAAGCATGCTTGCCTGTATTCATAACTGTGTGATTTTCAGCATTACAGACAGATTGTATGAAATATATAAAATCATCAAAAAAGTGATGAACTGGCAATTCTTCTAATTGATCATTCCTAAATGTGAACCTTTTGGTGACTATCACTATGTTAACACTTCTTATATTCAACTTGTCTGGGATTGTGACATTATAAACCTTGTCAAAATGTCAGCCTCTATTATTCATTTAGGAAACATTTTATTTGTGTCTCCAAAATGGAAATGTGACTAGTGCAATAATTATACAATAACAATCCCAATGAATGGCACTGAGCTCTGAGTAATAAAGCAAAGAGCAATCTGCAAAATAAGGAAATTAAGAACAAGCAAATCATCTTTTATTCTACTTTCATTCTGAATAAGATTTTTTAGCGTTTTCTCTGGATTTTTTTTTTAACCTCCCTGGCAGATTTTGCGAGTGTGGCTCGGGGTTAAATTTCAGTACCATTAGCGGTAACCCCAAGACACACTCAGGATTGCATTGCAGGATCCTGGTGCCGTATACTTACCTTGTGCCCAGGAACTTGCAACGTCCCCTTGCTGTATCCATGGGCTCTTTCCTGTGCCTGATGCCTCTCTGTGCCAGGCTCCATTGCCTGCGAGCGTCGCAACGCATGGGGGTGGAGACCGGTGGCAAATTCCAAAAATTTAAAAATCATACTGCATGCAGTACATTGTAATCTTACAGATTACATTACTGTATGGAATTATTTTACATCCCTTTTGTCCCTAGTGCTTTGTCCAATGCCCTGCATGCAGTTTTATATTATATATACACTGTTCTTTTTGCCTGGAAACTGGAGATTGCCCATAGCAACCAAAAAGTGTCCCTTAACGTCAAAAGGGGTGTTAGACCTACTAGAAAACAGCAATAGTAAATTAGAACACTTGCAGAATTGAGCGATAGTGAATCGTGAGGGGAATTTATTTTATTATAATTATATTATTATTTTTTATAATTATTTATATTTATTTATTATGTTATAATTTATGATTTTGTGTTTCAAACTTCATCATACCTGGGATATCTACTAGACTCTTGGTTGGACAGATTTAAGTGTGTTATTGCTAAGAATTACAGGCCTACAATATAAAACGCCAAATTTCTATGGAAAATAATTGTACCTCTTTGAGGCGCAAAAATCTGACATAATCATACCACAAGGGAGGATTCTGAACTTGTACTTTGTCTGTTCTTTGTCTTGTTTGACTAAAATATACCTTGTTTCCACACCATTCAATTCAACAAAACATTCCAGTAAGGTATGGGACATTTAGCATATTTTATGCATGCTACTTACCGTACCTGTCAAAATCTTCCTTCTGTTGAATTTTGAGATTACAGCTGGGAGCTACCATCTTGGATGTCTAGAGCTGTCACTCAAATTATATTTTATAGTATTCTCCTTCACTGCTCCACCAGATTCTACTAAAAGCAGAGAGGTGAATGTAGGGTTGGAGTAGCTGGGCCAACATAGAGATTAGTTATACACTCCCAGAAGAGAAGGTCAGACATGAATGGAGCAAGGGGGGACTTTTCCTGGAGTAGCCAAATTCAAGGACCATTGCATGTCAATGAAAATCATATATGGAAAGTAATCATTGAAAATACTTGATGTTTGTGCTTTTAGCTCCATTTTTTAAAATATTATTTTATTTGTTGATAGGGCCTCTTTAATCATTCCAGAGCCATTTTAGTTCATGTTTCATATATGTAAAAATTTTAATTTTGAGCTATAAAAAAAAATTACTTAACCACTTGCCGACCGCCGCACGACGATGTACGTCGACAGAATGGCACGGGCAGGCATATGGGTGTACCTGTACGTCCCTGCCTTCCCGCGGGTGGGGGGCCCGATCGGGCCCCCCCCGGTGCCAGCGGCGGTCGGTATCCGTGCAGGAGCGATCCGGAATGAGGGGGCGGCCATTCATTCATGGCCACCCCCTCGCGATCGCTCCTGACGAATGGGAGTGAAGCATTGCATCACTTCCTCTCCTGTAATGTAAACACAGGAGAGGAAGTGATGTAATCTCTCCTCCGTGTCGGTATTTTTCGTTCCGGCACCGAGGAGAGAGGATCGGTGAGTTGCACCAACACGACACTTCACAGTAGAACATGCCAGGCACACTCACACCCCCCCCTTTACCCCCCGATCACCCCCCAATTACCCCTGCCCCCCCCCAGTCACAGTGACACCAATTGCATTTTTTTTTTTTTTGCATTGGTGTCATTTGTGACTGTAATAACTGTTAGGGCAGTTAGGGTTAGCCCCCTTTAGTTCTAATGTACCCCCCTAACCCCCCCAATAAAGGTTTAACCCCGTGATCACCCCCCGTCGCCAGTGTCACTAAGGCTGGGTTCACATTGCAGCGGTTTATGAGAACGGATGTAATTCGCACCGCACTGCAGTGCAAATCACATCCGATCTCTGTGCGATTCAAGTTCAGCCATTCGCCGCACCCGCCGCAAATTCGCACGGGACCCTTTTTTTGGTCCGCAGCAGAATCGGATCGCATGGGTGTTCACACCATGCGATCCGAGTTTGCAGATCTCACTGCGATATGCGAACTGATCTGGGGGTGTCATTAACATTTCACTGACACTCCCAGCAGTTCGCATAGGGCAGTGTGAACTGCCGCCGGGAGGCATGCGATGCGGGAACCCGCCGCGCATTCGTGGCGTTCCTGCATCGCTCCAGTGTGAACCCAGCCTAATAAGTGATCATTTTTCTGATCGCTGTATTAGTGTCACAGGTGACGCTAGTTAGGCAGGTAGGTATTTAGGTTCGCCGCAGCTTTTTATAGCGCCAGGGACCCCCATATACTACCGCATAAAGCCCCCTGATTGCCCCCTAGTTAACCCTTTCAACAGTGATCACCATATAACTGTTACAGGTGACGCTGGTTGGTTAGTTATTTTTTTATAGTTTCAGGGCACCCGCCATTTATTACCTAATAAAGGTTTAACCCCCTGATCACCCGGCGGGTGTCATTTGTGACTGTAATAACTGTTAGGGCAGTTAGGGTTAGGCCCCTTTAGTTCTAAGGTACCCCCCTAACCCCCCCAATAAAGGTTTAACCCCATGATCACCCCCCGTCGCCAGTGTCACTAAGGCTGGGTTCACATTGCAGCGGTTTATGAGAACGGATGTGATTCGCACCGCACTGCAGTGCAAATCACATCCGATCTCTGTGCGATTCGAGTTCAGCCATACAGATAGTATGGCTGAATTTGCGTCGCACCCACCGCACCCGCCGCAAATTCGCACGGGACCCTTTTTTTGGTCCGCAGCAGAATCGGATCGCATGGGTGTTCACACCATGCGATCCGAGTTTGCAGATCGCACTGCGATATGCGAACTGATCTGGGGGTGTCATTAACATTTCACTGACACTCCCAGCAGTTCGCATAGGACAGTGTGAACTGCCGCCGGGAGGCATGCGATGTGGGAACCCGCCGCGGATTCGTGGCGTTCCCGCATCGCTCCAGTGTGAACCCAGCCTAATAAGCGATCGTTTTTCTGATCGCTGTATTAGTGTCACAGGTGACGCTAGTTAGGCAGGTAGGTATTTAGGTTCGGCTTTTTATAGCGCCAGGGACCCCCATATACTACCGCATAAAGCCCCCTGATTGCCCCCTAGTTAACCCTTTCACCAGTGATCACCATATACCTGTTACAGGTGACGCTGGTTGGTTAGTTATTTTTTTATAGTTTCAGGGCACCCGCCATTTATTACCTAGTCTCACTAGTGTACCCATAAATTTAGGGGTGTCTACTTTCCAAAATGGGGTCATTTGGGGGGGGGGTTTGTGCCATCTTGGCATTTTATGGCCTTCAAAACTGTAACGCCCTTAGAAAGCCTGAAGGCGGTGCTTGGTTTTCGGGGCCCCGTACGCGGCTAGGCTCCCAAAAAGTCACACATATGTGGTATCCCCGTACTCAGGAGAAGCAGCAGAATTTATTTTGGGGTGTCATTTCACATATGCCCATGGCATGCGTGAGCAATATATCATTTAGTGACAACTTTGTGAAAAAAAAAAAAGTTTGTAATTTTCCCGCAACTTGTGGCAAAATATAAAATATTCCATGGACTCAACATGCCTCTCAGCAAATAGCTTGGGGTGTCTACTTTCTAAAATGGGGTCATTTGTGGGGGTTTTGTGCCATCTTGGCATTTTATGGCCTTCAAAACTGTAATAGGTAGTGAGAAGTGAAATCAAAAATTTACGCCCTTAGAAAGCCTGATGGCGGTGCTTGGTTTTCGGGGCCCCGTACGCGGCTAGGCTCCCAAAAAGTCCCACATATGTGGTATCCCCGTACTCAGGAGAAGCAGCAGAATTTATTTTGGGGTGTCATTTCACATATGCCCATAGCATGTGTGAGCAATATATCATTTAGTGACAACTTTGTGTAAAAAAAAAAAAAAAAGTTTGTAATTTTCCCGCAACTTGTGGCAAAATATAAAATATTCCATGGACTCAACATGCCTCTCAGCAAATAGCTTGGGGTGTCTACTTTCTAAAATGGGGTCATTTGTGGGGGTTTTGTGCCATCTTGGCATTTTATGGCCTTCAAAACTGTAATAGGTAGTGAGAAGTGAAATCAAAAATTTACGCCCTTAGAAAGCCTGAAGGCGGTGCTTGGTTTTCGGGGCCCCGTACGCGGCTAGGCTCCCAAAAAGTACCACATATGTCGTATCCCCGTACTCAGGAGAAGCAGCAGAATTTATTTTGGGGTGTCATTTCACATATGCCCATAGCATGTGTGAGCAATATATCATTTAGTGACAACTTTGTGTAAAAAAAAAAAAAAGTTTGTAATATTCCCGCAACTTGTGGCAAAATATAAAATATTCCATGGACTCAACATGCCTCTCAGCAAATAGCTTGGGGTGTCTACTTTCTAAAATGGGGTCATTTGTGGGGGTTTTGTGCCATCTTGGCATTTTATGGCCTTCAAAACTGTAATAGGTAGTGAGAAGTGAAATCAAAAATTTACGCCCTTAGAAAGCCTGAAGGCGGTGCTTGGTTTTCGGGGCCCCGTACGCAGCTAGGCTCCCAAAAAGTACCACATATGTGGTATCCCCGTACTCAGGAGAAGCAGCAGAATTTATTTTGGGGTGTCATTTCACATATGCCCATAGCATGTGTGAGCAATATATCATTTAGTGACAACTTTGTGTAAAAAAAATAAAAATAATTTTTTTTTGTCATTATTCAATCGCTTGAGGCAAAAAAATAAAATATTCAATGGGCTCAACATGCCACTTATCAATTTCCTTAGGGGGTCTACTTTCCAAAATGGGGTCATTTGGGGGGGTTTTGTACTGCCCTGCCATTTTAGCACCTCAAGAAATGAGATAGGCAGTCATAAACTAAAAGCTGCGTAAATTCCAGAAAACGTACCTTAGTTTGTAGATGTGACAACTTTTGCGCAAACCAATAAATATACAGTTATTGACTTTTTTTTTACCAAAGACATGTGGCTGAATACATTTTGGCCTAAATGTATGACTAAAATTGAGTTTATTGGATTTTTCTAATAACAAAAAGTAGAAAATATCATTTTTTTTCAAAATTTGCGGTCTTTTTACATTTGTATCGCAAAAAATAAAAATCGCAGAGGCAATCAAATACCATCAAAAGAAAGCTCTATTTGTGGGAAGAAAAGGACGCAAATTTTGTTTGGGTACAACATTGCATGACCGCGCAATTACCAGTTAAAGCAGCGCAGTGCCAAATTGTAAAAAGACCTCTGGTCATTGACCAGCAAAATGGTCCGGTCTGAAAGTGGTTAAAGTGCTTCTAAAGTCTCGAGGTTTTTTACCTTCATGCATTCTATGCATGAAGATAAAGAAAAACCCTCTGTGCAGCAGCACCCCCCAGCCCCCCCTAATACCCAACTGAGCCCCATCTCAATCCAGCAATGTGCACGAGAGCCTTGGCTCTCCGGGAACTCTCTCTGCTCACTGGCTGAGCCATTGGCTCCCGCTGCTGTCAAGCACAGCCAGTGAGCCAAAGAGGAGAGAGAAGATGAGGGGCCGAGCCATGGCTTTGTGTGTGAATGGACACGCTGAACCGTGGCTTAGGAATGAGCCTGCTTGGATGCCTCCAATACAAACTGCTTGCTCTGGGGGCAATTGACAGGAGCGAGGGGCCAAGAGTGCTGGTGAGGGACCCAAGAAGAGGACAATCTGGGTTGCTCTGTGCAAAACCATTGCACAGAGCAGGTGAGTATGACATGTTTGTTATTAAAAAAAATGAAAGCTTTAAGTATAAAGATTTCACTTTTAAACCTTTATATATACTTTATATATATATGTATATATATATATATATATATATATATATATATATATATATATATATATATATATATATATATATATATATATATAAAGAGGTGTCAAGCAAATAGATGCCAAATATGTAAATCCTGTAAACTGTGTGCATTGGTGAAATGGAGAAAAATATAGAACCTAAATTTATCACTAGATAACATTTAGGATGGGTTTACAGCACCCTCCTTTTGAATTAACCATAACTGAAGAACCTAAAAATATCTCTCTAACTCCAGTGTATGCAGCAATACCCAATATGTGTGGGCACTGGTTGACAGGGGTGCTTTTTTTAATCATATTTTAAAGTTTTAACACTGTTTTAGTAAAACTTTATTGCTATCACAAGGCTAACAAGCCTCCAGTGTGATAGGTTACAGGTACTTTTTATGGAGACAATGAGGATCTATTAGACTCTCTAATGTATCCCCTGCCCTTTGCCTTAGTGGTATATCCCCTGCCCTTTGCTTTAGTGGAATAGGCATATGACTGTGCTTTATCCACGTTTGAACTGGCTTTTCAGCCAGCTCTAAACCCAGAAATGTTTTGAGTTGATTATTCTTGTGTTCACACTGAGCAGAACTCCTCACCCTTCTCCCACTCGCTATCTTGACACTGTACTAGACATGTCTCAAGAGCTGAAGAGCCTAAATACTCAATACTTCATAGTAGTACTATTTGACTTCCTATCATTCCACAAAGCAGTGTTGATTGCCTAAGTGCTGTCACACGGCCAGGGTCCTAAGCTCTTTGTAGGCTTCAAACAGACAGACTTGCAACTTACACAAGCCTTTTTTTTGGACCTGCCTCAGCCTGTGACTGGACAGTGAAAATAGAATAAGCGCAGGGACAAGCTCATTTCTCTGTTACTCTTTTTTTTCCTTTCAATTAACATGCTTCTTGTTAGCACATGAACTGATTGGTTCCTTTCTCTGGCACCCTAGTCCTTATGTACAAGGACAGCAAGAGGCTGATACCAGGCCAAATCCAGGTACTTTTGCTGCTTGCAAAAAAAATAAAATAATGTAATCACATATTTGTTACTACAGAGCTGCATTCAGTTGCGTCTTTTAGATCTGTCTAGAGTTCACTTTTAACCACTTCTGGACCGTTCACCGCCATTATACATCAGTACTTTGAAAGAGAATATCGTTGTTTTGGCAGCAGCTAGCTGCCATAACCCCAGTATCCTACTTTTCAGTGGGCAGTCCGGTTTAAGATAAAAGTGGTCTCTGTGGCGGATTTGCAGCAGGATCACTTTTGTCGGCGGCGGGAGAGGGGCTCTTACAGGAGCCGTCGGCAGCGGCAGAGGCAATGGCGTCTGTCCTCTGCCTGGGTATGGAGACGAGTGAGGGGAAGATGGTCCCCACCTGTCTCCATATCCCTGCAAAGCGAAGTGACGTCAAAACATTGCCCATAGCTCTTAAAGGGCTATTTTTTTTTTCATTTTTATAAATGACAATTTTTTTTTAAATTGCATTGTAATGTAAATATGAGATCTGAGGTATTTTTGACCCCAGAACTCATATTTAAGAGGTTCTGTCATGCTTTTTTCTATTACAAGAGATGTTTTACATTCCTTGTAATAGGAATAAAAGTGAAACATTTAAAAAAAAAAAAAAAAGGTAAAATAAATCTTAAAAAAAATATTTAAACATGCCCCATTCTGACGAGCTTGCGTGCAGAAGCGAACGAATGCATGACTAGCGCCCGCATATGAAGATGGTGTTCAAACCACACATGTGAGGTATTACCATGATCGGTAGAGCGAGAGCAATAATTCTAGCTCTAGACCTCCTCTGTAACTTAAAACATGCAACCCATAGAATTTTTTAAACGATGGAGATTTTTAAGGGTAAAAGTTTGTCGCCATTCCATGAGTGGGCATAGTCTTGAAGCGTGACATGTTGAGTATCAATTTACTTGGCGTAACATTATCTTTCACAATATAAAAAAAAATGGGGCTAACTTTACTGTTGTCTTATTTTTTTAATTAAAAAAGTGTGTTTTTTCCAAAAAAGTGCGCTTGTAAGACTGATGTGCAAATACAGTGCGACAGAAAGTATTGCAATGAACGCCATTTTATTCTCTAGGGTGTTAGAAAAAAAATTATATTGGTTCTGTTTTTTTTTGTAATTTTATAGCAGAAAAAAAAACAGTTTTTAACTTGCAAATAGCACATCTAACAAAGAGCCTTGTCCTTAAGTGGTTAAAGTGGTTCTAGAGTTACATTTTTTTTTACTATACTGCATTACCTGAATTAAGGTAAAAAACTGTTTATCCCCCCTCATCCCCTTACTTACCTGAGTCCTGTCTCAATCCAATCGCTGTGGCCATCTGCAGCAGCATTGGTCCCTCTCCCTGGTCTTACCGCACAGATTGAGAGCAAAATAAACTATTGTCTCCCTCTGCTGTCAATCAAACCCTGTGAGCAGAGAGCAGGGGGCACTAATGAGCAGTGCCATGTGTGTCAATGAATGAACAAGAGCCTGGTTTAGGAGCATGCCCACACGTGTGCATATTTAGGGAAGGAGGAGTGGAGATCACCAGTGGCCAACCCCACAATAGAAGGTAAGGGGGCACTCTGTGTAGTATCCTTGCACAGAACAGGTAAGTATAACATCTTTATTTTCATGTTAGGGAAAAAAAGAAGGCTTTATTATCACTTTAAATATACTATTTACATAATGATATTGAACATAGTAATAGTTAAAGCGGGAGTCCACCGGGACTCCGCGTTTTTTTTTTTTTTTTAAAAAGCCAGCAGCTACAAATACTGCAGCTGCTGACTTTTAAATAGTGACACTTACCTGTCCAGCGCGCCCGCGATGTCGGCACCCGAAGCCGATCGCTCGCTCGGCTGCCGGGTCCCGCCGCCATCTTGGGTATGGGAATCAGGAAATGGAGCCTTTCGGCTTCATTTCCCGGTTCCCTACTGCGCATGCGCGAGCCACGCGGCGCAATCCGGATGGTCCCCGCTGCCTCTGGGAGCTGTGTGTTTCCCAGCAGGCAGCGGGGCACTTGCTGAAGGGGGCGGGCGCTTGCGGAACGGGGGCGTAACCTACGCTCGTTCCGCAGAGAGCTAGCCCGGAAGTGGGTGCAGTTACCTGGATTATCCAGGTAACTGCACCCCCTCCCCCCTGAAAGGTGCCGATTGTGGCGCCGGAGGGGGGGGGGATTCCGATGAGCGGAGGTCCATTTTAGGGTGGACCTCCGCTTTAAACATTTTTAACAATGAATATAAACTGAGCATTTTCTAGTGTGTTCTTACATGCTTATGTCTGAATAAATATTTGAGTGCTTATAGTTACATGTTTAATAAAAGCTAATCCCTAGCTCTTTTCTTTACCATTTGCCGCAATGCCATGAATTGATTACATTTTAAAGTATGGGGTGGAGTTTTCCATTATACAGGTTTTCTGAGTGTTGTACCCTATATTTGTTTTGACACAATATGATTAAGGCATGATTTATGAGCACATAGATTTTCATGTGGGGATATCAGACTACTTTTAGCTCATTATCATTTATCAGATGGTCTTTTAGCACAGCATGTGCTTTATGAAATAGTTGAGTAATTGGTACTTTTGGCAAGAGTATTCCATACTGGAGCTATCAAAATGTAATACCTTTTGTTTATATTTATTTTGTTATCATTTGACAAATTCTAGTCAGCTTTGTAAATCAGGATGCAAGCATGTTCATATAGGTGTGTATGTATTCTTTACAAAAATGAAAAGAAATGGTTTTGGCTTTAATGGGAAAAGATCAAACTTATGCCCCATACACACGATAGGAAATTCCAACAGCAAAAGTCCGATGTGTGGTTTTGGTCAGAAAATGCGACCATGTGTATGCTCCATCAGACTTTTGCTGGCGGAATTCCCACCAGCAAAAGATTGAGAGCAGGTTCTCTATTTTTCCGGCTGAAAAAGTTCAGATCGGAAATTCCGATTGTACCATTCCGACGTGCAAAAATCCTACACATGCTCAGAAACAATTTGATGCATGCTCAGAAGCATTGAACTTCATTTTCTCGGCTCATCGTAGTGATGTACGTCACCACGTTCTTGACGGACAAAAGTTCATCCCAAGCTTGAGCGGGATTCCGTCGGAAAAAACATCCAAATTTTTATCCGATGAAAACTCAGATTGTGTGTATGCAGCATTAGGCCTGACATAGATGGTTTGAAATTTGGTGGGTTAAGCAGGAATTCGCCGAATTTGGGTTCATCTATGGGCACGCTGGTTCTACAGAAAACATTCCCTTGATCCTTCCCAACAACCAGCCTGTCGGTTTTTATTTTGCTTGATCAGTGGCTATAGCTGGAATAATTTTTTTGTTTACCCGTTGGTTGAACAATACAGTAAGTAATGCATAATAATAATCTGTGGCCTGCCTTCAATTTGACTCACTAAGTAAGCTACTATGATATTACACATTTTCTCTAATTGCTTTACCAGACCACCCTAATTATTTTAGCTAAAACAAATTGCAGATATTACAATAAAATATTTACATCAGACAGATTTACATGACATAAACAAATTGCCTATTTTTCAGTAACTAGGAAAATCATAATCTGTACATTATTTCTCATTAATGTTTGGTAGGAAGTTAATAGACGGAATTAAGTAGAAGTTAAATATCACTTTTGTTTGTTTACTATACATATAATGTTGTTTGAAGAGATGGCTTGTGAATCTTTATATTTAGTCCATATAAGTACACATGAAGTGTTATAAGACCTGAATTTGTAATTTGTATACCACTGTGAAAATTGATTGCTGCTCTTAAGACGTGCCCAGCATTAGACATTAGTGAAACTTGGCAATGGCAAAGACAGTGGTGCCCACCTGTCTGGTCTGGATTCAGGCCCAGTGCAGCTGCTGCTGTATGCATTTGTTTTTCTGGGCAGACACCCTTCTTTGTAAATCAAACTATAGTGACAATATACTGTCACTTTGACTTAATTTACTGGAGGCACAAAATTTGTGGGAATAGTGGAGACCTCTCCACTATTCATGTTAGCCACAAAATCAGTAGGACTGAAACGCTTTTCCTAAAACTGTCACTTTTATGCTTTCAGGGTCACTATTTTATATGGCATTTGTGTCCAGGCTTTTATGACTCACCTGTACCCTCTCATATATCCTACGTGACGTTCAATATATGGAGCTTGTTATTTTTACTCTAGTGCACACTAATAAATGAAAATTGTGCTTTCAAATTAATTAGCTAATTAAATGGCCCTATAATATATAAGGATACACACCTAGGACAGCAGTGACGTGGTTCACAGAGCATAAATATCCTGCAGTACCAACCCTTTTTTGTCTAAAGATGGTTTTGAAGGAAAGTACAGTTTTAAAAAAAAATTGGTATACCATGTACACCAAACATTTCACACATATTAAAACAGATTGCCTGTTGCAATCAATAGCCATCTTCCGCCATAAATTACAACTTGCATAAAAAAAAACAAGATTAGATTTATTTTTATTTCAATCATTACATCAGTATTTGTTTTTTAAACAGGAAGCTTAAGATCAAGTGGCAGGCAGCCTGTTGTGTGCAATATGTAATTCTCTGTGATGTCTTTAAATGAAATGTACTAGCAGTCTACTCTTTTGTAAAGTTTTACGAATATACTAAAAGAATTACTCTCTACTTAGCCCTAATGACCTCAGCAAGTATGCTGCTTATCTTGATATCTGTAGCATGAAAGCAGGTAAGAATTGGCAATACATTTTGCTAAAAGTCTTTTAATCTACTGTATATACTGTATTCACCTAGGAAGGTTTTTTTTTGTAATAAAACTAAAGCTCAATTTTCAAAGCAGAACTAAATGCATTAAAAAAAGACTTTCAATTACATAAGAGTGAATTATACCCCTGCATCTGTGTTCTAGTGAGGATATTTCCCTTCACTTCATCCCATAGCCAAAGTAAGAAGTGTGAGGAAATCCCTCTAAAGTGAGTTACTACGGGGATCACACAATTAGCGCCCCCTTTGTAAGATATCCCCTCTATTCCTGGTCTAGTGACAATTCAAAAGTTGGGATTTTCTTCAACTTTCACTCTTGATGATATCAGTAAACAGGAAAAATGGAAGGATTGTACCTAATAGGGGCATAGACAACAAGAACAAAACAAATCCATCAAAAACTGTTACCTAAAGTTGAAGTTACATTTCTTACTTGGAATGAAGTATATGCTGCAATGTGCAGGATTCTGTTGAAATGACCACTTCAAGGGTGCCCTGTCCTCTTCCTGCTGCTGAACTTCTGGTGCAGGGGGTTATCAGCTTCAGGTCATGCCTGAGAAAAAGGAAAGTTCACTTATTGTATTGCATGTAACATCATGATATATGAATGGGGGAAGAGTCTGATTAGTAACAAGATTGAGAGAGGAGTAGCGCCACGCTGAGTGCTCCTTCATGATGCCTGATGAAGGAGCCCGCATGCTCCAAATGCGAGCTCAATCATGCCTTCCGTCCATCACCGCTGATGTGATTGTTGTGTGATCGTCTTCAGCCTCGGAGCCTCGGAAACCACTGGAGTCGCCGGGAACTGCTTACCACCACTGCTGCCCAGCTGAACTACAGGAGCCCAAGATACTTATGCCATGTACATTATATCTCACCAAAATTTGAGTTGATCTTACTTTTATTAAACATTGAATTTTATCTGACATATCATACTCAGAGTGGTGCAGCTCCTCTCTCTCTTTCAGCCGTATCCACAGAGTTGCCTCTGCTATCTACAGCTGGCTGTCCACACTGATACAGACCAGAAGCCCTAAAACCTGGTCTGGTCTCAGCAGTAAATTAAATTTGCCTACTGGCACACCTGGACCTTGGAACTATTTCCATATTGCACTAGCTGCATTTCTAGTGCTCCAACTTTTTTAATTCGAATCACAAGATTCTCACCCCCATTAACAGAACGTGTTCCAAGCAGTGTAATCAACAAAATAACTTTTCTCAGTGGAGGAGAGGGCAGGGAGGTGTGTGTCCCCATCAGATCATCTTTAGTACAAGTGAGCCTGAAGACCCAAAGCAGTTAACCCCCAGAGAACCAGAAGTTCAGCATCGGCAAGAAGACAGGAAAGCCCTGCAATAAAGATTTCTACAGAATCAACCAGTCTGCCCATCGTGGGACATACTTCATTACAAGTAATATAACTGAAGCTGTGGAGAAAAAAAGTTTGTTTAGTTATACGTTAGGTTTAGTTTATGCATGTACATCGACTGGTTGGATCAGGTAGCTTCTTATAATTCCATATGTCCGTTTCGAAGGTACACATTACTGAGTAATTCCACTTTTATTGAGAAAAAACAATCCCCTCAATGTGATCAATGTGCACTGCAAGGAATTTAACTAATTACCTATTGGGCACTTTTACCCTCTTTCTGCCCAGGCCAATTTTCAGGTTTTAGCGCTGTCATACTTTGAATGACAATTGTGCGGTCATGCAACACTGTACCCATATGATTTTTTTTTTATAATTTTCACACAAATAGGGCTTTCTTTTGGTGCCTTTTAATCAGCATTGGGTTTTTTTATTTTTTGCTTAACAAATGAAAAAAGACTGAAAATTTTAAATAATTTTTTTTTTTTCATATTTTGTTATAAAATTTTGCAATCAGGTAATTTTTTCCTTCACTAATGTGCATTGATGAGACTGCACTGATGGGCACTGATAGGTTGCACTGATGAGCACTGATGAGGTGGCAGTGGTGGGCACCAATGAGGCTGCACTGAAATGTGGCACTGATGGGCTCTGATAGGCACTGATAGGTGGCACTGATAGGCAGCACTGATGGGCACTGGTAGGTGGCACTGATAGGTGGCATTGATAAACACTGATTGGCAACCTCCTTCCCAAGGGGAGGCTTCATCTTCATCCTCTCGACCTAGAGCTTCTCAGACTCTTCACCAGCTGTTTCAACCCTTTCAGTGATCCCAACCTGGCTCGCAGGTTCTGCATGATCTGAAGGCCCAATGTTTCAAGGACGTTCCTAAGGGCTGATGGAAATTGCTTCACTTCTTTGGCTGTTTTACACTAAAATAAACTGATGTTATCATGGGGCTGGCCATGTGCCTTTTATTGCTCCTGGATACAATCCATGTGCTGCATTTGTTGGAAACCAACCCACTGTTATTGAGTTAACAAATGACCAAACTGAGTTCTGTGATGCTTGTTTTCCTGCACATCAGAGCCTGTACTTCAAACATTGATGAGTGACTGTGGGCCATTGTCCCGCCTTGGGCCACCCCATTTGTGAGATTGTAGCCCCAGGTGGTTGTGACCCGCATTGCAATACATGCTGGGTTCTTAGTATAGCATAATAATACTGCCTCTTCTGTGGCAGTTTATGTATGGTGACCAGTGTTCAATCATTTATCCGCATGCTGCCATTAATGCTACAGGGGGCTGCTGCTACTAGTGCAGGTTCTTTTCACTTGTTATATATTTACTTGTTGACTCAGCTCTCTCGCAGTTACCCATAAACTGTAGACTGCTGACTGTGGTTCCCCATCCCCATATGAGGGTGGGTTAGTTCTAGAATGTATTGTCATTTTCTTATCCTGTTGGTGAATATACAAATTTTATTATGAATATTGTATTTTTCTTTTTGGTTTAATGGTTTAATAAGATTGCTTTAGTGCTTTCCCTGTCGCTCATTTTCCCTGGGGTGCCCCGACAGTAGATGGCAGTCCAGGGTGGCTGAGGGACCTATTTTAACTTCAAATTGCATATCTTATAACATTTTAGCTCCTCTTTAGTGTCTTAGGTGGTGCACTAGGTTTTGTGCTCATAACATTACAGTTAATGTTACGATGTGGAGTGGTTCCGATGGACCATTGCTCCCCCCAAAGTTCTTGCAGTGGGTGAGAAGAGACACTTTTTGATTTGTCTTCCCTGTACCATGACATTGAACTGGTTATCCGTGAATGTTCAGGGAATTAATTCCCCACAAAAAAGGGTGAAGGTTTTTAAATATCTTAAAAAGCAAAAGGTGTATATAGCATGCTTACAAGGGACCCATTTTTCATCCTCCTCTTGCCCTAAATATTTCAATGCCCTGTATCCTCAAGTTTTTCTGGCTAATGGTCTAACTAAACAAAGAGGTGTGTTATGAAGCCCTTCGCAAATCGGTTCCCTTCAGTTGCAGTAAAGAAATTTCAGATCCAAATGGTAGGTACCTTTTGCTACAAGGTACTATTTAGGACACTGAGGTTACTATCCTAACTTACTATGCTCCAAATAAAAACCCAGGGGTTTTTCTGACCCATAGCTGCACTTTGTTGAAGTCCCATCAGAGGGGAACCCTCCTTCTGGCAGGCGACTCTAATGTGATGCTGAATCCTGCTTTGGATAAATATCCATTGGAAAACACAAAGCTCCTTCACCTGATGCTAAAAAAATGTCATATTCTTTACGAAATCATGACCTGGTAGATGTCTGGAGAGAGCTCCACCCCTTGGGCAAAGACTATACCTATTATCACCACCCCATCATTCTCATTCCAGGATTGACCATATGTTTGTCCTGTAGAAGCATCTCTCCTTAGTTGTGTCTGCCTCTAACCTAGCCACTCCTTGGTCTGTACATGACCTTGTTTTGGTTGTCTGTCACACTTTACTTTGTAAACTGCAATATTCTCCCTGGATTATGAATAATTCACTCTTGTCTTTTAAAAAAATCCTGACTGGGCGCATGCGCGAAGCTCGACATGGCAGACGTCCTTCCATAGAGCTCCGCACTCCCCGCTGCCTTAACGGATCATTTACATCACCCTGAATCGCAATTCTACCCTGCTATCCACGGGATCGCCTGAATAAAGCTCCGCTGTACCTCACGGTATGGTACTCACGGGTCCCAAGGGCAAGAACAAGCCAAAACCCATCAAAGAAGCTCTGGCCCGGGCCTCCTCCAAAATGGCGGCGAAGGCCCTGGCAAAACAGCACGTTGCTTCTCCGGCCTCGGACAGCGATGAGGAAGAAGACATGGACGCTAACGCTTGCGGCTCCCCTCCTCTACCCTCCACAGGTATGTCGCAAACTGCCTTTCTAAGCCACATGGAGTCTATGCTCCAGAAAGCACTAAAAACTACTTCTGAACAGATCACTGATACGCTTTCACGAGAAATTCGTGAAATAGGTCAGCGTACTGCTGACCTGGAAACGAGGGTGGATGATGTGGAACTCACCCTACGAGAACACTCTCAGGATCTCTCCATGCTCAGGGAGGAGAATCTCACCCTTTTATCCCGCTTAGAAGACGCTGAAAATAGATCTCGCAGATCCAATCTACGTCTACGTGGCATCCCCGAATCTATTGAAGACATTCAGTCGTTCACCACTGCTCTGTTCCAGGAACTATCACCCTCTCTCTCTATAGAACGTCTTGAGTTCGATCGGATCCACCGAGCTCTCACACGCCGCTAGCCAGACGGTCCCCCCAGGGATATCATCATAAAGCTGCACTTTTTCCGAACGAAAGAGCAATTGATCAACGCAGCCCGCAAGAAGGAAGACCTCACCTTCCAAACCCACAAATATCAACTATTCTCTGATCTGGCTCCCTTGACCATCGCAAAACGGCGTGCCATGAAACCCCAGCTCCAGATCCTATTGCAACATCAAATCAAATACACCTGGAGATTCCCCTTTGCCCTGCAATTTACCCACCTGGGTCAGCAACACTCGTGCTCATCCCCGGAATCCTTACAGCAGCTCCTGGAATCCCTTCGCCTGACCCCGTAGGCCCAACACCAAGAGACTGAGCTGCCCTGTACGCCAGCCCGAACGGCTGCCCACCCGTACTCGGCTACGCCTAAACGCAACGTCTCCATTCCACCTTCCGTTCGTAAGGGGACTCCGCAACGACGATATGATGACACCGTCGTCAGTCCGAAGGTCCGCACTCCGCGCTGATTAGTCTGCACTTGTCTTCTTTGTCTTCCTCCCGGTGCTCCCTGAGTGCCCCCACCGTGTCCCTATACTACGGGACTCTGTAGATACCTTGCTACGAAGATTTTTTCTCTTCGACTTCCTCAAGCTTCTTGTTACACTACATGCCCTTGCATTTTCGCTGCTTTTTTGCTAAAATTTTTGTTGTTTTTACTTTTTGCTTCCCTCCCTGCCTCTCATTTTTGATTCCCTTTTTTCATTTTTTAATTTTTAAAAAAAAAACATTTTTCTGTATGTTTAAAATTTTTGCTTCAAACTTTTTATTTTATACTTTTTGCTATCCCCTCTATGCATTGACAATGCCGTGCTGGTTTCAAATAATCCCTATTGTTTTGTGAACAACCAGCTCATATTTAAATATCTCCTGAAAAACTTGTGCTCCGCACGGCACAGTTGATAGGGGCTAGTTTTATATTTGTGTTATTTTATTGGTTTTCCTTTATTACCTAATTGCCAGCTAATTCCGTTCTGGCCAATACCGTATACCGTATATACTCGAGTATAAGCCGAGATTTTCAGCCTCTTTTTTGAGGCTGAAAGTGCCCCCCTCGGCTTATACTCGAGTCATCGCTGTCTGCCCGCTCGATCAGCGTGTCGAGCAGACAGACAGCGGCCATTCTATGATTCAAAAGCCGCGCCTCCGGCTCCGCCTTCGCCTGTGATAGGCGGAACACTGAATTTCCCAGCAGCCTGTGTTCCGCCTATCACGGGCGTCGTCTCATCCTCGTACTACGGACGAGGATGATACGACGTCCGTGATAGGCGGAACACAGGCTGCTGGGAAATTCAGTGTTCCGCCTATCACAGGCGAAGGAGGAGGCGCGGCTTTTGAATTTTACAATGGCCGCCGACGAAGAGGGCACGGGACGGAGGCAAGGCAAGGCACGGCACGGGACAGGACGGGACGGGACGGGACGGGACGAAGGCAAGGCACGACACGGGACGGAGGCTCGGGACAAAGGCTCGGGACACAGGTAGGCTGGACACACACACACACACACACACACACACACACACACACACACACACACACACACACACGGATGGAGACACACACACACGGATGGATGGATGGATGGAGACACACACACACACAGGGATGGATGGATACACACAAACACAGGGATGGATGGATGGATGGATGGAGACACACACACACAGGGATGGATGGATGGATGGATGGAGACACACACACACAGGGATGGATGGATGGATGGATGGAGACACACACACACAGGGATGGATGGATGGATGGACACACACACACACAGGGATGGATGGACGGACACACAGGGATGGACGGACACACAGGGATGGACGGACACACAGGGATGGACGGACACACACACAGGGATGGACAGGCATGTCTCACCCTCGGCTTATACACGAGTCAATAAGTTTGCCAGTTTTTTTGGGGGTAAATTGGGGGCCTCGGCTTATATTCGGGTCGGCCTATACTCGAGTATATACGGTACCCCTTCATCGGGGTTTCCTGGGCTGCTTCACTCCCCTCCCCCCTTTTTTTCCCCTCCCCCTATTCCCTCCTTCTTGGCCCTTGTCCTCTATCTATCTTTCTTTTCCTCCCTGTTCTTGCTTGCCTTTTCCCTCTTCTTCTCTCTCACCTTCTACCAGCTATGTCTTCGCCACAGCCCCCCCTCCTTTCTACCCTTCCCCTTCCCCCCTTCCCCTTCCACCCTTCCTGTTACCCTTGCTTCAGCCCAGGGGTTAAAAATGTTAAGCCCATTCAAAGGGGCTCTATACTGACTCAAAACTGTTTAAGTTTACATACTTTGCTTACTTACCCTGGTGTTTTCAGGATTAATGTTTTGTTTTTCATGTCCGATCCTACAGCAGCGGGGAGTAGTCACTGCTCCCCCGCCTTACGGTGCTCTTTCTCTTGGGCCGCTCCTAGTTGCCCGCAGAGCAAGTGCGCTATTTAGTTGGGCACCATCAACTGTACACTACACTTCTCAAACTCAAGGATGTGCCCCACGCTGGTTTTACCATTCTCTCTTTCCCTCTGTCTTACTTTCTTTTCCTATCCCTTCTTTCCCTCCCTCTCCCCACTCCTCTTTTCTGCTCAGGTGGCCCCAATACCCTTATATCTATTTTTTATTGACCCCCCAAGTACACTCAGATGGCCCCCCTGAATATTCTCTCCCTTAATGTTAAGGGACTCAACTCCCCGCAAAAGAGGGTTAAAGCCTTTCGCACTTTCGCTTCCCTGAAGGCGGATGTGGTCGCCCTTCAGGAGACCCATTTCTCTGCCCATAACACCCCTAAATTTTTTGGCTCTCGCTACCCTTTAGTCTACACTGCTTCCGCTGAATCTAAGCACAGGGGTGTCCTCCTGGCCTTCCACCATTCCTTACCCTTTACGGTTATTAAAGAAATTAAGGACCCTGCTGGCCGTTATCTTATCTTAACGGGTTTGCTTCAAGAAATGGAGACCACCTTCGTCTCCTACTATGCCCCTAATGTTAATCCAGTCCCGTTTTTTTCTCATCTTCTGAGGGTGATTAAATCACATGTTAAGGGTACCCTAATCTTGTGCGGTGACTCTAATCTGATACTTCAACCGCACCTTGACAGATCACCCTACTCCCCGGGTCATTTCTCCCCTTCTTCACAATTATGTAGCCTCCTACAGCAACATTCCTTGCTGGATACTTGGAGAGAGTGCAATCCGTTAAAGAGAAACTATACTTTTTATTCCCATCCACACAACTCTTTCTCCAGAATTGACCATATCTTTGTCCCAATCGCCTCCTCTCCCCTCTTGATGCATTCCGTTATACACCCCATTACGTGGTCGGACCACTGCGCTGTGATTACCACGCTTTCTTCACTAATACCCCGTCCTGACACTAAAACCTGGTGCATGAATGAAGCCCTCCTAACGAATCAGTCCTATTGCCTAGACATCCAAACGGCACTTAATGACTATCTTTCACATAACTTGATACCTGGTGTTTCATCGACCCTCTTGTGGGAGGCCCACAAGCCGGTGGTTAGGGGTACTTGTATTTCTGTTGCTACCCACATTAAAAGGGAGAAGAGGGCCAGGCTCCGACAGCTCGAGTCTGACTTTCAACTCCAGTTCTTACAATTTCAGGCTTCCCCCTCTAACACCAATAAGCAATTATTAGACAAAACCAGACTGGAACTTGACCTTCTTTTGGCCGAATCTGCGGAAAAATCCATCCGCCGGTCTGGCCACAAGATTTACACCAAGGCCAACAAGCCAGATACCTTTTTGGCACTCCGCCTTAGAAGACCAGACCATATCTACACTCCGGTTAAACTTCGACTGGCTAATGGTAACCATACCAGTAACCCTGTTAAAGTCCTTTCTGAATTTCGTAAGCACTTAGCCGATTTATATAAAGAACAGGGATCCTTCCCCTCCCGGGAGGCGGAAACACTATTTCGGGATTTATCTATACCTACGTTACCGGACGCCAGTCGAGAGTCTATCGACGAACCAATTTCGGTCGATGAAGTACTCGGCGCCATTAAAACGCTCAAACCTCACAAACGCCCTGGTCCAGACGGTCTTCCCGGCTTATACTATAAAAAATTCGCAACCACCCTGGCCCCACTCCTTGCCAATTCTTTTAACGCCTTGTTAAATCAACAATCCCTTGGTCGTGATTCTTTGACGGCCATCATAGCTATGATCCCCAAACCCAACACCGACCACACAATATGTTCCAACTATAGGCCCATTTCCCTTTTAAATGTAGATGTAAAAATTCTAGCTAAAATCCTTGCTCTGCGACTAAACCCGATAATAGGCCGTATGATCCACAAAGACCAGGTAGGCTTCATTCCTAGACGTCAAGCCAGCGACAACATACGTCGAATTATTCTTTTACAGCACATAGCCAAGACCCGCAAAATCCCCATGCATCTCCTATCGCTCGATATTAAGAAAGCCTTCGACACAGTCTCCTGGCCCTATCTTCACTATATTTTAGGACGTTGGGGCTTTGGCCCCAATTTTCTATCTTGGATTAAATCACTGTACACACATCCACAAGCCTTTATAAAATACTCAGGTTTTAGCTCAGATCACTTCCCTATCGGTAGGGGGACGAGGCAAGGTTGCCCCTTATCCCCTTTATTATTTGCCCTAGTAATCGAACCCCTTGCCGCCCTCATTAGATCGAACCCCAACATCCATGGTCTTGATATAGCCTCCACATCCCATAAACTGTGTCTCTTTGCCGATGACGCCTTACTATTCATCACCTCCCCGCACATCTCCCTGCCCAATTTACTTCAGCTCCTCTCCCAATTTGCCAAGATATCAGGTTTGGAAGTTAATCAAGCGAAATCCAAAGCCCTAAACATATCCCTTCCCACGGCTGACCTTCATCTTATACAGGCGAACTTCCCTTTCCAATGGTCCACCGCCTCAATCCCTTACTTAGGAATTAAATTAACCAGTGACCCCACCCAATTGTTCCATTCTAACTACACCCCAATGCTGAAATACCTGTCCTCCCTACTCACTACTTGGCTGCCTCTCCACGTGTCCTGGCTTGGTCGCATAGCAGCGGTAAAAATGTCCCTATTGCCTAAGTTGCTTTACTTGTACAGGGTCCTCCCGGTCACCGTCCCGACCTACTTCCACAGAGTGATTCAGAGCAGGGTTTATAAATATATATGGGGTTCTAAAATCCCACGCATTTCCCGAACTACCCTGCTCCGTAGCAAACTCAATGGGGGTCTAGGAGTCCCTAACTTTCATCAATACTACCATGCTGCCCAACTTGCTCAACTCACTCTCTATCACGCTAGGACTGAAATCCCCTTGTGGGTCGTCCTTGAGGCTATAGATGCCCATCCAGTTTCTATTTCTAATCTCCTGTGGCTCCCTGCTCATACTCGGGGTCCTTTATCTAACCCTCTGACCCAACACTCCCTCAAGATCTGGGATAAGCTGAATAAACCGTTTCAATTAACCTCCCCACACTCACCTTTGCTTTCCTTATTTGGCCAACCGCTCTTTTACCCCGCCTTTGCCCAACCTATCTCTTTCCAGACGTGGTCTCGAGCTGGTTTGGAACGTATTCGCGATTTCTTCTCCAATGGCACTCTCAAACCCTTCTCAGTCCTTCAATCACAGTTGCGCATCCCCCCACGTGAACACTTTCGCTATATTCAAATCACCCATTTTATTCGTACCCTCCTAGGCTCTCGCAGAGCTTCGAATAGGTTATCTGTGTTTGAGGATATATGTGACTCTGATCCACACGCCCCAGGTATCATCTCCACTCTTTACGCTCATCTTACATCCCTTCCGTCATCCCTTCCTTCGTATGCTTCGGCCTGGTCTACAGACTTATCCCTCAATTTGGATGCAGGCGATTGGGCGGAGATATGGGCAACCACTAAAATATCATCACAGAATGTGATCGCGCTGGAGGCCAGCTATAAGGTACTAATGAGATGGTACCTTGTACCGTCCAGGATCGCTAGATATACCCCAGCCCACTCTCCGAACTGTTTTCGTGGTTGTGATTCTAGGGGTACACACCTCCACACATGGTGGACGTGTCCAGTAGTAGCACACTTTTGGGTACTCATATTTCAAATGGCCTCTCTCCTGTTTAACACCACCTTCATTCCTGACCCGGCCATTGCCCTGCTTAACCTCCCTCCCCCCAATTTGTCTAGGGCGCAATTGCGTCTTCTCACTCAACTTACCACAGCTGCCAAACAGACCATAGCGAAGGCCTGGAGGACGCCACTGTTACATATTGCGGAAGTTAAATGTAGGATAACCCAAGCCATGATCCATAGTAAAATTGAAGCTACAATCTTGGACAAAATTCCCCAACACCTTAAAATTTGGCGCCCCTGGGCAGATCATTACCTCCCCCACGATTTTGATAAACACCTTTTGGAACCTTGATCCTGTGATATTCGGCCTTGTTAAGATTTAGGTCTTTTTTTTTTTAGGATCAGGAGTTTGTGATGTTCTCAGCTTCCTAAGCACCCGTGGACCACCTGGCCGGAACCAACTCTCCTTTTCCTTTCACCCACCTTCTTTCGTTACCCTCTCCTTCACTCCACTCTCCCCATTCTCTCTCTGCACTTTTTCCCCCTTTTTCCTTATCTCTTTTCTATCTCTTACTCCTCTTGTCTTATCCCTTAAAATCTGTTGATGATGTAGCTTTTTTATCCCTTTACTTCTCCGTTACTGTTGCCCAGCTTGCTCGGGCAGAGCCTCTCTTCTCTTTGGCTGGTCTAACAATTTCTGAACATGCAATCTGGTGTCAAGACCATGCTCGTTGTTTTGTTATACCTTTTTATTTCTCTTGTTATACGATTCTAATGTATGCCAATATCCGAATCACTCTGTAAGCACTAATGCACATTTTCTCTATTCTCCTTTATCTTCCTTTGTAATAGCTCTGCTACCACTGTTAGTTCCTTGCAAACGATTGTAACAGTACCAACACTGTCTGTATCTTTTTAGCTTGTTGTCAATAAAATTATTTGAACGAAAAAAAAAAAAAATCCTGACTTATCTCAACCAAGCCTCAGTGGATTACTTTGATCTTAATGCTGGATTGGTCTCCCCTCCTGTGACCCTCTGGGAAGCATAGAAAGCGGTCCTTAGGGGACATGTTATCCAACTGGCAGCGAAGTGTAAACAGGAGAGCTTATTAGCACAGTGCACCCTGGAAACACTACTAGACTCCATACCTACAACTTTTAAATAGTTCCATACTACTGCTAATTGCAAACTGTTAGACGGATTGTACACTATGCTGGGCTCGCCAGAAGTGGTGTACCAAGGCGAATAAACCTAACTCAATGCTGGCTAATAGGTTGCGTACCTTCACTACAAAACATGCCCCTATCACTCTACACACTAGACATAATGTTCTTACAGATAATCCCCTGCGGATTTTAGACAAATTAGACAAATCGCCTTACAACTCTTTATTCTGCCGCAATCAGTCTTCCACTCAGGGCCTGGACTCCTTTCTGAATGGTTTAACATTACCCATGCTGTCTGAAACTCATACACCTTTAATGAACCGAGATGTACAGGTAACTGAACTTCTACAATGTATAAAAGAGCTTAGAGTAGGTAAGAAGCCTGGCCCGGATGGCTTTATGGCACTTTATTATAGAAAATCAATTAATAACTTATGTACTGTTTATGTACTGTTTTTGTTCTTGCAAAGAAATAAAGAATAAAAAAAAAAAAAAGGGCAGATGTTTTTTATCACCACCTGATTGCTATGTTCAACGTGGTGAAAAATTGTCATGCCTTCACCTCAAATCTTTTAACCCACCAATATAGTGATGATTCCAAAACCCGATCAAGATCATTCTTCTTGGGCCAATTTTAGGCCCATCTCGCTTATTAACGTAGACATGAAGATATTGACTAAAATTTTGGCCAACCCCTTCAATTCCTTTTTACCATGCCTGATCAAGAAGGATCAGGTAGGGTTTGTCCCAAAGCGACAGGCGAGAGACGCTATTAGACTAATAGTACAACTACAGCATATAGCTCATAGTCGATCTTTGGCAACCATGTTCTTGTCTCTCAATGTGAATAAAGCCTTTGACACTTTGTCCTGACCTTACCTAACAACTGTGCTCTGCCATTACGGTTTCAGAGCCTCATTTTTGTGATGGATATTGGCATATATGATTCCCACCCAGGCTAAAGTCAAATATTATGGTTTTGAATCATCTTATTCCTATTAGGAGTTGTCCACTCTCTCCACTTTTATTTATCTTGGAGCCTTTGGACAAGAGGGTTTGAGGTAGAGATATATATTAGTGATATATATTATTATATATTATATTATATATAAGATATTACTGTTTGCGGACAATAACCTGATGATCCTAACTAACCCTAGAATTGCCCTATTTAATTTGTTTACCCTTTTGGATACCTTTGTGTCTTTCTCTGATCTATCGATCAACCTTACCAAATCAAAAGCTTTGTCAATTAATCTTCCACCTTTGGTCCTAATTACTTTACAAAGGGCTTTCTTGTTTCAATGGCTACCTTCTTCACCTTATTCGACTTACTCCGACATTTTCAGAACTCAACCAGGCCAACTTCCCTTCTTTATTCAGACAGCTGACAAATATGTTATCCTTCTGGACTCATCTCCTGGACTCATCTATCTTGGTTTGGTAGGCTTGTGGGGGTTCATATGACCTATATTCCCAAAATTGCTTTACTTCTTCCGAGTCTTTCCAGTTCTGGTACCCCTACATATTTTGAGGTTACATCAATGCAAAATCCTGAAGTTTGTCTGGGGCTCCAGCCAACCTAGGATTAATAAACAAATCTTATATGCCCGTATGATCAATGGTGGGCTTTCGGCCCCCAATTTGTAAGCTTATTATACATCTGTGAATATAGCCCCATTATCTCATCTCCACGAAAAAGATTAACTGCCGTTATGGGCCACCATTGATTTTGTGGAGTCATATTCAGTACCAGTCTCCTCTTTACCCTGTCACACTATACTTTGTCCTACCATGATTGGATGCTTGGCTCATTCTCTTTGTCTATGGGATTCAATTAAATTCTCTTCAGATATGATTTCTCCTCATCTCCCCTTATTCCAAATCCTTCACTGCCCCTTATTGCTGACCGGAATGTGATAATCCTCAACAGTTCTCCTGATAGACGGAAAATGGTTTTGTGGACATTCACTCCCAGTTTACCCCCACTAGGATAATGTCATTTGAGGCTCTACGTTCCTCTTAATGAAATCCTTTTATGAGAACACTATAGCTATCTACAGCTTCGCCACTTCCTCCAACAGCTTAGAAAATCTAGGCCTTCCAATTACCCTTTTAAAAGCATCTGCAGGGCTGCAAAACCTCGGGTTTGATATCATTAATGTACTCCTCTATCATTTCCTCAAAAAAAAACACCACTACGATCTTATCACCTCCAGTGGGAAGCAGAGTTGGGGAGGCAGCTGGATCCGGAAGACTGCAAGTCATGACTATAACGTTATTGAAATGCTCAAAAAACATTCTTATTCTGGAAAATGCTTACAAGGTACTTTACAGGGGTTACTATACACCAGCTAGGTTGGCTTGTTTCATTCCGGCCTATTCTCCTTTGTGTTTCCGAGGATGCTCTCAGGAGGGCACTATGGTGCACATTTGGTGGACATGCCCGAAGGTATGCAGATTATGGGTCAGAATCTACTCTCTTCTCCGCAACATATTCCATTCTACTCTCAAAAGGGATCCCTATGAAGCTCTTCTCTGTAATCCGATTAGAGAACTGCTTCGTCGGGAACACCAGCTGGCACTGCATCCCTTTACTGCAACCAAGTTAACTATAGCAAGGGCATTATATTAAACCTTCTAGATTTGATACTACTCTTCTCTTGATTTAATATGCTCCTGCTCCCCACAGCGTGGACTCTCCTCCTTCTTTATTTATCTCTCTTTTCCTATTCTTAGTCCCCTTTTCTCCCTTCTTCTCCCTTTCTTTAGTCTTATATCTCATTTTCCATTTCAGTCCATCAGGCCACCAGTCCATCAGGCCACCAGGCATAGGCCTAGGTGAGATGGTAACATGGCTAGCTATCTAGTACTGTTCAAAGTTATGCTCTTGTTAATATAAACCTTTAGAATATGTGTTTAGTAATGGGCGACACTCAACCTAATACGTGGATGTTTTAGTTCTATACTTTATGTAACGTTTCCCAGAATGCGTTTTTTTTACCATCCAGATGTTACAAATGGCCAATTTTCTGAGACTTGAGCATTTCTATTTCCTTCATATATATATATATATATATATATATATATATATATATATATATATATTTTTTTTTTTTTTTTAAACATACTATCTTTGTATTATTTAATGTTTAGTTGTGATGTACCCATCAAAATGTTAAGCAGTAATGTTGATATGGATATTAATACAACTCTTTGTAAAAGAACACTGATTGACAACACTGATGGGCACTAATTGGCAGCACTGGTGGGTACTGATTAACAGCACTGATGGGCACTGCTGGAACTGCACTGATAATCAGGACACTGATAATCAGTGCCCTGATTATCAGTGTTAATGCCCCTTTAACATCGACTCTCCTTTTCTTTCCTCACGCTATCAGCGTGAGGAAAGAAAAAAGATAACTGGCTTGTGTTTATGTCTGTGATAAGCTGTCATTGGACACAGCTGATCATGTGGTAAAGGATCACAGTGATTGAACTCAGAGTGATCACAGAGCACGCCGTCTGTGCGCCATGGAGGGTGCATGGGCAGCACAATAACAGGAGGATGTCCATGTACACCCTTCCAGCAAATTAAGTCCACGTTGTAGCCATCTTTCGGCTATAGCGTGGGTAGGAAGTCGTTCACAAACTTTGTTGCAGATTCCTATCTGTTTGTTCTATGTAATTGTGATACTGATTTTAGGAGTGACTTTTTCCACTATCAATCAGCTGATGCACTTGCAGCATCCTAATACAATCCTAATATGTAATGTTGGCATCCCTTTAGAAGGAATTAACTCTATAGCAGCACCTCACCAAAAATGACATTTTTGTTGCAGAAGATCCCTAAAATCAGACTTGTATCTCAGTGCAGACTTCTGGTAAAATCAGCGAGTCAATCACTCAAGCCCTGTATTGTAATGCACATACTATTTTTCTTTTTTGACTTGTTATATTTTTTGCACAAAACTGGAGGTTCCCTTTAAAGCCTTTGACAGCAGCACTTTCATTGCTTCTTGATTAGATGTTGCTCTTCCTAAGACTACTGATATAATTTAATCCATTAATTCTCTTTTTGGGGTTAGCTGAGGTTTAGAAAAAATAAATAAAATCAGTTACTTAGATCTAAAAAAAACTAATAGACGTTGAATTGTTGGACACAATTACCTTGTTTATGGCAATCTTTTCACATGTGGAGTACAAAAAGGCATTTCCTATTGTGTCTAAGAATGCAATCTTTTCATGCTTTACATCCAAAAGTCTATGTAAGCAGCTTTCCTGGAGCTGAGTTCTTGAGATAAATCGCTTACAACTCTGCTGTCTCACACCAAAATAGTAAATGTCATTGGATTGCAGTGATCCATCTTCCATCCTAAGCAATTTGCATGTGATTAACTCTTCCGCCTTTCTGCAGTAGTCTCCCACCTCATTAAAATCACCTCCGTTTTCAGGAAAATGACACTTTTCATGGGGGTGACACTTGGGCCAAATATGCTGTACTCAATCTCTTTCAGATCACTGTATTTCTAAGGTGCTCTGACACAGGTATAGAACAGTGTTAGGGAAAGCTTTATCCCTTGAGCCTTTCAAGAGAAAATGCAAATACAAAAATCTAATGATAACAAAGCATCTACATTAAAAATGTACATATATCAATTTATGATTTCCTGTTACATGTCATTTGGTTTTAAGTACATTCAATACAAACCCACACAATTTAAACTAAGCACATGATGAAAATCAAAATAAAAAAAAAGAGATTATCTTCTATATACTGTATATCAATTCACTTGTATTTATTGGCAAATCTTGACTTTTTATTTAAAGGTCATGTTTGGCACCACCCTTTCCTTCCTTCTAAACCGGCCCATATTGTGATAGATGGGTTGATGGGGCTGAGGGGACAGAAGGTCATCTTCTACAGGAAAATGTCATATATATTTAGCATCAAGTATGTCTCTGGATCTACCAATTGCCATTAAATATGGTTTCACTGAAGGTAACTTTTGCTTATGCACTTGCTTCATAATTGCAGGTGCTCTGACACAAGTATAGAACAGTGTTAGGGAAAGCTTTATCCCTTGAGCCTTTCAAGAGAAAATGGAAATGCAAAAATGTAATGATAGCAAAGCATCTACATTACAAATGAACATATATCAATTTATGATTTCCTACTACATGTCATTTGGCTTTATGTAAATTCAATACAAACCTAAGCGATTTAAACTAAGCACAGGATGAAAAAAAAAAGAGATTACCTTCTATATACTGTATATCAATTGACTTGTAGGTCCAGAGACATAGTCAACTGAATTTATAGGCAAATCTTGACTTTTTCTTTAAAGGTCATGTTTGGCACCACCCTTTCCTCCCTTCTAAACCAACCCATATTGTGATAGATGGGTTGATGAGGCTGAGGGGACAGAAGGTCATCTTTTACAGGAAAATGTCATATATATTTAGCATCAGGTGTCTCTCTGGATATACCAATTGCCATTAAATATGGTTTCGCTAAAGGTAACTTTTGCTTATGCGCTTGCTTCATCATTGCTGGTGATTATTGCATTGAGAACGCTTGTGACTGTTTTACTTTAATTCTGTGTCAAATGCAGTTGTATTGTAAAATTTGCTAAAATGGAAATTAGCATTTTTTATGTTGTAGATGTTGTTGAGTCCCTATCTAAATATAGTGATATCTAAAGTCTAATATGATTTGCAATAGGCTACTAACTAATCTGATAGGCCTTTTCATAAGTAATGTTGTACAGGCATTTAAAATTAACCTTTAAAGAGATGTAACCCTTACATTAATATATCAGAATGGCAAAGGTCTTTGTGGCACCACCAAAACCTTTAGGTTGGCATCAATCTCCTGAATCCTGAAACAAAATTTTGCTTAAAGCAGAGCTTAAGCCCCCCCCCCCCACACACACACACACAAAAAAAAAAGTTAAAAGTCAGCAGCTACAAATGCTGTAACTGCTGAATTTTAATATGAGGAATAAAAGAATAAGGCTAAAAATAAAAAAAATAAAAAAAGTGAAGGAAAATAAAGTCACTAGAGAGGAAATAATTATGGAGAGGAAACAAAGTGCAGCAATGAGAGGGGTGTAAGTGGAACACTTAGGGGAGTCACATTGTTGCTTGAAAGAAAGGAAACCAATATGTGATTTAAGATTGTTAACTTAATCCCTGAACTTTGTCTGTTTTAATATACAGCCTCACTAACTCATTCCTCTAATGATATTCCCCATGCCTTGGGAGGTCAGACAGTAGTAGACATATAGCATCATAATCTAAAGAGGAACGTCCTTTAGGCTGACCTGAACACAGCATACCCCCCAAGTTCACGGTACCTTAAATTCCACCAAGGGAATAAGTGAAGACAGCACACATTCTGGTTCTGAATATGTTTTGTACAGTATGAAAAATTAGGTTTGGCAGTAATAAGCTATAGCATGTGACAATAAGCCCAGGGGATACATATTATAGAGTGGCATTTTGCATACTCTTTGATTTTCCAGCCACAGTAAGGAGGTACTGTAGCTGCTTATTAGGTGTTATCATGATATGGAAATACTTCTGTATAAGGGTTATGATATCACAGGGATCAATCTCCTATACCCTTGCAAAATAAAGGTAAAAATACTACTCCAATCACAGTGCAGATCAGAGGTCATTGGTGAAGGATAGGAAACTTATACAATATTAGAGCATGGGCTTCCTTTACAAAAGGCTTGCTATATAACCTCTGATGTGGCTGATACATTGGAAGTATGGCAATCTAATTCTGTAATCCCTGTTTCCAACAAATACGCTAACATTATTATTTTCCCCTTTAGATTACAAAAGAAAAAATCCTCCATTTAAATCTTTATCTATTTGTTTTATCTCTGATATTTACTCACTTCACTCTCCCAATCAACATTGATTAATTTTAATCCTAATGTTGCTAGCATTAGTAAATAGATAGGAACGTACATCATATTATTTTTTCAGTTATTTTCTGGTTTCTTGCCTAGGCAAATGATGTCATACATCACAGGAGTCTTCAGCTAGTGAGGAAAGGAGAAGGGGATTTTTCATCTAATCACACTCTCCTGCATGTATACTTGAGCTTAGGGCAGATGGATTCCAGGGAGTAACTGCTATATGAATGATCTGCCCTTACTCAAGATGGCCACCACCAGAAATGCTAGGGGGGTGTTTTTCAAAGTGATTTCTCAACAAAATAAAGCATGAAGACATTAAAAATGATTGAAATACTGTTTTGGGTTTGCGGTGCTCCAATACAGTGAAGATGCGCTTTAAATAAATCATGAGTCAATAGATTGCTGTTAGCTTTAGGTGGTAATTACCTAAAACCTGTGTCTATAACAAACTGCCAAATATCATTTTACAGTTACAATGAGGCTTTCAATGAGAGTGTGTGCTCTACAGGTTGATAGGCATGAGTAGATGTTGAGATAGCCCAAAGAGCAGGACATTTGTTTGCACATAAAGTAGTCATAAAAAGTGTTGTCCCCCTTCACTCTGTATGTGTTCCAGTTGCACAGTTAGAAATGTTACTTAACTTGCTTTTCAGGCATGACTCAAAAAGGTGTACATTTTCACAAGGTTTTGTCAATTATTGAATGATTGAATGTAATAGAGATTCATCAGTCTGGGAAATATACATTTTAGAAAACCTGTTTGCCAAAATTTTAGTCTTAATAAATATGTTTCTTTTAAACATACCACTATTGCTATTAGACTAAAAAAAAAGCACCTCTTATTTAGAATCTGTTTTTATTATATAGTGTTAGAGACATTTAATCCTACTTAACTCAAAGTTGGTAGACAATTCTGGGTAAATGGGCTACCAGAAATGAAGTAAGTTACCTAAATTATCCTTACATATATTAGCATCAGTAGGCTTTACTGTGTGTGGTTCACGTATGGAGATAAAGGAGGTAGGGATTTCAGGACCCTGGATAGCAGCTTGCTACATAGTTCACAAAATGTTCATCCTGTCATGGTTAAGTATTGAGTAATGGATGAAGCATGATACTATTTAGAACTGGACCTAAAAATAGAATAATATTTTGACTGCAATCCTTATCCAAGACCGAACGCTTTTCGGAAGTTTCAATCAGCGTGTCTCCCATTGTTTAATGGAGAGTTAATGCAGAATTATATGTAACAGACAGCTATTATAAAAATGTCACTATACAACACTGCAGTTGATTTATATTTTATCTGACTTAACCACTTTAGCCCCCTTTCCCAACCAAGCCCTTTTTTGAGATACAGCACTTTGTTGCTTTAACTGACAAGTGCGCAGTCATGCAACATTGTATCCTAACAAAATTGACATTCTTTTTCCCCACAAATAGAGATTTCTTTTGGTGGTATTTGATCACCTCTGTGGTTTTTATTTTTTGTGCTATAAACAAAAAAAGAGTGAACATTTTGAAAAAAAAAAAGCAATATTTTTTACTTTTTGCTATAATAAATATCCCAAAGAAATTTAAAAAAAAACAAATTTCTTCCTCAGTTTAGGCCGATATGTTTTCTTCCACATATTTTTGGTAAAAACAAATTGCAATAAGCGTATGTTGATTGGTTTGTGCAAAAGTTATCACGCATACAAAATAGGTGATAGATGTATGGCTTTTTTATTATTCATTTTTTTATTATTAATGACAGCGATCTGCGATTTTTATCATGACTGCAACATTGTAGCGGACAGAGCAGACACTTTTCTCTTTCGAATATTTTATTGAATTTCAATAATAAAAAGGTTACAACAACAAACAACAAACAGTACACAGCAAAGGTATAAAGGTAAGAAACATACAAATTCTGTCCCGGAGCATATGAGAGTGAACATGTGAGAGCTGGTTACATCGAGGCCAGGTGATAGACATTATATAGTCCCTTATCTTTGGCGGCGCCCCGACACTTCCAATACCCCTTAACGGGAGCTGGCTGTGTCCTGCACCACCTTCGGTTTAATATGGTCCAGCCAAGTAACAACTTCATATGCTACATCTATCGTTTTATCAGAGCGGACACTTTTGACCGTATTTTGGAACCATTGGAATTTATACAGGGAGCAGTGCTATAAAAATGCACTGATTAATGTCTAAATGTCACTGGCAGGGAAGGGGTTAAACACTAGGGGGCAATCAAGGGGTTAGGTGTGTTCCCTCAGCATGTTCTAACTGTGTGGGGGGGGGGGGCTCACTAGAACATGACAGAGATCACTGGGAGCAGTAGATCCCTGTCATGTTGCTAGACAGAACAGGGAAATGCCTTGTTTACATAGGAATCCCCCCTTTCTGCCTCTCCGTGTCACGATCTCGGGCCACCGGTGGACACTGAGTCTGCGGTTGTTTTGGAATTAGCTGTCTCAGCTAACAGGAATATGAGGCTGTTAAAGGGTAGATTAAAGTGCTAATAAGCACACAACAGTAAAATCAGTCTGTATATGCAGTGAAGCATGCTTGTTATACTCACTGTGGAGCCTAAGGAGTTAATCCTTTGCATTATGTATAAAGGTTGTTTGATCCTGTCTCTCTGATCTCCTCTTCTTTCACTGTCTCTAAAAAAATAACCTGATATTTACAGAGCCTGGGACAGGCTGCACCTGCTCAGTTTCCTATGCATTGCTAGAGAGTTTTTTTTTTCCCTTGGGTGGGTGCATGTGGTCAGCACAGGACCAATCAGCACTGTCCAGACATGTCCAGACAGGGGATCAGGGGAGAATGAAAACTCCTCCTACAAGCTTTACTAGGCACTGTTAGAAGTCAGGCTGCTATATACTGCTGATGAGAAAAGGTATTTATCAGTTATTTACTAAAATAATTGCCATTTCCACATTTCCATGCTCTGTGTACTGTGGAAGACCAGATTTAGTGAATGCAAGTTCTGGATTTAGTAACACTTAAATACATAATCACATACCAGTAATAAGGAGGCAGCATTGGTGATCCTCACACAGCTATCAAGCAACAACAAAAACCTATGTGTAATTCAACTGTCTTCTGCTAGATTTAATGCTAGAATATATTTGTATGCCCAGGGCCTGTAGGGAATGACTTGATGCATCCTGTCAAATGTATGTGTTGATTTTTTTATTGGTTACAACATGACGCAGGGTTCTAGAGAACCTAAATACCCCCCTCCTCTGTCACATTCTAAACCACTGCAGTATATCTAACTTTTCAAATTGGTATAATTATAATATAATTATACAAATTGTATACCTGAAAACATGTTATTATTTCAATGAGCAAAATGAGAGCATTGCATCCCATGCAATCGCATTATTATGTAGAATCAAACAGACAAGCTGGATTATGGTGAAGTCATCGCTCACGTAAAACTTTTTTTTTCACTTTTCCCTGTTGAGCAGGAAAGATGTGTACAGGATCTTCAATTTAGAAGCCCAAATCCTTAGATGGTTGAATATTGACTGGGATATAACACATTATTAGGAATAAGGTCCAGTTACATATGTTTTCAAATTCAGACAGGTTCAGGTCAGGCTATATAATTTTTAATTTTTTAACTTTTATTCCCCTTTCCTCCCCTTCCCCTCTTTTCTCTTTCCCCTCTCTTCTGCCCAACTCCAATTGATAATAGTAATACACATTGTGGATAAAGTAACATTATCAGTAGAATACATATTTTATAAATAGTGCTATGCAAAATCTGTAGAAAATGCTTTCAGAGAACAAATTACTTAAAGTGGTGTTCCACCCACAAAAAAAATGCTTAAAACTCTTAAAAAAATAAAAATAAAAAACATTTCAGAATTTTTTCTTTAACTCACCTTTAAATGCCTGTTGCCCTCATAGTCTACCCCTTCAGTGCCTGGGCTCCTGACGTCACTTGCCCTCGGTGCAGGAAGGGCTCAGCTCCACCCTCTTCCTCCTGTCAGTCACCTGGGACATGTGACAGGTCCCAGATGACTGCGCAGCCAATCACGGCGTGTGTCGCCGCTCGTGCATGCGCAGTGGATGCCCGGCTGTGAAGCCATAGCCTGGTGCTCACAGTTGCAATGTCGGTGCCGCCGAGAGGTGGGGGGGACAAGCGGGGCTTCACTGGACCCTGCATTCCTGGACCCTGGGACAAGTAAGTGTCCGATTATTAAAAGTCAGCAGCTGCAGTATTTGTAGCTGCTGACTTTTAATTTTTTTTTTTTTTCAGGGGAAACTCCTCTTTAAAGCGGAGTTCTGCCTGGGTAAAAAAAAAGATACAAATACTGCAGCTTTTGACTTTTAGTATAAGAACGCTTAGGCCCTTTTCACACATGCAGACCATTCAGATCCGCCTGTCAGTTTTTCAGTTTTGTTCTGAACTGGAGCTCCATGTACCTCTATGGAGCCAAATGTGTAGAAACAGAACGAAACTCTGGATAGCCGCACTCCGGATTGTGTAAAAATTAGATGCCTTTATTTCTTCAAAATGCAAGTGCAAAACTTCATTGAACAAAACGTCACAGCAAAAAGGGAACAAAAAAGGATTTTTGAATAAAATAGCTAACGCGTTTCACGCTACAAACAGCGCTTACTCATAGCAGCCTGTCAGTGGTTTTGACTTGGAGCGGTGACATCTTTGTTTGTTTTGTCGACTTTCTGGATCTTTTTGTACCTCTATGGAGCATTGGATGTCAGCGGAGACATGTCCACTGACATCCAATCAGCCCCGATCTAATCCTCTCTGTTAAAACCAGATGGACGCAAACCCTATTTTTCATCCATCTGGTGGATTGGATCGGAGGAAAACGGACAGACAGTCCGTAATCATCTGACCCCCCATAGGGGATAGGTCCATCCCTGCACAGAGTGTAAAGGCGGACTTGTCATCCGCCGGCTCAGCAGGGATCAACAGAGTGATCCCCGCTGAGCTATTTACAGGCTAAATGTGGACAGTCCCGTGTGAAAGGGGCCTTACCTGTCTTGGAAGCCCGCGATGTCTGCACCCAAGCTGACCCGTCCCTTGGCTCCAGATGCAGGCGCTGACATCAATACTAAGGGAAACAGAAAGTGAAGCCTTAGGGGTGTCACAGCCTGTTTCCTACTGCACATGCGCAAGTCACGCTGCGCTTTCTGAATGGTCCCTGCTATCTTCTGGGACCTGTATGTCTCCCAGAAGGCAGCGGGGGGGAGAAGGGGCTGGACATTACATAGTTCACCACACAATGTGCGGTGTTCTTTCCGAGGAAGTGGGAGAAGATACCTGGATTTGACAGGCACCTTCTTCCCCTCCCCCCTGAAAGGTGCCAAATGTGGCACAGGAGGGGGGAAGAATCAGTGGAAGTTCTATTTATGGGTGGAACTCCACTTTAAAGCCCAATTGAAACCTCTATTGTGGAAGCAATTGCAGAAGTCTGGCACCTACCTACTGAGTCAGATCTACTGCTCTGCAATCAGCAAAGCTCATGCTGTGGTATTGCTTCTTCAGAGAGAGTAAAGGTTGCTTTCTGCAGCTGATGGCAGGACACAGGCTTTTCTGCTCAGGCTGTGGCTGATTTTTTAAATAAAAAAAAACTTTAAAACTTTGCACAACTTTTGTTTTAATGCCCCTTCCATGTAATGCATTTAGCTAATTTAAATTGAAAGTTCAATTGGGCTTTAAAAAAACAACAACTTAATTTCCATATCGATTACACATCTCTAGCTTCCCTTTATTCTAGATTTTAGTTTGCATTCAAACTTTATGCATCAAATGTTGCAACCCTATGCATATAAATATTCAAAACTCACTTTGATAAAGAAAAAGAAAGACATACAACCTGAATGGGAATCAACATGCAATTTTTTTTTCTCATGCCAATATGACTTTGATGAATAGACCTGTTAGTGTCTCTGGTTACTGTCATTGTGAGATCCTTTGAAGCAGGCAGCCCTGGAAAATTAATGCACAGGGTTCAGACACAAAGATGTTGTGCTTAAGTCAATTGCTATATATACAAGATAAACACTCATGGAAAGTTATTCCGCTTGCACAACATATAAAATAGAGGCATAATTTTATCTTGCACTTTCTCAGAAAACAGAAGCTAGTCTAGGGACAATCATAATTTATACATTACTGAATTTTGCAGTAGACTGCATTGGGACTAAAAAAAGAGGATAGAAGACTATTGCTAAACAAAGAGATGCACCTCATTAAGGTAAAACAATATGTTGAAAGAATATGTTAATACGGCAAGGGACTCATATCTTACAAAAGATGAAAACTCCAGCCTTGGCTCATGATATGAGAATAGTCTGAAATCCAAGAATACTGAGGGCAGTGTGTTGGGGCTCCGGGAACATGTGTTTCCTCAGAGATTGAGCACAGCAACTGGAACATAATAGAATTTAGAATGCCATTGCAAGTGTCCACTTTAATACTTCACAGTCAAGTGTAATGGGTACCAGGAAGATAAGCACTAGTACCACCAATCATTGTACCTGTAAAATAAGGTGCATAATGATAGGTCAGGCATTAAAGTGGAAGTAAACTCCCCTATCGTTTTCAGCCAAGGAAGCTGCCATCTTTGCCTCTGTTTAATCTTCAACTGCTATGGTGCTGCACATGTGATTCTTTATGACACCAGCCATTGGATGGTTTGATAGTTTGACTGAGAGCACAGCCAATGTGCAGTTAGCATTCCCGGCATGCCTTTTTTTTTAACTGTTTAAATCCTTGGGTTTACTTCCACTTTAAGCATGCCTGTTGCAGTAATAGTTGTTATGGAACAAGATATTTACAATTCCATTGCAGCTCATTTGAATAAAATATATGTAGCTAAAATATGAAAATGGGCTTTTTGCATGTGACAATTTTAGTTTTTGTTTATTTGTCTGTTTTCTCGATATTAAATTCAGTCAATTATCAAATCATGTGCATATGAAATAAGTGAACAGGAATTTGCTTTTTACGTGATTGGATAATTGAATATTCATTTAATATAGAATTTATCGTGCAAATATTCTCAACTACTTTAGCAAATCAACTTCATTGTACTGCTCCTGGAAATTTCACATACATGCTTTTCTTTTTGTTTCATGCAGTTGCACTACTTAAATGCGCTTTAGTATAAAGGGCATATGCTATCTTTCATCTTTCTTACAAAAAAAAAAACACCTGTGTTTATTGTAAGTCACTAAAATATATAGTTTAGAGTCAATATCATCTTCCTGCAATCCCCATATTCAGCAGCACTCAAGGTGGTTGTAAAGCCTCAAGTTTTTTCACCCTAATGCATTCAATGCATTAAAGTGAAAAACCTTCTGTGCTCCCCCAGATCCTTCCTTTTGTTCTTACCTGTGCACCTCCTATCTGCGAGCCCTGGATTTGTGTGGCGAGGCTGACTCATGAGTACTGCTGGGCTCTTTTACATGCCACTCTACATCAGGAAACTGCTTCTGTTCTCTCCTGACTTCCATGTATCATGCCCTCCTAAACCTCAGTACCATGCCCTCCTGACCTCTATGTACCCTGAACTCTGTGCACTGTGCTCTTCTGCCCCCCAGTACCATGCCCTCCTGACCTCCATCTACCGTGCCCTCCTGACCTCCATCTACTGTGACTTCCTGACCTCTAGTACCATGCCCTCCTGACCTCCGTGGTGTACCATGGCCTCCTGACCTTTAGTACCATGCCCTCCTGACCCATCTTAGGTGTGTCATCTTGACCCCCATGTGCCCTGATCTCCTGACACCTCCACTATTATTCCCTCCTGATCTATTTGTATTGTGCGTTCCGGACCCCCAGCCTTCCTACCCTCCCCCCAAGTACTATGCTCCCCTGACCCCCCCATCACTATACCCTCCTGACTCCCTCAGCACTGTGCCCTCTTAACCTCCCTCTACTGTGTCCTCTGTACACTGCACTGCTGACTCCCTGTACTCTACCCTGCTGATGCCCTTTCCTCTGCCATACATCCTACTGACCTCTGTACACTGCCCTACCTACTACTGACCTGTCTACACTGCCCGACATCCTATTGATGTCTACACTGCCCTACATCCTACTGTCCTCTGTACATTTCCATACATCCTACTGACCTTTGTACACTGCCATACATCCTACTGACCTCTGTGCACTGCCCTACCTACTACTGACCTGTCTACACTGCCCTACATCCTATTGACCTGTCTACACTGCCCTCTGTACACTGCCCTAACTGCTACTGACTGCCATACACTGCCTACATCCTTTTGACCTCTGTGCACTGCCCTACATCTTACTGACCACTGTACGCTGCCATACATCCTACTGACCTCTGTACACTGCCATACATCCTATTGACTTCTGTACACTGCCATACATCCTACTGACCTCAGTACACTGTCCTACATCCTACTGACCTCTGTACACTGCCCTGCATCCTACTGATCTCTGTACACTGCCCTACATCCTACTGACCTCTGTACACTGCCCTACATCCTACTGACCTCTGTATACTGCCCTACATCCTATTGACCTCTGTCCACTGCCCTATCTACTACTGACCTGTTTACACTGCCCTACGTACTATTGCCCTGTCTACACTTTAGTTAATGTACCCCAGTGATCTTCAATCTGTTTGATGATTTGCAGGTAGATCTCCACCCCTGAAAGGTTGCCTTTTCCTTGATGTAGAGCAAATTAGGTCCCCATCCTGACTTTGCTGTCTGGCAGGACTATGTAAATATCTAACTCACATATTGCCACCATGTGCATAAAAAAAAAAAAAAAAAAAAAAAGAATCAGCCAACTGAATTCATCCCTGCTTATTGGTGGAGATGAATTCAGTCTAATCAAGTCTAAAATATGTAAAACACCTTTAAGATACAACAAAGCCAAAAACAATTTATGCAAATAGATTACCTTCTACATGAAATCGTTTATTGGTGCAAAAAGTGGGTTAAAAAGAATTTACAAACTGGGGCGCATTCAATTACTTTCGTTTAGCAAACAAACAAAAAAATAGTTAATTTGTATTTTGTAATTGCAGCTGTGAGATTTAGCATATAAGCACACGTATTTCCCTGCAGCTTCTACACACGATATGTTGTGTACTCATTGCTCATTCCCAGCCGGACCCCGCTGTGAATTAAACCTCTGGCAGCTTTAGTGCACTGTATAAAAATGTTGATTTTTCTCTCTTTAATGCAGTGGGGAAAACATATTTTTCAATGATTTGGTTGGCTGCAAATTTTCCAACGGAGAGATTTCTGTGATGACTTTTCTCTGCAAAGTTAATTAAGTGGAGAGTACATTAAAAGCTTAATATATTGGGGTCAGTCGAGTTCTCACTTTGTAATGTTAAAAGCGAATAAAAAGGCTGCTGTGTTTCTTTTGAAGATGCTTCTGATAATATGATTCAGTGACACAGAGTAATGGTGTAGAGTGAAGGTAGCCCAACTCCTAAACATGCAGCAGTGCACTATTTACTGTTTGTCAAAGCACTTTTATGCATAATTACTTGTGGCGCTTAGAATATTATACCAGAATGGCAAAAAAATTACTTTATAGCAAAATCATATTTAGTATGCAAAAATGTCCTATCGTTTGTTTATTTCCATTTGCATGGTTTTAAAATGCATACTAGCTGAAATCATCATGTTATAGTTTTATACTTTGACAACAATCCACATTCTGCTAATATTTATAAAAATATGATGTAAACAATCCAGTAATGCAATAAAAAAATAAAGTATAGGCAAAAAAAAGAATAAAAAAAAAGTGGTTATAAAGCCTAAACATTTTTTACCTTAACGCATTCTATGCATTAAGGTGAAAAATGTTTAGGCATCAATATCCTCCTCACCCTCCCCTTTACTCATCTGAGCTCCCATGTGCACGTCTACAGCCCCCCCCACTTCCTGGCCTTGCAGGTTTTGCTGAGGCAACAGCAACCATTTGCTCCTGCTGCTGTCAATCAAGGCCAGTGATAAAGACAGTGAAGCTTGGGAGCAAGCCAACGTGTGTGCCCCCCATAGAAAGAGGCTTTCTTTGGGGGCACTCAGTGGAGGGGAGAAGCCAGGAGCACTGGAAGGACATCCAAGAAAAGAAGGTTTGGGGCCGCTTTGTGCAATTCCAATATTATTTTTTTTAGCATCATAATTTTTTTTTAATTGCATTTACAATCACTTTCACCATAACCCTAGATGTCCAGCAGTATTCAGAAGTTGTTTTTGACATACACGCTAATGAGCTAAACCCAAGTATGGCTTGCTATAACTGAAAGATATGCTTGCACAAATGTAATCTTGACAACATTAGCCAATGTAGCATAATTTTAGCACAAAAGTGGATACACCACAATTTAGTGCTAGTAATCAGGGCAGGTGCTAAAAATTGAGTTTTAATATAGGTTATAGATATGTTTAAAGCAAAGGAATATTAAGAGAATAGCCTGAAGTTGGAGGAAGTATGAGGAATGGGTTTACTCTTACATTCCTAAAATGAGCCTGGGTTATAGATATTAACATATATTAACAATCTGTAAATCTTTAAAATAAGCCCTTCCATCCACATACAAAGCTACCTCTTAAACCTTTTCTGCACAAGGTGGACTTATATGAACCCTGAATATATCTTCATGCACCTGAAAGGGATTACATGGTTCATTCTGTGTCTCACAGGTCCTATTTGAGAATTGACTTTTTTTTTACAAACCTCTTCCATAAAGTTCCATAAAGTTACACATAAAGTTACACAGGCAGAAATTTTCAACTTAAATGGTCAGATCATGCCCAAATTACACTAACCTTGTTGGAGGAACATAATGAGCACTTGCCTATGGCGTAACAATACATATGTGTTCACTAACAAGGGGTATCAAGCGAGAATGTCAAACCAACTCACAGAATTTATTTCATTGGAACTCTCTCCCTGGCTTTGATGTGTTTAATGTGTGGTGTGCATATATAGCATACAGTAAAGGCGTCCTGCTTCAATTGGTTGCCAGGGAGAAAAATCAGGGTCTACAATTACTTGCCTCCATTCTGTTCAAAATTTAAATACGATCTTCACGACCTCTGTAGCTACAGGCACTGTGCAGCAATTCATAATGGAGACTTTGAAGTCTGAAGCTAGTTGCAGCCCCTTTATGAATGATACACAGTAGCTGTTCTGTGTTTACATTATATGATAAGGCTTCTTGGTTGAAAAATTATAAATAATAAATTGGCATTAAGTAAACATTTAATTGAGTGATCAGCAGTTACATAGTTGCATAGTTAGTCAGGTTGAAAAAGTCCATCTAGCTAAATCAATAGAAGAAAACAAAAAAATAGAAAATCTCCATATACAGTGCCTTAAATAAGTATTCATAACCATTGAAATTTTCCACATTTTGTCGTGTTACAACCATAAACGTAAATGTATTTTATTGTGTTTTTTCGTGATAGACCAACACAAAGTGGCACATAATTGGGAAGTGGAAAGGAAATGATAAAAGGTTTTTAACATTTTACAAAAATATATGTGAAAAGTGTAGGGTGCATGTGTATTCAGCCCCCTTTACTCTGATACTCCTAACTAAAATCTAGTGGAATCAGTTGCCTTTAGAAGTCACCTAATTAGTAATTAGAGTCCACTTGTGTGTACTTTCCTTTTATTATTTTTCATTGAAGAAATATATATAGTAACAAAAAGGACAACAGGTGTGTAACAAATGATTAAGTAATTGGTACCTGGGAAGGAAATAGTCCATGGAGTTTCCAGCAAGGATAGAACAAACAAACAATATCGTGATACTCAGATATTCAACATGTACAATGCGTTATATATATAACATGCATATATGCATATACCACTGTATGAGTGATCAGTACAATTAAGTTTCAAACAGTGGGTAATAGCCAGCACACAAAATAGACCAAACATGTCCCCAACCATGTAATAGGTCAATCAAGGTAGTAAAAGAAACAGTAAAGAACGGTTAGGTGAACAGAGAACTATGAGCCCTTGTACACGCGGTCGGAGATTCCGACAGAAAGTGTCCTATCGGACCGTTTTGTCGGATATTTCTGACTGTGTGTGGTCTCCATCGGACTGTTTCTGTCGGAATATCCGACGGATCAGATTTTCCAACTTGCCGGTAAAATTTTCCGACAAAATGTCCGGATCGGACATAGTCTGATCATGTGTAGCCTACTCCGACAGACAAAGTACCACGCATGCTCAGATAAAATTCCTAGACCAAAGCTATTAGCTACTAGCCTGAACGTAGTCCCTTCATAACGAAATAATGTCATCACGTTATGTACAATCGGATTTTCCGACAACTTTGTCCGACCGTGTGTATGCAACATCACTTCCGGACCTCTTCCGAAATTAATCCGTGGGAATTACTCCGATGGATTTGGTTGCCGGAATCTCCGACCGTGTGTACGGGGGCTGAGAGAATCAAGTAAGATAAAGCAAGATAAGATAAAATTAAATAAAAATAAATAAATAAATAAGAATAAAAATAATATAAAATACATAATTGCACTTAACTATGTCAATTACTTCAGATATATTAGGTGCTAGGTTGGATTTCCATTTTCTGGTTTTAAGGGCTTTGGCAGCTAGGAAGATGTGGGTATCTATTCCTTTGCAGTCGGGGGGTCGTGTTCTATACCTATATTGAGGATTGCTAACGCTGGAGAGGGTGGTGTAATGACTCCAGTAATCTCTGAGAACGTGCAAAATATTTTGTTCCAGAAACGAGTTAGATGTTTGCATGACCAGAAGATATGTTTGAGTTGGCCTATCATACCACATCCTCTCCTGCATAGTGGGGATTGCAATGGAAGATATTTAGATATTCTGTATGGGGTAAGATATCACCTTAAGGCAATTTTTTGGGTTAGTTCCCAATGGTTGGCACATTTAGAGGTTTGGTATATTGTCTTAAAAGCTGATTGCCATTGGTGGGTAGTAAAGTTCTCCACAACTTCTGTTTTTAGGTATGGGGTGGATTTATGGAATTTAAGCTTATTTCGCAATAGGTTGCAGAATAGGGAAGTACCCTTAATAGGTAGATGTGTTTGGAGGTATTGCCATCCTTGTTTTTGGAAGCAGCCAAGATGCCTATGGTAACTCTGGAGGAGCTGCAGAGATCCACAGCTCAGGTGGGAGAATCTGTCTACAGGACAACTATCAGTCACGCACTCCACAAATCTGGCCTTTATGGAAGAGTGGCAAGAGGAAAGCCATTGTTGAAAGAAAGCCATAAGAAGTCCTGCTTGCAGTTTGTGAGAAGCCATGTTGGGGACACAGCAAACATGTGGAAGAAGGTGCTCTGGTCGGATCAGACCAAAATTTTTTTGGGCTAAAACCAAAACGCTATGTGTGGCGGAAAAATAACACTGTGTCAGAAACCATTAAATCACACCCAGACAGAAGTACAGTTAAATCACACTTGTTTAACCGCTTCAGCAGGGAAGATTCTATCCCCTACCTGAGCAGTGCACTTTTTGCGATTTGGCACTGTGTCGCTTTAACTGACTGTCATGCAACGGTGTACCCAAACAAAATTGACGTCCTTTTTTTCCCACAAATAGAGCTTTCTTTTGGTGGTGTTTGCTCACCTCTGCTCTTTTTATTTTTTTCACTAGAAACAAAAAAAGAGTGACAATTTTGAAAAAAACGCATAATTGTTTACTTTTTGCTATAATAAATACCCCCTAAAAATATATAAAAAAAACATTTTTATCGTCAGTTTTGTATTCTTCTACATATTTTAGTAAAAAATTGCAATAAGCATATATTTATTGGTTTGCACAAAAGTTATAGCGTCTACAAAATAGGGGATAGATGTATTGCATTTTTATTATTATTTGTTTTACTAGTGATGGAGGCAATCTGCAATTTTTATCATGACTATGACATTATGGCGGACACATCGGACAATTTTGACACATTTTTAGGACCATTGGCATTAATAGAGCAGTCAGTGCGATTAAAAATGCATTGATTACTGTAAAAATGTCACTGGCAGTGAAGGGGGTTAACACTAGGGGGCAGCAAAGGGGTTAAGTGTTTCCTAATTTGTGTTCTAACTGAAGGGGGATAAGGACTGTGCAAGGGAGATAACAGATCGCTGTTCATACTCTTTATGAACAGACAATCTGTCACTTCTCCCCTCAGAGATCCAGTAACTGTGTGCTTACACACACAGAACCCAGTTCTCTGTGTCTCAGTTGCGATTGCGGGAGCCAAGTGGGGATTGAGACCGTCGGGCACTCGCATTGACTCGGGGGGTGAGAGGGGGGGGGCAAGTGGGTGATTTTGGCCAGGGGCTCACGTGCCTATGGCAGCACCCCCTAGTGGCTACAGCAATGTATGTAAGCAACGTTACATAACATCGTTTCGCCCAGCTCTACCATTCTGCTGCAGTACAACTGCGGCAGCTGGTCGGCATGTGGTTAATAATAAAATTAAAAAGAACAAATGTAGTCAAAACATAGCCAGAGTTCAGGAACCCGAAGGGATAGTCAGACAAGCCCAACATCAGGGAGCCCGGAGATGAGCATAGTAAAACAGCAAGCAGGATCTGGAGCTAGAAGGGATATTAGCCAAGCAAGTCTTTTTAACAGGAATGCAGGAGCGCATCTAAGTGATGTTGATTAAGGCGAAGGCAGAGATCCTCTGGCTGGACGGCTTAAGTAGGCAGGACTGATGAGCAGGATATCAACAACTGCTGAGTAACTGTGAGAGATAGGAGCTGGCAATGCGTGGCCAGCTCAGAGAAGGAAGGCTGAGCTCTTGCGGGAATGTTTTTCTTCAGCAGGGACAGGGAATCTGGTCAGAGTTGATAGGAAGATGGATGGAGCCAAATCCAGATCAATCTTAGAAGAAAATCTGCAGAGTCTGTAATAGACTCAAGACTGGGGCGGAGGTTCACCTTCCGGTAGGTCAGCGACCCTAAACATACAGCCAGAGCTGCAATGGAATGGTTTAGATCAAAGCATATTCATGTGTTAGGATGCCCCAGTTAAAGTCTAGACCTAAATCCAATTGAGAATCTGTGGCAAGACTTGAAAATTGCTGTTCACAGATGCTCTCCATCCAAACTGACAGAGCTTGAGCTATTTTGCAAAGAAGAATGGGTAAAAATGTCACTCTCTAGTTGTGCAAAGCTGGCAGAGACATACCCAAAAAGACTTGCAGCTGCAAAAGGTGGTTCTACAAAGTATTGACCCAGGAGGGCTGAATACAAATGCACGCCACACTTTTCAGATATTTATTTGTAAAAAAAATGTGGAAAACCATATATCATTTTCCTTCCACTGCACAATTATGTGCCACTTGTGTTGGTCTATCACATAAAATCCCAATAAAATACATTTACGTTTTTGGTTGTAACATAATAAAATGTGGAAAATGTCAAGGGGTATGAATACTTTTTCAAAGCACTGTACATAATCCTATACCTGCAGTTGATTGCAAGGAAGGCAAAAAAACAACAACATATCAAGCAATATTCAATAAAAAAAAAAACATTCCTGATACCTCTTTTTTAAAACACTTTACTGTGCTGGCCACAACTATTGCTTGAGTTGGTTTATTCAACATTTTCACAACTCTTAGCCCTTGTACACACGGTCGGACATTCCGACAACAAAATCCATCGGATTTTTTCCAACGGATTTTGTCCAAAACTGGTGTTGCATACACACAGTCGGACAAAGTTGTCGGAAAATGCGATCGTTGAGAATGTGATTACGTTCGTTCGTTGCCACGGGACTACGTTGCGGCTAGTAGCCAATAGCTTTGGTCTCGTAATTTGATCTGAGCATGCGTGGCACTTTGTCTGATCGGAATTCTCTACAAAGGATCGGACAAAGTCCGATCTGATCATGTTGTCGGAAAATTTTATATCCAGCTCTCAAACTTTGTTGGTCGGACATTCCGACGGAAAAAGTCTGATGTAGCCCACACACGGTCGGATTATCCGACAACATGGTCCGATCGGACCTTTTCCATCGGAATTTCCGACTGTGTGTGCAAGGGCTTATTGAGAAGAAGTCTTTCTGTAAGTGAAGGTTAAATCTCTTTTTCTCCAGGCACAAAGAGTGCCCCCTTGTCCTCTGTGACCTTATAGTGAATACTGCAACATGAAGTTCCCTATATGGACCACTTATGTATTTTACATGTGACCCCCTTAATCACCTCTTCTGCAATGGCAGCCTTAATGTTTCTTTTCATGACAGGTTTTCCTAAAGACTTGAGGCAGTCATTTATAATAGAGAGCAAATATCAATGTCTACTATCTGTTATGCTCTCATGGTTATGCACAATGATATCAGAAAAAGTGGGTGATGATGTGGAGAATGCAGTGCCCTACAGAGCAATGATATGGCCACAATGCCACTGTAAAAAAGTGTCCCCTAGTTTATAATAATTCTCATATTACTGGAGCAAACATTACCTACTGCATATATATATATATATATATATATATATATATATATATATATTGTGACAGAGCGAGGCTCTGTCCCTATGAAATTGGAGGAAAACGAGACGCAGACACAGAGTTTGCATATCTCCAGCCCTGTGTCTGGGTCTTGATGTTAACGAGCAGGGTGTGTGCCCAGCTGCATATAAGCCATATAAATGAAGGGCTGTTGGTGTAGGATGGAGGAGTGTGAGCAGCTTGCTGAAGAGTGGTTTGTCCTGTGGGAGACTGTAGTCCGTGTAAGGGACTGGGAAAGGCTGACAACCTTGAGAGTCAGGAAGACTAAGGAAGTCGGTGAGTCCAGGGGGCTGGAAAGAGTTGACAAATCTGTTGGGAGCAAGCAGAGGAACTGTTGACAATTGAGAGCCAGGTGGCTTGGTATGTTCATTTGTGTGCTGAATGAATTTAAACCCCTGCGTGGGATTACTGGATGAACTAAATATTTTTGTTTTCTTATAATAAACGTGGGCTACCAGGCCCTTAACCATAAAACGCCTGCCTGATGTAGACTAAAACGTGCATCTACCAATTGTGCTTAATCACCCCAACATTACAAGTGGTGTTCGAATGCGGGCATGTAGACGGTGGAATCCGGGTCCTTGCTCCATGGTGAGTCGCATCAGGAACTACTGCTAGCTGTGTGTGGCAGCCAGGCGAACAGCATTGCGTATACGTTTATTTGATGGACTGTGTTGCATGCAGGTTGTGTACCTGTGAAGGAAGAATTAAACATCAGATTTTTTTTTTTCCTTTCTCTGCTGAGAACTGTTACAAGCTGCTGTGTGCATGTGATTGCAAGGATGAGGCAGTCAAAAAGCAAGAAGTTCATGTTTAATCACGTTAAAGAGGATGTTGTTCCTGGCAGCCTGAGCCCAAAGGTGCCACAGCATGACGCAAGGAGGCCTCTGCGCTGCATCCGTTGTAGTGAGTGGGGACATGCTGTTGCCCATTGCCCCTTGTCACAGGAATGTTTGTGGAATAACCAAGCTGGATGGGAGGTTGATGAATTCTGGAGCTCATCTACTAATGATTGTGATCAGCTGTGTCCTCAGAAGTGGTATCCAATGGCAACGAGTGAGAGCCAGTCATGGAGGAGATGCCAAGAAGTGAGCTCAGCATGGTCTGAGAAGATGTCTCCACCTTGTAGGACCAGTAAAAAGGGGCCAGTGACATGTGAGACAGCGAATGAATGGTTCAAGCAGAATCGCAAAGAGTCGGGTGCACTGCAAGGGGCTGAGATCTTGGCCTCTGACTATGTGCAACCCATGCTGCCTACAGAGGAGGTGGGAGACTTCCTTGTAAGATTTGAAAAAGTTGCTGTAAAGAGAAAATGGCCTAGGGACCGGTGGCCAAAACTGCTGCAAACCTTATTGCGGATAGAGTTCCGGTCGGTTTACCATTTGATGGATGGGGGCCAGGATGACTATCGCAAGTTTAAAGAGGAAATCCTTCTTAGAGGAGAGTTCCATCGTATCATGGGCCGCCAGCAATGCTCCAGGATGGGAGAAGTGTCGCCGGAAGTCCTAGGAATTGGAAATCCAGAGAAACGTAAGGTTTTCTGTCATGGCCACTTAGGCAAAGGGGTCAGTCCAGAAAGGAGAGTATATCAGCCTGAATCCTGCATGAGGTATAGCCAACCAGCTTTGGAGCGCAAGTCTGCAGTTACCCCTAGCAACAAGGATCTTGTGTTACCTACAGGGGGCGTCAGTGGGTCCAGAAAGGCTGCAGTTTTGCTCCCTGGCCACATGGGGGAGTCAGCCTGTGGAGACACCACACCAGTGAGACAACGCACTCAAGTGAAGGCTATGACATCAGCTGCAGGAACTGGTAAGACTGTTTCAGTTTATGATGCTGAATCCAGTGAAGTGGGAGTATGTCCAGTGGGGAGATCCACAGTACAAATGGACATAGACTTTCTGCATTGTGCTACCCAGAGCAGTGGGGAGGCGCAGCGTAAAGCCCAACTAGACGTAGGGCTAAAGACTGAAAAGGACATGGGGACTTTGCATATGCCTGCTATGATCCAGCAGATGGCTGGGAAAATTGAGCTAGGGGTGACCAAAACAGTGCTGGTACCATGTTCCCTAGTGACAGCTGCTGCAGGGTTGCCCAGGGAAACTTCCAAGGAGCTTGCAGTGTTGGAGCAGAGAGTTTCCCAGGTCAGCTATGGAGCTGCCCAAATAGGCAAAAGTGCCCCTTTACAGAGAGCGGGTGCTGTGAAGAGTTGCTCAGAGGTTATGGTGGCTCATAGACAACCCACAAAAGCAGTAGTTATGTCTACACATAATGAGAATATTGAGGGTCATGCTGACAATAGTGTTGGCCAAAGTAATGTGATTGGTGATTATGATGCTGAAAAATGTGTTTCCTGTAATGTTATGACTGAGCCGCACAGTGAGAGAGTGTGGGCGCAGCCCCACAACCCTATGTGTAGCCCAGTGGGCAAGGGGTTAATTCAGCCTGCAAAAGTTGAGTATACAAAGCTGGATGTGTCTGTAGTGCCACCAGAAAAAGGTGTTCAAAATGGTGTGCTGCACCAAGCTTTAGGTGATGAAGCATCACCCCAATGCAACGTTGATAAAAGTGTGGTGTCACAAAATGATGTATATAGAAGTGAGGAATGTGCAGTTAAAGCTAATGAATCCCAGGTTTCTGTGCGGCTTTCTACAGCAGGTGATGCAACGCTGTGGAACACCCATGGTGGAACCACAATGGACTGGGACAGCTGGGCCAAACAATTGCTAGCCATGCTGGGTAAGGCTAGCTTAAATAACAAGGGTGTGGACACAACTGCTATGCCAGACAGGGGGATCGCAGAGCCGCTGGTGGTTGAGGGCGTCCTGGTCCCTGCAAAGGTTGCTGCCCTCCCCTCTGAAGAAACAGTTCAGGGCACTGGCATCGCAGATGTGTTGTCCACAGCTCCACAGCTAAATGATATTGAGTATCAAAGTGATAGTGTGACTTGTAATGACCTGCAGAGGCTCACCAACACTGGTGCAGAAGGGATAAGTGTGAGACATGTGTCTGACAGCTCTCCAGGGGAGCAACAAGCTGTGATGATGGGTACCTCCAAGGAGGATGAGGTCTCTTCAAATGTCTCACCCTCTCAACCTGCAGTCGCTGAGCCCCTCCATGTCTTGGACAGGGTAAAAGACCCTAGAAAGTTCTATTGTTTAGACATGGGATGTTTAGAGATGACAGAAACCTTACTGGAAATGCTAGAGTTGGTAAAAATGAACTTGCTGTATACTTGGGTATCTCCACCGCAGTTGGACCAGGTGGTGCTGCGTAGCACCAATGGGTGGAGCCAAGTGGTACAGGCAGTGCTGGGAAACCTTGACCAACAGTGGAATTGGTGGGACCAATGGTTACCCATTTGGCACAGGATCTCCAGATTCTCTGTGAGCGTACTTCTAGTTATTGATTGGTATGGAAGGCACACGAGAGAACTGCTTGAGATATCAGAGGTCTCTCCGTCTGATGCGGTGACTAGAAACATCTCTGCTGGTGTGGTCCGAGGTGTGGCGGAGCAGTTGTCAGTAGAGGGCGCAGATACTGCCTTACCCGCTAGGCCTCATGAGAAAGAACGGCCCAGAATGGACTCGGCAGTAGCAGAGATGCTTTCTGTCACTGGCCCAGAGGTACAAGTTAAGGTGCCTGGAGACACTGTGGAAGAAAGTGTTAATATTGGTTGCCATAACAATGTAATGTGTATACCTGAAAAAAATGGTTTATGCTTAGGTCAGGGTAGTTTGTTAGAACAGGTACCCATGGAGTGTTGGACAACGGGTGAGATGGAGCTGTGCTATGGTCCCGTCGGATGTAGTCCCTCCTCAGGTCTTCTTCTAACAAACACTGAATTGGAAAGCTGTGATCTGTTAAGAGTTCGTTCTGTAAACAATGATTTGGTTGCAGTGGGTACCAAGAGAAACTGTTTTAAACCTGAAATACCGATGGTGAAGGGTAAAATGGGTATTTGTAAGGTGAAAGGAGGGCTCAAGGAAGGCAGAGTTCCCCCAAGAAAAGTGAATAAGCCCAGGGACCCCAAAAGAAGAGGAAGGCTGAGTATAGGAAAATATAGGAACCTGTTAAGATCCAGGGGGGAATGTTCCTGGAAGCGCACCCGGAAAAAAGGTTGGGCCTACGTGGCTGACAGCCAGCACAGAGGTGTCCCAACCATCATGATGGGTGCTGGTGTTCCTCCCTCCGGATCGAAACAAAGGGGGGGGATATGTGACAGAGCGAGGCTCTGTCCCTATGAAATTGGAGGAAAACGAGACGCAGACACAGAGTTTGCATATCTCCAGCCCTGTGTCTGGGTCTTGATGTTAACGAGCAGGGTGTGTGCCCAGCTGCATATAAGCCATATAAATGAAGGGCTGTTGGTGTAGGATGGAGGAGTGTGAGCAGCTTGCTGAAGAGTGGTTTGTCCTGTGGGAGACTGTAGTCCGTGTAAGGGACTGGGAAAGGCTGACAACCTTGAGAGTCAGGAAGACTAAGGAAGTCGGTGAGTCCAGGGGGCTGGAAAGAGTTGACAAATCTGTTGGGAGCAAGCAGAGGAACTGTTGACAATTGAGAGCCAGGTGGCTTGGTATGTTCATTTGTGTGCTGAATGAATTTAAACCCCTGCGTGGGATTACTGGATGAACTAAATATTTTTGTTTTCTTATAATAAACGTGGGCTACCAGGCCCTTAACCATAAAACGCCTGCCTGATGTAGACTAAAACGTGCATCTACCAATTGTGCTTAATCACCCCAACATTACAATATATATATATATATATATATATATATATATATATAAACAATATGAACATGGAACAATTATTCTTCAACAACGCAATGCGCCCATATATCAGGCTGTACACCCAACAAAATGAGCTGATAACACAATTATACATTGTAGATGTCTTTGGTAGAGTCACAATACAGTTTAGTCGTGCAGTAAATGTCAGTGTTCTATAAATAAAAATAATTAAAACACTAATATGTATTAAATGTGGCAAATTACTTTCTTATATCACCCTTCAGTTTCTGTTTGTAACATTTCCTACTAAATTAGATCCTAACCAGTCCCTTGCTAAAGTTCGCCAACAAGAAATCTGATCTAAAAGAGAAAGGTTAAGTGATTTATAAATGATTCATTACCATGACGACCAGCAGTCCTGAATTTCTCATGAGGAAACGACTTCCTCAGCCTTTCTAAGTTAGACCAGTAATTGAACTCCGAGAATGTACACAACAGGCTTTTGTGCTTTCTTCAAATATTTTTAAAGTGTTCCCTTTCAGGAAAAGTATATTGGAGAGCCCAGAGTAGAACATGTTTGTGAATTGATGGCGAATTATATAGGAACTGAAAAAACTGCTGCTGCTTCTGCACATCTAATCTGTATCAAACTGTTCTGCAAATCATTGCAACGGTACAAAAATGAAATACGTTAAATTAAAACTGCTTAATACTTTAAAATAAACAATTTACAATTGAAATACAGTGCCTTGAAAATGTATTCATGCCTCTTAAAATTTTCCACATTTTGTCAGGTTACACCCAAAAACATAAATGTATTTTAATGGGATTTTATGTGATAGACCGACACAACGTGGCAAATTATTGTGAAATGGAAGGAAAATGATAAATGGTTTTCAAAATCTTTTACAAATAAATATGTGAAAAGTTTGGCGGGGATTTGTATTCAGTCCCCTGAGTCAATACTTTGCAGAACCACATTTCACTGCAATTATAGCTACAAGTCTTTTTGGGGATGTCTCTACCAGCTTTGCACATCTAGAGAGTGAAATTTTTGCCAATTCTTCTTTGAAAAATAGCTCAAGCTATGTCAGATTGGATGGAGAGCAACTGAACAGCAATTTTCAAGTCTTGCCACAGGTTCTCAATTGGATTCAGGTCTGGACTTTAACTGGGCAATTGTAACACATGAATATGCTTTGATCTAAACCAGTGTTTCTCAATTCCAGTCCTCATGGCCCACTAACAGGTCATGTTTTCAGGATTTCCCTCAGATGAAACAGCTGGGGTAATTACTAAGGCTGTGAAACTGATCAAATCACCTGTGCAAAATAATGGAAAGCCTGAAAACATGACCTGTTAGTGGGCCATGAGGACTGGAATTGAGAAACACTGATCTAAACCATTCCACCATAGCTCTGGCTGTATGTTTAGGGTCGTTGTCCTGCTGGAAGGTGAAACTCCACCTCAGTCTCAAGTATTTTGCAGACTCTAATGCCATGTACACACGAGCGGAATTTCTGACAGAAAAAGTAAGACGGGAGCTTTTTATCGTATATTCCGATCGTGTGTATGCCTCATCTGACTTTTTACGTCGAAAATTCTGACGGACCTAGAAAAACATGTTCTAAATTTTTCCGACGGAACCGATTCCTATCGGGAAAACCGCTCGTCTGTATGCTTTTCTGATGTACCAAAAACGATGCCTGCTCTGAAGCAAGTGCAAGATGGCAGCTATTGGCTACTGGCTATTGAACTTCCTTTTTCTAGTCCTGTCATACATGTTGTACATCACTGCATTCTTGACGGTCAGACTTTGGTGTGACCGTGTGTATGCAAGACAGCTTGAGCGGAATTCTGTCGGAATTCCATTGGAGAAACCTTCAGAGTTTATTCCGATGGAAAAACCACTCCTGTGTACACGGCATTACAGGTTTTCTTCTAAGATTGCTCTGTATTTGGCTCTATCTATCTTCCCATCAACTCTGACCAGCTTCCCTGTCCCTGCTGAAGAAAATCATCCCCATAACATGATGCTGCCACCACCATTTTTTTGGAATGGTGTTGTTCAGGGAGATGTGCAGTGTTAGTTTTCCGCCACGAATAGCGTTTTGCTGTTAGGCCAAAACTTTTAATGTTGGTCTCATCTGACCAGAGAACCTTTTTCCACATGTTTGCTATGTTCCCCGCATGGCTTCTTGAAAACTACAAATGGGATTTCTTTTTTTTTTTTTTTTGCAACAATGGCTTTCTTCTTGCCACTCTTCCATAAAGACTATATTTGTGGAGTGCATGACTAATTATTGTCCTGTGGACAGATTCTCCCACCTGAGCCGTGGATCTCTGCAGTTCCTCCAGAGTTACCATGGGCCTCTTTGGCTGCTTCTCTGATTAATGCTATCCTTGTGGCAGTCTGTCAGTTTATGTGAATGTAGATGTCTTGGTAGGTTTGCAGTTATGCCATACTCTTTCTATTTTTGACTGATGGATTGAACAGTGCTCCGTGGGATGTTCAAAGCTTGGGATATTTTTTACAACCTAACCCTGCTTTAAACTTCTCCAAAACCTTATCCTTGACCTGTCTGTTGTGTTTTTTTGGTCTTCATGATGCTGTTTATTCACTAAGGTTGTCTAAAAAAAACTCTGCGGGCTTAACAGAACAGCTGTATTTATACTGAGATTAAATGACACACAGGTAGACTTTATTTACTAATTAGGTGTCTTCTGAAGGAATTTGGTTCCACTAGATTTTAGTTAGGTGTATCAGAGTAAAGGGGACTGAATACAAATGCTTGCCACACTTTTCACATATTTATTTGTAAAAAAAATGGAAAACCATTTATCATTTTTTCTTCCACTTCACAATTATGTGCCACTTTGTGTTGGTCTACCACATAAAATCCCAATAAAATATGTTTACATTTTTGATTGTAACATGACAAAAGGTTGAAAATGTCAAAGGGTGTGAATACTTTTTCAAGACACTGTATGGGAGTTGGCTATTTTTTTTTTCAATTTGCAGATACCAGAGATTCCACTCTGACCATGACTTCATCACCTAGCGAGTCCCAATTCTGAGAATATGTTTAGACTTTTAAGCTCAATATATTAACACCTTGACTTGAGCAGGGTACTGTAGGGATTTCAGGAATCTTGAAGCTGGTCAATGTTTTTTACATATATGCTCCCTAGTTAATTGTTTTATCAAGTTTTCAGGTTTGAATCCAAAGCCACCAGAAGGGAATTTTTTTTAAGCTGTGTGTATGACAATAGAGTGAAGCCAATATTGCTTCATCTAATCTTTCCCATAGTAAAAATAGCCTTGCACTAAATTATTGCACCTGTATGCAAAATGACATAGTAGTTAGGGTGCATTTTAATAAATGGTGATGCAGGCAAATATGTAGAATTCAACTTGAATATAATATGGACAAATGGTGGGTTTTGGGTAACATTTTTATTGATCTGAATAATTTATGAATAGGCTAGAAAGGGGAAGAGTGCAGTGTATATAGCAGAGATTGAACAATGGGTTTTCTCTTACAAATATTTGGCTCAAAGTGAGAGAAAATATCCTTCAGTCTCGAGAGGGTCTTTTAATTCTGCTAAAAAAAAAAAACAAGCTTTGGAGATGCCTTAAACCTGCATTTGAAGTTGCAGATGCAGTAGGATGTACTCTTTAAAATGGAAATGTGTGTTTAGAAAGAGTGGCTAGGGTTGTGTAATTTAGCAGCAGTAGCCCTAATACTGCTAAATGACAGATCTCCACTGGCTTACATTTGTCAACTAACCAGGAAATTTCACATTTAATTAGTGATTACAATTGCCTCTAAATGACAGCTTCTGTTTGTAAATAAGCATATGGGGATCCTGATCAATTTTTCTGACACTGGACAAGGCTGCAGATGGATGGAAAAGGCTGCAGATGGACACTGATAAGGCTGCATTGATGGGCATTTAAATGTAAGTTTTTTCCTTAAACTTCCCTCCTAAAAGTTTTTTCCTTAAAATTCCCTCCTAAAGTTGGGGTGCATGATATACGCCAGCACGTGTTATACGCCGATAAATATGGTGATGTACAGAAGGTAGGGCCCAAAAGAGACTCAAGCCCAGGGGTCCCCACCCACCTAAGTCCTGCCCTGGATGCAAACCCTACAGCTTTCCTCATCAGAGCACTACAGGTGCATCAGCTGATTAATAATGAAAGAGTCACCAAGACTGAAGAAGAGTTACCATTCAGAATCAGTGACCAAAAAAAAAACAGAAGGACAAGTAGCTTTTCTTCAGAGAACAGGAAGGACTCAGCAGTAAAGTTTGTTAAAATCTGTGCAATGTACATTGTCCCAGAGGGGATTTTTTTTCACATAAGTGGAGTTACACTTTAGGAAAAAATAATCTCAGTCAGGTGTATTATACACATTGCAAAGATTTTAGCAACCCATTTGTAGATTTTTACTATTCTCTGTTGCAAAGAAACATTCTATTGTCTTGCTGTATCCTTTCTCAAACGGATTTCTGTATAGGAGGATAAGCCAAAGAAAGTATCAAAATTAAGGGGTTGTAAAGGCCTAAGGTTTTTTAAAAAAAGGCTATCAGGAGTTCTGGATGTGCAGCCATTTGTTTCTTCTCTCCAAGTTTCTTATGGAGGCAGGCCGGGGCTAGCACTCTGCAAGACATTTCAATAAGCTTTATTTCCATACACCTGGAGCAGCGGTTCTTTTTTTTTGTATGTTCAGCTCCCTCCCAGGCTCATGAGCCTGAACTCTATCCAGTGCTGTACTCAAGAGCAGCCATACTTCTCTCCCTCATTATTGGCAATGGAGTTAGAAGCAGGAACCATTGTCTCCTGCTGCTTTTAATCAAATCCAGTGATGAGGATAAGGAAGGTGAGATAGATGTGTCTGAGATGCACTGTATGTTTTAATAGACTCACACAGCCTGGCTCAGGTTTGAGCCTGTGCGTATGCCACCTTAGGAAGCAGCTTCCTATGGTGGAACACTGAAAGGCTGAGAAGCGGAGAAGCTAAGAGCGTTAGTGGGGGACCCAAGAAGAGGAGTATAAAGGGCACCTCTGTCAACCATTGACCAGAGCAGGCAAATATGACTGGTTTGTTATTAATAAAAAAATAGATTACAATCATTGTTACAGGATGGTGTTGGAAATATGAGGCGTGTCTCAATGAAAACTGACATTTCTGGGTGGTACAGGTCAGAGAATGTTACAAGGTAGGTTAGTATAGGGCAAAGAGGCAATATTTAAATGTTTAAATAGTTTTATAAAATCACAGCAGCTGTACACTGGCATGGAAAATAATTGATGTAATATTAAAATAATATTACATATTATTAAATACAATATTATTAAATAAAATAATATTAATATTGAAATACAAAATGGCTTTTATAACAATTATATATAAGGACCAGGAAAAGCTGTATTTTAGTGACTGCCCAGAATGTTAGAAAAAAACTACTTTTTTTTCTGTCTTTTTGAGGGGGGAAATCCCATTTGAGACATTTATCATCATTATAGGTGTCCTCATTGTAATGTTTCCCCTCTATTCCTGTTTTACTGACAACTGTAAAATTTTGAATTTCCACAACATTGTCAGTCCCAAGGACAATAATAACCAAAGCAATTAGAGAGGTTTACTCTCTCTAGTGGGATCACAGTCAGCAATAAAAATCTAACAGAGGTTTTAACATGTCCACATTTCATCCAAATAAAAACAGCTTTAGCTGTACTTTAAATATTTCAATATTTCAATCTGGCTGCTACAATAATAAAGTCATCTGGGTCCGACCCTTTCTCAGCAGAATCTCTTTCTTGCTTTGTTTTAGTAAGACAAATTAGAAAAGGCATGGGTCATTGAAATGTCTACACAGTCTACACCAATGTTTTACAACCCAACCTCTAAGAAACAGTCTGTGAACCATAAATGATGACATAACTTTGAATGATCGGTGTAGAAGTCAAAAATCATCCTGTTTTATAACCAGAAAGCAAATCAAGGAAAAATTTGTTCACCAATATAAAAGTAGCTTTCAAATATATTCCAAAGAATCATTGAATGGTTCCTATGCCCGGAAAACACACTTGATTTATATTTCTGAAACCTCCATTCTCTGTCACAAAACAGTGGCGCTTTCTGAGTATGCTCAATGTTGTCACATAAAAGGCAAGTTTGTTCAAGCATCACCTTCATTAATCAGCCTTTTAGCCCCAACTGAAATGTTTTCTTTGCATTAATGTGTTCATTGTAACATACAGAATGGCTGGCCTTTTCATAAAATATCTCCCACTAACATTTTCCGCTACTACCCTCTACTGCAATTTGTTTAACTCTTTGTTTTAACAAGCCATTATTTAAATGTTTGTCAAACAATAAAAATCTCCTCAAAATTAAACTACAAATATACAGACACACACACACACACACACACACACACACACACACACACACACACACAGTAGTACTGATGCTGCTGTTGTATAATAGCACCCCTAGGCAAATCTATGGAAGGTTTCTATTTTTTTCTAATACTTTATCACTATTGGCCTTCCTGTTTAGTTGATTCCTGATGATTCTGCTATTGTAGAACTATGATGCTGCCACTAGTGTATAAAGCTGCCTGCTATTCAATGTACTCTTGGCAAAAATGCCTTTATTGGCTACATATAAAATGACACAGCATCAAAAATGAAATGCATTTTGGCTCACACAGCTTTCATCATAGCATACAAAAACATTTTTAAAATCCAACATATATACCCTAGCAGGGGTGGGGTTTCATCAATTAAAAGAAATTAGAACAAATTACTAACACATGGAGAAGAACAAAACCAATATAACTCAAACATAAGACACAAATATTGTAACATTGCATATTATTTAAGTATATTCCATTGAAACAATTATATTGCTATTTTAGGAACAAATGTATGTCCATTCTGTTATTCAAACCATGTGGTACACGTGTGTTAAGTGTGTGTATCCACCACACTTTACATAGGAGCAGAATACAGAACAGTAAAAATCTGTCTTTATATGCAGTAAAGCATGCTTGTTATACTCACTGTGAAACCTATGGGGTTAATCGTTTGCATTGTGCATAAAGGCTGTTTGATCCTGTCTCTCTGATCCTCTCCTTCTTCCACTGTCTCCAAAAAATAACCTGATATTTACAGAGCTAAGGGATGGGCTGCACACACTCAGTTTTGTGTGTATTGATAGAAAGATTTTTTTTTCTTGGGAGGGTAAATGTGATCAGCACAGGGCCAATCAGCACTGTCCAGACATGTCCAGACAGAGGATCAGGGAAGAATTAAAACTCCTCCTACAAGATTTACTAGGAACTGATAGAAGTCACAAAGCTGCTGTATACTGCTGATGAGAAAAGGTATTTATCAGTTTATATTTACTAAAATAATTGCACTTCCATGTTCTGTGAACTGTGGGAGACCAGATATAGTGAATGCAGGTCCTGGGTTTAGTAACACTTTAATGGCCTCCTAACCCGTTCAATGCCAAAAAAAGAGAACAAATTAAGATTCCCTTTAAGAATTTCTTCCCTTTATGAATTCCTATCTAGAGGCATTAGACATTAGTTTTTTGGCATTTATATTATTGGTGTCATTGGTGTCATTAAAATGCTCCCATACCCTCACCTTAAGGGGGCATATAGTGCATCCAACACACTATAAATTACAAATGTTACATTCAATTACATATATGACCAATTTAGTATTGCAATTTATGTGCATAAAACAATGCATACATTACTTTGGACTTGTTTTGTAATATTGAATACATTTTGATACTTCACGTAACTTCCTCAATTTTAATGAGCATTGAAAAAATACCCCAACATTTAAAGCCACATGGGGAAACTCGGTCATTGTAATCCAATCACTATGAAATGTGTCATGGCAGATACTGTCCAAGAACATAGTGGTGGAAATTTTGTGAAACCACCCTCATCGACACATGTTGACTGTTCAAGTTAGATGAAAATGTGAATTGTTTTCAAATTGGAGACATTAAAACATTCCAGGAACTGACAGGCCGCACTCCAGAAATGTCACCACAGTAAAAATTTTATTTCAAAATCTTGCTAGCTGTAGATACATCCTTTGTACATACTTTTTTGCTCTAATGCATCTTACCCCAAAACAGGCTTAAAATGGTTGTAAAGCTTCATTTTTTTTATTTTCTAAATAGGTTCCTTTAAGCTAGTGCATTGTTGGTTCACTTACCTTTTCCTTTGATTTCCCTTCTAAATGTTTTTTTTTCTTTGTCTGAATTTCTCACTTCCTGTTTCTCCTCAGTAAACTTCACACCATCATCCGAATGGTGTTTAGTCAGCCAGAACATCTTACTGAACAGCTTACTGAGGAGGAATAGGAAGTGAGAAATTCAGACAAAGAAAATAAAGAAAAAAACATTTAGAAGAGAAATCGAAGGAAAAGGTAAGTGAACTAATAATGCACTAGCTTAAAGGAACCTATTTAGAAAATAAAAAACAAACCTTTACAACCCCTTTAATCTTAGAGACATGTGCACTTGAGAGCAGTATTTTTCTGGATTTTCCACTAGATGCTAAAACAGTAATACATGTGGGAGATAAATGGTGTCGAAAGCCCTTATCCTTGTTTAGTGATGGTTGTTCCAGTATGACATAAATAGTTTCATGCACACCAGTTGTCCAAAACTTGGACCTCACTTTTTCTTTTCCCAGAAGCTAAACGCTAAGCAAATATAAATTACACAAATTAATACAACTTTGTATTCCATAATACATTATTAAATGTATTTTTAAATGCAAGCAATGTAGGTACCTGAATTTGACCTGATATTCGCCAGCTCCCTGTATAGCAGAGCCGGAGTATGAGACAAAAAACAGTACAGGGAACAAACCTGTGCATGTGCCGACAAGAAGCATGTTGATAGACGAAGGGAGCACAGTGACAGAAAGATGACTTCATCACTAATTTGTTTCTTCTTTCACTATCTAGTCAAAGGCTAGTGTTTCCAGGATGACTTGGGCTCAGAGGAGGTGCGTTTACTGATTCTGGCCATCTGACTGGAGACATCTAGTTGGAAAGAAAAATATGGCATGGATAAATATTTTAATCAAAGGCAACTGTTGCAGCAAAAGCTGGTTTTGCGTTAAGTTTTAGGAAGACTGCTCGATCTTGACCTGAAGAGTTTGCCCTCCTATGTTGGAAAATTAATTTACTGAGTGGTTGCTTTGTCTTCCTACAGTATAGGTCATTCTATTGGTTTCTTCATATGTGTTTGGGTGTTTAATGGGGATATAATAGGGATGAAATATTTGAAAAACTCATTCATTTTCACCTTTCTTAAAAACGCAATAAAACAAAAATCCTATAAAAGGTCATGATGCAAAACTACTGTGATTTACTGCAGATAACCATGATGTAGACCACATAATAAAAACATATCTGGCAGATTGTTATTATGTTAGAAAGTGATTGACACATTTAGTCAGTGAGTAAATATTTGTAAATTGCATGAAAAATCTCCATAATCCATAAATCAGTAATAAGGAGTCGCCTGCCTATCCACTGAGAATTACAAAGATACAAGGTTTTTTTTTTTTTTTTTAAAAAGTCTCTGCTATAGAAGACAGTCTTCACTGCATATATTTGCATGCAATTAAAACAAAGCAGGACTGGAACAGAGGGTCACTTGTAAACATGTGTAATTTTCATTGAGCCTGTATCAAAATCTTTCTGTGTACACGAAGAAAAGGAAAGGAAACAAAAGGGTTTTTTGTCAAGGACATTTTTTCTGGTTCTCTGTCTGGGAGGCGGCCAATATAAGCATTTGCAAATTGACACAGGGAATGTCTAAGCAAGAACAGATTTCCACCTTTATGGTTATAGTTCAGATTTAGTGCACAAATTGGCTACTTAGCTTTAAAGAGGTACAATTTTGATTTTTTTTGTTTGCAAGAACTTGAATATTCTATATTCAATTCTTATAAATGTTTTTATAAGTTTTTGCAACCAAGGCCTGTAGGGAAATTCAGCTTCTAGGACCACCCAGCTAGGTTCAGGTAATGCAGGAAGACTTCCGTAGACCCCCAGGCCCGGAGATATCAATAAGTGAAACAGGAAACTGGTTTGCTATGTTCACTTGTAATACCTGTTTATTCAATGCCAGATGCCGGCTTATATGTTGTCTAGGGATAACAAGGGAGGAGTTTCTGAAGTGGTACACGTATACAGAAGAAATAGCTTCAGTCAATATTTTACTTATTAGCTGATGCCATGAGCCAAATTTTTACATCATCTTTACTACAAAATATATGTATTCTTGAACAGATGTCGTTATCTTATCTAAAACAAACGTAAGCCTGAGCTAAGTCAAACTCCACAGTCTTAATATATATATCAGAACGACCTCGAGAACATTTCTATAGATAACACTAGAAACATGTGTGAGTTTCAACTTAAACTCATATCTGAATTCAAGAGTGGTCATGTAACACATAAAATCTAATACAAAATGGAGTCTATCTTGCTATCGTTCCTTACAGTTCCCCTCTTTGAGACATTTATATGACTCACTACCTTTCACAGTTATGTAATCTTTCTTCTATCATAATACATACTAAGATAAACTCTATTTGCAGCAGCAGGATCAGGGGTTCGGGATGCCTTAACAATTATGCACATTATAAGCTTATAACAGGCATATAGGAACAAAACAAAAAGAATAATCATAGTTATAGTTATGGCAGCACTTTTTAACCATGTAAGTATTCCTATTCCAGAACTTAGGTTTGCAAAAGGATCCCATGTCTTAGCAATGTTTCTAGCTTCATCTTGTAATTTGCTTACTTCTTTCCGGTGTTGTGCAATTATATCGTAGTAATCCGGTACCTCAATACTTGTGTTATGAAACCAGGTACAACACTCATAATCTTCTGTGTTTTCACATATCCCTGTTAAAGCAGCACTCATGCTTTCTATGGCTAACTCGTGTAGTTCTAATTGTTTTCTAATTGCCCTAGTTTCTATATTTAAATTAGTAATATCCTCAGAATTCTTTTCCATTACTTCATCAATGATTCCAGTGTATTTATTCAACCTTTTCATGAAGTCTATTCCCCACCCAGTCCATGAGGGGAACCAAGCCCATGCCATATCTTTTTCAAGAAATAACTCTCTTTTATTGCGGTGTTTGAGGGGGTACCTAGGATGCATGCTAGCTTCAAGGAGGTGTCTTCCCTTGCTATCTCCTACTACGCCCATGATGGGAACTAGGGCTGCGAGATAACACCATCCTTGGGGTTCAGTGGGGATCCAAGGGTGACAGATTTTTCCACAACAAATATAAATACTGTTTCCTAGAGCTAAAGATCGTTTGTTGAATATTGTCATCATTTCATCAGAAAGACTGGAAAAGGTTAAACTCGACAATAATTGTCCTACTGTGGAACCGGAACTGGAGCTAAGAAAGTTTATCAGAGTGGTGTTTAGGTCAGATTCTGAAGTGTGAAAGAAAGGACTTTCAATTGATGTCATTGAAAAGTTAATGTTAGCTTGTTGGCAAACTTCAGCTCCGTTTGTGGAGTTTCCCAACCTAAAACACCAGTCTGGGAAATGACTTCTACCAATAATCTGGAAAGTAAGGGTATTATTTGAAAGCATTCTTGTGACAGTTGTAAGAACGACAGGAGGAGTGCCATTAAGGAGAGGGGTGAAGTTTAGAGGTATGGCCATTAAGGGGATCCTAGCCGTGCTAGGATGGAGTTTACTACATATCCAACATTTTTCAAATCCAGACTTCTGGGCGTAGCTATATTTAAACTTCAATAATAACATTTTATCGGTAAAACTTTCTGAGTATTCATTTCTCTTGTGTCTGTCATGTGTGTTATTCATATTATTCTGTTGTAGAGTGTTAGAGGCTCCACAAATACTCTTTATGGGTCCCAAATCTTCAGGATGATAAATACAGTTAGTTATCAGCAAAGTTGGCAGGAACACAATCAGGGCAGCCCAGCATAAGAGGCACAAGGCCTTTTCCAGAAGTCCGTGGTGAAATAAGCGAAGTCATCTTGTTCAGAGTCTTGACTATCTGCTTCACTTCTCTGTGCTTTATCTTTGTCTTTGCCTTGCTTCTTAGGTTCCTGGTTGACCTTCTTTACACGACTTGCATGAATCCAGGCCTGTTGTCCCTCTACCAGAATAGCTGTGCGGGTAACTGCGATCACTGTGGTTGGGGGTCCAAAGGGATACTCCTGTTTCTTGGTGCGTTTCAATTGCTGGACCACCACGGTGTCACCCACCTGAAAAGGGTGTGTAGGTTCCTGTGAAGAAGAAGGAGAGGTGCGAGCAACGTTCCTTTCAACTTGATCCAAAGTTTCAATAAGTTTTTTTACATATTCTTCCTGAATAAGATCTAGGTCCCCTCTTTCTATCATAAGTGGCTGTCTGGCCCATGGGGTGGGGAATGGCCTACCCATTAAGACTTCAAAAGGAGAGTATCCTGTCTTTTTAGAGGGTGTCATTCTTATCTCGGCTAGTACAGCTGGGAGGACCTTCTTCCAATTTGCATACGTACCTCCAGTGGCCTTCCTGATCTTATCCTTAATGGTTCTGTTCATCCTTTCCACTATACCTGAACTCTGGGGGTGGTAAGGAATATGAAATTTCCATTCTATTTTCAGTGTTTTTACCAGGTCTTGACAAACTTTGGCCACAAATGCAGGACCATTGTCAGAATTGATCTGTAGTGGGCAACCCCACCTTGGAATAATTTCTTGTATCAGAATCCTCACTACTGTTTGTGCATCTTCCTTTGTAGTTATAAATATCTCCAACCATCTCGAAAATACGTCCAAAATTACGAGCAAAAATTCTTGCCTTTTACCTAGTTTGGGCATGTGTGTAAAATCTATCTGCAGGTGAGTGAATGGTGTAGATGGATATATCAGATGTTCATGTTTTACTTTGTGAGGGTTCCTAGGGTTATTCCGAATGCATGTGATGCATCTGGAAACATATGCCTTTACAAGAGAGGGAAGACCTGGAATGTAAAAATCCTTATCCAAAAGTTCACATGTGACTTTCCACCCTCTGTGACCTATCCCATGGTATTGTGAAATAAAAATGGGTGCGCTGGCTACAGGGATACATGGTCTCCCCTCTTGGCAGACAAGGTCAGTTTCTGGGCTTGTCTGCACACCTGCTGAGTTCCATTGCTGGATGTCTTGGTCTGTGGCATATGCTTGGAGGTCACGCAATGTTTGATCCAAAAGAGGAATTTCTGGTGAGAGTAATGGCATTTGTGTGTTTGCAGGCTGTGTGAATGCTGCTTCTCTTGCTGCTTTGTCAGCTAAGGCGTTGCCTTTGGCTATGTCATCCTGTTGCCCTGTATGTGCCCTACAGTGTAATATAGCTATGGACCTTGGCAATTGTATAGCTTCTAGCAAACTTGTGACAAGCGTGGAGTGTGAGATGGATTTACCATCTGCTGCTATGTAGCCCCGCCTTTTCCATATAACTCCAAAATCGTGTGCAACGCCGTAAGCGTACTTGGAGTCTGTGTAAATGTTTACATCCTGCCCTTCAAAAAGCTGACAAGCTCTAGTAAGAGCTATAAGTTCTGCAGCTTGTGCTGATTGGAATGGGACAGGGTTTGCTTCCAGTATTTTATCAGGCAGCTGAACAACAGCATACCCTGCATGGTATGTATTATCATTTGGTCTTGAACAAGACCCATCCACGAAGACATTCTGTGCTCCAAGGAGAGCAGTGGAAGACATGTCTGGTCTCGGGGATGTGTCTTGGTGGATGAGGTCCATGCATTCATGTTGAGGCACTACCTCATCTTCTTCACCTTTCAAGCCTAGCAAGGCATTCAGGATTGGAACTGGGCCAGAAGTGGGAGAGGCATATTTTATCTCAAGTTTTGGGTTAGAAAGTAAAATGACTTCATAACCACTCAGCCTCTGGGCTGACATGTGCTGGGTATGGATGTTTTTTAGTAGGATGGATACATTGTGAGTGGTATGCAGTGTGGTGGCATGTCCTAGAGTGAATGATGTAGCCAATTCCACGACCATCGCACACGACGCAAGAGCTCTGAGACATGCGGGCATGCCCTGTACCGGCATAGGCACAACCTTTGAAAAAAACGCAATAGGGCGGAGTTTGCCCCCATGCTCCTGGGCCAGGACCCCCGCCATAGTTTTACAATTGTCCCTTGCAAACAAGTGAAACATTTTCCCATATTCAGGTAGTCCAAGTCCAGGAGCTGTGACTAGTGATGGCCGAACGGTTCGCCCGGCGGTCGTTTCGCGGCGAATTTCCGACATTCGCGGTCCGCACGTTCGAACGCCTTTTTCCGTCGTTCGCCGCGGCGGACTTACGTGTTTAATGTATACAAGAGCTTTAACCTTTGGTGACACGTTTATCATGTGATACAGGACAGCCAATTGAGACATGACAGCACATGGACACTTGTACATTCCCCCTAACCTATAAATACACCCGATCCGGTGGCCATTTTACATTCTTTCTTCTGTTAAGATAGGGACAGGTTCCTGTGTGGAGTAGGGAGAGATAAACCACTAGCTATTTGGTACACAAAAGTTCTTTTCAGGACTGGTATAGGTGTTAGGTGTTGATAGGTTTGCTGTGCTGCTGATTCTTGCAGCAGCCTGAGTGTCTTTTGTTAGTTTAGAGAAAGGGAAAGGACGGTGTATGCTACAGGGACAGCCAGATTAGTCTTTCATCATCATCATCATCATCATCATCATTAGCTGTTACTATCAAGGTCCACAAAAGAGCTGTTCCAGTAACCACTAATCGTTCTCTTTTTTTGCCAATTTGTATAGGGACAGGAAGGAAGCAGTGTTGTCAGGCAGTGAGGGTAATTTTAAAGACTTGCTGTTATTATTAGTTCCACAAAGGTTCTTTTCAGGACTGGTATCAGTGGTACAGTAATAGGCTTGTACATGTATAATATTCTTTCTTCCAAATATAGAAAGGATATTATACTTGACTGCTGCCCTTCTGCTGCAGTCTGCTAAACATTCACAACTCACTTGTTCCACAAAAGTTCTTATAAGGACTGGTAACTTGGTATAGGGTGCTACGGTACATAGGCTTGAGTGCGGTACAGTCTGCTGTTCTGTAAGGACCGCTATCGGTCCACAATAGATAGGGTTGACGTGCACCACTGCTGACCGCTGCCCTATACTGCAGCAGTCCTTCAGCGGTATAGGGACTGACGTACAGTCTGCTAATCACTAACACACAACCTGCTTGTTCCACAAAAGTTCTTATAAGGACTGGTAACTTGGTATAGGGTGCTACGGTACATAGGCTTGAGTGCGGTACAGTCTGCTGTTCTGTAAGGACCGCTATCGGTCCACAATAGATAGGGTTGACGTGCACCACTGCTGACCGCTGCCCTATACTGCAGCAGTCCTTCAGCGGTATAGGGACTGACGTACAGTCTGCTAAACACTAATACACAACCTGCTTGGTCCACAAAAGTTCTTATAAGGACTGGTAACTTGGTATAGGGTGCTACGGTACATAGGCTTGAGTGCGGTACAGTCTGCTGTTCTGTAAGGACCGCTATCGGTCCACAATAGATAGGGTTGACGTGCACCACTGCTGACCGCTGCCCTATACTGCAGCAGTCCTTCAGCGGTATAGGGACTGACGTACAGTCTGCTAAACACTAATACACAACCTGCTTGGTCCACAAAAGTTCTTATAAGGACTAGTAACTTGGTATAGGGTGCTACGGTACATAGGCTTGAGTGCGGTACAGTCTGCTGTTCTGTAAGGACCGCTATCGGTCCACAATAGATAGGGTTGACGTGCACCACTGCTGACCGCTCACCTATACTGCAGCAGTCCTTCAGCGGTATAGGGACTGACGTACAGTCTGCTAATCACTAACACACAACCTGCTTGTTCCACAAAAGTTCTTATAAGGACTGGTAACTTGGTATAGGGTGCTACGGTACATAGGCTTGAGTGCGGTACAGTCTGCTGTTCTGTAAGGACCGCTATCGGTCCACAATAGATAGGGTTGACGTGCACCACTGCTGACCGCTGCCCTATACTGCAGCAGTCCTTCAGCGGTATAGGGACTGACGTACAGTCTGCTAAACACTAATACACAACCTGCTTGGTCCACAAAAGTTCTTATAAGGACTGGTAACTTGGTATAGGGTGCTACGGTACATAGGCTTGAGTGCGGTACAGTCTGCTGTTCTGTAAGGACCGCTATCGGTCCACAATAGATAGGGTTGACGTGCACCACTGCTGACCGCTGCCCTATACTGCAGCAGTCCTTCAGCGGTATAGGGACTGACGTACAGTCTGCTAAACACTAATACACAACCTGCTTGGTCCACAAAAGTTCTTATAAGGACTGGTAACTTGGTATAGGGTGCTACGGTACATAGGCTTGAGTGCGATACAGTCTGCTGTTCTGTAAGGACCGCTATCGGTCCACAATAGATAGGGTTGACGTGCACCACTGCTGACCGCTCACCTATACTGCAGCAGTCCTTCAGCGGTATAGGGACTGACGTACAGTCTGCTAAACACTAATACACAACCTGCTTGGTCCACAAAAGTTCTTATAAGGACTGGTAACTTGGTATAGGGTGCTACGGTACATAGGCTTGAGTGCGGTACAGTCTGCTGTTCTGTAAGGACCGCTATAGGTCCACAATAGATAGGGTTGACGTGCACCACTGCTGACCGCTCACCTATACTGCAGCAGTCCTTCAGCGGTATAGGGACTAAGAGTTTTGTCACAGGGTCATTTAAAAAATGACATGCAGAGGAAGAGGCAGGCCCTTCCGCAGGGGTGGTAGGGGTAGGGCAGGAGCAACAGGCTTGAGCCAAAGTGGGAAGTTGCAGAAGGTGCGTTCAATTACTTTAAAGGATGCACCAGACTTGGTTGAGTGGCTCGCTCAGCCTTACTCTTCTGCACCCTCCTCATCCTCTCGATCTGCACCCTCTTCTTCACTCTCTGCTATGTGCACCCCCAAAGACACTACCACCAACAACACGACCACCACCACCACCACCACATACCTTCCGCTTGAGTCACTGGAATTATATTCCGATCCATATCAAGAGGACATTTCTGATGCGCAGCCACTCTTGGTATTGGATCAGGAAGAGGAGGTAGCAACAAGCGCTACTCAGCAGTCTGACGCCAGTACCCAGATCAGCCCAAGGAGGAGGTTGGTCCCCGGTGTTGCTGCCTACTCCGAGATCTCTACTTATAGCGGTGGGGAAGGTGACGTTGATGATGACGTGTCTAGTGATGTCACGTGGGTGCCCACAAGAGAGGAAGAGGAGGGGAGTTCAGAGGGAGATATGGACCAGCAGATAGGGAGGAGAAGCAGCAATGACTTACATTGCACAGCAGGGACAAAGCAGACTGCAAATGTATCAGGAGCGAGTCATCGACCATGTACGGTCACATCTGGCGCTCCCAGGACACCGGCACATGGCTCCGCAGTGTGGGCTTTTTTTAACGTGTCCGCTGCTGACAATAGCGTTGCCATCTGCAATCTTTGCAGTCAACGCGTTAGTCGCGGTAAGCCCAATACTCACCTAGGGACGACCGCCTTAAGAAGGCACATGAGCAGCCATCACCGAGCCCAGTGGGAGCAACGGAACACACAAAGCCACACTGCAGGCTCTCACCGTCCAGCCTCGTCTTCTACTTCTCCTTCTCCTCTCTCCTCACAATTGTCCTCCACTCCACCTTCCATCACGCCAAGCTCACATTTTTCTGCAAAAAGGCAGGCTTCCGTGGGCCTAATGTTTGAGCGTAAAAAAATGATGATGCCGGATAACCCTCTTGCCCAACGGTTGGCGGCTGGCTTGTCAGAACTCATAGCCCGCCAACTACTGCCATATAAACTGGTGGACTCGGAGGCCTTTCGCAAATTTGTGGCCATTGGAACACCACAATGGAAGGTCCCAGGAAGGAAGTATTTCTCAGAGAAGGGCATCCCAGAGCTATATGGCCATGTTCAGCGGCAAGTGAATGTATCTCTGGCACACAGTGTCGGTGCCAAGATACATCTGACCACAGACACGTGGTCTAGCAAACACGGGCAGGGAAGGTATATCAGTTTTACTGCCCACTGGGTGAACCTTCTGACGGCCGTCAAGCATGTAACCCGTGGCACCCGTGTAGATTTGGTTTTACCGCCACGGATTGCATGCAGGCCTGACTCTTCTTCTCCTCCTCCTACTCCATCCTCCTCCCTCTCCTCCTCAGCTGCCTCCTCCTTTTCCGCTGCTAGCGTCTCTTCCACTGCACCGCCCAAGCTCCCCAGAACCTATTCCACATGCCAGGTGAGACGTTGCCATGCCGTGCTGCGTCTGTTGTGCCTGGAAGCAAAGAGCCACACTGGCCCGGCACTCCTTTCAGCTTTGCGTTCACAGGCAGATGAGTGGCTAACACCGCTCAATTTGACAGTTGGTAAAGTGGTGTGTGACAACGGTGCCAATCTGCTTAGCGCATTGAAACAGGGCAAAATCACGCACGTGCCGTGCATGGCACACGTCTTAAACTTGGTCGTGCAGCGATTCCTTGTCAAATACCCTGGGGTCCAGGACATCTTGCGGCAGGCAAGGAAAATCTCGGCCCATTTCAGAAGATCTTACACGGCCATGGCTCGCCTTGCTGACATTCAGCGGCGACACCATCTGCCGGTCAGACGTCTTATTTGCGATTGCCCGACGCGATGGAACTCAACCTTCTATATGCTTGATAGGCTGCTCCAGCAGAAACGTGCAGTTAACGTCTACCTGTATGAACTCTGCGAAAGAAACGGTTCTGGGGAGCTGGGTTTTTTTTCACCGCGCCAGTGGCTGCTCATGCGCGACACATGCAGACTTCTGCGGCCATTTGAGGAGATCACCAAACTGGTCAGTCGCAGCCATGGCGCCATCAGTGACATGGTACCTTATGCCTTCTTTCTGGAGCGTGCATTGCGTCGTGTCATTGATCAGGCTGTGGAGGAGCAGGAGCGGGAAGATGAGGAAGTCGCAATGCTGGATGAATTCCCAGGGGGGGCTACTCTATCTGAGACAAGTCAACAACAGGAGTCTGATGAGGAGTCAGAGGAGGATGGTGCCGGGGCGGATGAGCAGGAGCAAGAAGAGCATGCTTTAAACCTTTCTGGGATCCCTGTTGTGCGAGGATGGGGAGAGGAGAATGAAGAGGACGACATTATCCTGGATGATGAGCAGGAGCCAGGCCACCACACCGCTTCCACTTTAGTGCAAATGGGGGCCTTCATGCTCCAGTGTTTTAATAGGGACCCCCGTATAAAAAGCATGAGGGTCAAGGACCAGTACTGGGTGGCAACGTACTTAGACCCCCGGTACAAACACAAAATGGCGGAAATGTTACCGCCGTCGCAGAGGGCTGTCAGAATGCAGCACTTCCAGGCCTTGCTTCGAGAAATGCTGCATTCTGCTTTTGCGTGCGCTGGCAGAGGAGCAATTCCCACTCCCAGAGAAGGATTTGCGGGTACCAATCCAACAGCGCCTGCAAGAAGAGGCCGGTTTGAAGATGTGTTGGTGACTTCGGATATGAGGTCATTCTTTCAGCCGACCCATCGACAGGTGTCATCCGGATCCAGCATCAGGGAACGCCTAGACCGTCAGGTGTCCGACTACATTGGGTTAACGGCCGATGTGGACGCTCTGAGGAGTGATGAACCCCTAGACTACTGGGTGGGCAGGCTTGACCTCTGGCCAGAGCTTGCCCAATTTGCAATCGAACTGTTGGCTTGCCCCTCATCCAGTGTCCTGTCCGAAAGGACGTTCAGCGCAGCAGGGGGGATTGTGACCGATAAGCGTACTCGCCTAGCTCACCACAGTGTTAACTACCTCACATTTCTAAAAATGAATGAGGCATGGATCTCGGAGGAATTCAACACATGTGACCAGTAGACCATGTATATGTCTATAAACTATTTTTTTAATCAAGCACACAGACCTTCTTAATTCATTTGGCTCACTTCCTTGACCCAAAAAAGCACACCGTACTATATGCCCCTACCCTCCTCTTTGAAGAGGTTGAGCGGTGTCATATTTCTACTGGGGCTGCTTATGATATCCCTGTGCTGTGCTGACTTCCTCCTGGGGGTTCTTATTATGAAGGGATCACACTATCCCTGTGCTGTGCTGACTTCCTCCTGGGGGTTCTTATTATGAGGGGATCACACCATCCCTGTGCTGTGCTGACTTCCTCCTGGGGCTGCTTACGGTGCTGCTGTCAGTGCTGTATGTCACGGTGCTGCTGTCAGCGCTGTATGTCACGGTGCTGCTGTCAGCGCTGTATGTCACGGTGCTGCTGTCAGCGCTGTATGTCACGGTGCTGCTGTCAGCGCTGTATGTCACGGTGCTGCTGTCAGCGCTGTATGTCACGGTGCTGCTGTCAGCGCTGTATGTCACGGTGCTGCTGTCAGCGCTGTATGTCACGGTGCTGCTGTCAGCGCTGTATGTCACGGTGCTGCTGTCAGCGCTGTATGTCACGGTGCTGCTGTCAGCGCTGTATGTCACGGTGCTGCTGTCAGTGCTCTGTATTACGGTGCTGCTGTCAGATGCCTCTATCACGGTGCATGTGTCATTCCGGTATGTCACGCTGCTGGTGATCATCTCCTGCACCCTCTTCTTTGCCTACCCTGGTCCCTGACCTTCCCTCTCCTCCATTGCCTTCATTAACTCCATAGTCCTGAATTGTTAGAACAATTTCCCAAATAAAATAAAAATGCTTGTAGTTATCGATCCCAAATTCACCTCATACATGTATTATGTCATTGTCCAGATGGTGGGACTACGTTTTACCCCCTAATAATTACCACGTGGCCGCAAATTCGACATGAAGGTTTGCAAAGTTCGCCTCCCATTGAAGTCAATGGGGCCCGCGGCGAACGGTCGGTTTCGCGAACGTTTGGGTCCGTTCGCATTTCGCGTTCGCGAAACGTCCCGTCGGAAGTTCGTCCATCACTAGCTGTGACCATTGCAGTTTTAAGATACACAAAAGCATTGTACATTTCATCATTCCATTTCACACAATCTGGCATGTCAGTACCTGTGGCTTGCCTCAGGAGATTATCATAGTAGGAACAATCAGGTATCCATTGGCGGCAGTAACCAATCATACCAAGAAAGGATAGCATGTCCTTCTTAGTAAGTGGGCGGGGCAGACCCACGAGAGCCTCAGCTCTCTTGTGACTGATTTTCCTTTCTCCTTTGGAGAGTACAAAACCAAGGTATTCAACAGTTTCCTGACACCATTGTAGCTTTTTCTTAGAAACCTTGTGACCATTGTCTGCTAACCAATTTAACAGATCTAAACCATCATTTTTACATGCTTTCTGGCTTGGACTACACAACAACAAATCATCAACATATTGAAGTAGGACGGAACCATGGCGGGGTGCCCAGGACCGCAGGGTTGCTTGGAGGGCCACTGTATACACTACAGGGGAGTCTACATACCCCATTGGCATTCGACACCACGTCATTTGCCTTTTTCTGAAACTGAACGAGAAAATAGGTTGTGTCTCTTCGTCAACAGAAACTGAAAAAAATGCATTACATAGGTCAATGACCGAAAAATACTCTGCATCGGATGGTATGGAGGTTAGGAGTGATGGCACGTCAGGCACTATGGGAGCAATGGGTACCACTAGGTTGTTTATAGCTCTGAGGTCTTGTACAAACCTGTAAGAGCCATCCGGCTTCTTTACTGGGTTAATGGGGGTGTTGTAGGGTGAGAGTATCTCTTTAAGAATTCCTTGCTGCAGGAACCTTTCTACCATTGGAGCAACTCCTTCCTCTTTTTCTTTTGAAATGGGGTATTGTTTGTGATAAACCGGCTGTGCCCACGATTTTAAAGTTGCCTTGTATGGGGTACAAGAAATAAGACCTACATCCAAGGAGCTTTTAGACCATACCGGATCATCTGGTGGAGGGAGATCACTATCCTCAGTGTAATATATTGGTATTACCTTGGAGTGTACGAAGACCCCTCCTTCAGTGGTCATTTTCAGTGTTATACCCAATCTTCCCATCAAATCTCTTCCCAAGAGGTTCACGGGACAGTTTGGTATAATCCTGAAACAATGATGCAAGACTGTTGCACCTTCCCCTTCACCATCACTTACTGGTAAAGGCGGTGTTTTGTATGTTTTGGTAAGTATCCCATTAATTCCCATAGAAGGTTCAGCAATTTTGGTCTCACCTCTGTAGTAGTCCTCACTGAGGGTGCTCCGAGTCGCTCCTGAATCGGTTAAAAACGGAACAGGCCTATATTTAACATATAAGGTCACAATTGGTTGCTCATTGTAAGAGTGTGAGATCAAGGGAAATGCTGGGATACTACCTTCTGGGCAGCTTCATTTCAGTTGCTGTTGATTCCACTGTATAGGGAATCGGGGACCCTGTTGTTTTGGGGCAACATGATTCTGTTGGCTAGATTGGGGTCCCTGTGTATGCATTTGATCTTGATCTTGAGTATTCGGGTCATTCCATTCATAAGGACATTGATTTCTCCAGTGCCCCTCCTGCCCACAGTTAAAACAACATGTGCGTGACTGCTGGGGGGGTTTGGAAAAACCATGTCCTTTCCCTCTTATTTTTCCTCTTCCTCTGCCTCTACCTCTATTTCCACTGTCCCATTGTCCACCATTAACTTGGGGAGGCTGGGCTTGCACTCCACCCTGATAATGGGTACTCACTGCTTTCTCTTTTATTACATCGAAACACCCTGCTGCTTCTTTCTGTATTAAAGTTTCCTGAAATTGGTCAATCGTCTGTGTGGTCCATTCCGATATCATCTGTTTGACCACCAAGGCGAACTGGGGTTTTAGATTATTCATATAAGTTTGAATAAACAAAGCTCCCACATCAGTAGTTGTAGCTAATCCAGCTTCTGTTGTCCAATTTTCATGAAACCTTTTCCAGAACTCAACTACAGTCTCTCCTGACTTTTGTTTGCATGCTATGGCAGTAGGGAGGGAACTTTTATTTTTAAATACTCTCATCATTTCAGTCTCTAATTCCGTCCACATGGTGTTCCTACCTGGTACTGTGTTTAACCCATATGTTCCCGCATTTCTAGTGTCAATAGTGTTTATAGTTGCAACATTTGCCCAGTTCCAGGAACTGGTGTGTCCTATGATGCCATCAATGATAAGACGCATATCTTCCTGTGTGTAATTTCTACCCTTACAGGCCTTTTTTAAGTAAGTTAAAGTACCTCCTGCAGAGGCGGTGGGTTTGGGGCAATGTTTTACTATCCTGTCAATGTCCTCAATGTCCATTGCCTTTTTCAATATTTCATTTCCAATGGTCATGAAAGGCACTTGAAGATTAGGGTTACAATATACAGCTCCACTCTTTGTTTTAGGGGGACTGAATATTCTATCCCTATCAGCGTTTTCCTGTTCTTCCTCCTGCTCTTGGCCAGGTGGTGAAACTACCTCTCCTATAGCTCCCTGATCTTCTGGTTCAGTTACCTGGACTTGGGCTCCCGCTTCTCTCCTCTGTGGGTGCTGTCTATCTTGTTGTGGAGCAGGAACGATCTGCTGTTGTGGTTGTGGAGCGGGAGGGACCTGCCGTTGTCTGGTTGCATAATGTCCAGCCAGAAGATCAATATCTTCCTTTGCTAAACTTGGATAGACATGTACATATGCGGGTGGAGGATGACTGACTGTTGGCAGAGATGGGGCTGTTGGGTCAGGGAAAACTCTCTTTCTATCGGCTTCTTCTCTATGTTTCTGGTCATAATCTTCCTTACTTAGACATTTGGTGGGCTTTTTCTGTTTCTTATTTTCCCTCTCAAACCAATATGGGGCGTATTTTAACCAGTTCTCCCCTCCCTTTTCCATATAATCCATATCCCATTGGGGATCCCCAGGGTACCAAGGGAAAGTTCTCTTATCTCCTAAACACAATCCTTTAATCATATCCATATGAAAATTATCATTGTTACCATTCCGGGAAAAGGGGTCTACACTGTGCATGGTTTCGGTCCAGCCCGCTAAATTTGAAACCCATGGGACTATAAATTCATAATTAGTACCACAAACTCTGGCTACAAAATCTTTACATGTTTCTCCTGGGTTGGGAAGAGGGGGAGGATCTTCTTTACCTTGTTTCTGACCCATATTGACAGTGGGAGCCGACTGTTTTACCACGCAGCCTTCTGACCCACACAACAGATAATCTTATAGTTTTTAAGCAATAGAAAGAATAAGCAAAAGATTTTGGGGTCACCGGAGTCTATTTCCTCATTAACCTTCTCATATTTCTTCCCAAAAGAAATGTATCTATATATGTGTATGCAGTACTGCTTATCTTTGTGGATTTCCCAAAAACCCTCCAATATTAACCTCTGGCGTGATCCTATCCCCTACTAATTTACGGGTCTAAAAAAACATTAAATCAGAGCTGGGGTAAGGAATATTTTGTCAATAAAGACAAATTAAAAACTTACCCTTAAGCTGATGTTTGTTTAATGTTTTGTATCCCGGACAAGGAGCCCCCAGTTGTAGGGAAATTCAGCTTCTAGGACCACCCAGCTAGGTTCAGGTAATGCAGGAAGACTTCCGTAGACCCCCAGGCCCGGAGATATCAATAAGTGAAACAGGAAACTGGTTTGCTATGTTCACTTGTAATACCTGTTTATTCAATGCCAGATGCCGGCTTATATGTTGTCTAGGGATAACAAGGGAGGAGTTTCTGAAGTGGTACACGTATACAGAAGAAATAGCTTCAGTCAATATTTTACTTATTAGCTGATGCCATGAGCCAAATTTTTACATCATCTTTACTACAAAATATATGTATTCTTGAACAGATGTCGTTATCTTATCTAAAACAAACGTAAGCCTGAGCTAAGTCAAACTCCACAGTCTTAATATATATATCAGAACGACCTCGAGAACATTTCTATAGATAACACTAGAAACATGTGTGAGTTTCAACTTAAACTCATATCTGAATTCAAGAGTGGTCATGTAACACATAAAATCTAATACAAAATGGAGTCTATCTTGCTATCGTTCCTTACAAGGCCCACTTGAGTTACATGGATGCTAAATACGTTCTATGTGATTCTAGTGGAACTTCACCCAAAAACGGAGCTCCGCTCTTTCTCTTCCTCCTCCTCTGATATTTTTAGCACATATGTTTTATGGGGGGGAGCAGCTGCCTGATTTTTACAGGTATCTGCTCCCACTTCCATTCAGATCTCCTCCCTTCCTCCCTGATCGCATCCTTATGGGACATTCACACAGTGGAGCGTGGTTCGTGCATGCACAGTGGTCAGCCGACTTTGAAACTGCAAAGTGTTACAGCCAGCTACCCACAGTTAATATGCCATCGCCAGGGACCCAAGACTGGTACAGAAACTGAATAAGAAAAAGGAAAATTGCGCTAACCTGTAAACATAAAAATATAACCCCAAATGAAAAGAGTATATATATATATATATATATATATATATATATATATGTGCCAATCCAGAGGTAAACACGAAACAAAAAACCTCAAAGTGTTACACGTAAAAAGTAAATCACTTCAACATATTGTGCAACACTGACCCTCACAAGTAAGATACAGTTATGTATTACCAGTGTTCGTTTCGAGGAAAAAAGGGACCACTGTGTATTAAATTAAACATAACAAGTTGTACATAAAAGATTACAAAACAAATGATGAGCTAAAAGCTCAAGCAAGGTATATAACGGAAAACATAAATGCGTGATAAACAAAATAAAAAGGCAAGCGAATAAAATGATTTGAACAATATCAACACTATATAGTGTCCATATGATTAAAGGTGAAAAATATGTATGTTATTAATAATATAAATTGTCCATGTAATTGACCGACCACCAGTGATGAATCTTCAAGTGAATGACTGAATTCAAGCAAAAATTTTCCAAGGTGCAATGTGCTCTTTGCCACCACCAGATATATAAATTGGCTCCTTACCAACTTGAGATGACCCGTTACAGAGGGTCACAACAGGTGACAATGGATTAGATGGGCATTCGGGTTGATGTACCACTTAACCGATCACAGATCTTCCATGAGGTGGAGCTATAGCTGTCTCTACCGTCCCTCCATACACCACTCTCAGCTCTTTTTCTCACGTGGCAGACTGTGCAGGAGCTGAGTGATCACATAACAGCCGTATGTGGAACAGAGCTATTGAATTGTGCTAAAAAAAATTTAAAAAAACTTGCGGGAACTCAAGAATGAGGCTTGACAGCTGAGTTTCTCCATCTACTCCTTCCTATGTACTTGCATGAAGATGGCCACACTATGCAATCTCTCAGGTGGATTAGGAGGACCCACCTAAATAAGCTATTCAATTTGTATCAAATCAGGCAGGTATAGAAACTGACCCAGGTGAGCACAGTGCTGGATCCTGGGACAAGTGAGTGTATGCTTATTACAAGTCAGCAGCTATAGTTTTGTAGCTGCTGACTTAAATTTTTTGCACAAGTGACTGAAGAACCACTTTTTTGTTTACAAATGTTTTTATTGAGGTATTCAAGCTGTTACAAAAATATACTGAGCATAGAGAGTACTATATATAAACAAAAAAAAATCAAAAGGCAAGATACACATTTTCTGGTAAGCATCTCTCTATGTGGTATCAGAAAGAAGTAATAATAACAGGAAAAAATAAATAAATAAATAAATAAAACGTTTGAACAAGACAATATTGCATCTGCATATAGGATGGTTTGGCATTTTACAGAAAATTTTGCTATCAGGTTTATAGGGTAGAGATATTAAAGAGAGGCTTATCTCTGTATAGCAGTTTCAACATGGGGTGTTTACCTAGTAAGCCGACCAGGCCTCCCATTTGCGGACAAATATTTGCATGGTGTCCACAAAGTTAAGAACCACTTTAAGGAAACATTCATAAAACCTTTGCAACAATAAAACATAAGAAATGATTTAATAGTTATTAAATATTATTTAATGAATTATGGTAGTTAACCTCTTGGCGCTGGCACCTCCCAGCCCTATAAGAGGTTTATGATGCCTGGAGGTGGGGTGCGGCTTATGTTCATGTGACTGTCACAGCAGTCCTGTGGGCCGAAAACTCCCAATTGCAAGGAGTGATCAGAAGCTGTCGGTAAAACAACGGTAATTGTGCCAGGAGCATGCAGCCCACGTGTTCTTGGCACAGGCACATTGGGGGCAGTTAACGTAAATATGCGGCCCCTCTGCACTAAGGACCAGGCATCGAGAGGCCGCATATTTGTGTATGACCGGTGTCAAGGGGTTAAGACATGCACTAATCACATGTATCAAAAGTGATTGAAAATTGATCTCAAATGATTTGTTTATAGGGATTTTATGACTCCAGGGGCCAAAAGACTTTATATCAGTCATATACAAATATTTGGTTCAAGCCAAAATTACACACTACCTGTTAAAAGCCAAAATAAACTGTCACCAAGATATCAAAAGGTTACAAGAGGAACACTGGGATAAAATATGGCAGAAAGTCATATTTATTGCTTTATAAATATGTCCCTTAGTTCCCTCCACTATCTATACCAAAATTATACAATATATATAACACATCAGGTATATCTCATACCAATAAGACTTTACAAAATGAGAGTATATTTTAGTGCCCATTGTAACAGATGTGATGCTTTAAAGACTTTTAGCATATGATATGGGAATGTTCTAAAATAACACAATTCTGGTCACAAATACAATCATATCTCTCAAAACAATGAACACTTACTGTACTTCTAAAGACCCAAAGCTCTGCCTGTTAGGGGTATTGAAGGATAAGTTAAGGGATCATTATGGAACAAAAAAACCCACCGCTCCAGGTGAGACCAGGAAGCCTAATGATCGTAGGTGCTCGCCTCGGCTCACCTCCACACTACCAAGGGTATTGACTAAGCGCATGTGAAGTATGTGAAATCCAGCATTCTGATTCTTGTAGTTTTGGGATGTCCAATTAAAAGGATTTTGATCTACAGTGGTGTGCGACCACTCCTAGGGGATCAATATACTTGTATTTTCTTAAGAGAATGTTTGATCACAGCCAGCAAAACTATAGCCATACAATTGATACAAGAAGAGCATCCCATTTACATGGAAGGGTATGCTTAATTATACAACATTTGAACAGATTATACTAAAAAAAAAAAAGAGAGAGAGAGATTGTGTTGAAAAGTGTGAAAAATGGAGATGCAAGTATATCATAACACACAATTAGTTTTATTGAACGTTGCAACATTGTAAACAGGCATCCTACACACACAAAAGGGGTCTATTTATCAATGTCTTCTTTAAAGCTTTACACAACATTCACCCAAGATTCACACATTTTTCTAATTCTTATGTGAAAAATATGTGCATATTAAGTGAAAGTTATGTGAATCTTGGGCAAAACAATTAAAAAATAGCCCACTTTTAAGTGTCTAGGAGGCAACTGTAAAAAGAAAACGCCCACCACCTGTTTATTTTTTCTTTCTTACTGTATTTCATTTTAATTGATGAGATTTATGCTTCAGCTTGCCTCATCAAAGTAGAGAAATCCTATTAAATGAGAAAATATATATCTTTTAACACATTATTACAATAATTTAAGAGTTAAAGTGATTTTTACCCCAGCATTTCATATTCCTGATATGCGCCTGCAGTACCATGTACATGTATGAAAAAGTATCCTGTTCTCTTTGTATTGCTTCCTTTGTGTGAAATTCCTGAATTTTCTGCCAGTCCCTCTGCTTTCCTAATAAAAACTGACCACACTAAGCAGGATAACACACCCTGGTTGTGATTTCAAAACGTTCAGGTGTGACCGACAAATCACAGGATACACATTTGTGACGCTAATAATTTTAATGGAACCTAAAACCTCTGTGTGGTTCTGCCTCAATTGTCATGTGATAAATCACACTGCAATCGCAGAAAACCGCATCGCATGGAGCATATAGCACAAAAGAAGCTCCTGAACTTTTTTTGGGTGGCAAGCTTCACACAATGTGGTTTGCCGTGATAGCAGTGCAATTTATCGTGCGACATTCGCAGCATCACATGCCTGATGAAAGGGTCCTTCGCGGCTCCGAAACATTGCACTATCCTTGTGTTGTGATCATGCAATAAATCACCCATTTGGACGCTATCTGTGTTGTTCCATGGTGTGCTGGCAAATATCTTCACCATTTGCAGCAGAACCACACCGCTATTTTATGTGCCATTCAAATGGATGGCATCTCAAATGTGCATTCAGGGATTTGGTATTCACACATACAGTGGTGTGAAAAAGTGTTTGCTTCCTCATTTCCTGTTCCTTTGCATGTTTGTCACACTTAAGTGTTTCGGAACATCAAACCAATTTAAACAATAGTCAAGGACAACACAAGTAAACACAAAATGCAATTTGTAAATAAGGTTTTATTATTAAAGGTGAAAAAAAATCCAAACCATCATGGCCCTGTGTGAAAAAGTGATTGCCCCCTTGTTAAAACATACTATAACTGTGGTTGTCCACACCTGAGTTCAATTTCTCTAGCCACACCCAGGCCTGATTATTGCCACACCTGTTCACAATCAAGGCATCACTTAAATAGGAGCTGCTTGACACACCAGAAGATCCTTAAAAGCTACACATCATGCCGAGACCCAAAGAAATTCAGGAACAATTGAGAAAGAAAGTAATTGAGATCTATCAGTCTGGAAAGGGTTATAAAGCCATTTCCAAAGCTTTGGGAATCCAGCGAACCACAGTGAGAGCCATTATCCACAAATGGCGAAGACATGGAACAGTGGTGAACCTTCCCAGGAGTGGCCGGCCGCCCAAAATTACCCCAAGAGCGCAGCGACGACTCATCCAAGAGGTCACAAAAGACCCCACAACAACGTCCAAGGAACTGCAGGCCTCACTTGCCTCAGTTAAGGTCAGCGTTCATGCCTCCACCATCAGGAAAAGACTGGGCAAAAATGGCCTGCATGGCAGAGTTCCAAGGAGAAAACCACTGCTGAGCAAAAAGAACATCAAAGCTCGTCTCAATTTCTCCACAACACATCTTGATGATCGCCAGGACTTTTGGGACAACATTCTGTGGACCGATGAGACAAAAATTGAACTCTTTGGAAGGTGTGTGTCCAAGTATATCTGGCGTAGAAGGAACACTGCATTTCATAAAAAGAACATTATACCAACAGTAAAATATGGTGGTGGTAGTGTGATGGTCTGGGGCTGTTTTGCTGCTTCAGGACCTGGAAGACTTGCCGTGATAAAAGGAACTATGAATTCTGCTGTCTACCAAGAGATCCTGAAGGAGAATGTCCGACCATCTGTTCGTGTACTCAAGCTGAAACAAACTTGGGTTCTGCAGCAGGACAATGATCCTAAACACACCAGCAAGTCCACCACCGAATGGCTGAAGAAAAACAAAATGAAGACTTTGGAGTGGCCTAGCCAAAGTCCTGACCTGAATCCTATTGAGATGTTGTGGCATGACCCTAAAAAGGCTGTTCATGCTCGAAAACCCTCTAATGTAACTGAATTAGGACAATTCTGCAAAGATGAGTGAGCCAAAATTCCTCCAGGACGCTGTAAAAGCCTCATTGCACGTTATCGCAAACGCTTGGTTGCAGTTGTTGCTGCTAAGGGTGGCCCAACCAGTTATTAGGTTTAGGGGGCAATCACTTTTTCACACAGGGCCATGATGGTTTGGATTTTTTTTCACCTTTAATAATAAACACCTTCATTTACAAATTGCATTTTGTGTTTACTTGTGTTGTCCTTGACTATTGTTTAAATTGGTTTGATGTTCCGAAACACTTAAGTGTGACAAACATGCAAAGGAACAGGAAATGAGGAAGGGGGCAAACACTTTTTCACACCACTGTAGGTGTTTTGAAATTGCGGGCAGAATCACGGCAAATCTGCCTGCGATTCAAAATGCAGAAGTGTGAATGAAGCCTCAGCTCTTATGCAACTGAGAACAGTGAGGGAATGTGAATGTGGAGTAAAATGTATTTTTTTTTTTATATCTATACATAAATGTGTTGCCTTTTGTTTCAGCTTTAAACTGAATGAGCTGTTTTACAAGGTGATCATTTACAATCACTATAATTTTAAAATTGTTGCTTACGTCAGACTGTGCTAGTTCTCTTGAATTGTATATTAATGCCTAGGGATACAGCATCTACTAACTGTTATTAAAGTATCCAATTGTGTTTTAAATATCATTCAGCAAAAATGAAAGCATTTTAATAGGTCCAGCTTAGAAGAAAGAGAAGAAAGCGTGTTGCATTCTCACTTTTTGAGTCAACCAAATGTTTTACTTAACAGAGGGGAACCTATTGTTAAGTATGACTGAAACAAGAGACCAGGCTTTGAAGCTGCAGGTGGCTATATCTAAGAATCGCATGCGTAGTGTTTTCCATTGAAAATTGTGAGCTCAAGTATTAATGTTCCAGCAGAAAGTCCAAAATAAATAGGGATAGTATGAAATGTAAAGTGACACCTGGTTGACATGATTTTTTATGTACAGGAATTATAATATTCTATAGTAAAAATAGTTTAGCAAATGTCATAAGCAGGAAGAAACTGTTGGTGCCCATTGCTTTTAAGTAGCAGTTATTAGTCCTTCAGTCACAAAACCTGTTGCCCTACCTGTGTTTTACCGCTTAGATGAAACAAGCCGTTAATAGGTGCGTGTCTGTTGCGGCACCAAGTGTCAAATACAAATACTATGTTGGTTCTTGAGCAAAAAAATCCCATTAAGTATTGCCTACCTTCTTGTTTCTGAGTTTTTCTGCCACCAGCCCTGACCGGTAATATAATCTAATAAACATATGCCTTAGGGAGCCATGTGTGCTAAAGGCACCAGTGTATTAGGGATGCTTGGTCCTGGGACATCCTACACTTCCACATGTGATGTCCACATCAACTAACTGAAAAAGTCATTATGCAGGGCTTTTAGGGAATAAGTATATGATCTTCCCTTCCTCATTAGGGTGATGTTGTGAGGCAGTAACATGGAATTCACACAATATATAGTATGTAAGGAACATACCATGGAGCAGGTGCCTTCCATTTCATTTACATTAGCTAAGCAACTGTCAACTTTTCCATATTTTATGGGGAAGTAACAGTTTTTAGAAGCTTATCTTTAAGAATGTCTTGTTATTATGAGACATTTTATAGGATTCTGTCTTCTCCCATTTTAGAGGTTAATTGCCATTCTTGTATTATTCCCATATTTATTGCTTCCTCACCTGTTTTGACTCCCTCACCTGGTCACAATCAATCACATGACAGGATTATTTAATGGATAAGTTCACCTTTGGGAACATGTAACATGTTCCCACTCATGCAGCTCTCCCCTGCCGTCCCCCACCATCTCAGTGACAGTGGGCCGAGGATCTACTCCCTGCATTTGATGTCAGAATTAAAAAGAACATTCTGTGAATAAATATCTAAAAGTTATGGTAGCCTTTGCAGTTGAGAGCTTGTAGTTCTTAATGAGCTGCAAGGGTGCTGGTGAGAACTCTCATAGCCCATTGAGCTTTTCATTCAGTAACTGCCTACGCTACCCGTCTGCAGAAGCCAGGCATTGCACCTACGACCTTCTGATCAGTGGTGCAATGCTTTACAGACTCTTAAAAATAAAAATAGAAAAAGCTTTTTTTTAATTTTTTTACCTGCAAAAAAAAATTACATTTAATATTTTTTTTTTTTTTTTTTAAGGTGAACGTATCCTTTAAGGATAATTAGCTAATAACTTGGCAAAAACATTTTACAGCAATGCTTAATAACGCAATGAGAGAGAGTTATTAAATCTGGTGCACACAGAATCTGGTGCAGCCGTGCATAGTAACCAAACAAATTCTAAGTTTTATTGTCAAAGCTTAAAGCGGAGGTCCACCCTAAAGTGGACCTTCCGCTCATCGGAACCCCCCCCCCTCCGGCGCCACAATTGGCACCTTTCAGGGGGGAGGGGGGTGCAGATACCTGTACAGTACAGGTATCTGCACCCACTTCCGGGATAGCTCTCTGCGGAAAGGGGCATGGATTACGCCCCTTTCCGCAAGTGCCCGCCCCTTTCCGCAAGTGCCCTGCTGCCTGCTGGGAAAACACACAGATCCCAGAGGCAGCGGGGACCGTCCTTATTGCGCAGCGCGGCTCACGCATGCGCAGTAGGGAACCGGGAAATGAAGCCGAAAGGCTCCATTTCCTGATTCCCATACCCAAGATGGCGGCGGCAGCACCCGAGAGACGATCTACAGATCGGCTTTGGGTGCCGACATCGCGGGCGCGCTGGACAGGTAAGTGTCACTATTTTAAAAGTCAGCAGCTGCAGTATTTGTAGCTGCTGGCTTTAAAAAAAAAAAAAAAAAAACGCGGAGTCCCGGCGGACTCCCTTAACTGAACAATCTGACGTTAGAAGCTGATGGATTACTATGCACAGCTGTACCAGATTCTCTGTGCACCAGTTTTAGTAAATTTTCCCCATGGGTCTAAACTGCAGGGAAGGGATGGGTCTTTACCCTCTTTGGACATTACTGTGTTGTAAATTTTCTACCTTTCAGGGAGTAAGTGTATCAATTACTGAATGATAGAATAAAATAGGGAGAGGGCAAGTTTGAAGGAAAAGTGAAAAAGTATTCTAGCTCAGAAAAAAATCCAGTAGAAAACATCCTTTCCAAACTCCTTACTGATTCAGAAAAAAATTCAAGTCAAATGTAAATTGTATTATGTCGCGTACACACGATCGGAATTCTGGCCAGAAAAAGACAGATGAGAGCTTTTCATCAGAAAATGCGTCCGCGTGTATGCTCCATCGGAATTTAGCTGTCCAAATTTCCACCAGCAAAAAATTGATAGCATGTTCTCAATTTTCCCAACGGAAAAACTTTCTATCGGAAATTCTGATTGTGTGTATGCAATTCCGGCATGCCAAAAATCACGCATGCTCAGATTCAACTACAAGACAGAAGCAATTGGCTACTGGCTATTGAACTTCCTTTTTCTAGTCCCGTCGTATGTCACCGCGTTATAAACGTTCGGGATTTGGTGTGACTGTGTGTAGGCAAGACAGCTCGAGCCGAATTCCGACGGAATTTCGTCAGCAAAAACCATCAGAGATTTTTCCGACGAGTATTCCGATCCTGTGTACGTGGCAATAGAGAGAAAAATGATTGGTTTTGCACATGTGACATTCCATGTGGCTTGTGCTATATTGCTTCCAGCTTATTTTTCAACTGGAGTCTTACTAAACAGTCCTTCTGTGATTAAACATGAGAGAAGCAATGAGTAGATTAAAACTGACCTTCACTCAAAAGTGAAAGTACAGCTCATCTCCCTCCACCCCTAGCACATTTGTGAAAAAGTTTTATTAATTGGAAACATTAATAGACTTAACAGAATAAAAAAATTAAAAGTGAGCCTGGTAAATTAGCAAGATGACATTGAAGCAGGTACAGTACATGCAGTACAGTAGGAAGGAGGAACTTTCATGTGGCTATGCATGTGTAACGCTACCCCTCCAGGAGCTGCTGGTTTAATTGGGTCCTCTGCTTCTATTTCACTAGGATTTATTTCTTGGCATTTAATGGATGTACAAGAATTGGACAACTCCATGAAGAATAGCAGAATGTATTGGCAAGTTAAAGTCAACCAACATAAACATAAAGCATAGTAATTGAAACACTACCAGGTACACAGAGTTTCTTGCAGTGATATTAAATCCCTTCATATACTGTGACTCCAACAGCATAAACTAGAAATTTCAAGTGAAACAAATTAATGAACACATCTGGGCATGTGCTAAGTCACTTGGGAGCTCTCACAATAAAGAACAAAGCCTAGGCCTGTGGTAAATGAGTCAAGGTCAAATGCAGATCTACCCTCAGGATAGAGTAACCTGAATATGATCCTCAGCATTACATTTCTGCTAGTTAAGTTGGGGCCCTTGAAGATGTTGGTGCTGTCAGGGCTGGCTTAGCCCTTCCTCCTCTGGGCTGGCCACTCAGCTGTCGGCTAATTGCCAGCTCTCTTCTCTTTACACAGTTACCAGCTGTTCCCAATGATGCTCGTCTGACCTGCCTATTTAAAGCCTTCCAGCTCACTCTTTCCTTTGCTTTAACGTTGGTCACATCAGAAGGAACCATCTCCTGCTGTTTGTTTCAAGACTGGCTCGCTGACATCCCTCCTGGCTTCTATGCTGTTTACAGTTGCTCTCCTTGGATCCTGATGTCTGGACTAGCTGATTACCCGATCTGGTTTATGAACTTTGGAATGGCTGACTACCCGATCTGGCTACTGGACTCTGGCTATGCTTGACTATGCTTTTTCCTATTTACCTTTTTATTTTTATTAATAAACAAGTGTGATTTGATTGTACTTCTGTCTCTGTCTGTTTCATGGTTCCTGACAGTACTCGAAGGCCATGAATTCAGAAGATACAGTCAATCCACTTGTTGGTAATATTTTTTCCAGATTGGATGAGCAAGATCACCGCATGGATCAGTTTGCCTTGGCATTATAAATGCTCCTGAATCGCATGGCTCACCTGGAATCCCCCACGGTGGCTGCTCCGGTACAACCTGAGTCGCAGGCCGTCCCTGCTGCTGCGCCAGTCTCTGTCCAGACACCCGCCTTGGGTATTACCTCTATAAGAGGTATGTCTGGTTCTGCTCCGCTTTCCCAGTGATTTGGGGGTGATCCAGTTCAATGCAGAGGGTTTCTCAATCAGGTTGAGATATACTTCAAAATTCTGCCCCAGGTGTTTCCTACAGACCGAAGCAAAGTAGGTTTCGTGATATCTTTGTTTTCTGAGAGAGCCTTGGCCTGGGCTAACCCTCTATGGGAGACACAAAAACCTGCTGTCTTGAGTTACCTTCAGTTTGTGGCCTCCTTTAAAAGGGTTTTTGATGTTCCCGCATGCTCTGCTTCTGCTGCCAAGTGCCTCATGTCCATCAAACAGAGTACAAGAACTGTTGCCGGCTATGCCATTGAATTCCGTACTCTGGCAGCAGAGGTTGCTTGGAACAGTGAGGCCCCTGTGGCTGCTTTTTCTCATGGTCTCTCGGATTCCATCAAGGATGAGATAGCAGCCCGAGATATACCCACTGAGTTGGAGAGCTTGATCTCGTTTGCCATCCTCATTGACTCCAGACTCAGAGAAAGACTTTCTCTTAAGGAGCGATTGCGGAAGCCTCCTTTACGTTAGCCTCCGATCTTTGTAGTCCCACCTATGCCTCCCTCACCTCCCATGCCTCCTGGTACCGAGTTGGTCAGTGAAGATGAACCCATGCACCTGGGCTTCACGCGTCTCTCTGCGGATGAGAGAGCCTTTAGGAGGAGGGAGAGATTGTGCCTTTATTGTGGCCAGGCAGGTCACTTTTTGAAGTCTTGTCCTACCCGTCCAGAGAACGCCCGAACCTTGAGGTCCTATCATGAACAGACCTTAGGTGGCGTTGTTTCATCCCCAGTTATCAAGAAGGATAAGCCCCTGGTTTTGTTCACCCTTTCTTGGGCTGAGTCGTCCATCGAGATACAGGGGCTAATCGACTCTGGGGCTGCAGGCCTGTTCATTGATGCTGCTTTTGTTTCATAGCACTCGATTCCGCTGCAGCTGCGTGACACTCCACTTGCCATTGAGGCTCTTGATGGGAGACCTTTACAGCCTGCTCATGTGACTCATGAGACGGTTCCGTTGTCCATGGTCGTAGGGGCTCTTCACCATGAGACAATCCAATTCCAAGTTATTTCCTCACCCAGATTTCCACTGGTTATTGGTTATCCTTGGTTGCACAACCCCTCTTTTGATTGGCTCCCTGCTGAATTTCTCTCCTGGTCACCACAATGCAGTGAGACATGCTTCCTGAAGGTATCCAAGGTCCTGTGCACCACTTCACTCCCCTCCCTGCCAGAGGAGTACCGTGATTTTGGCAATGTCTTTGATAAAGGTCAAGCCGGTAGTTTGCCTCCATACCGGCCTTATGATTGCGCAATTGACCTTCAACCTGGTGCCATACCTCCTCATGGTCGGGTTTACCCTTTGTCGGTCTTGGAGAATAGGGCCATGGAGGAGTATGTTGCTGACGCACTTTCTCAAGGTTTCATTCGCAAGTCCTCGTCTCCTGCTGGTGCTGGTTTCTTCTTTGTGAAAAAGAAGAGCGGTGAACTGAGACCTTGTATAGATTATAGGGGTCTCAATCGTGTCCCGATTAAGAATGCCTACCCGATTCCATTGATTACAGAATTATTTGACCGCCTCAAGGGAGCAACGGTTTTCACAAAGCTTGACCTGAGAGGGGCATACAATCTTGTGCGCATTAAGGAGGGTGACAAGTGGAAAACTGCGTTTAATACCAGAACAGGCCATTATGAATACTTGATAATGCCTTTTGGCCTTTGTAATGCCCCGGCAGTTTTCCAGGAATTTATTAACGATGTCCTCCGAGATTTGTTGCAATTGTGTGTGGTGGTTTATCTCAATGATATCCTCATATTTTCCAAGTCCCTGGAGAGCCACCACACAGATGTCTGTTGTGTACTTCAAAAAACTAAGGGAGAACAATCTCTATTGTAAACTGGAGAAGTGCGAGTTCCATCGTGAACAGGTTACATTCCTGGGCTATGTCATTTCCACTGCTGGTTTTTCGATGGACCCAGAGAAACTGTCGGCAGTCCTACAGTGGCCTCGACCCATGGGTTTACGTCCTCTGCAGAATTTCCTGGGCTTTGCCAACTACTATCGGAAGTTTATTCGTAACTTCTCGTCTCTGGTCAAGCCTCTGACTGATATGACCAGAAAGGATGGTAACCCACAGAGTTGGTCTCCGGAGTCCATTAAGGCCTTTGAGACTTTCAAGGCTGCCTTTGTTTCTGCTCCTGTGTTGGCACATACTGATCCTACATTGCCTTTTATCCTAGAAGTTGATGCTTCTAAGACTGGAGTTGGCGCCCTTCTCTCTCAACGTCCTAACTCTGAGAGTGCTATGCATCCATGTGGTTACTTTTCCAAGAAATTGTCACCTGCTGAATGCAATTATGAGATTGGTGACAGAGAGCTGTTGGTGATCATTTTAGCCCTGAAAGAATGGAGACATCTCCTTAAAGGTACCACTGTGCCCATTCTTATTCTTACTGACCATAAGAATCTTACATTCTTGTCTGAAACTAAGTGACTCTCTCCCAGAAGGGCGCGATGGGCTCTTTTCTTGTTGAGCTTTAATTACATTGTCTCATTCTTACCTGGTAGTAAGAATTTAAGGGCTGATGCCTTGTCACGGCAATTTTCCTCCACTTTCAAGTCGGAGTTGGTTCCAGTTCCCATGATTCCTCCTGATCGTATCTTGGCTACGGTCCGCACCAGTCTTACTTCTCCTTTGGGTGACAAAATTCTTGCTGCTCAGGTCCATGCTCCTCCTGATAAACCTTGTGACCGCTGCTTTGTCCCAGAGAGTCTGCTTACTGCAGTGCTCCAGACTTACCATTCTCCCAAGGCAGCTGGCCATCCTGGGAAGAATCAACTCCTTTGGGCCATCTCCCAACAATTCTGGTGGCCTAGTCTACGAGCTGATGTTACTGCTTTCGTAGCTGCCTGTCCCGTGTGTGTTCAGAGTAAGACTCCATGACACCTTCCAGTGGGCCTCCTACAACCCATACCCAATGGAGAGAGGCCCTGGACTCACCTGTCTATGGATTTCATTGGGGAATTGCCCAACTCCCAAGGCAACACTGTTATCCTTATGGTGGTTGACCAGTTCTCAAAGATGTGTCATTGTATTCCACTTAAGAAGTTGCCTACCTCTAAGGAACTGGCTTCCATTTTTGCTCTGGAGATCTTTCGCTTACATGGGCTACCCAAGGTGATTGTCTCGGATAGGGGCAGTCAGTTTGTCTCCCGGCTCTGGCGAGCCTTTTGTGCACAGTTGGGAATCCAGCTTGCGTTCTCTTCTGCGTATCACCCGCAGTCTAATGGGGCCGCAGAACGACCCAATCAGTCCTTGGAGCAATTCCTATGTTGCTATATTTCTGATCATCATGACAACTGGTCTGACCTATTACCTTGGGCAGAGTTTGCTCACAACAGTGCCTTGAATTTTGCCTCCCGATTGTCTCCATTTATGGCGAATTGTGGTTTCCAACCTTCCATGTTGCCTGACTCGTTTGTTCCGCAGAGTATTCCTGCGTTAGAGGAGCATCTCCGTGGTCTTCGTTCCACTTGGATACAAGTCCAGGATGCTTTGTGTCATGCTAATGATAGGTACAGACTCCATGCTGACCGCAGACGCCTGCCTGCGCCTTCCTGCCAGGTTGGGGACATGGTCTGGCTGTCATCTCGCAACCTTCGGCTTCATGTTCCCTGACTGAAGTTTGCACCTCGGTTTATTGGGCCTTTCCGTATCCTTCGCAGGATTAACCCAGTAGCTTACGCTTTCAATCTTCCTCCTAGTATGCACATCTCAAATGTGTTTCATGTCTCCTTGTTGAAACCGTTGGTCTGTAACCGATTTACCACCTCGGTGCCATGTCCTCACCCTATTCAGGTTGAGAACCATGAGGAATATGAGGTACAATCCATTGTTGACTCCCGTAGGTTCCATGGGCGCATACAGTACCTGGTGCATTGGAAGGGGAACGGTCCGGAGGAACGCTCCTGGGTTTCATCCTCTGACGCACATGCCCCTGTCCTCCTCCGTGAGTTCCATAGATGGTTTCCCCTCAAGCCTGGAGGGAGAGGGGTCATTGAGGGGGGGTACTGTCAGGGCTGGCTTAGCCCTTCCTCCTCTGGGCTGTCCGCTCAGCTGTCGGCTAATTACCAGCTCTCTTCTCTTTACACAGTTACCAGCTGTTCCCGATGATGCTCGTCTGGCCTGCCTATTTAAAGCCTTCCAGCTCACTCTTTCCTTTGCCTTCGCGTTGGTCACATCACTAGGAACCATCTCCTGCTGTTTGTTTGAAGACTGGCTTGCTGACATCCCTCCTGGCTTCTATCCTGCTTGTAGTTGCTCTCCTTGGATCCCTGATGTCTGGACTGGCTGATTACCCAATCTGGTTTATGAACTTTGGACTGGCTGATTACCCGATCTGGCTTCTGGACTCTGGCTATGCTTGACTACACTTTTTTCTATTTACCTTTTTATTTTTATTAACAAACAAGTGTGATTTGATTGTACTTCTGTCTCTGTCTGTTTCATGGTTCCTGACAGGTGCACAGGAATGAGATATGTCTATAATGCGAGTAGTTTTAATCCTGCACCCAGTAGGATGGGTTGACAGGCATAGGGGATATTTATGATACAATTTCAGCAGTTGGATGAAAAAAACAACTGATAAGAGTGGCCAAGTTGGGCCTAGTTCACCAGCAGAAAGAATGTGAAGGCAATTTTGTGTATTGGTTTTAAGGAACACATTCCTTACAAGAGACCAGTATAAACAGTGTGAATATTCCAGCATGACTGTAGGTCTAAGACCCTCCCGTCTCTCTCTCTTGGGATCTCCTCAGTAACTAGCCAAGATGTTTGGGGGCCCACCTTTGATATACTTTAACTGTTTGACAGGAAAGATTATGTAGACGGTAACAGTGGGGTGTCTCACTCGCTCCTGCAGCAGGCCTGGGCAGAGGCGATGGGGATCACTAGTTGATAGATCAAGCTAGCACCAGAGTGGCTGACAGTGCAGATTTTATCTAGCTCAGTCCAGCATTTCAGAATACCACTTCACTCAGCTTGAAATCAACACACCGTCTCCTTCTTCCCCCGTGAGTCATGAAAATCACTTCCCACTCCACAGCAGCTCTCCAGTTGATGGTTATCTCCAACTATCCCCTTTTACTTCCCAGGATTTTTTCTTTATACCCCCTCTCGTATCCTCTTCTTCTGCTCCCAGGTACACTTTTATACAGTACTTTTCCCAGTTCTTTTCCCTGCAGTGGTAATGGCTCTACTCTCTGCTCAAACTACATTTTCCAGTGTTCTGCAATCTAAGTTTAATTCCAACAATAGGCATGCCATCTTGTGGAGGAGAAAGGGTCCTGTGTAGTCCAGTAACATTATTTCCATTTATACATGCGTCTCATGTGATAGCCCTAGGTCTTGGGGCTTTGATACAAAATATCAAGTGCTGTTTTGTGCAGTGTGTCAAGCGTTCCATCATACCTGGAAGTACCAAGCATTTTTCAGAACACATTTGTAGATAAATACAGCATTTGTACGGCTCTGCCACAAACCAGTTTCATTGTCTGTTATGGATGAACAATATGCTCACTTTAACAGATTGCAGATAGTATTCTGATAAGCCATCAGATGTTTCACGGATGCTTGCTTTTTATATTTTATTTTTATGACAGTTCCCTGGAAGTAATACCTATGACCCTTTTTACTTCAGGAGGTGACATGAAAAGATAAGACATTTCTCAGACATTGTGTATGTTCGCACACATTTTTCCTGCGTACATGGATGTGACTTTTAATGACATTTCCACCTCTGACTATCAGTGCTGAACCTTTCTTTTCAGCCTCATTATGCTAATAGCTGTTAACATGTTTCGCGGCAGATTGGCAGAGGGATTCGTACATACATTCTGCAGTAATGGGATAGGATAAAATGCTTTACTAAAGGCTGGGGAAAATATTTAGGCAGATTGAATATGTTTGCTTACATTTTTGAGGGATGATTTTGCAGTTTGGATGCTATAAACTGAACTTATTGCATTTCCTGAGGAAGGCAGTGTAATGTAGTGAAAGACATTAGCATAATAATTGGTAAGCTGTTTCTTTTCCTTTCTTTACCTTTTTTTTTTCTCCCTTTTTTTTTTTTTGCAGATGAATAGTTTAAAGACTGATAGATGTTCTGAGCCTGTGAAGGTTATGGTGAGGGTGAAAACATTTCACGGTGTCAGTGAACATACTTAATTTTTCAGAAAGTGCAGTTCTAAATCACACATGGGGTATGGCATTAGCATAACAAAGAGATAATGCATTCGTTTAGGCTTTAATAGGCGACACTGCCCCGCAGTTGTTCATTAAATGGAGCCACGCACGAAAGGGTTAGAATGCCCCCCCCCCCCCCACCCCCATAGTCCCCTGTAAAAAAACACTTATGATTCATCTGGGAGAGACGTTGTTGTTTAATGGCTCATAATATCTCTTTTACCTTGGAAAAAGGAAGTGAACAGAGTTTAGACTATAGCTTATTTTCTTAGTAGTTCCTAGAAATCAAAAAAGGAATGTAGAATGCAATCATATTGAGTACACATAGTTCTCTGTTTTTTTTTGTTTTTGTTTTAAGTGAGAGGTCACATTGAGACAGATGTCATTCTGTGGTTGAACTGGTGGCAAGCTTGAAAAAATTTTGATCAGAATTAAGATTGTAAAGTGGTGCCTGTTGCTTCTTAATTCCCTGTATATGAGTTTTATATTCTAAATCTAAAATCTATAGCCCATTTGAAGGTAATTTTTTTTTTTTTTTTTTTGGATCACACTGCTCATGCACCTCTGACTCCCCTCATGGCAAGAGCTCTGAAACCCATATGTCAATATAGCATCCTTAGAGGTACAAAGTAATAAGGATACTCCTGAGTTCCTGGTGATGACTCCAGGGTACCATGCGATGATGCCATCATTGACCCAGATAGCAAGCATTTGAGCTGCAAGTTTGAAAATGACTTGCTAAGCTATTGCTGGACTTGCCATGCAACATTGCATGACTCCAGAATAACTTTCTTTGCAAACAGTCTGTTGTGTTGAATCTGATTTAGGGGTCTTTAAACAAGACATACAGATGAGATAATAGATCTAGATTTTAAGATGATATAAGTAGGTGCTTTTATTCACTGCAGTGGAGAAATACAACACAGTTCTTGGCTACTAAAAGCAAGCAAAAGTGAAAGTGTTTCTAAGCTTACATCTATGGGTTATACAATTTATACGTATGAATATGCATAAGATGTGGGTGTGTATTAAGTGTATTCTAGGCGTGATATAGGTGTGATCGTATAGTTTAGTTCAATCAAAGTCCATATCTTCTTAGTAGCAAGGGAAAAGTTAAATGAGTGTATACATCATGTGACTCAATTCAGCAATATTTGGTCGGTTTAGACTGGTTTTGATAAGGAAGTCATTTTTGCAGCTTTCTGGGTTCTTATCAGTAACTTGTACCATCACAAATCCTGTAGTTTTGTTTTCAAAGGAATTGAAACACAAGTGAAGGAGAATGAGGAAAAAAAGGAGAACATCTAGAAGAGAAAATATAAAACACGTGAATTACCATTTCTTGAAGTGATATTCTCTATCTCTATCTCTATCTCTATCTCTCTCTCTCTCTATATATATATATATATATATATATATATATATATATATATATATATATATACATATACATACATACATATATATATATATATATATATATATATATATATATATATATATATATATATGTATATATTATTATTAGACCCCTATAATTCTACTAATTTCCCTCCTCTTGTCCCCTATGGTGGGGTCACTACCATATCTTCCCTACCTAGTATGATACCAGAGGGGCCACAGTACTACTTCACATCAAAGTGGAGTAAAGTTCTTCTTAGGCTGTATGTGGATACATATCTTTACTTATTCATATCACCCATCTTGGCATCATACAAGTCTGCTAATGGGACTATTTGATAACACTCTATCTCTTCCTTGGGGTAATTATAACTGTCATTGTAGTAATCTTTTGTATTCCACATTTAGCACATCTGAAAAACAAATAAGCAAGTAATCCAATAACAATGATTCCTGCTAGGACAACAAGAATTTGTTGAATCAATGGGCCCATCCACGCACCAATGTTTCAATTACCAAATGGGTTCTAATTACTACCCTTTCTGGAGTGGGGAGATCAATGGCTTGTTTCCTCAGTTTCTCTATCTTCTGGAGATGGGCTCCTATCATGTCTTGTATACTAGGATCTTCAAACCAGGAACAACAAGCAGTATCATTTATGGTCAGGGGCTGATTCATCCTTACAATGGCAACCTTCTCGACCAGTAATGCAGCAGCTGGAACTGCTTTTACACAAGTTGCTGTTCCCTGGGGGATTGGATCCAGTTGTACACTTTCATAGGCCACTATGTGTGTTCCTGATGGTGACCTTTGTGTAAGAACTCCATTGTCTGTGGCTCCCTTTACAGAGCAATATAGTTGGAAGGGCTTATTTTTGGTCAGGTAATTTGAGGGCAATATCAGCTTTCAACAGATTAAAGATATCCTCCAGTTCCTTTGTCCATTCAAAGGATGTAGTCAGGGCAGTGTACAAGGGTTTCAACTTGGTGTTAGCATCTTGTATCCATTGTCTCACATATGACACCGTTCCAGGGCCTAGACAGTGACCAAGAAAATTCACATGAGGTCCGCATCATTGTACCTTTTCCTTTGACACTCTACAATTTCGTTAACTGAGATATTTCAACAGAGAAAGAGAGTCTTGTCACAATGTTCTTGTGTGTCTGCACATAGTAAGATGTCGTCAATGTACACCTTGATCACTGTGCCTTTATGGGCTGGTTGCCACACATTTAGGATTGTCATCATGGCCTTTAAGAATGCACTTGGCGATTAAATCATTCCTTGCGGAATTCTTGTCCAGGTATACATTTCTCCTTCAAACCGGAAAGCAAAAAGTTCTTGACTCTCTTCATCCAAGGCAACACTAAAGGTAGCATTTGCTAGGTCTATTACATTATACAAATGTGTTTCTGTAGGTATGTAATTGAGTAAAGTACTGGGATTTGGAACAACAGGGGTGTCTTCGTCTATGATTTGATTGATGGCCTCTAAATCATGTACCATTCGATATACTGGCTTTTCTCCCTCTGACTTTTTTCTTTACAGGCAACAATGGCGTCTGTGCTCTACTTTATGTTTTCTTTTTGACACCTGCTTCAAGTAATTCCTTTATTTGTACTTGTACACCAGAGATTTGATCTGTGACAGTGGATACTGTGGAATGCGTGAGATTTGAGCTCCTGCTTTTATTTTGACTTTAACCGGAGGGACTTGTAGAAGTCCTACATCGTATTTTGCCTTGGCCCAAAGAATATTGGGTATTTGAGCAACAATTTCAGGTGGAATATTACCTTCAATCTCTTCCTCTAATTCCATTGCTGTCAATCCACACATAATTTCTTCATCTAATTCTCCAACATGTACTTCTACTCCATTGGGTGTTTATTGTACACAGACTTGTAAGTAAGTCAGTAGGTCTCTTCCCAATAGGTTGCATGGTACAGTGTCAGAGACAAGTAGCTTATGAAACATATTGTGGCTTCCAATTTCAATTTGTATGGGGGTGTTTCCTTGAAAAGGGTAGACTTTCCTCCCACTCCAATTGCTAGTGGCCCAGATGTAAGGGGGGTGTCTTTTATAGTTCAGACAGAGCCAGAATCAACTAGGCATAAACTTTCCTGATCTGTTAGTTGTGGAAAGCATAATATTACAAAAGCGTGTTTACCATCTGTCTCAGAGATGCACAAATTAACTTCTGTGTGCTCAGAAGTTTCATGCTGCTTTACTAGTCATTTATCATCATCTCCCTCTTTTTTTGCTTATGTCTGTCAGGCAATCTGCATTTTCTGGCAAGATGGCCAGTTCTGCCACAATTATAGCATTTCCTGGTTTCTTTTTGAGAAACAGCTCCTTGACTATCAGTTTGGGCTACAAAAGCATTCAACCTTTTCTCTTTTCTTTCTTCTTCCTGAGCCTCAATGCTACTGCACACTTCTCTTAGCAAAGCCCATTCAAAACCTTTCCATTCTGGTTTCATGGTCATCAACCATTTCCTTATTGGTTCTCTGAGTCCCATCACAACAGCATTCTTACAACATATGGTGTCAGCCAGATCCACTCCTACTTGTCTCTGCCATGGTCTGGACATGTTTAAAGTAATCAAAAATATCCTCAGCCTTTTCTTTTCTCACATAAAGCAAACCACCTGACTTGTTCTGTGAGGGCCACTCATTACTAATTCTACAGAATTCTGCCCACCTTTCTAGTACATCTGTTGTCTTATCTTCGTCCCGAAATGGAAAGTTACCCCTGCCTGTAGGGCACTTAGTGGCATTGGCTTTGTCATCTGTAATTTTCTGTGCAAACTTATTTAAGTCAGCAGACCCAAAGACTAATCTCAACAATTGAGCCATATTACCCAGTAGTAAATCCTGAGTTTCTTTCAATTTGTTCATTTCCTGCATAAAGACAGCTCTGTCTTTAGAAGGGTGTGGAATGTCCCTTGTAAGAGCATGCATCTCTCCTGGAGAAAAGGACTGGTAACTTGTGCTTGTTGTAATCATTGGTGGTTGTAAACCATCCTGTCCTTGTCTTGTATTAGTGATTATGCAAACAGGATAGGCACTGTATCTTAAGCCTAATTCAGCTTCATTTTCTTCCTGGGCAGCTATAACCTCTAGGTCCCTTATGGCCTATAAGGTCCTTGCACAGCAACATTAGGTGCCGGGTACAGCTGGTAACTTGGAGGAGGAGGAAGAGGATAAGCTTGGGATGGCCTTTTGGACAGAGGAAGGGTCTTTTTCTCTCTTATATCCTTTTGGTCACAATCACTGTCCTCATCCTCACTTTCTTCCATAGCTTTCTTACCCTTCCCTTTACCTTTGCCTCTCTTGTTTCGTCTAAGACTTGCATTGTCCCAGGACAAATGTAAAGCTTCATCTCTGACAGATTTTTTTCACATATCTTTCCATTTCTAAAACATTTAGATCACACTCGCATTGCCTGGTCTAATTAATTTTTGCTAGGCCCTTCAGTGATATGCGTTAGAAAAATTTTAACAGGTTCATGACTAGTCAAGGTTTCATCACATTGTACAATTTCAAAAATCCAATACTGCACACATGTAATGCCCTTATCCAACTCTGCCAATCTGCCATAAAAATTAACATACACAGACACACAACTTGAGACATTGTAAACTCCTTCAGTTGGAATTGGATCTGCTCTATTTTTAGTCCAGGCTATAATAGTTTTGGTGCCATTTCTTAACCACTGTCAATATCTGTCTGTCATTTAAGTCAGAGGACTTAATTTACTTGTACTATTATTTTTTTTACCTCTCCCTTTATCCAGATGTCCATGGGAGAACCATCCCCCCATTCTTAGAGTCCTTTCTCTCGAGTCTTGGGTCTTCACCCAAAAAGTTTATATATATTTCTCTGGGCAACACAGTAGGCAGCAAATGGCACTTTTTACACTTGACCACACAGGCCTGTCACATAGTCACACACAGGCTACTATACCCCTACAGTCCCCTGGGCAACACACAGTAGCCGTCAAATGGCACTTATTACACTTGGCCACACGGACCTGTCACGTAGTCACACACAGGCTACTATACCCCTAGAGTCCTCTGGGCAAACCTTCTCACAAGTCTCATAAATCTATCGACACCCCAAGCATAGAAACAAAACATTAACAATCCCCCAACAATGATTATTATTGTCTCTATTATTTCTGCAACAAGTGAAGTAGAGGAGTTGTTTGGATCAAACTGTGTAGCATTAACGTTACTCTGGTTTGCGTTCATTTTATCTCACCATCTCATCAAAAGAAAAAAACAAATACATCAGACGTCAGCCAATAGACTTCAGACACTGACTGGTACTTGCTGTGGTAGCAGAATAAGTAAGAATACAAGTTTCTTATCATGGCCACTCTGGTTCGGCCCACCATGGGTTTCCCGTCTCTCTGGTCAGATGTACACCAGTTCTGAATCTGAGCTCAGGCACCAGCTGTTAAATTTGATTTAGGGGTCTTGAAACAAGACATTCAGATAAGATAGTAGATCCAGATCTTAAGATAAGCTAAGTAGATGCTTTTTATTCACTGCAGTGGACAAATACAACACAGTTCTTGGCTACTATAAGCAAGCTAATGTGAAAGTGTTTCTGAGCTTACATCTATGGGTTATACAATTTATACGTATGAATTTGCATAACAAATGGGTGTGTATTAAGAGTATTATAGGTGTGATCATATAGTTTAGTCCAATCAAAGTCCATATCTTCTTAGTAGCAAGGGAACAGTTAAATGGGTGTATACATCATGTGACTCTCAAAAAAAAGACAATTCAGGAATTGAAACACAAGTGAAGGAAAAGGAGGAAAAAAAGGAGAACATCTAATAGAGAAAATATCTCTCTCTCTCTCTCTCTCTCTCTCTCTCTCTCTCTCTCTCTCTCTCTCTCTCTCTCTCTCTCTCTCTCTCTCTCTCTCTCTCTCTCTCTCTCTCTCTCTCTCTCTCTCTCTCTCTCTCTCTCTCTCTCTCTCTCTCTCTCTCTCTCTCTCTATCTATATATATATATATATATATATATATATATATATATATATATATATATGTATATAAAACTCAACATTATTAGACCCCTATAACATAAAAGTGTCAACTATAACTTGTACTTCAAGTGCTCTGCATGTGCACTAAGTTAAAAAGACATACCCTTCAACACTGCCACAAATTGGTGGCTAGTTATCCTTGCTATCTGGGAGTGATTTAAAATGCCCTAAGAATAAAAATGATAGCTGGGGCACTTGCTAATCATTTGTGATATTGACATATGAGCTCATTTGTGTGGCCTTTGTGTGTAAAAAATGTATCCTAACAATATTTTATAGACAGCCCAATGATCTCAAGAGAGTTAGTGACATTTGTAAAAATGTTTCATTCATTGTTTTGTGCTTCAAAAATACATTGTTTGCCTACAAGATACTTCTGTTACATCCAGACAATGGGGTTGATTTACTAAGGGCAAATAGGCTGTTCCACTTTCAAGGGAAGTTGCACTTTACAAGGTAATTTTCCCCAGAGCTTAGTGAATGTAGTGAAGTTATAATACTCAATCACATGCCAAAAAAATAAAAAAAAAGGTATTTTTGCTTGCACATGATTTTAAGATGGCAGACAGCAAAGCCTCACATTATTCATTAACTCTGGGAAAAATATTGTTGCAAAGTGTAACTTCCCTTACAAAGCAAACAGTTGATTTGCCTTTAGTAAATCAACACCAATACGATATCTGATGTAGTCTCTCTTCTTCCTTCCTAGTGCTTGGCAGCAACAATAGTGTAGTTTCTGGCATGGCATGAGATGTCAGAGTTAGTGGGAACATGAATGATTCTTCTACAATGCAGATGTTTAAATACAGCAGCATGATAGCAAAATTTACACAGTGAATACAAAGATTATATGGAAAATACACTAGTACAGTGATGGCGAACCTTGGCACCCCATATGTTTTGGAACTACATTTCCCATGATGCTCATGCACTCTGCAGTGTAATTGAGCATCATGGGGAATGTAGTTCTAAAACATCTGGGGTGCCAAGATTCGCCATCACTGCACTAGTAACTATGTGTATGTATAGAGCAGTTAAAGACTATAAGGAAAGCTCATCGGTGAACTGCTGCCTCAATAGTGGAATCACTTCTGTTGTTCTGGAAGAACATTTTCCACTTAAATGACCTGATTTAAGAAAGTGTAGACGCTGAATTATGTTATACACTTTAAACTTCCTATAGTGTCTTCTTGGCATTATGCATAGTGACAATGGTGAGGACAGGACAACGAATGTAGAGAGCTTGAAAATTGTATGTTGAAAGGGGTCCAATTGGTGATACGCATTCACCAAAAGTATCAAAGGAAGCTTGCAGTCTAGAGATTTTTATCTAGACCAGGAGTGGGTATACATTCTGTACTTGCGAGGTGTGGACCAAAGGGTGGCCTCATCAGCATGGTGATTTGGAACACACAGAGCAGCTTATTGGGTGAAGGTGAGGATTCTCAATAATCTTTCAAATGGTTCAGAAGATGGCATTTCAAAAACACTAGCTTACCAAGTTTTTTTTTTGCCATCAGCGCATTACAGAGCCCCACATCATCAACAACTGAATGAAAACAAAAACCAAAGACCTGAAAACGTAGGCTTTAGACTGAAATTGTATTTAACTCACTCATGTCAAGTGAATGTTAGATTGTAAGTGTTTCTTTGTTGTACCTTTGCAGTTTAGTGTATATACACCACCATAATAAATGAATGTTCCTGTTTATGTGTGCACATAAATCATTAAAAGATTATTTCAGATGGAATATATTTTATAAATGTTTGCTAATCAATGCTTTTATACTGCTTTTGTGCAGCAGCATTGTTTATGTGTCCGATCAACGCAGTAAGCATCCTAGGTTTTCAAAAATAAAATAACCAAAGCACCTTAAGCTTGGCCATTTTTCTCATGAGAATTGCACAGCACGTTGCCATTCCTTGTTTAGTTCTGAAATAAAATGGTTAATTATGACTTTTGTTTATAATTGTCAAACACACACTTGCATTGCCAGCTGCTCGTACAATATAATTTACACCCAGATAAAAGAAAACATACATAATTAGACTGATTTGAGTTGCACTTAAGAACTGGAGCAAAGCATTTCTCCTTTGCAAGACAGGACCTGTTATTTTTTTATCTTCACATCTGCTCTCCAAATTGATTCAAATTAAAATGGCATTTGCATACCGAATACGCAGTTCTACCAGATTCTATAGCATAAACCTTCTCCATCAGTTTCCTACTCAATTAGTTGTGCTGTGAATGTTTGCAAATCTGTTTCCACCGTGGTAATCTCTGTTGTCAAAACTCTTGGCATTTAGTATAAAGCTTGCAGTAAATAAAAGCAGCACTTCTAATTACTAGAGAATTCAGAAACTCGTGTTCTCACACATGTAATAAAAGTATATTCTTAACACATGTTTGTAATGAAGTAATATAGCTCTTAGTCTCACTTTCTGATCCGCCTAATACATGTATATTTAAAACTGAACTTTGGGGAAAATTTGTCATTGGATGAGCCAGTTCTGCACTGCAAGGGTTAAATGCTTGTTTTTTTGTCTTTGGTACTGTCAAAAAAAGCATTTTTTTGTATATGCCACCAAACCCCCCTAGCGGCTCTTTTCCAAGATGGGGATAGGTCCTCAGCATCCCACTTATAATGCAGAACTGCCAATCCTGCATTGTGGCATGATGACATCAGAGTGCAAGTGACGAATGGAATGCCAAAGAGAAGCATTTTTGGGGGATGGAGAGGAGGAAGCCTGCGGGAGCGAGGGGTAAGATAAGTATATATGAATTTAAAAGTATCCTAGACGAGCATTTAACATTTACAGTGCAGGGGTAGCGCCACACAAGGGTAATTTAGAATTTCTCTCAGAGTGCAGCTTTAAAGTGTTTAACGTAAAACTAAAGGCAAAACCTTTTTCTTTAGTTTTGGCTAGAGTGGAGAGGGATTTTATTCCTGTCTGTGACCCTGTTAGGGAGATTTTCCTTCTCGCTAAAACCTGTTTACTGTTTCTACCGAGAGTAAAAGTGGATGAAAAGCCCATATTTTGAGTTGTCATCAGAACAGTAAGAGTAACACTGGTCACAGTCCGGAATTCCCCCAGTTTGGAGTGGATTTCTTCTCACTTTCTATTTTGGCTATGGGACAAGAACTGAAGGGAAATCACCCCCATGGTACACAAGTGGCAAATAAAAAACATGAGAGGGATTATAGCCATCCCTTACTCTATCCAAAATAATAAAAAAAATAGTTTTAACTATACCTTTAATTTAATATTAATCTAGCGTATTAACCGCTTAAGGACTGCCACACATGTATACTGCGGCAGGGCGGGCCTAAAGAACAAAATCATGTACCCGTATGTAATTATGTAATTCCTTTCGTTGGCTCTGGGGTGTGCACATGTGCCACCGAAGCCCCACTTCTGCTGTGATTGGACACAGCAGGAGCCAAAAAGCGGGTCCGGCAATTGTTCAGAGAGAGGCAGAATGGTAGTCTGCCAATGTAAACAAGACAGATTGCCGTTCTGCTAGTAAGAGGGACAGAGATCTTGTGTTTCTGCTAAGCAGGAATGCAGATCTCTGTCTTTCTTCAGTTAAGCCATCCCCCACACAGTAAGAAAGCACTACTAGGGAACACAGTTTCCTCTTTGATCGTCTCTGATGTTAACCCCTTCCCTGCCAGTGTCATTAGTACAGTGATATTGTATTTTTTTTTTTAGCACTGATCACTGTATTGGTTTCACTGGTCCCCAAAAAGGGTCACTTGGTGTCAGATTTGTTTACCACAATGTTGCAGCCCTGCTAGAAAAAAACTGGTCACCGCCATTACTAGTAAAAACAATTAAAAAAGTCCATAAATCTATAACATAATTTGTAGACCCCATAACTTTTTCACAAACCAATATAAGCTTATTGGGATTTTTTACCACAATTATGTAGCAGAATACATATTGGCCTAAATTGATGAAGAAGTTTGATCTTTTACATTTTTTATTGGATGTGTTTTATAGTAGAAAGTAAAAAAAAATGTTTTCAAAATTGTTGGCCTTTTTTGTGTTTATAGTTCAGAGGTGATCAAATATCAACAAAAGAAAGCTCTATTTGTGGGAAAAAAAGGAAATCAATTTTATCAATTGTCAGCTAAAGCAATGCAGTGCAGTATCACAAAAAATGGACTGGCCAGGAAGAGGGTAAAGCCTTCTAGACCTGAAGTGGTTAAGGTTGTAAACCTTTATACCCATTGAAGGGAATAGTCTCAGATGATAAACAGAGATGAAACAAATTCTCCTACACAGGTTTTACTTGTATATCTGCTGTCCTCAGCTTTCTACAATCTTTAGAAAGTACAGATCGTGTTAAAAACCTTTCTTCCTCTTTTAGCAGTGCATAGGGGTGGGTGGAGAGACTGGACTTACACTATGTGAGAGCTGATGGGAGGAATAAGACATCCACCCACCCATGCCCCTCCACATAGGTAGAGGAATGAAGGGACATGCAGAGCTGTAGTGATAGACAAGCTCCCTGCTAATCTTCCTCCAAACTCCCCCCCCAGACAAAGTTTCAGCTACTGTTATGTCATGTGTCAGAGAACTTGTCAGAAGTGACTCTGCTGACTATGCTGATAATGGAGAAATGAAGCACCAGAGAGAAATGACACTAAAAGCTTTGGAGAAAGATAAGTAAACACTACAGATATATGTGCTTAGTTCAACTTTCGTGAATGGGGTTTACAACCACTTTAAGCTGTTTAAGGCTTTTTGCTGTCTGTGTCCTGTTCAGAAGATATTTCTTCACCTTCTGTTTTACAGACACAACAGGAATTGAAAGAAAATCTCTGTAAAGCAAAGGATGATCGCCAGTTTTCCCAGGGGCAAGTGTCTCCATTGTAAGATTTCCTTTTACCTGTTGCAGTGATAGCTCTAAAATGTTTGATTTTATTCACTTTCTGTCCCGGTAATAGTAGTCATCGGGACAAACAGAAAAAGTGAATCTCCCCATGGGGTACACAAAAATCAGTAAAACCTGACAGAGGTTCTATCACTACTCTATCAGAAACTTTGATGTAAATTAATAAAAATAGGTTCTAAATACTCCTTAAAATATAACTTAACTTATTTTCATTCCTATATAGTAATAGAGGATGTCTTTTCAGCCTTCTCAACCCTGTGAATTTTCTCCGGTGATTTTGCTTATTCCCAGGCATCCTTCTTCTCAGAATTTGGTGTCAGAACAGTCAACTTCATTGAGGAAAAGCAATAAAACAGGAAACAAGATAGAGTGCAGTAGGAGCAGATCATGAGAGAAAATGAATAGCCTTGGTTGTTCAGGGCTGGTAAGTATGATTTACACTTAGGCTGCAAACAAACTAAATAAAGGTGATAGTACATGGGGGAAATGCAGTCTCTGCCATCACTGACCTTTTCTGAAAAATGCTAGATGCTCACTATTGTGTTGATAAACTGGCTCCACAGTACTGCAGCAGGAATGCATTTAGATTTATTTGGCTTCTTAGAACAACTTGTGGCAAAGAAGAGGTACTGCGGGGACAGTTCCAGTTTGAAGGTGGGTATCACAGCCAGAGATCCCTTTTCCCACTACCAGTGCCTGGGGACATTTAAGAGCAAGAATCCTGGATCTTTAAGGTTGAAGACTTCTATAAGCCAAATATTTCGCATTTACCTTGGATTATCTTGAATATTGGATATTTGTAATATCCATATGAATATGTTTTTGTTTCTTATTTAGTACTAAAATGGTTCTTCTTGAGAGTAGTCATAATAAACAAAAGGGAGCTAAAACAGAATTCTCAATTCTAAGGCCGCGTACACACGCGGGGACTGTTCGCCCAACTTTGTCCACTGAACAGTGTTTCGGCGGACAGTCCGCCCGTGTGTGGGCTTTCAGCGGACAGTTTCAGCGAACAGTCTGCTGAACAAAGTTTTTCGGAAATTCCGAAAAACTGTCCGCTGAAACTTGGTTTCAGCGAACAGTCCCCTCGTGTGTAGGCTTGTTCGTCAAACTAAGTTCCGCGCATGCTCAGAAAGGATTTACACGCCGAAAGTTGTAATGCAGTGTATAGGACGTCGTATTTTCCGTCCCGTCGTACGTGCCGTTCACGTCATCGCGCACAATTTCAGCAAACTGTTCGTTCGTCGTGTGTGGGCAAGTCCGTCCATGCTAATTTTGAGCGGACTGATCGCTGAAACTGTTTGACGGACAAAGTTGAGCGAACAGTCCCCGCGTGTGTACGTGGCCTTACTTCTGTATAAAATTAAATGGTGTTCACTGAAAATATAAATAATGACCCTTTGTTTTGGGACTAAATAGTAGTAAAACAAGGTCTAATGAATACTTGGTTAAGTGTAATTTTGGGGTCTACAAAAAGATATAGCCAGAAATGACAAAGGTCTAGTGTATTTTAAATGAGGTTATGGTATATACCAGTGATGGCGAACCTTGGCACCCCAGATGTTTTGGAACTACATTTCCCATGATGCTCATGTGCTCTGCAGTGTAGTTGAGCATCATGGGAATTGTAGTTCTAAAACATCTGGGGTGCCAAGGTTCGCCATCACTGGTATATACCATCATAGCTCACCTTCTAAGGTGCTCAAGTTTAGTGACCACTGCAATTAACATATTTCCTGCTTACCACTGTTCTAGTACTTGACATGCCTTCTTGATCTCAGAAAAACAAGGGCTAGCACAGGATGTTCTATGCATGTCTCCAAGTCATTATATGAGCTGAATACTGTCTCCTTGCATCTGCCAAGTAATGCCCAAGCAACAGTGCTTGACAATGCTTTAAACAGTAGAAAAGGCAGCTCAAAGGTGTTTATCATGCTAGCTACATGCATCTAGGGGAGATGTAGATAACCATGTAAGACAATCAGGTACCCACTGCTCATATGCAACAATTGCAATTTACTAGCAATGCAAGGGTTAAGCAAAAATACAAATATATAAATTTCATTGTCTGGAATATAAACTGATCAGCTCCTTCTATTATCTGCTCTGTCAGTGATGGCTACATAATTGTATTTTCAAACAGTGAGGAAAAGAATAACAAAACAATAATTATGGATATGAGGGCTTAGAGTGTTCTCGGCTGAGCAGATTACAAAACGATTGTGCAAAAACCCTTGAAAAAAATGTTGTGCACACTGCAGGAGCCAAAGGAACAGAAATAATCAAATTTTGACTAAATAAGACATAATTTCTATCTTTCAGGTGTAAAAAAAGAATCTACCATTATCAATACATATATTTATTTTAAGGTGTACTTATATTTTTTTATTGATTTGGAAAACGTAAAAAAATATATATATATTTTTAATGTTCCAGGAATAAACTTAAAAAAAAAAACTATTTTAGGGAGAGTTTATTTATATATATATATATATATTATTATTATTGTTATTATTTTTCTCATTGTAATGCAGTAAAAGAGGATGATCTATAGGAAGTTGGTACTCTTGGTTTAATATCACTTTAATCATTTTCCATCTCAATTAACCTTATAAAGAGTTAAATGCTTTCAATAATCTTAGACTTTACCTGCAAGAGAAAAGAGCAGTGAAATCCAAATGTCAAGCTTACAGTACATGGGCTATGGACTCCCTGTTTGACAGTGCTGATTGGCCCAGTGCTGTCACATAGAGTCAGTCACATGTTCCTTCAAAAGTCAGAGCATCATGTTCTGTTGCTAAAGGCTATATTCACTGAAAGTGGAAGAGGCAAATGGATTCTGCTGAGAATTTCCTGAAAGATCTTCATAGACTGCAATTGCTGACCACTATCTGGCTCTAGCAGCATTATGTTACTGTGTGTATTTTACATCCAGAATCATAAATTGCTGTAAATTATGTAGGAAGAAGAAAAAAAAATACACTTTATTTAAAGTAAATCACATCTATTAACATACCCCGAATATACCAAACAGTACTAATGCATGTTATTTCTGTGTCAAAGAATAAAGAAGTCAATCCAAGGGAAGACTACAATTCCTAATTGATTTTACTTTATGCATGTTCTTCAATCATTGCAGATAAAGGTGCAGAGTCAGAATAAAGGCTTTTTAAACCTTGAACTGGCTGATATATAGATTGCTACTAAGGAAGGATGGCACAGAAAAAAAGATCAGTGTGTCTTTGAACAGAATTTTGATAGTATAGCCCTGATGAAACACAATGAGCCATGAACCTACGGTAGTGGAGATATGATAAGTCTTTTGTGAGTTTTGCTGTTTGCATGCAAATATCCTTTTTAATATGTAAGATAGAACTTGATGTATTATCATTTTTTCTTAAAGCTGATATTTAGCTAAAATGTAATACAAACACTCATTGCCACATTCAGATAGTATAAATAATTTAAACAAACTAATACAAAACATATATTGTGAACACTACATGTATCCTCCCATAAAGTCAACTCAGTAGAATATGGATTGTCAGATGTGTTTGATAATCAATCAAACATAGGAGCAGTATTGAGGTTAAATGGGGTAGAAGAAGATCATTTGCAATCGAGAGGCTAATTTCACAGGTGGTTAGATGGCTGCGGGGGATGAAAAGCAGCATAAGTTGTACTCTCGGCCAATGCATAGTACCTGAGTGGTAATGAATATGTTAACCTTGAATAAGAGGAGGGTACATAAGCAGGGTTGCCATGCCTTCTAAGCACCGACTGTGATAAAGTCAGAAGTGACGAAACGCATCAGTAAAAAAACAACCATTGTGACAGCCAATCACAGTGGTCATGTGCTTGGGCAGATTTCTCCATCCCCTGGGCATAATAGCCCAGGTAAAAGGACACTGGAGCTGGGAAAGAGGGGGTTAAGAAGGGTTGTAACACAGACACAGGCAGGAGGCGAATAACCAGCATAAGTCAGGTTAGGGTTGTAACTTTAAATATCAGCAAGATACTCAGATCACACCAAATGACTAGAGAAGTCCTGGAGGAATCTTTTTTGGTCAGATAATTTTACTGCATTAGACAGCCAACACTTGCTGCTTGGTGATCACACATACCTTATTGTTCAAATATAAAAAGTGTCATTGAACAATATTACTCAGAAATTACAGGTGCTACAATGCATGTTTAACATATCAATAGAAAGGGTATGCTTTTGAAAAGTGTAAAAAAGCGATTGTCAAAAATACTGAAGACTTTCTTTCTTCAAACACGTACTGAGCACCAGTAAACTGTCTAGTCTGTATAGTAAACCACAGATGTAGCAAGTGATATATGAGTTTCTCTAATGTATTATTTTCCATATATCATATTTTTGCTTAACCATGTGCTTAATGGACACCCAAACCCCCCTCCTGCCCAGACCAATTTTCAGCTTTTAGCGCTATCACTCTTTGAATTACAATTGCGCGGTCATACACCACTGTACCCAAATGAAAGTTTTATCTTTTTTTTCCCACAAATAGATCTTTCTTTTTAAACACCTCTGTTTTGTTTGTTTTTTTTATTAAAAAAGACTGAATTAAAAAAAGAACTACAAAATCGTTTTATACATAATACATTTTGCAAACAAGTAATTTTTCTCCTTCATTGATGTACGCTGATGAGGCTACACTGATGGGCACTGATGGGCACTAATAGGCGGCACTGGTGGGCATTATAGGCAGCACTGGTGGGCAGTGATGAGGTGGCACTGGTGGGCACTGATGGGTGGAACTGATGGGTGGCACTAATGGGCAGCACTGAAGGACATTGATAGGTGGCACTGAAGGGCACTAATAGGGGGCACTAATAGCTGGCACTGATGGGTGCCACTGATGGGGGGCAGTGATGGGCACTGATGAGTGGCAGTGATGGGCACTGATCGTCACTGGTAGGCGACACTGATAGGCAGCACTGCTAGGTGGCACTGATGAGGCACCACTGGTGGGCATTGATAGGTGGTACTGGTGGGCATTGATAGGTGGCACTCGTGGGCATTGATAGGGGCACTGATGTACTTGTGGGCACTGATTGGTGGGCACTGTGAGCACATATGAGGCGGCTTTGCCTCTCCCTGCCCAAGAACGATGTCCCTTCAACAGGAGCTAGTGATCAGCTTTTTTTGCTGCTCACACCTTTTTTTCTCCTAACGCCTCACACTGATTACCGATCCTCTGTTTCCTCTGTTTACATCACGTGATCATCTGTCATTGGCTGAAAGCTGATCACGTGGTTAGGGGTTGGAATCTGTGATCACCCGTGTCTCATTGACTCGGGTGATCACAGCACGTGCCTTGTGCGCCCTGCAGGGGGGCGCGGCCAGCTTGCAAAGGAGAAGACGTCTATTGATGCCCTCCTGCCAAAGCAGATCCATGCTGTAGCTATAATTCAGCTATAGTGCAGATCTGAAGCAGTTAAAGTAGAACCATGGCTTCCCATTTAAAAAAATATTAGCACTTAATTATAAATGCATTTATACTTTTATTAGTCCCCCTACATTCCCACAAATAACTGTTGAATATGGCAGTGAAGTCCATCCATTACAGCTTTCTCCAAGCAGCATTTCCACCCTCATGTAGACTGTGCCTGTTTGCACAACAGTATGATGAGAAGATGTTATAGAGTGTATGGTAATCAGCATTGTCTCTACTGATTTCAAACCTATAGCTTGTCAATCATCACCTGGCCTCACCTAGTGATGTCCACTGTTTATAGAATTGCCAGCACTGCCTCTTGCTGAAACCCTCCCATTGTAAGCTGAAGTATATGGTAAAGGGGTAAAGAAAGGAGGGGGACACCACCTGAGTGTAGTATTAATGTATAGGTTTTATTTACACATGGGTAAAAATACTTACTAGATGTATTAGTAAAGAGTGCTCAAAATAGGGTACTCAGCCTAAAAATCCTGCCATCCTGCAGACTCCACCGGCTAGATTCAGGTCACTGGCAGTAGATGGATGGAGAAACAGATGCCCTGTTGCAGCAGGAAATCTCACGCTAACCAGTGTGTACCACACAGGTAGATAGGAAATCACCAGAAGGAGTTGGAGTCTGGGCTGTACTGTTGTTCACAGGCTATGCGCAGTTCCTTCTACTGGCCAGTTTACTAAATATTATAACAAACTATGAATTTTTTTTCCCAAATTTTTGGTCTTTTCTGTTTGTTTAACAAAAACGTAAAAAAATAAAATAAAAACAGTTGTGATCAAATACCACCAAAAGAAAGCTCTATTTGTGTGGAAAAAAATGATCAAAATGTCATATGGGTACAGTGTTGTATGGCTGAGCAATAGTCATTGAAAATGTGACATCGCTGAAAATTGGCCTGAGCAGGAAGGGGGTAAAAGTGACCAGAAGGCAAGTGGTTAATTGAATTTGGGACTTAAGATGTTGGAGTTGTTTAGACCATAATTTGAAATGTTATTTTAATTTTCTGCCTACTTGCTTGTATGTTGTTAAAATATGATGAGCATTCCTAAAAATACATTTAGGAATATATACATTTATAATAAAACACAATATCATGGTTGATGCTTTTATACTTTCTCTTTATGATCAAAATGGAAATGCTCTACCGATACCTCACCTGCAGGACAAGGTAGAGAGGGTAGAAAAGGTAACGATGACAGGAGATTGGCTAAGAGGACCGAGTACTGGAGAATTAGTTGTGTGCATGTGTAAAGAATTGGTATTCCCATGTGTATCTTTCATGCTTCTTATAAATTGATGAGCTGTAATAAAATCATAGGCATGCTTCACTAAACTGTGACAACATGCAGTAAGCATGATTCTGCCTTTCATGAGATTTTCTCAAACACAGGTTAAATACTTTGCCATAATATTAGTGGAACATTATCAACTCTGGCTGAACATAGTTTTACACTATACAGTCTTGTGAGCCAGTAATTGTTCAGTACATTGGGTTACAATGCAATTTAATGAAACGATCATCTTCTATTAGTCTAATGTTGTCGTATGGGCATTAAATTAACTTGAGGGGTTACCTTGTGTCCTATTAACACCAGGCACAATTAGGTGTTAGCATTAATCAGCTCTAAATGCTTTTGCACTACTAATAGATTTGATCATTCGCCTGTTATTTTAATTATGTCAGCGTGTCTTTATTATCTAATTGCATTTAATTAGTTTACCACCAGCAGAGAGAATATGAATTCAACTGTACCTGCATCTAGAAAGAACTAAATAATTGTCTCTGCTGCAGTAACCTGGACCTTCTGCTCTAACCCCTTTTAAAAAAGTAAACTTAGTAACAGCGAAAACATGATTAATTAATTTTTGTATGCAGTACTTAGATTTTCTTTTCAAAAGATATAGTTTGAAATTACACAGAACCAAATAAGTTAAACATTTTAAATAATAATAACATAGCATATAAAATTGCTACAGAAGTAATTTTTTAATTTAATGTTCTTACAAATTACCCCTTCTATTTCATTCTGAAAATGCTGTTATTTTCTATAAGGGCTTGATCATGCCATGTCCATTGAACTGCAATATTCTGCATACCACTGCACATGTATGGCAGAGGTTGTCAACTTTCTTGAAATATGAAGCTCAAGTGCAGCTACCAACATCACCAAGGGGCCACACATACTATTCAGTGAACATTCAGTGTCAGAGACAGCAGGCACACAACACAATATAGTCAACAAATATGGGAACGATACAAGATAATGCAGACATATTACAGGAGTTGGCCAAAGACTACAGGCATGGCACAAGAGAGAACGTTAGAGGTTGGAGAATGTGAAAATTATACAAGTGATTGTCAGAGACTGAGGACATGGTACAGAAGATGTTCAGAGTCTGCAGACTTGATACAGGAGATGGTCAGAGATTGCAGATATGATGCAAGAAGTAGTCAGAGACTGCAGACATGATAAAGGAGACTATGGATATAATACAAGAGATGGTATGAGATTGAAGACATTGTACAAGAGATGGTTTGGAGACATGATAAAAGAGATGGTTGGTGACTGACACCGTGATGCAACAGATGCTAAAAGACTGCTGACATGCTACAGGAGACTGTCAGAAACATGAACATGCTATAAGAGTTGTTGGAGACTTAGGACATGATTCAGAAGACAGTCATTGACTGGATATATATCATACAAAACTGCTGGAAATCCCTGCTATAACAGAGCAATAGGGAAACACAGGTTAATGCCTGAAGGGGCCCCAAAGGCCTCACAAAAATTGACAGAGGGCCAAATGTGGCTCCTGGGCTGCAGGTTGGGTACCAGGGATGTATGGTGTAAACAAGACACATGGAAAGCAATGGTTTCTTATGTGTCCTGTTCACATCCTATATGGTGAGCAGAAAAACATGGCCCAATGAACAAGGTGTAAACAAACCCTTACTGTTAATACTCAATGCAATATGACAACCTGGAAACTTTATGCTGGTGTATGGAACATCACAAGAAATGTCTTTTTGTTAATGCATTATTGGCTTATTGTTTTTTTTTTAAGACAGCTGCAATAAAATATTTTAGGAGCCCTCGGCAATAGAAATTTAATTTTTGGCAAGATACACTCTAAGCCCTTGTACACATGGTCGGAAATTCCAATGGAAAATGTCCGATCGGACCGCGTTGTCAGATAATCCAACCATGTGTGGGCCCCATCTGACTTTTTCCATCGGAATGTCTGACCAACAAAGTTTAAGAGCTGGATATAAAATTTTCCGACAACATGATCCGATTGGACTTTGTCTGATTGTTTGAAGAGAATTCCGATCGGACAAAGTGCCACGCATGCTCAGATCAAATTAAGAGACCAAAGCTATTGGCTACTAGCCTGAACGTAGTCCTGTCGTAACGAACGAACGTCATCACGTTCTGAATGATCGGATTTTCCAACAACTTTGTCCAACCATGTGTATGCAACACCAGTTTTGAACAAAATCCATTGGAAAAAATCCGATGGATTTTGTGGTCGGAATGTCCGACCGTGTGTACAAGGGCTTAGGGTTATCTACTTCTAAGGGATACAGAATTTGCAGCTTTACTGATTGAAACACTTAAAGTATAGTACGTGGTTATAATGAACACAAATCCTCCCATTCAGGAATCTGTCTGGAGAAGGACATGGTGACAAAAACATATTTTTTTTAACAATAGAGAAAGTAAGTCATCCGCTATAATTTTTGTTAAAATCCTTTCAATATACTTAAATTGCCCAGAGGGGAATGTTTTTTCCTCATCAAAAGTGGAGTTACACTTTAACCGCTTGCCGACTGTCTGCCGTCAGAATGGCTCCCTTGCGAAAATCATCATAGGTTTACGGCGGCTGCTTTGAAGGGTATGGGGGTGCCGTGGAACTGAGGAGCTGATGCACGTGCCTGAGGGCCACAGTGTCCACCGGGGACATGTGATCACTCCTGACAGAGCCAGAACAAGGATTTCTGTTTGTAAACACACAAATCCACATTCTGACAGGGGAGAGGAGACAGATCGTGTTTTCCCAGTATATAGGAAAACCGATTAGTCTCCTCCTCTTGGCAGTCCCACTCCCCCCACAGTTAAAATACACTGAGGGAACCCCTTGATCATACCCTAATGTTAGCCCCTTCCCTGCCAGCGACATTTATACAGTAATCAGTGGATATTTATAGCTCTGATCGCTATATAAATGTCAGTGGTCCCAAAAAAAGTCAAAAGTGTCTGATCTGTCTGCCGCAATGTCACAGTCCCAGTAAAAAACACAGATCGCTGCCATTACTAGTAAAAAAAATAATAATAATAAAAATGCCATAAATCTATCCCCTATTTTGTAGACACCTTACCTGTGCAAACCAAACAATATATGCTTATTGCAATTTTTTTTTACCAAAAATATGTAGAAGATTACATATCAGCCTATACTGAGGAAAAACTTTTTTTTTTTTTTTAAACGAGGGATATGTATTATAGCAAAAAGTAAAAAATATTTTGTTTTTTTAAAAATTGCGGCTATTTTTTTGTTTATAGCGCAAAAAATAAAGACCACAGAGGTGATCAAATACCACCAAAAGAAAGCTCTATTTATGGGGAGAAAAAGGACATCAGATTTGTTTGGGTACAGTTTTGCATGCCCAATTGTTAGTTAAAGTGACACAGTGCTGTATCACAGAAATTGGCCTGGTCAGGAAGGGGGTAAATCCTTCTGGGGCTGAAGTGGTTAAGAGTCACAATGAAGGTTTAAATGGTAAAAAATTCTATGAAATTAAAGTATCTAACATTATTTTTATAGTTCTCTTATGCTTTCAACTGTCAAAGAGAAGATACAAAAGCGTCTTATTCTTAAAACCCCTCTCAAATGGGTATTCTGTTCAGGTCTGCCTGTCAGTTTTTCAGGCAGACCTGATTGGAAGATCCATTCATCCCTATAGACAGGTGGACACAAGTCCGTTTACACCCGCCTACCTCTGAGTCTGAACAAGCCCACTAAAAAGAACGGAAGAGGAGTTCATCCTCTTCCGTTTAGGCAGAACAGATCAGAGGTAGCTGGGTGTAAATGGATAGTGGAGTCCATTTACTTTGGGCCATTCATAGAGCAGAGTGGGTTCTGCCCATGTCCGCTCTTCCGATACTGAGTGGACATGGATGTGTCCAATAGGAGATCAGTTCACAGATCCCCTGCTGATCACAACGGAAACTGCCTCATGTGAAAGGGGCCTAAAGCAGAACTTGTTCTACTTTCTCATTCCTAAAGTGTTACAAAACAAAAAACTGTAAAATCAGTATGTACAGTATATGCAGTAATGCATAATTGTTACTGTGGAACCTAAGGGGTTAATTCTCAGCATGATCTGATCCTACCTTATATGATCCTTCCCTTCTTTTACTGTCCCCAATCCATCTGCTGATAGCACAGAGCCCTAAGAGGCACATCTTCAGTTTGGTATGTATCGCTAGAGAGGTTTTTTTTGAAGGGATGGTCAATGTGATCAGCACAGAGCCAATCAACACTGTCCAGACAGAGGGTCAGGGGTCATGCAGCCTCATAGGAGAGTTATAGGAGAATGAAAACTCCTCCCACAAGCTTTAACTAGACACTGATAAAAGTCACAGGATTGCTATATACTGCTTATGAGAAAAGGTATTTAGTATATATGTATTAAAATAATTGCATTTCCATGTTCTGTGCACTTTGGGAGACTAGATATAGTGAATGCAAGGTTCTGGGTTTAGTAAAACTTTAAATTAGATATGTGGCTAGGCTATAGATCTTGAAATATTTACATATCTCTAACCAGCAGTAAATTCACTTTCAAAACAAACTCTTACTGGCTTCTGTAGATGCAGCCACTGTAATGTATGTGCAAGATAGATTGCTTTGGGTTGCAGGTTGATTACTTGCGGCTGGAACCATAGTGTGAGTTAGCTATGTCAACTGCATTTTGAACTGTAGAGAAGTAACATCAACAGTATCCTTTTATGAGGTTACTGGGGTAAAGGGAGCACCTACATTGTAAAGATAACAGATAATTTTTGATATTTATTGGACCTATCAAACTGTTAACACAATACAGGGATTTAATTGGATGAAAGGTTAATATTGTAAGTTTTTTTTTCTTTCTTTTTTTTTATATTTCTCACTATTGCTGCTTGGGAGCTTCTGTAAAGTCATTTATCAAGCTTTCTACCCTCCTGTCCTCAGATTGGTGTGCGTGAGATGTGTTAGTGGAGATTGGTCATCCAATCTAGTTATGGAGAAGCAGGTTGATTTATTAATCTTAAGCTGTCTTGTCTTTGGCTCTGCTTTTAGAGTCGAATAGAAAAGATATAGAACACTGGTTTGAAAATGTATGTTTAAATATGCTGAGTTTCCTTGCACAGCTCTTGGAAAACCCCAACGGTTGTAAGCAAGCCCACTTTTAGTTATATACCTAGATTAACAAACTCACATTCTTCAGGTTAAGGCTGGGTTCACACTGCTGCAGTGTACGAGATCGGATGTGATTCGCATCGCACAGTGCAAATCACATGCGATCTCTGTGCGATGCGATTTTAAGCCATACAGATAGTATGGCTGAATTCGCATAGCATCCGGCCCAAACTCGTACAGGACCCTTTTTTTGGTCCGCAACAGAATCGGATCTCATGGGTGTTCACACACATCGCACTGCGATATGCTAATGATTTGGAGGTGTCATTAACTTTTCACTGACACTCCCAGCAGTTCGCATAGGGCAGTAGATTTGCAGTGTTCCCGCATCGCAGCAGTGTGAACCCAGCCTCAAGCTTATTCATTTTCCTGCCTTTTCTTTTTTTCAAAAAAATATTGACAGCAGTTTTACCTTATCTAAAAGGTAGGTACATGTTCAAAGTAGTCAAGTGAACACTCAGTTTTCTCTCCACTCATTGGATGGGAGCTACAAAGCTCTTTTGTCAAAATTAATCAACAAAAAATATACCTCAACTCCAGTTGGAAGTCAATTTATGCAAACATAACTGGTCATCAACCTACTGTATCTTCTAAATAATTCTTCCTAAAGCTGGCTATATAGTGTACCAGAAGAAGTTCAGTCGAACGTTTGCTTGCAAATCAGATTTTTTATTTTTTTTGTGTTTGAGCATTCAGTAGTGCCATTATGTACCGACCCAATTTTATTTATTTTTTTATAAAAACCCTAAACTTTTTTTTCTTGATTGACACACCAGCGTTTTGCATTCTACAGGTGATTTCAGGATTTAAATGTACATTCCAATAAGTATGCTTTTTTTCCAAAATAAAAATACATTTGGAGTTAGAATTTTGTTTGTTCAAAGCTTTTTCAATTTTCCACATCTCTACAGTTGAGAACAATTGTCAATTTGACCCCATTAACTATTAGAAAATTGAACAAATGTTCAGCAATTGATCTTTTTTGATCAAAATTTTGCTGGTGCAAGATCAGCTTTAAAGACCAGTTATGCCGCATATACACAAGTCAGATGGGAGCTTTTCATCGTAAATTCCAATCGTGTGTAGGCCCCATTGGACTTTTTACGTAGAAAATTCTGATGGACCTAGAAATAGAACATGTTCTAAGTATTTCCGATGGAACCAATTCCTATCGGGAGAACCGCTCGTCTGTATGCTGTTTCGATGGAGCAAAAACAAAGGATGCTCTGAAGCAATTTCGAGATGGAAGCTATTGGCTACTGGCTATTGAACTTCCTTTTTCTAGTCCTGTCCTACGTGTTGTATGTCAACGCTTTCTTGACGGTCGGACTTTGGTGTGATCGTGTGTACGCAAGAAGCGGAATTCTGTCGAAACTCTGTCGGAAAAACCTTCAGAGTTTATTCCGATGGGAAAACCGGTCATGTGTACAGGGCATAAGACCTCTTTCTTGAAATGTACATGCAATGGAAAAAATACAGAGACTAATCTACTTCTGAATATGTTTCTTTCATTGATGACTGTCATGATGGCTCTTTGGCTTACATACACTATATTACCAAAAGTATTGGGATGCCTTTGCAACTATAACAGCTGCAACTCTTCTAGGAAGGCTGTCCACAAGGTTTAGGAGTGTGTCTATGAGAATGTTTGACCATTCTTCCAGAAGAGCATTTGTGTGGCCCAACACTGATGTGGACAAGAAGGTTTGGCTTGCAGTATTCGCTCTAGTTCATCCCAAAGGTGTCCGGGTTGAGGTCAGGACTCTGTGCAGGCCAGTCAAGTTCCTCCACCTCAAGCTCGTTCATCCATGTCTTTATGGACCTTGTTTGTACACTGGTGTGCAGTCATGTTGAAACAGATAGGAGCCTGCCACCAAATGGTTCCCACAAAGTTGGGAGTATAAAATTGTCCAAAATGTCTTGGTATGCTGATGTCATAATATTTCCCTTCACTGAAACTAAGAGGCCAAACCCAACCCCTGAAAAACAATCCCAGACCACAGCGGAGACTGTGAGCCAGGCCTTCTCGTCTACATCAGTGCCTGACCTCCCAAACATGCTTCTGGAAGAATGGTCAAACATTCTCATAGACACACTCCTAAACGTCGTGGACAGTCTTCCCAGAAGAGTTGAAGCTGTTATAGCTGCAAAGAGTGGGGCAACATATTATTGAACCCTATGGACTAATACTAGGATTCCATTAAAGTTCATGTACATGAAAAGGCAGGCATCCCAATACTTTTGGTAATATATTGTCTATTTACCCAGAACAAATATGCAGAAAAGGGACATTTCTGACTTCAATCATTTACTTGTTTCAGGTGAATTTTTGCAATCAGTAGTTAAGCAAAAAAGCAAGATACTAGCATATTCCAAGTAAGGCTACCAATTGCAGTCCCTATATTCCTTTCCTGAATGTGTTATCTAAAGTAAAGGAAAGTCGTTTTAAACGTCTAAAAAGAAAAATTAACAAATCATATCATCATACAGCGTGCACTTGCTTCAGCCCATAGCACCTAGTGGAGGTCCTGGCTGCTCTCTCCTGACAATATACCCCAACACCAGACAATGCATGGTGACATCCAACCCCTCTTCCAGTGTACAGCAGGTGATTGACAGCTTCAGATGTGCATGTTTCCTAGTGAGGTTGTGTAGAGGGGTGTGTGTCCATTCCCTCCACTCTGGTCTCAGATTACTCTCAGGTCCCTTCGGTGCACTGTGTGACATATAATCCCTACCCCCTGTCTCCTGGAAGCTGAGAAATAACATTGGATCTGTGTACTTTTTAAAATATATGCAGTAGAGGAGAGATCGCTGTAGATAAACAGATACATCTTATGTGGGTGGATTTGATTTATCTGAGGCAAGTCAGTTGAGTGGGCTTATGTCAGGGTTTATTCTCACTTTAGGCCTGCTAAGCATGTGCATGGTAACATGCATGGTAACATAACAAACTCTGGTATAATTAAGAATATTGTATGGATAAGCATAAAACCCTAATGTTTCAAGGAATCAGCCTTCACCAGTGTGCACTCTAGAGATAAACAGAAATTCTGCTCACACAGGAGCATACAGTGTGTCTAGTCTAACAACATAGGCAATTACTAATTTGCAACCTCCTAACTAACAGCCACACAACCTTGTCTGCTCTTTCGGGCAAAACTTGTCCAGTTCTAGCCACTTGGCAGAACCTTCAGTCTGTTTCCTTATCATTTCAGTCACAAACTAGACTGTCGTAAGGCAGCATAAAATGCTTGTTCCTTCCTTTAGGATGTGCACATGAATGGCCAGTCATCAGGCTCTAATGCCCCATACACAGATTTTTTCTGACGGATTTTGGCCAAAACTTTTCTTGCATACACATGGTCGCACAAAGTTGTCGGAAAATCCCATCATTCAGAACGAGGTGACGTACAAAACATACGACGGGTCTACGTAGAGGCCAGTAGCTAATAGCTTTCTTTTCAAAAAAATTTCTGAGCATACTTTGTGTGTCAGAATTCTCTACACACGATTGGAAATGTTATTGTCGGAAAATTTTAGCTCCTGCTCTCAAACTTTTTCCGTAGGAAATTCTGACAGAAAAAGTCCAATAGAGCCCACACAGGATCGGATTTTCCGACAACATAATCCGATCAGACTTTTTCCATCGGAATTTCCGACCATCTGTATGGGGCATTACACTTGCACCCATGTTGTCTTCTTCAAAGACAAACTTTCAGATATTTAAGAACTTAGAATAGGTGGTAGTGGGCTATAGCGGTGGAGCTGTTACAGTAGTCCAGGTATAAAAAGCAGGTAGACATTTAATAAAAGCATCTAGTCAAAATTTTACTTGGTGTTAGCCACCTGGAATCATCTGGATAGCAAAGCACTGACTGTAATGGGAAGGAGTAGCACAAGGAGCCAGTAAATTGTGTTGCATTGCTCATTTGCTAACAGGGAATATGCTGGTAGAAGGAGAAAGCAGAGCGACAGAGAAATAAGCTTCATCAGTCTGCTACCTCTTTTACACTGTTCATTCACAAGCTGGGAGCAGAGACAAGGCCTAGTCATCTTACTTAAAGTGTTACTAAATCCACAATAGTAAAATCAGTCTTTATATGCAGTAAAGCGTTCTTGTTATACTCACTGTGGAACCTAAAGGGTTAATTCTTGGCATTGTGTAAAAAGGCTGTTTGATCCTGTCTTCTCTGATCCTCCCCTTCTTCCACAGTTTCCAACCTACCTCCTGATAGTACAGAGCCTTGGGGGCACTCTGCACATGCTCAGTTTGGTGTGTATCACTAGAGGTTTTTTTGTTGGTGTTTTTTGTTGGGAGGGTGCATGTGATCAGCACAGGGCCGATCCGCACTGTCAAGACAGAGGGTCAGGGGTCCTTCAGCCTCATAGGATAGTCAGAGTAGAATTTAAAAAAATTAAAACTCCTCCTACAAGATTTAACCAGACACTGATAGAAGTCATAAGACTGCTATATAGCGCTGATGAGAAAAGGTATGTAGCAGTGTATATTTACTAAAAATAATTGCACTCCCATGTTCTGTGTACTGTGGGAGACCAGATATAATGAAGCAGGGTCCTGGGTTTAGGAACACTTTAACAACACGAGATAATCTCAGAATGAATGGACAGAAATACAAATCATTTGACAGTCAACACCTTCCATGTATGTAGTTTCCATGTGTATTTAGCTATCAGCTATCTGCCTGGAGTTCACGTTTAAAGCTTTTCTTTCTCTTTCAATAATTTTTATTGAATTTCATTCTTTGGTAAATACATCATGTATAGACAGAAAATAGAGATAAAGCAAAAACATAACATAAAAAAAGAACAGAGAATTCAAATGAAGCAGGATGCATCAATCAGAAAAAAAGTCAAGATATACAAGGTATCTTATACAGATATAATTGGGGCTATTATATGTCAAGAAGGGCTTGGAGTGTAAAGATCCACTTCATTGAAAATTTGTAATAAAGATGTATATAAGAAAAATGGACACAAAAATTAAAAAATATATATATATGTAAATATATATATATATATAAATATACATACAGAAACATAGATAAAAAAAAAAAAAAAAAAGAAAGGAATTTGATTAGATTTAAATGTGAGGTGTAGAAGATTTAAGATATAAACATATCGGCAACTTCTAAGGAGACCCCCAAGGTCACCACTCCACCCCAATGGGCTCACACTGTGGAGTGGGATAGCTCGGGGGACACCCGCCGAAGAACTCCCCAACTACGTCCCTTTAAACCCCCGGACAGCACCCAGAAATTGTGCTCCCCGGAGGGAAGTGAACAGTTGGACTTCAAAATTCCCAATTAAATTCCAAATGAACTCTTTAGAACTAGTAAACTCCAGTCCGAACCACAAAGGTTAACTATGGAAAAATGTAGTAGAATAAGGTAACATCTGATCAATTACTAAATATGAGAAATCCTGCTTAAAGAAAAACAACAAAAAAAAAAAGGAAAAGTAGAAAGTGTAGTCAGGAGAGAAGAGGGAGGGTAAGGAAGGGAGAGTTGTACAGGATTCAGGGTCCTGGCTCCATCCATGTAGAATTTAAGACATAAGGTGTCCTGGAAACAATTGTACTTTGATGTGTTGGGCCCATGGATCCCATGTCATTTCAAATTGTTGAGTGGTATTCCGTAATTTAGCTACTATTTGTTCCTGAATCATAATCCATGAAATTTTTTGCCTGGTAGCCACAAGAGAAACCCTAGAAGTTTTCCAAGCTTTTGCTAAAGTGATCTTGGCTCCCAAGCACATAAAAAAGATTAGTTGTTGAGTATGTTTAGGGGTATTGTGTAGCCTGCGGTTCAGAAGGATATATGAAGGATCTTGTGGGATTGGGGCTTTCGTGACCTTCCTCACTAGATGTATAAAGTTATTCCAAAAGTTTCGTATGCGAGGACAAGACCACCATATATGTAACATTGTACCTAAAAGACCACATCCTCTGAAACAGAGCGGTGAAACCTCTGAGTACATCTTTGAAAGTCTCACAGGAACATAATACCATTTCGTTAGAATTTTGACATTAGCTTCGATTAAGGAAATATTTAAAATACCTTTGGAAGAACGTCTAAAAACTTGAAACCACAATTCCGTATCTAGTTGGATGTCCAAGTCTTCTTCCCAAGAACAAGCATATGTCGGTTTGTCACTCCTATCTGCCAGGGACGAGTAGATAAGGGAAATACCTCCTTTGCGATGACCATGTTTTAAGCACCATTGCTCGTAAATCATAACATTGTAACTATTTGGTTTGTCAAGTTCCAGAGAATGTATAAAACGTTTAATCTGTGAAAGTCTCAATTGTTCTGAATCGGGCATCTCTAGTTTGGAGTAGCAGTGTCCCATGGAGATGGGTCCATTTGGTGTAATGAAATGTCCAATTCTGAAAAGGCCCTTGTTCAACCACCAATGAAAATCTTGGATGTTCAGGCCAGGAGGGAAATCAGGATTATGGAATAAATGTACGAGAGGTCTCAGTGGGGAAATCAGGTGTTCGTTTTTGTATAGTCTGTCACAAAGTGCTAGGGATTGAGAAAGCGTTGGGGATAATATGGCAGGTCTTTGCTTTGTTGGTCTCCATATTAGATGATCTAATGTGTAGTCAGGTACTGCCTGGTTCTCAATAGAAACCCAGTCTGGACAATTGGTTTTAGTATATATTGCTGAAAATTGTGCTAGTTGTGCTGCTTGATAATATAAAAAGAGGTTAGGAAGTCCTAAACCACCTTGGGTTGTCCGGCGGAACAGGATGTCACGCGCCAGTCTATGTCCCTGTTTTCCCCAGACAAATCCAATCACTTTTGATTGGAATTTGTTGAGATTCGATTTTTTAATAGGTATGGGAAGGGCTCTGAATAAGTACAAAATTCTAGGAAATAAGTTCATCTTGACTGCATTGAGCCTGCCCAGCCAAGACAATCCTTCTTTAGACCATTTAGTTAAATCTGCTTCTAAAGATTTGAAGGCGGGTGGGTAATTAGCATTGTATAAATTACTGACGCTTTTGGTGAGAGAAATACCCAAATAGGGAATCCTATCTGTAGCCCAGGAAAAGGGAAAGAAGGGCGCAAGTCGGGAGATGGTTAATGAGGGAACCGAAATATTGAGAGCAACTGACTTGGAAATGTTAACTTGGAGACCTGAAATAGTTCCGAAATCCCGAAGGAGATGAAGTAAGTTGGGGGTGGAAATTAAGGGTGAGGTCAGAAATATAAGCATATCATCAGCAAAGAGAGCACATTTATGCTCTTCTAAACCACAACGAACACCTTTAATATTTATATCTGCTCTAATGGCGATGGCTAGAGTTTCTATAGCTATAATAAAGATTAACGGTGACAAGGGACAACCCTGTCTAGTACCTCTATGGATATCTAATGGTTGAGAGAGGTGGCCTAATAGACGTACTTGAGCAGAGGGGGTTGAATATAGGGATTTTAGAATGTTCATAAAATTTGCTCCGAAACCCCATTTGGTGAGAATTTCAAAAAGATATGGCCATGAAACAGAATCAAATGCCTTCTGCAAGTCCAAAGACAGCAGAAGGCCTTCTTGTGCCGGGCCCCCGTCCCAGTGCGAATTCAATAATGATATTAAGTCAATTGCCCTTCTCACCTGATCCGTTCCCTGTCTCCCCGGGATGAAGCCCACCTGATCCTTATGAATATAGTTAGATATAAAACTGGACATTCTGTTGGCTAATATTTTAGTCATAATTTTAAGATCATTATTGATCAGCGAAATGGGTCTGTAATTTCCCACTTCACTAGTATCTTTACCAGGTTTCGGAATAACAGAGATAAATGCAGTGTTAGAATCATTCGGGAGGGGGGCTCCATCCCGGAGAGAATTAAAGAAACGAGCCATGTAGGGAGCTAATTTTGGACCAAAAGTCTTATAATATCTGACTGAGAAACCGTCGGGGCCCGGTGCTGATTCTGATTTAAGGGCTTTTATGACGTCAAGTATTTCGGCAGGGGAGAAGGAATCATCCATTAGTTCTTTATGAGTTTGATGTATGTGAGGTAGATCGAGGTGATCGAGAAACTGATTTCTAGCTTTGGAATGTGTATGAGTTGTCTTAGAGTAGAGGTTTTCATAAAAATCATGAAATGATTTCAAAATTTCTACCGGATTTTGTGTAAGGGTACCCGACGATTGTCTGATTTTAGGGAAGACCAAGGTACGAGTTCGAGGACACAATTTACTCGCGAGTTTGGCACCTATTTTATCTTTTTGATAATAGAAGCGAGCACCTGTCCATCGCAGATGTTTTTCTGCTGAGGTAGTGAGTGAGAGATTAAGTGCAATGCGTGCTCTATCAAGTTCAGCCAGGCTCTCTGGGGTAGGATGTTTTTTATGACTTTTGCTAAGTGTTTGGAATTCCTCTTTGAGTCGTATAAGCTCTGCGGAGTATTCCTTTTTGAGTCGGGCTGAGAGTTGAATTATTTTACCCCTCATGACCGCCTTGTGTGCCGCCCACAGGGAGCCTGGCGAAATTGAGTCTGTATTATTATCTGTAAAGTAGTCCGAAAGGGCTGAGTTTAATACCGCACAGTGAGCTGGATTGTTTAGAAGAGACTCATTAAGCCTCCATTGGAACGGTCGTTTATCTCCTCCTCCCCCTCTAATAATTAATGAAACGATGGAATGGTCAGAGAGAGAGGAATCATAAATTTTGGAGGATTCAACCAAAGATATGAAATGTGGAGGAATAAAGATATGGTCTATTCTGGTTAATGTATTATGAGGGATAGAAAAGTGAGTGTAGTCTTTGGATCGGGGATTCATTTCTCTCCATATGTCTATTAGGCCTGCTGCTTGGATGGAATGTGCAACCCTAAGACTGCATTTAGGAGGTCTTTTGGGCATTGGCTTAGTAGGATTGGATCTGTCTGAGGAAAGGTCAAATGGGATGTTCGAATCTCCCGCCAGAACAACAATTCCCTTCAGATGGGATTTCAGCGTCAAGAGAGTCTTTTCAAAAAATTTGTCCTGGCGGGAGTTCGGAGCATAGTAGGAAACAAATGTGTATGTTACTGTATTAATTGATCCAGAGACCAGGATGTATCGGCCTTCTGGGTCTCTAATTGTTTTAGAATGATGAAAATGAACTTTGTTGGCAAAGCATATCGCAACCCCTTTTGTTTTATTGGAAGCATTAGCTAAATAAAATTGAGAAAAGTTTTTGTGAAGGAAAATGGGGTTATAAGAAATGGGAAAGTGTGTCTCCTGCATCAAGATAACATCAGCTTTGAGGGCATGAAATTGTTGCATGATTTTACGCCTTTTCACTGGGGAATTAAGGCCTTGAACATTATTGGACATTATACATAGATCAGATTGTACCGGTGAGGTAGAGTTCATGGGAAGAGCATGTAGGAGTTAATACTATGAACAAAAGGAATACCTGTCTTTGTGGTGCTCCCTGGCAGATAGGAGATGACACCTGTTCTTTTGAGGAAATGCTTGTGAGAAAAAAACGAGGAGAATCCAACCAGGCCCTGATCCTGTACAAGGGAGATGGGAAGGAAGATGTGATCAGACTGGGAAGGGTAAAAAAGGGAGAGTGGAGAGGGGGAAGAAGAAAGTAGGGAGATAGAAATAAAATAAAAGTACATCAGAATATGCATTATATAAAATAACAATTCAAGCCAAAAAAAAAAAAAAATTAGTAATGTATACAATAAATAAAAATAGGAAGGGAAAAAAAAATCCCAAAGCGGCCCAAAAGGGTCGCTGTAAACAAACCCCGGTAGGAGAAATAGTTCTCCTATCGAAGTAAACAGGGGGGTGCATTGTACCCACCCTGGACAACCTCGCCACATAGGTTGATTATCTCAAAGGCACTAAAACAAAAAAAAATCTGAGCCCAGACTATAATAAACATAGGGGAAATATAAATAAAGTGCAACTGCCCCCCTCTTCCTCTACAATATGAGTGACCGTGACTTAACGTCAAAAAGAGCCATTATAAGAATAAAAATAAAGAAAAAAAAAAACCATCAAATAAAAAGCCAAAAGGTCAGTTGAAGAGAAAAATAAAATTATAGAGGAAGAGGGGTCTAATACAGGCATTACAGTAAATTTATATGTCAAAAAGGAGAAATATTTTGAAATTTTCCACTTTAGAAAAGAGAGAAAAAAAAAAAAAAAAAATATCCTTTTTAATGTCTTCTGTGGGAAAAAGCCTGGAGAAGTTTCCAGGAAAAACAGGACCAAATGTCAACCCGGTCCTGGTAAAGGTTCGGCCCTAAGGACAAACCGTAAGGAGGACAAAAAACTTTTTCTTCCTTTTTTCTGTCCTTTTTCTTTTTTTTTTTCCTTCCTTCCACAAAAATTGGACAGTTCAGGTGTATCTTCAGGTTGGTGGAGATTCCCTCGATCTCTTGGGCATCTGTTTCTGCCATATTTGCGTCAAGGGGCTTGTCGGTGATGGGCGTTTGGATGACGAGGATCCTTTCGGTGTAGAAGTCTGTGGAAGTTCCTGGGTGATCATTCCCAATTGAAGCAGAAGCCGTTCACCATCTTGGAACGTCGAGAAGTGGTATGGTTTATTATTATAAGAGAAATTCAGGCGGAGAGGAAAGGCCCATCTGTAAGGGATTTCATTGCTCGTCAGAACTTGAAGTAGAGGTTTAAGAGCTCGTCTTTTTTGGACTGTGTATGGTGATAGATCGGTAAAAATTTGTATGGAATGATCCTGAAATGTCAGAGAATCTGAGGTTCTGGAAACTCTCATTATCTCTTCTTTCACTGAATAGTAGTGAGGTTTCACTATAATGTCTCTAGGAAGACCATCTGTGCGAAGAGGTTGCAGAGCCCTGTGAGCCCTGTCTAATTCTAGACGATCTTGTGAAATAGTGGGAATTAAGCTTTTGATGAGGTCTTGGATAGCGAGATGAATGTCCTTGATAGATTCAGGAATGCCTCTAACACGGAAATTATATCTCCTCGACCTATTTTCGAGGTCGTCAATTTTGGCTGTGGCTGTTTCTAAATGATCCTGGAGTTCTTGAATCCTGGCTGTGTTTTGGTTAATGCGTAGGCATGACTGATCTGATTTTTGCTCTATTACATCAATCCTAGTTCCTAGTTGTTGCAAATCAGCATGGATGGAAGCTGTGATCTGTGTGGCAGTCTGAGATAAACCTCTGGACAACATTTGAGAAAATGTGTTCATCATGGAGGCAAAATCTGTGGGAGGTGAGGGCGCATCTTTAGGAACTATGTCCCATGGGGTAAAGCTTACAGGTAAAATATGCTGTATGGATGAGTTACTTTCCCCCCTAATATGACTCAAAAGAGGGTCTGTGGATGCTGGGGATAGGGTCCCGAGTTGAATTTCACTCACTGTGCCGTTTGAAGTTGAAGTTGAGGTGGAAGAAAGGTGCTTAACTGTGTAGTCTTGGTCCGCTATGGATTCCTCATTGCAGGCTGTATTTTGTGAGGTAACGGCGGCCATCTTGGATCGGCCTGACCTCTCTAACGCTGTGGAAAGCGCGGGTTTGGGGTTCCGTCGGGACTTAGAACCGGGCATTCGTGTGAAGCCTGCGTTTTCCCCAATCCGAAGTGACTGTTTGCCGGTAGAAACGAGGGCTCAGAACGTCGTGGCGGCGAGCGTTAGTCCAGGGTGGCGCGGAGCTCCCGGTCTATGCGGCCATCTTGGACGCTTCCGCGCATGCGCCCCCCTAAAGCTTTTCTTTCAAAAGCTGGTCAGAGACATAAGGTGATATCCTTAGGCTGGCCATACATGGTCAAATTTGAAAAGTATTTTCTTTTGAAAATCAGAAAATTTGTGCATTTTGTGATGGTGCCACCATTGATTTCGAAATTTGGCAGGCCAAGCATTCATTTTCACCTCATGTTGCTACAGAAAATATTTTTTTGGCTGGGAATCTTCTTTTCTTTCCAAGAATTTTCTTTTCTTGCACATGCACATTTATTTTTCGATTACATTTCTCACACGATTCTCCCATCCTTGATTAGAAAATTGTTTGTTTTTCAAAAAATTTACAACATGTCCGATTACTCAAATTCAAACACGAAAATTGGCTGTTGCTGCAGCCCACTAAAGGGGCGAAATACAAACTAAAATTCTTAAATGAGATTTTCAAAAGAAAATTCTTTGAAATTTGACCCATGTATCGCCTATCTTAGCTATAAAATCTATAAAAACTTAGAATTTGGTAATGTCTAAAAACAACATTATTGGAGTTTGAATGTAGATTTATTTATAGTAAAGATGTGCTTTCACTACCTTTAAAAACAATAATATATATATATAAAAAAAAAAAGAGACATCACACTTAGTTGACGTGGCTGTTATTTACATGTAATCATGTCTTCTCCTATAACACTTTATTTTCAGCAACTTCTAGGATAGCATGAATGACTGTTATTACATGCAAAATGTAAATACACATACAGGAAATCAATCTGAAGCAATTTAAAGGAGCTTTCTTAATGTTTTGTAGAATGCTTAAGTTGTCATGTTTAAGTTGTCAGCCTTGATCCAACAGAGACAGGTAATACTCCAGAGATGGGGATCATATGTAATGCACAGAAACTCGTTGCAAATAATCTTCACTAGTTAGCTAAGGAAAATGTATTTTGGCTGAGTATCTTAGCTAATTGTATTTTACAAATCAATCTGTGCCTTTTTATATAGGCCAGGAAGTTTGCTTATGATGTCACAAACATTATTGTGTCATAGCTCGTACCCATGCATGACAATGAATTGTACCATTTTGCTACTTTTTATTTTTTTTGTATTTCTTTCTTTAGATAGGTATAGTAATGTACCTTTCTGTAGACCTTATGGATTGATGTGTGATTTGGCAGGATTGAAAATGGGGGTGCTTTGAAATTGGCTCTAATAAATACCACATGCAGGTTTCCAGCAAAGATGCCCAGATCAGTGGGCTGTACCTTTCAAAATCAGGAACCGGATATAATAAAGTTAAATGAAGTTTATTGAAACAAATAGCAACATCAACACCAATAAACCATAAACATGTAAATAACAAATAAATATAACAGTATAGAAACCCAAATGATAAACTAACTATATACAAGTGGAAGAAGCACACATACAAAGAGCAATGTCAGGTAGACATGTGCATAATGAAAAAAGGGGAGCAGGGAGCAAAGTACCGGAAGCAAGGAGCAGGGTACAGGGAGCAGGTCACAGGATCAGGTACAAGGGCCAGAATCACCACAGAAACCAGGAACAAAGATCAGGCAGGGACATGGCTCACAGGAAGAACACTGAAGCACTGAACCTCAGTTATGGGTGGTATTAAATATCCCCAGCAGCCCACGTCAGGGGCAGCCTAATTACTCGGATATCCTGACTGCGGGGGGACACACACCGATGGTCACCGGAACTGCACTCTTCAACTCTGCAAACAACAGTGCCCCTGACATTGACATTTTTCATGTATGCTATATAAAATGTACTTGTACTTAAAGCTTTTGTTACCCCAACACTTCATATTCCTGATATGTGGCTGCTGTACTGCATGCTTGTATGAATAAGTATCCTGGTCTCTTTTTATTACTTCCTTTATGTGAAATATCTGGTGTTCCTGCTAGTCCCTCCGCTTTCTGATTAAAAACTGACCACACTAAGCAGGAGAGCACACCATAGTAAGTTCTATAGGTATGATGGGAACTCAGTCTGCTCCCCTCCAATGATCAGACATGTCATGACATGCCCCAGCTGCACAGCAATTCACTGGGAAGCTCAGTGTGCTACTGCTTCTCCTCCCCCCCCCCCCCCCCCCCAGCTCCTATGCAGCATAGAAAAGAAGGAATGTGATCACTTATAAAACAGGGGGAAAAGAGGTATTTATCTTTTTTTATATTTATACAAAAATATTTTGTCCTTCATTTCTATTTGAACCTGGATGGGTTGTTTTGAAAGGTAAATATTTATTTAAAGGAGAAAAATTAACAAAACATGTTCTTTTATAGTATGTACTTGCTTTGATCCCAAGTGTTATTTCTATCTGCTCTGTTGTTCCTCTGTTATCTGCATGAGTCACTTCTGACAGTCTTTGCTAACACCAGACAACCCTAGGAGCCTCCCTACCACCAACCCCCAGCGCACAGCAGCTGTGCATGTTTCCTATGAGGCTGTGCAGACGGTAGTGTGTTCTTTCTCTCCATTCTGGTCTCAGACCACATGCAGCTTCCTGCTTTATGCTGTGCAGTGTGCAATATCAGATCTCTGCCCTCTGCCATTGAGAAATTCTGTGTAAATTCTGGATTTTGAATGGATGTAGAGAAGATAAGGCACAGATAAATAGGTACAACTTATATAGGAGGATTTGTTTAATCTCTGTACAGAAAATAACCTGAGGCCAGTCACTTCAGTTGATACATATTTTAGGTTTACAATCACTACAACCAGTTAGCAGAGATCTGAATCTGGAAGCAGTAAAGCTGACGCAGCAGAGTCATCTTTCTGGGTGTGTAGTGTGGCAAAAGTATGTAAATGGCAAAATTGCACAAAATCACAAATCTTTTGGCAGTTAAACTATTTAACATACGGTATACTGTATGTGAAGTATTTTAACTGTGCATGTAACTGTTTGCATGGAGGTCCATTTTAAAGTGTAAATAAATCCTCCCAATTTATTACTGTAATGCATTCAGGCTACATATACAGTAATTAATATGCCTTTTTATTATATTTTTCCTGATAAGTGCTCCAGCAAAGGTTAAAAACCCTGTGCTAGCAGTACTAATAGAGTTGGACTGCTGCTTTCCCATGTAAGCAGAAGCCCAGCTTTCTGAATCCCCCATGAACACTACTCCAATCAGCAGCACCAATCTTGAAGTGAGAGTATATTTATTATGCCCCGTACACACAATCGGAAATTTGGCCAGCAAAAGTCCGATGAGAGCTTTTGGTCAGTGTCACGTACCTTACAGAGGAGTCCGCATGCTGAGGGTGGCCTCTTGCACGGTTCCGGTCTCAACACCCCTGGAAGTGAGGACAGGGAGTGCTGAGTCAGCGAAAGGGTGCAGGTGCCTGCAGGTTGATGATAGAGGCTTGAAGACACTGGATCCTCACGGAGGAAGAAGTGTAAACTAGTCACTGGAGGTGTTTAGCTGAAGCCAAGCAGGTATGTGGAAAACACTGCACGTCAGGAACAGGCAAGGTTGGCAACTGGCTGTGAAACGAGGTACAGGAGAGGAAGGCAGGTTTGTAGTCAAGGATAGGCAGATGTCTGGCAAGGTGCTGGCAGTGAGGTACAAAGTCAGGAAGCAAGCCGAAGTAGAGAGTCCAAGCCGAGGTTAGTATAATAAATCCAGGTAAGTAGTAAGCAAGGATGATCCAGAAGAGTAGTCAAGCTGGGTAATCAGGAACAAGGTAACAGGTACAACAGTGGTCAGGTATCTCAGGAATGGGCTGAAGACGATCCAGCACTGGTATCAGGTCAGGACCCTGTTTATAGTTGGGGACATGTGCCAGGATTGGTGGACGTGGTCGTGCGTGCGTACACACATTTGGTTTGGTGCGTAAGTGCACCCACGGGTTCGTATTGGCGTGTGTGTGCGTCCGTTCATTCCGGAACTCGTTTGCCACTGACGGGGACACCGCACATGGCCCTTGGAACAAAAATAAGCTGCTGCTATACGGGGACAGACATTCACACGGTGAGTTCCCTGACAGTCAGAAATTCCGACCGTGTGTATGCTCCAGCAAACAGTGGAGAGCAGGTTCTCTATTTTAGGGTCGGAATGAGTTCCGATCGGAAATTCATCTGTACAAATTCCTACGCATGCTCGGAAACAATTAGACGCATGCTCGGAAGCATTGAACTTCATTTTATTGGCTCGTCGTAATGTTGTATGTCACAGCGTTCTTGGCGGTCGAAAGTTCAGAGAACTTTCGTGTGATCGTGTGTATTCAAGGCAAGCTTGCCGTCCAAGTTTTTTCTGATGGAATTTCTGATCGTGTGTACGGGGCATTAAAGCAGTGTTCAGAGGATGTTTCAGACAACACGAGAAGCCTGTGTTCTATCAAGAAATGCCCTTCATCAAAAAAAGCCACCGATGGATCTGCTCATGTGCAGTACCAAACGTCACTGCAGCTGATATGTTGACCAGCTGGTGTAACGTCAACACAGTACATGCACAGATTGTCTGAGGTATTTTTTGATGGGAGACAGTATTTGATGGCCAGTATTCAAAGCTATGCAAAGAGAGGAGGGAGAATATACTTGTCAGATGCTGCCTCGCTGTTGTGGGGCGGTTTTTCCGTGGGCAGAAGGGTAGGTTTTGTCTGTGTTGCAGGGTGGGTTTGATGTGTTAATCCACGTGTTTTTCCTGTGTCTAAAGGTGTGTTGCAACACACACAAAACCCACTCTTAAACACACCCACAACCCGCACCGCAACAGCGAGGATCACTCTGACAATTACGTTCCCCCCGCTGTTTGCATAGCGTCGGATAATGTGTCTGATGATCTGCATATGCGCTCTGTTGACATCATGCCAGCTGATCAACATAGCAGCTGGAGTGACATTTAGTACTGTGCATGCGCAGACCCATCGGAGGCATTTTTAGATAGAGAGCATTTCTCAACAGAACTCCGGCCGCTGCTCCTGTATGAAAGATTCTGACTTTTCTAGTGCTGCAGGATTTACCCTAAAGCAGCCTTTCTCAACTTGTTCAATAAAAAATGTCCTGGTCTTAGGGAACCCCTGCTAAAATCGACTATATCTACAGTTCATAATACATTAGTGTGATGGTCAGTGGGAAGAATGATCCTTGCACGTGTGGTCATCGGGAAGATCAGCGATGTTAGTGGGAACTTTTCTGAGAGGCAGAAATTGCTCCTTGCTCAAGGAACCCCTAGAAAACTCTGGAGGAATCCTAGTTGGAAAACCCTGACTTAAATAATTAAAAATGACTTATTTGTTACTGCATATGCAGCCTGGATGTGTTCCTGTCATACATTTATAGGATTTAATTAGGCTTTAGTGGTTAAATCCATTCAACGCTCCTTTAATTTTTGGTGGCTTTAAGCGGATTTAAATTCCAGTAGGATTCTCATATTTACCTTATGAGATCTTCTGAAGTAACCCTCTCCCCCCTGCATTCCCTATTTATTTATTTTATTAAATGGTTAATTCAGCGCAAAGTGAGGGCAAAGATAGACTTTCTGGCATGATAATATCACCACCATTAGATCATAAATATATAGAGAGTGAGTAAATCTGGTAGCATTTGTTTATCCTTGTGAGTAGGACTGAGTCTGCTTATGTAAAATTACCCACTAATGTTTTATTTTTATCCCTTGAGCAAGAAATATTCAAAAACTGGTATAGTTTATTTTCATTGTATCTTGCTTGCACACAAGACTGTTAACACATTACTATGTGCCATGAACCATTATACTAAAATAGCAATTAAAAAAATAATATAGCATATACAATTGCTACACAAGTCATATTGTAATTGAAAGTTATTCAAAATTAGCTTTTTCTTTTTAATCTGCAGCGCTGACATTTTCTGTAAAATTCAATGCACTATAGCAGCTTCGAGGTTTACCATACACCATTGATGTACAGAACAACCCCCAAAAATGTCACTTCCTGTTTATGTGATTGGCTCACTGATTTTCCCACTAGTCTGCACTAATATTCAAGTCAAATTTTAGGCAAATTTTAAGAAAATTATTTCAGTTGGATACTCCCAAAGGGTTAATCACCCTACAACTTTTCTCATTAGAATACTGCAAGCTAATTAATATTGAAAAAGTCACTCCCATTCAGAGTCACTCTGCAGATAACAGCTATTTCTACAGAGCAGAAACAGGTAGGACTCTGCACCACAGTTTGTTAAAATCCTTGCGATGTATATAGATCACCCAGAGGATATTGTTTTTTTCTCAACAAAAGTGGAGTTACTCTTCAACCGCTTCTGGACCACCCACCGCATATAACCTGTGGCGGGAGGCCCGGCTGTGCAAAAGCATGTACCCATACGTGATTTTGTACCCATACGTGATACTCTCCAGCTGTAGAGGAGAGAGAGAGATCATTTTGCCCCCTGTTCAAATCATCAGTAAGATCTCATCTGGAATATGCAGTTCAGTTTTGGGCACCAGTTCTCAAAAAGGATATCAGGGAACCAGAGAAAGTGCAGAGAAGGGCAACCAAATTGATAAGAGGCATGGAGCATCTCAGCTATGAGAAAAGATTAGAGGAACTGAATTTATTCACTCTTGAGATGAAGAGAATAAGGGGGAATATGATCAACATGTACAAACATATAAGGGGTCCATATAGTGAACTTGGTGTTGAGTTATTCTCTTTACGGTCAACACAGAGGACACGTGGGCACTCTTTATGTCTAGAGGAAAAGAGATTTCATCTCCAAATATGGAAAGGTTTCTTCACAGTAAAAGCTGTGAAAATGTGGAATAGACTCCCTCCAGAGGTGGTTCTGGCCAGCTCAGTATATTGTTTTAAGAAAGACCTGGATACTTTCCTAAGTGTACAGAATATAACTGGGTACTAACATTTATAGGTAAAGTTGATCCAGGGATCAGGAAGGAATTTTTTCCCCCACTGTAGAAAATTAGAGCATGATCTGCTGGGGTTTTTTGCCTTCCTCCGGATCAACTGTGGGTATAGAATTGTGTATATTGGATTATACAATATTTTTTTCAACCTGACTAACTATGTAACTATGTAACTATAATAGTGCTCAGGCTTGTTGTGTCCCATAAACATCAAAATAGCCAAAAATGCCGGCAACTCGATTGCTTCTTCTTAAATCTTTATTGAGCACTAGCAGCAGTGCGACATCTAAAACGCTAACATGTTTCAGCCAGAGCCTTCCTCATTTTCTTTATGTTTTAGCACTGATCACTGTATTGGTGTCACTGGTCCCCAAAAAGTGTCACTTATTGTCCAATTTGTCTGCCGCAATGTTGCAGTCCCACTAAAAATCGCTGAATCTATCCCATTTTTTGTTTGTGAACACTATAACTTTTGCGTAAACCAATATACGCTTATTTGGATTTGTTTTACCAAACATATGTAGCAGAATACATATTGGCCTAAACTGATGAAGAAATTATATATATATTTTTTTTTTATTGGGAATGTTTGATAGCAGAAAGTAAAAAATATTGTGTGTTTTTTGTTTTGTTTATAGCACAAAAAATAAAAACCACAGAGGTGATCAAATACCACCATAAGAAAGCTCTATTTGTGGGAAAAAAGGACTTAAATTATTTATTTGTTTGGGTACAGCATCGCAGGATGGCACAATTGTCAGTTAAAGCAATGCAGTGTTGTATCGCAAAAAATGACCTGGTCAGGAAGTGGATAAAACCTTCCAGAGCTGTAGTGGTTAAATATATTTGAAAACAGCAGTAAGGACATCAAAAAATGCATTAGAAAGGTAACACTGAGGTCTATATAGAACTCACTACTTTCCCTTCAGGATATACTTTTTACTCCCAAGATGTTTGCTTGCAACATAACTTTTCCAAAAAAAAAATAATATATATATATATATAATTACTGTTAAGAGATGGAGTGCTGACCCACAGAAAGGAGGATATCTTTGATGTGACCTACCGACTATATACAAACGCTTCAATTTATATATTTTCTGGTAAGCGCATTCACTATATGGTGACGGGCACTTCATGCGCTTTCGGAGTGTGTTGAACCACTGGGGTGCTGCCATTTAAGAACATAAACGTTTATTATCTGGACTCACATATGAACTTTTTTATGATTGGATTTTTGTTTGTATCATTTTTTATGCACTTTTTGCGATTTTTATGCACTTGAGGTGTTTCTCTGATTGTATTAATCATACATATATTAATTATTCACATATTTTAATATCTTATTTCTGGTATATAATTAATTAGAGGGTTGGCGCAGCTTTTTATTTTTGTATTTTTATATATATATATATATATATATATATATATATATATATATATATATATATATATATATATATATATATTAATTTCTTTCAACCTCAGGCTTCATTCTTAAAATTACAGTTAATAACAGCAGTGATAGAAGGGGTTTTGGTAAAAGCATCCTGCTGCACATCAATGCTGCAGGCTGATAGATCCTGCTGTACACAGGAAATGGAATCTACTGCACAATAACACAGCAGATGCTGCCGGACACTGTAGGAAGGTAGACACATTGAGATATTATAGCATGAAGTTTATTACAAAACATTACAGAAACAAAATAATGCAATCACAAGGATAAACCTTGAGGAACGTTTGTCTAATGGCAAAAAATTCTTAGGCTCCAGTGCTCTCTGTGGCAGAAGAACGGCCTCAGATATGGGTATGCTGTGAGATTGTGGGGGTACCATCTCTCCTCTTGGATTTATTCTGTTCATGCATTCTCCCATTAGAATTGCAAAGAGTTTCTTTCAGAATCTTTACCTTGTCTGTTAACTATGCCCAGGTTACAAGGATTATTAGAGAAGCATATTGGGGACATTCCCATTATCACTCTATAGCTGGCCATATACTAGTAGATTTTCAGTCATATGAAAATTCCCAGTACATTCAAAGACCCGACAAATGTCGTTCGAAAGTACTCCCAAATGTTGTTTGCTTTTAACATTTGATTTTGATTTTGCAATGAATTGGACTTTTGTAATGAATTGATATACACTGTAAATCTGAATGAATGAATGACTTGTATAGCGCTGCAAATGGGAACTGAATCGCCTCAAGGTCGCTTGATCTGGCCTGCGTTGATCCTTCTTAAAAAAGGAAGGTCTTGAGTTTTTTCCTGAAGGCCCGGTGGTTTCCTTCCAAGCGGATGTTCTGACAAATCTGACCATACATTGGTAGATTTTTGTTCATATGAACATTCAACAACTTAGCAAAGATCATTCAGAAAATGTTTTGGGAGTGGAGTAAAAATCCTTGGTTTTTACGCTACCCCACCCCAACTACCCCAACCATCTCTCCTTTAACTGAAAAGGCAGCAGCTGGAGTGTACAAATGCAATGGATGTGATGCTTTGCAGGGATTATACCTCATCAATTTCAATTCACTGAAGCAAATGGGACTGGTTTGCGACCGCCCCACAAATGTATGCAATGCACCTGATTGTTGCGCTGTGGTGTGGCATTTAGGGAGTGAAAAAAGGAAGTGAGGAGGTGAGATGTCACCTCCTCACTGTCTGTGAAATGCCTCTGAAAAATGAGCCAAGTGTGGATTACCTTTCAGAGGAGTGACCGTCCTTGCCACTAATGTGAATGAGCCGTTAAAAATACGCCCCTTATTAGGGTAAACAAAGTGCATTAAAGATGAGATAAGATTTCCAAGGAAGCAGCTAAATGCAGAGATGGAATATATATTAGATGGCTTCACCAACCAAATCATTTTTATACCCAGTTCAGAATTCACATAGCACAATCCTGCTTGGCAGAGAAGGAAACCTGATTTTTTATTTCTACAGTTAAGTAACACTAAAGCCCCGTACACACGAGAGGACTTATGTCCGACAGACTTCCGAAGGAGTTCTGCCGGAGTTCTGACGGACTTTTCGGCTGAGCGGACTTGGCCACACACAATCAAACTAAACTCCGACGGATTCGAACGTGATGACGTACGACTGGACTCGAATAAGGAAGATCATAGCCAGTAGCCAATAGCTGCCCTAGCGTCGGTTTTAGTCCGTCAGAATAGCATACACACGAGCGAATTTTTCGAAGGGACCGGGTCCGGCGGAGTTCCGTCGGAAAAATTTGAAGCATGTTCCATATTCTAAAGTCCGTCAGACTTTGGTGAATCAAAAGTCCGTTGCAGCCCACACACGATCCAATAGTCTGACGGAATCAGTCCGTCGGACTTTGGATGTTGAAAAGTCCGCTCGTGTGTACGGGGCTTTACAGGTCTTGTCCCTCCCCCAAACTGAGACTGTGAAAGGTAAAACAACAGACTGATGAATTTATTTCCCTGTCACTCAGCTCTTTCTGATTGGCTTGTGCCTCAGTCTGAGCTCTACCGTAAAGGGGATGCAAGTGGCTGATACAATGGCAAATTCAGGTACTTACACTGATTCATTTAAAAATATATTTAATGGTGAATTAATGAATAGAAAGCTGTATTAATTTAGGTCTTTTATATCTGCCTGGAATTCACATTTAAATCCCAATGATTCATACATATTGTGAATATAGTTGGCACAGTGCCAGATAGTAAATCTAAAATGGTTTCATGTGGTCTTTAATCCATGTTTTGGAAATCTAATTGATAATACATTTCTTCAAACAGACTTTTAGCATAGCCTTCTTTATTCATTTCTGTTTCCAATTTTTCAGTAAAGAACATACTTTCTTTTAGTTCTCTCATTACTTTCAAAATACCAGGCAGGTGGAACTGGAACAATGAGAGTTTTAATTAATGTTAACCCTTGAAATTACACAAGGAGGTTCATGTGTGTGTATGTGTTGCCATTGGACATTATCACAGGATTTTACTAAAAACCATGCTGCCACTGGGAGAAGTATATTTTTCAGTAAATATTGGTGTTATTTGGGTGGTATAGCAGAGTTCCCATGTACTCACCAGTCTCAGATACAGGTGCAGGCTCTTGTAATTCCATTTCTCACAACTTCTTTGGTTGCTGGATATGCCCAGGGAATGTATAGTATATTCATCAGCTTCCCTTCCTCAGCATCTCAAAGAGGCCATATCTGGTTAGGCAGAGGTACAGTAGCTGGGATAGTGATCCTCAGCCAGGTGAGTGACCCATTACCATCAGAACTGTATGCAGGCAACCACCTCAGAGACAAGAAGCAAGCAGATCCAGCTACTGTGGAGAGCCCCTCGCCAACTACTACCAGAGTACTCCAGTTCCAGTGGGATGATCCTTTGTCCTTGGGCCTTGGATCCCTCCAGCTGGTCACCTGTGTTACCAGAGCTCCCCTGGATTTCACTATGAGGGGAACTATTTAAGAGAAATTTTACAAGTCGATTTTTTTTTTTACTTTATTGCTCAAATAAACTCTAATTTGCTATAGAGTCTTATAGAGACTATACATGTTACCCTTAATTAGCCACAAATACATTTATTTTTATTTCTTCAAAGAATAACGTATTGCAGGAAAATAGGATTCAGAATGGTGCCAATATTGTCAGGATTCAAACCCCAAGTAATGTCTAATTGTGATCTGAAGCCTAGTGTATCCTTATTAAAACTACTTTAAAAAAATCAGGATTTTATAAAAATACCAGGTTAAATAGAATTGAGACTTGTAATTCATTTATTCTCATTTAATTACTATTCCATCTCTAATGCATGGGTTAAAAGGCCTGGACAGCTTAGCTTAAATGTCTTTCTGATCATTGTAGGTAGAGAACAACATGGGACATCTCTGGTGACAGATGCAGATGGCAAATGGAGGCACGTGTCACTGTGCTATTTGTAGAGATGGCCTGAAGCTAATCAGCAATATTATCCTGATGCTTTATATAATAGTAGAAGAAGCAAGAAACAAAGAAGCACTGAAATCTTGATAACAACAAGACACACAAGTGCTGAGAGTCAATTGCCGATCATTACAATGATTAATAGAAATATCCTGTTTTCTTTATCCATTTTTGTTCAAATATCAATACGTAGAGCTATTCAGTGTTTATAAAACTGTTCAACAATAGTTCTGCATGTTAGTACATTAAAACACATTATTCTTTTCCGTGATTTAATTATAACAGTACAAAAATGTATCCTGTAGATACAGTATAACTATTATACCGGGTAATCAGTCTATATAATTTTTAAAGAGATCCTCTAAATAACCTTGAAAGTTTGCCTGTTGCAGAAAACCTGTATTGAATGACACCCGATATGTACCTTGCCCAAGGTGCCATTTTAAAAGGCAAGGCAGACAGTGTTTTACTGAAGATTAATTAACCAGCTGTAGGCCTATAAATAATCCTTCGGCTAGGGTCTCAGTTCAGCCTTTCTGAAATTTTAAAATGAACAGCAAATTGAACACACTACTTGAATATTGTGGGTCAATAATGAACCACAAAACATATATAGCTCTATATATCTATATATCTATATATATATATATATATATATATATATATATATATATATATATATATAGAGAGAGAGAGAGAGAGAGATATAGCGAGATATCTCTCGATATATATATTTACATTATATATATCATACTATAGTTATTTATATGACTCTATTGTATAAAGACCAATGACATCTGATTTTTATGCAAATGTAAACCTCCTTTATTATATGTTAAAAACACATAGTATATTATATACCTAAACTTGGGATCTGTTGTTTGAGGCGGACCTTGCAATTAATTGACAAGGTAACTTATTTATTGTTGCCCCCCTTCTACCTGCTGAAATGTTGCATTACCCTAAGAATAACTATGGTGGGAAACAAAGAGTGTTTACCTAATCTTCTGTGGCTTTTTCCTGCAGAATCTAGGTGAGGTTGAATTCATAATTCTTCCATGAAAGATCTTGGGAAGATTGAGTAGCCCAAATCTTGCTAAGAAGGTTATCCTACAGTACATTGTGCTGCTGCCTCTTCTTATTCAATTTTGAGTACACAGCATTTCCGAACCCCCCGCATTATGGTAGATGGACCTAAAAGCGGTATATTCTCAATGTCCACTTTATCAATTATCTTTATCAATATATAAAAATCTATGTAATTCATGTTATTCACTCCAGTAACACGTGGACATGCATCACATGATTCCCAAACCTTTAGAACCTTATCTAGGTATGTGGATACACAACCTTATCTAGACATTGTTCTCCAGTGCACTGGAGAACAATTGTGTATACACATTTAGGGGACCTGGTATTGTCCAACCATCCAATGTGATATGGGATATGAATTGCTTTTATTTAAAAAGGTATTTAAAATCAAATGCATATTAAATGGTGGGGCTCAGTTTATCAACATTGTAATATATATTGTTTTATATTCAGATGACGAGGTTTGATGTTCGTATATTATCCCTTTCATGACTAATGCCCCGTACACACGAGAGGGATTAAGTCTGACAGACCTCCAAAGGAGTTCCGCCGGAGTTCCGCCGGAGTTCCGACGGAGTTCTGGCGGACTTTTCGACCGAACGGACTTGACCACACACCATCACACCAAACTCCGACGGAGTCGAACGTGATGACGTACGACTGGATTCGACGTAGGAAGTTCCTAGACAGTAGCCAATAGCTGCCCTAGCGTCGGTTTTAGTCCGTCGGAGTAGCACACACACGAGCGGATTTTTCAAAGGGGACCGGGTCCGGCGGAGTTCCGTCGGGAAAATTTAAAGCATGCTTCATTTCTAAAGTCCGTCAGACTTTAGCTTCGCTAAAGTCCGTTGCAGCCCACACACGATCGGATAGTCCGCCGGACTCAGTCCGTCGGAGTTTGGATGTCGAAAAGTCCGCTCGTGTGTACGGGGCATTAGTCTATTTTTGGCATTTGGTGTTTACAAGTTAAAATCCATATTTTTTGCTAGAAAATTACTTGGAACCCCCAAACATTATATACATATTTTTAGCAGAGACTCTAGAGAATAAAACAGCGATTGTTGCAATATTTTATGTCACACGGTATTTGCGCAGCAATGTTTTAAACGCAACTTTTTGGGAAAGGGGACACTTTCATGAATTAAAAAAAAAACGAAACAGTAAAATGATCCCAATATTTTTGCATAATGTGAAAGATAATGTTACGCCGAGTAAATAGATACCAAACATGTCACACTTTATAATTGCACGCACTCGTGGAATGACGACAAACTACGGTACCTAAAAATCTCAATAGTTGGCGCTTAAATTTTTTTTACAGTTACCAGGTTAGAGTTACAGAAGAGGTCTAGTGCTAGAATTATTGCTCTCGGTCTGGCAATCGTGGCGATACCTCACATGTGTGATTTGAACACCGTTTACATATGCGGGCACGACTTCCATTTGCGTTTTCTTTGCTTCGCAAGCTCGCGGGGACGACGGGCGCTTTAAAAAAAACATTTTTTTTATTTTTTTTTAAAATGAATAAATTGTTGTTTTTTTAAAAAAAAAAAAACAATTTTTGATCACTTTTATTGCTGTCACAAGGAATGTAAACATCCCTTGTGACAGTAATAGGTGGTGAGAGGTACTCTTTATGGAGGGATCGGGGGATCTTAAAGACCCCCGATCCCTCCTTTACACTTCAAAGTATTCAGATCGCCATTTTTGGCGACTCTGAATACTGTATATATTTTTAAATCCGGTGCCATTGGCAGCCGAGTAAATGGAAAGTGACATCATGACGTCGGTTCTGTGTTTACTATTAGGAGACTGGAAGGAAGCCACTTACGGCTTCATTCAAGTCCCTGCCCAGCAGCCAGAGGCATCCGATCATGCGTTGGTGCTCCCGCATAGGTTGTTATGGCTGGATAGCCGATTCCTCGCTGTGAAAAACGGTACCAGGATGATGCCTGCAGGTGCGGGCATCATCCCTGTATAACCCCCGGAAACCGAGTACGCACATCTGCATACGCTCGGCGGGAAGGGGTTAAATTACTGTGTTACTGCGTCATTGTTTTTTGTTTTTTCTTTATTCTGGGGCTGCCATATTTAGCTTGTGTATCATGTGTTATTTGAGGATCCCTACTGCCTTATGGCTATGTGCAAATTTTGTATGCTTGACTAATGCATCTCACATTGCTAAACAACATCTAGGTCCATCAGGCACTCAGTACACATAAAGGGTTTAAACTGGAAAAAAAAAAAGATTTCCTTCTTTTGACCACTGCTTTTGCATGGTGAATTAAAGTTGTACTTATGGCTAAAATGTGAAGAACACGACAAACAAAGCATCAATGTATATGTTATGCCAGATTAAGGGCCAACCAGAAGGACCTACTAAAACTACACCGTTACTATTTTAATCCAAACATAGGTTTTGGGTGCGTATAGTGGCAAATTAAATATATTTTAATTTGGTCTCCTGGCTAACACAGTTAAGAGCTGGGAAATTATATGTGCATTGTACATGGTAGGAACTGACCAACCTACTTACCCGTTTGTTGCTAGATATAAACTTATTGAGTATACCATTGCATTCTCCGGACCTGAGGGGTCCAACTCTGCTGCCTTTCGTTTGTGACTTGCCTGAAGAAATAGGCTACATGATTAGAATTACCGACTGAGGAAGGTAACTTGGAAATACTTTCCCATCCTGAAGTGGCTCACTATAAAATTCCTGCTGTTCAGTGTTTTGTTCCTTATCTGCTTAATGAAACTTTATTTTTAACAGGGAGAGTTTGTAGGATATATGAATAAAGACAGGTAAGCAGGATCAATTTACACTTTCCTAAAATAATCTATAGCCTTTTAAAAATGCAAATGTTGTGCAAAAAAACAATCACCATCCAGGTGAAATATATTCAAAATGCAAGATTTATAGATATGTTTCCCCATTTTTAAGACATAGATTTACATCTTACTCTTGCCTTACTCTTGCTTTTTCTTAAACGGTTTGCTAAATGGAAAGTTCTTCCTTCATTAAGGACACCTTAGGAATTGTAGTGTTGTAATAAGAAAAGCTTCAATGAGTGTGTCCCTCAAGGCATGGAGGAGCCTGAGAAAGCCTCTCAACAAAAGTTAAACTCCTCTTACATGCCCTTGATTATTTATATATCTATATATCTATATATCTATATATCTATATATCTATATATATATCTATATATCTATATATCTATATATCTATCGTTGCATAGACTTCTGAGAAAAGCAGTGGAGCAATCATACAAACAGTACAGGAGACTGCTGAGAGAGTTCTGCATGCCAGGAGTGTTGAAGATGCACACAGGTTGTCATATTGGAAGAAAGTGACATTGGACGGGTTTTAGAAAATACCTATAGTAGAGTTTTCCCTTAAAGAAGAACAACAGTGGAGTGAGACACATGTGGCAGGAACCTTTGCAATAACGTGCAAGTATATGCAGCTTACCTTAGAGTTTTGCCTTTTCCATAGATGACAGCTCTGCTCTCTCCATTGCAGCTCAACATCATCCTCACCAACTTTGCTGAAGTTTCTTCCACTGCCAGGAGTGATGAAATTCTCATACATACACAATAGATTGTCATTATACTGACACTGGGGTATTTGGGGTGGTCTTTGGTAGATGCCTAGAATGTATATTGAACAGTGCATATGCAGCAGGTAGTGTTAGTAAAAAAAGAAATTGCTAGTAAAAAAGGGAAAGTATTTTCGCCCAAAAAAACAAGGTTTTAAAATGCACATGAAAGTGTGATCAATTAAAGGTTAAAGTTAAAGTAAAAACGTAAACCTATTAACCAAAAGCACAATACACTAAATTAAGATATAGCTTAAAAAAATCCAAAACAAGAGTGTCCAACCATTATAATTTCCCTCGTCAACTGATGAGATTCACCTCTAAGCCATTTTCAGTCTAGCCTATGAACCTCGTTTGTGGCTCCCTGTGTAAACAACTCAGCTTGGTCATTCATCCATTGCTGCTGGTAGTCAGACCATGCAGTGTATATTCTGCCTCCCCCACTCATTAATAACTCTGCTTATTCAGTGACAAAATTAGTCTAGGTAGGTTAATGTTGCACGAACATCCTGTGGGTACTTTATTCATTTAAATAAAAAAAAAGGATCTGACTTTGAGATCTGGCCAGATTTACAAATTATGAACAATCGGTCACCATGATAAGAACACCATGATATGTTTTTCTTATGTTTTCTTAAATAACTCCTTGAACAATCATTGGCTGGCAATAAATTTGCATCAAAGTGAAAGCCTTTTTTTTTTCTAATTAAATGAAGAATGCCTAGAACTCCAACGAGCACACCGGGCAAACAAAACAATTGAAAGGTTACAAGACTGCTGTGTTCGAAAAACTTCACAAATGGAGGGCATACTTATTTCTCACACATTTCCTTGCTTGTTACCAGTTATTTGAGGAGCTTTGCTAGCCTCCTCTTAAAAGCATGCACTGTTATGAACCTATCAGCAGGCTGGGACCCAATAGGGAATTGGCATGCCTTACATGAGATTCTTCTTCAGTCCCATCTAGCCAACTATGGAGACCTAAAATAAACAAAATGTTTCTTATGCATGAATTTGCTCAAATGCAAACATCATTGAGAACTTGGGTCCCTGCAGTTGCCACTTTGCACAAGCATTCAAAAATAAAAAGATTGAATCTCAGCTAAAGGCAGCCTGCCTAAACATACAAATTTAAGTCAAAAATGATTATTTACTGTTTTTATAAGTCCCATGACCATATTTCAGAGACTTATGCCGTGTACACACGATCAGACTATCTGGCGGACTTAGTCTGGTGGACAAACCGCCGGAAAGTCCGCCGGTCTTTCCAAAAGAGCAGACCTGTCCACACACAACCAGACTTTTCCGGCAGACTAGGTCTGCCAGACTATGGTGGGAGTCCGCCGTACTTTTGAAATGAGGTGTGCGGCGACTTATATAGGGACAATGGGCGGGGTCACGGGTGATGTCCCCGCCCCTTATGATGTCACAGTCCCAGCATCCTCTGGGGCTGTGACATCATAATGGGCGGGGACATTGCCTGGTGACCCCACCCATTGTCCCTATATACGTTGCTGTACACCGTGTCCCTGTCATTGCGGCCAGAGAGAGCGTCAAATCAACATCTCAAGGAAGAAGAAGAAGAAGAGAAGGCGGCGGCGATGGGCCACCACTTGTAAAAGAGCTGGAAGAAGGAGCGGAGGCCCAGCAAGAAGGACCGAAGAGGGGGACAAGACCCCTGAAGTCGAAAGAAGAGGCGGCGGCGACAGAAGACCGGGCTACCGCTAGTAAAAGAGCTTAAGGAAGAAAGCAGAGGCCCGGCAAGAAGAATCGAAGAGGGGGACAAGACCCCCAAAGTCAGAAGAAGACCACCGGAGCTGTGCAATAAATTATTTTGAAACCTTGTGTTTTATTTACATTTTTTTTCACCAAGTGAATGGGTAGGGATACATGGTACCCCAATACTCATTCACATAGGGTGGGGGGCCCGTATCTGGGGGCCCCCTTATTAAAGGTGTCTCTCAGATTCCGATAAGCCCCCCACCCGCAGACCCTGACAACCAACGGCCAGGGTTGTCGGGAAGAGGCCCTTGTCCTCATCAACATGGGGACAAGGTGCTTTGGGGTGGGGGGCCACCCCCACGTGTTGAGGGCATGCGGCCTGGTACGGCTCAGGAGGGGGGCTCCTGCTCGTCCCCACCCCCTTTCCTGACTGGCCAGGCTGCGTGCTCGGATAAGGGTCTGATATGGACTTTGGGGGGACCCCCACGCCGTTTTTTTGGTGTAGGGCTTCCCCTTTAAGTCCATACCAGGTGACGGGGCTAGCGAGGTGTAAATCTCACCCATGGAGGCAGTGATATTGACCTCCTGCGCTAGTCCGGTCTACCTGAAGCCGCGTTCAAAATTAATGGACTTTTCTCTGTGTGCTGGAAAGTCCGTTCATATCAAAAGTCCGGTAGACTAGCGCACAGACAGCTGGATTGTTCGCCGGACTCGCCGTCCAGCAGACAATTTTTGAGTCAAAACTACTTTCTACGTCCGCCGGACTTTTGGGAATCAGACTATCCGCATTAGAAGACACTGTATTGCTCTATACAGAAATTATTTCTATCCAATGCACTTTAGTTTCCATTGCACACATATGCAATACAATATGCACAGTATGAAATAGAAAAAGATAATGCAAAGGAATTAAATAAGTATATGGGGCTTTAAAAATGCATGACAGAGAGTAAACAACAGAATGACCAGGGTGGGGGATGTGTGAAATCTGTCAATACCTACCACTCCTCACTGCTTCCTTCAGAAGAGGTCAGTATGGCAAGAGAAAGCAGCATGTCCCTAGCTGATATCACACAGCTCTTATCTCTGGCCAATATTAGCTGTGTGTTTGTCTTTTTCTATTCCAGTGCCCAGAGATAATGTTTTACAAGACTGACAAACATATGGAGCCTAAAAGTAATATGCTGGAGATGGAAATTGCTGATATTCAGCTCTCTGTTTATCAGCTCTCTCGCTCTATTTCCCGACTCATTTTTACTTGTATTTCTCCCAACTCTTGAACAAATACAGAGCTGGATTATGGAAAGACTATAGCCGCAGCCAAAGTGACTCATCCTTTGCTGTGTTCTTGGCCGTTTGCTATATGTGAGGAGCATTTGTGTCTTATGTCCAGAACATCGGGCTTTGTATTCTGCTGTTCAGATGGTAATGTTTGTCTCATTTGTTCCATACAAACAGCATTTCATTGACTCAGGAGATAACAAGAAACTCTCTTACAAATCAGCTCATTGATGATGCTCTACTGATATGGGTAAAGGTCCAGATATTGTAGGCCGGAGGATGGTAATCAGTTAGGTTTGTGGGAGTCTATTGACGCATTCCATAGTATAAGCCCTGCTTTCTAAATAGATGTCAAAACACCTATATCATCACAGTAATCATAACATTTGCTAATAGCAGTATGTACGCCTTGCTATAATAAACAATGTTAATACCAGCATCAGAGCAAACAAAGCAATCCGCTCAATGTTTTACCCAATGGTTTTCAATCCATGGTGTGCTAAGTGTGCTTATAGGTGCCCTCCAGGCAGATATAAAAAAATATATATTTTTAGTATTTTTTTAGATTCATAGCTACCTATATTTCACTTGGTATCAGCCTTTTGTACTCAGTGTACAGCAAAGTTTATACTGGAAGAGAGGCATCCCAAAGAGCCATTCAAATGTGATGCACAAAAAGCATGCTGATAGCAGGAGAGAGCAAAGTAACAGAGGGATAACCTCATCTGTGTGCTGCTTCTCTTTTCACTGTTAATTCACAGGTTGTGAGCGGAGAGGACACATTTAAGTGGACATGAAACTGCAGTAGAAAAAACTGTCCTGACAGACAGGACTGTATGGTGTGGCTGAACTCTGTAAACCTCAGAACTGGATAAGTAGAAATGAAAATGATGTTGATGGTAAAACAGCTCACTTATATAGTATGTACTTATGTGTTGTAATAGTAGATATAGAATCTTCCAAGGAGTTTGGTGTTGGATTTGCATAAAAGTAACAGATTCAGACATAGGCATTTTAGGCCCGTACACCTGCGAAATGAACACATTTCTTCTAATGAGACTCTAATCAACTATCACCTGACAAGCCATCAAAAGAAACCTCCCAAACTTTTCAGCTTCAAATTAGAAAGGAGGAAATAGTCTGTTAACCTTGGGTCACCAAAATGTCCAGGATCATTACTCAATGGTCAAAGATTAAATATGTTTCATCTCGCAAAAAAAATCCAAAATATTAGTTGTGCAGAGATAAGAGTTATTCCTACTGTTGCATGAATTATGAACTGCATACAGATTCAATTTAGCCTGCCATATCCATAAAAAAAACCTAGGGTCCAACAAAATGGCTGTATGGACCCTGCTCATGGCATTTATGTTGTGCTTGGGCTCGCTGTCATCAGAATGGTGCACTGGTGTCAGAAATCCTAACTCTGACCCAGTCAGCAGAACCAGCTGGTTCATATAACTTACAGACATTGCAGAGGCAAAACAAATTACCGCACCAGCTGGGATACCACCCCAAAGGTGATTGGTCCACATCTCTAACCCCTATAAAATGAAGTGGCATGAGAATTGCATAAATCATCTGGGGCTTGTTCTGATCAAGGTGGTTATAAGTTTTCCCTGTTATACCCCCATCAGGACAAAATCTGGCAAGGTTTTGGGAATTATAAATGTCTCCAAATAGGTGTTTTTGGGGGCCTTTATGCAAATAAGTGTAGCACTGACCCCCGAAGGAGCTGTTGGTTTGAATTGGGCCTGCACTCTACCAAGAAACCCCACTAACTTGACTCAATCCCCTTGGCATAGCTGTGGTGCAATGTAATACAGTACAATATAAAACAATGTAAAGTACCGGTATAATAACCTCAGGATTCTCTGGCTCCACCTGATGGGGAAAAACAGCATGCCACACAACTGGGCACTTAACCAGAAATATTTTTACTGCAAGTATATTAAAGCAGGTGGTTACAGAGATTGCACTGCCATCCCAACGTAGGATGTCAGTACAATATAAATCAACAGACAAATACAATATGAAAGATATATATTTCTATGTATCTAAACCTGGGAGCTCCCGCTACTTTAAAGTTATACGTGAGGCCTCACTTAAAGTACTCTCTCCCGTATCTTCTTTCTTCGCTAGCCAGATATGACTCCTCTAATATTTGTAATCCAAAAGGTAGGTAAGAGTTAACTAAACAACTTTCAGACCGGACCATTTTGCTGGTCAATGACCAGAGGTCTTTTTACTGGTAATTGCGCGGTCATGCAATGTTGTACCCAAACAAAATTTGCGTCCTTTTTTCCCCACAAATAGAGCTTTCTTTAAAGGTATTTGACTGACTCTGTGATTTTTATTTTTTGCGATATAAACGTAAAAACCGAAAATTTTGAAAAAAAATTATATTTTCTACTTTTTGTTATTAGAAAAATCCAATAAACTAAATTTTAGTCATACATTTAGGCCAAAATGTATTCAGCCACATGTCTTTGGTAAAAAAAAAAGTCAATAAGTGTATATTTATTGTTTTGCGCAAAAGTTGTCACGTCTACAAACGAAGGTACATTTTCTGGAATTTAGGCAGCTTTTAGTTTATGACTGCCTATCTCAATTCTCGAGGTGCTAAAATGGCAGGGCAGTACAAACCCCCCCAAATTACCCCATTTTGGAAAGTAGACACCCTAAGAAAATTGATAAGAGGCATTTTGAGCCCATTGAATATTTTATTTTTTTGCCTCAAGCGATTGAATGACAAAAAAAAATGTTTGTTTTTTTTTTACACAAAGTTGTCATTAAATGATATATTGCTCACACATGCCATGGTTATATGTGGAATTGTACCCCAAAATACATTCTGCTACTTCTCCTGAGTACGGGGATACCACATGTGGTTGACTTTTTGGAAGCCTAGCCGCGTACGGGGCCCCGAAAGCCAAGCACCGCCTTCAGTATTTCTAAGGGCATACATTTGTAATTTCACACTAATTTTCACTACCTATCACAGTTTTGAAGGCCATAAAATGCCAAGATGGCACAAAACCCCCACAAATGACCCCATTTTAGAAAGTAGACAGCTATTTGCTGAGAGGCATGTTGAGTCCATGGAATATTTTATATTTTGCCACAAGTTGGGGGAAAATTACAAACTTTATTTTTATTTATTTTTCACAAAGTTGTCACTAAATGATATATTGCTCACACATGCCATGGGCATATGTGAAATGACACCCCAAAATAAATTATACTGCTTCTCCTGAGTACGGGGATACCACATGTGTGGGATTTTTTGGGAGCCTAGCTGCGTACGGGGCCCCGAAAGCCAAGCACCGCCTTCAGGCTTTCTAAGGTCGTATGCAGGGTCTCCACGAGGACGACAGAGTTTATTGTCGCTGAAGTGCATGAACCGCAAAATCTGCTCGTATTGTGCCCTGGACATGGAAGCAGAGAACACGTGCATATGGTGAATTGGGTCAGTGGACCAATATGACCGCAACTCACTCTTTTTGGTTATGCCCATGTTGAGGTAGAGGCCCAAAAAGATCTTAAATTCGGAAACCATAATTGGTTTCCAATGTCTGGCAAGGGCGGACCGGGGAATAGCGGTGATGTGTTGACCAGCGTACAAATTGCTTTGGTCCACAATAAATCTATAGAGATCTTCGGTGAAAAACAGTAAAAATCAAGTGGCGTAAAATCAACTGTTTCCACGTTACTGCCAGGTTGGCCAGTGAATGGGGGAAGTACGGGTTATGCAGAAGTGGTGGGCACCCAATCTGGATTGGCGAATTCTGCAGGAAGGGCACTATGGGTACAACGGGCCTGTCTTTGTCTTCGTCTTGGGGGCAGCGGGACACTACTTGTGCTTGCCACCTCGCCAGCTTGAACTGCACTTATGGGACTCGCCACGTCACCACGTGCTACTGCAGTTGATGTATGTCCAAGGTGTACTAGGCCGCTGGTGCTTGCCAGTTCACCAGAAGGATGAGCAGCTCTAATACGTCTCTGCTCCATACGAGGGACCTGCGATTCTTGCACCTCAACAACAGAAGAAGTTCGGGATGGGGTACGCCTGCCCTTAACAGGAACCTCATCTCCGTCGTCAGAGCTATCTGTCATGGAGCCACTGTCCTCTACAGGATCGTATTCTGAGCCTGAATCTGACAGATGACTGACTTTCTCTTCACTATCTGTCATGCTCAGAAACGTGTAGGCCTCTTCACTAGTGTACCTTCGTTTTGCCATTTTGGGCTCTAAATTTAGGGGTACACTAGTGAGACTCACAGGTAAAAAAGCACCTAGGCTGTCAGCGACTGTATCAAAATGCTACAAAAAAAACTGTTAGCGATCGCAGGGATCAAGCCTGACTCTGTGAACGCTGCAGTTATGTCTGTTGTGTTTTGTAAGTGACAGTGATCGATTGATACTGCACTTGGGTGGGCTGGGCTGGGCTTGGCGGAGGGGCTAAACGCAGGTGCTAGCAGGTATCTGGGCTGATCCCGCTAACAATGCATTTTTGGGAAACCTAAACTGCTGGCGACACTAATATAGATCTGATCAGATCAGATATTGATCTGTTCAGATACTATATTACTAAGGGAGGTGTATGCTTTGCGCGTGGGTGTTAGCGGTACTGGCACTAACCGGATGCTGCCTGGGGCGACGCAGACCCTATCTGACCCTCAAACTTATATCACCCGCCGGGTGATCAGGGGGTTAAACCTTTATTAGGTAATCAATGGCGGGTGCCCTGAAACTATAAAAAAATAACCAACTAACCAGCGTCACCTGTAACAGTTATATGGTGATCACTGGTGAAAGGGTTAACTAGGGGGCAATCAGGGGGCTTTATGCGGTAGTATATGGGGGTCCCTGACGCTATAAAAAGCTGCGGCGAACCTAAATACCTACCTGCCTAACTAGCGTCACCTGTGACACTAATACAGCGATCAGAAAAACGATCGCTTATTAGTGACACTGGCGACGGGGGGTGATCACGGGGTTAAACCTTTATTGGGGGGTTAGGGGGGTACCCTAGACCTAAAGGGGGCTAACCCTAACTGCCCTAACAGTTATTGCAGTCACAAATGACACCAATGCAATAATAAAAAAATATATAAAAAAAATGCAATTGGTGTCACTGTGACTGGGGGTGCAGGGGTGATTGGGGGGGTGATAGTGGGGTGAAGGGGGGTGAAAGTGTGCCTGGCGTGTTCTACTGTTAGTGTAGTGTGTTGGTGCAACTCACTGATCATCTCTCCTCGGTGCCGGAACGAAAAAGACAGACACAAGGAGAGATTACATCACTTCCTCTGCCTGTGTTTACAATACAAGAGAGGAAGTGATGTAGGGGGAAGCATTATATTTGTCAGGAGCGATCGCGAGGGGGTGGCCATGAATGAATGGCCGCCCCCTCATCACGGAATACGACCGCCGCTGGCACCGGGGGGGCCTGATCAGGCCCCCCACCCACAGGAAGGCATGGACGTACCTGTACGCCAATATGCCTGCCCGTGCCATTCTGCCGACGTACATGAGCGTGCGGCGGTCGGCAAGTGGTTAAGGTACTCCAGGTATAACTCCAAGAACTTATACACAATGCTTGGGCACTAAAGTGAAGTAGGCCTCAAGCCTGCTCAATGTCAGTTGCTCTGTTACGCCTCCATGAATGAATGAATGAATGAAATACTTGTATAGCGCACAATGCGAACTGAATCGCCTCTAGTAAGTGCCTGTAAGTGAGTCTAACTGTGTGCAGCAAATTAACAAACAGTGGGCCGTAACCCGCTCACTAACTGGATCGCAGTTCTGGATGATGACTTCTGTGTCAGCTGGGCAGATGCTCTGTGTCACTCCGCTGGCTGGATCTGGTCCTCCGATACTCCGATAAGCATCTCTGGGCCTCGTCAATCTGATCACCAGCTCTCAGGCTCCGTCAAATCACCTTGCAAACAAGCAGCTTTGCAATCTGCGATGACTGTCTGCAGCTGTCTCCTGGAAACCTCCTCACAGATCCGCGCAGGCAGGCAGAGTGTTCCCAAGAGACCTGCTGTCCCTTATATCCCCTACCCAGCATGCGCTGCGCAAGGGAGTGTTCATGGGTAGGTCACACACAGACTCCTGGGTAACGAGGTCAACCTTCAGAATCCAAAACAAACAGTCCCATATGGGAACAGAGGGCAAGGGTGAGGAAGCTCAGGCACCTTGAACTGCTAATATCAGAAAGTCTCTAATACCACCTAGAGAGTAGCCACTCACAGCTGGCGCTTCAAGGCTGAACAAATCTCTAGCCACAGATTATGGCAGTCAGCACTTTGATCCGTAACTTGTGAAATCTCTGACCAAGAGTAACTGGTAACAGAAGTGAACAGGAACCTTTTTCCTCAGTACCTGGAACGTTCTCTGTCTCCTTGACAGTACTGGAAAAAGCGTGAATTCGTCAGTGTCCTTCACAACTCAGCAACCAGGCACTTCTCAGAATGCCAGCTTGTTGGCCCTCCTCTGAAGAGTCCTCCCCGGTCACTTACACGAGCTGCGGTGCCCCTCCAAGCCAAGAGCACACCCAGACGCCTTGAATCCTCCCTCAGTTACTGTACCTCGGACCAGCCAGTTCCAAGACTTGGGAACAGACGGATCCCTAACCCAGACCAGGCGGGTCTATTGGGGTTAGCCAACCAAAGTATGTTGTGGAGCGACGAGCGCTCCCGTGACCGGCTACCCTGGTCCAGAATCAGGAACAGACCACTAAGGCCTCATGAACGAACCTGGAACACGTGACTTCAACATCTTAAGTACCCTTCCCCAGACTCCTCAGCGGACCCCGCTCACCCACTGATTGGCTCCGGGGAAGCTGATGCCCAAAACGTCCAACTAGGCCTGGTTCTGAGCCTGTCAGGTACACCTAACTGTACACATAACCAGGCAGAACTCTAACACAGCCCAGCCAAACTGATGTCCAAGTTAAACCTACATAATTAACCCTCAGAACCCCTTTACTGTTCTGAGTCAAAAACAAAATTTGTACATGACAGACACTTTGTCCAAAGTGTCATCGCTACATAAGTAATAAGGAAAAAGACTGCAGCCATAACAGCGATTGAAATTAAGCTTGTGTATTATGCCACAATTGTAGAGACCTGAAACTGGAAACACTCCATGGGGGGATTTTGATTTGAAGAATTGATAGTAGGTAGCAGGGAAACATTTCAAAGAGGGAGGGGGTGTAAAATTCACTTGGGAGGATTTAGACTACTGTAAATCAGAGAGGTCTGTCTAAAAATAGTATTAGCAATATGGGGGTTTCCAATCTCCCTTTTAAAAGCATATTTGACAAAGAGGCTAATGGGAGATCAAATCCTAATAGTTCAGGTTTATGGGAACATGAGTGTATGAACCAAATACTTAAATGAAGCATTTGAGATGAGACAGAATGAGAAGAATAAATATCCTATTGAGGAATGATTTTGTAGATTTTTTAATTCAGATGGGATGTATACAGTAAACATGTGCATTTGTTTTCATCTGAATGCATTTTCGTCGAATTTCAGGTATTTTCATTATCGTTTTAACAAACATTAATGAACGTGTAGAATCCGAAAACTGAAAGATCCGATATAAACAAATGCTTTATTTTCGTTGCAACAGTTCGATATAGATAGGAGATTCGACATGAGGCTGACAATACCGATCTGTGTCCATCAAACCTGTGGTCAAATGTGCCTAACCTTAGCTCTATTAGTTCAAGAGTTTATTCTACACAGACAGAAAAGATTTGACATAGAGAGAAAAGATTCGACATTATAGAGAAAATAGCAAAAAAGGTAGAATTTGCCTAATCTAACTCTATTAGACCAAGATTATTGGACATAGAGAGAAAAGATTTGACATGAAGATTCAACGAAGCAGTCGCCGCGAGCGGACATTTATGGTCAAATGCTCTACCCATAGGCTAGATTAGAATTCTAATGTTGGTTGACTAGTAATAATATTTAATAAATATAATTTTAACTAGTGTCATACAACGTTAGAATTCTAATACCCTGTTTCCCCTAAAATAAGACCTAGCGTGATTGTTGGGGATGGCTGCAATATAAGCTCTACCCCCCAAATAAGCCCTAGTTAAAGTCCTTGTAGGTCTTTCCCCTCACCGGGGAGCATTGACAGCATTGACATCACCGCAGGCGCAGTAAGAGTCTTGGCTTCACTCAGCATCTCTGTATTTCTGGCTCCCTGATCCTTGCCACTTCCTAGATGTCATCCATTCCATCTTCTGTTTCCCAGCCCTTGGCTACATACAGACTGTTCACATCTTCTCAGTCTAGACCACCACAACCTTGTGCCTCCTCTGCATGGCATCATTAACATCTTAGGAGCTGGCTGAATTATCCAAACCAGCCCGCAGCCAGTGGGCTTATTCTTCTTCGGCATTGGATTTCCTTTCCATCCTTTGGCAGGATCATGGGTGTCCCCACAGTCTTACCAGCCAGCCTTACAGATGGTTGTCAACCCCTCCACCTACTCTGAGGTCATCAGTGGTAATGTTTGAACAATGTTTTGTTTACGGATTCTAATTTTAACTTTTACAATTTTTCTGCTTTCTCATTTTATTAAATATTTCAGACTTATATCAGCCCACGATATTACGATGGAATAAACACTATTATTCACTCAAACCAGTTAGCATCATTTGTACAATAGTATCTATTGGATTTCACTCACATAGCATCACACTTAGAGTGTTTTTCTCATGTAATTATGCAGTCCAATTCTTGCCATTTGTCTGTTCTAGTGTGTTGACAGTTTATTCAAATGAATACAATACACCAGAGCAGTCAGGTCTATATGAGGCCTAAGGATTAGACAATTCGATATTAAAACCTTTTTTGAAAATAACTGGAGGTTTGCACACAACAATGAAGAATTAGAATTTTAGAAAAGTTTATAGGACATCAGAAAATTTGTTTCCAACATTATTGCTTTGAAGTAGTTTTGCACACTTTATTGACCCAGGGTGTCTTGGAAGCAAAGTGTGTTATGAGGATTGTTATTGATCACTTGTCTTTGTCTGTTCTGTGTCTGAGTTTCTATGTTCAATCACGTTAGTGTACTGCCAAACCAGTAAGCAGGGAGTAACATGATCAGCATGTTAACAAAATAAAACAAAAAACACTGGTATCAACTATACATCTAATTTGAATCATTGCTTTACTTGGCCATACACCCTATAACAGTTGTCTTGGCTGTTAGGGTCTTAGGTCTGTAATTGCCATGTTAAATAAAATAAAAATCTTCCATTTTTGCTTAATTGTACATTATTATTATTTATTATGTATTATTTATTTATTATTCAGGCAAAAGTGTGTTACACACTATAATAAAACCGGGTAAACGTTCATCCAATTTTTGTTGATGTTTTCACAGAAAATCGGAACTGATGAAAGAAAATTCATACGAAAATTGTATGATTATTCTTTGGACGAAAATGTTTCCCTGATTTTCTTAGCGTGCCTTTAGTTGTATTCCTTCTTGAGCAACGACTATATGCCAATTCTGAGAGCATCTTTAAGATATTGATAATTTGCATATTTTCTAGCCAGTTCTTGTTAAAGGGGTTGTAAACCCTTGTGACATGTATACATCAATCAGTGCTATAAAAATGCACTGATTACTGTATAAATAACACTGGTAGGGAAGGTGTTAACATTAGTGGTGATAAAGGGGTTAAATGTATTCCCTGGGAGGTGTTTCTAACTGTGGGGGAGGGGACTGACTGGAGGAGGAGACAGATCGCTGTTTCTAATCGCTAGGAACTGAGTATCACTCTCTACTCCCCTGTCATAACAGAGATCTGTTTGTTCTGTAGAATGATTGCGGGTGGCTGGCGGGCACCATGTCCGCCGGCCACCCACGATCGCTCCATGTGTATCAGCTCCCCTATCTGCTATAGCTGTAAAATGGACCAACGTGCAGCTACGGCAATTCGTTAGAACATAATACATAGGGATGGAGGCATGTCACTGTTTTAACATAGGTGTGACAGGCCACTTTTTTATTTATTCGCCTTTTAATGGTCTTTTAACACTTTGACTAGGCCATTTTGTTAACAGGGTTCACAACAGGGCATAACATGCTACTGGGTGGAGTGCTGGTTTATTTTTTTTTCATTGAATTAGCAACAGTATTGTACCTTTTTAGCTGATCAATAACGTTTCCCTATCTCTTACGACAATATGCAGCAACGTTTTAAACATAGTAAAAACATGACCCTTGTAAAGTGTCAACACAAAAAATAAAAATAAAATAAGAAGTAAGAAAAACCATAAAAGTGTCATACAACTGCATAATTGGCCAGCATGGCCCCAACTAACAGAAGAGAACTATCTCAGGAGAAAAACCTACTACATTTGCACATAAAGAATTATTTTCTTTTCATAATAGAATTATATGCAACCAACTATGGCATCCAGATACAGTATGCAATCAAGTATTCACAGATAAATCCCACATGTAATACTGACTGATACCTATCCCCAAATTTTAAAACTGAAGCACTATATGGAGTTTTATGGTATTAATAAACAATTGAATTGCATATTCAGCAGCAACCATTATTTGAGATGACCCTTAGCATGCCCATCTCTTAAACATGGACCAAAACTAATGTCTGCAGGCCAGTGCCACTAACTCACATACATAGGAGATCTTGGATGTTAAGGGACAAGTTCATGTGAACATTGATGCACTCAAAGTGTTAAGTGTCAGAAAATAGATAAAGACACTGATATTTGTATTCGTAATTGTTTATTGAATAAAGGTCTTTACTGTTCCTAGAAAAACAAATGTAGTAAACAAATTACACTGTATGACAATATCATCAATGCAATTGTGTGCATTTGTAATCTTATAATTTTAAATAATCTATTTTAAATCTGTTTATAAACTTTAAGAGACCTCAGGGCTTCGATCTGCCATGTCATATTATGAAGCATCCAGTAAGGCCAAAAATATATGAGACATCTCCAGTCTTGCAGAAATCTTCTCCTGTATATCTGTACAATTCCTTCAGTCATGGCATAAACTTAACAAGGCAGCAAAACTGCAGGATTATAAATGGATGAAAATGTGCATCTAAATCACTGCCATAGCATCACCTTAGCAGTGCCAACAGGAAAGTACTAAGCTTTACATTTGAAATTAGATAAGGTATTAGTGAACATTAGTGTCTTGCCTAATTCTTGTAACTATTTTGTTCATTTTTGCTCAGTCAGAGAAGTCACATTACACATAGTAGAATGTCCTGTGCTGTTTGAGATACCTCATTTGATTAAGCATATTTGCTTTAAAGGGTTTTTCTATTTTCAAAGAAAAGTAGAAAATCTAATCAGTCAGAGAATAATATCCTGCAATAGAATTACCATACTTGTTCACTGAACGCTGCTTGACTGGCAATGCTTAGCTGGTTTTCTTTGCCACAGTAGAAAGCCAAGATAACATTGCTTGAAAGCCATTTAAACTGATGGATTTTGAGGTAGGAGATACGCAGACTTTCTTTTTCAGACAACTTTGAATAATACTTAAATCTCTGAATGTGGTGGTTCTGAAGCCATAGCCCATACTTCATATATTGCTTTATCATCTACTGAAATATTTATTATCTCTTACAAAGTAGCAAGTTAGGTAGCCCCATGCTAATGCAAGAAAACAAAAAGATCAATCTCCACATTTAAGAAGCTCTTTTCTGTTTTGCAAATAATAAAGTAATTTTTTTGTCACTGATGTGGCTGCACTGATGTGGCTCCACTGATGAGCACTGATAAGCTCCACTGATAGGCACTTATGAAAAGGCACTGATGGGCCCTGGTGAGGTTGCACTGAGGTGGCTCCACTGATGAGCACTGATAAGCTCCACTGATAGGCACTTATAAGAAGGCACTGACGGGCACTGATGAGGCAGCAATAAAGGGATGGCACTGATGAGCACTCATAAGCTGCACTGATGGCCACTGATGGGCATTAACAGGGGCACAGACAGCAATAAAACTGACAAGCATTCTAATCCCTCTGCACTCTATTCAAAACTAAAAAAAAAAAAAATGTTCAAAGTACCAAAAAGTTAAAAAATAAATAAATAAATCATGTAGGAATGTGGATTTCAAATGTAATTTGCTACATGGATATGTCTGTCTAACATAAATATTTAATGGGCAAATACACTGCAAGTACAGCTAGTTACTAAAGCCATTTGAAATGTTGAAGGTAATAAGTTAACAGCCTATAATTGCAGTGTCCAATACAGCAGTTACTGTATATCCTGTCCTAATTATTCATCTAAAAATAGCCGTGATATGAAGTCCCTAGAGTTGCAGTAGGTAAATAAATTTCATATAATGCAGGACAGGCAGGTCTTATATACTGTCAGAGTCTATGTTACATTGTATAACACAGCTGAGTGACCCTGAAGCTGCCTAAGGGGCTAGTAACATAACAGGGCTGAGTGGGAGATTTCATTACTCCTAAAATTCATTTTCCTTAGATAGAAAATACAGGGCCATTCACAAGCAGCAATAAGAGTAGGATGAGCATGTTCAGCCTGGAGAAATACATAGCTGAAAAACAAGGGACTTGGAATTATAGCCCCGGAGAATGGAAAATGACATTCCCTTTAGAAGAGGAAAAAAAAATCATAATTACAGCCCAGGGTGTTCTGTCTAAAATAGCAACTATCTGCACTAGAACTTGTCATTTGACAAGAGGACAAAATAAAGTAAAGCAATATGGTAAGAGGATACAAGGTAACAGGGGTTTGCATTTAAAGTTTAAAAATAGCATCAATCAAAACAGATTTTATACTTTGATTCCTAAAATGTGATTTTTTTCCACTCATTTGATATGACTTTTTTTGGTGGGGAGGTTGCTTTTTATAGATCTCTGCTATTACTTGAAGTGTTCATGGGGTTTATACATGTATCATCAGTTCAACTAATCCACAATAAAACAGGATCATTTTCTAGGGACTTAGCTGAGCATGTACTGATCATTTTAACAATAACTCCTAACAAGGCAGCAACAAATTCATACGTTGAAATTCAAAATATTAACACATTTTTTAAAGGTGTTTTTTTTAAAGAACCCTATATGAACAACAGAACTAGTGCAATGTCTGAGGGATAAAACCAAGGAAAATCAGAAGAAACCTAATATGTACAGCACTAAGGAAAGGAGAATTTTTTTTTTATCAAAATAAAAGGTTAACGTTTAAAAAGTAATCTGCTATTATATTTCTTACCTTTAATCATCCTATACAATGCTCAGACAGAAATTTAACATAGTTTAAACTATGGTAGCTTCTTCCTGTTGGAGCTTAAAGATATGCGGCTCAAATATATTTTCTTATTGCTTTATTAAAAATAAAATAAAAAAGTGTACAATAAATATTTACAGAAAAGATACAAAAATATAAATAATCAACAGCAAGGTAAAAGGTTTTTAAAAGTGAAACATTCTTCATTTGAGTCCAGGTGGTTAAGTGCAAAGTTCAGATCGAAAGCAGAGTAAGTTCAATTTAATTTGGTAGAGTCACTGGCCATAATAAAAGATGCTTAGATTTCCTTAAGGCAAGAGCTCAGCGCTGCTAATGCAACAGCTTTTTATTGACCCTCGACATGGTTTTACAAATCCTACCCTCACCCAATCAAAAGATCTTAGTGGGGTGTCTTAGGTATGCTGGAGTGTTTCATAATGTTCCAGCAAGAATACCCTTAATGCTATCTATCCTGGGTACAACTATATTCCCATATTCCAAGGATTCACAATCTGAAGACCAAAATGAAATTATGATTTGTTAGTTACCAAATATATCTGTGATATATTTCTCTTAGCCCTTGTACACACGGTCGGACATTTCGACAACCAAATCCGTCGAATTTTGTCGGTCGGATCTTGTCCGAAACTGTTGCATACACACGGTCGGACAAAGTTGTCAAAAAATCTGATCTTTCAGAACGTGATGAAGTAATTTCATTACGATGGGACTACGTTCAGGCTAGTAGCCAATAGCTTTGATGTAGGAATTTGATTTGAGCATGCGTGGCACTTTGTCCGATCGAAATTCTCTACACATGATCGGAGTATGTCCTATCGGACCAGTTTGTCGGAAAATATTTCCAACATGTTGAAAAACTTGGTCCATCGGATATTCCAACAGAATCAGTCCAATGCATACCACACACAGTCGGATTATCCGACAACACGGTCCGTTAGGACACATTCCGACGGATTCTCCAACCGTGTGTACGGGGGCTTAGGAGGTCTGATGTGTCTTATTAATCTTCTAAATCTTGTAATATAGGCATATTTGGTGTCTAACCGATTGGTGTCTTCTAATTCATTTATGTGCCTGCTTTTTAAGTAGTTTATCACACTGTGGTTGGAATTATGGAATACTTATAAAGTTCAGCCTAGACACAAAAGATGTGAATTCCAGAGCTTCATACCATACTATTTAAGACCTGTCATTTAGGACAGGACCTCATCAGAAGACCCTGCTAAAAAGGTTTTATGATGTTTGACATTCCTTAAAATGAACTGTATTTTCTCAATTTTGTTACCTTATAAGGCTGCCTATACATCAACTTGTGAATTTTGGGGAAATGTGGGTGGCACTGTGCTCAGTATTAATCCCTTATTCTCTCCACATAGTTTGGGGTTAGTCATTCCTCACTCACTCATCACAAGGGTAATTTTTAATTTTTGGATTCCATAGCCTCCTGTTTCCAATCAGGGAAAACAAAGTGGTTAATCTCCCCAATAGGGAGACAGCTGACAATAAATAGTTGACAGAGGTCCTAATCCCCCCACTATAAATAAAACAAAAAATGTACATCTTTAAAATGTGCACAGGGTTCATGAGTGCAGTATTTTCAATACAATAAAGAAGTGGAACACAACCTCAACTCTAAGAAGAAAGTTCAAGATCAACGTCCTAAATAATATTTAGCTAAAAGCGTAATGGATCATTTAAAGATGGTCCCAGCAGAAGTAGAGAGTCAATCAACAGGAAGTTAATTTAAACATACCTGATATAACCACAGGTCTATCCTCAGACAAATATATTAAAACTTAATTAATTGTAAAATGGTAGACTTGATGGATCATTTAATCTTTTTCTGATACCACTCTTCTGACTCTTCTGTGTTTTCATGTTTGTTTATCCAATTAAAATGTCATAGTTACATAGTTTGTAATGTTGAATAAAGACACCAGTCCATCCAGTTCAATCTGAGTAAGTTTCTACAATTGTCCCTATCCCTGTACATTGCACACTCACATCGGTCCCTACCCTCAAGGAGCCCACAATCCAAGGTCCCCATTCATATACTAGGGCCAATTTTTGGACAGAAGCCAATTAACCTACCTGCATGTCTTTGGAGTGTGGGAGTAAACTGAAGTACCCGGAGGAAACCCACACAGGCACAGGGAGAACATGCAAACTCCAGGCAGGTAGTGTCATGGTTGGAATTTGAACCAGCGACCCTTTTTACTGCTAGACGAGAGTGCTAACTACTACAACACTGTGATGACCCCTATAGATAGTTAAAGCACAGTTCTAGAAAACTCAATTTTTTTTAATGTTAACCCAACATAACCCTACCACCTTCAATGCCTATCCTATTTTCTAAATAGAAACAAAATAATATGGGGCTTTAATATAGCTTCATTGGTATTTAATATGATTTTATTTTCTAATTCAGAGCATTGCAGACTCTGTAAAGTTTACAGTCTGGGCTATCTCGCAAACAGCAACCGTTAATCCATCCTTGATGCCTACAACCATGTTGAGCATTGTAATACTAATCTGGATTCAGTAGTAATAGCAGTGTGAATCCTACTGGAAGCTCTTCATCCTCTTAGCAGCTCCAAGCTTTTTCCCTCTGCATCTAAAACCTAATTAATTTTACATGCACAGGACAGTTATATTTGAAGAGAGCAGGTTTATGAAAAGAATCGAGACAAATGGTTTAAGTACAGAAATAGGTAAATGGGTTATAATCGATTGCTACTACCTGCAAAAAGGCAGAAGCTTAAGTTTATTCATTGTTTACTCAACCTAAGATACACATCAATGTCACTCAAAAATAGACACTTATTTAATCATGTATTGTTTTAATGATTTTCTCAAGATGAAATGTCTTGTCTTATTTTGACTGCTGTCTAATGTCATTTCCTTTTAGTAATGTTATTTGATGGGACATTTTTTGCATACATCAAGTGTCAAAGTATTTCAAAAATACACCAGAAATAATGAAACTTAAATTGAATTCTGTGAGTTAATTGAGTTTTCATTGTGATGCTTTGTGATTCTTAACAGCCTAAATCAAACACAGCTTTTGGGGAATTTGGAATATGCCCATGTATAGGGTGGCAGTATAGAGAGGGATGGCCGCTACTGCCAAAATACCAAGATTAGACTATAAAAAAGCTGCCTGCCAGGAATAGTGGTTTGGAGATCTAGTCCGAACACAATAATATTATTAAGTCAAACATTTACTGTGACATAATGGAGTAGCTGGTCTAACAAAAATGTAAATCTGAATAATATGCAATATATCACAAAAAGTTGTCTAGACAGTTAGACATTTCTAACATTCTCTCTACCTTTCCTACTTCCCAAGCAAAGTCTTAAGATTGCAGTTCTAGCATGTCACTATCCACACTGCACACTCTTGCCACTCTTAACTTCAATAGATTTTTATTGAGTAACAAATAAGTGATATACAGGGTAAAGAAGTAATCATGACAGTAAGTCGTTGACAATATACAGTGCATTATTGGTACATACAGTATGCAAACATAACAAAGGGGATACAAACTAAAGAAGAAAAGATAGGTCGGTTACAATACATAGTCTGAAAGGAAAGGGGATCAGTCCCTCGTTCCAGGCACCCCAAATGGGAGCACACTGTGCCCTAGAGCGAGGTACCGCTCCCTCGACCAGAGTATCGATGTTGATGAATTTTTGCAGTTCGTATATGCTATGCGAGTGTTGCTTTAGTAAACTGTTCTATTGAAAAGTACAAAACAGAAACGCACGTGGAATAACCGGAACAGTAATAATAACATAGGAAATAACTTTAGGTATCCTGTTGGCAGTAATCAATAGTAGTGTATAGGTTACAAAGTGGGGAAGAAAGGATATAAAAAAAAAAAAAAAAAAAAAAAAAAAAGGGGGGGGGGGGGGATGGGGAGGGAATGTACAGGTAATTGAGGACCTGAGTAAAATTATTCTCTCATAGATTATCAGAAGTTGTCAGTGAAATAAAGGTTTGGTTCTGTCATACCATTCTAGCCAAGCTTCCCATCTGTGGGTCAGTTTAGACAAGGAACCTTCTGCCGATGCATACATGCGTTCATACATGCCGTGTAAATGTGTTAGTCTTATGACTTCTGTGTGAGATAAATGATCAGGGGATTTCCAGTTACGTACAATAGTCAGTTTTGCTGCCAGGCATATATGGGTGATTATAGTTTGAAGGTCATGTGGGTATTTATCAATACCAATGTTAAAGAGTGCTAGCTCGGGGGTTGGAGGGGAGGCGATATGTGTGATGTCTGATATGAGGTGAAAGATGTTTGTCCAGAATTGAGTCAATTTAGGGCATTCCCAAAGAACGTGATATAGGGTACCAGGAAAGCCGCAGAGTCTCCAGCAGTTAGGATCCGTGGTAGGACTAAATCTGTGTATTTGTGTAGGGGCAATGTACCACCGAAGGTTACATTTGAGGGAGAGATCCCAAAGGTTAGCTGACTTAGTCGCTGCAAAAGTTGCGCGTAATGCGCTGTGCCATTGGTGTGTAGAGTACGTGGAATTAAGATCCCTTTCCCAAATTAGCATAGGGGGTAATTTCTCAAAGCTATTTTTATCATCCAGAAGAGCGTAAAAGAGAGAGATACCCTTAGTCGATGTGGATTTTTTGGAGAGATAGTGCCAAGCCACTGTCGGTATGGAACGTTGGAGGGAGGGAGTATTCAGGAGACAATGTGATATCTGGACGTATGTAAAGTAATCCGTGAGTGGCAATGAGAATTTCTCCTGTAAGGAGGTGAAGGGGAGTATAAACCCGTTAGCAGTGTCATATAAGTCTGAGATGTGGGATATACCTTTGTCACGCCAAGCGGAAGTCTGTAAGTCCGCTATCAGTAAGTTTAGTGTCTCTATGGGGAGAGGAATTTCGCAGGTAGGAGCTGTGGTAGGTAAATGGTCAAATAGATAATTAAAGGCTGCCAAAGATGCCTTAATGGTTGGGGATAGACGGTGATCTGTTTTCCTAATTTTTGGTACGGATAAAAGCCAATTTCGTAAGTTTTTGCCTAAGATTTGGGAAGCTTCCATATTGCTCCAGTGATTATCAGGGTCAGAGATAAACCAAGCTTTGAGTTGAGCCAAGATTGCCGCGTAATAGTAGTGTTTAATATCTATGTATCCCATGCCACCTACTTTTCTGTTTTTTGTAAGAAGATGTCGTGCTATTCGAGATTTTTTATCCTGCCAAACGAATTTACGGAGCAAGGATTGTATTTGTGAGAAAAAGGAGGATGGTAAAGGTATGGGGAGAGCTCGGAATAAATAGAGCAGCTGGGGGAGTTTGAGCATCTTAAATGCCGCGAGTCTGCCTGATGCGGAAAGGGTGAGTTTAGAAATGTTGGCTAGGTCTACGGGAAGTTTAGCTAAGAACGGAACGAAATTTGCTTTGTATAAGGCAGCAGGGGTGGATGTAAGATTAGTACCCAGGTAAGTGAGGGAATGTGAAGACCATGCGTATTGATATCTGTTGCGCAATTGTTGTTGGGTTGATTGAGGCAAGGCTAGAGGTAGTATGAAAGATTTGGTTACATTTACCTTATAGTAAGATACACAACTGAAATCATCTAATAAATTTTGCACCGAAGCCAGGGAAGAGGAAGGATTCGTCAACGTGAAGATCACGTCATCAGCAAAGAGACTGATTTTGTGTTCTTTATCTCCAAGCGAAACACCTGATATAAGTGCGTGGGATCTCACTTTAGCCGCAAGGGGTTCAATTAACAAATCAAAAATTAGTGGTGAGAGGGGGCAACCTTGACGGGTGCCATTGGATATATTAAACTCAGTGGACAACATGGATGAGCAGTAGACTTGTGCTGATGGAGTAGAGTACTTACTTCAGAGATGAGGATGATGGTTGCTTCGTTCACAAGGATCTGGTCTAGATGTGTCGTTAGGAAAGGAGTGCTTATTGATTGTCGTGTGTGATACCGAAGAGGGTTACAGAGGCAGTCTTTTGGATGAGAAATCAGCAGTAGATCTTGAGTACCTGTAGAAGACGAGGGAGAAGGGAGAAAAGGGGGAAAAAAGGAAAAAAAAGGGAAAAAAGGAACAAGACAGAGGTGCTCCCCAGGAAGCGGTTACTAGTCCAACAGGGGGAGAGTGATGTGTGGAGTGGAAAAGGTGAAACTGGAACAAAAACAGTTCTCAGGGTACTGGAACGACACACCAGTGTCTGAAGAAGGGACCCTGGAGGGGGGTAACAGTCTAATGCGACCGAGTGTGATCAGGAGTCACATCCAGACGGCTAAATGATATATTGTACCTCAGCCATTTAATTAGGTAGTGCGCTCCTGTGCTCTCTCTGTGGAAGAGGTTGGGTTATCATGGAACCTGTGGTGCTTTGATCCATAGGTATCAGATCATTATTGGATGGGATAATGGCCCACGCTTGCAATAGACGCAGTCCTTGTTCGACTGAGGAGACCACATGCTTTGAGCCAGCATGGTGAATGGATATTTTGGCAGGAGCAATCCATTGATATTGGATTTGGTTGTTACGTAAGGTTTTAGTAATGTTGTTCAGTTGTCTACGTCTGCTCAGGGTATGCTGGGAGAGGTCAGCGAAAATGTGTAGGTGAGTATAGGGTTCAGGTAGCGTTGGCATAGCCCTCACTTTTTGCATAAATTGCTCTTTAATATGAAAAAAATGCACTCTGAGAATAACATCTCTGGGAGTGGCGTCAGGCAAAAATGCAGGTTTTGGTAATCTGTGAATACGGTCCACAAGCAGTTCCATATTTTTTGCTTCTGGAAGTACTGATTTAATTAGGCCTTTCGCAAATGCAGGAAGTTCAGTATTTTGCACTGATTCCGGGACCCCTCGAATTTTAAAATTATTACGTCGGGCTCTGTCCTCCAAATTTGCCAATTTGTCAGTTAGCCATTTTGTTTCCTGGGCCTGTGCTTCTTGTGAGTCAATTATGTCGTTTATGGTGGCAGTCATGGCGTCCACATTAGATTCTAAATGAGTGACTCTTTTGTCCATTACTTTCATGTTAGTGCCTAATCCCTGCATGACTGACAGTATGTCTGATTGCAGGGAGCTGCGGAGGGACATGAGCATTTCCTTTAGGGTAGTATCCATAACAGCTTGGCCTATAGTGGGAAAGGATGCAATGGCATCCATTTGAGGGCTCTGTGTGGGTAAGCCACAGGACAGGCCTGTACAATTTTCTCCCTTCTGTTGTGCTTCTGAGGCATCCATCCTCATTTTGCTTTTAGCAGGGCTTTGTGAGGTAGGAGAGCCGGGCGGAGATTGTAAAGGGTTCCCTGAGGTACAGGGACTTACCCGTGCGGCGTCCGTAATGGAGCGGTCATCTCTGCCATGAAGAAGGCTGGAGTGCTCTGCTGATGTGTCTCTCCCGTCCGCCGCGGCGCCATCTTGGCCTCGCCGCGCGGACGGCTGATACATGAAGGCCGTCAGCTTGCGGGGAAGCCTGGTCTCCTTACGCTTCAGCGACATGTTCCTTAGGCTCTGCGGGAGTGCACGCTGCCGAACAAGGCTGTTGTGAAGGCTGGGGTTCGCTGGTAGTAGCTGTTTGCCGCCGTGGATGTGGAGAGCTGTGAGCTCAAGCGGCCATTTCAGTCACGCGCCGGCCACGCCCCCTACACTCTTGCCACTCTTGCCTGTCATGCACGGAACCACCAGCGGGCTATTTTGTTACACATATTCATGTGACACACCAGCTCCTGTGTTTTCTTTTATTTGCAGAAACTTTCAGTTTCCTAAGTGTGCTATACATATGCTAAATGATTACAAAAGGAGAGCCAACAATGACAACTCGAGCTGTAAATCATCCTCCCTAGAGCAAAAGAGTGCTGGTATGCAACATAACCTGACAAGACTGTAACAATCAATATATGTTTTTTACTTATGATTAGGGATGGGCGAAAAGTTTGGCCTGAGCATAAACTCAGGCCGAACTTTTGACCCAAAGGGCCTGGTAATGGATTGGGGGGGAACCCATGCCATTTTTTTCAATGAGTTTTATCTATATTGCCGAGACCCGACAATTCATTATAGCCGCGATCAGTTTTAAATGACAATTTTTCCTATAGAAATGGTGGTACTGTTCTAAACATGGGAAAACTGTGCCACTTTACAGGCATACTATAGACACTCCCAGGCACGATATTTAAAGGAATATTTCATTTTTATTGTTTCACTTTAACCACTTCAATACCCGGCCATAGTCATATGACGGCCACAGATGGAATCTCCCATCCTGGGTGGACGTCATATGACAGCCTCGGTATTTCGCTGCTCCTGCGGGCCCCCGGAGGCCCTCAGCGTGGCGATCGTGGATGAGCTGTGTCCCTCGGACACAGCCCATCCCCGATCTGTGTGGTTTCCATCCCCATCGACCCCCCCGATACATGTGACCGGCCGTGCCCAATCACAGCCGGTCACATGTACTGTGCCATTATAGGGCTCGTGCACGCGCCTAGGGCGCGTGAAGAGCGCCGATCGGAGATGCAGCTTGTCACCCTGACACAGCCCAACCCCGATCGCAGTAAAGAGCCAATGAAATTGGCTCTTTACCACTTGACCAGCTGTGTCCAATCACAGTCGGTCACAGAATGTAAACAAACCACGGTAACAAGATGTTACCGGGTTCTCCTGCTCACACACTGATCGTGTGTGAGGAGGAGATTGTGGTAACATCTCGTTACCGCTCAATGTACGCACCAATCACACTGATTACCCCCCCAATAAAGAGGACCTGTCACCACCCATCAAAGTACCTGTCATCACCCATCAAAGTACCTGTCATCACCCATCACAACCCATCTGAGTACCTGAGTACCTGTCAGCCTATCTGAGTACCCGAGTACCTGAGTACCTGGTCCAGCCCATCTGAGTACCCGAGTACCTGTCTCAGCCCATCTGAGCACCCAAGTACCTGTCCCAGCCCATCTGAGTACCTGAGTACCTGTCAGCTCATCTGAGTACCCGAGTACCTGTCCCAGCCCATCTGAGTACCCGAGTACCTGTCCCAGCCCATCTGAGTACCCGAGTACCTGAGTACCTGTCAGCCCATCTGAGTACCCGAGTACCTGAGTACCTGTCAGCCCATCTGAGTACCTGAGTACCTGTCACAGCCCATCTGAGTAACTGAGTACCTGTCACAGTCCATCTGAGTATCCGAGTACCTGATCACCTGTCAGCCCATCTGAGTACCCGAGTACCTGTCCCAGTCCATCTGAGTACCCGAGTACCTGAGTACCTGTCAGCCCATCTGAGTACCCGAGTACCTGAGTACCTGTCAGCCCATCTGAGTACCCGAGTACCTGAGTACCTGTCAGCCCATCTGAGTACCCGAGTACCTGTCACAGCCCATCTGAGTACCTGAGTACCTGTCACAGTCCATCTGAGTATCCAAGTACCTGATCACCTGTCAGCCCATCTGAGTACCCGAGTACCTGTCCCAGTCCATCTGAGTACCCGAGTACCTGAGTACCTGTCCCAGCCCATCTGAGTACCCAAGTACCTGTCACAGCCCATCTGAGTACCCGAGTACCTGAGTACCTGTCACAGCCCATCTGAGTACCTGAGTACCTGTCACAGCCCATCTGAGTACCTGAGTACCTGTCACAGTCCATCTGAGTACCCGGTTACCTGAGTACCTGTCACAGCCCCTCTGAGTACCTGCGCACCTGTCACAGTTCATCTGAGTACCCGAGTACCTGTCACAGTTCATCTGAGTACCCGAATGCCTTTCACCAGCCCGGAGTAACCAAGTACCTGTCACCAGCCCGTCGGAGTACCCGAGTACCTGTCACCAGCCCGTCTGAGTACCCGAGTACCTGTCACCAGCCCGTCAGAGTACCCGAGTACCTGTCATCAGCCCGTCGGAGTACCCGAGTACCTGTCACCAGCCCTTCGGAGTACCCAAATACCTGTCACCAGCCCGTCGGAGTAACAGAGTACCTGTCACCAGCCCGTCGGAGTACCCGAGTACCTGTCACCAGCCCGTCAGAGTACCAGAGTACCTATTTGCAGCCCATGCCTCATAGAATACACATTGGGGTGTTTACTTTCCAAAATGGGGTCATTTTGTGGGTAATTCTATTGGCCTGGTGCTCCAGGACCTTCAAAAGTGTGATAGGTAGGAACGAATTGAGATGTGTAATTTATGCTCCTAGAACGCCTGAAGGTACCACTTCCATGTTGGACCTCTGTATATAGCCAGCCTGTGTAAAAGTCTCACACATGTGGTATCGCAATACTCAGGAGGAGTAGCAGAATGTGTTTGGGGTGTAATTTTTGCTATATACATGCTATATGTTAGAAATATCTTATAAATGGACAACTTTGTGTAAAAAATAAAAAGATTTTCATTTTCTTTCCACATTTTCTGAAGACTTGTGTAAAAAATGAACCACTCAAAAGACCCATAATGCTTCATAGAATATACTTTGGGGTGTTTGTTTTACAAAATCAGGTCATTTCATGGGTAATTCCATTGTCCTGGTGCTCCAGGGCCTTCACAAATGTAATAGGTCATTAGGAAATTAGAGGTGTCATTTATGCTCCTAGAACACCTGGCGGCGCTCCCTGCATGTTGGGCCTTTGTATGTGGACGCGCTGTGTAAAAGTCACACACATGTGGTATCGCCATACTCAGGATGAGTAGCAGAATGTATTTTGGGGTGTAATTTTTGCTATGTACATGCTTTGAGTTAGAAATATCTTATAAACAGACCACTTTGTGTAAAAAAAAAGTTTTCATTTTCTTTCCACATTTTCCGAAGACTTGTGGAAAAAAATTAACTGTTCAAAAGACTCATTATGCCTCATAGAATAGACGTTGGGGTGTTTTATTTCCAAAATGGGGTCATTTTGTGGGTAATTCTACTGTCCTGGTGCTCCAGGGCCTTCACAAATGTAATAGGTCGTTAGGAAATTAGAGGTGTAATTTATGCTCCTAGAACCCCTTACGGTGCTCCCTGCATTTTGGACTTCTCTGTGTGGCCAGCCTGTGTAAAAGTCCCACACATGTGGTATCGCCATACTCAGGAAGAGTTGCAGAATGTATTTTGGGGTGTAATTGGAAGTATGCATATGCTGTGTATGAGAAATAACTTGTTATTATGACAATTTTCTAAAAAAAAAAAAAAAACTTTCTTCTTTTTCCCAAGAATTGTGGGAAAAAATTACAACTTCAAAAAACTCACCATGCCTCTTACTAAATATCTTGGACTGTCTACTTTCAAAAAGGGGTAATTTGGGGGGTATTTGTACTTTCCTGACATTTCAGAGCTTCAAGAAATGAGATAGGCCGTCAGTGCATCAGGTGTGATCAGATGTGATCAATTTTCAATGATTTACACCATAGCTTGTAGACTCTATAACTTTCAAAGAGACTAAATAATATCCACTAATTTGGTTTATTTTTTTACCAAAGAGATGTAGCCGTATACATTTTGGCCCAAATTTATGAACAAAAATGACTTATTTGCAAAATTTTATCATAGAAACTAAAAAAAAGTGTTTTTTTTTCAAAATTTTCACTCTTTTTTCACTTATGCCGCAAAAAATAAAAAACCCAGTGGTGATTAAATACCAACAAAAGAAAGCTTTATTTGTATGAAAAAAAATGATAAAAATGCTGTTTGGTACAGTGTTGCATGACTGAGTAACTGGCATTCAAAGTGTGAGAGCCCTGAAAGCTAAAAATTGGTCTGGTAAGGAAGCTGTATAAATGCCCTTTATTGAAGTGGTTAAGCATTAAAAAAAAAATCACTTATCTCAAAAAAACAGACATTTAAAAAGGAAAATGTGCATTGATAGATGTCCCCTGGGGGAGGACCCAGGTCCCCTCAAACTTTTTATGGCAATAACTTGCACAAAAGCCTTTAAAATTAGCACTTTAATTTTTTCATGGTCGTGTCCCATAGACTTTAATGGTGTTCGCATGTTCTGCTGCGCACTGAATCAGGGGATGTTCAGCTCATCCCTAATTATAATATATACAGTATTCTTATACATGCTGAATATCATGAATGTGCCCTGAAGAGATTATTCTGTCTCCAGTGTATGTGATTGTCATGTTGAATTGCTATTAGGTCATTGTATATAAGCATCCCTCCTCTAAACCTCCTCCATCTCTATGACTATACCCAGACTGGTAAAACATGGAGAAGGGAGGTCTCCAAGGGCCATCTAGGTGCATTGATAGTTTGGCCGAATAAACTGTACTGAGCCTGAATGACGTCATCATTGTGCTTCTTTCTTACTTTGTCAGTGTTTATACAACATAACCAATTTTCTCATTTCTGTAGCAGAGACCACAACTTAAACGATCTTAGTATTGCAGTGCTTAAAGTGGATGTAAACCCAATTCATGAAATCTGAGCTGGGCACATGTATCTGCAGTGTTTTGTTATCTCTCTTCAAAGCATGGTGTCCAGTAGCTGTCTCTTGCTCTCTTCAATGAATAATGTCCGTAGCTGTGTCCTGCTCCATTCTTCTTTTATCAACTTCTGACAAGTTCTCCCTCACATATGATAAATGCAGTCTAAGCCCTTGTACACACGGTCGGAGAATCCATCGGTGTTGTCGAATAATCTGACTGTGTGTGGTATGCATCGGACTGATTCCATCGGAATATCCGTCGGACCCAATTTTCCATCTTGTTGGAAATATTTCCCGACCAACTGGTTCAATCGGACATACTCCGATCATGTGTAGAGAATTTTGATCGGACCAAGTGCCACGCATGCTCAGTCCCATCGTAACAAAATTACGTCATCACGTTCTAAATAATCAGATTTTTCGACAACTTAGTCCGTCTGTGTGTATGCAACAGTTTCGGACACAATCCGCCGGACAAAATCCGACGGACAAAATCTGACGGATTTGGTTGTCAAAATCTCCGACCGTGTGTACAGGGGCTTAGATTTGTGTTGTGAGGATACTATAAATAGATTAGCAGAGCCCTGAACTATTCAATAAACAAGGCTGAAAGTCTCTACCTATGAGGAGAGGGGGTGTGTGCCTTTCCTCCAATCTGCTGTCTTGGCTGTGTGCCCAGGCTTCACTGCAGTGCTAACCAGGAAGAGAAAATCTCCTAACATGATCTGAACTTTTTAAACAGTATATAAAGATGAAGACAGCAGATATACATGTAAAACGTATGTAGGAAGATTTGTTTAATCTCTGTGTATCATCTGAGGCTGTTCACTTCACTGGATATATGTGAGTGTAGCACTGACCCCCGAAGGAGCGTCTGGTTATTTTTTGGGCTTACCGTTACCTTCTTCACCTCATGTGCATCTAGGGGTTTCCCTAGGTAGATGGCCGAATGAACTGTAGAGACCGTCACTGGATCCACTTTAGGGATTTTTATTTGCAAAACTTTGAACAGAACACAGTCTCTCAGTAGGGAATAGAGGGTATGGGTAGGAAAGCTCAGGTACTCTTGGAACTGCTGACACTTGAATGTCTCTCTCTATGCTATCCAGGGAATAGCCATTCACAACTGGATATTACATCTATCGGATAAATCCCCCTTAAATTCCCTTTGAATTTAGCAACTGACAGGTGATTCAAATAAAGAAAAGTCTCTCACACAGACTTGGTTGTAGAACTTTAGAATGAAAAGTCTCTCTCACAGACTTGGTTGTAACTGAAGGATGAAATTAGAGAACTCTCATACGGTACCAGTATCTTGCAGCCGGTTTGGCGATACCGCACGAGCGTGGATTCACCTGGTGTCCTTTCCAGCTTAGCTTCCAGGCTCTTGCTGAGAAGCCAGCCTTGTGTGTGGCCCTATTCTGAAAAGTCCTCCCCTAGTTGCGTTTTCAGTTGTTGGGCCTCTCCAAAACCAAGACGGCACCGGACCACCTTGAAACCCTCCTTCCAGTTACTGTGACTCAGGCTAGCCAGCCCAGAGGCTCGGAAATGGATGGATCCACACCCCAGGCCATGCGGGCCTCTGGGGACTGGTCAGGGGGACCGGGACCATGGAGTTAGAACATACTTCTGGACCAGAACCTCGAATCACATGACCTCAGTACCTTAATTACCCTCTCCCAGAATACACAGAAAGACAACGCACCCACTGATTGGCTCCAAGAAAGATTGGCACCCAATGCGTCCAACCGGACTGCGTTCCAATGCCTGCCAAAGGTGACACTTACACCTATGGCCAAGCAGAACACACTACAGTCCAGCCAAACTCATACTGAGACCATAATTTACTACAATTAACCCTAAAACCCAACTATGGTCTTAGGAACATTTGAATTGACAAAACATAGCGCATGTTCTTCAGAAGCCTGGCACTATATGAGGATTTACATCCACTTTAAGAGGGATTTTAAATTACCAAAAGAGACATTGAAGTGGGAGTGAAAATTCACAAGAGAATTCAGGATTCTGAAACATGGACTAAACAGAGATAGAAATTTTATCTGCCATTATGATTTTCTGTAAACCAATATCACAGACACATCACCAATTCAAAGGTACTTTACAAAGGCTCACACCTTACCCATTCCCACTTAGAGCCCTTTCACACTGGGGCTGCCCATTTGTTAGCAAGAAAACGCTGCTCGTTTTAGCGGCATTTTAGATCTGTTTAAGCTTTTAACCCCCACTAGCGACCAAAGAAGGGGTTAAAAACATCTGCATTGCAGCGCTTCCGAATCACTTTTCAGGCAGTTCGGAAGCACTGCCCATTCATTGCAATGGGCAGGGGAGTTCTGGGACTGATGTATTCAGTGCTCCCAAACACCCAAAGAGGCTGCTTGCAGAACTTTTTCTAACATCTCGCAAGTGCACCGCCCCAGTGTAAAAGCACTCAGGCTTTCACATTCGGGCAGCATGAGAGGCAGTTTTCAGGCGCTATTTCTAGTACTAAAATGCCTGAAAACTGTCCCAGTGCGAAAGTGGTCTTATGTGTGAAGTCTGACATGATGGTTTTTCTGTCTCACAAAAATGCTGTATTAGATCTAGGAATCCTGAATTTTTTAGCATCCAGTTCCAGTCATGTGTGGCAAGGGGATAACATCTGCATCACTTTTCTATTAAAATTATAAAATGCATGTTTCTTATTGTTAGCTCAAATTGCACAAAAAAGAAGCCAGCATGCTTCAAAGCCTTACACTGCAATCATTTTAGTTAGCCAATAAATTGTATCACGCTTAATCCAAGCCGATATTAAGAAACAAAACAAAAACAAATTAAGACAAAAAAATATTGTTTCCTAAATGTAATTTACCTACCCAATGTGAGTAGTTAGATTACTTGCTGTGGCATGGACAGGGATATTTAGTGTGACTTTCAAATCCTAAAATAGCTAATTCATTTTATCAGGACATAGGTAATTGATTCATTTGGTATGTTTTCTATGAAGTGGTTTGATTACCTTTTGCTGGAACATTAAGCCATCACATTTTCAGTGTTTTCTTACTCTTAAATAACCTTTTCTATGTCAGACTGATCTTCAAATGTTCTCATTGCTCTTTTGTCTATTGTACTTTAGATGTGCATTGGCTATTAAAAGGAATTAAAAAGGCCATGCTTGGGTCAACTATCAATAAATTAGATTGCTTTGGGCCTAAATAACACAGCAATTTTTTAATCACTTAGTAGCTTAAGATTAACCTCCTCGTGACAGTCATCTCGTTTTGCAACACATTGATTTCAAGACACTGCAAAGTAAGGTGAGATGCTGAAAGGAATTTTGCCGCTATTGGTGGTGTTAGTGGAGAGAATAGTGCCCCATTGTTGGTGTCAGCTGGGTGAATAGTGCCCCATCATTGGTGTCAGTGGGTGGAAAGGTGCCCATCATTGATATCAGTGGGAGGAATAGTGCCCCATTGTTGGTTTCAATATGAGGAATAGTGCCCCAAGGGCTGGATAAAGGCAAGCAAAGGGCCAATCTGAGGTTTACACAAAACCTTCCCACAGCATACTGAGTTGGATAATACCACTTACAATTAAGAAATACAATTAAGGAATACAGTATTGTCTTCTCTGCTCCCCAATTTGGAATCAGTGAAAAATCAGGAGCAGAGGGATGAGATATTGTTTCCACTCTCTGCACTCTCCTAAGAAGAGGAAGGGGGGATTGAATATATTGAAATCTGCTACATACAGCCCCCTGCAAGTCCCCTACAACTTCCTCCAGACTCCTCATCTCCTAACAGTTCCCTTTAGTCTACTACCACATGGGTCCTCCAGCACCCTTCAGAACATCCAACCCCCCACAGTGCAATACTGCCAGCTGCAGAGTCCCTCAGCCCCCTCTAGGACCCCTAGGCTACAGAGTGGCACACAGCCTGCCTGTCAGAACCCCACAAAACCTTTCAGTCCCCTGCAGAGTCCCCTCTCTTGTGATATGACTGTTTTTGAGCAAAACATATTAGTAGGATACCAATCTTCCATCTCCACTAGATATGGATACATTGTAAGTTACATAGTCAAGTTGAAAAAAATGCACAAGTCCATCTAGTTCAACCAAGTCAGATAAAGGGTCATTCAAAGAACAGATGTTGATAATACATTGCAAAGTGGCTTGTTTGTAATGATACAATAACAGTAATGCTTTTCATTCCACAAAATAAACACTCTTTAGCAACGTTATTTACTTCCAAAAGCAGACCAAGCAAAGGGTTTTTAATATTGTAAATTTTAACATATTGCTAGTTTAAGGAGTAACCACTTACTAACCACAACCACTTAGCATTCCACAGTTGTCAAGGAACTATCTATCTTTATGCAGTTGTTGAAAAGATGCAACTGCATAAATGCTGCTCCTTCACTGCCCATATGCCTAGTGCCACTGCCTATAGTAAGAACGAGGATCCTACACTCACTGAAAGTTAACCTGCCAACATTCTATGTACAACTGGGAATGTACTCACAGGGTCCCAAGCAGCAAGCTTCCAGTAGAAGGACGGGTTAGGTTGGATGCTGCATACTCATGACCCAACAATAGTAGACAGAGATTCTCCAGCCAAGAGCTATCCAAATTATAGAGAGCTCTGATACTCGCTGATTTGCTGATTGCAGAGCTATAGGTTTGGGTCAACCAGCATGCTGACAGGACAAGCTTTTCTACTTATTAGCCCCCCCATCAAATCAACATCATGGAACCTGAGCAGTAATCAGAACTAGTTTTTAACAGCTTTTCCTGAATAAATAGCAATTGTTCTTCAGTTTTTTTTTTTAATACTATTAGCAAATGCAAGGTTCCCCCTAAAAACAACAAACAAACATACAACAAATGTATTTGGATAATAGTAAGTGTTTTCACAAATTAGATGCAAAGTATATTTCTGATAAAAATAAAAAAAAACTCTTGTAAAATTGGAACATCTTTGCACTTTTTAAAAGTATATTCTCTGAAATAAAAGCCATCATCATTAGATGCACTGCCTACATTGAGATATTATTCCATATGGCTTGTGGTATCATCCAACTACTTCATGGGGTTATGCAGAGCTCCTCGTGACATGTGCATATTGTATAACCAGAGGGCAGATAAGTAATAAATTGATGCTACATGGAGACAGAAAGAAATTTAACTGAAGCGTATACGAAAATGCAGATAGGCTGTGCAGGCTATAACCTGGGGGTTTAATAAAAGCCCCAGAATGCAAAGTTGTGGAGATGATGGGTGACAGGAGTTTAGCACAGATCTAACTTAATTTTGCTTTACTATTGACGAAAAAAAGAAAATCAGTGCTAATTTGATTGTAGCTTTTTCCTGCATGACATCTTGATTTAGATCAGAAGTACTGTGTAAATTCAGGTCAGACCTAGAATGTTTTTTTATGAAAATGTATTGATGACATTTTCAGAAATGATCTGGTGGATCAGTTCTGACATAGTTTGTACTGATCATTTCCAGCACAGTCTAAACTGTGTTATTCTTTAATACTGTTTGCAGTAGTTGTGCATAATCCTTTGTACACACTTTCTCATGCATGCGGTGAAGCAAATTTAGTAAAAAATTAGGCTGTCAAGGGAAATGTGAGAAAGGCTTAACAAGCAAGAAGAAATCATGAGCTTGGACAAACATAAAACTCCTTGTGTATGACTATCAGGTCAAATTTGAATCCAAGACTCTGGGACAAAGCATCATCCTTAACCATTGAGCCACTGTGTGATAAAGACAAACATAACAAATTAATAAAAAATAAATCATTCTTGTATATCTGTCAGCACTAACTTCAAGATTCCTGTCAAGTATTCTCCATTTCATCAGGAGGAGTATAAAGTAAATTATAAATTAAAGTCAAGTTGGCCATACACTGTTAGCCTTATGTGTACAAATATTTACCAGCTCCTGTGTGATAAGGTGTACATCCATAAATATAAGGGCATGGTTGTATGCCGCCATGCTTGAGTAAATACCAATGGCTTCTGCATTGCCATTTACCCACACATGCGTAAGGTGCCTCTCCCCAAATGCAAAAGTTGTATGTCTGGAAAGAAGCACTGTATGGGCATGCACAGGCACAGATGAAAACACATGTAGAAGTCATCAGAGTTTACCCCATTATATAGAGCGTAGATGGGTGAATCTCCTGTTGTGCCTATTGCCTGTGGTGACTATCGGAGTATCTGAACAGTGGCTGCATCTGGCTGCATGGTCAAGATCTAGCTTGATTTCACACCTCAGCATACAGGAGTTGTTAAGCTTCCATATACTGTACATGAGATTTTTATTGTTATTGTTCAGCCTATGGGCTGAACGAAAAGGCAAGCAGATTCCTCCATCCATGATATACACAGCTTGGATAGCAGAATCTCCTGATGTGCCTATTTCCTGCTGCAGACTTTAGAATACCTAAACAAAGCCTGCATTTAATTGGTTGCAGCCACTGTTCAACCAAATATTTTCCATCTGGGTTCCCACCTTTGCCTTTAACTCTGCAATAGAGTGAAGATTATATACAAAGGGAATTTAATGGCAAATACAATACATACAGTATGTCTTAAAGAAACCCTGCCATTATGATGCATTCATCCTAATAGAGTTTCTTTTGGCTTATCGCTGTTTGCAAAATTTGTGTATCTAAACTACACAGATCCAGCTAAATTGTGTGGTTATGTCCTCCGCTCCAAAGTTTTCTCCTCCATTCTGCGGTTCCATCTCTTGTAGAAAGAACAGAGAGCACACCAATGATCAATGACATAGATCCATCTGCTTGACAGCCATCATTTAATAAAGAAATCATTTGATAAGCATTCATACATTAAAAGAATGTTTAAGGCCGGGTTCACACTGTGCGCAGACACGGCTCACAGTAGGGGGTCCGGTGCATGCCTATTCTCCATTTCAGGGACGATACAGACCCACATTTTTGCCTGAATTTGGAAGCTGAAATGGATCCAATGACGCACAGGACTGTGCCATCCGCTCCGCAGCCACCCCGGAGATGTGTAAACTGGCTCCATTGATAGCCGGTCACAGTCTCCTGTCATGCGAATTGGATGCAGGGAAAGCCACATCCAATTCGCATCAGTGTGAACCCAGCCTAACAGCTATGTGTAATTTTTAACACTTAACATTTTCATTTGTTATGGCATTATTGCTGTAGTGGACTGATCTGGTCTGACAGTATAAATACAGTAGATGGCATAGCATCTAAACATTCAAATAAATCAAATTTAGTATATTCAAATTTCAAATAGTATTTTATAAATAATATAAAATGACAATGATTTATTTTGAATTGAACAAACAAAAAAAGGCAATTCTGTGACATCTGAACACATCTGAACAGTTGCTGTTTGTCAATATGACTTCAGCCCTGGCATTTTTTCATTTGTTTTATTGCAGGTGTTACTCTTTGAAACATTTGGCATCGGTGAGGGTTAACCGTGCTGATGCAAATTGCAGCTAAAAACAAAAAAAAACAAAAAAGGAAACCAATGCAGATGGTAATTTAGAAATGTGATGATTGCTGGTAGTGGAAAGAACACAATTTTTGCACATTAGTTGTGTAGGCAGGGGATTATCAATGTGTCAGTTTGGCAGGAAGACTTGGCAGCGAAAGGAATTAATCACAGCAAAAATGTCAAATGTCAGGAAGCGAGGGACAAAGTATAGGACTGGTAAATACAGCCCTACAGATGAGAGGCATTCATAGGAATGCTGTCACTTTCCATTGAAAACATGTAGCATGGCTGAGTCTCAAGTCACACTCCACCTACGTAGTTATTCAAACTACTATTTTTTTTCCAAGCATTAGCTTTCGACTGGATTTTCAAATTGACTAAATTTGCCCCTCTGCAAAAGTTCTTTCCTGAAAATATATTAATACATGCAAATAGGAACTGTGGATAAGTAAAGCTCTTTTTTTGGTGTGTGTGAGTGTATAAAAAATAATGTGAGGCTGGTATGGTAATATTAGATTTCTTTAGTCTACTGTTAGTTACCCTTGCCTATATCAATGTGGTGAAACCATTCAACATGGAAAATCAAACATGGGGGCTGCCTGCTGATGCAGAGACTTAGTTGCTTGCTGCCGAGAAAAGAGAGCAGGAACACCAGTGGCCAGGCGATCCCCTTAGCAGCAGTGCAGCCTAGGTGGCTGCCTAATTTGCCTAGTGGTAGCACCGGCCCTGCTTGGAAGTGCAGTCTCTTTAGATCTGAGGGGAAGATCTGAAATGAGGGGAAGCTCTGCTGATTTTATCATCAAATCATGTACAAGAAAAAATGCTGTTTTTTTTCCATGGCATGTCCCCCTCAGATCTACAGTGACTGCACTTCCAAATGCACTTGTAGTGCAAAGTAGATTTGTCTTTAGTAAATAAACCCCCATGTGTTTTAACAGAAACATGCATAATTCATAACAGTGACCTTTAGGCTACTTCCACACTGGTGCGGTGGGTCCATTGGCAGTAAAGCACCACTAGTTTTAGTGGTGCTTCTTGGCCGCTAGAGGGGTGAGTTTAACCCCCAAGAAGGGGTTAAAAAGGGGTTAAAAGTGCCATGTTGCAGCACTTCTGAATCACTTTTCATGCACTTCTGAAGCGCTGCCCATTCAATCCAATCCCCAAAGATGCGCTTGCAGGGCTATTTTTCCCTTCCTGCAAGTGCAATGCCCCAGTGTGAAAGCACTCAGGCTTTCTCACTGGGGAGGAATAAGAGGCAGTTTTCAGGTGATTTACAAGCGCTATTTTTATTACTAAAATGCCTGAAAACAGCTTCAGCGTAAAAAGAGTCTTAAGAAATGTTTGTGACACTCACTGCCACAGCAGATAGAAAGATAGCAGAGTTAAAAATGTGGTAGTGTTCTTCCAAGAGACAAGGATTCATTTCTGATTAGAGCACTTAGTGAACCAGCTAAACGATATTTTATAATTTTAATGAAAAGAAAAATGTCATAAGACAACATTTACAGGAAAGATATTGCGCGTAACTGTTGACGGTAAAATGCTGTTAGTTTTAGCGGAGCTTCACTGTCATTTTAGCAGCGCTATTCGGCCACTGGGAGGGACAATAAAGGGTTAAATGCCCCATGTAGCCTGTGTAGCGACACTGCCGAAGTGATTTGCAGGCGCTTCGGCAGCAGTGCCCATTCATTTCAAAGGGCAGGAGTGGTGGAGGAGTGGTGTATACACTGCTCCTTCACTGTCCCAGTCTTATTTATTAGGGTCATTGGCTCTCATAAATGACCCCAAGCAATCCTCCAATATTAGCGGCAAATGAGAACCCATAATTGCAGATGCAGTCATCTTTCTTTGTTCCTGAAGAGGACATTTATAGAAATGGTATACCAAATCAAAGGTTCCAAAAAATTTACTGAGGGGTGTTAAGGTGTTTTGTGCTACTTCAGCAGAAAATTCCTCATGCCAGTTATTTGAACTATATTAATATTTCCAGATAACAATGTTTTACAGTTCAATAACCAATGTATTATTGAAAAAAATGAAATCACGGTTTCATAGACATCAAACATGATATAGATCTTATGCCTATTCTTCATAGGAAATGTAATGTGACCAACTTGGCTCATGCATATTGTAGCATAGGCATGCTTGCTATCCAACTTATTGATATTTTGATATAGAATACCTTGGCCAGTATTTAATACTTGAAATACTCTGTATTTCATGCACCTATGAATTGTTTTGTCTGCTGTTTTTATGTAATAAAACATAATTTGATACTATAAATTAGAATTGTTTGTTATATGCTGGGCACCATTATAATCCCTAGTTCGAATCCTATATCTATGTCCTCATTCATTGATTCATTGAGGTCAATCAATCCACACTTTACCATGACCTGATTGATATTTTCTTAAACATTAGTATAGCTATAGTTATACACTATCTCCATTTCAGTGCCAATTATGAAAAATGCCTTGAGTTGATCACTGGATATGTAAAAAGGGTCAGTTTCATGTCAAGTGAAGCCAATGGGCACTGCTAATTGACTATTTTGCAACTCTTCATGATAGGGCTGTAGTCATTGTCTCTCTTTCCAGGCCCAACTAAGTATTGTTTACAACAGCCAATCATCCATTTGCAACTAGGCTCGTTAGCAGATCCTGTGCTATGCATAACTTATAATGCTCTGCTTGATTTAGATGCATCTTTAGGCTAAGCTGTGGAGGTGTTTAATCTGGTCTGTGGCTTTTAAGGGCTCATTCAGATGGGCAACTTAGCCTATCCTTTGTGCAGAGCTGCTGGCAGATCTGGCCAATGCATGTGCTTCCACCTCAAAGCTGCATGCAGGCAGCCCATAAAAGTGGATGTGGAAATCAAACTTGAATTCTTACATTTTAAAGCTGTGATTGCTTACAGAGGCAAAAAAGGAGCGTGACATATACATTCACTGATTTGAAGATCATACAAGCACACACTAGTCTGCTAGTTTTGAAGATATGGATTTTATAGTCTGTGATTGGTACTATACAGTATGTCATGCATGTGTCATCTTTTTTTCTTTTTGAAGGGCTATATATTTTTGTGTATTTGTATGCAGGAACCTGGTAAGCATAGTTTGAGCTGAGCACATGACTTAAAGTTGTAACACCAATGATTCTCTTAGCAAGTATTGAAAGAACACTGAGATATATAATAAAACCAAATATGCTGCTTGAATACTAATGTGCTTTTCTACTTAAACCACAAGAGCCACATACAGTACAAAAGGTAGTGAGGGCATATTTTGTTGAAACTGGCAGAAAATACAGAGCCAGTGCTTTTGAATGCCTTTGCACCATTTTTCACAGGGCTTTCCAGGAGAGGAAGGCAGGACTGATGTACTAACGGAATATGAATTTATGGGTTTTTGTTGTCAAAGTGTCTAACTTTTATATCTGTATATTGTTATGATTTTGTATATACATTATAATTTTTAGGTTAGTAAATAATGTAGATGGTCTAATAGAATGTACTATATTCTCTCCCTTATTTGCTAAGTAGATTACAGGAGTTGGAGATTAGTTAGGCACAAGTAGCATTTTTATTTGTGATGTACATGTAAGGGGACATTTCTACTGTATTTTCCCTTTTGGTGAATGTTTGAGATGGTCTCAAACTCTGGTCGCAATCTCTGCTGTTTCATCCCCCTCCCAGCCCCCTCTTATACTTATCTGAACTCTATTACTGTCCAATGCTGTGCATGAGAACAGTAACTCTATTGGCTCTTTCCCTCCTCATAAGTTCACAGACTGTACTGGGAGCCATTGGCTCCCATTGCCATCAATCACAGCCAGTGAGGAGGGAGCAGGGGGTGGGGTTAAGTCACGGACACACAAAGCCAGTGAGGAAATGAGCTTTCATGAGTGTCTCCATAGCAAGTATCTTGCTATGGAGGCTTGCTATGGTGGGTACTCGGCGAAGGGAGGAGCCAGGGGTGCCAGTGGAGGACTCAATTGTCCCTGGAGCTTAGTGACTGTGTTGAAGCTTCACTTTACAAAGAATACTCAATCACATGAATATAAAATAAAATACAATGTAATTTTTACTTGCACATGATTAGATGATCGAAGTCAACAGCGCTTCACCCTATTCCTCACATGCTCTGGGGTTAATTTCCTTGCAGAGTGCAACTTCCCTTGCAAAGTGAACAGTATATTTATAGTTATTTCCTTAAGTGAATCAATCCTGATCTGTCTAGCATTACCAGCTGCCTTAAAGAAATACATTTATTTTTGTAAATGTGATACTAATCTAAAAAAATATATATATTGGAGTAAAATAATCAACTCTCTGCATTATTTCTAGACATGTGCGAAAAATTTGTTTGTTTTTGGGTCATTCATTATGATCACAATTCGTAAATTCATAAATAAAAACTAATAATAACTATTAAATTATAGTTATTAGAATTTCCATTTTAAATTTGGCTGCTAGTGAACGTAATGAGTACGAACTCATCCACAGTTACAAATTATCCAAAATAACGAATTGCACATGTAAACAAATGGAAAGGAACTAATTAATAATAATAATAATATGTTTTTATTATTATTATTAATATTATTGTTAGTTATTATTATTAATTTGATACCTTCCATTTGTTAAGATAATTTGTAACTTCGGATAAACTTGTATTTGTTACATTCACTAACAGCCAAATTTGAAAGGAAATTCAAATACCTATAATTTAATAGTTATTGATAGTTATGTTATTATTAGTTAGTGATTATTTTAGATTTTAGAATTTTTGAGTTTTCGGATTTTAGAATTTTCTAGTTTATTAATTTACAAATTTTTGAACTTATGAATTTTCGAATATTCAAATTTACGAATGTTTGGAAAAAGGTGTTAAATGGGTTTTCATTCATTCGGATATTTCTGAACTAATGAATTTGTCAAAATTTGTTAAAAAACTAATTCTGAACTAAACAAGTTGCACATGTCTAATTATTTTTTTCCACCCTTTCAAAGACAATGAAATGCTTTAGATATCCTTTTAGATGGGATTAATTACCTCTGAAAAAATTAAAAATAAATGGGAGTAAATTATTGCTAAATGGAGTCACATTAGTGAATATAAAGAAGATATAGGCAACAATATATAGTAAAAAAAAATAAAAATCCAGCAAAAAAAAAAAAAATACTAAATCTATTTTATTTTATTCTTTCAAGACAAACACTTTTTATACAGGAAAGGTAAAACACAAACACTTATTTTTACCTTCAACAATAGTAATTTTACCATAACTACCCCATCAAAGGATAATAGCAACTGAATGCTTATGCTGGAACTTTTGTTGTGGTAGGCAATTATTAATTGCTTTTTTTGAAACAGCCCCGATAACACGCAGTGGTAAGTACATATTACAGAGACTATAATTTGTTTATTACTTTTATTTTTCAAGTGTAGTACCGTATTCATTTTCCTTTATCGCTTAAGTTTACTATCTTCTTCCATTTCTTTGTCACAGTAGGGAAACTTGATCAAGGTCACAAAAATTTCTGATAAAATGTAATCATATCAACCAGCACAGAATGAATAAAAATCACATTGGCACAAATGCACTTAAAAACTGGAGAACGTTTATCAGCATATGGAAAAAGTTTATAATGTGTTTCGGGATAAAATAGATTCATCCAAGGGGCAGCTGTGAATGTTTATCATTGCGGTTTTGAAACATTGTATATTTAATTGTGAAGAATGGAGTTGCATGGTGAGACACATAATATCCTACATTTGCTTCCACCTGGCAGGAGAGAATAGGAAGCAAGCAATCGAGCCCACAGCAATATGTGCATCAGTTGTCAGCCTGTGCCATGGACAGCACCACATCAACTACAGTTCAGTTTGTGGGATTAGGCATTTGTGACTGTGTGTTACTATGTATGTGGAAGATTATTCATTTTCTGAGTCCAGTGTGTTAAGAATAATATTATTCCCAATGTTTCAATAGTGACAACATATTCCACAGCAGTTTATAGAGTAGGTAGAACCATTCACATCAGTTATTGCCCCAGTGGAGGCTTGTTTAATATACACACCATACAGTACATGATTGCCAGAAGCCAATGAACCTAATAATATGCTTTTGAATTAACCACTTCCAGACCAACCACTGTACATATACTGCGGCAGAACAGCCCATCTGCGCAAGATCACGTACCTGTATGTGATTTTTTTTCATGCGGTGCAGGGGGTGCGTGCACACCGCTCCTGCTGTGATTGGACACAGCAGGAGATAATCAGTGGGTCCAGCGGCTGTGATGGCCACCGCCGACCATTCATAGGAGACATGGAGTGGTGGTGTGTAAACAAGGCACACTGCTTATCTGTCATGGAAAAAAAGAAACATTTTCTGTTTCAGCTAAGCTGTAACCTGATCTCTATTATCCTCCAGTGTAACACTTCCACCCCCCACAGTTAGTGCATTTTTTTTAGCACTGATCACTGTATTGGTGTCACTGGTCCCCAAAAAGTGTCACTTAGGATCAGATTTGTCTGCCACAATGTCGCAGTTCCACTGAAAATCGTGAAAAGCAAAAGTGAAAGCATACTAACTACATGCATAAATAGAGCAATGAGCAGTGTTAATTTTTGCATCAAAATTTTATTTAGTTTTAGTCTTAGGCCGCGTACACACGCGGGGACTGTTCGCCCAACTTTGTCCGTCAAACAGTTTCGGCAAACAGTCCGCTCAAAATTAGCATGGACGGACATGGCCACACACGACGGACGAACAGTTTGCTGAAACCGTGCGCGATGACGTGAACGGCACGTACGACGGGACGAAAAATACGACGTCCTATACACTGCATTATAACTTTCGGCGTGTAAATCCTTTCTGAGCATGCGCGGAACTTAGTTTGACGAACAAGCCTACACACGAGGGGACTGTTCGCTGAAACAAAGTTTCAGCGGACAGTTTTTCGGAATTTCCGAAAAACCTTGTTCAGCGGACTGTTCGCTGAAACTGTCCGCTGAAAGCCCACACACGAGCGGACTGTTTGCCGAAACACTGTTCAGCGGACAAAGTTGGGCGAACAGTCCCCGCGTGTGTACGCGGCCTCAGTCTTGTGATTAAAATGCCATTTTGGTTTTAGTCACATTCTAGTCATCTGCAATTGTTTTAATTTGAATCATATTTAGTTGACTAAAATCTGCAGTACATTTTAGTTGACTAAAATGTCCTATATTTTAACCACTTGCTGCCCGCCCAGCCGTCATTTGATGCGGCTCTCGTTCTGGGTAGACGTCATATGATGGCCTCCCAGATTGACCACTCTTGTGCGCCCCAGGGGCATGCAGCAAGGCAATCGCAGCTGCACCAAATTGCTAGGACATGGCGTGACCCCGATCTGTGTAAAGAGCTGCGGCCACGGCTCTTTAACCATGCGATCGGTGGTGTCCAATCACAGATGGTCACATGTAAACACATAGATGTCTGCAATCAGCGCTCCTTGCCTCACACTGACAGAGTGTGAGGAGAGGAGAGCTGTTCAGCGGCATTTCCACACAGAGGATGTCTAGGTATCTAGTGCCCTGAATACAATTAAATGCTCACCAGTGCCAGCAATGTATGCCCACCACTGCCAGCAATCAGTGCCAACCAGTGCCCACAATTGCCACCAATCTGTGTCCTCAAGTGCCAACAATCAATGCCCATAAGTGCCAGCAATCAGTGACCATTAGTGATGCCAGTCAGTGATGGCTATCAGTGCTGCCCATCAATGTCCATCACTGCTGCCCATCAATGCTCATCACTGCTGCCCATCAATTCCACCCATCAATGGCCATCAGTGCCAATCAATGCTGCCCATCAGTGCCAACTATCCGTGCTACCTATATGTGCCCACCAGTGCTGTCTATCTGTTCCCAGTGCCCACTAGTGCCACCCATCAGTGCCGCCAATCTGTGCTCATCAGTGCCACATATCAGTGCCACCTATAAGTGCCCATAAGTGTAGCATTTTTGTGCCTGCTATCAGTGCCCATCAGTGCTGCCTCATCAGCGCCCATCATTGAAGGAGGAAAATTACTTATTTACAAAATTTACTGACAGAAACTAAGAAAACATTTTTTTTTCAAAATATTAGGTTTTTTTTTTTAGGAAAAAAAACCCAGGAGTGATTAAATATCACCAAAAGAAAGCTCTTTTTGTGAGAAGAAAATGAAAACAATTTCACATGGTTACAGTGTAGCATGACCGTGCAATTGTCATTCAAAGTGTGACAGCTCTGAAAGCTAAAAAATGGCTTGGGCAGGAAGGGGGTGCAAGTGCCCCGTATTGAGGTGGTTAATCAACCAAAGCCCCCATTACATTTTAGTCTACTAAAATAATTTTAGTCTACTAAAATCAAAAGGTTTATTTAAATTGTATTGCATTATTTAGGCATTTCTCTAGAATTTCAAACTCATTATATAGTCCTAGAGTAAAAAAAAACTAATATCATGTTATTAATTATGGTATTAAGGTTTGAACAAGCTACACAGACAATCTGGACAGTGGTCTGAGGGGGCCTGTAATGCGCAGTGCTCTGGACGGTCATGAGTAGGGACTCTCGGGAGGCCTGTAATGCACGGTACCTACTCAGATGCTATGGCCATTCTGAGTGGGTCTTTAATGCTACACAGTGCTAATCACACCACTAAGCATGCTACGGTCACTACCTTGGTTTCTGGGAGAGGAAGCACTCACAGGCTCTACAAGTGGAGCTCCAAGGAAATGGGAAGTTTGCATGGATAAATTACATTTTTGTTCCGTTTTCATTCGTTGATGAATTGGAATTGATTTTCGTCAACTGACGAAAATGTGGCGTTATTTTTGTTTCGTTTTCATCACTGGAAATATGCCTCTGACAAGAATGATGGCAAAAATGTTTTCATTGATGAAATTTACACTGGTGGTGAGGGGTTAGATCCTCTGTTGAGATTGTGTTGCTGTCTGGTTTGCCTTTAGGGGGATTAACTCTGTGTATCCTGGTGTCATCGTGGCTAAAAGTGAGCAAAAATCCAAAATTTTAAAGACCAACTCCTGGCAAAAATTTAATTTTAATAGCATATCAGTTAGCTTTTCCAGTTACCATATAGTATATCAGTTACCTTACTATTCAGTCTTATTTGCTAACACCTCTTCCTAAGAAATCCTGTAATGTAATGCATCAAAGTCTCAGTTTTCTCTATGAACCTAGCTAACATCCTGCCCTGGGGACAAGGTCTTTTTCCCTGCTCTTTATTTTCTTGGGCATTGGACTCCTCGCTGCCCCCATTAGTTCTCCTGCCCCTGGAGATTATGGGAGAGGACCTTGCTGCTGGCAGTGTTTCCTCCACTAGGAGGTGATTACATCCTGCAAGCAATGAGATGGACACTCAAAGAAAGACTCCATGTAAACAGAAGAAGACAGAATAAATGTCACATCACCATTTATGGCCTCAGCTAAGTAAAATGGGCATTTGGATAGTTTTTTTTTATATCAGTGGTTAGTTTTTAAGTGTGGAAGGATGGTTGCTAATATCCTCGGTTTCTGCTTTAAATTTCCACCAACACAGGAATAGAGGGACACATTTTTGTATAGGGACTTGTTCATTGACTAGTGTGACATAGCAGCAAGCCCCACACAATGAAATTCTGATTGTTTTAAACTTTAACCAAAGATTGCCTAAATAAGAAATGATTCTGCTAAGGAGATGTCAGTATTTATCTATGTAGTTCATAAATCAAGCCTTAGTAATCATGATCCTTCTATGGTTTAATGTGTGTGGGATTTTCTTGTTAACCATGCACATCAGGGGCGTAACTATAGGGGGTGCAGCAGTTGCGACCGCAACTGGGCCCTGTGATGCAGGGGGCCCATGCAGCCCCCTCTACATATGGCCGGCAGCAGCATAGGCAGCTAGGGATACCAGTGCACCATGCACAGGGGTGGCTGGAGGTGGAGGGTGACTAGCAGAGCTCCATGCTCGACTATCGCACTGGCTGCTCTTTAGTTGTGCATTCCCCGCATGACCTGTGTCCTCGGCCGGCTCCTCAGAGTACCCCTCTCCTGCTCCGCCCTCCCTGAGTCCGGCCCACACTGCACTGCATACTTCTCCCGGGTAAACAAACTTTAAGCACACAGATGCAGTGCAGCCCTATGAGAGCCGGCTACCCAGAGGACACTGCAGGCTTGTCTGCCAGCCCCCCTCCTCCTCGTCATACACAGATGATGAAAGGTCTTTCTGGTAGATATGCTGATCACCCGTCCAGCACACTGGATGGAGCCCAGACCAATATGGATGAGTGAGCGGCCTGCAGCTTGGTCATGGTGAGTGAGAGGACCCCATCCCCCACACACCATTACATACCCCCTCCATCTCCCCCTGGGGACAGGGACCCCTTCTCACCTGGGGGCACTAACTTCATCTGCCCTGGAGAAAAGGACCTCATCTCTTCTGGGGACGGGGACCCCATCCTGCCTAGGGACAGTCCCCCAATGGGGCACCTAAAAATAAAAAATAAAAATAATTAAAAAAAACTACTGATACCAGTGGTGGAACTACAGGGCTCACAAAGGTCACACCTGTGACCATGTCCTGGAGTTCCACCGCCGGTCTCAGAGGGAAGGGCCCTGGCTGGGGTTCAGGGGGGCCCTTCATGGTTTCTTGCATCGGGGCCCTGAAGGTTCTAGTTACGCCACTGATGCACATTATTAATCTATGTATGCTTCAGCCAACCCTAATGTATAGAATAGCTGTAGTAGCTGTATTGGTTTTCTCTTCTTTTCTTTTAGGATATATACATTTTCTGCAAGTACAGAAAAAATATTTGGCGATCTTGCTAGAAATCCAGGATTTATTAAAGTTTCTTTACAAAATCTGTCAGCGTTCCCAGCTATCTTTTGTGATCTATCAAATGCCTGCCCCTTATTGAATAGAGATTTGCAAAAGTAAGAGTAATGGCGCGTACACACGGTCAAACTGTATGACATACTTAGTCTGGCGGAAAAGTACGCCAGACTGTCCGTCGGAATTTCCGAATGGGCTACTTGCTCACACACGGCACTTTTTGAGCGGACTAATACGGCGTACTAAGTCCGCCCTACTTTTGAAATGAACGGACTCGCCCACACACGCAGAGGAAAGTCCGCTCATTTCGAGCATGTCTCCAGGTAGGCGGGGCCCGCGAAGGAGACGTTACTGGCCCCGCCGCCTGGTATGGACTTAAAGGGGAACCCCAACGCCGAAAAAAATCGGCGTGGGGGTCCCCCCAAGTCCACAACAGACCCTTGTCCGAGCACGCTACCCGGCCGGCCAGGAAAGGGGGGCGAGCGAGCGCCCCCCCTCCTGAGCCGTACCAGGCCGCGTGCCCTCAACATGGGGGGGCCTTGGGGAAGGGGGGGCCGTGCGGCCCCCACCCCAAAGCACCTTGTCCCCATGTTGATGAGGACAAGGGCCTCTTTCCGACAACCCTGGCCGTTGGTTGTCGGGGTCTGCGGGCGGGGGGCTTATCGGAATCCGGGAGCCCCCTTTAATAAGGGGGCCCCCGGATACCGGCCCCCCACCCTATGTGAATGAGTATGGGGTACAATGTACCCCTACCCATTCACCTGTAAAATAAAAGTACAAAAAAAAACACAACACACGAGATAAAATACTTTATTGCACAGTTCCGGGGGTCTTCCGTCTTCGGGGGTCTTCTCGCCGGACTCCTCCGCTATCTTCTTGTAGCTCTTTTGCTAGCGGAGGAGTCCGGCTTTCTTCCTCGCCGCCGGCCTCTTCTCCCGACTTCGGGGGTCTTGTCCCCCTCTTCGGTTCTTCTGCCGGGCCACCGCACCTTCTTATAGCTCTTTTACAGGCGGTGGCCCGGTCTTCTGTCGCCGCCGCCACCGCCTTCTGTTCTTCTTCTTCCTCTTCTTCTTCTCCTTCTTCTCCAGGAGATGTTGACTCGACGCTCTCTCCGGCCACAATGCCAGGGCCGCGCTGCGCGGCCACTTATATAGGGACAAGGGGCGGTGTCACATGGCTTTATGTCACATGGGTTGGTGTCACATGGTGACCCCGCCCCCTTACGATGTCATAGTCCCCATGTGACATCAACCCATGTGACATAAAGCCATGTGACACCGCCCCTTGTCCCTATATAAGTGGCCGCGCAGCGCGGCCCTGGCATTGTGGCCGGAGAGAGCGTCGAGTCACCATCTCCTGGAGAAGAAGGAGGAGAAGAAGAAGAACAGAAGGCGGCGGCGGCAACAGAAGACCGGAAGAGGGGGACAAGACCCCCGAAGTCGGGAGAAGAGGCCGGCGGCGAGGAAGAAAGCCGGACTCCTCCGCTAGCAAAAGAGCTACAAGAAGATAGCGGAGGAGTCCGGCGAGAAGACCCCCGAAGACGGAAGACCCCCGGAACTGTGCAATAAAGTATTTTATCTCGTGTGTTGTGTTTTTTTTGTACTTTTATTTTACAGGTGAATGGGTAGGGGTACATTGTACCCCATACTCATTCACATAGGGTGGGGGGCCGGTATCCAGGGGCCCCCTTATTAAAGGGGGCTCCCAGATTCCGATAAGCCCCCCGCACGCAGACCCCGACAACCAACGGCCAGGGTTGTCGGGAAGAGGCCCTTGTCCTCATCAACACGGGGACAAGGTGCTTTGGGGTGGGGGGGCCGCGCGGCACCCCCCCATGTTGAGGGCACGTGGCCTGGTACGGCTCAGGAAGGGGGGCGCTCGCTCGCCCCCCTTTCCTGGCCGGCCGGGTAGCGTGCTCGGACAAGGGTCTGTTGTGGACTTGGGGGGGACCCCCACGCCGATTTTTGGCATTGGGGTTCCCCTTTAAGTCCATACCAGGCGGTGGGGCCAGCGATGTCTCCTTCGCGGGCCCCGCCTACCTGGATACCCGCTCGAAATGAGCGGACTTTTCTCCGGGCGGGAAAAGTCCGCTCATTTCAAAAGTACGGCGGACTGGCATACACACGGCCGGATTGTCCGCCGAAATGCGAGTACGACGGACAGAATTTCGAAAAAACCGAAATTCTTAGTACGCCGGACTGCACGCTGAAAAAGTCCGCTGAAGCCCACACACGAGCGGACTGTCCTCTGAAATGTGTTTCGGCGGACTTAGGCCGCGTACACACGCGGGGACTGTTCGCTCAACTTTGTCTGCTGAACAGTGTTTCGGCGGACAGTCCGCTCGTGTGTGGGCTTCAGCGGACAGTTTCAGCGAACAGTCTGCTGAACAAAGTTTTTCGGAATTTCCGAAAAACTGACCGCTGAAACTTTGTTTCAGCGGACAGTCCCCTCGTGTGTAGGCTTGTTCGTCAAACTAAGTTCCGCGCATGCTCAGAAAGGATTTACACGCCGAAGGTTGTATTGCAGTGTATAGGACGTCGTATTTTTCGTCCCGTCGTACGTGCCGTTCACGTCATCGCGCAAGTTTCAGCGGACTGTTCGTTCGTCGTGTGTGGCCAAGTCCGTCCATGCTAATTTTGAGCGGACTGTCCGCTGAAACTGTTTGACGAACAAAGTTGAGCGAACAGTCCCCGCGTGTGTACGCGGCCTAAGTAGGCCATACAGTCCGCTCGTGTGTACGCGGCATTAGTGTTTGTAGTACAAACCAGGCGAGCAGTCTAGATTTACAACGATACTGCTCCACTGATACAGTACAGTGGCAGGATTGCTGGTGTGGGGGGGGGGGTGTCATTGTATAAAGGTTTTAACATAAGATTCGCATAGCTTTTATCCAATATTCAGACTTTTTTTAAATGTGATTTAATTGGAAAAATGTGTGAAACCTGGTTGATAGCTGTGTGAAAACATTTTTAAACAGACTCAAGAAATCTGAAAAAAAAATGAAAAAGAAAACAAATGCAGCCAGTGCATCTAAGGACTGGTGAGCTTTAATATATCCGATTTTTGTTTCTGAGTCTAAAAACACTTTAAAGCCAATGTTCTACAACATAATATGTGGCATTTTCACTGTATGCTAGATGCTTTTTTTTACTATCAGAAATGTTATATTTTGTACCCTAAATGTTGTATTGCAAAAAATCGCTAAACATACCAATTGTATTTAATCTGGTCTTTGTTAATTTACAAAGCTAATGGCTCTTTAAAATACTTGTCGCTGGGGATAAGTGTGTCTATTGATGTAGAGTGGATGGAGGAGTTTGAATAAAGAGCCTGTAGATACAGTATGTGGAGATCAGATAATGCTTCATGAAATGAAATAGTGAGTTATGAAAAATAAAAGTTTCAGTGGTTAATACACAATTTCATTCCTGTGCAATGTTTGGAATGTGCATTGAATGTTTTGATGAGAAAATTACCTTGTGATGAAGAAACAAACACAGTTGAAACAGTCCTATTGGTTGAACTGGAGAGACTTGTATCTTTTTCCAACCAGACAAAAGCCTCGTACACACGGTCGGATTTTCCAATGGGAATTGTGTGGTGACAGGCTGTTGGCGGAAAAACCGACCGTTTGTACGCTCCATCATATAATTGTTGTCAGATTTTCCGTGGACAAATGTTGGATGGCAGGCTTTAAAATTTTCAGCGGACAAATGTCTGTTGTCGGATTTTCCGATCGTGTGTACACAAGTCTGCCGGAAAAAAAAACAAAGTACAAACACGCATGCACGGAAGCAAGGACGAGCCAGAAGCGGTTGGTCTTGTAAACTAGCATTCGGAATGGAGAAATAACATTTGTGATGTGGTAAATTATGAAATCTCGAAATGCAGCGCACATTCTCTTCTTCTTTAATGGGATAATAATGAAGCTGCTTTGCTGGTGATACTGATGGAGTTATTGCAAATTAATTTTCAATGGCTTTTTTTTCTAGTGACATTAAGAATAATATTATTTTGCTTGTTATTTCTTTTTTATTTCTTGGTGCAACTGACCATAGTTTTTAAGATCAAAGATACAACTGTGTTAATGTCCCTTGTTAATTTTACATGCTATTTTTTAAAATGTAACTGCCTACTCCCAAACTGTCATTTAAAGTAAAACACATAGCCAAGTATTATTCTGCACATTTTTGTTATTGTGCATTAAAAAAAGAAAACCAATACAATTAGACATCCTATCTGCCAATAGAACTTAACCAAAAAGTGCATTCTATGCATCCAAAAATATAGAAAATATACCAAATCAAATCATTATTCAACCAAAAAATTCAATAAAAGCCTCATGTATGTGTCCTGCTTCTTAATATATGGGGTCAACAATGCCAAGAGTTGGTGAAAGCAGGGGTCCGTCATCCGGAGATAATACAGAACATCATCTGGATTATTCTCCTGGAGCTCCCGCAGCAAAGGCTTATGACATAATTGGTCATGATTAATAAAGCAACCAATTTTTGGTCCAAGAAATCCTTCTCCTCCTGTTCCTGGATGGGACTTGGGTCAAAGCAATAACTCCAAGGCCAATAATAAATAACACGGTATCTCCTCCAATTCCGCAACATGGCTGGTTGACGAACGGCCATTCAGAAACAAATGGAAAAGCACAAAATGAAAAGAGTAAACTGAAAAGCGCAAACTGAAAATCACGAACTGAAAAGCACGAAATGAAAAGTGCAAATCAACACTCACCAAACTTCTACTAACACAAAATTAGCAGAAGGAGCCCAAAGGGTGGCGATAAAGAGCTGAAAAAACACGTAGTACGTCACTACGTTCGTGTTTGTTGGCCAACAATTCATTGCCGTTTGTATGCAAGACAAGTTCCTGGTCAGTGCCCTTTGGACAAAAGTCAGAGGTTTTGTCTCCGGAAAATACGATCGTGTGCTACGAGGCTTTACTATGTAACTATATAAAACAACTAATATAGTATAAAGCATATTGCCACGTTTGCAGTCAAATTTTAGAAAACCCCACTACATGTTAGTTCTGTGTTCTCATTTACACAGCATGCTTAAAAAATGTTTAAAAATATTTCATACTTTTAGATGTTTCTCAGGAGGACGAGTCATGGTGATTTTTTTTTTTTTAACAATGTTAGAGTGAGCCTATTCTAAATTTGTCCACATTAACATACGCTGCAAGAAGCCTAGCTTCTAAACACTTAACCCTGTGTTAGGACAGCCAATGTTCAAAACTAGTTACAACTGATGAAGATCTGCCTGTACAGTACAGAGTTAATAATGGCAAACACGGCTGCCCAGCCTGTTCATAAGCAAAGAGAACTACCTAAGATTTTTACTTGCTCAAGGGTCCAGAAGAGATATTAAAAAAAAAAAATAACTGCAATTTTTATATATTATTTATGCTATGTGAATGGGGACATGTATCAAATATAAAGTACGTGTTATCACAATTCGGTTGCAAAAGTGGAGATACACTGACCTTATTGAGATTGCCACAAAACCAAACGTAAAGATCATTTCAATGTTTTCCCTGTGCCTGTGTGGATTTCCAATGGGTACCCCGGTTTCCCCCAACACTCCAAAGACATGCTGATAGGGTAATTGGATGGATCCTGTTTAAATTGGCCCTTGTTTGTATGAATGTGAGTTAGAGACCTTAGATCCTTGAGGGCAGGGACTGATGTGAATGTAGAATATATAAGTAAACTGCTGCGTAAAGTGATGGCGCTATATAAATATCTGTAATCAGTGATGGCTGGTGCTCTATTTTTTGGGGGGAGCAAACAAACCATCCGAAGCCCACCCCCAGCCTCATCGGTCAGTCGGTCAAAAAACCCCCACCCCCTGGTCACTCAGTCGATCGTCCATCCATTCATCAACCCCGCCATTGCCGCATCTAGACCGTGGGCAGCTTCCCCCTGCATCTCCTCCCCAGCACCTCCTCCATGCTCCTGGCCAATATGGTCGCTTCTTCTGTTTGCCAATCGGATCTTAAGACCTGCTATCTCATTGGCTGGGAGGAGAAGTAGGACGACAATAGTGAATATTAATTTGCTTTTGTCACACAACTGGGTGGGCTCAGAGCGCAGTGCTCTGCACCCCCATCCCACCCTGTTTTAAGCTAATTAGAGCCACAGGCTCTTATCATGTGCTTGAAAAAAAAAAAACATTGGAATCCATGTGTCCAGAACCTTGCATGTAGATTAGGGGCCTGGGTACATGGATTAAGGGGGTGGCGCCCCTGTGCCACTAATGGAGCTGCCGCCACTGCCTGTAATAAATAAATAATGAAATAAAATCATAACACTTTGGTTGGTCCAGTATTTCCAATTATGTAATTTCTTTATGTATCTTCAGAGACCTGAGAACTTTGCAGTGCTCAACAAAAGGTAAAAATGCCTTCACTGCCAGTACCACCCTAATAATAACATGGCAGAACATCAGATAAAAGTCACAGTGGATTCTGGTGGGACGCGATTTTCATTAGGATGGGCAAGCAGATACCTTTTCACTTGTCTTTCTCAGTAAGTACCAGTTCACACAGGGGGTCCTCTGAGGCGAGTTGTCAGCCTGACAAGTCGTGCTCCATTCAGTACAATGGAACCATTCTAACAAGAGCGACTCTGACTTAGAAAGGGGTTCCTGTACTACTTAGGGGTGACTTTGGAGCAGTTTGCATTGACTTCTATTACAGAAGTTGTTTGCAAGCCGCGCTGAGGTTGCGCTGTGCGGGGCGGCTTTAGAGTCAGACAAATTTGATGCCGCCCCTCTGTGAACTGACACATAGGCTTCTGCTCTTCTATGGGAAGCCTTGCACTTACAGCACTGTTTACAAATAGCTGCTTTTGTAACCTGATTTTCACTTTGCAAACCCTGCTGCTTTATATAGAAACCTACAGAATAAATAAATCATAGAAACACATGTGGCTGCAAAGAAGATGCAACAGAATATTGATTAGTCCAGGTTCTTTTGCTCAACTTTATATTTTGTTGCTTGTTTTACTTATATGTTGTCTTTTTTTTTTTATCTCCACGGGGACACAGTAGTTATCTCTCATTATTTATAGGTGGCTTATATTTATTACATTAATTCTTTGAACGTGGTAGATCAATTTAGGCAGAAATTGTAATAAATGCTGCAAAGACATGTAAATAAACAGGAACTTATTTGCCTACTTTTAATCCTGTTGTGTTTACATAGGTCTTAAATTTGCTATTAGAATTGAATGTTAAATAGTTTATGCATGACTCAAATAGCCTTTCCTAATCCTTACATTATTAATAATTCTCTTTCATAAATAAGATTTTATTTTCAACTGTCTTTGACCCATAGGGTGCTGTGCTGAGTGGCAGCTCTGTGTTTTGTCTTCATTTATTTAACAGTGGCAAAGGAAAAGGTACTGTTGTTTAGATCTCAAAGAGGGAAGGAATAAGGGAAGCCTAGGCAGTGGTGCACCTGGGGGAGCCCACACCAGTGCTGCCACTTAGAAGGTGCCCACATAGCAATTTTATGTTTTATTTTGCAGTGTAAAGTCACAAGTGTACAATGAATATCAGACTTTGCATGCCACCCATTAATCAATCTAGCAGCAGGACAAGCAGAAAACAGGAGTAATATGCACCATGCCACATGTCACTCTCCACCTTCGACATAAGTTCTGGCCATTACATCAGCCACACTGTTTGCTCTGCCCTTCTTTCCCCTTGAGTCTGTGTGGCAGCAAAAAAATACCCAATTGGTAGGAAGCAGGTAGCTATGTATAATCAGTATGCCGCACCACACCAACTGAACTGCAAGGCATCCATGGCAAGTTAGGCTACATGACTCAGGGGGGAGTAGCAACTGTTGCATGCATCACACACAAACACTATTCGCTCATAAAGATGTCCACTGGTGACCCAACATACTGTAGGAAACAGGGCCTCTGATTCAGAGAGGACAGGGGGAGAGCCTGCACCCTGAAGAATCTTCTAGAGAGGGATCAGTGGGAGAGCTAGTCAGAAAAAGGAGTTTAAGCGTCTTCCAGGAGTCTTAGTCTGCTGGTGAGTACCAATATTAGTGTGCGCATTACTACATAACATATTCTGAATCTAGGATTTACAATCTAAAGAAGCCTACATGTTCAGCATCACAGATCCACCATTCCAGGTTGGTTTCATTCCTTGGGGATACAAGTGCTTATTAACCAATTATACATTAGGTGGTCAAGGAGGTCTGGTGAGTTCTCTGGTGTTGGAGGTGGAGGATCACACTAGCTACAGCAGGGGGTGAAACACAGAGTATTGCAATAGCCAGCATTGGATGATAAGTTTCATGAATTAAGCAGTGACTTTTAAAGAAATATAGCACTGAACACTTTAATGTGGATTAGTAATTTTAGTAATTTTTGGTAACAATTGGGGATTAATCTGAGTTATATGTAATGTTTTTGTTTAGTGTAAGATATATATATATCTATATATATATATATATATATATATATATATATATATATATATATTATATATAATAAATAACGTTATTATACATTTGGTTCTTGTACCTATATTTAGTAGCCTTCAAGTCCCAACCCTCTTTGGGGGATCTCTCTTTACATATCTGACAGGGGCTGTATAATATAAATCAGATTGGATAAGCAAAAATATTTTTTAAATTTTTTTTAGCTATTTGTCTAGAATTTGGCTTCAATTATTATTAAAACTATGTCTGTGGAACTTATGCATGGAAGTTATGTATTGTTTTCTTTATGTAATTTATACACCTTCTATGTGTTTAAGTAATTATATTAGATAGGAACTGCTGGGATGTCTTTTTTTTTTTTTAACTGAGGTGTTTTGTTAACAGCTTTCACAACTGTTTGGGAAGGTGTGATTTTAATATGAAACTTTCATTTCAAGCCGCGTTTCATTAACAACATTTTATTCCCAGTGTTATAAATTTGTCCAAAGCTAGATCATATGTTAACTTTCTCCTTTTTTCAATGTAATTTAAGGACTTTTGAAAGTTAAATAATAATATAGCAGTAGCCATACCACCATACCAAATCATTTTATTGTTCACATTTTAGTAAAAAGAGCAAGTAGCACCATGATGGATGCTTTGAAATATTAAATGTATTGCTCCATTAAATATTTAGGACTTTTCCTATTTTTCAGGAAGTACCACTCAGAAAACATTGTACACACACATGAACTAGACTTAAACCAGGCACAATAAATATTCCCTCTATTAAACAAACATTATTTCAGTTATCAGTATAGTAATTTTATACTCTACTGTCAAAGTTTGGACTCCCAAATGAAACAGAAGAAACAATTTTAGAAGTATCAGAAGTAGTCTTCTGTTCTCTGAGTCCCTGCTTCCTTTGCTGTCCTTCTTTTCTTCTGACCTTTTACTATATTCTTTTGTCTCTGCTAGAGACTAGGAACGTGCAATTGTATGCAGTGGAGTCTTCACACCTGTCTAAAAAATCTTGCAACTTCTAATACACTGAAGTGGCTCCTAAGTTGATATGGGGAAAGAAGATATTAGCACATTTTACTTTGAGACTTCAGCCTGTACAATGAATGACAATACCACTGACTAGTGTTAAAGTTCTCCTTCATCTCAGTTTAGGTGTTTGCTAAAATAATGATGATGGATCTAGTAAGTATAGAGGGCTACAACCATGGCTCCTAGCATGTTATTAAGGCTGCACAATAGTTGTTTTAAAACTTTCTTTTTATTTATTCATTTATTTTAATTTTTAAACTTGTTTATTATTTATTATTATTTTATTGTTAATAATACAATATATAAAAAAAAAGTTTTATACTTTTACCACAAACTGATGTTCTTTTTGAAGAGTGTGTCGAAACAGTGCTGGTATGTGACCAGAAGTTCTCCAGACCTGAAACGAGGTGTGGAGCACAACAAGCCACACACTGAGCTGGTAAACTGCATTTTTCCTTTAAGCTGTGTGTTAGGCACCACTAAAACCAGTGGTTATATATTATGTTATGATAAGAAGTAGGGATGAGCTTCGAGTTCAAGTCGAACTCATGTTTGACTCGAACATTGCCTGTTCGCCTGTTCAGCAAACAGTGAACAATTTGGGCTGTTCGCTGCAAATTCGAAAAGCCGGAACACCCTATACAAGTCTATGGGAGAAATCTAAAGTGCTAATTTTAAAGGCTAATATGCAAGTTGCTGTCCTAAAAAGTGTTTGGGGACCCGGGTCCTGCCCCAGGGGACATGGATCAATGCAAAAAAAAAGTTTTAAAAACGGCTGTTTTTTCAGAAGAAATGATTTTAATAATGATTAAAGTGAAACAATAAAAGTGTAATATTCCTTTAAATTTCGTACCTGGGGGGTGTCTATAGCATGCCTGTGAAGGGGCGCATGTTTCCCGTGCTTAGAACTGTCCCTGCACAAAGTGTCATTTCGAAAGGAAAAAAAGTATTTTAAAATCACTTTCCATTGTCGGCTCCCGTAATACAGAGAACACTCAATGAGTGTTCTCTGTATTAGCCGACAATTCATTAATTGATAAAAAAAAAAAGCGTGGGGGTTCCCCTAAATTCAATTACCAGGCCCTTCAGGTCTGGTATGGATATTAAGGGGAACCCGTGTCAAATAAAAAAAAAAATTGACGTGGGGGTCCCCCTAAAAATCCATACTAGACCCTTTATCCGAGCACGGAAACCTGGCAGGCCGCAGGAAAAGAGGAAGGGGACGAGAGCGCGCCCCCCCTCCTGAACCGTACCAGGCCACATGCCCTCAACATTGGGAGGATTCTTTGGGGGTCTGTGACTCCTCAAAGCACCATGTCCCCATGTTGATGTGGAGAAGGGCCTCATCCCCACAACCCTGGCCGGTGGTTGTGGGGGTCTGCAGGCGGGGGGCTTATCAGAATCTGGAAGCCCCCTTTAACAAGGGAACCCCAAGTCCCGGCCCCCCCTGTTTGAAATGGTAAGGGGGTACAAAAGTACCCCTACCATTTCACAAAGAAAGTATAAAAATGGTTAAATAAGACAAACACACTTTTGAATCCTTTATTAAAAATAAATAAAATAAAAAAAAGATTCCAGTGGTGGTAATCCACTCTTGCTATCCAGCGACGGATGATCATCTCTCCGGGGTCCAGCGATGGCTGATCTGATCCAGCGACGGGTGATTTTCAGTCCAGCGCTGTCCATACATCCGTCTTCTGTCTCCACTGCAGAGACACTGCAGGGATCCCAGCGCTAACGTTTCTTATATTAGGAGGGCGGGGCCACCCGTCACCTGACCCCTCCCCCTCTGACGCTGATGAGGGAACCCATGAGGTTCCCCAGTGACGTATGGGTGACCCCGCCACCCTCTGAAGTAACGCACCAGCATGAAATACAGTGTATAATTAAGGACAAAACAGTCCAAACTGGAGGTTGTGCCCTACAAAAAAAAAACAGGATTAGCATGAACATCATATCCATACAAAATGAACCAGTGGAATATAAACAGAAAAACAGGTATATCCATATAGGAATGCAGTATAAGTATCCATTGTCTGAGTCAAAATAGATAGGATATTCCGGACAGGAAAAAAAATAGGACACTCAGTTTTTGTGAGGCTGTAGAGCCAGGGAGCATGGCTAGAAGGGCAATCTCAGGTATAGGTATCAAGTCTTCATTAATGTTGTTTTAAACTTTAAAAACCTGTTCCCAAAATATTTGTATCCCCACACATTCCCACCAGATGTGAAAGTATGTACCCACATAAGAACCACATCGTCAGCAAGTAGCAGGATGGAGCCCAGATTTAAAGTGGTTGTAAACCCTTAGAGACCACTTTAACCTACAGGTAAGCCTAGATTAAGGGTCTGTCATTTAGGAGCGGTAGCAATAACTGTACTCAAATGATCCCAATGGGTTCATTGGGTAAACAATGGGTAAACAAATGCCCAGAGGATCCTGAGTGATATAATTTACCAAATATAGCCATGAACATATTTGCTTAATAATGTTACCCAGAATCCCCAGGTCTTTGTTTACAAACAGAAGCTGGCAGGGATCTGTCATTTGAGACTAGAATAGAAGTGGGTGAACATTGTCAGGTGATGCAAGTCCTTGTGTTAAATGGGTCATCATAATTGATCTACATCACTAGAAATTGTGATGTAGTGTTGGATTTACATCAGGGGACATTGCTTTTTTTTTTTTAAGGGAATTTTCATGGTGTGAGTGTTTTTATTTAAAATGTATATTTTTTGTGAATCAGTAGCAAGATTTTTTTAATGTATCCCATATTTAGTCACCTGAGGGGTAGATATTTGGGGTGTCCTTTTTCTAAAGAAGACTGACTTCTGGCTTCCAGCTTCCAATCCCCCCAGTAACTCCCACATCCCTTTTGGTAATAAGGCCCTTGTACCCATGTGCATTGCGAGGGGTACAGATTCCCCAAAATTCGAAATAAGCTACTGGAGATCTGTCACATCATCGAAGAGGAACAAATTCATGAGAACTAAATAGAGGGGGATAAATAGGAGAAATGTTTATTACAAAAATGATTTTTTTGATTATATGTTTGCTGAAATTGTGCACAAATCAAAAGTAAAGTCTTGCATTTAAAATAATTCTTTTTTGAATGAACAGCAAGGAGTTTTATGTATCGTATATTCATTCACCTGGGGAATGTGGTAATGAGGCCTTGTACCCATGTGCCTTGTGAGGGGTACAGCTTCCCCAGGATTCTCATAAGCTACTGGAGATCTGTCATGTCATTAAAGAGGAACAAATTCATGAGAACTAAATGGATAAATAGGAGACATTTTTATTACAAAAATGTTTATTTTAATTATAAGTTTGCCGAAAGTGTGCACAAATCAAAAGACAAGTTTAATTTGCACATTATTCAAAGCAAAATACATTCTAATGATATTTTTAAAATGTATTTATGAATGCAGTCTGCAAGCACTGTTTTTCACTGCCATCAACAAACTCAGAGCTATCATTACAGATTATAAATGTCTATGCAATGGCGCTCATAGAGCATTAATATATTTGAATAGATACATTTAGCTATGGGATAGAGGTCATACCAATGAGAAGTCTACTTTTGTTTATGTTGCACATTTATTTTTGTTAAATATAGGTTATGTTTCTCTACAAATATGAATCTTTAATATCATGTTAGAATGTTAATGTTCCCCACATGCAAATTAACAAAATTATAATTTTCAAGATTATTACTTTGAGTTTTTCTTGTAATCTTTTCACTTAATGTTATTATCTTTCTGGCAATGAGGAATTTAAAACAGATCTATGGGTTGTTGAGTACTCGACTTTTCTACATGAGTAGAATATTAGCCATAAATGGCATTGCTTTCACAACATTACCTCCTAAATGTCTATATTAAGCCAGTTTCCTGTGCTCCCAGAGCTATTTTATTTTGCATAGCCAGGAAAGTTTCCGAGAAGTGATATTTTTTTAAAACTGGCAAGTTATGGGCAAAATTCTTTGCTAAGCAGAATCGTGGTGACTGAGTGCAATGTCTGATTACAATATGCTGTGTGTGTGTATAAAGTCTGTTCCTCAGCTCCCAGAAGATAAAGCACTATGAACCTGATTACCAACTGCATCTGCTGATCTTCCGTAGCCCCTGACATACTCTGCTTGTGTCATCTGAAAGAGAGAGAGAGAGCAAGCAGAAGGACAAAATGAGCTGTTTGGCTAAGCTAGACAGTGAAGCTGGCATAGACAACACATGCAGCCAGTCCATTAGATAACAGAAGGGCCAATTTACTGTCTCACAATAGGGTGGGAAGGTACGAGTATCATAACTCTGTTGCGTTGCATGGCCATGGGCCTCATTAAAATGGGAACGCTATGCAGACGGCAATCAATAGAACAGCGGGTCTGCATGTTATCATCTTCAGCCTACGCAACAGAACATAACCCAGGGAGCTGACATTGCAGTGAACTTCACCAAATTGAACAAAGGAAGAATGAATCAAGGTGATGAGAAAGCCAATGTTAACATGCTATTAAGTCATGTCCATTACCCAGGTCCAAGGTGCTAAATGTCATACCGTTCTGCTTTCACTATGAAAACCCTTAAAGTTGGACTCATGGCAGATATAAAAGACACAAATGAATATACCACCATCAATATATATATTTTTTAAAGCAAGCAATGTATGTTTTTTTTATCAGCTTCTTGCAGTCTACCGTTCAGAGAGGGGAGCGAGAAGCACCATAAGGAGTCAATCAAGTGTGCTGCAGCACAAGCAGCATGTTGATAGAAGAAGAAAGCAGAGCGAGTGATGAGTTTATTAGTGTGCTGATTCTACTTTCAGTGTCCACTCACAGGATGAGGCGAAAACCTGCAACAAAAGTGAAACTGTAGAAAAATCAGGTCTCCTCTACTGCCAGAAAGTATTGTGCCATGTGGCAAAACTGTAGATCTCAGAAGTGAATGGACAGAAATACACATTCTTTGGCAGGAAAAACAGCTCTTGTATATTTTTTTTGTCTGCATAATTAGCTCTGCAACTCCCAAAGCAGTCCTAATAGTATAGCACCCTCTAGTTAGTGTGCTAGAGAGATACCAAATTTTTGCTAGTGTAGGTAAATTGGCAGGTTTGGCTGGCAGCTGGTGTGCCCCTGGACTGGGGGTGTAGAGGAGGCCCTGGACTAGGAAGGGGGTACACCTGAGGCCCTGGGCTGGGGTGTAGAGGAGGCCTGTGTGTTTTTCTTCTGGGTCAGGGTTGAGTGACTCAGTCAGAGCTGGTGACTCACAGGCAGCATCACCAAGACCTCCCACTTCTTTCCAGAATATTCTAGCATCTTCTGGAAAAGAAGGAGGAGATTAAAGCTGGCGCTGCCTGGGGTATTCTGAGGAGCACTGGCCCATCCCCAACTTGAATTGGCAGGGGGCAGGCTTCCTTATATACCCAGGGTCAGCCCAGCTGGGGAGGAGTATTTCAGGTGGAAGCTGGAGATGGAGTGCTACGCTGTTGTGGCCTTTGAGGGAGCTCCCCAGTCTGGAGGGGGTGACTTTGGGCCTGGGCTCAGGTGCAGATGGGACCCTCTAGGAGCATGTGGAGGTGTCCTGGACAGGAGGCACTGGAGCAAGGAGAGGACAGTTGGAGGTCACTGCCAGGCAAGTCTCCAGGAGGAACTACAAATCACAGCCGGAAGGGCTGGTGAGTGTCATACAGTCAAGAGGTCTGGGAGGCACGTCTGAGAGGACTGGGAGATTGCAGTCTGGGATAGGTGCAGAGCCAGTGGAGTGGACTGTGATGGCAGAAAGATGGGAATGAGAGGCAACTGCAGTCAGGGGGGCTGGCAGGGCCTGAAGATGCAGTACTAGGCTTAGTAGCCACATGGGCAGCTAGCACTGGGGCTAGCCTACATTCCTTGCCTGCAAGGGACATTCGCTTTAGGCCTGACTGAGTCGGTGTCAGGCCTGAAAATCAGTGCTAGCTGGTCCTGGAGAGAGAGTTCTGCAGAAACAAGTAAAGTGCTGGAGAGTGAGATCAACAAACAAGTGTTGTGCTGGAGCTGGAAATAAAGAAGTTGTATATACCAGAGGTGTATATAGTTGGTCCCATATACCTTTTCTGCAATCAGTTGGGCATCTCATGAATATCCCATCTAAATCCCCTCAATAAAAAAATAAAAAATAAAAAGTCTGGTTTTCTGCCTGAGGGTGAAAGAGAACTGTGTGCCTGGCTGGGCAGGGTGATGGACGAACCACAATACACGGGGGTTTCGCTACAACAATTAAGGTAAAAGGCCTTGATCTGTATAGGTCCTGTTCACACCAAAGCACTGCATTGGCATGTATTGTGATATTGTGAGGCAGGGATCATGCACTGCAGTATCTTGCAATAACCTGCAATGTCATAATGCTCTGCAACACATAGAATTAACACAGAAGTAAAAAAAGAAGAAAATCTCCACAATGCATTATAACAAGCCATTGTAGCACACAGCAGTACACGTTCACGCTGCACAGCGGCTCACATGTGTTATGTGCTGCTGTATGGTGTGGTATGAACCATTCTTAAGAGGTAAACATATAGTAAAAGCAACCTATTAAATTAACACTTGCCTACCAGGGCAATTTTTTAATATTTCACATACATGTTAAAATCAGCATTTTTTTATAGAAAATTACTTAGAACTCCCAAACGTTATATGTTTTCCAAAAGCAGAGGCCCTGGAGAATAGAATTGTGACTGTTGCAATTGTTTATGTCACACAACCCTTCTGAGCACTGTAATAGTGATTGTGCAGCTGTAAAGATGGCTGGCTGAAAGAAATGATACCAAGATTATGGCTGCATCTGCAGTCATGATCTTGATATAACTGCTTGCTGTCAAGACATATATACATATATTGTATTTACAGTATGAGCTCTGGGCAGTTAAAAGGATGCACCGTTTGCATACCTCTGATTTTTAATTTTTTTTCAAAAACTGTTATCCAACAACAAATGCTTTAAGAAAGGATTGGTGCCAACTGTGTTTACATTTGAAGGAGAAATTGGCTTAATGGCTGCCCATTTTCCATCCAAGTCCAAAGATGTAGTTGTTCTTTTAAAATGTAACTGTAGGAAATTGTCTTACAAACAAACTTGTGTTAACGATGCAGGTAAATTTACAACCGCACAGGTATACATCTTTGGCAATGTATCAGCTTTTATTTTATTTTATTTTTTAACAATAGCTGTATTTGCTGCCATTGCTAAAGGATACTGCTGCCCTTTCCTTTGTTTGTGTTTGTTCTTAAGACGCCTTAACTGCTAGTGATTGAGAAAGCCATTTAACCACTTGATCACTGGCCACTTAAACACCCTTCCTAACCAGACCAATTTTCAGCTTTTGGTGCTCTAACACTTTGAATGACAATTACTCAGTCATGCAACACTGTATCCATATGAAATGTGTGTCTTTTTTTTTTTTTACACAAATAGAGCTTTCTTTTGGTGGTATTTAACCACCTCGTGCCCGTCTTATAGCCGAATGACGGCCGTAGAGCAGGCGCGTTCGTCCGGGTGGTCGTCCCCGGACGTCCTGATGTTTACTTCTGCAATGCGCGCCGCCGCGGGCGCGCATCGCGGAAGTTCTGTGTTCGCCGTGTCCCCCGGGGACAGGCAAACACAGATCGCTGTAAACGGCCAATCACAGCGGCCGTTTACAGCGTGATCGGCGTGTCCAATGGGAGATGATCTCATATGTAAACATATGAGATCATCTCTCAGCGCCGCTCTCCCTCCTCACACAGACAGTGTGAGAGGGGAGAGATGAATGGCTGCAGCGGCAGCCGTTCTGCCTCGAGTAAAAAAAAAAAAGTGCCATCCTCCCCCAGCAGTGCCATCCTCCCCCAGCAGTGCCATCCGCCCCCAGCAGTGCCATCCGCCCCAGTGCCATCCACCCCAGTGCCATCCACCCCAGTGCTACCTGCCCCCAGTGCCATCCACCCCAGTGCTACCTGCCCCCAGTGCTACCTGCCCCCAGTGCCACCTGCCCCCAGTGCCACCTGCCCCCAGTGCCATTTGTCCCCAGTGCCATCTGTCATCAGTGCCACGTATAAGTGCCATCTGTCATCAGTGCCACGTGTCATCAGTGCCACATAGTGCCATCTGTCATCAGTGCCACATATTAGTGCCATCTGTCATCAGTGCCACGTATCAGTGCCATTTGTCATCAGTGCCACCTGTCAGTGTCACATGCCATCTGTTGTCAGTGGCACGTGTCATCAATGCCACTTATCAGTGCCATCTGTCATCAGTGTCACGCGTCATTGGTGCCATGTATTAGTGCCATCTGTCATCGGTGGCACGTATTAGTGCCACGTATTAGTGCCATCTGTCATCAGTGCCACGTATTAGTGCCACGTGTCTTCAGTGCCACGTATTAGTGCCACGTGCCATCAGTGCCACGTGTCATCAGTGCCACATATTAGTGCCATCTGTCACCAGTGCCACATATTAGTGCCATCTGTCATCAGTGCCACGTGTCATCAGTCTCACGTATAAGTGTCATCATTGCCACGTATCAGTGCCATCTGTCATCAGTGTCACGTGTCATTGTCCTGGTGCTTCAAAAGTGTAATAAATAGTCAACAAGTTAGATGTGTAATTTATGTTCCTAGAACACATGATGGCGCTACTTGCATGTTGGGCCTCTCTATGTGGCCAGGCTGTGAAAAAGTCCCACACATGTGGTATTGTAATACTCAGGAGGACTAGCAGAATTTTTTTGGGGGTGTCATTTGTGGCATACACATGCCACGTGAGAGAAATAACCTATTACAATGACAATTTTGTGGAGAAAAAAAAATGAAAAATCTTAATTTTGCAAAGAATTGTGGGAAAAAAATGACAACATCAAAAAGCTCACTATGCCTCTTACTAAATACCTTGGAATGTCTACTTTCCAAAAAGGGGTAATTTGGGGGGTATTTGTACTTTCCTGACTTGTTCGGGTCACAAGAAGCGAGATAGGCCACCAGTACATCAGATGTGATCAATTTTGTGCGATTCGCACCACAGCTTGTAGACTCTCTAACTTTCACAAAGACCAAATAATATCCACTAATTTGGGTTATTTTTACCAAAGATATGTAGCAGTATAAATTGTGGCCAAAATTTATGAAGAAAAATTTATAATTTGCATAATTCTGTCACAGAAACAAAGAAATATGTGTTTTTTTCAAAATTTTTCGATTTTTTTTCATTTATAGCGCAAAAATTAAAAACCCCAGAGGTGATCAAATACCACCAAAAGAAAGCTCTATTTGTGGGAAAAAAAGGACAAAAAATTAATTTGGGTACAGTGTTGCATGACTGAGTAATTGTCATTCAAATTGTGAGAGCACCGAAAGCTGAAAATTGGTCTGGGCAGCAAGGGTGTTTAAGTGCCCAGTAAGCAAGTGGTTAATCACCGCTGTTTTTTTTTAATTTTTTGCGCTATAAATCAAAAAAGACAGAAAATTCGGTAAAAAAAAATAAAAATTATTTCTTTCTGTTAAACTTTATTGGCAGAGTATTGGCGATTATTGGCAGAGCATTGGCGAGTATTGGCAGAGTATTGCAGTGTTGCAGAATGTTGCAGAGTATTGGCAGAGTATTGCACAGTGTTGCAGAGTATTGGTAGAGTATTGCACAGCATTGGCAGAGTATTGCACAGTATGGGCAGAGTACTGTCACTGAGCAGTGCTGTGGGCACTGCACATCCAGCCCACAGCGCTGCTGCCATCTTTCCCCCTCTCCTCTCGCACTGTACCGAGCGGTACAGAGAGGGGAGGGAGGAACCGGCATCATGAGGTGATGCCGGTTTGTTTACAAGTGATTGCTCCAAGCGATCACGTGGTAAACGGCCGCTATCAGCCAAGTCTTCTGGACCCAGCGGTCACAGAGGTTTGCGGGAGTGTGCCCCAGAGGGTGGACGAGAGCAAAATTCTGGGAGAACATCCATGGCCCGGTCGGCAAGTGGTTAAAACAAGTATGCCAAATGGAAGATTGTTTTTTTTTAACACTTTAGTCCTAAAGCATTCCTGCTTGTACCACCATTCAGCCCCATTTGGTAGCAGAATAGTTACATACAGTATATTTTAATTACTATGTTTAATTGGGAAAAAGAAGTAAACTATTTTGTATTTTCATGTCTTTTTTCTCAACAAAATGTATTTTTTTACATAATTTGTGCATGTACAAATAAGTATTATCTGTAAAAGAACCCAGACCATTATTTTGTGTTGAAAGTATAATCAGCGCTTATTAAATGTATACATATTTGGCATTTTAAGGCCCCATGCACACAGGGCATTTTTTCTCCTCTTCTGGATGTCTATGCTCCAGGGGAGGAAAAGGCAATATTACAAACATGTCTAAAGCAGTATTTTGCAAATGTGGTCAGGAGCACCAAGTGCTTGGGGCAATTATTCATTCCTTTGGCAAGAATATTAACCTCCCTGGCGGTATGATTCAGTCTGGTTTTAGGTGCTGAAAGCAGTACAATTATTTTGCATGGAAATTTGGCGTTTTATATTGTAGTCCTGTAATTCTTAGGAATAACTCTCTTAAATCTGTTCAAACCAGAGTCTAGGAGACATCCCGGGTATGATAAAGTTTATAATATAATAAATAATAATAAAAATTATTCAATAATGTAATCAAATCCTAAAACACTGAAAAAGGGACACTTTTTGGTTGCTATGGACAATCTCCAAATTTCAGGCAGAAAAAACAGTATTTATAATATAAAAGTACATGCAGGGCACTGCACAGACCACTAGGGACAAAGGGGGTGTGTAATTTTTAATACAGTACTGTAATCTGTAAGATTACAGTGCTGTGTGTGTTTTGTGTCTTTTTACTTTTTTGAATTTGGTGCCGTTCTCCGCTCCCGTGCGCCGTAACATCACAGGGAACGGAGCTCGGCGGCATTCAGCACTGTGAATCGAGAGGAGGACAGCTTGACCACACAGCGTGGAGGACATCGCTGGATCCAGGGGACAAGGTAAGTAACTCTCCCTGTGTCATCCCTGCATCCAGCGATGCGATCCCGAGTCTGGCTCGGGGTTACCGCTCCTGTTAGTAAAATCCCAACACGACTCGGGATTACTGCCAGGGAGGTTAATTCTGCCTTTTTTTATATGAGATGCTTTATTAAATTTTTCAGCAAAAGATTGGGTACAGACATACAGGGAGTAGATGAAGAGTCAGTCCCTGGATACAATTAGAGGTCTGAAAACATAACAAAGTAACTAATAATTTGCATGAAGGCGATACAAGAATAATAAATAACATTAGAGACTGACTTGGACCTGATATATAGGGTTCTGAAACTTGGATCAGACTATGAGTAATCCTCTACTTCCCCTCATGCATCCCCCCGCTTCAGCCCTGGAATAGACAGTGAAGGGGGATGGTTATGGGGGGGGGGTTCAAAGAGGAGGAATCATGTCCCATAAAGGAGGGGGGGGGGGAGTGAGGAGAAAGTAACTATAGGTATACAGAAGTTGTCAGGTAGTACTTCTGGAGTGTCCTCTTAAAATGAAGATAATCACTGGTGGAGTAGGTTAGAGAAGTACACCCACAGGTCAGACTGTAGGACATTGTGAGATAAGTTTGGGCCCATCAGTAGGAAAGGCATCATTAGAGAGGGGAGCTGATGTGGACGGATGGAGATAGGTACCTACGTTGGTCTTTGGTTGGTAGAGCCTTGGTGATAAAGGGTAATCATTTGAGCTGTAGGCGGGATGATGTGCTGGTGGGATGACAGATTGACATCAAGTTTTTCCTTGCGCAGAAGGGTTATGAGGTCTCGTTTCTGGAATAGTGGTTGGGTTGGCAGAGGACCACTTTTTGAGAATGGTGTGCCTTGCTGACATGAAGCAGGTTGACAACCAAGCCTTGTTTTATTGAGTGATGGCTCGTTGTGCTGTCAAATCCCTTGGAGAGACACATTCTAGGTCACCAAATAGCAAAGGGAAGATTTTTTTGTTGGGGAGCACCCTGTTACCATTGCAGCTAAGTGTTCAACTTGGTAATTCTGCTTTTAAGCATCTATAAACAACTAAACACCTGTTTGCATGAACACATAGGGGAACCTAAAGGGGCATTTAGAGGCAGAAAAAAAAAAAAAAGAAGCAAAATGGCTCAATGTGCATGGGGCCTTACAGTACTAATCATTGGTCTGTGCCTGGACACTGCACATAATTATTCAATGCAGCTGCATCTAGAGTGAATTGTTTATTAGGTTGTAATATTGACCAGGACCCTGATGGACTTAGTTGAATTGCTGCAT